>NC_053394.1:83062864-85462864 GCF_905171765.1 Bufo bufo
TTAGTGGGGTGACAGAAGCCCTTTAACTAAGGGACCAGTTCCAGCTGAAGAAAAACAGCCCCTTGGCATGATGCTGCCACCACCATGCTTCACTGTGGGTATGGTGTTCTTTTGGTGATGTGCAGTGTTGTTTTTGCGCCAAACATATCTTTTGGAATTATGGCCAAAAAGTTCAACCTTGGTTTCATCAGACCATAACACCTTTTCCCACATGCTTTTGGGAGACTTCAAATGTGTTTTTGCAAAATGTAGCCTGGCTTGGATGTTTTTCTTCGTGAGAAAAGGCCTTCGTCTTGCCACTCTACCCCATAGCCCAGACATATGAAGAATACGGGAGATTGTTGTCACATGTACCACACAGCCAGTACTTAACAGATATTCCTGCAGCTCCTTTAATGTTCCTGTAGGCCTCTTGGTCGCCTCCCAGACCAGTTTTCTTCTAGTCTTTTCATCAATTTTGGAGGGACGTCCAGCTCTTGGTAATGTCACTGTTGTGCAATATTTTCTCCACTTGATGACTGTCTTCAGTTCCATGGTATATCTAATGCCTTGGAAATTCTTTTGTACCCTTCTCCTGACTGATACCTTTTAACAATGAGATCCCTCTGATGCTTTGGAAGCTCTCTGTGGACCATGGCTTTTGTTTGTGGGATGCGACTAAGAAAATTTCAGGAAAGACCAACTAGAGCAGCTGAACTTTATTTGAGGTTAATCAAAGGCACTTTAAATGATGACAGGTGTTTGCTGACTCCTATTTAACATGATTTTGAATGTAATTGCTTAATTCTGAACACAGCTACATCCCCAGTTATAGGAGGGTGTGCACACTTATGCAACCACATTATTTTAGTTTGTTTTTTTGTTTTCTTCCCTCCACCTAAAAGATTTCATTTAGTTTTTTTAATTGAGTAGTACAGTTTATAGGTCACATTAAAGGTGGAAAAAGTTCTGAAATGATTTATCGTTGTCTAATTTTTTTGCAGCAAAGAAACCTGACATTTTAACAGGGGTGTGTAGACTTTTTATATCCACTGTGTATATGTGTATATATATATATGTATATATATATATATATATATATACTACACATGGTCATTATGTGAGCGAGCAGTGAGCCCAGCATCTTCACAATTTACTACTGCGCTGTACTGTGAAGACGGTTATTCAGAGCAATTTTTCTCCTACATGAAATGTACAAACTTATCACCAGGGACGGACTGGCCATAGACCCTAAAGGGAAATTACCTGGAGGGCTGATGTCCAAGGGGCCATCCAAGCCCTTCCCACTGCCGCTGGCCAGGTACATAATGATCTGGTGTGATCAGATCTGGTACTTATATACCTGGGCGGGGGCCACAGATGCTCTACTGAATTCAATTGTATTGTTGTTCTCAGGACGGTAATACAATTAAATACTGCTGTGGCACAGTGGAGCCCATGGCTTCCTGCTCTTCTCCCTCACAACCCACATGCCACTGTATGACAAAGTGTACAAATGGAGCTGGGACACAGGCTTCGAAGATCCTGTGCACAGCATTTGTCTCCTCAGTGCCTGGAGAAGTGGAAACCCAGCAGCTGCTCAGTACCTGAGGCAGAGCCCCCAGCCCTGAGTCTGTGCTACTGATGGTAGAAGGGGTTAAACTGTGCTAAAGAATCCAATGGGAGGGGAGACACAGGGCAGCCAGCTCAGCCAGCAGATCGGCAGTGCAAGGAGCCAGGCCAGCAGTGCAGGGGGCCAGGCCAGCAGATCAGCTGTGCAGGGGGCATCGCTTGTTGTTCAGCACAGCCTTCACAGTGAGGTGCACAGAGGCAGACCTGCTCCCTCAGGCTTGTGCACAGAATATCATCAGAGCAGGGAAAACAGATGACATCAGGGTCATGTGACCCTCAGCTAACTAGGAGAACAGGGCCACTGTAGATAAAGTAAGGGAGCTGAAAAACCCTTACATTTGCTTAGTTAGAAACATACAAAGAACAACAAAAAAATACTTGGACAACCCCTTTAAATATAGATAATGACAAGGAAACAACATCAAAAGTTCTTTAAAAACATGTTAAACATAAAAAAAACATGATTTAAATAATAAGTAATTTTCTGATGACACATTTCCTTCAAATTCCCAGTCCACCGCTGCTTGTCCATGCCCCACACATTAGAAGAAAATGACAGTTACACATTAATAGAAGATTCACGGCACTTGTCAAATTCGGATGCAATTAAGTATCAATTTATTTGAGAGGTCATCATAGACAATTTTACTCTAAAATAAAAAAGTTTCATGTGACTGTATTTCTATGTATCAGACTTTCATGCTCTGAAGCGCTGTATGAGCACACCCTGTGAGGCCTTTTCATTGCGTGCTGCCTGCACCAATAATCCCTGCGCAGTCTGCAGGACCTGCACAGGCCTGATAGGGTGTTCTCATACAGCGTTCTAGATCACCGTAGGGGCCCCACACTGACTGAAGCCAGGTTCCCAACTGTAATCATCTGCATTGGAGATTACACTGATGCTGACCACTTAACTCCCTAGAAACTGTGGTCCATGCATTAGAAAAACCAGGTGCGCTATTAAGAGAAAAAAATATATAAGTTAATAGATAGTTAAAGTTAACAAAGTATTTTTTCAAAATAAAGCAATTTTTTCCATAAAAAGTGATTTTTTCCCCCTCAAAAGTGGTAAAAAAACATACACAAGTATGTTACCACAACCTGCTCACTTGCAACTTGTATAATAAAGATATCATGTTATTTATACCACCCCATGAACAACATAAAAACACTAAAAATATGTAATTATTTTTGTCCTATTCACCCAAAAATAAATGTTAAAAAGTCCCATGTACCCCAAAAATAGGACCTAAAAAGCTGCATCTCGCCCAGCATAAAAACAAGCCCTCATATGGCTACAACAGCACAAAAGGGAGTGAGTTATTGCTCTTGGAATGCTATTTTTGTGCAAAAGTAGTCAAAAACACACAGAATTATACATATTGGTATCGACATATCGTACCGATCCACAGAATAACAGTAACCCTAGCTATGCCAGACAGCGAATGTTGTAAATTTAAAGTGAAAATGCAATGTTACAACTGCCTTTTCCCATTATCAACCCCCAAAAAAGTAATAAAAGTTAATAAGTTACATGTACCCCAAAATGGTGGCACTAAAAATACAATACACCCCAGAAACAACAAACCCTTATTTGGCAACAATGACAGGAAAATCAAAGTAATGACCAGAAAAAAACAGCCCAGAGTGTCTTATCTCGTACTCCTCCTTGGCTGAAAATACTCTTCAAAAATGCTAAAAATAGTATTTTTACTCTTCCGGAAAAAATGTAGTGAGACCTCTGATTTATTTATCCACACAAAAGTTGACATTTCGTTTCTAGCCAGGACCTTAATTCACAACATGGCACTAAAGGATAAATCAAAATAGATGAGTTACGAAACAGCCCACAGTTAGGACACAGTGGAAACGAAGGGGGAGGGGGATTTGGAGGGGGGAAGCAAACAGGCAACAGGGGGTCATCAAAGAACAATGTATGTTGGCACCAGTCTGGATGAAAAAATCTACTCTGGAAACCAAATGAATGCTGAGAATGTACAGCAGATGGGCAGAATCTCCAGATATAACTAGATAACTAAGATAACAATAAGTTAAGCAACTAAGATTACAATTGACTCTTGTGACACTGTGACATTTGCAAGAAGCTAATGGAGGAACTCCAATACCCCTGGAGAGTAAAATGTAGGCAAGAACGCCCAGATGAAATAAGATAAAAGAAAGACAGGAGGCAGCGCCTCATGTGTGGTGTTGTACAATAAATTGATAAGAGATGTAACTCTTACCAGATTGTGTTGTGAGAAGTCACAACACCATTTGAAGCTTGTGCCGATTTGCCCGATCGGCATGCGTCTGCTGCCTAGGTTCCAGCCCGTGCTTGTGATAGCATTCGTCGGGTAGGGTATCCGTGCAGAAGGAGAAAAAACAACTGAACCTTTTTGATGGCGCTGTCAGCAGGAATCAGATAACAGGTAGGTATTGATAACACAATACTTTTTATTCTCAGTCTACGCGTTTCAGGGGCGGAGAGCCCCCTTCATCAGGACAATATACAGCATAAAGAGGCATTCACATGTAGCGATTATTTAAACACAGAAATGGCGCGTAAGAAACAACAGAGGTGGAGAATGGGGAGGGGAGGGGGCGGGGGGTGGGCGTGTGTGCCAGACAATGGAGAACACGTCTTCTAGTGTTTAATTCCTTACAGACCTATTTGCTAGTAAAATATGTTACTTTTTTCTATACAACAAATGTGTGGTTATATTCTAGTATACATTGGAAAATGACAGGGCTGGAGTGGTCAGAATGACCATATTATTGGATGTTTGCGGGTGGATGGATCTCATACTCCTGCTTTATTGTCAGGGACCGGCAGCAGGTAGTGTAAAGCATGGTGGTTTATTTTATTTTGTATTCAGAATGGTACAGGAGATTGACGAGAGGAATATTAAATGATTAACAACTAGTATATAAGGGATAATCGATGATCACAATAACTACTAAAATAGGGATAAAGATAATAATAATAATAATAATAATAATAATAATAATAGATATTAGGGTGAGCCCTGCAACCACAGCTTGACACCACCAGTAATGGCTGAATCTCCAACTACCCTATTGAAGCAGATGAGCAGAGCTCTGGCACCTCTAGCAAGTTAGATGTAACTTCCAAGCTGCCTATTGAGATGGTGACCAAGGCATCCTTGCAGGATGCTGTGTGATCCATGGGGAGAGGCTCCATGAATTATACACTGAGCCGTCTGTGCTGTTCACTTTGTTCTTGTGTCGACTTTGTGTTTACCTCTCAGGCAGTCAGAAAGTGTAGGCACTCCATGGTCCCTTGCTTCTTCTCTGATCACAGAGCGTTCCTTACCGACAATCTGCTAGCAGAGGAGACCGGTGCATTCACATGCACTTATCTCTTCCAGCAACTCCAGAGTATAGGGAGCAGTGATCGCTAATGCCATAGTTTGTCCCCATACTGTCTTGTTTCCCGGCAGCAGATTGTGTTTACACAGCACGGTCTGCCACTGGGAAATGATGATCTTATGTGCTGCAAAAAAGATACAATTACCCGATGAACAAGCATTTTGCTGATTCATCGGGTAATCGGTAGTGCAATTACACCACCAGATCATTGCTAATGAACGTTAATAGTAAGGCTGGTTACATCTGTCGGCCCGTGTAAAGGGCCCTTAAAAAATACACTGCTCAAAAAAATAAAGGGAACACAAAAATAACACATCCTAGATCTGAATTAATTAAATATTATTCTGAAATACTTTGTTCTTTACATAGTTGAATGTGCTGACAACAAAATCACACAAAAAAAAAAAAAAATGGAAATGAAATTTTTCAACCCATGGAGGTCTGGATTCAAAATTAAAGTGGAAAAACACACTACAGGCTGATCCAACTTTGATGTAATGTCCTTAAAACAAGTCAAAATGAGGCTCAGTAGTGTGTGTGGCCTCCACGTGCCTGTATGACCTCCCTACAACGCCTGTGCATGCTCCTGATGAGGTGGCGGACGGTCTCCTGAGGGATCTCCTCCCAGACCTGGACTAAAGCATCTGCCAACTCCTGGACAGTCTGTGGTGCAACGTGACGTTGGTGGATAGAGCGAGACATGATAGTCCCAGATGTGCTCAATTGGATTCAGGTCTGGGGAATGGGCGGGCCAATCCATAGCATCAATGCCTTCGTCTTGCAGGAACTGCTGACACACTTCAGCCACATGAGGTCTAGCATTGTCTTGCATTAGGAGGAACCCAGGGCCAACCGCACCAGTATATGGTCTCACAAGGGGTCTGAGGATCTCATCTCGGTACCTAATGACAGTCAGGCTACCTCTGGCGAGCACATGGAGGGCTGTGCGGCCCTCCAAAGAAATGCCACTCTACACCATTACTGACCCAATGCCAAACCGGTCATGCTGGAGGATGTTGCAGGCAGCAGAACGTTCTCCACAGCGTCTCAAGACTCTGTCACGTCTGTCACATGTGCTCAGTGTGAACCTGCTTTCATCTGTGAAGAGCACAGGGTGCCAGTGGCGAATTTGCCAATCTTGGTGTTCTCTGGAAAATGTCAAACGTCCTGCACGGTGTTGGGCTGTAAGCACAACCCCCACCTGTGGACGTCTGGCCCTCATATCACCCTCATGGAGTCTGTTTCTGACCGCTTAAGCAGACACATGCACATTTGTGGCCTGCTGGAGGTCATTTTGCAGGGCTCTGGCAGTGCTCCTCCTGTTCCTTCTTGCACAAAGGCGGAGGTAGCGGTCCTGCTGCTGGGTTGTTGCCCTCCTACGGCCTCCTCCACGTCTCCTGATGTACTGGCCTGTCTCCTAGTAGCGCCTCCATGCTCTGGACACTACGCTGACAGACACAGCAAACCTTCTTGCCACAGCTCGCATTAATGTGCCATCCTGGATAATCTGCATTACCTGAGCCACTTGTGTGGGTTGTAGACTCCGTCTCATGCTACCACTAGAGTGAAAGCACCGCCAGCATTCAAAAGTGACCAAAACATTAGCCAGGAAGCATAGGAACTGAGAAGTGGTCTGTAGTCACCACCTTCAGAACCACTCCTTTATTGGGGGTGTCTTGCTAATTGCCTATAATTTCCACCTGTTGTCTATCCCATTTGCACAACAGCATGTGAAATTGATTGTCACTCAGTGTTGCTTCCTAAGTGGACAGTTTGATTTCACAGAAGTGTGATTGACTTGGAGTTACATTGTGTTGTTTAAGTGTTCCCTTTATTTATTTGAGCAGTGTATAACTTGTCTTTTTCAGGAAACTCCTTGCCGGCTACACACCCCTGACTGAACTTTGAGATGGAACTAGGAATATATGATCAGGGAAGGAGGTAGACCCTCCCTGAAGACCACAACCCCCTAAACCACCAATAAATTCCTGTCAAGTATCACTAATCATCTTGATCCTTCAGGTTTGGATGCGGTTAACATCCTTCTGATGGTGGGGGAGCTGCTCTAGAACCTTTCGGTCTGGCAGAACCCCGGGCAGTGATAGTTTTAAAGCAGAGCTCTGTGTAGCGCTGGAGTTGTTGGACCTCTATGAGGAGATGGTGGTGGAGGGCAGAATGACCCTGTCGCTGAGAGAAGAGATGATTGCAATCTTGTATAAGTGGAAGGGGAAGAAATAGGATTTGAAAAACTGGCATTCCATCTCTCTTCTGAACATGGACTACAAGATCCTCACCAAGATACTGGCCAACAGGCTGAAGGTTGTCACCGGCATTATCATCCACCCGGATCAGATCTACGGCATCTATGACTGCAAGATTGCCGTCTTGTTTCATGAGAGACACAGTACAATACATCAGAGACCATCATGTACACATGACCCTGGTCAGTCTCCATCAGGAAAAGGCCACTGACTGAATCTTTCGTTAATTCATGGGCAAGGCTTTTCATAAGCTGGGTCTGGGCAAGGATGTTTTGTTTGTGCGTTAATCTGAAGCACCTTGATATTTACAGCAGGGTGTCCTGTGCTCAGAAGCAGCCTAGCACATATATTAGTGCTCTATGGACTATTTCCTGGGATTCACATTGTTGGGGTAATCCAAGAGGCCAGATGCCTTATGAACTGTTTTAAGAAAGCTATCTGGTTAGCCAAGAATTACCTCATTTTTAGCAGGGAGAGCATGTCTGTACTTGACAGAAGCAGGCGCTGTCACCACTAGCTTGTGTTCTTCCAGCAAAGGTTGCAGGATGTTAGTTCTTTGATGTTTCTTGCCTGACAGGCCAATGTCCATCCATTAAATGAAGCAGAAAACTTGACTCATCAGAGAAGGCAGCCAGTCAGCAGAAGTCAAATTCTAATACTGCCATTAAAATTGAAGCCTGTTCTGCTGGTGTAGCTTTGTTGTAAGAGGTGCAGTGACCATCCGTCTGCTTCAGAGCACTAGGATTTACTGAAATGTTTTAGACAAAATCTAGTAGCCCCCTAGTGGATTTTGTTGGTAAGCTGCTCCACTGTAGCGTGTCAGTTCGCCCTTGCACCTGATGTTCACCTCTCACATCAATAGCACATGGTGCTCCACAGTTTCAATGTTCATGATCAAATTTCCCTGTGGACTTATTTACTGTGGACTTATTACTTATTTCCCTTATTTCCCTTATTACTTATTTCCCTGTGGACTTATTACTCAAGCCACAAATCCACAGTATGCTGTAGCAAGAAGCGGCTCCCCCTCGCTGATAATTTATTGGTAGCCAAACACACAATTTCACAACTAAAATTCCAGATGATTGAACAGATCCAGAGACCTAGGAAAAGCAGTAACTGCATACTTATGCTGAAACGAAAGGAAGCATACTGGATTCACACTCTACCATCTCTTGCTGTCATGCTTCGGTGTTGGAGGGAAACACCACACCGAGCATAGGAGGGAAGAGGGGAACAGGGAATCAGGCCTGAGAACTAGGGAAGGAAAATGGACACCTCCTAGTGAAAACCCTAATCAAAATCCTGACTGACTACCAGTATGAACAGACCCCAAAGGTAGGTGAGTTCATACGCAGGAATACCTAGAGTCCTATCAAGCCCTATAGGACCCTGGTACTAATGGCAAAAGGAAGGACGAACAGGAGTCTCCTTCAGGCCTACAAACAATAGAGAAATGCAACACACAGAACCCAAACAAAATACAAAAGGGAAAGGAAAGACTTAACTTCAAAGGAGCAATGTAGGCACCAGGAACTCAGCCGAGATCCAACCACAATCTATCCAAAGGTCCAAACAGAAGCTATAAACTGCACAGCATTGTGGGTGAAGCAACTATAAATAGAGAAGGTTAAATGACCCTAATAGCCACACCTGGGGAAAGAAGAAATCAGATCAAACCACATGTTGCCAGTCTTACTGATCTCCTGCCACCTGTCGCGGGAACGTCCGTGAGACTTGCCCTAGAAGGCTCATGTAACGAATACCACACCTCGTGCCTGCTTGACATCACCTACGTCGAGCTCACGAGATGCAGTATGGTGTGACGTTACGCCCTCCAGAGGAGCAGATAAGGTCAGCATGGCACAGTTTACACAGACATCTCTTGTCCACACGGGTACAGAGAGGGAACAAGCTGAGAGAGCTTTTTCACTGCCGCAGTGAAAACAGCGTTGTCTCAGCCCGGGTATCTGCTACCAGTTTCTCGTTTGATATAAGCCCAGTCCGCTAACCGGATTATATAGGGTGAGAAACTAACCCGCGGTAGCTTATAACTAGGCCGAGACATGGACGTGGGGATTTGTGATCGAGATACAAAACAGCACAAGATTAAATTATATATTTAATCGCCTTAAAGGGAACCTGTCATGTGGATATTTGATTATATTCTAACTAATTATATACAATCATTAACTACTAAAAAGTACCTTAGATGTATTCACTTACTGGTGTGACAGATGGTTACCTCATAATATACACACAAAGATGCTGCATGCCGCATGCTAATGAGCTGATTTGAGTCCAGCGTGATGTCATTGAGTCCACCGTATATTTAATTCAGAGCTATAGCCACTCCCCTGCCCACCTGCTGCTGATTCATATGGAAAATAACAGTCAATCTGCAGCCGGTAGACAGGTAGAGTCAGGAGCTCATGAATATTCATGACTCATCATTATCAGCTGGAGCTTTTCAATACAAGATGTTGGCAGATTGACTGGGTCAATTAAATAAAGTGACCCAGCATTTTGCTAAGAGAATCAGTCACTTATTTATGTTGCCCTTAGTTAGGACACCATAAAACTGGTGACAGGTTCCCTTTAAGGGCACACTAGATAACACAATATGCACTAAGAATATATACAGTGGTCTGAGGTTACAAATACAAGTGATATAGGTACAACATGGTTAAGCAGAGCAAAAGTCAGTTACCGGGTTAGATGAAAGTTCCTTTGGATTATGAGGATGGAATAGTCCTTGGCTGCAGTCACGTTGTCACAACCAGACAGCTGAGAAGCTCTGACAGAAACCGTTCAGAACCTCCTCCTTGAGTTTTCTTTGTTTTGGTTTCAGTTCCTCATCTCGTTAGCCTATCTCAGCTGTCATGCAGTTGGACTGATTGCTTCCCTTTAAATTCCTCCCCATAATGCAGTAGTGTGCGGCTTATACAACTTCCTGGAGTGTGTGTGCTTGCTGTTCCTAGTTCCCAGTCGTCTGCAAGATAAGTGCTGGGACTTTTTCGGGAGAGGGGTCTTCTGGTTTACCTGATGAGGACAGATTCTCCTCGTCTTTGTCATCTATTTGGCAAAAGATTCAGGATAATCTAAAGAGCATGAGAGATATAAGCGTGTGGCAGATAAGAGACGTGTGCCTGGTCCGGACCTGAATGTTGGTGATCTGGTGTGGTTGTCTACCAAGAATATCAAATTGAAGGTTCCCTCCTGGAAGTTGGGGCCTAGGTTTATTGGGCCTTACAAGATCCTGTCTGTCATCAATCCTGTTGCCTACCGTCTTGATCTTCCTCAGACTTGGAAGATCCATAATGTTTTTCATAAGTCCTTATTGAAACCTTATGTTCAACCCATTGTACCCTCGCCTTTGCCTCCTCCTCCGATTATGGTTGATGGGAATCTTGAATTTCAGGTCTCTAGGATTGTGGATTCTCGTCTTGTCCGCGGTTCTCTCCAGTACCTCGTTCATTGGGAAGGTTATGGTCCTGAGGAGAGGATGTGGGACCCAGTGACGGACATTAAGGCCACTCGTCTCATCAGGGCTTTCCATAGGTCCCATCCTGAGAAGGTGGGCTCTGAGTGTCCGGAGTCCACTCGTAGAGGGAGGGGTACTGTCACAACAAGACAGCTGAGAAGCTCTGACAGAAACCGTTCAGAACCTCCTCCTTGAGTTTTCTTTGTTTTGGCTTCAGTTCCTCATCTCGTTAGCCTATCTCAGCTGTCATGCAGTTGGACTGATTGCTTCCCTTTAAATTCCTCCCCATAATGCAGTAGTGTGCGGCTTATACAACTTCCTGGAGTGTGTGTGCTTGCTGTTCCTAGTTCCCAGTCGTCTGCAAGATAAGTGCTGTATATGTATTTGTGATTTTCTGTCTGCTGGATCCAGGTGACCCTGACTCCCTCCGTGTCTGTGTAGGGAGCCGGTGGTCGTGTCCCCTCACTATTGTAGGGTCTTCAGGTGTTAGATAGTCGAGGTACGTGGATATGCGACCATTCACCTTTGGGGTGTTCGCATAGGCTGAGCAGTCAGGGAGAGTCTGCCAGGTCCATGCAGGGCTCTCCCTTTTGTTCCTTAGTTGTGGATCCAGTGAGTCATTGATTATATTGCATTGTCTTGTTTCCTGTACACCATCCGTGACATTATCAGCCGCCAAAACCGTCTCAAGCATGGATCCGGTTTCACTTTTGGCTGAACGCTTACAGGGTCTTTTATTGGAGGTAGCTGATCTCCGTAAGACTTTTTCTCAGTTTCAAGTGACCGGTTCAGCTTGCGTTCATGGAATTTGTTCTGAGCCTAAGATCTCGCTCCCGGATACGTTCTCCGGGGGTAGTGAGAATTTTGTGCGTTTTAGAGAGGCTTGCAAACTCCTTTTTCGCCTTCTTCCCCATTCCTCTGCTGATGGGGAACGGAGGGTGGGGATCATTATATCGCTGCTCAGGGGTAACGCTCAGTCCTGGGCCTTTTCGCTGCCGCAGGGGGCACGGCCCCTCCGTTCAGTGGATGAATTCTTTTTAGCCCTGGGTCCGATATATGATGATCCGGATCGTATTGCTCTGGTTGAGTCTAGACTACGTCTGTTATGCCAGGGTAAATAATCCGCAGAGATATACTGCTCAGAATTTTGGAGATGGGCAGCTGATACTGGTTGGAATGATGCTGCACTCCGAAGTCAATTTTGCGATGGTCTTTCAGAGGGATTGAAAGATGCATTTTCCTTTCATGAGAGGCCTATCTACTTGGACTCTGCTATGTCTCAGGCCGTTCGTATTGACAGGCGTCTTAGAGAGAGAGGAGAGATCTCTCCTTCCTGTCATACTCAGTCCCGGGACAGTGCAGCGGTCTCATTCTGTGCGCAGGGGTCTCAGTCGCTGTCAGCCCTTCTGAGCAGGAGCCCATGCAGCTGGGGTTGATTGCCTCTGACAATAGAAGATTCAGCTCGCATGGGAGGGTTTGTTTTTGTTGTGGAGGTATAAATCATTTGGCAAATGTTTGTCCCTCTAGGAGATACATGCAGTTTTCTGGGAGTAATAAAGAAACAAAAAGGAAAAAATCTTTTAAAAATGTTCCGCCTGTTACTATTGGCAGGGTTGAGGCGGAAATTGAAGGTTTTCCCTTTGCTTGTAGTTCCCGTTTTGTCCTGCCTGCTAGGGTGGCGCTAGAGAGCAAGAGCATTTTTTGTGAGATTTTTGTGGATAGTGGAGCAGCTGTCAATCTCACTGATAATCAATTTGCAATAACTCATGGTTTCCAGGTATGCACTTTGGGAAAGGATATTCCTGTTTTTGCTATTGATTCCGCTCCACTTTCTCAGAAATCATTAAAGGGCATAGTTCACAATATCCGTTTAATTGTGAGTGATGCTCATGTTGAGGATGTGTCATGTTTCGTCCTTAGCGGTTTGCCTACTCCTCTAGTGTTGGGGCTACCCTGGCTCACTAAACATAACCCCACCATTGATTGGCAAGCGAGGCAAATAAATGGTTGGAGTGACTTTTGCAGAGAGAATTGTCTCACGACATCTGTTTCAGAGGTTTCTACTAAGACTGTACCACCTTTCCTCTCTGAATTTTCGTATGTCTTCTCTGAGAGTGGAGTTCAGGATTTACCCCCGCACAGGGATTACGATTGCCCTATTAATCTCATCCCAGGTGCCAAGCTGCCTAAATCCCGTTTATACAATCTTTCCCAACCTGAGAGGGTCGCTATGCGTGCTTATATCTCTGAGAGTCTGAGAAAAGGGACACATACGACCCTCGAAGTCACCTGTTGCCGCTGGTTTTTTCTTTGTTAAGAAAAAAGATGGTTCTTTAAGACCTTGTCTGGATTTCAGGGAGCTGAACAGTATCACTATTCGTGACCCTTATCCGCTTCCTCTGATCCTGGACCTGTTTAACCACCTCAGCCCCCATAGCTTAAACACCCTGAAAAACCAGGCCACTTTTTACACTTCTGACCTACACTACTTTCACCGTTTATTGCTCGGTCATGCAACTTACCACCCAAATGAATTTTACCTCCTTTTCTTCTCACTAATAGAGCTTTCATTTGGTGGTATTTCATTGCTGCTGACATTTTTACTTTTTTTGTTATTAATCGAAATTTAAAGATTTTTTTGCAAAAAAATGAAATTTTTCACTTTCAGTTGTAAAATTTTGCAAATAAAACGATATCCTTATATAAATTTTGCTCTAAATTTATTGTTATACATGTCTTTGATAAAAAAAAAATGTTTGGGTAAAAAAAAATGGTTTGGGTAAAAGTTATAGCGTTTACAAACTATGGTACAAAAATGTGAATTTCCGCTTTTCTGAGCACCTGTCATGTTTCCTGAGGTTCTACAATGCCCAGACAGTACAAACACCCCACAAATGACCCCATTTCGGAAAGTAGACACCCTAAGGTATTCGCTGATGGGCATAGTGAGTTCATAGAACTTTTTATTTTTTGTCACAAGTTAGCGGAAAATGATGATTTTTTTTTTTTTCTTACAAAGTCTCATATTCCACTAACTTGTGACAAAAAATAAAAAGTTCTATGAACTCACTATGCCCATCAGTGAATACATTTGGGTGTCTTCTTTCCAAAATGGGGTCACTTGTGGGGTAGTTATACTGCCCTGGCATTCTAGGGGCCCAAATGTGTGGTAAGGAGTTTGAAATCAAATTCTGTAAAAAATGGCCAGTGAAATCCGAAAGGTGCTCTTTGGAATGTGGGCCCCTTTGCCCACCTAGGCTGCAAAAAAGTGTCACACATGTGGTATCTCCGTATTCAGGAGAAGTTGGGGAATGTGTTTTGGGGTGTCATTTTACATATACCCATGCTGGGTGAGATAAATATCTTGGTCAAATGCCAACTTTGTATAAAAAAAATGGGAAAAGTTGTCTTTTGCCAAGATATTTCTCTCACCCAGCATGGGTATATGTAAAATGACACCCCAAAACACATTCCCCAACTTCTCCTAAGTACGGCGATACCAGATGTGTGACACTTTTTTGCAGCCTAGATGCGCAAAGGGGCCCACATTCCTTTTATGAGGGCATTTTTAGACATTTGGATCCCAGACTTCTTCTCACGCTTTAGGGCCCCTAGAATGCCAGGGCAGTATAAATACCCCACATGTGACCCCATTTTGGAAAGAAGACACCCCAAGGTATTCAATGAGGGGCATGGCGAGTTCATAGAATTTTTTTTTTTGGCACAAGTTAGCGGAAATTGATTTTATTTTATTTTTTTCTCACAAAGTCTCCCTTTCCGCTAACTTGGGACAAAAATTTCAATTTTTCATGGACTCAATATGCCCCTCACGGAATACCTGGGGGTGTCTTCTTTCCGAAATGGGGTCACATGTGGGGTATTTATACTGCCTTGGCATTCTAGGGGCCCTAAAGCGTGAGAAGAAGTCTGGAATATAAATGTCTAAAAATTTTTACGCATTTGGATTCCGTGAGGGGTATGGTGAGTTCATGTGAGATTTAATTTTTTGACACAAGTTAGTGGAATATGAGACTTTGTAAGAAAAAAAAATAATTTCCGCTAACTTGGGCCAAAAAAATGTCTGAATGGAGCCTTACAGAGGGGTGATCAATGACAGGGGGGTGATCAATGACAAGGGGGTGATCAGGGAGTCTATATGGGGTGAACACCCCCCTGTCATTGATCACCCCCCTATAAGGCTCCATTCAGATGTCCGTATGTGTTTTGCGGATCCGATCCATGTATCCGTGGATCCGTAAAAATCATACGGACATCTGAATGCAGCCTGACAGGGGGGGGGGGGGGGTGATCAATGACAGGGGGGTGATCAATGACAGGGGGGTAATCAATGACAGGGGGGTGATCAGGGAGTCTATATGGGGTGATCACCACAGTCATTGATCACGCCCCTGTAAGGCTCCATTCAGACGTCCGTATGCATTTTGCGGATCCGATCCATCTATCAGTGGATCCGTAAAAATCATGCGGACATCTGAATGGAGCTTTACAGGGGGGTGATCAATGACAGGGGGGTAATCAATGACAGGGGGGTGATCAGGGAGTCTATATGGGGTGATCACCACAGTCATTGATCACGCCCCTGTAAAGCTCCATTCAGACGTCCGTATGCGTTTTGCGGGTCCGATCCATCTATCAGTGGATCCGTAAAAATCATGCGGACATCTGAATGGAGCTTTACAGGGGGGTGATCAATGACAGGGGGGTAATCAATGACAGGGGGGTGATCAGGGAGTCTATATGGGGTGATCACCACAGTCATTGATCACGCCCCTGTAAGGCTCCATTCAGACGTCCATATGCGTTTTGCGGATCAGATCCATCTATCAGTGGATCCGTAAAAATCATGCGGACATCTGAATGGAGCTTTACAGGGGGGTGATCAATGACAGGGGGGTAATCAATGACAGGGGGGTGATCAGGGAGTCTATATGGGGTGATCACCACAGTCATTGATCACGCCCCTGTAAGGCTCCATTCAGACGTCCGTATGCGTTTTGCGGATCCGATCCATCTATCAGTGGATCCGTAAAAATCATGCGGATATCTGAATGGAGCTTTACAGGGGGGTGATCAATGACAGGGGGGTAATCAATGACAGGGGGGTGATCAGGGAGTCTATATGGGGTGATCACCACAGTCATTGATCACGCCCCTGTAAGGCTCCATTCAGACGTCCGTATGCGTTTTGCGGATCCGATCCATCTATCAGTGGATCCGTAAAAATCATGCGGACATCTGAATGGAGCTTTACAGGGGGGTGATCAATGACAGGGGGGTAATCAATGACAGGGGGGTGATCAGGGAGTCTATATGGGGTGATCACCACAGTCATTGATCACGCCCCTGTAAAGCTCCATTCAGACGTCCGTATGCGTTTTGCGGGTCCGATCCATCTATCAGTGGATCCGTAAAAATCATGCGGACATCTGAATGGAGCTTTACAGGGGGGTGATCAATGACAGGGGGGTAATCAATGACAGGGGGGTGATCAGGGAGTCTATATGGGGTGATAAGGGGTGATCAAGGGTGAATAAGGGGTTAATAAGTGACAGGGGGGGGTGTAGTGTAGTGGTGCTTGGTGCAACATATTACTGAGCTGCCTTTGTCCTCTGGTGGTCGATCCAAACAAAGGGGACCACCAGAGGACCAGGTAGCAGGTATATTAGACGCTGTTATCAAAACAGCGTCTAATATACCTGTTAGGGGTTAAAAAAATCACATCTCCAGCCTGCCAGTGAACGATCGCCGCTGGCAGGCTGGAGATCCACTCGCTTACCTTCCGATCCTGTGAACACGCGCGCCTGTGTGCGCGCGTTCACATGAAATCTCGCGTCTCGCGAGATGACGCGTAGATGCGTTACTGTGCGCAGCGCTGCCACCTCCGGAACGAGAATCTGCATTAGGCGGTCCGGAGGTGGTTAACCAGGTTGTTGGGGATAAAGTCTTTTCCAAATTAGATCTAAGAGGGGCATACAACCTGGTCAGGGTCAGAGAAGGAGACGAATGGAAGACGGCCTTTAATACCCCTGAGGGCCATTTTGAGAATTTGGTTATGCCTTTTGGTTTGATGAATGCCCCAGCCGTTTTTCAGCATTTCGTGAACAGCATTTTTTATCATTTAATGGGAAAATTTGTATTAGTGTATTTGGATGACATTTTGATTTTTTCTCCTGATTTCAAAACTCATAAGGAACACCTACGTCAGGTCTTGCTCATCCTGCGGGAGAATAAATTATACGCGAAACTGGAAAAATGTGTGTTTGCGCTTCCAGAAATTCAATTTCTGGGGTTTCTTCTCTCCGCTTCTGGTTTTCGCATGGACCCCGAGAAGGTCCGCGCTGTGCTTGAGTGGGAGCTTCCTGAGAATCAGAAGGCGCTGATGCGTTTTTTGGGCTTTGCCAATTATTACAGGAAGTTTATTTTGAATTATTCCTCTGTTGTTAAACCACTCACTGATATGACCAGAAAGGGGGTAGATTTTTCTTCCTGGTCGGTAGAGGCACGTAAGGCCTTTTCTAATATCAAGGAGAGTTTTGCTTCCGCTCCCATCCTGGTACAACCTGATATTTCTTTACCCTTCATAGTTGAGGTTGATGCTTCTGAGGTAGGGGTGGGTGCGGTCTTGTCTCAGGGTTCCTCTCCTGCCAAATGGCAACCGTGTGCCTTTTTCTCGAAGAAACTCTCCTCCGCAGAGAGAAATTATGATGTGGGAGATAGGGAATTGTTGGCCATCAAGTTGGCTTTTGAGGAATGGCGCCATTGGCTAGAGGGAGCCAGACACCCTATTACAGTGTTTCCTGACCATAAAAATCTGGCCTACTTGGAGTCAGCCAGGCGTCTGAACCCGAGACAGGCCAGATAGTCTTTGTTCTTTTCAAGGTTTAATTTTGTTGTCACGTTCCGCCCTGGGGTTAAGAATGTGAAGGCAGATGCCCTGTCACGTTGTTTTCCGGAAGGTGGGAATTTTGAAGACCCGGGTCCCATTTTGGCTGAAGGTGTGGTGGTCTCTGCTCTTTTTCCTGAATTGGAGGCAGAGGTGCAGGCAGCCCAGTCAGAGGCTCCTGATCTTTGTCCTCCTGGGAGGTTGTTTGTGCCTCTCGCTTTGAGACACAAGATTTTTAAGGAACACCACGATACGGTCCTTGCTGGACACCCGGGGGCAAGAGCCACACTGGATCTCATCGCTCGGAGATTCTGGTGGCCTGCGCTTCGTAAGTCGGTTGAGGGTTTTGTGGCAGCCTGCGAGACTTGCGCTCGTGCCAAAGTCCCTCATTCACGGCCATCAGGTCCTCTCCTTCCCTTATCCACTCCTTCCCGTCCTTGGACACATCTGTCCATGGACTTCATAACGGACCTGCCTCGTTCCTCGGGGAAGACTGTGATTCTGGTGGTGGTGGACCGTTTTAGCAAAATGGTGCATTTCATCCCTTTTCCTGGTTTGCCCAATTCTAAGATGCTGGCGCAGGCATTTATTGACCACATTGTCAAATTGCATGGTATTCCTTCAGACATAGTCTCTGATAGGAGCACGCAGTTTGTTTCCAGATTCTGGAAGGCTTTCTGTTCTCGCTTGGGGGTTCGGTTGTCATTCTCTTCTGCTTTCCACCCGCAGTCGAATGGCCAGACAGAGCGCGTCAATCAGAATCTGGAGACATATCTGCGCTGTTTTGTGGCGGAGAATCAGGAGGATTGGTGTTCTTTTTTGTCCCTTGCTGAGTTTGCTTTAAATAACCGTCATCAGGAGTCCTCTGATAAGTTACCATTTTTTGGTGCATATGGGTTTCATCCGCAGTTTGGGACTTTTTCGGGAGAGGGGTCTTCTGGTTTACCTGATGAGGACAGAGTCTCCTCGTCTTTGTCATCTATTTGGCAAAAGATTCAGGATAATCTAAAGAGCATGAGTGAGAGATATAAGCGTGTGGCAGATAAGAGACGTGTGCCTGGTCCGGACCTGAATGTTGGTGATCTGGTGTGGTTGTCTACCAAGAATATCAAATTGAAGGTTCCCTCCTGGAAGTTGGGGCCTAGGTTTATTGGGCCTTACAAGATCCTGTCTGTCATCAATCCTGTTGCCTACCGTCTTGATCTTCCTCAGACTTGGAAGATCCATAATGTTTTTCATAAGTCCTTATTGAAACCTTATGTTCAACCCATTGTACCCTCGCCTTTGCCTCCTCCTCCGATTATGGTTGATGGGAATCTTGAATTTCAGGTCTCTAGGATTGTGGATTCTCGTCTTGTCCGTGGTTCTCTCCAGTACCTCGTTCATTGGGAAGGTTATGGTCCTGAGTAGAGGATGTGGGACCCAGTGACGGACATTAAGGCCACTCGTCTCATCAGGGCTTTCCATAGGTCCCATCCTGAGAAGGTGGGCTCTGAGTGTCCGGAGTCCACTCGTAGAGGGAGGGGTACTGTCACAACAAGACAGCTGAGAAGCTCTGACAGAAACCGTTCAGAACCTCCTCCTTGAGTTTTCTTTGTTTTGGTTTCAGTTCCTCATCTCGTTAGCCTATCTCAGCTGTCATGCAGTTGGACTGATTGCTTCCCTTTAAATTCCTCCCCATAATGCAGTAGTGTGCGGCTTATACAACTTCCTGGAGTGTGTGTGCTTGCTGTTCCTAGTTCCCAGTCGTCTGCAAGATAAGTGCTGTATATGTATTTGTGATTTTCTGTCTGCTGGATCCAGGTGACCCTGACTCCCTCCGTGTCTGTGTAGGGAGCCGGTGGTCGTGTCCCCTCACTATTGTAGGGTCTTCAGGTGTTAGATAGTCGAGGTACGTGGATATGCAACCATTCACCTTTGGGGTGTTCGCATAGGCTGAGCAGTCAGGGAGAGTCTGCCAGGTCCATGCAGGGCTCTCCCTTTTGTTCCTTAGTTGTGGATCCAGTGAGTCATTGATTATATTGCATTGTCTTGTTTCCTGTACACCATCCGTGACACACGTGGGGGCAGTGAGGTCAGCTGGTTCCCGGTCTCTCCAAACACATTGGCACGATGTGAGCCCCTTCAGAAAAGACACGCCTGCTTGCTGGCACAAGCCTTTTAACCTGTAGCCGGACCCTCCCCTCCCGGCCTCTGGGAGTGGTTCCCCCCTCCCTGCTGATCCTGGCAGCTCCATGACCCACAAAAACCTTTAGGGTTCATAGCTCCATACAGAAAAGAATGGCGTGGCATTAACCAAGCAGGAAATGCTCAAACCCACATGCAGTTGTGCATATATATAGGGGAGCAAATCCTGCACTTGTGGCCCGTTGTTAATGACGATCCCCAGCAAAAATGCATACAGTGGAGGATGCCCACAGCGAACCACAAGTACCACAATAGACATCCTACACAAGATAGCAATTATGTGGATGTGGTAATCAATATAGCAATATAACAAAATAATAGCAAAGACATGTGCACTCTGTGGTCTTACTAAACCCTCAAACTGATGTTAAAATTGAGAGATGAGCCAACATATCCTACGGTGTAGGACATGTCTGAGTCGGCCTCATGCTCCTGTAATTTGCCCACTGGCTCCTGGTAGTGCCCATACGGCGCAGGTAGGTGAGTGTTAGGTCCCCGAGCTACTTGAGAAACCTTGGCGCGGTGATCGGGCTCAGACATGTCCTACACCGTAGGATATGTTGGCTAATCTCTCAATTTTAACATCAATTTGAGGGTTTAGTAAGACCGCAGAGTGCACCTGTCTTTGCTATTATTTTGTTATATTGCTATATTGATTACCACATCCACATAATTGCTATCTTGTGTAGGATGTCTATTGTGGTACTTGTGGTTCGCTGTGGGCATCCTCCACTGTATGCATTTTTGCTGGCTATCGTCATTAGCAACGGGCCACAAGTGCAGGATTTGCTCCCCTATATACACTCACCTAAAGAATTATTAGGAACACCATACTAATACGGTGTTGGACCCCTTTTGCCTTCAGAACTGCCTTTATTCTACGTGGCATTGATTCAACAAGGTGCTGATAGCATTCTTTAGAAATGTTGGCCCATATTGATAGGATAGCATCTTGCAGTTGATGGAGATTTGAGGGATGCACATCCAGGGCACGAAGCTCCCGTTCCACCACATCCCAAAGATGCTCTATTGGGTTGAGATCTGGTGACTGTGGGGGCCATTTTAGTACAGTGAACTCATTGTCATGTTCAAGAAACCAATTTAAAATGATTCGAGCTTTGTGACATGGTGCATTATCCTGCTGGAAGTAGCCATCAGAGGATGGATACATGTTCTCATTCTGTTTGAATGTCTCAACAGAAATCGAGACTCATCAGACCAGGCAACATTTTTCCAGTCTTCAACAGTCCAATTTTGGTGAGCTCGTGCAAATTGTAGCCTCTTTTTCCTATTTGTAGTGGAGATGAGTGCTACCCGGTGGGGTCTTCTGCTGTTGTAGCCCATCCGCCTCAAGGTTGTGCGTGTTGTGGCTTCACAAATCCTTTGCTGCATACCTCGGTTGTAACGAGTGGTTATTTCAGTCAATGTTGCTCTTCTATCAGCTTGAATCAGTCGGCTCATTCTCCTCTGACCTCTAGCATCCACAAGGCATTTTTGCCCACAGGACTGACGCATACTGGATGTTTTTCCCTTTTCACACCATTCTTTGTAAACCCTAGAAATGGTTGTGCGTGAAAATCCCAGTAACTGAGCAGATTGTGAAATACTCAGACCGGCCCGTCTGGCACCAACAATCATGCCACGCTCAAAATTGCTTAAATCACCTTTCTTTCCCATTCTGACATTCAGTTTGGAGTTCAGGAGATTGTCTTGACCAGGAGCACCCCCCTAAATGCATTGAAGCAACTGCCATGTGATTGGTTGACTAGATAATTGCATTAATGAGAAATAGAACAGGTGTTCCTAATAATTCTTTAGGTGAGTGTATATGCACAACAGCATGTGGGTTTGAGCATTTCCTGCTTGGTTAATGCCACGCCATTCTTTTCAGTTTGTATTTATAGAGATGCCTGGAGGTGTATAAACTCCAATTTAAATGTGCCTGTTTTCCATCTACAGGCTACATTTAGGTGCACCTGTGAGGCCTGGGCCTTATCAGCCAGTCTTGGGTGGGACTCGCAGACTCCTCCCACCTCCCATTGCTAGCATGGCTACATGCTGGAGGTAACTGGTGAGTTGTTTGTGAGTCGGCCTCATGCTCCTGTAATTTGCCCACTGGCTCCTGGTAGTGCATATATGGCGCAGGTAGGTGAGTGTTAGGTCCCCGAGCTACTTGAGAAACATTGGCGCGATGCTCGGGCTCAGACATGTCCTACACTGTAGGATATGTTGACTAATCTCTCAATTTTAACATCAGTTTGAGGGTTTAGTAAGACCGCAGAGTGCACCTGTCTTTGCTATTATTTTGTTATATTCATAGCTCCAGACCAGAACATCACAGGGAGATGGTTCTGGGACCAACAGATCCGCTTAGGTTCAATGCTGTCTGCTAGATTCGATTGATCTGAGGAATGGCTTAGACCCCCTGCAGGGAGGTTTTCCTGCAGGATCCGTGCTGTCTGAATAGAGGTGTCAAATGTAACCAAATGTTGCCTGCTAGGAGATTTTCTGCTATCTGGCTGCGACTTTGAAGCAGGGCCCTCCTGTGGAGTTCACTACCTCTGCTATCTTTCAACAAATAGTGGGTGTGAGGACATGGCTGACAGTAAATATTAATCCATATTCCTGACAGCTAAACACGGATTATAATTTGTTTTCATTACAATGATTTACTGACATTGAACTTGAGATTCCCTTTTACACCGGTCAAGTAATCTACCATAGACATGGACCACCTTGATCCCATGGTGGTTTGCAGAGGTATAAGTATACACATATTTTCTTGTATCTACTAATTAGGAAAATCAATTAGCCCCCTTTTCCCTCCGCTGGTTCTTTTCTGTATTTTGCATATGTTCTCTTTGATGATTTCTCATTATGTTTCTTCTCTCCACAGACTCTATAGGATCATATTGTTTCTTAAACCCTGAGGTAGAATGCACTCCAACCCATTCTTCTCCTCCTTTTTCTTTTTCTCTCCTCTTTTCTTCTTTTTTGGCTTGTTTCCCCCCCCCCTCTTTTTTTTCTTTTGTTTCTCTTCTCCTTTCTTCCTTTTTTTATATAACTTCCACTTTTTTTTCCTATCTGTTTATCTTATTTTTCCCTTTTTCCCTTTATTCTTCTTTTTTTCTCTTCTCCCTTTTTCTTTTTTCTAGATCTTTCCTCTCCTACATTCACCCCCTTCCTCCCCTTTCTCTGTCATTGCCCCTTCTACTCCCTCTTCTTTCAATAGGTCTTCCCCCCCCCACACCTTTTCTCTTTTTTTTATCTCCTTTTTCTTCCTTTATCTCTTTTCCTCTCCCTCCTTTTTATTTTTTTCGTTTTTTTTCTCTTCTTTTTCTTGTGTCTTCCTTCTTTTTATCCTTTTCCCCTTTATCCTTCCCTATCTCCCTCTTTTTTCTCTCCTTTTCTTCCCTTTTCTTCCCCTTTTCTCCTTTCTCTCTCTTTCTTATTCCCTTCTCTTTTCTCCTTCTGTTCCTTTCTCTTTACCCTTCTGTTTTTGTTTTTTGTTTTCTTCCACCCCCATTTTCTTTCTTTCTTTCTCTCTATCTTCCTCTTTTCCCTATATACACACATAAGGCCAGATTTATCATTACTCTGACAGCTCACTCCACTTTCACATATGGCTAAAGTCAGTTTTAGCCAAGTCAGATTTATGATCGGCCCTTTAAGACTGTAATAAATGTGGTTTGACGGTAGCAGTTTATCCGTCAGTAAGCAGCTTTACAAAAGTCGCACGTTTTTATGAAAAAGTCACACGTTTTTATGAAAAAGTTGCATGTTCTATTAAAAAGTCTCATAAGATAAGCATGGTCCTCACTGGAGTGAAATTGTGACTTTTTTGAGACTTTTTTAAATAGTCCCAATAGTAAATCTGTCTAGAGATTCATTTACATAAGAAAACACGCCCACTTTCAGAAAACTGGCGAGCATAGTGCAGAGCAGAAAAAAGTCGCAAATTTGTGCGCAGTTTTAGCGTTTGGGACTTTTTTTGGGACTTTTTCACTCCATTATTCTGACCTGAGCTAATGATAAATCTGTCCCATACAGTTTATTTCTCATAAATCACATTCACATGCCACACACTTGTGCCATCATATTGCGCAGTTTTACCAAGGGCTTTAATTCCCTCTCCTAGCTGCAGGTCACGATGCTTTCTCATCTAAACAACTTTTGCTTTTTACGGCTCAGCCTGACCCTGATCCTCATGTCATCACACGTGTCCTTATAACACTGCTTTGATGGCACAGTCTCCACCTTAGTGCAGCCTGGCGTTATTCCACTATCCCTAGCATCTTGTGTGCTCCACTCATAGTTCCCATTCTTTTCCTCCATAGTAAGCCTGTGATTCTTATTTCTTCTGGGTCTTCTTGCCTATATTTTACTGTATTCTCCAGGGGTATAGGAATCGCTCTGTTATTCATTGTTATCTTAGTTTACTAACGTATTGTTGTCTCAGTTATCTAGTTATATCTAGAGATTCTGCTCATTTGCTGTATATTCTCAGCATTCATTTGGTTCCCAGAGTACATGAGTTTTCATCCAGACTGTTGCCAAAAAAATGCATTGTTCTTTGATAACCCTCTATTGTGTTTTTGCCTCTACCTCCCTCTGCCTCAATACCCCCCCCCTTCCTCCCCACTTTGTCCTCAATGTGGTCTGATATATTTCTAAACTCATCTATTATGCTTTTTTTTTGTGACACGTTGTGACCGAAATGTCAACTTTCATTCAGTCACTGTGCTAACTTTTTATGAGTTTATTAACAGTCTATGAGAAGGACATTAATCCAATCTGCTATGCCAATTTTGAGGCATAAAAATATCACAAGCGATGTCGCGTGCAACATTTCATGTATTTTTTTTGCAACTTTAGAGGAACTTTGCCACTTTCAAAAGTAGAGTGAAAAATTAGCCGGGATTACAGATTAGAAAACTTTTTGGTCTCATTTATGTTGTGCTGAGACTGAGTATTAGAGTACTGCAGAATCAAGACCGGCAAGAAAAACCCCAATCTTTATAAATGTCCGTCATAATCTTTAACCAAGTCACTGCTCAGGTAAGTGCAGAGATACATGTTGGTAATCAGATATAAAAAGGGTTCTCTGGAAAGAAATGAAATAAAATTACTGAAAATAATTAAATTATACTTTATTATAAATAAATTTATTATAAATATATTCCTAAATACCGTTTAAACTGCTTGTTTTGTCTGGGGAGCAAAAATAAGTGAAAATAAAATGGCCTCCATTGTTTTAGTACACACAAAACCTGTCCTAATCACACAGGATGATAAGTTACTTCACAACACTGAGCTAAAGAGCTGCCTCATCCTCCTCTCGGCTCTGCTTGTCAGGGATTATGATCCTGAATAGAGCTGATAAAATCTTCAGAGGAATCTCTGTAGGAATGGAGCTCATGAAGAGACACGAGGTACAGAGATGATGGACAGGACATACTGTGGTAATGTGGGGCTGTGGTAATAGAGACTGCACACAAGTGCTGCTGCTCATCAGCCACACACCCACCCTTCTCTCTGTGCTTCATGTCTCTTCATGAACACAATTCAGCTGAAGATCTTATCAGATGCTGGTACTGTATTACGCTGCATTTATTCCACACATAATCCGCACAGAAAAACCGTGCATAATCCACACCGTGCTTTCACACATAGGTTTTTGCTGGCATTGCTCTACACTTTTATGTTTTTAGTGGCGCTATTTTGAAAAACTGCTCTTTTTGCAGCAGATTTTGTGGTAAAAACAGCAGCTTCAGATGTTAGCTGAGCATTGTCCATGGAATAAGGATGACACATGGAGGGTAATAAATGGACGCACAAACCAAACACGGATTCTTCTTGGTCATCTTCACAGATAAAACACCGACAGATTTTTTCATGGACCTCAAACGGACACGGAAATATGAACGAGGATTAAGGACGCTTTCACATGTCAGTGTTTGATCACTGATTTCCATCAGTGATTGTAAGCCAAATCCAGAAATATAGCCTACACGGTGATAAGGTATATTAGAAAGATTTGCACCTGTTCTGTGTTCTTGAGCCACTCCTGGTTTTGGCTCAGAATCACTAATGGAAATGACTGATCAAACACTGTTTGAAAGAGGCCTAAAGGCTGGTCTCACACATAGGCCCTTAATGCACACGACCGTTGTGTGCATCCGCGTCCGTTCGGTCATTTTTCACAGTTTAGCGGAGGTCCCATTCATTTCTATGGAGCTGTGAAAAAAAACTGATAGTCCTATTCTTGTCAGTGGAAAACGGAGGACGGACCCATTCAAGTCAATGGGTTAGTCAAAAAAAACGGATGCACAACTGGTATGTCATCCGTGTCCGCGTGTCCGTTTTTTTCTACAAGACCTTGGTGCAATAAAATTACACTTTTCATGAACCTTCCTTTTTTTCCCCCTGTGAGTCAAAAAAAAAGGAAGACACAAGGAAACACAACTGAAGCAAAATCGGACACGGACCACTGAAGCCAAATCACTGACAGTAAAAAAACACTGTTGTGTGCATGAGGCCATAGGCTCACATTTACTAATGTGAATGCACCTAGATGTTATCGTAACCTGTGATAAAATTTGGTGCAAATTGGTGCAATTTAGCTTTTGGTGCATATAATCTAAGACAGGGATGCTCAACCTGCGTCCCTCCGGCTATTGAAAAACTAGAACTCCCAGCATGGCTTAATAGCTGTAGGCTGTCCAGGCATACTGGGAGTTGTAGTTTTGCAGCAGCTGGAGGGCCTCAGGTTGGGCATCCCTGATCTAAGAGAAATAACCTGTCCCTAACTTACTGATGGACAATGGCTTGGGCCCCTTTCACACGGACAAGTATTCCGCGCGGATGCGATGCGTGAGTTGAACACATTGCACCCGGACTGAATCCCGACCCATTCATTTCTATGGGGCTGTTCACATGAGCGGTGATTTTCACGCATCACTTATGCGATGCGTGAAAATCGCAGCATGCTCTATTTTGTGCGTTTTTCACGTAACGCAGGCCCCATAGAAATGAATGGGGTTGCGTGAAAATCGCAAGCATCCGCAAGCAAGTGCGGATGCAGTGCGATTTTCACGCACGGTTGCTAGGAGACGATCGGGGTGGAGACCCGATCATTATTATTTTCCCTTATAACATGGTTATAAGGGAAAATAATAGCATTCTGAATACAGAATGCATAGTAAAATAGCGCTGGAGGGGTTAAAAAAAATAATAATAATTTAACTCACCTTAATCCACTTGATCGCGCAGCCGGCATCGCTTCTGTCTTCTTTCTTTGTTGTGTGCAATAACAGGACCTGTGGTGACGTCACGCCGGTCATCACATGATCCATCACATGATCTTTTACCATGGTGATGGATCATGTGATGGACCATGTGATGACCGGAGTGACGTCACCACAGGTCCTGTTACTGCACACAGCAAAGAAAGAAGACAGAAGCGATGCCGGCTGCGCGATCAAGTGGATTAGGGTGAGTTACTTTTTTTTTTTAACCCCTCCAGCGCTATTTTACTATGCATTCTGTATTCAGAATGCTATTATAACCATGTTATAAGGGAAAATAATACAATCTACAGAACACCGATCCCAAGCCCGAACTTCTGTGAAGAAGTTCGGGTTTGGGTACCAAACATGCGCGATTTTTCTCACACGAGTGTAAAACGCATTACAATGTTTTGCACTCGCGCGGAAAAATCGCGCATGTTCCCGCAACGTACCAGCACCTTTTCCTGCAACGCCCGTCTGAAAGAAGCCTTAATGGGGATAGGGTGTGGTTTAGTAGAAAAGGGAGCATGATCTAAAATGTGACATCTTGTTTCAATATTGTGCTACTATTCTGTCATAAAATTCTTACATATGTCTTACTCCTCCTCACCATGCTCCACTCAATTGGCCCTAAGGACACTGCTCTCTCCTGGTTCTCTTCCTTTGTCTCTGGCATCTCCTTTGGTGTATCATTCACTGGTTCTACTTCTTCTCCTCATCCTCTTCTTGTTGGGGTTCCTCAGGGTTCAGTTCTAGGTCCACACAGCTCCAGTGTGTAGAGACTCAGTGATTTGGTTTTCAGTACCATCTCTATGCTGATGACACCCAACTATAGACCTCATCCCCTAATATAACACCTGCTTTACAAAAAAAGACACCAGTGATTGTCTGACAGTCATTTCTGAAATTATGTCCTCTATCTCTCAAAAACTTACCTTTTTGTCTTTCTTCATCTACTAACCCACCTAAACTTGCTATTTTAATTTTGGTCTGATGCATGATAAGGCCTTATGCACACGGCCGTTGCACGGCCATGGCCGTATTGCTGCCCGCATACGGCGGGTCCGCAATACACGTGTGCACCCCACATCATGAATGCGGACCCATTCCCTGGAATGGGTCCACAATCCGGGAGGTGCGGAACGGAAGCACGGATCGGAACCCCACGGAAACACTACGGAGTGCTTCCGTGGTGTTCCTGTCCGTGCCTCCGCACCGCAAAAAAATATTCTAACATGTTCTATTTTTTTACGGTGCAGACGGATCACGGACAAATTCAAGTTGAATGGGTCTCGATCCGTCCCGGCCGCCGGACGGATGTTGCCCGTGCATTGGGAACCGCAAGTTGCGGCCCCCAATGCACGGAACGGCCGTGTGCATGAGGCCTAACTCCTGGGCAGCACGCTCACTGTCTTGGGTTCATGTTTGACTCAGATCTTTCCTTTGTTCCTTATATTCAATCACTTGCACACTCATGTCGTCTGCACCTCAAGAACATCTCTAGAAACTGCTCTTTTCTCAAAGCAGAAAAGGCCAAAACTATTGTTGTTGCCTAGATACATTCTCTTCTTGACTACTGTAACTGATTTCTAATTCCGCACACTAAACTCTCCCCCCTTCAATCTATCCTAAATTCCACAGCCAGGCTCATCTATCAATCCACCCGCTACACTGATGCTACTAGTCTGTGCCAGTCACTTCACTGGTTGCCCATCCATCATAGAATACAGTTAAAAACCCTCACCCTCACCCACAAAGCTCTCCACAGTGCTGCTCCTCCATACATCTCCTCCCACATTCCCGTCAACCACCCGACTCATGTGATTTCACACAACGGTGATTTCGTAGTAAAGAGATCACAGAGAGGCACGGAGCATTATCAGTCATGTTACTGCTCCGTGCCTCTGCAGTCTGCATCGGGTCTTGGCACTCTTTCACGGAGCGGATGCCACGCACGGCATCCGCTCGTGTGAACCCAGCCTTATTCTGAACTGAACACCTTCTTCTGACAGTAATCCCCACACCCAATGCACTAGCTTATGTAGTAGACTGCATAGCGCATAGGTGGCTGGACTGCTTTGGAAAACAACCAACTTTACCTTTTGTGTCAGCCCTCATAGATTGTAAGCTCTTGCGAGCAGGGCCCTCATTCCTAGTATTTTAGTTGTATATTACTGTATAATGTGTTTTCTTTTGATATGGTGGCACTATATAAAAAATGAATATTATTATAAGTATTATTAATATTATTACATAAAGTAAGTCAATAATTGGTATAAAGCTAGTGTCTATTGCTGCACCACAAGTACCATCCAGCCTGAGCCCCTGTGATAAATCTGGTGCAGGTCTGTCTAAGTGTACCTCATCTACAGGATTAGTAAATCTGTCCGATAGTTTTGTTTTTGCAAAAATGCTGCTTTTCTTTAGATGGAAAATTATGAAACGCATTACAGACAGTGGGGGTCATTAATCGAAGACACCATTCTTCGCAGGCCTCGTCATAAATTAGGCAGATCCTTCGGCAGTCCGTGTACCTGCAGTGAAAACTATTCCAGTCTGTCAATTAAGTAGTTTTCTTGCCAACATTTACGCCTTTCTCCAGGAGTAAATGTTAGTGAATTTGTCAAAACAGGTGGCCCAACACGCCCCTACACTGTCCCCACCACTCCCCAGTGGCGAGGACAGCGTTAAAATGCTGCCTGCAGCAAAATATTTGAGTGTTAAAAAGTGACAAAAAGGGGGCTTGTGTATTTTTTTCTAAGGACTTTCCGTTCTTCTGATCCGTCAGAAGAGAGAGAGAAAAAAACTGGATCTTGAAAAAAAAAACGGATCCTGTTGCATCAGTTAGGCCGAATGCACGTGGCCGTGTTCCGTGGCCGAGAGCGGTCCGTGGTATGCCGGGCTGGGTTCCTGTTCAGAGCAAGAGCGCACGGCGTCATTGGTTGCTATGACGCCGTGCGCTTCATGTCGCCGCTGTACTACAGTAATACACTATACGAGTGTATTACTGTACTGCAGCGGCGGCATGAAGCGCACGGAGTCATAGCAACCATAGCAGCCCGGCATACCACAGACCGCTCTCGACCACGGAACACGGCTGTGTGCATTTGGCCTTAGGCTACATGCACACGACCGTATGTGTTTTGCGGTCCGCAAATTGCGGATCCGCAAAAAAAAACGGATGACGTACCGTATGGCATCCGTTTTTTTGGTGGATCCGTTTTTTTGCGGATCCATTGTAATAATGTCTAGAGATCCAGAAAAATAAAAAAAATAAAAAAATGGAGACAGCACGTCCAAAAAAGGTGCAGAAGGTGGAATTCCACCTTCTGCACCTTTTTTGGACGTGCTGTCTCCATTTTTTTATTTTTCTGGATCTCTACAAATTGCTGTACTAGGGGCTTTTTACCACCCCTCCTGGAGACGAGCACCCGACACATCACCACTTAGGAGTGCTGTCCACCCACATTTTTGCTATTGTAATAATGTCTGTCCTTGTCCGCAAACTAGAAAAAAATGGGACATGCGCTATTTTTTTTGCGGAGCAACGGAACGGACATACTGATGCGGACAGCACACGGTGTGCTGTCCGCGTTTTTTGCGGACCCATTGAAATGAATGGGTCCGCATCCTATCCGCAAAAAAAACGGATCGAACACGGAAACAAAATACGGTCGTGTGCATGAGGCCTTATGTATAGGATTGCATAGGATCCATTTTTTTACAGGATCCAGTAAAAAAACTGATCCTGTTGCATCAGTTGTCATCCATTTGAGCCATTTCTGTCTGAGATCCGTTTTTTTAGATGAAAACAAAAGTACTGCATGCAGTCTTTTCCCATGTAAAAAACGGATCTCAGACAGAAATGGCACTTTTTTTTTAGACAAACTGGCATTTGTAAATGACCCCCTGTGCATTTTTTGTAGAGTTTTTCTTGACTTGCCTTGTGTTTTTATTTTGGGTCCATGGGGTGTTTTCAAGATGCAGCAGGCTCTGGGTATGGCATTTTTTTATTCCTTGTTCCCATATATGCCACCAAAAAATGCTTAAAAGGGTTGTCCATATACCCTTATTTTCACCCAGGCAGCCCCCCTAAGGCTAGAATTGGAGCATCTCATGCTCCAATGCGCTCCCTTGCCCTGCGCTAGGTTGCACAGGGCACGGGCTCTTTTGTTTATCATAACACACTGCCGGGCGGAAACTTCCGCCCGGCAGTGTGTTCGGTGACGTCACCGGCTCTGATGGGCGGGCTTTAGCGCTGCCCTAGCCATTTTACTGGCTTGGGCAGCGCTAAAGCCCGCCCATCAGTGCCGGTGACGTCACCGGGCTTCCTGGCAGCCCCATGGAGAGCCCGCTACGTCACTGGTACTCTTCAAAATGCCTTTGCCCTGCGTGATTTAGCGCAGGGCAAAGGAGAGCATCGGAGCATGAACTGCTCCGATGCTCAAGTCAGGGGGGCTGCCTGGGTGAAAATGGAGGGATGTCCGGGTTCAGCTCTGAACCCGGACAACCCCTTTAATGCATAATGCATAATTAACTTCATGGTGTTTTTTCTAATAAGACTATGGTCTCATGCACACGACCGTATGTATTTTGCGGTCCGCAAAAAATACGGATGACATTCGTGTGCATTACGTATTTTGCGGAACGGAACAGCTGGCCCTTCATAGAACTGTACTGTCCTTGTCCGTAATGCGGACAATAATAGGACATGTTCTATTTTTTTGCAGAACGGAAATACGGAAACGGAATGCACACGGAGTACCTTCCTTTTTTTTTGTGGACCCATTAAAATGAATGGTTCCATATACGGTCCGCACAAAAAAACAGAACAGAAACGGAATGAAAATACGTTCGTGTGCAAGAGGCCTATGTGGGAGGATTTATTAAACCCCCTTCGTCAAAAGGCATCAAAGATTTGCACATCTTTGCGCAAACCCAGTTCTGCACAAGTTTGTGAGTTTTTGCCCTTTTACAGCATGCTTGTCACATGGGGATGGGGCATCTCATTTCACTGCTAAGCAGACATGTGTGAAGGAAACTTTATTGCACCAAATAACATTTTGCACATGTAGTTTTAGTGCATTTTTTGTATTTAATAGCTGACACATTTTACATAGTTACATAGTATGGTTTAAGGCTCTATTCACACGTCCGCAAAATGGGTCCGCATCCTTTCCGCAATTTTGCGGAATGGGTGCGGACCCATTCATTCTCTATGGGGACGGAATGGATGCGGACAGCACACAGTGTGCTGTCTGCAGCCGCAATTGCGGAGCGAGGCCTGGGGGTGACGGGCTGGTGTGTTGCGGACCCGCAATTTGCGGGTCCGCAACACACCACGGACGTGTGAATGTAGCCAAAAAAGACATAAATCCATCAAGTTCAACAAATGGATGGATGAGGATGGGAATTTTAGGAAAGAGGAGTGAGACCCAGCTTTCTACACATCTACATAAGCTTTAATGTTACTAAGGCCCCTTTCACACGGGCGAGTATTCCGCGCGGATGCGATGCGTGAGTTGAACGCATTGCATGGGGCTGTTCACATGAGCGGTGATTTTCATGCATCACTTGTGCGTTGGGTGAAAATCGCAGCATGCTCTATATTCTGCGTTTTTCACGCAACGCATGCCCGATAGAAGTGAATGGGGTTGCGTGAAAATCAAGCAAGTGCGGATGCGGTGCCATTTTCACGCACGGTTGCTAGGAGACGATCGGGATGGAGACCCGATCATTATTATTTTTCCTTAGAACATGTTTATAAGGGAAAATAATAGCATTCTGAATACAGAATACATAGTAAAATAGCGCTGGAGGGGTTAAAAAAATAATAATAATAATTTAACTCACCTTAATCCACTTGCTGGCGCTGCCGGCATCTCGTCTGTCTCCTTCTTTGCTGAACAGGACCTGTGGTGACGTCACTCCGGTCATCACATGATCCATCACATGATCTTTTACCATGGTGATGGATCATGTGATGACTAGAGTGACGTCACCACAGGTCCTGGAATGAATGCTCACCACAGGTCCTGTTCAGCAAAGAAGGAGACAGACGAGATGCCGGCAGCGCCAGCAAGTGGATTAAGGTGAGTTAAATTATTATTATTTTTTTTTTACCCCTCCAGCGCTATTTTACTATGCATTCTGTATTCAGAATGCTATTATTTTCCCTTATAACCATGTTATAAGGGAAAATAATACAATCTACAGAACACCGATCCAAAGCCCGAACTTCTGTGAAGAAGTTCGGGTTTGGGTACCAAACTTGCGCGATTTTTCTCACGCGAGTGCAAAACGCATTACAATGTTTTGCACTCGCGCTGAAAAATCGCGCATGTTCCCGTAACGCACCCGCACCTTTTCCCGCAACTCCCGTGTGAAAGAGGCCTTAGTCTTTTTTTAAACTGTCCACTGTTCCTGCTGTGACCACCTCCTGAGGTAGACTATTCATATATTTACAATTCTTCTTCTTGTCGCCTCTGGAGACTGAACTTTTTCTTCTCCAGATGTGAGGCAGTGCCCCCATGTATTTTCAGGGGATTTTAAATGGAACACCTTTTCACCATTTGATGTAGGGGCCATTATATTTATTTGTATAAGTAAAAGGGGTTATCCCAGAACTAATGAAAATATGAAAATCTGACGTTTTACAGTACATGAGAATCTCTTTCTAGCAAAGCTAGAACCAGCCCTGTACCTCACATGGATCCAGAGATCTCTCTATTCATTGCTCTGCTAGATTTACCGTATTTTTCGTGGGTGTCCGCAGGGAGGGGCAAAGGGGGGCAAGTGCCCCCCCCTGGGGCCAGCAGAAGTGGGGGGGCGGCGGCGGGGCATAGGGAGATGAATGCTTCCATTGTGGAAGCGCTCATCTCCATAGTCATCTGTATCGCCGTCCTCAGGACAGCGATACAGATGACTGTGCTGAGGCAGGGGAGGGAGAGGTGTGTCCCTTTCCCTTCCTCTGATAGGCTGCAGGCACTAGGCCGGCAGCCGATCACAGGCCGGCGCAGGCGGCGCGATGACGTCATTGCGCCGCCTATGCCGTACACAGCGCGGGACACAGGCCGGAAGAGGCCTGCATCGCATCGCTGCCAAGGAGGTAAGTATAAGTGTTTTTTTTTTGTGTACAAAACTGGTGGCTACTGGCACATAATGGGGGTCTCTGGCTACTGGCACATAATGGGGGGGCTGTCATTACTGGCACATAATGGGGGCTGTCATTACCGGCACAAGGGGGGGGGGGGCTGTCATTACTGGCACATAATGGGGGGCTGTCAATACTGGCACATAATGGGGGCTGTCATTACTGGCACATAATGGGGGGCTGTCATTACTGGCACATAATGGGGGCTGTCATTACTGGCACATAATGGGGGCGGCTGTCATTACTGGCACATAATGGGGGGCTGTCATTACTGGCACATAATGGGGGCTGTTATTACTGGCACATGATGAGGGGGCTGTTATTACTGGCACATGATGGGGGGCTGTTATTACTGGCACATGATGAGGGGGTTGTTATTACTGGCACATGATGGGGGGCTCTTATTACTGGCACATTATTGGGGGCACTATAGGGGCCTCTACTGAGGCCACAAAGAAGGGGTGTTTTATATGGGGGGCTCTATACAGTAGCATTTTATACTGGGACACGTTATGGTGGGTACTTTGGGGAAGGGGGGAGAGGAGTACTATGGGGTCATCTATGGGGGCACTGAGAAGGGGTATTTTATACTTGCAAATTATGGGGGACACTGAGTAAATCTAATGGGGCATTTTATACTGGTACATTATGGGGGGCACTAGGAGGAAGGGGGGAGAGGAGCACTATAGAGGCATTTACTGGGGGCACTATATAGGGGTATTTTATACTGGCACATTATGGGGGCACTATGGGGACATTAGCTCAACTGGGGGCATTACAAGGGGTATTTTTTGCACTGTCACATTATAAGGAAAATTATTTCTACTGGGGGGGGGGGCTTTATTACTCCCCCATGGTATGACCCCCTAGTAGCAGTACCAGCCTCTCCCTGCTCTGCTATTCCTCTGCCCCTTCTCCAAATCCTTATTATGAAATCTTTCTTATTACGATAAAACACATCATCAGCTCCGCCGAGCCCCCGGCCAAAGTGTTAAAGTGGTGTCCGAGAATCGAGATCCCCAAGGGCCAAGCCAAGTAATTGTAAGTTTTCATGTGAAATATGTTTATGTTATACACATATAGCCTACACTGTGCCACACAATATACAGTATACCGCTACACTGTGTAGTCTGTTCTATAAGCACCATTGATTTGTGGCAGCGGACAGAAAATAATCTGGAAGTGCCCCTCCCGAGACCAGGCTCTGCATCCGCCACTGCACAGCTCATGCGTTATTAGACTTTGTGATAATGAATATGCCCCTCCCCTTCATTACATTCTCAGAAACAAGCAGAGCATGGATGTCAATACAATTATGCCCCCCCCCTGGAAACATTTCTGCGGACGCCAATGCCCATAAGATACACTTCCCCCCCAAAGTGGGGGGAAAATGCCCCTGCGTCTTGTGGGGCGAATACTAATGAGCGCTTCCATTATGGAAGAGCTCATTAATACCGGAGGACCAGGAAGCGGTAAGGGCTCTGTACTCACCGCTTCCTGGTCCTCGGCTGACGGCTGTGCAGTGGCTGCGCACAGAGCGAGGGCGCTCTGTGACCTCACACTGTGCACGCCAGTTCACCTCACAGCGGACAGCAGGAGGAAGAAGATTGCGGGCGGTGAGGAGCAGCGGCGTCCAGGAGCAGGAAAGGTAAGTGCGTTTTTTATTTTGTGATCTGAGGATGAATTATGGCTGGGGGCTGCTCACAAATGGCTGGGGGCTGCTCACAAATGGCTGGGGGCTGAGTACATATGGCTGGGGGCTGAGTACATATGGCTGGGGGCTGATATGAGGCATGGGGGTCTCACCTGAGGTCTGATTCGGGGTCTTCTTTATATTGGGCTCTGATCTGAGGTCTGATTGGGGGTCATTCACATTGGGGTCTGATCTGAGAACCTATTAACATTGGGGATCTGATTAGGGCTGTGAGCGGAGGTCTGATTAACATTGGGGGTTTGATTGCTGATCTGAGGTCTAATGAAAAATATTTTTTTCTTATTGTTCTCCTCTAAAACCTAGGTGCGTCTTATGGGCCAGGCCAGTGCGTCTTATAGGGCAAATAATATGGTATATCAAGCTGGAAGATCAAGGGGTGTCTTTTCTGCTGCAGCTAAGGGGGCGTGTCCATGCTCTCCCTATCACAGCTCAGGAGGCAGAAAGTACAAAGAATTAAGAAAAAAACAAACAGCAGGTGGCGCTATACAGATAGATTTTATTGAATAGCTCAGTGGCTATGCAAAAATTTTAATTACATGCAATTACAAAAGAATTCAGAACCAGGTGCTGGTTTGAAAACTGTAGAATGTTTTTAGTGGGACAACCCATTTATTCATGTCCACTCCTGTGTGACAACTGATTCTCAGTGAAGCTCTGCAGTTCGGCTGCTAAACATGGCTCAAACCACTTACACCCAGGCTGGCCCATGGTTGCACAATTTTACAGCAACCCATGGTGACCTTATCCATAGGGGACATTTACATGGTGGTTTATGTAGTGAAAATTTTGGTCCCTTGTAGGTGCAGCTGTGTCCAGACCGATGCCGATCGAAGCTGTGACAAGTGTCCACTCACTGTTTAGCACTCTTCAATGGAGCTTAGCCACAAGCCAGTCCGTGGCATTTATTGTGAACATCCACAGCAGAAACCGTCTCTGCAGCGGTTGTTCACATTGAATGCTGCGGGTCCACAAAACACGGATACTGATGTGCACTCTGCATCACCATGCGGACCCATTGACTTCAATGGGTGTGTGATCCACAAGATGTGGCGAAAGACAGGACATTTTCTATCTTTTGCGGTGCAGAGGCACGGACCCGGAAGCCCATGGAAACACACAGAAGCCCTTCTGTCAGCTTCCGGGTCCGTGCCTTCGCACTGCAAAAGATAGAACATGTCCTGTCTTTTGCTCTATCTTGTAGTCAATGGATTTGCACCACTATGCGGCGTGCACAGGGCCAGTGCCCATGTTTTGCAAACCCGCAGTTTGCGGTCCACAACATGGCGGCACCATGGTTGTGTGCATGAGGCCTTAGACTTATTTTACATGTTGTGGACAAGGTGTGGTAAAAAACCCACAACAATAACCACAATGTAATGTTTTGCCGTCATTTGCTCTGGTAAAGGTTTGCACAGATTTACAGATTTTCAGCATGTTTTACCGAATCACAAAAGGGCAGCGATCTCCGTAAAAAAAAAAAAAAAATTGGGCTTTGTTGCATATTTTATTTTATTTTTTTACTACAGCTTGTCCACAATGTGCAAACCCAGACATAAGTAACTGGATACACATCAGTTCTCTAACACATAGTTGGAGTCATGTATAAAGATCGCCATGCCAGTTTTTGGTGTAAAAAAGTTGCAAGACCCTTTTTTTGCGACTTTCGAATTTCCTGTGCGACAATGTTTTGTCTCATGGGCTTTTTTACACTGTCCTCGCCACTTGGGAGTAGCAGGGGCCAGGGCGATGCCTTGACCCGGAAAATTTGCTAAAATTTACATCTGAAAGCAGGTGTAAATTCAGGGAGTGGAGTAGCTTTTCCCTCCAGGCGCACAGACTGTCGTAGATGCGCTTAATTTATGACAAGACGCACACCATCTTAAATTATGCTCATCCTGCATCAGTGCAGAGCGGTAGTAAAGAGCAGAGTAAAAGGCCGGTCTTTATAAATGATCCCCAGTAAGGCCTCATGCACACGGCCGTTGTTTTGGTCCGCAGCCGAGCCGCAGTTTTGGCAGCTCGGATGCGGACCCATTCACTTCAATAGGGGCGCAAAAGATGCGGACAGTACTCCGAGTGCTGTCCACATCCGTTGCTCCGTTCCGTGGCCCCGCAAAAAAAATATAACATGTCCTATTCTTGTTCGCGCTTTGCGGACAAGAATAGGCAGTTATATTAAAGGCTGTCCGTGCCGTTCCGCAAATTGCGGAACGCACACGGACGCCATCCGTGTTTTGCAGATCAGCGATTTGCGGACCGCAAAACACACCACGGTCGTGTACATGTAGCCTAAGGCCTCATGCACACGACCTTGCCGTTTTTTGCGGTCCACAAAAAACGGAAGGCGCCCGTGTTGCCTTCCGCAATTTGCGGAACGGAACGGGCGCCGGCAGTATAAATGCCTATTCTTGACCGCAAAGCGCGGAAGAATAGGATATGTTATATTTTTTTAGTGGGGTCGCGGAACGGAGCCACGGATGCGGACAGCACACGGAGTGCTGTCCGCATCTTTTTCGGCCCCATTGAAATGAATGGGTCCGCATCCGAGCCACCAAAACGGCGTCTCGGATGCGGACCCAAACAACGGTCGTGTGCATGAGGCCTAAGGCTGAGTTCACAATTCAGTTATTTGGTCAGTTATTTCCATCAGCTAATGTGAGCCAAAGGGCTCATGCACACAACCGTATTTTATTTTCGTATCTGTTCCGTTTTTTTGCGGCCCGTATGCGGTACCATTCAGGCCTAGTTCACACGAATGTGTGTGATCCGTGGCCGTATTGCGGGCAGCAATACACGGCCACAGTTCTGTGTGCATTCAGCATCACGGATGCGGACCCATTCACTTCAATGGGTCTGCAAATCCGGAATTGCGGAACGGCCGCACGGAACGGGACCCCTTGGAAGCACTACGGAGTGCTTCCGTGGGGTTGCATCCCGTACTTCCGTTCCGCAAAAAGATAGAACATGTCCTATCTTTTTGCGGAACGGGCGGATCGCGGACACATTAAAGTGAATGGGTCCGCGATCCGATGCGGCTGACCTACGCCCGGCGATCGTGCATTGCGGCCAGCCATTTGCGAGCCGCAGCACGGGCACGGGTCACACACGTTCGTGTGGACTCGGCCTCACTTCAATCAGTCCACAAAAAAACTGAAATTACTCTTTCCGTATGTCCGCCAGTCTGTTCCACCAAAAAATAGAACATGTCCGCATGCTGCGGTTTGCTTTCCGGTCCTGGGATGCGGAGCAAGACGCCTCTGCCACAATAGAAAACGGATTCGTCCCCCATTGACTTTCAATGGAGTTCATGACGAATCCGTCTTGGGTATGTCAAAGATAATACAAAACGGATCCGTTCTGAATGGATGCAGACGGTTGTGTTATCAGTAACGGAAGCCTTTTTGCTGAAGCCTGCCGGATCCAGCCAAAACACTAGTGTGAAAGTCGCCTGAGCTGTGCAGTCTCAGTGCAGGCAGCTCCTAACCCAGGGTAAGCGATGGTTGTCCAGCAGCTGTTGTGTAAGTGTGGAGGAGACACAGGACTAGTGAACGCCGGCAGGAGAGCCATGTCTAGGATATTAATCGTGGGAGCAGGCCTGACCGGGAGCCTGTGTGCCTACCTGCTGAGGAAGGAGCTGGCCAACAGACTGCAGCTCGTCGTATGGGACAAAGCCAGGGGCGCAGGTACTGATCACTTTATTAAAGGGCAGAAGTCTCTATATGACTTTTATGACCTTAAAACAGGACGTATGTCGCAGAGCATGTATGAGGCGATCTAGCGCCATGACACGTCTGTGCTAAAATCTGCTTCTGATCCCAGAGACAGTGGGGGAGATTTATCAAAGCTACTGTTGTAAAAGGAAAACTGGTTTAGTTGCCCATAGCAACCAATCAGGTTCCCCCTTTCATTTTCTAAAGGAGCTCTGAGAAATGAAAGGTGGAATCTGATTGGTTGCTATGGGCAACTAAACCAGTTTTCCTTTTACAACAGTAGTTTTGATAAATCTGCCCCTGCGACTTGTGAAGGAGGGTCCTGCAAACAAGTCACTGATCCCGTGCCTCCATTTGCTGCCCTGAAGGTGATTAGAGATGAGCGAAGCGAGCTTCAAATGTTACATCCGAAGTCGCTTCATTCAAAACTTCGGAATAATACTCTACGGAGATTCGTCTCCATACGGTATAAATTTAATTGTATTGGCTCCGATGAGCCAAAGTTAGATATTTGCAAAGTCATAACTTCGGTAATTGATTTTTAAAGTGGAAAGTTCGGCCAAGTTCGGTTTCAAGTTTTAAAGTGGTTTTCCACTTTAAAAATGAATTACCAAAGTTATTGAACAAAGTCACGTGAGACTTCAAATGATTAATGTCGGCTCATCGGAGCCCGTACATTTTAATACTATACAGACGGATCTCCGTACAGTATGATACATCCGAAGCTCGCTTTGCTCATCACTAGTGGCCGTAATCTCCCACATGCACGAGTACGCTGCATGTCAGCACCGGCATGGTGTTCCTTCCCTGTCCGGGTATCAGTCTCAGGGAACAAACTGCGCATGCGCTAGCTGTTATGCGCTAGATTACGGTACTTCAACTTTGTGACATCGGGGGAGCAAGGAGAGGATGCGGGGCAGTGCTGGACTCCTTCACAGCGGGCCTGGCTGGGCCGCCCCCATGTTTTGAAAAAAAATAAAAAAAAAATCTATCAGAAAATAAAAACAGATTAGAAAAAAAAAGATATGTGTTAGGCCTCATGCACACGACCGTTGTGTGCACCCGTGGCCGTTGTTCCGTTTTCCGTGATTTTCTGCGGACCCATTGACTTTCAATGGGTCAGTGATCCGTGTATCCTGTCCGTCAAAAAAATATGACCTGTCCTATTTTTTTGACGGACAACGGTTCACGGACCCATTCAAGTCAATGGGTCCGTGAAAAAACACGGATGCACACAAGATTGGCATCCGTGTCAGTAGGCTACTTTCATACAGACGGATCCGAAGATCCGTCTGCACAAAAGCTTTTTCAGAGCTGAGTTTTCACTTCGTGAAAACTCATATCCGACAGTATATACTAACACAGAGGCGTTCCCATGGTGATGGGGACGCTTCTAGTTAGAATATACTACGAACTGTGTACATGACTGCCCCCTGCTGCCTGGCAGCACCCGATCTCTTACAGGGGGCTGTGATCAGCACAATTAACCCCTCAGATGCCGCACCTGAAGGGGTTAATTGTGCGTATCATAGCCCCCTGTAAGAGATCAGGGGCTGCCAGGCAGCAGGGGGCAGACCCCCCTCCCTCCCCAGTTTTAATTTGATTGGTGGCCAGTGCGGCCCCCCCTCTATTGTATTATCATTGGTGGCCAGTGTGCGGGCCCCCCCTCTATTGTATTATCATTGGTGGCCAGTGTGCGGGCCCCCCCTCTATTGTATTATCATTGGTGGCCAGTGTGCGGCCCCCCCTCTATTGTATTATCATTGGTGGCCAGTGTGCGCCCCCCCCCCCCTGGCACACTGGCCACCAATGATAATACAATAGAGGGGGGGCCGGGGGGGGGCCGCACACTGGCCACCAATGATATTCAAACTGGGGAGGGAGGGGGGTCTGCCCCCTGCTGCCTGGCAGCCCCTGATCTCTTACAGGGGGGCTATGATACGCACAATTAACCCCTTCAGGTGCGGCACCTGAGGGGTTAATTGTGCGGATCACAGCCCCCTGTAAGAGATCGGGTGCTGCCAGGCAGCAGGGGGCAGTCATGTACACAGTTCTCAGTATATTCTAACTTGAAGCGTCCCCATCACGCCTCTGTGTTAGAATATACTGTCGGATATGAGTTTCACGATCTAACTCAAATCCGATGGTATATTCTACCATAGAGACGTTCCCATGGTGATGGGGACGCTTCAAGTTAAAATATACCATCGGGACTTCCGGTTCCGGCGCCGCCATGTGAAGTCGCTTGGAAAGTGAGCTCCCCATGAACCTGCCACAAACCGAGACAAATTGCCCATACACCCTCAACTTCGGTGGGACAGGAGAGAACACACGGTCCGCACACGCTGTATGGATCGGTATCTTATTAATATGGGCAAGAAACTAAAAACCAGAGTGCTGTCGTCACCGCTACAGAGACGCAGCACCCGCCATTATGGCGCCGAACTCAGAGAAGGCGGACGGCGACGGGTCCCAGGCTCTCTCACAGCAACCCGACGAGGGAAGGGAGATGCAGAGTCTCATGCCGGACTCACTAATCAGGCACATTGATTATAAGGAGCTTGCAATCGAAGTGGCCGCTCACTTAGCTCCTGACCTAAAAGAGACTCTGGCCTCATCAGTCACTCGGGTGATGCAACAACTGCAGGAAACTGTACAGGAGCATGATACCAGGCTAAATGCCGCGGAATCTAGGATTCAAGTGATTGAGGACACCACAGAATCTGTCCTCTTCAAATTGCAGAAAGTCCTTACAGAAAATAAGAGACTTTGTGAGAAGTTAGAGGACTTGGAAAATAGATCCAGACGCAACAATTTGAGAGTGGTGGGGCTGAAGGAGGCAATCCCGGCAAGTGATCTGGTTGCTATCTGCGAAACTGAGCTGCCCAAGGCCCTGGGAATCCAACGACTCTGTAAAGTAGAGAGAGCACACCGAGTGGGCCCACTTAACCGGGGCGAGGACCGCCAACTTTCTAGACCAAGACAGGTCATAATGCGCTACCTGGATTACTCCGATAAGGAGACCATTCTTAGAGCATTTAAAGCGCGCAAAAGCCCCATAATGCTGAGAGGGGCGAAATTTCTGCTATTTGGAGATTACTCTGCAGAGGTGGCAAGGAGACGCAAAGCATTTTCTCCGATCTGCACGCAATTGCACAACAAGAATGTAAGATTTGCGTTGATTTACCCTGCCTCGCTCCGGATCTTCCGCTCAGATGGTTCGTCTACAATGTACCACTCGCCAAATGAAGCGCTGGCAGCCATAGAAGGATACTCACCATCTAACCGAGGAGCACAGACTTCACCGCGACATCGAGAGTGGGGACCTCAGGATTCCGCCGAATACCCGTCAGGATCGGACTTCCAGGAGCGCCCCCGGGCGGATCGAATCAGTCCAAACCAGCACCGCGGAGCAAGATGACTTTGATTTTCTTTCCTCTCCTGGGGGTTCCGCCGCGGGGGCTTTGGAGAGCCCGGGACGATCTGTAACGCGGGAGCTGGTATGTTTTATTGGGGCGGCTCCTCTGAGTCGGGGAGGCCGGGGGCGATTTCGCTCCCCTGGAGATCTTTGATCTGGGGGCCCCGGTCTTCTGGATCGGGGGGGTTGGACCCATTGACATGCGGGTCTGCTCGAGGTGGCATCTCGGGCCGGGGAGATCATGGGAAGTTTGCTCCCTTGGGGTCTAAAGGCATAGCCTTTGTCCCAGGGGCCAGGATCTCTCAGGTCCGGGAGGCGGGCCGGATGGATGGGGCAATATAGGTTCGGTTTTCTTTTCAAAGTACTACATGTGTTTATAAAAGGCATTTGGGATGATGTTTTAAAGGGCGGGGGAGGTGGGGAGCAGAGCGATCAAAACACCATTGTCGCTAATTTTCACATGGGGAAAAAAGTGAAGGTTCTGAGCAAACAAATGTGGCCTTTAGGGTTACTTTCTGGGCTTACCGCCCTAAGGATCTATGCTTATGTTTATGTTTATTCTTTGTTATTGTTAAATGGAGGGGTTAGGGGAAGGGTATTGTTTAGACTTGTTGATAGGATGTCTGCCTTCAATCACTCCTTAATCAGCTTCAGTGACCAGTGGAGCCCTCCATGAGAGTAGTTTCCTGGAATGTAAAAGGATTGCGCTCACCTCAAAAGCGCAACAAGATACTTAGGCACTTGAAGAATCTCCGTGCTGATATAGCCCTCTTACAGGAGACTCATCTGATAGAAGAGGATTATCCCAGGATGAAAAAGATGTGGGTAGGTAGGGTGTTGGGTTCTCCAGCGGTAAACCGCAAAGCAGGAGTAATGATCTTATTTCACAAAAATCTATCATGCACCATCAGGGATCAGTCAAACGATGATGAGGGTAGACGGTGCACAGTAAAAATCGCCTTGGGAACAGATGAGCTTCAGATTTATAATGTATATGGTCCTAATGGGGATAGTAGACCTTTTTTGAATGACCTGACCGGGACTATTGAAAGGGATACGTCAGTCAATAAGCTGGTGGGGGGATACCTCAATGCCGTGGCCTCTTTAAGAGAAGACAGGAAACCAATACGGAATTCTAGAGAGCGCCCTCCTATTACAAAGGGGGCCCTGGCAAAGTTCTTGGAGGACACGGCATTGATTGACTCCTGGCGAATGCTAAATCCAGACAGTAGGGAATATTCATTTTATTCAAATCCACATGACTCGTGGTCGAGAATCGACTATCTTATGGTTTCTGGTGGCCTGACTAACAGGATATTAGGTACCAGAATCCACGACCTGATCATATCTGATCATGCCCCCATCTCTATAAACATAGCAGAGTTGCAGCCTAAGGGGTCGAATATTCTATGGCGCTTCCCGTCATTCCTATATCAAGACGAGAATTTCTCTGATCTCCTCAGAGGTTGGTACTGGGAATATAGGGGAGATAATAAGACATATCAGGATTCTCCATCTCTCTACTGGGATGCAGCAAAAGCGGTGCTGAGAGGACGCATAATGGCATATACGTGGGGGATAAAGAAAAAAGTAACATCAGCATTGCGGAATTATAGTGAGATCCTACGTTCAGCCTATACTGAATACATGAATGCGCCCACTGAGCAATCTAGACTGCGTTGGAAGGAGGCCAGAAATAATTATGAGCTGTGGTACGAGAGGAAGGCAAGGATAGATATGTCAGGCAGCAATGCCAAGTTTTTCAGGGAGGGAAACAAGGCAGGTAGACTATTAGCATCACTGGTAAGGAACTCCAGAAAACAGAACCACATAACATCCATAGCTGATCCTGGGGGTGGGATACATACAAATCCTGAGAAAATAGTTTCTATCTTGAGGGATTTTTATGCACAGCTCTATGAGGATCCTGGCCCAGCCGATCACATGTCTGAGTTCTTTCTGAAATGCACTGGTCTGCCCTCGCCATCACAAGCTCAGTTAGATACTTTGAACTCGCCGTTCACTGAGTCAGAGGTGTTAGGGATTATTAAAAAATCGAAACTACATAAAGCGCCAGGCCCAGACGGGTATTCAATAGAATTTTATAAGATGCTAGGTGGGGAGATAGCAGAACCCCTCACGAGAGTCTTCAATAATGTCCTTTCAGGATCCTCTTTATTATCATCTTCTGATAATATAGCCTATGTCAAACTAATTCCCAAACCGGGGAGAGACGCCACACTTCCTTCTTCGTACCGTCCCATCTCACTTATCAATGTTGACATAAAGATAGCAGCTAAAATAATGTCTGATAGGTTGTCAATGTTAATGCCGGATTTGGTGTCTCCATCTCAGTCAGGCTTTATTAGGAACAGAGCTGCAGTTACTAATATACGCAAAGTCCTTACAGTTTTAGACGCAGTAAGATGGGAATCAGATAGATCTATAATGCCCTCATTAGTGGCTTTTGATGCGGAAAAGGCATTCGATAACGTGAGATGGGATTGGATGAATAGGGTATTAGACAGGATGCGGATTGTAGGCCCCTTTAGGGTTTTCCTATCAGCAATATATCGAGACCCCAAGGCCAGAATCTCGTTGCCAGGATTTCTGTCAGCGCCCTTCCAGTTGGCAAGGGGAACGCGTCAGGGATGTCCCTTATCGCCATTATTATTTAACCTAGCATTAGAACCCCTGATTAGGATATTGGAAGAGGGGGATATTTTCCGGGGCATTAAGGTGGGGAGCCAGGAGGTGAGGACTTCGCTTTTTGCTGATGACTTGCTTGTCTTCATGGCTGATCCTGAGATGGATTTAGAGAAGGTGTTAAACCTCTTGTCCTCTTTTGGACCAGTCTCGGGGTTCAAGATAAATGCGGACAAATGTATGTTACTTACATTGCGTGCATCTAGGTCTAAACTTGTATTGCCGGATTCATGTAGCAAAATTGTAATAGCTGAGAAACACATCAAATACCTAGGGATCAAAATAGGGAGAACCCCTGAGTCTCTTTATGCCCTCAATTATGTCCCACTGTTCAAAACAATTAGAAACGACCTGGAGAGATGGAAAAACCTACCCTTGTCTCTGACGGGCAGGGGTACCGTCATTAAAATGATATGCTTCCCAAAGCTACTGTACCCCATGCAAACAATACCGCTGCTTCTAAAGCATTCTGATGTTAAAAATATCCAGTCCATGTTCACAACTTTCTTGTGGTCAGGGAAAAAAATCTAGAGTATCACTATCTAAGGTAATGTTGCCTAGAATCCAAGGTGGCATAAATATCCCAAATATGAGAATCTATAATCTAGCATGTCTATTCAGGCATTGCCTGGACTGGATACACAAAACACACTACTGTTCAGACCCTATTTTAGAGCAACAACTCTCGGCTAAGTGGCCACTGGTGAACTTATTACATACCAGGAGGCGATTGCTCCCACCCCATCTGAAACACTCAATAATTTTAAGAGACACTATGGTCGCTTGGAAAGAAGTACGCAAACTAGCCAAAAGACCTTTTTTAGCATCCAGAAACTTGGAACTCTGGAATCATCCGGAGTTCCCTCTAGGGTCTCAAAACAAAATGTTTGGGGTCTGGAGGGCCAAGGGAATTCATTCATTTCTGGATATGCTGCATATTACCGAGAAGAGATACCTGACATTCCCAGAGTTATGTGAGAGGTTTGGTCTAGAAAATTCACAGTTCTTAGCTTATCAACAGGCTATCTATTTTTGTAGACAGAGGCTAATAGATGTCTCAAGCGAATGCACGAGCCAATACCTAGCATTTTCACTGGGACAGGGGGCCACGAGATACTCTATTTCCCAATTATATCAGGTCATGAGAGAATCAATTGATAAGAAAGTGGAAGCCAGACTCTTCAAGAAATGGGGAAGGAAATTACAGGTCTCGTTATCGGTGGAGGAAGTTTTGCTGGGGTGGGAGAGAATATGCAAAGCGGTACCATGTGAAAGGTGGAGGGAGTCACATTTCCGTCTCATACATTCAGCAATATATGCATTTAATTTTGCGGGGCCTACACCTAAAATTGGGTATCTGACAGCATGTCCGAAATGTGGAACGGAGAGAGCAGATTTACAACACTGTGTGTGGGAGTGTGAATTCGTCCAATCTTTTTGGAAGGCAGTGGTAAATTGGATTAAAGAGACGTGGGAGATAACATTGGTACATAGCCCTACGGTTTTGCTCTTTCATGTTTTTGATGTTACGTCTAAACCTCGAATGATTATTGATGTGGCGCTGTTGGTATCTCTCCGTGGTCTTCTAAATAACTGGTTGAAACCTAGTACACCTCCAATTAAAGAACTGATTTCTCAGATGTCACAGTTAATGTACATAGACAAATTGGACACGGAACACCAAAAAGAGAAGAAGACCAAAAATTTCTTTCACAAATGGCAAACATTTATTGAAAAACATATACCGCGGGGAGATATTAATGAGCTGATGACTTCTTTCAGATATACAGAATGGTACTCAAATGCAGTGCTAACAGGGAGATTGGCGTCTTTGAGAGTAGATAATTGAAGGTTATAACCTTAAAATTAAAGAATGCTTGAATTTGCGAGGTGGGAGGGGATTGTAGGAATAGACATCCTGGAGAGTGGGAGGGGGGGGGGGTTAGGGAGGGAGGGGGATTTGTGCCATTTGATTTCGTTTTATCCATATGTTTTCTGATTTATTTATAAAAACAAAAAGTGGTGTATCATATGCTCATATATGTAACGTGCTGAGATAATGACATGTAAAGATGATACATTTGAAATAAAAATATGTTTAAAAACAAATAATATATACCATCGGATTGGAGAAAACTCCGATCCTATGGTATATTAACTCCTGACTTTACATTGAAAGTCAATGGGGGACGGATCCGTTTGCAATTGCACCATATTGTGTCAACGTCAAACGGATCCGTCCACATTGACTTGCATTGTAAGTCAGGACGGATCCGTTTGGCTCCGCACGGCCAGGCGGACACCAAAACGACCTTTTTTTCATGTCCGTGGATCCTCCAAAAATCAAGGAAGACCCACGGACGAAAAAAACGGTCACGGATCACGGACCAACGGAACCCCGTTTTGCGGACCGTGAAAAAATACTGTCGTGTGCATGAGGCCTTACTATCCGGTTTAACCCCTTCACTACCGAGCCACTTTTCACCTTAAATCCTAGGCCGATTTTTGCAAATCTGACAGGTGTCACTTTATGTGGTAATAACTTTAAAACACTTTTACTTATCCAGGCCATTCTGAGATTGTTTTTTTCATCAAATATTGTACTTCATGACAGTGGTAAAATTGAGTCAAAAAATAAAAAAAATCTGGAAAAATTAGCAAATTTCCATTTCTCTACTTTTATAATAGATAGCAATAACTCCAAAAATAGTTATTACTTTACATTCCCCATATGTCTACTTCATGTTTGGATCATTTTGTGAATGCCAATTTATTTTTTGCAGACGTTAGAAGGCTTAGGCCCCTTTCACACGAGCGAGTTTTCCACGCGGATGCGTTGCGGGAGGTGAACGCACAGCATCCGCACGGAATCCTGACCCATTCATTTCTATAGGGCTGTTTACATGAGCGGTGATTTTCACGCATCACTTGTGCGTTGCGTGAAAATCGCAGCATGCTCCTCTTTGTGTGTTTTTCACGAAACGCAAGCCCCATAGAAATGAATGGGGTTGCGTGAAAATCGCAAGCATCCGCAAGTGCGGATGCGGTGTGATTTTCACGCATGGTTGCTAGGAGACGATCGGGATGGAGACCCAATCATTATTATTTTCCCTTATAACATGGTTACTGAATAGGACCTGTGGTGAGCATTAATTATAGGTCAAGGACCTTTGATGACGTCACTCCGGTCATCACATGGTACATCACATGATCTTTTACCATGGTGAATCACCATGGTAAAAGATCATGTGACGTACCATGTGATGACCGGAGTGACGTCATCAAAGGTCCTTGACCTATAATTAATGCTCACCACAGGTCCTATTCAATAAAGGGGACAGAAGCAGATGCCGGGTTACGCGATCAAGTGGATTAAGGTGAGTTAAATGATTTATTTTTATTTTTTTAACCCCTCCAGCGCTGTTTTACTTTGCATTCTGTATTCAGAATGCTATTATTTTCCCTTATAACCATGTTATAAGGGAAAATAATACAATCTACAGAACACCGATCCCAAACCCGAACTTCTGTGAAGAAGTTCGGGTTTGGGTACCAAACATGTGCGATTCTTCTCACGCGAGTGCAAAACGCATTACAATGTTTTGCACTCGCGAGGAAAAATCGCTGGTGTTCCCGCAACGCACCCGCACATTTTCCCGCAACGCCCGTGTGAAAGGGGCCTTAGAAGTTTTATTTTTTCTCCCACTCTGGGACTTCAACTTTTGGGGGTCTGATCCCCTTTACAATGCATTGCAATACTTCTGTATTGTGATGCATTGGCTGTAAGTGTATTACCACTTACCAGGGGGCTGGATCTCACAGGCTCTCCTGGAAGGCAGCCAAGATGCCTAAGGAAGGCAACGGGCTTTCTTCCCTGTCATGGGGTCCCCGTCACAGCAGCGTGGGGACCCAATGGACACCGGCAACTGTGAGAATACTGCATGTGCTGCAGTCGGCGCTGACCGCGGCCGTGCAAGGGTTAATGCGCCGGCATCGGTGATTTCACCAATGCCGGCGCATACAGCAGGGGTCCTGCTATCAGTGACAGCCGGACCCCTGCCTCTGATCGGGCGGGCGTAGCTCCTGCACTCGCCCGATCAGCGCGCCGTACCTGTACTGCGCTGGGATTACGGCAGGGAACCTGTCGGCATGCAAATGCAGTGCAATCTGCAGGCAGCATTCTATGGAGCAGGAGGACCTGAGCAGATTGATTATATAGTTTTGTGGGAAAAGATTCAGTAAAACTTGTATTTCACTCATTTATATTCCTGCTCATTCTGGGCTTTGAAGTCCTGGAGTCGGTCCTATCAGTGATTGACAGCCTTCCCTCTATGACTGTGTATACAGCGAGAGCTGTCAATCACTGATAGGACCGCCTCCTGGACTTCCAAGCCCAGAATCAGCAGGAATATAAATAAATGAAATAGAAGTTTTACTGAATCTTTTCCCTCAAAACTATATAATCAATCTGCTCATCTAATTGGGGTCTAGCTTCAGAAGAGATCCAAAGGACGGTACTGCCCTGTTCATAAACTTGCTGTGGGGCCTAGTTATTTCTAGTTGTGCCACTGGATGTAAGCCATGAACAGAATGAATAGAGGGGGAGATTTATCATTTCCCTTGTTTCTGAAAAATGACGTTAAGGGTATTTTCACACTAGCATTAAAGTTTTCCGGTATTGAGTTCCGTCATAGGGGCTCAATACTGGGAAAAAACACATCAGTTTTGTCCTAATGCATTCTGAAATTCTGAATATTAAGCAATCCGTTCAGTATGCATCAGGATGTCTTCTGTTCCGTCCCTTTTACGGTATTTGGTCGGAGAAAATACAGCAGCATGCTGCGGTATTTTCTCCGGCCAAAATTCCGGAACACTTGCCGGATCCGGCATTAATTTCCATTGAAATGTATTAATGCCGGATCCGGTACCAAGTGTTTAGTAAAATGCCGCATTGACGGATCCGTTTTTACGATCTGCGCATGCGCAGACCTTTAAAAATGTAAATAAATAAATACCGGATCCGTTTTTCCAGATGACATCGGAGAGATGGATCCGGTATTTCAATAAATTTGTCAACTTCGGATCCGGAAACAAATGATGTCCGTTTGCATGCAGATTTCCGGTTCTGGCATGCAGTTCTGGCAACGGAACTGCCTGCCGGCTCCTCACAACGCTAGTGTGAAAGTAGCCTAAAAAGTTGCAAACTATGGGCCAGATTTATCATTACACTTACTCCATTTTTACATATGTCCAAAGTCACTTTTGGCTAAGGCCTCTTTCACACGACCGTATAGCTTTTTCAGTGTTTTGCGGTCCGTTTTTCACAGATCCGTTGTTCCGTTTTTTTGTTACCGTTTCTGTTCCGTGTTTCCGGTCCGTTTTTCCGTATGGCGTATACAGTAATTACACAGAAAAAATTGGGCTGGGCATAACATTTTCAATAGATGGTTCCACAAAAAACGGAACGGATGCGGTAGACATGCATTTCCGTATGTGTTTTTTTTGCAGACCCATTGACTTGAATGGAGCCACGGAACGTGATTTGCGGGCAATAATAGGACATGTTCTATCTTTCAACAGAACAGAAAAACGGAAATACGGAAACGGAATGCATATGGAGTACATTCTGTTATTTTTTTGCGGAACCATTGAAATGAATGGTTCCATATACGGACCCTATACCGAACGCAAAAAACGGTTGTGTGTGTATTAATGGTCCTTTAAGGCCTCATGCACACGACCGTTGTTGTGTTCCGTGTCCGTTGTTCAGTTTTCTGTGATTTTTCTTCGGACCCATTGACTTTCAATGGGTCCGTTGAAAACTCTGATAATGCACCGTTTGTCATGCGCGTCCGTGATCCGTTTTTCCAGTCCGTCAAAAAAATATGACCTGTCCTATTTTTTTCACGGACAACGGTTCGCGGGTCCATTCAAGTCAATGGGTCCGTGAAAAAACACAGAGGCACACAAGATTGTCATCCGCGTCCACGTCTGTTTTTTTCCTATCATTTGCAAGGAAAACTTGACTTAGATTTTTTTTCACTTTCCTTCATGTCTGGTGATCCTCCAAAAATCAAGGAAGACACACGGAAACAAAAATGGAAACGGATCACTGAACAACGGAACACCGTTTTGCAGACCGTGTGTGCATGAGGCCTAATACTGTGATAAATGTGGTTTGACGATAGCAGTTTATCCTTCATAAGGCGCCTTTACAAAAGTCGCACGTCTTTACGAAAAAGTTGAAAACCGAAGGAAAAAGAAGAATTTCACATAAAAAAAATATTAGTTGAAAAGGTTAAAAAAAAAAAAGGAATCAGTTAAAAAAGTGTAATAAGTGTGTATAGTGTAATATTTTAATGTGAAGTGTATTTTTTTTTTAGTCTTTTTTTTATGTGTCCCTTTTTTAACATCCATTGTGTCATCTGTTCGTGGGACCGCCGCATGCGGATATAGGACCCATTCACTTTAAATGTGGTCTGCGATACCCATCCGACTGTCCACACTGGTAAAAAATAGTGCAAGCCTGTTTTTTTTTTGGTGGTGGAGAGTCATGGATAGAAAAAACAACTCCAACACTGTAGTGCTTCCGTGGGCTTTTGATCCGTGCCTCCATTCTGCACCGCATTTCCCGGATTGCGAATCCATTGAAGAGAGTGGGTCCATATCAGTGGTCTGTGGTATTGTGGATCTGCAATTTTCAAGCCGTAAGGCTGGGTTCACACGGGCGTTGCGGGAAAATGTGCGGGTGCGTGGCGGGAACACCCGCGATTTTTCAGCGCGAGTGCAAAACATTGTAATGCGTTTTGCACTCGCATGAGAAAAATCACGCATGTTTGGTACCCAAACCCGAACTTCTTCACAAAAGTTCGGGCTTGGGATCGGTGTTCTGTAGATTGTATTATTTTCCCTTATAACATGGTTATAAGGGAAAATAATAGCATTCTGAATACAGAATGCATAGTAAACTAGCGCTGGAGGGGTTAAAAAAATAAATAAAATAATTTAACTCACCTTAGTCCACTTGATCGCGTAGCCCGGCATCTCCTTCTGTCTCCTTTGCTGAACAGGACCTGTGGTGAGCATTAATTACAGGTAAAGAACCTTTGGGGACGTCACTCCGGTCATCACATGATCCATCACCATGGTAAAAGATCATGTGACGTACCATGTGATGACCGGAGTGACGTCATCAAAGGTCCTTTACCTGTAATTAATGCTCACCACAGGTCCTGTTCAGCAAAGGAGACAGAAGGAGATGCCGGGCCGCGATCAAGTGGACTAAGGTGAGTTAAATTATTTTATTTATTTTTTTAACCCCTCCAGCGCTAGTTTACTATGCATTCTGTATTCAGAATGCTATTTTTCCTTATAACCATGTTATAAGAGAAAATAATAATGATCGGGTCTCCACCCCGATCGTCTCCTAGCAACCGTGTGTGAAAATTGCACCGCATCCGCACTTGCTTGCGGATGCTTGCGATTTTCACGCAACCCCATTCACTTCTATGGGGCCTGCGTTACGTGAAAAACGCAGAATATAGAGCATGCTTCGATTTACACGCAACGCACAAGTGATGCGTGAAAATCACCGCTCATCTGAACAGCCCCATTGAAATGAATGGGTCGTATTCAGTGCGGGTGCAATGCGTTCACCTCACGCATTGCACCCGCACGGAAATCTCGCCTGTGTGAACGCAGCCTAATACGGCCATGACCAGGAGCCCTTATGAGCGATCATCCCCTCTTGTACTGGAGCTTCAAACTTCTTCATGACTATTCCTTCAAAATTTCGAAATTTATGCTTATTATTTTTAAACTGTAAAAAAGTTCAAATAAATCCTTCTTTCCTGAGTGGTGGGCCTGGTTTGCTCCTTGCTATGGGGATTATCGATCATTAATGTAAAAAATGTTTAAAGGATGAAATATACATATTAACCTATATAATAATATATTATATAAAATTTATAGAATGTATTACTGTAATTTATTTATCACAATGGAGAATTATTAATGTTATACATTGTTTATCTTATTTTAATAACTTTTAAAAAATTATTCTACAGGTTGTATCTGACTATGATTCTTTATTTCGGTAAAATGCATCTTCCATTGGGCCCAAAAAATTTAATATGGGCAAATATGGCTGTGCAAATCAACAGTTTAGGAATTGACAAGAGATTAATTTCAGATTAAAATAAACAATATTTCCATCCACTTCATATTGTAATGACTCACACTAAGGGTCCATTCACACGTCCGTAATTTGGGTCCACATTCTTTCCGCAATTTGCGGACCCATTCAGTTTCAATGGGGCTGGAACGGATGCAAATCCGCATTTCCGGGATCCGCATCCGCATTTTCGGGATCCGCAATTCTGTTCCTGAAAAAAATAGAACATGTCCTATTCTTGTCCGCAATTGCGGACCAGAAAAGGCATTTTCTATCATAGTGTCTGTGATGTGTGGTCCGCAAATTGCGGATCGCACATTGCAGGTGTCTGTGTTTTGCGGATCCACAATTTGTGGATCCACAAAACACTTACGGACGTGTGAATGGACCCTAAAACACAACAGTAATTGTCAGTATCTTTCAATTTAGTAACATTTATAGAAAACAAATATATATACAACTACATTTTATACTTTACAATATATTTAACCAAAAATACATTAATAAAACATTATTAATTCAAGTAAAATAATGAAAACAAATTAATTTATTTTGAAGAACATTTTAAATAAAATTCTAAATTTTTAAAGCTAAAAAGATAAAAAAAAAGGTAAAAAGAGTCTTCTGTTTGATACCAATGTAATAAGCGCAGGACCTAGATATAACGTTCCCAACATAAGCATGGTCCTCACTGGAGTAAAATTGCGCAATTGTTTGCAACTTTTTTGAATTATCGGAATAGTAAATCTGTCTAGAGATTGATTTACATAAGAAAAAACGCCCACTTTCACACTACTTTCAGAAAACTAACGAGCATAGCGCAGAGACAAAATAAGTCGCAAATTTTTGTGCAGTTTTACCGATTACCAAAATATTGCGACTTTTCACTCCATAAATTTGACTTTAGCTCATGATAAATCTGGCCCTATGTGTTTGCGACTTTTTAACTGTGCCTTAAAAAAAAAAAAAGGCGTGCCAATGGCAGAGAGGGGGCGTGACCAGTTGCCCCAACAAATTTATGTTCATTTTCGCCAGTTTTCTGACTTGAAGCAGAAATCCACGGCAGCTCTGATCGGTCATAGATTTCTGTTTAGGTGCATGGACGGCCGGGGGAGGGGGGCTGTTGAGCGGGGGGACAGATCTTTGTTGCACAAGAGCTCTGATGAATACATTTGTACAAATCGATCTGCTCGCATAGAGGGGAGCCTCCTGTCTATCATCACACGACTAAGGATACTTTCAGACGTCCGTAGTGCATTGCGGATCCGCAATACACCCTGCCGGCACCTCCTAAGAAATGCCTATTCTTGTCCGCAATTGCGGACATGCATAGGACATGCTCTATTTTCTTGCAGAGCTGCGGACCGAAAGATCGGGGCTGCGCTCTGGAAATGCGGCTACGGAGAGCACATATTGTGCTCTCCTCATCTCTTCCGGCCCCATAGAGAATGAATAGGTGGACACCTGTTCCGGATAATTGCGGAACGGATGCGGACCCATTCTACGGACGTCTGAATGGAGCCCAAGGCTACTTTCACACTAGCAGGGTCTCGCAGGCTGTTCCCCTGCCAGATCTGTACTAATGCTAGCCCACGACTGTCGCTGGAAGTCCGCTCTGGCCCCATTCACATTCCCTGATGCCCAGCACGCTGCGTTTTTTTGTCCGGCCGCCTCTCGACATGTTTGCCGTGCTGCGGCCGCATCTCCGACCTGTCCCCATTAAAGTGAATGGGGCCGGAGCGGACTTCCGGCGGCACTTGTGGGCTACCCTTAGCGTGGATCACTGTATACAGTGTACAGGGGGTCGCGGATCTCTATATGCAGTGGCGGGGGGCACATATCACCAGACAGTTGGATGCTAATGTCTGTAAAGCGCTGCGGAATATAGTAGCGCTATATAAGTGCATAAAATAAATAAAAATAAATGTACAGAGTGCAGGAAGGAGAGGGCACACATTTATAGATGGTGAGACCAGTGACTGCTGCTGATAACACTGACCTCAGCCATACTGACAGCTCACAAGGGGTTAAAGCTCCTGAACTGTTGGTCTGGCTGTAATATCATGTCTGTGATAAGAACACAGAGCAGAGGGGCCATAACCAGGACAGACCCTGGGATTGCTCACAGTTTGTGGTCCACAGCACTTCCCTGGCTCTGCTACATCCTCACATGTTGGCAGCATCCTCTCAGTACAGGGGAAACAGAGCGGGCAGAGCCTGCAGTCAGATCAGCCATCACAGCTTCCCCTCAGTCTCCCTTCCTCCTGCAAAAGTTTATTTATTTCAGCTTCTAACAAGTGTCCCTGCTAAGCCCCTGCCAGCCTGCACAGCCAGGAGTGCCAGTCACAGAAGGAAAGCACCTCTGATACAAGCAGGGTGCTTTAGGACCCAGACAGCAGCACAGTCCTCTATGGCACGGTGCAGGGATGGACAGACGGGCAGCTGTAAGAGCAGGCCAGGAGGGGGCGTGGTGAGAGCAGGCCAGGAGGGGGCGTGGTGAGAGCAGGCCAGGAGGGGGCGTGGTGAGAGCAGGCCAGGAGGGGGCGTGGTGAGAGCAGGACAGGAGGGGGCGTGGTGAGAGCAGGACAGGAGGGGGCGTGGTGAGAGCAGGACAGGAGGGGGCGTGGTGAGAGCAGGACAGGAGGGGGCGTGGTGAGAGCAGGCCAGGAGGGGGCGTGGTGAGAGCAGGCCAGGAGGGGGCGTGGTGAGAGCAGGACAGGAGGGGGCGTGGTGAGAGCAGGACAGGAGGGGGCGTGGTGAGAGCAGGACAGGAGGGGGCGTGGTGAGAGCAGGACAGGAGGGGGCGTGGTGAGAGCAGGACAGGAGGGGGCGTGGTGAGAGCAGGACAGGAGGGGGCGTGGTGAGAGCAGGACAGGAGGGGGCGTGGTGAGAGCAGGCCAGGAGGGGGCGTGGTGAGAGCAGGACAGGAGGGGGCGTGGTGAGAGCAGGACAGGAGGGGGCGTGGTGAGAGCAGGACAGGAGGGGGCGTGGTGAGAGCAGGCCAGGAGGGGGCGTGGTGAGAGCAGGACAGGAGGGGGCGTGGTGAGAGCAGGACAGGAGGGGGCGTGCTGAGAGCAGGACAGGAGGGGGCGTGGTGAGAGCAGGCCAGGAGGGGGCGTGGTGAGAGCAGGCCAGGAGGGGGCGTGGTGAGAGCAGGACAGGAGGGGGCGTGGTGAGAGCAGGACAGGAGGGGGCGTGGTGAGAGCAGGCCAGGAGGGGGCGTGATGAGAGCAGGCCAGGAGGGGGCGTGATGAGAGCAGGCCAGGAGGGGGCGTGATGAGAGCAGGCCAGGAGGGGGCCAAATGCCAACTTTGTATAAAAAAATGGGAAAAGTTGTCTTTTGCCAAGATATTTCTCTCACCCAGCATGGGTATATGTAAAATGACACCCCAAAACACATTCCCCAACTTCTCCTGAGTACGGAGATACCAGATGTGTGACACTTTTTTGCAGCCTAGGTGGGCAAAGGGGCCCATATTCCAAAGAGCACCTTTCGGATTTCACAGGTCATTTTTTACAGAATTTGATTTCAAACTCCTTACCACACATTTGGGCCCCTAGAATGCCAGGGCAGTATAACTACCCCACAAGTGACCCCATTTTGGAAAGAAGACACCACAAGGTATTCCGTGAGGGGCATAGTGAGTTCATGGAAGTTTTTATTTTTTGTCACAAGTTAGTGGAATATGAGACTTTGTATGAAAAAAAAATTAAAAAAAATAAGCATTTTCCACTAACTTGTGACAAAAAATAAAAAATTCTAGGAACTCGCCATGCCCCTCATGGAATACCTTGGGGTGTCTTCTTTCCAAAATGGGGTCACTTGTGGGGTAGTTATACTGCCCTGGCATTTTCCAGGGGCCCTAATGTGTGGTAAGTAGGTAAATGACCTGTGAAATCCTAAAGGTGCTCTTTGGAATATGGGCCCCTTTGCCCACCTAGGCTGCAAAAAAGTGTCACACATGTGGTATCGCCGTATTCAGGAGAAGTTGGGGAATGTGTTTTGGGGTGTCATTTTACATATACCGTTGCTGGGTGAGAGAAATATCTTGGCAAAAGACCACTTTTCCCATTTTTTTTATACAAAGTTGGCATTTGACCAAGATATTTATCTCACCCAGCATGGGTATATGTAAAATGACACCCCAAAACACATTCCCCAACTTCTCCTGCGTACGGCGATACCAGATGTGTGACACTTTTTTGCAGCCTAGATGCGCAAAGGTGCCCAAAGTCCTTTTAGGAGGGCATTTTTAGACATTTGGATACCAGACTTCTTCTCACGCTTTGGGGCCCCTAGAATGCCAGGGCAGTATAAATACCCCACATGTGACCCCATTTTGGAAAGAAGACACCCCAAGGTATTCAATGAGGGGCATGGCGAGTTCATAGAAATTTTTTTTTTTTGGCACAAGTTAGCGGAAATTGATATTTTTAATTTTTTTCTCACAAAGTCTCCCGTTCCGCTAACTTGGGACAAAAATTTCAATCTTTCATGGACTCAATATGCCCCTCACGGAATACCTGGGGGTGTCTTCTTTGGGGTCACATGTGGGGTATTTATACTGCCCTGGCATTCTAGGGGCCCTAAAGCGTGAGAAGAAGTCTGGAATATAAATGTCTAAAAAATTTTACGCATTTGGATTCCGTGAGGGGTATGGTGAGTTCATGTGAGATTTTATTTTTTGACACAAGTTAGTGGAATATGAGACTTTGTAAGAAAAAAAAAAAAAAAATTCTGCTAACTTGGGCCAAAAAAATGTCTGAATGGAGCCTTACAGGGGGGGGGGGGGATCAATGACAGGGGGGTGATCAATGACAGGGGGGTGATCAATGACAGGGGGGTTGATCAATGACAGGGGGGTGATCAGGGAGTCTATATGGGGTGATAACCACAGTCATTGATCACGCCCCTGTAAGGCTTCATTCAGACGTCCGTATGCGTTTCGCGGATCCGATCCATCTATCAGTGCATCCGTAAAAATCATGCGGACATCTGAATGGAGCTTTACAGGGGGGTAATCAATGACAGGGGGGTGATCAGGGAGTCTATATGGGGTGATAACCACAGTCATTGATCATGCCCCTGTAAGGCTTCATTCAGACGTCCGGATGCGCTTTGCGGATCCGATCCATCTATCAGTGCATCCGTAAAAATCATGCGGACATCTGAATGGAGCTTTACAGGGGGGTAATCAATGACAGGGGGGTGATCAGGGAGTCTATATGGGGTGATAACCACAGTCATTGATCATGCCCCTGTAAGGCTTCATTCAGACGTCCGGATGCGTTTTGCGGATCCGATCCATCTATCAGTGGATCCGTAAAAATCATGCGGACGTCTGAATGGAGCTTTACAGGGGGTTGATCAATGACAGGGGGGTAATCAATGACGGGGTGATCAGGGAGTCTATATGGGGTGATCAGGGGCTAATAAGTGACGGGGGGGGGGGGTGTAGTGTAGTGTAGTGGTGCTTGGTGCTACTTTACTGAGCTACCTGTGTCCTCTGGTGGTCGATCCAAACAAAGGGGACCACCAGAGGACCAGGTAGCAGGTATATTAGACGCTGTTATCAAAACAGCGTCTAATATACCTGTTAGGGGTTAAAAAAAAACACATCTCCAGCCTGCCAGCGAACGATCGCCACTGGCAGGCTGGAGATCAACTCTCTTACCTTCCGTTCCTGTGAGCGCGCGTTCACAGGAAATCTCGCGTCTCGCGAGATGACGCATATATGCGTGACTGTGCGCAGGGCTGCCACCTCCGGAACGCGATCCTGCGTTAGGCGGTCCGGAGGTGGTTAAAGGAAACCTGTCACCAGGATTTTGTGCATAGAGCTGGGGACATGGGTTGCTAGATGGCCGCTAGCACATCCGCAATACCCAGTCCCCATAGCTCTCTGCTCTTTTAATGTGTTAAAAAACCTTTTTGATCGAGGGCAGGGACAATTCACATCGAGTTTTCCACTCCATCCATATTGCTCGAACAAAAAAAACTACCGTTACTGGGAATTGATGCCGAAAAAGCGTTCGATAGGGTGAATTGGAGCTTCATGAGAGCAACTATTAGTAAGTTTGCCTTGCCAGAGTCCTTTATTGACGCGATATTCACCCTATACGAGCAGCCAAATGCTAAATTAAGAGTTAATGGCACACTTTCACCAACATTTGAGATTACGAACGGCACTAGACAAGGCTGTCCTTTGTCACCTTCCCTGTTCATTCTGGTGGCCGAGACGCTTCTGCAAGCAGTCAGACAAGACCCAGAAATAACAGGCATCAAATACGGAGGGAAAGAGTTAAAATGCACGGCATTCGCTGACGACCTCCTCTTCATTGTAACGAATCCTAGGGTGGGACTGCTCAGTTTAGAGAAAAGGTTAGAGGAATTTAGCAAAATCTCGGACTTTAAAGTGAACACGGCTAAGTCGGAGATCCTGAATATTACACTTACAGAGGAAGAAGCAGTTAGGCTTGAGAGAGTATCCCCATTCTGCTGGACCAAAAATCCCATTAAATACCTTGGAATAAAAATCCCACAGAATCTGGGAGACCTTTTTAAGTACAACTATATACCTTTAATAAGCTCTATTAAACAACTTCTTCAAAAATATAATATACCATTTCTGTCGTGGATGGGTAGAAAAAACATTATTAAAGCATATATAATGCCCAAGATCCTATACACTTTGCAAATGGTACCCATACACATCGAGTCACATTTCTTTGTAGAAATGAAGCGTCTCCTTTCTATTTTTTTATGGGCAGGGAAGAAGTCGCGTTTGTCATATAAAATCTTGACAAGGAGAAGAGAAAGAGGGGGTCTAGGATTACCGGATGTGGGTACATATTATAAAGCAATCCAAAGATGGCTAGAGTTAGTGCAACCACTGAGAAAGTCAGATGTAGGAGATCTATGTGAATATAGTATTGGGCATTCATTCCAAAAATATCTTTGGCTCCCCAAAATCAAGAAAGACCCGGTAGAAAGCATGGACCCTTTGTTTAAGGGAATTTACATGACGTGGAGCTCAATGAGGGATATTTTAGCCCCTTCTCCATCTCCACTGATGCCAGCAAACCTCCTCCCCGACTTGCTAGAGATCCCAATAAATATATTCCCAGACCTTTGGTCCACCCTGGCCAAAATTGGAGTGAGAGATTTCATGGGGGATATAGATCATCATTTAAAAGAACAGCTCACTGAAACACTTAGGAAATCTCCAACATTCTTCCTGGCCAATTTACATATAAACTCTGTGTGCGGGAGAGCTTCGAAGATTCTCATTCCAGAGACCCCTCACTGATTTGGAGGATCTGCTGAAAACTGCTCAGACAAAGCGAAGGAGGATTTCCGAGGTTTACTTGGTGCTGGGAGGTCAGGGTGAGACCAAAAAGAGGCCTTATCTACTGGAATGGGAAAAAGAATAAAATATTGTGCTATCAGATCAAGAGACAAAGAAGATACTAGCAACGTCACACGGGTTCTCACAATGTGTGCGATTGCAAGAAAACCATTACAAACTCCTTTCTAGATGGTACAGAACACCAGAATTTTTATACAAAAGAGGTCTATCTGAATCCCAGGAGTGCTGGAGATGTGGAGAAGGAGTAGGATCTCTTTCACATATTTGGTGGGCCTGTCCCCGTATCACTAAGTTTTGGGAGGGAATAAACAAAGCAGTCAAAAAGATAGCTACACCAGATTTTAATATATCTCTAGAGATGGTAGTTCTTTCAAAACCCACTAGTCATTATACACCAACAAAGAAAAACCTTATGACTCATCTGATAGCAATAGCTAAGTCTCTCATACCATTGCACTGGTTAGACACGCACCCTCTTACCCTTCAAGAATGGAAGGCAAAAGTGGATCAAATTTATACCTTCGAAGAAATGACTAGCTGGATAAACAGAAGACATGATAGCTTTAATAAGATATGGAATCTATGGGAGATAGTGAAAACTGTAGTTTGAGCTTCACATAGAAGCGAGTGAATTGTTAAGTGATGATTCAATAGGATATTATGAGAGCAAGTCCTGTACATCTGAACGCGATTATAAGGGAAAATAATAGCATTCTGAAAACAGAATGCTTAGTAGGTGATCAATTGAGTGTTAAAAAAATAAAATAAAATTAACTCACCTTCTCCTCTTGTTCGCGTAGTTCCCGGTCACTTCTTTAATGATGATCTGTGGGCTAAAGGACCTGTGGTGACGTCAGATCACATGCTCCAATCACATGGTCCATCACTACGGTGGACCATGTGATTGGAGCATGTGATCTGACGTCACCACAGGTCCTTTAGCCCACAGCTCATCATTAAAGAAGTAAAGAAGAGACCGGGAACTACGCGATCAAGAGGAGAAAGTGAGTTAATTTTAAAAAAAAATTTAACCCTCAATTGATCACCTACTAAGCATTCTGTTTTCAGAATGCTATTATTTTCCCTCATAACCATGTTATAAGGGAAAATAATAACATCTACACAACACCTAACCCAAACCTGAACTTCTGTGAACAAAACACATTGCACCCACGCGATAAAAACTGAACATCGGAACGCGGGTTTGCCGCAATACACCGGGACGCATCCGGACCTAATCCGGACACGCTCGTGTGAACCCAGCCTAAGGATTCAAATCACAGTCTTAGGGCTCGTTTACACGAACGTGTGATGCCCGTTGACCGCATTTGCGGATCCGCAATACACGGGCACCGTTCTGTGGTCATTCTGCGTCACTGATGCGGACCCATTCATTTCAATGGGTGCGTAAATCCGGAGGTGCGGAACGGAACACTGCGGAGTTCTTTCTGGGGCAAAAAGATAGAGCAAGTTCTATCTTTTTGCAGAACGGAAGGATCGCGGACCCATTTAAGTGAATGGGTCTGCGATCCCTATGCGCCTGCCCCACGGACAGTGCCCGTGCACAGCCCTTAGGTTGATGTTCACATGATATTTTTTTTTACACCTTTTTTTTTACCAGCTCAAGGTTTTTGATACAGATCTGCACCAAAAAACTATGGAAATCGCCCAAAAAAACGCATGGACTTACATGGAAGTGTTTTTTTTTTATTCTTCCCATTTATTTCAATGGGAGATTCAGTGCAGATTCTGCCCCAAGATAAGACATGCTGCTTCTTTTTTCCATGTGGAAAAAAAAATAGGGACATTTATCAAATTGGTGTAAAGTAGAACTGGCTTAGTTGCCCATAGCAACCAATCAGATTCCACCTTTTATTTTCCAACAGAATTGTCAAAAATGAAGGAAGTATCTGATTGGTTGCTATGGGCAACTAAGCCAGTTCTACTTTACACCAGCTTGATTAATGATCCCACAAGTGCTGCTTACCATTGAAATTATTGGAATGCTGTTTTAAGACGTGTGCTGTCCGCATCCACACTTCCGTTCCGCAAAAAAAAGAACATGTCCTATTCTTGTCCGCAGACACGGACAAGAAAAGGAACTTCTATTAAAGTGCCGGCCATGTGTGGTCTGAGAAATGCGGAACCCACATGGACGGGTGTCCGGGTCCGCAAAACACTTGGGGACGTGTGAATGGACCCTTAGAGTTATGGAATGTATTGGATAACACTGACATAATGCTGTCAGTGTTATCTATTACATTCCAGAACTGTAAGGGTTACATAGCATCATAAATGAATATAATACTATGCGACCCCGGCAGTGCTGGGAGGTCAGGATGGGAGCTGCGCTGCGAGTCCGGAGCTTGACACTCGCTCGTCTGAAAGGGGGCTAATGCTTCCTTCCTGACAATCGGCTGCTCCTCATCTCTCCTCAATGTGGCTTTATGCCCCTTTCGCACGAACTATACATCAAACTGGTATAAAGTAGGGGTCATATATCAAACTGGTATAAAGTAGGGGTCATATATCAAACTGGTATAAAGTAGGGGTCATATATCAAACTGGTATAAAGTAGAACTGGCTTAGTTGCCCATAGCAACCGATCAGATTCCATTTCATTTTCCGAAGGAGTTGTCAAAAATGAAAGCAGGAATCTGATTGGTTGCTATGGACAACTAAGCTAGTTCTACTTTATACCAGTTTGATAAATTACCCCAATTGCGTCCTGATCTGTTCAGGAAAAAACTGAAGGTTTTGCACACAAGTGCAGTCAGTTTTGTCTGCGATTGCGTTCAGTTTTTTCCGTGCGGGTGCAATCAGTTTTAAAGCATTTTTCATGCACGTGAATAAAAACGGAAGAATTACAAACAACATCTCCTAGCAACCATCAGTGATAAAACGCTTTGCATTTGGACTGCATCCAGACTGTATCCGGATGCAATGCGTTTTTCACTGAAGTCCCTATCACTTCTATGGGACCAGGGCTGAGTGAAAAACACAGACTATAGAACATGCTGCTATTTTTACGTAACGCAGAGATGATGCGTGAAAATCAACATTCATGTACACAAACCCATAGAAATGAATGGGTCAGGATTCTGTGTGGGTGCAATGCGTTCAATTCAAACAAAACTCGCTCATGTGAAAGGGGCTTTAGGCGGCCGGAACCCTTCTCAATTTATAAGGGTACTTTCACACTTGCGGCAGAGGAATCCGGCAGGCAGTTCCGTCGACGGAACCGCCTGCCGGATCAGTCAAAACGTATGCAAACTGATGGCATTTGTATGACTGATCAGGATCCTGATCAGTCTTACAAATGCATTAAAAAGCCGGATTCGTCTTTCCGGTGTCATCCGGAAAAACGGATCCGGCATTTATTTTTTTCACATGTTTTTCGGTTTGCGCAGACCGGAATGACAAATCCAGCATTCCGGTATTTTGAATGCCGGATCCGGCACTAATACACTGCTCAAAAAAATAAAGGGAACACAAAAATAACACATCCTAGATCTGAATTAATTAAATATTCTTCTGAAATACTTTGTTCTTTACATAGTTGAATGTGCTGACAACAAAATCACACAAAAATCAAAAAATGGAAATCAAATTTTTCAACCCATGGAGGTCTGGATTTGGAGTCACACTCAAAACTTTGATGTAACGTCCTAAAACAAGTCAAAATGAGGCTCAGTAGTGTGTGTGGCCTCCACGTGCCTGTATGACCTCCCTACAACGCCTGTGCATGCTCCTGATGAGGTGGCGGATCTCCTCCCAGACCTGGACTAAAGCATCTGCCAACTCCTGGACAGTCTGTGGTGCAACGTGACGTTGGTGGATAGAGCGAGACATGATGTCCCAGATGTGCTCAATTGGATTCAGGTCTGGGGAACGGGCGGGCCAGTCCATAGCATCAATGCCTTCGTCTTGCAGGAACTGCTGACACACTCCAGCCACATGAGGTCTAGCATTGTCTTGCATTAGGAGGAACCCAGGGCCAACCGCACCAGCATATGGTCTCACAAGGGGTCTGAGGATCTCATCTCGGTACCTAATGGCAGTCAGGCTACCTCTGGCGAGCACATGGAGGGCTGTGCGGCCCTCCAAAGAAATGCCACCCCACACCATTACTGACTCAATGCCAAACCGGTCATGCTGGAGGATGTTGCAGGCAGCAGAACGTTCTCCACGGCGTCTCCAGACTCTGTCACGTCTGTCACATGTGCTCAGTGTGAACCTGCTTTCATCTGTGAAGAGCACAGGGCGCCAGTGGCGAATTTGCCAATCTTGGTGTTCTCTGGCAAATGTCAAACGTCCTGCACGGTGTTGGGCTGTAAGCACAACCCCCACCTGTGGACGTCGGGCCCTCATATCACCCTCATGGAGTCTGTTTCTGACCGTTTGAGCAGACACATGCACATTTGTGGCCTGCTGGAGGTCATTTTGCAGGGCTCTGGCAGTGCTCCTCCTGTTCCTCCTTGCACAAAGGCGGAGGTAGCGGTCCTGCTGCTGTGTTGTTTCCCTCCTACGGCCTCCTCCACGTCTCCTGATGTACTGGCCTGTCTCCTGGTAGCGCCTCCATGCTCTGGACACTACGCTGACAGACACAGCAAACCTTCTTACCACAGCTCGCATTGATGTGCCATCCTGGATAAGCTGCACTACCTGAGCCACTTGTGTGGGTTGTAGACTCTGTCTCATGCTACCACTAGAGTGAAAGCACCGCCAGCATTTAAAAATGACCAAAACATCAGCCAGAAAGCATAGGAACTGAGAAGTGGTCTGTGGTCACCACCTGCAGAACCACTCCTTTATTGGGGGGGTCTTGCTAATTGCCTATAATTTCCACCTGTTGTCTATCCCATTTGCACAAAAGCATGTGAAATTGATTGTCACTCAGTGTTGCTTCCTAAGTGGACAGTTTGATTTCACAGAAGTGTGATTGACTTGGAGTTACATTGTGTTGTTTTTTTGAGCAGTGTACATTCCTATGGCATTCCAGCAAGTGTTCTGGATTTTTGGCCGGAGATAAAACCGTAGCATGCTGCGGTTTTATCTCTGTCCTGATCTGTAAAAAAGACTGAACTGAAGACATCCTGATTGCATGGGGATAAAACTGATCAGTTCTTTTCCGGTATTGAGCCCCTAGGAAGGAACTCTATGCCGGAAAAGAAAAACGCTAGTGTGAAAGTACCTAAGCTGGCTTGTCTCCAGCCAAATCTAATGAGTCATGCTTTTCTATTTTTAGTTATTTTTCACTGTTATCACTTGTCTCTATAAATGTGTTTTTTCTTTATGTTTATATGGCCTGATGAAGACACAATATCTGCATCCAAGCACGTTGCATGTCATTTTAAAATGTTTGCACCAATAAATCAACCATTTTTGACACTGGCAGCACTCTGGCCCAATTTTTTTCTTTTTATTACTTCCTAGAATAAGGAACATAAGAATGTGTCATCGCTTTGTTCTGACATTTATCACTTGTCCCCTAGCCACCCCACCAAACCTGATATTGTTCTTTGGAATACTGGTGGGTCATAATTTGATTCGATCTGATTCAACTTTGTCATTATACATGTATAAATACAGGGTAACAAAATACCGTTTGCATCTAATCAGAAGTGCAAAGAGCAGCAAGTGCAATAAAAACAGGTTATATACAGATAAGCTCACGCCGCAGGGGAGAAGCGATGGGCGCGAGCGCGCTGTATAGGAACGGCGCAGGCGCAGTGAACAAGAAGATGCCAGGGAGGGAGGGAGCCGTAGCTCATGCTGTGGCAGGACACGCACGACGCATGCGCGAGAAGAGCGCAGTCATGGCTACAGGGAAAAATGTCCATCAATATGCGGAGGAGCGGCATAGGGGCGGGCTTATCCGACATTGAAGAACTTTTTTATGGAAAAGGGTGTATTAAAATTTTTATTTAATAAAACCTTTTTTTAACTTGTTTTTAACTATTTACTAGTCCCACAAGGGGACTTTTATAGACTATCTTTTGATTGCTTCTATAATATATTGCATTACTTATGCAATGTAATGTATTATTCTACCAGTACTATACTGACATCTACCAGCAGGCTATGCCAGAGAGGTGCAGCCTGCTAGGAATACACCGAAGGCAGACCTGGGCCTTCATTAAGCCCTAGGCTGCTATACCAAGACATTGGCACACTGCCACTGTGCTCTTGGAAAATGTCAGTGCAGCAGATTTTTGTGTACCCTTCTCCAGATCTGTGCCTCCACACAATCCTGTCTCTGATCTCTACAGGCAGCTCTTTCCTCCTCATGGCTTGGTTTTTGCTCTGATGTGTATTGTCAGGTGTGAGACCTTATATAGACAGGGATGTGTCTTTTGAAATCAAATCAACTGAACAGGTGGACTCCAATCCTCAAATATGATCAAGAGAAATGGGAAGTTCCCAGAGCTAAATTTCAAGTGTTAAAAAAAATCATACCAAAATTTTAGTTTTTCCTTTTTTTTTTAATTTGCATTATTTCCGAAATTCTGTTTCCACTTTCTCATTAAGGGGGGTAAGTGTGGATTGATAGGGGGAAACATTTTTTATTTCAGCACAAGGCCGAAACATTAAAAAGTCAGAAAAAATTGAAAGGGTCTGAAGACTTTCTAAGTGTACTGTATAGAGAGCCCCCTTTAGTTCCACCACAGAGGAGTTATGGCCCCTTAGTGCTCCAACATAGCAGAATGCTCCCTTAGTGCCCCCACACAGTAGTTATGCTCCCTTAGTGCCTCCTCACAGCAGGTATGCTCCCATAGTGCCCCCTAACATTAGTTATGGCTAGTGTTGAGCAAACTTGTGTTTTAAGTTTGGTGACTAAAGTTCGGGTTCGGGTTATCGAAGAATAGCGTTCTGGATTCCGCTACCACGGACCATAACGGAATTTAGAATCCATTACGCGATTCTTCGATAACCCGAACTTTAGACGCCGAACTTAAAACACAAGTTTGCTCAACACTAGTTATGGCCCCTTAGTGCCCCCATACAGTAGTTATGTCCCCTTTAATACCCCCTTATTTAACCAACAAATGAAAAGAGACAGTTATCCGGCTCATAGCTCCACCATAGAAAGGTCTAGGTCCCAGTAGATGGTGCACAGATAAAGCTTCTTCAGAAACGTTAGCATACTTGTAAAATGAATCCAGCACAACTTCTTGATAAAAAACAAAATTCTTTATTGGTCACTCTTTGAAAAAGATTCATAAGGTCAATGTACACAAGCTATGTGTTTCAGAGAAACGCATGTCTTCCTTCATCATGGCATGCCTCCTTATTTCCTCCTAAAATTAGTTATGCCCCTCTGTGCCCCTCACAGTAGTTATGTCCCCTTAGTGCCCCCTCACAGTTGTTATGCCCCCTTATTGCCCTCTTACATAAGTTATGCCCTCTTTCTACCTCTTACATTAGTAATGCCACTTTACTGCCCACTAATATTAGCTCTGCTGGCTAAGTGCCCCCCTCACAGTGTTGCTGCCTCTTTAGTGCCTCCTGCCATACAATCGTTTTCCCACTTAATTCCCCTCACAATAATGCTGCCCCCTTGGTGCCCATTAGTAAAGCCGATGTAGTTATAATAAAATAAAATTACCCCCTGCTTCACCATTATATTCAACTGTATCTGCGTCTTCAGGACACCGATTCACTTCAAAGCAGAACATGCTTCATCTTATTAACCATCCCAACAGTCAGATCTGGAACATTTTGGAGGCTGGTGGACTACTGCACACTGCGCGAGGTCTAGGGCACTATGCTTATGATCTGGGGCACAATCTATGGGCCTCCAAGAACGCAGTTTTGGATTGAAAAAAAAGACCAGTTGCCCATAAGAACTATTCATTTTTTCCCTTTCCAAAAGACCACTGGGGAATGAGGGCTGAAATCTAGTTGCTATGGAAATTGCTCCACTTTTCCTCTTGCCTCAGTTTTGATAAGTCTATAATCTAAGCTGAATTCCTAAAATACATAAATTGCTGGTGATGATACATTTTATGAATAGGCCATGAGTTTGTCTTATATAAATGCATATGTTTTACACTTGCTAATTATAACTATTTTTCGTTACTGTTTGTTTAGGGGGACGCATGTCTACAAGTCGGTCACCTTCTGACCCAAACTGTACCGTAGATTTGGGAGCCCAGTATATCACAGTCACCCCAGATTATGCAGAGAAGCACAAAACGTGAGTCGCGTTATTGACCCCTTTATTGGTATGAGGACTGTGTACACCCAAAAGAGAGGCGGTTTTCTCAATCAAGATGGACGGTATGAGTGGAGGCAGACAACGCAACTGCAACGTAACCCAGAGGGGAGGAAGGGGGCAGTGACTCAGTGCAAACAGGTGGAGTTCAAGGCAAACAGATTATATAACAGTAAGGGTCCATTCACACGTCCGTGTGTGTTTTACGGATCCGCAAAATACGGACAACGGCGATGTGTGTTCCGCATTTTGCGGACCGCACATCGCCGGCACTTATTAGAAAATGCCTATTCTTGTTCGCAATTGTGGACAAGAATAGGACATGTTCTATTTTTTTCGGGAACGGAATTGCGGACCCGGAAGTAAGGATCCGCAATTCCGGATCCGGGCAGCACATCGTGCTGCCCCATAGAAATGAATGGGTCCGCAATTCCGTTCCGCAAAATGCGGAACGAAATTGCGGACTTGTGAATGGACCCTAACTATATAAATGCCTATGCAGTTAGCTCCCCATAGTGGCATCGGCAGCCAGCTTTGTTATAGAGGCTGGCCTGAATACTTTGAGAAATATAATGTTCACGATATTTATGAAGCACCTATTCCACCTTTCTGACAAAGAAGTCGGAATATGTGGATGAGGTCAGGTGTCACTTTTTTAATACAATTTTTTTAAAATTAGGATTTCTTACAAACTGGATGAGGCTGCAGTCCCATATTAAAGGAGTTTTTGAGGTCATATTTACTTTTAAGCAAGTGCCCACAGCCTGCTCCCCTGACCTGCGCCATACCTCTACGGTCCTCCTCTCTGCCTCCGCGTTTCCCATCTTCTGGTCCCTGCACTATTTACATCCGGCGGTGCATGGACAAAATCTATCATAGGCCCCTCACCTACCATGTCTATTGCTTGTAGTTCCCTCAAGCACCAGGGCCTGGCTTTGACTGCCACCTCCGCACTCCCTATAGCAGTGCTCTCCAACCAGAGCCACATGTGACTCTAGAACCACCTGAATGTGATTTACCATTTGTTGGCAACGCTAGAAACTATTATGAATTATTGGCACTAGGGATACCATAGCATTATTACGTACTCCATAAGTACGCTCATCGTAGATGTATGGTCACCACACTTGCACATGGTGCAAGGAGGAAACAACCCTCCAGGGTCAGGCACAGGCAAACTTGCAGTTTTGAAGAAATGGAAAAATCTCCAAGATTAAAATCCATGTTCTTTATTTGTATTCGGGTCGTCTATGCGTATGAGACCTACCTACCTACTTCTAAAGCAGTAGAGGTGTGCCGAGACTGCTGTACGGAGGGTAGGCTAAAGGGGCCCACCCCCATAGAGTTGTTGTAATAATGGGATTGGGAGGGTGGGGCAAACGAGCTGACGCTGGTGAGGATAGAGGGGGGAAGGCAGCCTTATAAACGCTAAACCCCGCCTCCCCTCATACAAACACAGCAAATATACATTTGCTTATCACTTGTATTCGGGTCGTCTATGCGTATGAGACCTACCTACCTACTTCTAAAGCAGTAGAGGTGTGCCGAGACTGCTGTACGGAGGGTAGGCTAAAGGGGCCAAAAATCACAAACATAGGTTAAATGGCATATGTTTATTTATAATTACAAAACTAGATTACTGAAGGCACTAGACATTTCAACCTGCGGGTTTGGTATATACCGGGCATAACAAGCCGACTTCCACCTGCCTAGCTTCTTAATTACATGTACCGGGACATTGTGCTTAGATGCAGCGGAGGCCGCCCCGATGCGCATAGAATGCCCCGTAATCGAGCTGGGGTCGACACCAATGTTCCTCAACAAAATACGGATAAACTTGAGGAAATTTGTGCAACTCAAAGGAGCAGAACCTAACCTAAGGAGAGGTGCCTCACCCGGGGTTTCTTTAATAAACTGTAACCACTCTCGAATGGTTTTCACAGGACACCATTTATTACCAGTAGTAAAGTATTTAACTTTAGTCAGCTGTCCTGGGCGTGTCGTCTTTGTAGAGGTTAGCGTAAGAATGTAACAAGACCCGTCCCAAGAGAGCTGACTCTTCCTCAGATAATTTTTACAGCTCGCGGCGCAGGTGAATTCGCCTGGTCTGAGGAAACCATAGAAAGCCAGATACATGGTTGTCTTTATCAGTAAGCTAGTATATTCACCAAAAGGATATCCTTGCAACATATCAGATAAGGACCTGAACATCTTCCCCGTAAATGGCTGCCGGGAAGGACGGGTGACAGCAGAGCCTTTCTGTATACCCCTCAGTAACATTCTGATAGGATGCGCAGAAAACAATGATGGTAGATGAGGATGCTTCAAATACAAATGATGTTGTATACCGGCCAGATATGACTTAATAGTACTGTAAGACAGCTTCAGGTGTGAGTGGCAAAATGCACCAAATGCCAGTAGATAAGATATATATCCTGCTCCACCTGACGGGTGCGTTCTCTTAAAGTTACAGAATGACGCCCAAGCTTTCTTATACATCCTCAGGGTGTTATCGGACAGTGATCTAGTCATAAGAGACCTAGCAGTGGCAAGGTGAGCCGCTAGTCCATCACCAATTGGTTGAACTCGGGAATGGTTGCCGGTGCGTGGTCTGCCTGTGGAGAGACCTGAAAGAAGAGCGACAGGTTACCCCTAGATAAAGCATCCGCCGCTACGTTAGCTTGCCCCTTAATGTGATCACATATAATATGGAAATTATATTGAAGTGATAACCAAACGAGTCTCCTCACAAATGACATAATCTGAGCAGAGGCTGATCTACCCTTAGTGAGTATCTCTACTAAGGCCTCATTATCTGTCAGGAAGAGCACTGACTGATTCCTCCATAGTGGACCCCACACCCGAGCTGCCGCCACCAGGGGGTATATCTCGAATAATGAGGAACACCTGGTGAAGCCCTCCAACCTGACCACCTCCGCTGGCCATTGATCTGCCATCCACCTATGACCGAAAATAGCTGCAAAGCCTACTAAGGATGAGGCATCCGTATGAACTACTGGAGATTCACTTGAAACTGACGGAACAAATAACGATATGCCGTTCCACTGTGACAGGAACTCATCCCACATAACTAAATCTGCCATCGCATTCTGATCTATGACTACCAGGCTATCTTGATCGTGAGCATGTTTCAAGAGCTTCAACAGTCTAGCGATAAATGACCTGCCTTGTGGAATAATGCGTGTAGCGAAGTTAAGCATACCAAGCAGTGACTGGAGATCTGCTTTGGTGACAGTCCTGACGCGTGCTAACCTATGAACTGCTTCCTTAACTCTAATCAATTTGTCCTGCGGGAGACTAGCTTCCATATTAACGGTGTTTAGGCAAATGCCGAGAAAGGTGATGGTAGTATCAGGACCTTCCACCTTGTGTGGGGCAACGGGGACCCTGAGATCTGCAAACATCGCTTGCAGCACCTGCAGGTCCTGAGGAACATGGTTCGGGGATTCTATTAACAGAAAGTCATCCAGATAGTGAATTACGTGATTGACCCGGAACAAATCTTGAAGTATCCAATGCAGGGCTATGGCAAACTGGTTAAAAATCCAGGGGCTAGATTTAGAACCAAAGATCAATTTGTTAGCGAAGTAGTACTTATTTGACCACTTAATCCCATACCATTGCCACAACTCTGGTTGGACAGGGAGCAACTTAAAGGCATCAGTAATGTCGGCCTTAGATAGCCAAGCTCCCCTACCCAGACTGAGAATAACCTGGATAGCTTCATCAATGGATGCATATTTCATAGAAAATTCCTCTGAAGGAATTAATGAGTTAAGGCTAGGTACCGGTAAAGAATGTGGAGCTGACAGGTCATAGATTAGCCTCTTTTTATTGCTAAATTTGCCAGTCACTACACCAACTGGGTTAATCCTCCAACAATCAAAGGGAGGTTGATCAAATGGCCCAATGAGATACCCCTTATTGAGCTCGGCCTGAATGAGCTGAGAAACTGCTTCGGGATCCTTCGAGGCTGACAGTAGGTTCCTACATTCATAGTTGGTCTGAGGAAGAGCCAGTAAACCTGTATGGAAACCTGCTGACAAACCCTTAATGATGAAACGCACCCAGTTAGTATCTGGATGCGAACCTAACAAGGACTGAAGGAGGCTGACATTCACCATGCCTAGTCATGCCGGTTCCTGGTTTCTTTGTGGGCAAGATGCCCGGGGATGGGCTCTAAAACATATGGCACATAAATGCAATAGCCTACATTGGTTGAAATGACAGACCGCGAAATTGAAATTATTACAGATTTGGGATCTGCCCAAATACTTGATGGGTCGCCCCAACTTGTCTACCCCCGAAGTAGCCTTACTGACTGACGGGCCAGGAGTACTACTCGCCTGTGACAGAGCTGGGTTATCACCGACTGAGCACCAGTCCGTCATATGCGAGTATGAATTGCATTTGGAGCAGGCTGAGGCTTTGAGACCGGCAAAGTGTCTACAGAATAATTCCGTATCAATATTAGACCAATCTACCGTATGTTGGAATTGAGCCAACGCCGCTGCAGCTTTTGCTGAGAAGGAACGGTGATAGTCGTAAAAGGCTGACCCACCATACTTATAAGCAAAATCCACCACCTTGTACATATACAGGTCTAACTCCTCCCTGCGCTGAGGATTAGTTGAACAAACAACATCCCTATATAAGCTGAAAGCTAAAACAAACTCTGGGATGCTGAGTTTCCTGCTCAACCGCACATCTTTGGACCTGAGCACAACCGAAACCTCACCACAGACTATGGTTTTGTTGTCCGGTGCCTCATGTGCTGCTATTAGCAAGGATGCTAAATTAACATCCTTGCCATCAATTATATCCTGCCTAATGTTAGCAGGAATAAAATGGGAAGGTGCTATAGAGGGTGTTAGACCTGACCCACCAGTTATACTATTGCGGGAATTAGAAGACCCCGCCGCACTCTGTGCCATCAACCGAGTAGCTGTATTGCCAGCTTCGACCGACTCTAATCTACTTTGAAAGTCTGACATAGATGATGCCATAGAGTTGATGACCGCGTGCAACTGGGTGAGCGAGGTCTGGATCGTAGCCATGGAAACCGTCTCCTGACTCTGGCCCGCCGGATCCGAAGACAGCAATCGAAAAAGTTCCACCTTCCTTGCGGAGGCTGGGAATGGGATGCCTCTTTTGGTCAGCTCTGCCATCAACTTGGGCACTGTCCATGATCTTAACGACTGCCTGGAGTCTCTCGCTGAATCTGATGCCACGCTTGCATGGGAAGATGACGTGTCGCCCACCACAGATTCTTGAGACATCTTTAACTAAAACATGACATGGTTAATGTAGAACAGAAATCCACCACTAGAATTCACCTGAGCCAAGACGTGCTAAGAACCCTCGTATCCACACACGTGACTCGTACCCAGCACACAATTCACCCTACAACCACCCGATGGCCGAACCTGAATGTGGATACCATAGAACTTATTGTGAAGCACCCAGCGAGTATTGGCTGACCCAGATAGTAACGTGAGGCATGCAATTTGTAACTGTAGTGAGGACAGGACCTGAACCTGTCTGTAGTCGTGACAGGCGTATCGAATCGTTGCCTGTAGTCGTGACAGGACTTAATGAGTCTGTAGTCGTGACAGACGTATCGAATCGTTGCCTGTAGTTGTGACAGGCTAACATAATTGTGGACCGATCAGACATATTCAAGTCCTATGTAAAGCTATATGCTGAAAACATTACATATACACGTTTTTTTTTTTTTTTTATGCATGAGTTGTGGCAGACTACCTACAATAGTACTATACCTGAAGTTGTCTGCTTGTGGATGCCAAAAACAGCTATAAGACCGAATACATAAACAGAGTGTTAGCTACTACTGGCTATAACCTCAACCTACCCAAGTCTAAGATAAATCGTAGCTTACATGCCCCGGATGCCTGCGCGTCAGATAAACTCAGCTGCTTCTAATCGCAGAAATCCTTATACGCCAGAAAACAAACCGTATATCTAGGAAAATCACAGTAGTGCTATAAGTACTAAAATATATCCCCCTTTTTTTTTTTTTTTTTTTTTAATATATACATATATATATATACACACCTACACATATACGCCTGACCCCATGTGACTGCCTAATAATAATTATCCAAACTAACAGTACAAATACACATTCAATTTAAGTAAACCATGAATACTAATGCTATAAGGATTTGTATAGTAGCACTACTGACTTTCAAGTACAGTTTAGCCAGCAGAGCAGCACGATAGAGCAGAGAGACGCCGACAATGAAAACAGCAGAAGGTTGGTATGATCGCATGCTGAACACCCCCGTTCTCTCTCCCCTGTGCGCTGGCCATACAGCCCCGATCTTACCGCTATCTTGCAGAAGTAGTAGGGTAGAAAAAGCCAATGAACTCCGAACTTGCTGCTGCTTGTGAAACGATGTACCGATACCAGGAAGTGACGCAGACGTGCACCACCAGCCGCAAACGAGCTGACGCTGGTGAGGATAGAGGGGGGAAGGCAGAGCCTTATAAACGCTAAACCCCGCCTCCCCTCATACAAACACAGCAAATATACATTTGCTTATCACTAATCCATCTATAAATGGGTATTCCGGTTACCATAAATATAACTTATGTTTTAGACTAATTCATCATCAATAATTACCTAATATAATGTAAATGTCACCTCTTTACCATTCAGTAGTTATAAAAGTAGTTTTCTTCCTCTGCTACTCACTGTGTTTCCTCATACATTACCACGGCATCGACCTGTAGTTCTGAGCCTTTGTTAGGTCGAGCATGCTCAGTGTGTTGCTATCAATTCTCTAGCTAAATGTCTTGTGAAACAAAGGGCGTGTTAGGGTCCATTCAGGGCCGGCCTTAGGTGTCCAGGCGCCCTGTGCGAGCTAACCTTGTGGCGCCCCCCCCCCCCCAAAAAAAAAAAAAAACACTGCTTGTTGCTGGCATCATGGCATAGGCTGGCTGACTATCCAACCAAGTAGTTACCAGCCCACACACCCCAAAGGCCGGTGTAATGTTATACTTCCCTACTTCGTGAGATTTCCCTACCCTCGTCACTTCCAGTCGCACCGGACATGACGTGAGGAGGTGTGCAGCGCCGCGCAGGCGCACAACGTCAGGTTAGGGAAGTTTCACAGCAGAGTGCGCATGCGCCAGGAGCCTCACCAGCGGTTAGGGAAGGGAAAAATTACGTACGGGCCAGTGCTTTTTCCCTACCCTAACCGCTGGTGAGGCTCCCAGCGCATGCGCAGTGTCGGCCGGTGTCCAGCTGAGAACATCCATCCGATCACCGCACCTGTGCACTGGCCCATAATTTTTCCCTACCCTAACCGCCGGCGAGGCTCCCAGCGCATGCGCACTCTGCTTAGAAATTTCCCTAACCCATCGTTGTGCGCAGTGCGCCCCCCCAATATAATAAACATTGGTGGCGCAGTGCGCCCCCCCAACACCCCAGTATAATAAACATTGGTGGCGCAGTGCGCCCCCCCCCAATATAATAAACATTGGTGGCGCAGTGCGCCCCCCCCAATATAATAAACATTGGTGGTGCAGTGCGCCCCCCCCCAATATAATAAACATTGGTGGCGCAGTGCGCCCCCCCCCCAATATAATAAACATTGGTGGCGCAGTGCGCCCCCCCAATATAATAAACATTGGTGGCGCAGTGCGCCCCCCCTCAATATAATAAACATTGGTGGCGCAGTGCGCCCCCCCTCAATATAATAAACATTGGTGGCACAGTGCGCCCCCCCCCAACACCCCAGTATAATAAACATTGGTGGCGCAGTGCGCCCCCCCCCCCAATATAATAAACATTGGTGGCGCAGTGCGCCCCTCCCCAATATAATAAACATTGGTGGTGCAGTGCGCCCCCCCTCAATATAATAAACATTGGTGGCGCAGTGGGCAGTGCCAATGAGGGTTAAAAAATAATTAACTCACCTCCTCCAATTGATCGTCTTCTGTTCTTTCTTCATGACCTGTCAAAGGACCTGTGGTGACATCACTGTGCTCATCACATGATCCATCACCATGGTAATGGGTCATGTGATGAGCTCAGTGACGTCACCACAGGTCCTAAAGAAAACAGGAGACCGGCAGCTATGCGATCAACTGGAGGAGGTGAGTTAATTTTTTTTTATTATTTTTTAACCCTCACTGGCACTTCCCACTGTGCCACCAATGTTTCTTATACTGGGGTGTTGGGGGGGGGGGGGGCGCACTGTGCCACCAACGTTTCTTATACAAATACAGGAGGCGGGTGCCGGAATCAAATAGCCGGCACCCGACCTCTGTGACAGGGAGCTGCGATCAGCGGCAGTTAACCCCTCAGGTACCGCACCTGAAAGGTTAACTCAACTGCAGCTGATCGCAGCTCCCTGTCATAGAGGTCTGGTGCCGGCTATTTGATTCCAGCACCCGCCTCCTGTATTTGTATTTCAGGTCAGTTTTCTTCATTGGTGGCGCAGTGGCCACAGCCCCTCCCCTCCTCCTCCTGCCTCTCTTCTTATTGGCAGCGGCGGGGGCAGCAGGCAGGTCAGACAGGGGAGGGGGAGATGGAGGGGGCGCCCCGAGGGAGAACACAAGTGCAGCCTCGCCTGCCGCATATTACATTGCGAGCTGTCGGCCGCCCAGCGCCCCTGTTACTATGGCGCCCTGTGCGGCCGCACAGCCCGCACACCCCAAAGGCCGGCCCTGGGTCCATTCACACGTCCGCAATTTTGTTTCGCAAAATTGCGGACCCATTCATTTCTATGGGGCAGCACGATGTGCTGCCCAAATCCGAAATCGCAGATCCGCACTTCCGGGTCCGCAATTCCGATCCAGAAAAAAATAGAAAATGTCCTATTCTTGTCCGCAATTGCGGACAAGAATAGGCATTTTCTATTAAGTGCTGGCGATGTGCGGTCCGCATAATGCGGAATGCACATCACCGATGTCCGTGTTTTGCGGATCCACAGATCCGTGGATCTACAAAACACACACAGACGTGTGAATGGACCCTTAGGCTACTTTCACACTTGCGGCAGAGGATTCGGGCAGGCAGTTCCGTTGCTAGAATTACTTGCCGGATCCGTCAAAACGTATGCCAACTGATGGCATTTGTCAGACGGATCAGGATCCTGATCCGTATGACAAATGCATTGAAATGCCGAATCTGTCTCTCCGGTCTCATCATGTTTTTTTTTTTTTCCACATTTTTTGCGGGATCCATTTTTCCGGAACACTCGGATCCGGCATTAATGCATTTCAATGGGAAGAAATTACGGATCCGGCATTCCGGCAAGTGTTCCGGAATCTTGGACGGAGATAAAACCGTAGCATGCTGCGGTATTATCTCCGTCCTGAAAATGCAAAAAGAATGAACTGAAGACATCCGGATGCATCCTGAACAGATTGCTCTGCACGAGGATAAAACTGATCAGTTCTTTTCCGGTATTGAGCCCCTAGGGCGGAACTCTATGCCGGAAAAGAATAATTATAGTGTGAAAGTACCCTAAGTGTGCTGGTGATTACTGAGAAGAGGGGGCGTGACTGGACTGTATATCAGGCAGCCAATCAAACATCAACAGGAAAGCTAGGGATTGTGGGGATTGTAGTTTTTTGAGGGAAGATCAGGTGCCTTGATACTCTGTGTGCTGCAGGCTCACACAGGAGGTAGACAAATGGATTGCAAGGTAAATTGAAGCTCTGGTTATATTTGCAGGTATGGGTTCTGGTTGGGTCACAGCTTGCAGCCTTAATGCAGTTTTTCAAAAGTTTTTTAAGTTCGGGTACTTTCACATTAGCGGCAGGGGACTCCGGCAGGCTGTTCCGGCGGAACTCTAGTGGACGTCTGGAATCGAGTGCTGGAGATTTTCCCATTCCTATAAATCTGCATTGTTGCATACTACTAGGGGTCTACACTTGCCTAAGAGCTATATTAGTGTGGCCAAACACCATCTGTCATTTTTGTAAGTGGTCCTTGACCTACAAAACTTTGGGATCTGCCGCCCTATAGCTATGCCCCTGCAGAGCTTCAAATGTGTGCTATCTGCCCAAAAAATACAAACGGAGGAAACATATGGACGCGTGCATGAGGCCTAATGTAAATGAAGTGACAATATGAATACATTTTGGATTTACGACTGTGTAAGGTCAACAGTTCATTACATGGAGATTCAAATACTGGGGAGATTTATCAAAACTGGTGTAAAGTAGAACTGGCTTAGTTGCCCACAGCAGCCAATCAGATTCCACCTTTCATTTTTCAGAGCTCCCTTGGAAAATGAAAGGTGGAATCTGATTGGTTGCTGGGGGCAACCCAGGTTTTGATATATCTCCCCCATTGTCTTTTGTGACCGTTTCTTCAGAAAAGACTTTCTTTCCCTCTCACAGGTTTCATGATGAACTAGTGGCTAACGGCATCTGTAAACCCCTAAGAGCTGCAGTAGAAGGAATGGTGATGTCAGAAGGATCCTACAACCTTGTTACACCTCAGGGAGTCTCTTCAATTGTGAAGCACTACCTCAGCCAGTCAGGTAACTACATAACTAGAGGAGTATTTTTATTTATCCTACATAGGATTACTTTAACCCCTTCAGGGTCCTGCCATTTTTCACCTTAAAGGGAGTCTGTCACCAGCATTTCACTTTTTTAACCCTTCCCACAGCTCCCTAGCATGCTTACAGTTAATAAAAACGTTACCTCTGGCATCAATCCTGGACTTATAGAACCATCAAAAACGATCTTTATAAGATATGCAAATGAGGGCTCGCAAGTGCCCAGGGGCGGCGTTACACTCGTAGGTGCCCTGCTTGCTCAGCCTTCTCATTGCGACCCCCCGCCCCTTCCTACCCTCTGCCCGCCCATCCTTTCCCTCTGACCGCCTTTGTACTAATCGGCGTCGTTAGCCGGCGCATGCGCAATAGTTACTGTGATGCCGTACAAGGAATGGGCATCGCAGTGCGCATGCGCCGGCCAAAGGAATGAGTGCGCCGGCGCGGGATATCGGCAGAATAACAAGTTAGTACAAAGGCGGTCAGAGGGAAAGGATAAGCGGGCAGAGGGTAGGAAGGGGCGGGGGGACGCAATGAGAGGGCTGAGCAAGCAGGGCACCTAAGAGAGTATCGCCGCCCCTGGGCACTTGCGAGCCCTCATTTGCATATCTTGTAAAGATCGTTTTTGATGGTTCTATAAGTCCAGGATTGATGCCAGAGGTAACGTTTTTATTAACTGTAAGCATGCTAGGGAGCTATGGGAAGGGTTAAAAAAGTGAAATGCTGGTGACAGACTCCCTTTAACTGTTTTCCCTGCACTATGGCATATGTTTTTCTCACAAATTACTGCGGTCAATGGCTACATGATTTTCACAAATGAAACCCCTACAGCCGACAACACCAAAAAAATGTATTCCTATGTAAAAACCAAAAGCCATAAACTGAATTGCAAAACCAGGTCAATTGGCTGCACAAGCACATTGGCTGCACAAGCACACAGTAGCTGTATGTGAAACCAGCTTCATGGGTCTCTCATTCCTAAGGGTATGGCCACAGGGTCCGCTTTCTGCATGCAGTTTTGGATGCCAAAACCAGGAGTGAATTCAAAAAAAAGATAAGTTGTATCTGCCCTTTCCTGAAATCTGCATCAGGAAACCTGACCGTGTGGCCGTAACCTTACTTGTCCATGCATTACAGAGACAGTCCATTGGAGTTAAATGCTATGTACACCTTGTTTATGATTACATGTTAATCATTTTTTGCTAAAAATCATATTTTTCAATTGGCCTTTATTAAAAATATTGAGCTCTTCTCTCACAAAGGGTTAACTGTTTTTCTAGCTGTGTGACTGGTACTTTTACTTTCACTTTGTGTTGGTCATCTATGAAACCTTATCTCTAAACTACTGCGAGGTCATAATCACTTATTTAAGCCACATCCTTATCTGTAAGATAAGAACTGAGCTATAATGTGTGTTTATAAGGGCAAAGAGCAGAGATAAGGAGTCTGTCTGCTCCCCAGATGATGGAAAAGACAGAAAATCCAAAGGGTGCTACTAGAGCATGTCAACAATCTAAAGAAAAAAGGATTCCATATTTTTAATAAAGACTAGTGTTGATCGAGCACCAAAGTGGTCAGGTGTTTGAGTAGATCACCTCGAGATGCTCGGGTGCTCTACCGAGCACCCGAGCACAATGGAAGTCAATGGGAGAACCCGAGCATTAAACCAGGCACCCCCTGCTCTGAAGAGGGGAGGGTGTATGGTTCATAGGAAAAGGTCAGAAATTGATGGAAACACCACTGAAATGGTTCGGGAACAGCATGGGGAGGATGTCTGGTTGCATCTTCGACCAGGTCGCTGCTGGGAACGATGTTGTCCGAATAGTACGCCACTTTTACAGACTGACAATAATACGCACAAAACCGAAGATAAAATGAATTTTAAAGTAAAAATTGTTAGGAAACATTCTTTCCTGTATATTTACTTGTATATAAAGTGCAAGTGCTGCCAAAAATTACAAGGAAGAGGCACTCCGATACAACCTGTATATCACATAAAGTAGGGCCTCATTCACATTGTGGTACAATTGTTCAGGTAGTGGGACTCCTACACCACTCATAAAGCCTATGCACTAAGTGAAAGGGCTGCCAAAAATTACAAGGAACCGGCGCTCCAATACACCCTTTATTAGACATAGGGTAGGTTTTGAGAAACCGCTGAACCACTAAGTTTAACACGTGGGCTAGGCATGGTATGTGTGTGAGCTTGCAGAGCTCCAAAGCCGCCACCAAGTTTCGGCCATTATCAGACACAACCATGCCTGGTTCTAGGTTGAGTGGCGAGAGCCACAGCTCAGTCTGGTTCCTTATACCCTGCCACAGCTCCACGGCGGTGTGCTGTTTTTCACCTAGACAAATAAGTTTCAGCACGGCCTGTTGCCGCTTCCCCACTGCAGTGCTACACTGCTTCCAGCTACTGACTGATGGCTGACTGGTGCTGCAAGATGACAATTCAGAGGTGGAAGTGGAGGAGGAGGTGAAGGAGGAGAAGGAGGGTTGCAGCCACTAATGTAGGTGGTGGCAGAAATCCTGATAGAAGTAGGGCCCACAATCCTTGGCGTTGGTAGCACCTGTGCCATCCCAGGGTACGACTTGCTTCCGGCCTCCACAACGTTCACCCAGTGTGCCGTCGGGGAAATGTAGCGTCCCTGGCCACAAGCACTTGTCCATGTGTCAGTCGTTAAGTGGACCTTCCCAAAAACTGCGTTGGTCAGGGCACGGATGATGTTACGGGACACATGCTGGTGTAAGGCGGGGACGACACACTTGGCAAAATAGTGGCGGCTGGGGACTGAGTAACGAGGGACGGCCGCCGCCATCAGGCTGCGGAAAGCCTCAGTGTCCACAAGCCTAAATGGCAACATTTCCAGGGCCAGCAATTTGGAAAGGTGCACATTTAGTGCTATGGCCTGTGGGTGGGTGGCTTGGTATTTGCGCTTTCGTTCTAAGGCCTAGGGTATGGACATCTGTACGCTGCGCTGGGACACAGAAGTGGATGTGCTAGCTAATGGTGCTTGCGAAGGTTCAGGTGCAGGGAGGGAGGCATCCGGGCCTGTGTCTTGAACAGGGGATTGGCCAGCACGTAACACAGGGGAAGAGGACGCAGTGGTGTGACCCGAGACACGGATTGTGGAACCAGGCGTTCTGCCCACCTATTAGGGTGCTTTGAAGCCATGTGGCGGATCATGCTGGTGGTGGTGAGGTTGCTAGTGTTTACGCCCCTGCTCATTTTGGTAAAGCACAGGTTGCAAATGACAATTCTTTTATAGTCCGCAGTTTCATCCAAAAAGCGCCAGACTGCGGAACACCTACCCCTTGTCAAGGGAGATTTCCGTAAGGGGGTGCTCCGGGGAACAGTTGCGGGCCTGTTAGGTGTGGCCTCTCTTCTCCTTTTTGCCACCCCACTGCATCTTCCAGCCTGTTGCGGTGCTGCGGCCCCCCCCCCCCCCCCTTCTCTGTACTGCTGTCCTTGCTCGGCTTGCCACCTTCCCAGGTTGGGTCAGTGATTTCATCATCCACCACCTCCTCTTCCACTTCCTCACTCTGGTCATCCTCCTGACTTTTTGACCTAACAACAACCTCACTTATTGACAACTATGTCTCATCCACCTCATCAACCTCTTGAGACACTAATTGCCGTTGACTTATTAGCAACTGTGTCTCATCATCATCATCATCCACTTTGTGAAACACTAATTGCCGTTCTCCACCACCATCTTCTTCTGATTGTGGATGCTCAAGAGTTTGGGAATCAGGGCACAAGCTCTCCTCATGTCCCTCCTCAAGCGGCTTGGCAAGAGGCCAAAATTAAGGAATGGCGAAGAAAAGAGTGTGGGATCACTTGTTTGCACAGGCTCTTCATGGTGGGAGGAAGGAGGATAAGGGCGAGGATTCTGTTAACCAGACTCTTGGCTACTGAGACTGGACTTTGTGGAAGACAGGGTGGTGCTTAAGCAACTGGAAGCATTATCTGCTGCAAACCAACCGACCACCTGGTCGCACTGGTCTGACTTCGGGAGTGATGTCCTGCACCGCCCTGCAACCTGGGACATGAAGCTAGGTATTGTGGATGGGTGTGTTTCTTATGCTCTGCCAGCAGGCACAGTTTCACTGCGCCCAGGGCCACGGCCTCTGCATGCTCCATCAGCAGCATTGTCACTTCCCCATCCCTTACTGCTCGCCTTCATCATATTAAATGGCATATATGCTTGCAAGTATGTCACACGTACAGTAGCGCAGTTTTTTTAAGTGTATGCGCAAAAAAATCACAGTCAATGTCACTGATATTTTGGATGCGCAAACGTTATACAGGAGAGGTACCACAGGTAATGGCGCCACGGTCACCAGCAGCTAAGAAAAAATCACAGTCAATGTCACTGATATTTGGGATGCCGAAACGTTATACAGGAAATGTAGCGCAGGTAATTTCACTGTCTGCAGCGTCTACGGAAAAAGTACACTGGATGTCACAGATATTTTTAGTATGTGCACACGTTAAACAGGAGATGTAGCGCAGATAATGTCGCTGTCTGCAGCGTCTACGGAAAAAGTACACTGGATGTCACAGATATTTTTGGGATGCGCAAACGTTATACAGGAGATATAGTGCAGGTAATGTAACTGTCCGCAGTGGACACTGTCTACGGAAAAAGTACACTGGATGTCACAGATATTTTTAGGATGCGCAAATGTTATATAGGAGATATAGCGCAGGTAATGTAACTGTCCGCAGCGGACACCGTCTACGGAAAAAGTACACTGGATGTCACAGATATGTTTAGGCTGTGCACACGTTACACAGGAGATGTAGCGCAGATAATGTCGCTTTCTGCAGCGGCCAAACAATTGAAAGCTATTTAGCGCAGTTTGCGCTAAAAATATATATTGCTGCCAGATACAACAATAGTCCTTAAAATGACTTTTGGGTCTCTAACACCAACCCAGCCTAACAATTTTTTTTAAATTAAATTCCCTATACTATCTGTCCCTTCTACAGCACAGCTCTCCCTGACTAAGAATAAGCCGAACCACATGTCATAGGGTGCTTTATAGATGACGCGTTCCGGCCAGCCAATCACTGTAATGCCAGTAACTAACATGGCTACGGCATTACAGTGAGTGGCAGTACTGTCCTGCACCCTTATTGGCTGCGTAGCAGCCAACAAACGTGCGGGGAGGAGACTCTAGAATCACTCTTGAGCACACACAGTATTCGGCCGAACACTGCGATGTGCCGAGCATCGAGATGCTAGAGTCGAACTGGTGTTTGGCCGAGCATGCTCGCTCAACACTAATAAAGACCAATGAAAAAAATAATTTTTTGCTCAAAATGTGTACAATGCAATAATAAAAAAATTGCCCCCAAAGGTGTACATAGCCTTTAATCGTCACTTTCCCTCATGTAACGCTGCAGGGGAACTGAATATTTGCTGTAGGTTTCCCTACAAATTACAACTGATCAGAGGCAGTAGCAATAGCAGGATTCCCTGTGATCACCTTTAAAGGGGTTGTCCCATTAAAACAACTTATTCCCTATCCACAGGATAGAAAGTGTCTAATCTGCAGGAGTCCGACCACTGGGGCCCCCGCTGATCATGAGAATGGAGGCCCATGTTTCCCTGCTTGAAAAGAGCAGCAGACACTCATGTGTTTCCGCCACTTCCTTCAACTGTATAGGACTGCCGGAGATAGCTGAGTACTAGAGTACTAGAGTACATCTATCTCCGTCAACCCCATAGAGCAGAATGTAACTGCAGTGTGCATGCATGTCCACTGCTCTATTCAAACAGGGTATCATGAGTCTGTGTTCTTGTGATCAATGGGGGCCCAAGTGGCCGATCTTCCGCTGATCATACATTTTGTTGTTGTAATGGGGCAACTTCTAACTTCTACTTCTAACAAACAAAGATTGTCTAAAGCAGACAACCATATGCAGTAATCTTTCTTCTGGTCCTAACAGGTGCTGATGTTTTTTATGAACGGCATGTAACACACATAAACCTTCTGGAGGGAAGATGGGAAGTTTGCAGAAAGTCTGGGTCCCCTGAAAACTTTGATATTGTGGTTCTCACAATGCCAGTACCACAAATTCTGCAACTACAAGGGGATATTTCCAAATGTAAGTGGCTTTTTATTTTTCTTCGTATTTGATAAGTATTTCATGATCTCACATTCAAGATCCCGTCACAGATGGTACTGGAAGAACAGAGAACGATTCAGGTGTGACTGCAGTTGACTCAGTATTACTCCAGGAAGCTGATGTATGGAGAGGTGTTTGATGGTACCTAGTATGATTGTAGTGTTTTCTCCATGTCAAAGATGTGCATTACTGGTGGCCATACACTTTAGATGACCATTTATTTGGCTGGCACAGAATTGTGGTTGACTAACCAATCACTGGGTCACCAGTGGTGCCATTTCTGAATCGAGAGGGACCAGAGAGTACAGAAAAGGCCAGGGACACATCATTTTTTAAAATCTTCTTTTTTAAAGCATTCTGAGCCTCAGAATCCTCAGGATTGGCTATCACTTTCTTATTGGCAGGGGTCAGACACCCCGCACCCTCGACGATCAGCCATTCTTCATGAAAGCAGCACTGCAGTAACCAGCTCGGTCAACTGCACAACGGACGGAGCTGATAAGTGGTGGCGTGGACTGTCCAGAGCCCTATCGATTAGATAGCAAAAACCTGAACATAGGCCATCACTTGTAAAGGGTTAGACAATCCCTTTAAGGGTATCCTTAGGGTTAGTTCATGCAGCTGATTTTGCCTTTGTCAAAATCCGCTACGTATTCCATGGTAGAAATCCTCTGATTTCTGCTGTGGCTTTTCTGTTTGAATGTGGTAGACCCAATTGTGGTTTAATCCCGTTGAATATGATTAGACCATGAGCGGACATCAGCCAAGAAAGGACAAGTCCTTTCTTGTTGCAGAAATAAACCATGGCCATACAGTATTGGAGGCGGTTTGCATGGCTGCCCTGTGGCTTGTGGTGGAGAATCTGTGTTGAATTGCACTGGCATAAACCCCTGAAACGACGAGCTATTAGGATTACATGCAGCAGTAAAAAGAAAAAGCACCATTACAGGACTGAAAAAATCCTGTGAACTATTATAACCCAGAGCTACATTCACAAATCTGCATGCTTAAAGGGGTTGTCCGGGTTCAGAGGTGAACCCAGACATACCCATAATTTCACCCAGGCAGCCCCCCTAATGTTAGCATGGGAGCATTTCATGCTCCAATGCTCTCCTTTGCACTGGATTGCACAGGGCAAGCGCTCTTTTATTTACAGTAAAATACACTGCCGGGCGGAAGCTTCCACCCAGCAGTGTGTTTAGTGACGTCACCGGCTCTGATGGGCAGGCTTTAGCTGAAGCCCGCCCATTAGTGATGGTGACGTCACGGGGCTCACTGCTGGGCGGAAGCCTCCACCTCGCAGCCCTATGGAGAGTCCGGTCACCGGAACTCCAGAAAATGCCTTTGCCCTGAGCGATTTAGCCCGCCCCCGGTGCCGTCTCTCAGGGGGGTGCCAGAAGCGATGAGCGCTTCCATCAATACAGATGGTCCTGTCCCTCACCGCTCAGCTCCCCGCGCTCCTCCCCTCCTTCGGGTCGGCGGCGCACAGAATAGTGAAAGTAGGAAGTCTTCTCCCCACTCCACCATTCAGCCTGCAGGCACAGATCGCGATGCCGACATGTGTGGGCAGAGCCTGCAGCACGGAAATCTGCATAAGCTCCACGCACAGTGCTGCAGAGCGATCTGTGCCTGCAGGGAAGAGAGATATGGGAGCTTCTTAGGTAAAGAGGACTTTATTACTATGGAGGGGGCACAGAGGACACTATTACTATGGAGGGGGCACAGAGAGCATTACTAATGTGAAGGGGGCACAGAGGGCATTACTAATGTGAAGGGGGCACAATGGGCATTTCTACTATGTAGGTGGAACATAGCCAGAGGGCATTATTACTGTGAAGGGGGGCACAGAGGGCATTATTACTGTGAAGAGGGCACAGTGGGCATTATTACTGTGAAGGGCGCACAAAGGACATTATTACTGTAAATGGGGCACACAGGGCATTACTAGCCAGTGGGCATTACTACTATTAAGGGGGCACAAGGGGCATTATTACTATGAAGGGGCACTGTAGGCATTATTACTATAAAGGGCAGAATGGGCATTATTACTGTGAAGGGGACACAATGGGGATTATTACTATGAAGGGGGAACAATGGGGATTATTACTGTGAAGGGGGAACAATGGGGTTTATTACTGTAAAGGGGGCACAAAGAGGGCATTACAACTGTGAAAGGGGCACAGAGAGGGCATAACTGTGAGGGGGCACAATGTGGGCATAACTACTGTAAGGGGGCACACATCTGTACAAAACTACTGTGAAGGTTGTACAATGAGGGCAATACTACAATGAGGGGGTACAATTTTTTTAAAGTATTGGGGGGGGGGGGGGGTGCCAGAGAAAGGACCCGTCCCAGGTGCCAAACACCCTAGGCACACCACGGAGCAGGGAAATGAATGGAGGGCGCACTGCCCATGCGCAGCTGTCCTCCACTCATTTTAATGGGGCCACCGGCTATTTCTGTCTGCCCCATAGAAATGAATGGGAGCAGGGGCTGCGCATGTGCGGTGCGCTCCCATTCACTTGTATGGGAGCAGCGCTTGGTGATGGACGGACTCTGGATCCTCCAGCCACAGCTCTCCCTGCTCCGTTCTCCTTGTAGGCACGGGTCCCAGAGGTGGTACACACACCTATCAGACAATGGGGGCATATCCTAGCGATATGCCCACATTGTATGTCATGAGAATACCCCTTTAATGCCCCACACAGTAATTATTCCCACTTCATGCCACTGCACAGTACTTATGCCCACATTGTGACTCCTTCACAGAATTATGTCCAGCTGTTCCCCCAGTAATATGCCCAGTTATGTGCCCCCAGTAATATGCCCATTTATGCCCCAGTAATATGCCAAGCTGTGCCCCTGGTAATATGCCTACATTGTGCCCCCAGTAATATGCTCAGTTATGTGCCCCCAGTAATATGCCCAGCTGTGCCCTCAGTAATATGCCCAGTTATGTCCCCCCAGTAATATGCCCACATTGTGCCCCCCAGTAATATGCCCACATTGTGCCCCCCAGTAATATGCCCACATTGTGCCCCCCAGTAATATGCCCACATTGTGCCCCCATTAATATGCCCAGTTATGTGCTCCCAGTAATATGCCCAGCTGTGCCCACAGTAATATGCCCAGTTATGTCCCCCCAGTAATATGCCTACATTGTGCCCCCCAGTAATATGCCCACATTGTGCCCCCCAGTAATATGCCCACATTGTGCCCCCATTAATATGCCCAGTTATGTGCTCCCAGTAATATGCCCAGCTGTGCCCACAGTAATATGCCCAGTTATGTCCCCCCAGTAATATGCCTACATTGTGCCGCCCAGTAATATGCCCACATTGTGCCTCCCAGTAATATGCCCACATTGTGCCCCCATTAATATGCCCAGTTATGTGCTCCCAGTAATATGCCGAGCTGTGCCCACAGTAATATGCCCAGTTATGTCCCCCCAGTAATATGCCTACATTGTGCCGCCCAGTAATATGCCCACATTGTGCCTCCCAGTAATATGCCTACATTATGCCCCTGACAGAAAGTAAAAAAAAATAATAATAAACAACACATACTAACCTTGTTCCTAGCAGCAGCAGGACATCAGCTGCTCTAGTCTGTGAAGGAGGCGGGGCTGAGTCTGACTGCTGGCCAGTGTGGAGAGCCGGTGTAACGTTATACTTCCCTACTTCGTGAGATTTCCCTATCCTCGTCACTTCTGGTAGCACCGGACATGACTTGAGAAGGTGTGCAGCGGCACACAACGACGGGTTAGAGAAATTTCACAGCAGAGTGCGCATGCGCCGGGAGCCTGCAACGGCACGCAGGCGCACAACGACGGGTTAGGGAAATTTCACCAACGGTTAGGGAAGGGAAAAATTATGTACGGGCCAGTGCTTTTTCCCTACCCTAACCACTGGTGAGGCTCCCAGCGCATGCACAGTGTCGGCCGGTGTCCAGCTGAGAACATCCATCCGATCAACCGCACCTGCGCACTGGCCCATAATTTTTCCCTAACCGCCGGCGAGGCTCCCGGCGCATGCTCACTCTGCTGTGAAACTTCCCTAACCCGTCGTTGTGCGCCTGCGCGGCGCTGCACACCTCCTCACGTCATGTCCGGTGCGACCGGAAGTGACGACGGTAGGGAAATCTCACGAAGTAGGGAAGTATAACGCTACACCGGCAGGAATGATGAAGTAGGGAGCTGATGCCAGCGATGGCTCTCTGTTTCATTATGGCAACTGTCTCTGCTTCCTGTGGACGCAGTAACAGCTGCCAGAAAGCGGGAAATACCTCCCCCTTACTGGGACAGCCACTGAAATCCGGGACTATCCCGCCGTATCCGGGACTGTTGGGAGGTATGGAGGTCTGGATTCACATGTTGCTACCTAAACTGCGCCAATTTGCAAATCTGCGCTGTTTTCAAACTGACTGCAGCTAAATTTAGCTTGTTCATAAGACGAGAGCCCAGCGTTACAGGAGTTTAGACTATCAGGGCTGTATCTGCCGACGCGCTTGTTGACTGTAATAATGAATGCAGTTCTGTACTATTCCAGGTGTAAATCAAAATAGGTGTAAAATAATCTAAGCAGTGTATTTCCAAAGTTACTTGAGTATTTGCTGTACTCACACACTCATATCAAGTATTTAACAAAAAAGAAAATTCAATATGGTTTTCCAATCAAGGGTGTTACAGTACAATAAAATGTCCACTTGGTGGCAGTAATGATGCATTTCTCTGCTTGGCGTTTGCAATAGTGTATAAGAGAAAAAAACTGAGATTCCTTAGAGGTTGATACCACCAGATTACCAAGAAGTCAGCTCCTACAGTACAAAACAAGAAAGATAAATGAAAATCAGGTATATCTAGCAGTCACCTACAACAAGTCTTGAGCGCGTCGAGCTTCGGATCACCGATCCAAAATCGATTTGTCCAAAAACTTCGATTTTATTGCTGTCTCCGCCTCTGTGCAGGCAAAATTCGTTTCCACCTAAGTCACGTGAGTCTTTGTATTCCTAATTTCAAATGTTTTAAAGATGCAGAAATTAATACCGAGTTCACGCAATTTTGGCTGAAATGAATTTTGCCTTCATGCAGGCAATACATTTTAATGTTGTATGGAGACAGCATTAAAATCGAAGTTCTTGAAAGAATCAACTTGGGATCGATGATCTAAAGCTCTGTTTGCTTAAGGCTACCTACAACCCACATCTGGAGAGTCTGAGAAGGATTGACCGCTTGAAATCCATTTTTCCAGACCCCCCAGTCCTGTGATATAGGCAGCCTTCTAATCTTAAAAACATTGTCAGCAGCTCACTGAAATGTATGACCTGTCCATAAGGGGCAGACTGGGAACTTAAAGTTGCCCTGGAAAACAAACTAAAAGTGGCCCCATGTTGTAGAGAGGTCCAAATTGACAGAAGAAGGGGGCAACACAAGTAGGCAGGGCCAACAAAAGTATGGGCCGGCAACATCATAGTGCAGCACAAAATACCGCCCCAGAAGAACCAGATACCATAGTGCAGCACAAAATACTGCTGCCTTTACCACAGTATTCGCCAGTTGAATTCAGGAGAGCACCTGTGGCTGACATTGGATGAGGAAGAGGAGGTAGCAACGGCTGCCACCCGGCAGTCTGACGAAGTTGGAGAAGTTGGCGATTACTTCAAAGTACGCACCAGAGTTGGTTGAGTGGCTCATTCAGCCTTCCGCTTCTGCACCCTCCTCACTCTCTGCTGTGTGCACCCCCAAAGACACCACCATCACCACCATAGCCCCTCCACTTGAGTCAGAGGAATTATTTTTGCATCCATTCCCAGACCTTACTGATGCGCAGCCATTCTTGACATTGGATGAGGAAGAGGAGGTAGCAACGTCTGCCACCCGGCAGTCTGACGACAGTACCCAGATCAGCCCAAGGAGGGAAGTCCCCACTGTTGCTGCCTACTCCGAGATCCGAAATGACGATGACGTGTCGATGGACGTCACGTGGGTGCCCAGAAGAGAGGATGAGGAGGGGAGTTCAGAGGTAGAGACAGAGCAGCAGAGAGGGAGGAGAAGCAGGCAGAGCTCGCAGGGCACAGGAGGCAAAAAGCACACTGCAAATGTATCTGGAGAAAGCCATCCACCATGCACGGTCACTTCTGGCGCTTCCAGGATGTCGGCACATGGCTCCACAGTGTGGGCTTTTTTTAACATGTCAGCTGCTGACAATAGTGTTGCCATCTGCAGCCTGTGCTGTCAACGCGGTAAGTCCAACACTCACCTAGGGACGACCGCCTTAAGAAGGCACCTGGCATCCCATCACCGAGCCCAGTGGGAGCAACGCCGTCAGAACCCACAAAGCCACCCTCCCGGTGCTCCACGTCCTGCCTCTTTTCATTCTCCTCTCTCCTCCCATTTGTCCTTCACTCCACCTTCCTCTGTGCCGTCGTCTCGTTCATCTGGCAGAAGACAGGCTTCCGTGGCCCAAATGTTCGAGCGTAAAAAGTTGCCGGATAACCCTTTTGCCCAACGGCTGACCGCTGGCTTGTCGGAACTGCTAGCCCACCAACTACTGCCATATGAACTGGTGGACTCGGAGGCCTTTACAAAAATTTGTGGCCATTGGCACACCGCAATGGAAGGTCCTCAGAAGGAAATATTTTTCCCAGAAGGGCATCCCAGAGCTATATGGCCACGTTCAGTGGCAAGTGAATATATCTCTGGCACACAGTGTCAGTGCCAAGATACATCTGACTACAGACACGTGGTCTAGCAAACAGAGGCAGGGAAGGTACATAACTTTTACTGTCCACTGGGTGAACCTTCTGACAGCCGTCAAGCATGTAACCCGTGGCTCCCGTGTGGATTTGGTGTTACCGTCACGGATTGCATGCAGGCCTGCCTCTTCTTCTCCTCCTCCTCCTCCATCCTCCGTTTCTTCCTCAGCTGACTCCTCCTTTTCCATTGCTACCGCCTCTTCCGCTGCGCCCCCCAAGCTCCCCAGAACCTATTCGAGATGCCAGGTGAAACATTGCCATGCTGTGCTGCGGCTGTGCCTGGAAGCCAAGAGCCACACCGGTCCTGCACTGCTTTCAGCTCTGCGGTCACAAGCCAATCAGTCAGTGGCTAACCCCGCTCAATTTGAGAGTTGGTAAAGTGGTGTGCGACAATGGTGCCAATCTGCTAAGCGTGCTAAAGGAGGGCAAAATGACACACATGCCGTGCATGGCACACGTCTTAAACTTAATCGTGCAGCGATTCGTTGCCAAATACCCTGGGGTCCAGGACATCTTGCGGCATGCCAGGAAAATCTCTGGCCATTTTAAAAGATCTTACACGGCCATGGCTCGCCTTGCTGACGTTCAGCGGCGACTACCTACCTGCCCGTCAGACGTCTGATTTGTGACAGCCTGATGCGCTGGAACTCCACCTTGTATATGCTTGATAGGCTGCTCCAGCAGCTATGTGCAGTTAACGACTACCTGTACAAACTCTGCAGCAGGACAGGTTCTGGCGAGCTTGGTTTCTTTTCACCGCGCCAGTGGCTGCTCATGCGCAACGCAGCCCTGGCTGTCAGTCGCAGCCAGGGTGCCATCAGTGATATCGTACCTTACGCCTTCTTTCTGGAGCGTGCATTGCGTCGTGTCATTGATCGAGCCGTCAAGGAGCAGGAGCTGGAAGATGAAGAAGTCGCAGTGCTGAATGATTTCCATGGGGGTGCTACTTCATCTGAGACAAGTGGACTTTAAACTTTTCGGGGATACCTGGTGTTGTCCATGGCTGGGGGGAGGAGACCAAGGACAACATTCTCCTGGGCGATGAGCAGGAGCCAGGGCACTCCACCGCTTCCAATTTATTGCAAATGGGGGCCTTCATGCTCCAGTGTTTGAAGAGGGACCCCGTATAAAAAGCATAAAGGGCAAGGACAAGTACTGGGTGACAACGTACTTAGACCCTCGGTACAAACCCAAAATGGCAGACATGTTACCAGCATCACAGAGGGCTGGCAGAATACAGCATTTCCAGGCCTTGCTGTGAGAGATTCTGCATTCTGCTGTTGCGGGTGCTGGCAGAGGAATTTCCACCCACAGCGAAACAGGTGCGGGTACCAATCCTACCGCGCCTACAAAAAGAGGGTGGTTTGAATATGTGATGATCACTTCGGATAGGAGTTCATTCTTGCAGCCAACCCATCGACAGCCGCCCTCCGGATCCAGCGTCAGGGGACACCTGGACCAACAGGTGTCCTACTACATCGGGTTAACGGCCGATGTGGACGCTCTGAGATGTACCCCTGGACTACTGGGTGTGCAGGCTTGACCTGTGTTACCAGAGCTGGCACAATTTGCCATGGAATTCTTGGCTTGCCCCTCGTCAAGTGTCCTGTCCGAAAGGACGTTCAGCGCAGCAGGGGGGATCATGACCGATTAGCGCACTCGCCTAGCTCACGACATTTCTAAAAATGAATGAGGCATGGATCTCGGAGGAATTCAACACCTGTGACGACCACATGTAATTGAATTTCCTCATGCCAGCCCACACATATCCGCCACCACCCAGAACAAAGAATGGTCCTTGTCTTATGTATATACAGTGGCATAAAAGGCATTTTCTGTCAGGTGAATGCCTAATTTTTGGGGCCTCTACTTCAGTGGCCTACAGTAAAAATTTTATCCAGTGACCACCTAATGTACCTCCAGCCACATAATCACAAGTTCATTTCTGTCAGGTGAATGCCTAATTTTTGGGGCCTGTACTGGCCTACAGTAAAATTTTTATCTGGTGACCGCCTAATATACCTCCAGCCACATAATCACAAGTTCTTTTCTGTCAGTTAAAAGCCTAATTTTTGGGGCCTGTACTCCGTTGGCCTAAAATAAAATTCTTCTAGGCTCCAGCAGGGGACATTTTTGAGGGTTTCCCTTTAAGACGCATAAAAATGCCCCCTGATTAAAATACATACCGTATATTTTGTGGGAATTTTTGCCAATGACCCCCCCTCTGGTATGTCACTGTCCATGTTGTGGGACTATTTGTGCACTTCTAGTAAGTATTTGGTGGCTGCAAATATGACCTGAAGGTTTTTCAGGTTCGACTGCCATTAAAGTCAATGGGGCTCGCCGCTAATGCGCGGTTCGCGAACATTTGATTGCGAACGCGCGTTTGCGAAACGTCGCACACGGAGTGCTGTCCGCATCTTTTGCAACCCCATTGAAGTGAATGGATACGCACCCGAGCCGCAAAAAATGCGGCTCGGATGCGGAACCAAACCACGTTCGTGTGCATGTAGGCTTAGATGTTGCTGTTCTGAACAGAATCTCCAGAGATAATAAATTAACCTACAACCAGCCTAAAACACCCAACATATAACCTACTGTTTCCCACCAGAGATATCCGCTATTAACCCCTAAACCACATATAGTCCATATCATCAGAATACTGTCCCTAATGTAGTACAGCCACCTCTGGAACTACAACTCCCAGCATGATCCATTTACTTCTGGGTGTTGTAGTTTCACCACATCTGGAGTTCAAGGTTGCTGATTCCTATAAGTGGAAACATTTTTATTTTATTTTTTACAAAAAAGCTCATGAATTTTAGGACACTGTCCATCTTATGGTTGCTGCTCAAGTAATTGCAGTAGATGGAGTTTGCAAAAACGTTATTCTTTGATGTAAAGGTGTATGAAGGTGCCCATGAGTGTAAAGCGGCAGGTAGCATTTTCACAATGTGTCAGATAATCTGTATTTATAAAGTGCATGGGCGTAAGCGAATCTCATAAGGCCCCATGGCAAAACTTAGTATGGACCTCCTATGCCACCAATTTTCCAGTAAGCTTGCTTCAAACACTCCCGGCAGTGCAGAACACAAAGAACAATGCCCCGTATTTGTGGCAAATTAAAAAAAAAAATTTTTATTAAGCAAAATAAATTTTAGTCTTAAAAAATGTCTCAAAAAGTGGACCAGGTACATCAAAAATATGGCTCTTTCTGAACAGCATATGTCTCAAAGTATTTACATCTGACAACTGGCATAAATACATTCTTCAACTTCACTTCACATATTACAAAGCTGTCTGCCTTCAGCTACCACTAGGGGGACCTCAGTGCATAGGAGTTTATACAGTGCAAAGGAAGCTATAATAATGTCTTTGCACTGAGCTCCCCCTAGAGGTGGTTGCATGAAAATGCACAATTTACACTGCTGAACATAAGGAGAGATCAGTGGCGGGCCCTACCTCCCCCCGGGCTCCATAGCAGTGGTCTGTCTTTTTCGAAGGTGTACCACTGGGTAGGGGTGTATGATATATGTTTTTTTTTAATTTAGGTTTAATTTATGTGCTCCAAAAGTGTGAATATTGTCCTGGCAGCATAAACATTGAGCTGAATGGCCTTTTGGCCAACAGCTGTAAGAGCCAGATCCTTATTTAAAAACCACCTTAGGGGCCTAACAAAAATGCACCACACTTCTAGGGCAATTTGCGCCATAATCTGGCATATATGCTTAGCACCACAACAACAGAGTCCTCTGTATATGCGCAAGCATCACCTCCGCAGAATAGAAGGTTCCCATTTGCAGCCAGAGAAAGCGGTCGCCACCATCTTGCATCCCATGGACGTGGCAGGTTACAGGTATTCTTCATTGACACCAGGGCAGCTGGGAAGCAGTATAGTCACGCATGCTTATATAGAACATGTATCGCTGTATAAGGCATTTTGACAAATTACATTAGAAATTGACCAACCTCCTAAAATTTAAATTTTTTCCTTCTACTCGTCAGGCATGGTTTAGCAGGACAACGGGCATGGCTTGCTGGAAAGTGGGCCTGGCTTAAGATACTGCAATCTGTGCTAAAATTGTGATGCAAAAGTGTAGCACAAGGTAAACCAACTAATAGATGAGCCAAATAGATCATGCTGGCTGAGCCACTTTGGAGCATCTTTAGACTACCCGGTCCAGGTTTAATGTCTGAGATCGGCGGTAATGCCGATCATGAACATTTAAGCCCTCAGATGCCATTATCAAATGTGACCACCTTCTCCTTCCTCTGTTTGAGATCAGGGAAGGCGGCCTGTACTAGTAATAGGCCTGTATAAGGCTTACAAGCTGATTACTAGTATATTCCAATGCAGGTCTGTAGGTGGCAGCACTGCATGGGAATATACTGAATTCAGTATTCTTCATTGCATAGATATGCAATATAGAATACAAGATGCAATCCAATGATTGCATGTTATAGTCAACTAGAGTGACTATAAGTAAAAAGTAAACAAAATGTAAAAAAAAATATATAAAAAAGTATATAAAAATTAAATTCCCTCCCTACCCCTAGAATGAAAAAATAAATACATAAACAATAAAAAACTAAACAACATGGGCATCGGCGGGTCCTAAAACACCTGTACTATTAAAATATAAAAATATTTATGCCATACGATGAATAGCATAACGGAAAAAAAATCTAAATGGCTGATTAGCAATTTTTTTTGTCACTTCAACTTCCCCCCAAAAAATTTCATAAAAAGTGATCAAAAAGTTGTACTCACTCAAAAATAGTATCAATAAAAACGACAGATCGTCCGGCATAAAATGAGCCCTCACACAGCTCCATAAACATAACAAGAAAAAGGTTATGTGAGTCACAGTATGGAGATGAAAAGAACATTTTTTCCAACGTTTTTTTTTTTTTGTAATAATACACAAGAAAAACTATATTAGGGTCCATTCAGACGTCCGTAGTGCATCGCAGATCCGCAAATTGCGGCTCCGCAATACACCCGGCCGGCACCCCCATAGAACTGCCTATTTTTGTCCGCAATTGGGGGCGCGCTCTGTAGATGCGGATGCGGACAGCACACTGTGTGCTGTCCACATCCATTCCTGCCCCATAGAGAATGAATGGGTCCGCACCCGTTCCACAGAATTGCGGAACGGGTGAGGACACATTCACGGACATGTGAATGGACCCTAAATGTGGTATCCCTGTAATCGTATCGAACTTGAGAATGAATGCAACAGGTGAGTTTAGGGAACTCCATAAAAGCAAAGTTTTTTTTCCAACTCTAAATGAGAGGGTTGATGATCTAAAAAATAGTCGCTGTACAGGGTCACCCTTATTGAAATGGAACATAACTTTTACTCTTTATGTGTCACGAGTTGGAGGTCCCAGGAGAGACCACCGCGTCGTCAAGCAATAAACGGAAATCAGGTACAGACACAAGAGTTTATTGCATAAACAAAAACCAGGGAAGGCAGCACAGACAAAACATGAGCTCTATGTACCGTCAGCACAGTGGGAGAAAACCCCCACTGCGCCACTGTCTAGTAATACTCCAGAGGGGCGTGACTAAGCAACTCCTGGTATTCACTAGAGCCCTAGATGGTAGCAGTGGCGTAACTATCAGGGAAGCAGGGGAAGCAGCTGCTTCGGGGCCCGAGCTCAGAAGGGGCCCGGGAGCAGTCACTGTACTTCGTCACCCCGGGCCCCTGTCAGAGCAGCTGACTTCTCCTGCACTTGCACCTCTGACCTGACATCAGGGACATCGCTCCGCCTCTCCCCCTCCTCAGTTCTTATGATGGACACTGACCAGCAACAGCCCGATGTGGGCGGAGCTATAATAGCCCTGCCCCCTTTTTTACCCGCTATTCCTGCAGCTTGAACCTTCCATGCCCGGCAAGCTGAACATCAGTTGCATTGCCACAACTGCACCAGTGATGTGAGTGGCAGGGGAACTGGGGTTATATTCAGCTTCCCCAGACTGTGCACTTGTGACATGCAGTACAGTAGGAAAGCTGGGTGAATTATATCATGAAATGTCATCCAGCTTCCCTGCTATCCTGCATGGCACAAGTGCAGAGGCATTAGAGTATGGGGGAGAGGCACAGCAGGAAAGCTGGGTGTCTATATATGTGTATTGTATATGTGTGCTTCCATGTATGTGGTGACTGTGTGTATGAGTGCGTCCATGTATATGTGGAGACTAAACTGTGTGTATGAGTGCGTCCATGTGTATGTGGAGACTAGACTGTGTGTATGAGTGTGTCCATGTATATGTGGAGACTAGACTGTGTGTATGAGTGTGTCCATGTATATGTAGAGACTAGACTGTGTGTATGAGTGCGTCCATGTATATGTGGAGACTAGACTGTGTGTATGAGTGCGTCCATGTATATGTGGAGACTAGACTGTGTGTATGAGTGCGTCCATGTATATGTGGAGACTAGACTGTGTGTATGAGTGCGTCCATGTATATGTGGAGAGTGTGTGCATGAGTGCGTCCATGTATATGTGGAGACTAGAGTGTGTGTATGAGTGTGTCCATGTATATGTGGAGACTAGACTGTGTGTATGAGTGCGTCCATGTATGTGGAGAGTGTGTGTATGAGTGCGTCCATGTATGTGGAGAGTGTGTGTATGAGTGCGTCCATGTATATGTGGAGAGTGTGTGTATGAGTGCGTCCATGTATATGTTGAGTGTGTGTATGAGTGTGTCCATGTATGTGAAGAGTGCGTCATGTCACTTACCAGTAGGAGGAGCTCCCGACCGGACGCAGACATCGCAGCTCTTCAGGTAAGTATAATGGTTCTACAAATTGCTAAGTAACCATGGCAACCGGGACTGCAGTAGCGTCCTGGTTGCCATGGTTACCGATCGGAGCCCCAGCGATTAAACTGGGACTCCGATCGGTACACTCCGCTGCCACCAATGATAGGGGGGAGATTTTAATTAGGAGGGGGAGGGAGGGGAGAAGGCCCACTGGCCACCAACGAGTTAACTACAGGGGAGGGGGGGGCCCACTGGCCACCAATGAGTTAACTACAGGGGAGGGAGGGGGGGGCGGCCGCACTGGCCACCAATGTGTTAACTACGGGGGGGGGGGGGGGGGGCTGCCCCCTGCTGCCTGGCAGCACCTGCCAGGCAGCAGGGGGCAGTCATGTACACAGTTCTGTTAGTATATTCTAACCTGAAGCGTCCCCATCACTATGGGAACGGCTCTGTGTTAGAATATACAACTCAGCTATGAAAAAGCTTTTATGCAGATGGATCTTCGGATCCGTCTGTATAAAAACTAACCTACGGCCACGGATCACGGACACGGATGCCAATCTTGTGTGCATCCGTGTTCTTTCACGGACCCATTGACTAGATTGGGTCCATGAACCGTTGTCCGTCAAAAAAATAGGACAGGTCATATTTTTTTGACGGACAGGATACACTGATCACGGTCTCGGCTGCAAAACGGTGCATTTTCCGATTTTTCCACTGACCCATTGAAAGTCAATGGGTCCACGGAAAAAAACGGAAAATGGCACAACGGCCACGGATGCACACAACGGTCGTGTGCATGAGGCCTAATATACAGGTTCCATGGGTGCAGCAGAGAGGCCACACCCATGGAGCAGACAGAGGATTAACTCCTAAGGGCTCTTTCACACCTGCGTTCTTTTCTTTCGGCATAGAGTTCCGTCGTCGGGGCTCTATGCCGGAAGAATCCTGATCAGTTTTATCCTAATGCATTCTGAATAGAGAGAAATCCGTTCAGGATGCATCAGGATGTCTTCAGTTCTGGAACGGAACGTTTTTTGGCCGGAGAAAATACCGCAGCATGCTGCGCTTTTTGCTCCGGCAAAAAATCCTGAACACTTGCCGCAAGGCCGGATCCGGAATTAATGACCATTGAAAGGCATTGATCCGGATCCGGCCTTAAGCTAAACGTTGTTTCGGTGCATTACCGGATCTGACGTTTAGCTTTTTCTGAATGGTTACCATGGCTGCCGGGACGCTAAAGTCCTGGCAGCCATGGTAAAGTGTAGCGGGGAGCGGGGGAGCAGCATACTTACCGTCCGTGCGGCTCCCGGGGCGCTCCAGAGTGACGTCAGGGCGCCCCAAGCGCATGGATCACGTGATCACATGGATCACGTCATCCATGCGCATGGGGCGCTCTGACGTCATTCTGGAGCGCCCCGGGAGCCGCACGGACTGTAAGTATACCGCTCCCCGCTCCTACTATGGCAGCCAGGACTTTAATAGCGTCCTTGCTGCCATAGTAACACTGAACGCATTTTGAAGACGGCTCCGTCTTCAAATGCTTTCAGTACACTTGCGTTTTTCCGGATCCGGCGTGTAATTCCGGCAAGTGGAGTACACGCCGGATCCGGACAACGCAAGTGTGAAAGAGGCCTTATAGGAACACAGGGGAGTTAACCCATACAGAACCACAAATAACACAAAGGAACGGAACTTCAGCGAGGAGCACCGAACGAGCAAGGACGGAAGGTCACAGCCAGAGATAGTGCCTGTGACATTATGCTAAAAGAAAATACAAGTGTGATCCATTAAAACTATCGAGGAACTGCTATAACTCTATTATGTTTTGGTGTACAGATCATGTCTGTCATCTGATAGGATATTGGAGTAAGGTGTTGGCTCAAAGTGCACATGAAATTCTGGTGGGGGGTTGATCCACCAGTATTTTGGGTTGAATCTATAGCTATCTAGATTACCCAATATGTCCCAGGTCTAGTTGTCTCAGTGTGGTCTGGCTGCAGTCTACTTTTCTGGATTCTTCCAAAGTAGCAGAGGAGTTCTCAATTTTGTGTGTACTCTCTTTAGTCAGCAGTCATACATAGGTGTGGAGAGAAACCTCCTCCACTCTTGAGGTCTCCCCTTACTCTTTTCTTACAGCCCTAAGCGGGAAAAGGAGAGAGGAAGAGAAGGTATGTTCAAATCTCACATACACACTCTTATTGGAGCCTAGTTGTGGAGAGAGACCTCTTCCACTGCTGGGGTCTTCCCTTGCACTTTTCTTACACCCTTAAGAGGGGGAGAAATCACACTAAAGTTGTCCACACACACACACTTCTATCAAGAGGTAGGTTTTGATGGTCTGTTAGTTAGCAAGTACTATCCCTTTCCAGAGGTAAAATAGCAGTTCCCTGACTAAAAAAAAGATGCCCGTTAACAAACCCTCCCTACATGTTTCACCAGCGCACTGGCTTCATCAGGGGAGTTTGGGTTGCGCTAAAACTCCACCCCATTCAGAATTTTTTTCCAACTTCCCACTACATTGTATGCAATAAATATGGTGCCATTAAAAAGTACAACTTGTCCTGCAAAAAACTCTGAATGAAAAAATAAAAAAAAGTTATGGCTCCGGGAAGGCAGGGCGTAAAAAACAAAAATGAAAAAACAGAAAATCGCAAGGTCCTGAGGGGGTTAAAGGGGTTGGACCATCTGAGACATTGATGGCATATTGCAAGAATAAGCTGTCAATGTCAAATAGGTGCTGGGACCAACTGCTATCTCCACAACAGTACCCCTGATGTGAACAGAGATCAGACGCGGCTGCCCTTTGTTCACTGCTAGGGGAGTTCCCGAAAAATTGTTGAGCGTACTCATTCTGCAATTTTCGAAACTCCCATAGTGATGTTGGAAGGTGAACCTTGTTATTTTTCTCTGGAACGTGTGTGAGAAGATTGCATTTGCGAAGTTTGTGATCTTGACAACTGCTGATTTCCAGAACAAAAGAATTGTAAAGGTCTCACAAACCTTTTTGGCTCGTCTTTGTAGATGATGGAAATTTAGGATGTCTAAAGAAGGGCAACTAAATGAATCATATGACCTCAGAAATATGGGAAGATTGCCCAGATTAAATGTAGTCACCCTACAGAAAAGAAGGCTGAGGGTAATATAGGTGCTTTGCATATATGTGTGAATGGAAACCATTAAAACCTAAAGTCATATATTCTATTTGCAGACCCCAAAATGTTATTGTGGTCACTCGCTGCAGCTTAAAGAGGACCAGTCAGCTCTTCTAGCATGTCTGTAAATATGTGAAATGAAATAATTCTGGATCTCTGTGATGTGCCGTTCCTTAGTTTTTCCTCATGGAAATATATGAATAATATAGTAATTGAGTGTTACCATTCCGCTGGTCAGTGGGATGTGGCCCCACACAGCCCGATCTGTCTGAACGGTGCAGACAGTGCCAGACTGGGCAGATACACATCCTTTTGACAGGATATAGTCAGACCACTACTTTCTCACAATTAACATTTATCACCTATAGTGCATTATAAAGTCTTCAGACCCTTTCACTTTTTTCACATTTTGTTAGGTTGCGGCCTTGTACTAAAATAAAAAAATAAAATTTTCCAAATCATTCTGCACTCAATACCCCATAATGAGAAAGTGAAAACAGAATGTTCGAAATCTTTAATAATTTATTGAAAAGGAAGAACTAAAATATTGCATTAAAGGGGTTATCCCACCTTTCAATTTTCAGGCCGTCGCATCGCTTTCCCGCTCTTCAACCCGCTCAGTCATGGGGCGTTGTCCTCTGTATTGACTGACAGCGGAATGAGCGCTCTGCAGCTCCACTGACTCCGCCTACCCTGCCTGCGTGCGCGCTCCCGTGTTAGCCGTACCTTCTGCCAGCAAGCACCTCATACTCTCCTCCCTTCATGCTCCCCGATCGCCATGGGAAGATCAATCACATATATCCTGTGAGTATACCGCAAGCTCATATATCCTGTGAGTAAACCGCAATTATGGGGCCAGTTGAGCGCCGTGCGCGTTCATGGAAGGAAGGCATCCACAGTCTACTGTATATCGAGGTTGTTTCGGCCGCCGCGCATGCGCGGCCATTGCTTTGGGCATGTGAAAGGTGGCCGTAACCAAGGGAGAACATGCAACAACAGTGAGGTAACTGGGGGAGGATTATATTGAATATGGTGCATATTAGGTAAATGATTATATTTAGGAAAATTCACAGTATCGCATTGCGGACTGATTTAAACCTATTCATTTTGATGGGATAACCCCTTTAACATAAGTATTTAAACTCAGTCAAAGCATCGTTGGCAGCGATTACAGCCTCCGGTCTTCTTAGGTATGATGCCATAAGGTTTGCACACCTGGGTATGGGAATTTCTGCCATTCTTCTCAAGCTCCGCTGCTTGGATGGGGACCGTCTGTGGCCAGCCATTTTCAGGTCTCTCCAGAGATGTTCGATTGGGTTCAAGTCAGTGCTCTGGCTGGGCAAAGACTCTCACAGAGTTGTCCCTATGCCATTCCTGTGTTTTCTTGGCTGTGCACTATGGGTCATTGTCTATTTGGATGGGTAACTTTAGACCCAATCTGAGGCCCAGAGATCAGGTTTTATAAGAATATCTCTGTACTTTGCTTCATTCAGCTTTCCCTCAACCCTGACCAGTCTCCCTGCCCAGTCTGCTGAAAAACACGAGGGACCTTTATATAGACGGTGGTCGTGGGGGGTCTTTCCAAATCATGTCCAATCAAATGAATTTACCACAGGTGGACTCCAGTCAAGGTGTAGAAACATCTCAAAGATGATCAAGAAAGTGAAGAAAGGGTCTGAAGACCTTTCAACTGTTTTGTATCCACTGGATAGATGCAAGATGTTTGATTGCTAGAACCTCCATCATTCAGTGAAACAGGGTCCAAAGTACTGTGCTCCTTCTTACCAAAGGAGGAATTTGTAAGGAGCAGCGGTAAAACATGCATGCTGCCTCTTCGTGAAAATGAAAAGTTCCAGAAAGAATCAGAACAATTGCAGAAACACCTTTAAAGAGGACCTTTCACCTCTCCTGACATGCCTGTTTTAATAGCTTCATGCATTCCCTATGTAATAACAATTCAGGACCATCTATTCTTATGGCTCTATGTTGTGCCATTCCTTTATTATTTCTACTAGAAGTTATGAATGAATTGCTAGCAGTCTGCAGTAAGGGTACAGAGGGGAGGTAACCAGTTGGGGGGGTGGACCTGCAGAGATTCACTCTATCCAATCAGTGCTGCCATTTTCAGACTGTGCAGGTACACCCCCCCCCCCCCCCCCCAACTGGTAACCTCCCCTCTGTACCCTTACTGCAGACTGCTAGCAAATTATTCATAACTTCTAGTAGAAATAATAAAGGAATGGCATAACATACAGACATAAGTATAGATGCTCCAGAATAGTTATTACATGGGGAATGCATGAAGCCATTATAACAGGAATGTCAGGATTGATGAAAGGTCCTTTTTAAGAGGAGGAGAAACTCATACTTGAACATCTCTATCCATAAATGTTATGTGCATTATCTTATCTTATTAAGCATGTTTTGTTCCCTTTAAAAACATCAGAGTTACATAAAATCTCTTTGTATTATGAATGCAGATTTTAAAAGAGAAGACCTTGGCTGGCTTCTTGATATTTCCCAGTTTGCAGCTGGCCAAAAAAGCACATCCTTATAGTGAAATCCTGCCTATAAATGTGCAATTCTCCATATCCTGCTGGGATATTAGCCCGTAACTTGCATTTAACCCATAAGACCCGAATAACTTCCTTCGGCCTTTAAGACAAAAGTTTAACTTACAAGTACAGCATTTATGCTCCACTAGATTGTGTAATACAACTTGAATCCCAGGATAAGGGATGGGGGGGCCTAAAAAGTTGCAGCCAGTGATCCGAGCTTGCAGGATGTTCTCACACAGTGGTCGTATGGAGTTGTCTCTACATTTTAAAGTGAGAACTCAGCTTTCTTGACAGCAAATAATGAAATATATGCCACGTGTATATTCTCTAATATAAACTCATGTGGATGTAATCTTATATTAATCCTCTGTTCGTACAAAGAAACAGTCGGCAAGCTGCTGTTAATAAACTTGATTTAATAGCTGTGCCTATATTTAGTATTTAAAAGTACAAATGGTTTATTGCTGTGACTATGTGGATGGTCTAAAAGTATGCAATGGAACCTTATAAATTCCTTTTTTTTTTTCTGTGTAGCTCTGTGTTTAAAATCTGACACGCATAGATACAATAGAGAGATAACGATGCGTAGTATAATGACCAGAAAGCAACGCTCGCATGGAGTGCCGCCTCCTAGTCAGCGTGGGGTCCGGGGGTCTAACCCCTGCTGATCAGATATTGATGATCTATCCTGAAGATAGGTCATCAATATAAATCGCTGCACGACCCCTTTTAAACATACCTATGCTTTCAAATAACTTTTCAGAATAAGCTGTCCTGTGCATGTACAGGAGCGATTGCGCAATATAGGACCATTATATTTGTTGTGTATGCCAATTTTAGCAGTTGCCCCTCAGCAGAATCCTTCTCTAAGGCCTCTTTCACACGAGCGTGATGGATTAGGTCCGGATGTGTTCAAGGTGCGTTCAGTGAAACTCACACCATTTTGCAAGCAAGTTCAGTCAGTTTTGTCTGCGATTGCGTTCAGTTGTTCCGTTTTTTCAGCGCGGGTGCAATGCGTTTTGATGCGTTTTTCACATGTGTGATAAAAAACTGTAGGTTTACAAACAACATCTCTTAGCAACCATCAGGGAAAAGTGCATCTTATCCGCACTTGTTTCCAGATGCAATGTGTTTTTCACTGAAGCTCCATTCACTTCACTTCAACGCAGAACTGATACGTGAAAAAAAACGCTCATGAACACAGACCCATTGAAATGAATGGGTCAGGAATCAGTGCGGGTGCTATGCGTTCACGTCATGCATTGTACCAGCGCGGAAAACTCTCTCATGTGAAAGGGGCCTAATTCTCAGTTGTCCATGAGCTGGTGGTTGGAGACTAGCTGCTCATGATGTCTGTCCATTGACTACACATAGAGATGAGGGATTCTGCCTTCTGTTTCTCACTCAGAATCACTGAGAAGAACCATATAGGACATTACAGTATTCTGCTGATGTTTAGCACAACCTCCAGTGAGTATCCGGTGAAACCAACTTCTTGACACCTTATGTTTCTAATATTTATTTTCTGCGCAAGGGAAAGTTTTTTTTTTCATGTATACTTAAAGAGACCAGCCCTATGGGGAGACTTAGACTTACTGGATATCTGGCTTGGTATTTTCCCTTGTCATGTTCCAAGGCTTGTTAAAAAGTTGGATTTTGACTCATAGGGATCCACTTCCACAAGATGGTGCTAGCAAGATGGTTCTCACTTCCCTTCCTTGGGAGATACCACTTTGCATATTATTTTTCCATGAAGCATTGCCAATAAGTCTCCATACCATGGAGCACTTCCAGTAAGTCTCCATACAAGGCTGGTCTTTTTAAGGAGAGCCAGGGTACTTAAGCTGAATCCAAGGCATAGCACTCAGCTAACCAGAATCTTACTCTGTACTGATGAAGGGCAAGCACCCCAAAATGGCTGTCTACTGATGGATATCTGGTTTGGCATCTTCCCTTGTCATGTTCCGAGGTTTGTTAAAAGTCAGATTTTGACTCATCGTGAGCCACTTCCACAAGGTGGCGCTAGTGAGATGGTTCTCTTTCCTTGGGAGATACCTCTTTGCATACTTTCATGTTTATAAATTTTAGTGTTATCAAAAGATAGTCTTGGCAAATGCAAAATGCATATTGGGGCAGATTTGCTAATTCTGTAGTGGTGTAAACTTTAGACAGGCTGTCTATATGTGCACCACACAATTTCCTCTAACTACCACATGTTGGTTGTTTAAATTTACAACAGAATTTTATTCCACAATTGTAGTGCAATTTTGGAGCACAATTTGGCATTTTAAGCCATGACACTTCCCCACTAAATCGAACCCTTTCCCTGTAAGCCGTGCCTCTTGGCAAGCTAGGTGCAGAGGATTTCTGTAATACCAGATGCATCAAATTTTTATGCCATTTACAACAACATCGACGTGCACTCACATTAGTAAATGTGGGCCAGAGTCTACATAGGGCAGTGATGGTGAACCTTTTATAGACCGAGTGCCCAAACTGCAACCGAAAACCCACTTATTTATCGCAATGTGCCAACACGGCAAGTTAACCTGAATACTACAGTCCAATATAGTATATCTTCCATGTACTTAATAATTTAGCTATAATAGCCTGTCTACATTCAATGCGCTGCCTGTGCTGTTCATAGCATGTCCTGCGCTGAGGAATGACAGGAAAACTCTAAGGCATATTGGTACACCATAGCTTTTTCCAGGGTGCGGGTGCCCACAGAGAGGGCTCAGAGTGCCGTCCCTGGCACCAGTGCCATAGGTTTGCCACCACTGGCATAGGGTGTCAAACCCTCGCAGGGAACTTGGATAAATGGACTGAATGAGCGGTAAAATGGCAGGTAACATTGAATGTTCTATAGCAGGGGCATTGCTAGGTCAAAATTTCCAGGGCTTGGTTCCTGATGTTTTGTCCAGATTCCCTCTAAATATAGTAACCAACTATACAACTGTTGCACTGTCCTCAGGGCAACGATACAGTTGAATTACTGCAGTGGGTCACAGGAGTCAATGTCTCCCTGCCCCACTATTCACTCTTATAGGCCACTGGCTACTAGGCCACATAGGCGGTCACAAAATTATGACATCATCGTGACCACCTGCGGGGAGTCAGGTGATTTTTTATTTTTTTTTTATAACTTATTTTGGGAGAAATTTGGTATTTGGGCACTGTGTGGCGTCATTAGAACTACGTGGGTGCACTATAAGTACTGGAGCCACAACTGGGGTTGCTACAGGCTGGCATTATACTTACTAAGGGCACTGTAGGGAGTATTATACTTACTGGAGGCATTATACCTACTCGGGGAACTATAGGGAGCCATTATAACTACTGGAGGCACTAAAGGAGGTCATTATAACTACTGGGTGAAAAACAGAAGGCATTATACATACTGGCGACACTATAGGAGGAATTATAACTACTGGGAACACTAGGGGCCATTGTACCTACTGAAGATAATATAGGGTTCATCATAATTACTAGGGGCACTACAAAGGACCATTATAATTCCTGGGGGCACTATAGGGGGTATTATATCTACTGTGGTATTAGAGGGGGCACTATAACTATTGAGAGCACTACTGGCAGCATTATAACTACTGAGGTCACTACAAGATGCCATTATAACTACTAAGACACTACATGGGCCATTATAATTATTGAGGGCTTTATATCTACTGGGAGCACTATAGGAGGCATTATAACAACGGGGGGCACTATAATAGGCATTACAAATACTGTGTGCTCTCTAGGGGGGTCTTATTACTACTGGAAGGTACTTTAGGGGACCTCACCTTATTACTACTCTGGGCACTTTGGTGAGCTTTATCACTACTAGGAGCTCTATGGGGCATTATTACTACTGGTGGTTCTGTGGGGGCATTATCGGGCACAAAATAGTGGGCAGTACTACTAATAGGGGAACTCTCGGAGAGCATTATCACTGTAGGAGACACTATTACTAAAGAGAGCACTCAGTGAGAGAGTTGTTACTATTGGTGGGATTTTTGGGACTATCTTTTTGGCACTATTATTTTGGAAGTATAATATTTGGGGCCTCTGGGGAACACAGCCGGCACAGTATTGGGCATAGCAGAAGGATAACACTGGGCACCTGAAGATGGAGGATGATAATAAAGAGAGATAATAAGATGTATCTGTGGCAAACTTTGCAGAGATGAGCCATGGCTGAAAGAAGTCATCATATGTTGTCTGAGCCGCATGGAGAAGATGAGTAAAGAGAGCAACTACAGTCGTGGCCAAAAGTTTTGAGAATGACACAAATATTCGTTTTCACAAAGTTTGCTGCTAAACTGCTTTTAGATCTTTGTTTCAGTTGTTTCTGTGATGTAGTGAAATATAATTACACGCACTTCATACGTTTCAAAGGCTTTTATCGACAATTACATGACATTTATGCAAAGAGTCAGTATTTGCAGTGTTGGCCCTTCTTTTTCAGGACCTCTGCAATCCGACTGGGCATGCTCTCAATCAACTTCTGGGCCAATTCCTGACTGATAGCAACCCATTCTTTCGTAATCACTTCTTGGAGTTTGTCAGAATTAGTGGGTTTTTGTTTGTCCACCCGCCTCTTGAGGATTGACCACAAGTTCTCAATGGGATTAAGATGTGGGGAGTTTCCAGGTCATGGACCCAAAATGTCAACGTTTTGGTCCCCGAGCCACTTAGTTATCACTTTTGCCTTATGGCACGGTGCTCCATCGTGCTGGAAAATGCATTGTTCTTCACCAAACTGTTGTTGGATTGTTGGAAGAAGTTGCTGTTGGAGGGTGTTTTGGTACCATTCTTTATTCATGGCTGTGTTTTTGGGCAAAATTGTGAGTGAGCCCACTCCCTTGGATGAGAAGCAACCCCACACATGAATGGTCTCAGAATGCTTTACTGTTGGCATGACACAGGACTGATGGTAGCGCTCACCTTTTCTTCTCCGGACAAGCCTTTTTCCAGATGCCCCAAACAATCGGAAAGAGGCTTTATCAGAGAATATGACTTTGCCCCAGTCCTCAGCAGTCCATTCACCATACTTTCTGCAGAAGATCAATCTGTCCTTGATGTTTTTTTTGGAGAGAAGTGGCTTCTTTGCTGCCCTTCTTGACACCAGGCCATCTTCCAAAAGTCTTTGCCTCACTGTCCGTGCAGATGCGCTCACACCTTCCTGCTGCCATTCCTGAGCAAGCTCTGCACTGGTGGCACTCCGATCCCGCAGCTGAATCCTCTTTAGGAGACGATCCTGGCGCTTGCTGGACTTTCTTGGACACCCTGAAGCCTTAACAAGAATTGAACCTCTTTCCTTGAAGTTCTTGATGATCCTATAAATTGTTGATTGAGGTGCAATCTTAGTAGCCACAATATCCTTGCCTGTGAAGCCATTTTTATGCAACGCAATGATGGCTGCACTCGTTTCTTTGCAGGTCACCATGGTTAACAATGGAAGAACAATGATTTCAAGCATCACCCTCCTTTTAACATGTCAAGTCTGCCATTTTAACCCAATCAGCCTGACATAATGATCTCCAGCCTTGTGCTCGTCAACATTCTCACCTGAGTTAACAAGATGATTACTGAAATGATCTCAGCAGGTCCTTTAATGACAGCAATGAAATGCAGTGGAAAGTTTTTTTTGGGATTAAGTTAATTTTCATGGCAAAGAAGAACTATGCAATTCATCTGATCACTCTTCATAACATTCTGGAGTATATGCAAACTGCTATTATAAAAACTTAAGCAGCAACATTTCCAATTTCCAATATTTATGTAATTCTCAAAACTTTTGGCCATGACTGTAGATCAGAGGAGACGTCTCTGGATGTAATAGGTATGTGGTACTGTATTCTCCTGTATGTGAAATAATGCTAAATGTAATGTCTATCTGAGTTATTAAATCTACCTGTAAAGCGCCACCTGCTGTTTGCTCTTTTTATAATTTCTCTGTCCATCTCACTGAGGTGGATGTACGTGCTCAGTTCCATCTTTCAACTGCCACCAGCTGCAGCAGACAGGACACATCCCCTGAGCCGCCAACTTGGAATAAATCTTAAAGGTTGGCTGGTCATACGAAAATCATTTTGTTCAGGCGACATATATCTGAAGTGTATGACCAGCTTAATTAGATCCACAGTTTTTACTTATTAGGATGGCAGCTCAAAGTACAAGAGAAATATGTAGTATAAAAAAAAAAATCTGTTTCAAATGTTTTTTTTTAACCATTTGCAACACGAGTTGTGCAGCAAGCCTGCAGCAGAAGTGCTGTGGGGAGGATGAGAGTATTGGTAGTGGATATGCTAATGGTAAAAGTACTCATAGTTCACAGGGGCTATCCCTCCCTCTGGCTCTCTCTGGGGCTTTGGAGTGACTGGAGGGTGCACCCTTTCTTCCCTTGGGGCAGTTTCTGGAGTTGGGGCTCCTGCCTATTTTAGGTGGGATGCCCTTGATGTTAGGTGTTTGGGTACTAGGCAGGAGTGCAGATAAAGAGGCTGGCAAATGATGGAGTCAAGGATCAGTCTGGTTGGTTGTAACAGATAACAGCCTCTTTACAGAGTTGATGGTAGGAGTAGTAGTAGTAAATATAGCAGCAAAAGACACAGTTCCAAGGTATATCAAAGTGCAATTTTCTCTTAGTAGCAGTGTAGAGGCAGCAACAATGATGGTAGTTGTAGTATTCCCTGAGTCTGACTCCAAACAATTAGCTATCTTCCCAAGATAACGACTGGTGTGGTATACCGTCTTTTTTAACTCCTTCTGCAGTTCGTGGGCTGAGGGGTGCAGAAACTTTAGATATGGATGGCCAGTTCAGTGTGGTGGGTGCCGGAGGTAATAATTCTTTCCATAGCAGTAAACACTTTCTTCTATAAAGGATAGAATACCTTGCTGTCTAAAGCCTGCATGGCCTGGATGGTTCTGGACCTTCCAAGATGTCTGGTCTGTTTCTGTCAGGAGTCCTGTCTTAATAGACTTCTCTGGCAGTTGTAGTCTCATTGGAAGAGGTTCTCAGGACTTGGGCCTAGCTCTGGAGCTTACACATGTGTGTCTTCGTCCTTGCTCTGCTAGACTCTTACCCACCAACCAGAGGGCAAACATCGTCCATCACCCTGGTAACCTAAGCACTCAGCAAAAGTTTATTCTATGTTGTCCATGTTGCACACAATGCATAAAGAAAAGTATTATAACAATAAATCAGAACATTTAACTCAGCAAACATTGAGTTACACTAGTTAACCCTTTGCTGTGCCCCACTGGAGTACTTCAGTTGTAATAAATAAAAAACAGTCCAAATGGAAATAGAGCTAAAAAAGAATATGCCCTCATTCCACTGGTAATTTTAGGGATTGCTATTTTTATTTTTTTTACTATTTTTCATGTACTATAATTTTTAAAATGCAAATACAAAAAAGTATATAAAAAAAAATCAAACCAAGCCCTATCTGCTACAAAGAAAAATCACTTTAATAACCTAAAAAAGGTTAGGCAGCATGTGTGGTACATCTGGTCTGGTGTAAAGTGTCTGGTTATTAAATCCCAAAATATACAGGTAATACAGGGTTAAAGCCCCAGCTATGATGACTTGTGTTCTGCATAATGTCTTAGGGCTCCACCGGTGTTATCAGTAAGTGATATAAACCCCGGATTTATGTTGGTGATAGGAAAACTTACCTTGGCATTAAATAATCCAAAAATGATTTACACATGTGCTGGAAGACACAGATCAGTAAGCCGAGAGCGCGTGTGTCATTTTTTCGTCCATTTGCATGATGCCTGATTAAAAGAAAGCTGTTCATGAATGTGTCAGGATGTTTTCCATCAGGCTCATATTTTTAATGCAACACACAAAGCCAAGTATCTGTTTTCAGTGAAAGAGTCCAGAAACCGCCAAAGACAACAGAACGCAAAGGAAAACCTATGACATGCCTTAGACACGCTGTTCCTTTTCACAATTTTTTTCTTTAAACTTTTTTTTTTTCCACTGGTCTATTTTTTGTGTTTATTGACAGAGACCAGGCTTATTAAGATGTCTATTGGAAAATGAAATTAATGTCTGTCGTGTGACATGTGAATGGCATGGTCTTATAAATGGGATCAAATAAAAAGCAACATTCATTCTAAAAAGAAATGTTCCGAATTAGATTAATTTGAGTCAATGAATATGTGATTGCATTTTCCCAAGCCCCCAAGAGTTGGTCCTCTGATAGGTGTACTTTAGTCAAAGAAGCCAGGTAGGTCTTTCTGGACACCTTTCTGGACAATTTTTTTTTCTAATAGCATTCTACTAATTTTAGCCTAAAATATTTTTTTTCAATTGGTCTTTATTAACCAGTTTTCAACAATTTTTCTTCTGTAGCTTTCAGTTTCAGTGCATTTACTGACTAGCAGGCTCTCAGGCCTACTAGGCCTGAAGCCTATGGCGGTGATCGGTGGCGGGGCAGGGAACTATGCACTCACGTGCCCCTCCGCTGTATGTGGGCGCATCTGCCCTCCATATGTATTGATGGAAGCGCTCATTGCACCCCCCTGAGAGAAGGCACCTGGGGCGGACTGCCCCCCCCCCCCCCAGGCACGCCACTGCTCAGCTAAACACTGCATAATCTAAAAAGCCTTAAAAGTATTTTTTTTTTTTTTACTTGTCTTGTGGTATAATTCTTATTGATGTAGTTGCTACAGTTGCTCACTACTCCTATGCCTTATAGTAGACAGTTCAGTTAAGTGAGTGGCCTACAACTACAATATATTTACAGCATTTCAGGTCACTTTAAGTGATCTTCATGGGTTTGAAGAATTAAGTTATTGTTAGGCCGTCTATGCAGCTAAGGCAAATATCTTAAGAAGTTCAAAGACAGATCAGATGCTTCCAGCATGGGATCAAAGTAAATAAAACTTCTCCTAAATTGCTTCTTGGTGGACTAACTTATGTGGGAAATTGTATTTGATTCGAGGGAACCCTGAGGAAAATATTTATCATACTTTATTCAATTCCCTTAGGAGAAGAATTACACGCGTTGTAACTAAGTAATTATATTTTCATTTTGTGAAACCTTTCCTGAGACTATATGCAAATGTATTCAATTACTGCCTTAATAATCTCCAATCAGGAAACATTGCAAGCTGTGTATTTTTGAATATTTTAACTTATGAGACAGCATATTCAATATTTTTAACAGAAAGATTTAAGCATTAGTTACTTTTCTATATACCATATTGAGAGAATCCTCAAATCTGGACCTATTGGAAAGAGCCAACCATCACCAATTTAACTGGTGCTGTGTAATGTCTACCCACAATCTGAATAGGGTTTGTCCAAAATGGATTACCCCTTTAATACCTCCATGTAAAGAAAATGTCTCCTGTCATAAGGACACCTGAAAAGTTTTCATAGTAAGGAGTCTGGCCTGTGACACTTCCCACTGTTCATTGTAGCAAAGAGCTTTCGAACTTCAGCTCATGTTCACTTCTCATGGAAGTACTGAGCTGAAGATGGTCAACAATTCTGTAGATCATCAAATAAAGCTGTGAGAAGCTGACATGCACTGAAGCAGGTATGTGCTCTAATTAGAGCATTAGTAGCATTGTTTGATGGGATCTGTTGAGGTCTTATAACTCAGACACCCACCAATGAAACTTTCACTGGAGGTAGTTCTGAATTTTAGGTATACTTTTATTTTCAGATTTTTGAGTGTTTATACTGATGACCTATCCTGAGGATTGGTCATCAGTATCTGATTGGTGGGGTCCGATTCCCTGCACCCCCACCAATCAGAAAATCCCTTTTAAAGTAGTCCACAGGCTCTCAGATTAGATCTTACGAACCTTGTATTCTGCATCATTATAATTATACTGTAACTGTCGCCATTTAACATGGAAGTTTGTCCTGACTTGAATTCCGTGGTCAGTCTTATACAGCTCGAACATACAGTATAAGGTAAATGTTTTAGGTCTCCTGCCAACAACACAGTTAAAAATCATGTATGAGAATTAAGTAACCAATGTAACCAATGCTCCAATTCTCAATTGCAATTAAAGAATGGCAGAATTCAGCACGGAAACTAAGAATTGAATACAGACTGCCCCTCCCCCAACATACACGGTAAAAGGTACATCATGCCTTTTTCAAGCTCAAAAAGCCTTTACAACTAACATCATAATGCCACCCCAAATATAAAGTCCTCAATACATGCATAAAAGTAATAGTAACACCGACCAAGGAAGGAGGGACGTTCCACCCCAATGTATGTTTCGCCTTAGCTTCTTCTGTCATATTCCCAGAAGCAAATAAGGCAAGATGTTGTTCTTGCAGATTTATAGACCATACTAGACCTCACAATACATGCGTAGAATGATTTAAAACCTGCTGTTCATGTCTTCATAGCAAGTAAAGACTTATAGCAAATATGAGCTGCGTCTTCCAAAAGTTTAAAAATGTTAGACATTTCTAGGTTTTGTGTCAATGTGTAGTAAGTTAAGTAATGCAAGCAATCCATGTGGTCTTATGAAATATAATGAAATAAGTGTGGGGCAAGTAGTTGTCAGTGGTGGATAGGATGCATGATTGTGTAGGCAAGGCCGTCCTCGAGTGGTCACACATGATGGTGAGTCAGCAGACAGGATTGTCGATGATAACATAGAGCATAGTGGCATCTAGACAAGGGGTGAGCAACTAACAAAACCCCAAATGATGAGGTAGTGGATAGTCCTAGCAGGACGCATCAGAACTTGAGGTCAGATTTGAAATTTAAGAGCACATGGATCAGAAACCAAACTACGCTATAAAGTAGTTTAGCTGGCAGCAGACTCATGAAAGGGAAGACATTTTAAAGAAAGGGAGATAAGATTTGGTTCATTTGTACACTGCACATACACCACTCAGTACATTCCCTGGTGTACACAGTATTTCCTGCCTAATGCATAGTGTTTTGAGAACATTTTTGTTTTCTCCTTTGTAATACAGTAAAGAGAGGTCCTAACCTCATGTAGATCATAACCCACTTTTATCGACAACACATGTTGAAGGGGTTCTCCAGGGATGATCTAAAATGGCTGCAAGCAACCTGTCCAAGAATGTGAGTAGGACTGGCTGTTTCCACTTGTAGAGCTGTGTAGTTGGTGAGGGGTCAGGGCTTCAATGAATACTACGCTCTGGTACTTGCATATAATATACATTGGTGAGCGTTCCTGTAAGGCTGCTTAGCCATGATGGCATATCGTAGGTTGGATTGCATCATAGTAGAGCAGTGTAGTGAGCAGAGAGCCCTCCTCCGCTCACCCCCACATAGGCAGCTCTGCAAGTGGAGACAACCAGGCCTGCTTACATTCTAAGACAGGCTGCTTGAGGCCATTTTAAATAATTCTTGGAGAGCCCTTTTAAGCCATACAAAACTTTTAAAGAGCAAGACACTATTAAAAATATGACCAATTGTTCTGTCACTTACCATGATGTAAAGTACCAGTGATAATGGTTTTGATCCAATTTGCAAGTTCTAGAAATGGTTTGATCACCTGAAGTCACCAGTGCACAATAGTATCTGTAGCTACTAACAGCCGGTGAGCCACATGCAGGGTCCTGTGAGCCACGTGTGACCACTGATTTGGGAGCATTGCACTATCCTTGCACTGCATTGCTTCCATCTTTATCTATTTATCTGTCTGTCTCTGTCTGTTTGTCTTGTATTTATACATGTATGCACACATTTCTAGTGTTAGAGTTCTTAACTACAAACAGGTGTCTGCCACTTTTATATAACTAGGGAAGATAAAAAAAAATACTCATATGAGCATTTCCAAATTAGAAATGTATTCAGTGCCAGTCACATCTTGGCATGAACATGGAAATCTATTCTTGCCTACAAAGAAAAATTATAAGAGGAACTTTTTTTGCATGTGGGTGTTATAAAGTGAGAAGTGTATTTTATTCTTGGTCCTAGGGGAGCTGTAAATGATTATTTTCAGCATGTTCTCTCTCTCTACCCATGGGTCCATGGTACATTTGTTTGGATCTACAAGAATATTGCACGCTCTGCATTTATTGCAATTCAATGTGACAGTATCCTTTGTTTGCTTTTATACATTTTTACACATTTATTTTTTTAAGAAACTGCATATTAGTGCTGCTTGGAAGGATGGCATTGGAATCTCTTTGCAAAAATAATAATAATGTTTTATTTAGTGCCAAGATATTCTACAGCACTTTAGTAACAAAGACATCAACAATTAAAACCAGAGGAATGAGGGCCCTGATCGCAAGAGCTTACACTCTGTGAGGATATATAGTTGGCACAAAGGTAAAATGTACTTGTATTGTACAATGGTTCAACCTTCTGCACAAAATAAGCAAGTACATATAAAGCTGCATAAGCCAGTCACCAGCCAGTATCTGTACTGCTTCTAAGTGCATGGAGTCTGTTGGATACTAATTGATGATGGATCAGGTTCAGAAGAATAATGATGAAGGGGGGTGAATGGAGAAGGGTTAGATTAGGGAATGTGATAGGCCATCCTAAAAATATGTGTTCTTAGGCATTACCCCACAGAAGATTGCAAACGCATTCCAAACATACATGTGTGTATTTTGTGTCTTTAACCCATGTCCAAAAAAAGTGCTTTTATTCTGCTGGAAAACAGCGTCCAAGTGCCCGGCTGGGCAGAGTTTGCTGTTCTCTGTGCCCAAAGCAAACTAGACTTTAGAAGAGGGGGGGCTGCTTCAGCTGCTCATATCTTAGGATAGGTAGCAGCTAGAGATATGGGCCTGGTCTTGTTTTCAAGCTGGCATTTCAAGCTTATCGGAAGACATAGCTGTTAAAAATTGGGATAGCATAGAATGCATTTGAAAGTGAAAGTAAAAACATGTTTCTCTGAATTCACGCCTTACTCGATTTCTAACAGTTATACCGTATCTTCAGATGTGTTGGATATAATTTAGTGATTCTGGTATTGTCTGAATACCTAAAATTTCAGCTTTCAAACAAGACTAGGCTCCTATCTCTAGCTGCTTCCAAGATATAAGCAGCTAAAGCAGCCCTCCACTTTTCCTAAACGGGTTGTCCCACAAAAAATATTCTATGGTTTTAAAACCAGCACCTGATTCTGAATAAGTTTTTAATTGCATGTAAACATTTAGTATAGCCAGTGAGTTATTCAATAAAATGTATATGTATAGCACCACCTGCTGTATTTTTTTATTTTTTTATTTCTTTGTCCTACTTACTGAGATGGCCGCACATGCTCAGTTTCATCCTTTCCCCCTGAGAAAGCACACTCCCCTTGAGCTGCCAGCTTGATATAAATCTAGCAGAGCAATCAATGGGGAAATCTCTGGATCCATGTGAAGTACAGGGCTAGTTCTAGCGTTGTTAGAAAGAGCTTGTCATGCACTATATGATGTTTGATTTTCATATTTAACAATCGTGGGATAACCCCTTTAAGTCTGGTTTTCTTTGGGCATTTGGAGCAGCAAACTCTGCCCATCTGGGGACTTGGGCACTGTTTTCTAGCAGAATAAAAGCACTTTTTCTGGACATGGAATAAAAACACAAAGTACACACAGGTATGTTTGGACTGTGTTTGCAATCTTTTGTGGGTCAATGCTGTTAGTTATATAGGTGAAAATGATGTGACGGACTCCCTTTAAAACTCTAGGAGCTGGGAATTAACCTAATTGCCTGGGGTAGCTCATTCCAGAGAATTGACACAGCTCACAAAAAGTCATGAAGACGGGACAGAGAGGTTTGGACTGTGGTGGGTATTAGTTGTAAATCAGTGGCAGTGTAGAGCGCAGGTATGGTTGTGACAGAGATGAGGCTGGAGATGGAGGACTCTGTGGGCAAGCGTGAGACTTTTAAATCCTATATTTTATGAGCAACCAGCGCAGTGACTAGCACAAAGTGGAGACTAGTTTTATTTGTACATGTAAAACCTGAAATGTTAAGTATTACAGAATATGTTAGCACTATGTAAAGTAAAGATTATTATTATCATTTCTCTATCTACAAATAGCAGCAGTCCTCATCTTGATTCTTAATGCGTTATATAAACAATGGTGTTGAGCAAAGGGGGCTTCGGATGCTTCATCCGAAGTCTCTTCGTTCAAAACTTCGGAATAATACTGTACGGAGATCCGTCTCCGTACAGTATTAGAATGTATGGGCTCCGATGAGCTGAAGTAAGTTATTCATGAAGTCACCGAAATCTGCTTCAGTTTTGACTAGTACCTCGAAACCGAAGCAGAGTTCAGTTTCAAGTTTTAAAGTTTTCCACTTTACCGAAATTATTGAACGAAGTCGCACGCGACTTCGCAAATAACTTACTTCGGCTCATCGGAGCCCATACATTCTAATACTGTACAGAGGCGAATCTAGTATTATTCTAAAGTTTTGAATGAAGCGACTTTGGATAAAGCACCCGAAGCCCGCTTTGCTCAACACTAATGGCAATGAACTTTTAATTGACTTTCTCTAATTCTCGAATTCAATGGTTTTTGTGACATGATATCACACACAAGTTTAAAATTATACACTCACCTAAAGAATTATTAGGAACACCTGTTCTATTTCTCATTAATGCAATTATCTAGTCAACCAATAACATGGCAGTTGCTTCAATGCATTTAGGGGGGTGCTCCTGGTCAAGACAATCTCCTGAACTCCAAACTGAATGTCAGAATGGGAAAGAAAGGTGATTTAAGCAATTTTGAGCGTGGCATGGTTGTTGGTGCCAGACGGGCCGGTCTGAGTATTTGACAATCTGCTCAGTTACTGGGATTTTCACGCACAACCATTTCTAGGGTTTACAAAGAATGGTGTGAAAAGGGAAAAACATCCAGTATGCAGCAGTCCTGTGGGCAAAAATGCCTTGTGGAGGCTAGAGGTCAGAGGAGAATGGGCCGACTGATTCAAGCTGATAGAAGAGCAACGTTGACTGAAATAACCACTCGTTACAACCGAGGTATGCAGCAAAGCATTTGTGAAGCCACAACACGCACAACCTTGAGGCAGATGGGCTACAACAGCAGAAGACCCCACCGGGTACCACTCATCTCCACTACAAATAGGAAAAAGAGGCTATAATTTGCACGAGCTCACCAAAATTGGACTGTTGAAGACTGGAAAAATGTTGCCTGGTCTGATGAGTCTGGATTTCTGTTGAGACATTCAAATGGTAGAGTCCGAATTTGGCGTAAACAGAATGAGAACATGTATCCATCCTCTGATGGCTACTTCCAGCAGGATAATGCACCATGTCACAAAGCTCGAATCAAATTGGTTTCTTGAACATGACAATGAGTTCACTTGTACATGACAATAGAGCAGTGGTTCTTAACCTTGTTGGAGGTACTGAACCCCACCAGTTTCATATGCGCATTCACCGAACCCTTCTTAATTGGAAAAATTAAATATGATTTTTTCAAATTCAAAACATAGGTATATATTTATACATAGGTGCACAAAGTGAATAAAACCATTAAAGAACAAACCCATTAAGAACAAAGAACAAAACCATTAAAACATGATTTTCACACAAAAATAAAAACATAATAATGAATATTTACTGCAAATCAGTGTGACTTTTGCTGTTGTCTTTCAGAGACCAGGTCAGAAATGCGCGGCTTTACCTTGGCAAGTGCCACTCTCATGTCATTTTCGCAACAAAGTCTGTTCCTTTTCTTCGTTTTTATGTCCAGCATCCTTGAAAAGGATTGCTCGCAAAGATATGTTGTAACAAACGGTATGAAAAACTCCAAAGCTTTCTTAGCAACAACAGGGTACGTTACCATTTGTTGACACCAAAACGTTGAGAGCGTTGTTGTTCTGAAGAGTTGCTGTTGAACCTGGCTCTGCTGAAGTTCAATGATTTCATCGAGGTATTCATCATTGACATCTGTTGTCTCAACACTAAATGTGAACGGCTGTCTCACCCATGCTGGATATGACTCTCTTGTAGGGAAGTATCCATCAAGAGACGTTGCAAGCTCATCTAAGTGCGTGGCAATTGCTTGCTTCAGTTCCGTGGGTACAGAAATGTCTCCGATTCCAGATACATCTTCGATCTTACTTACACAGTCGTCTAGCAGGGGAAAGTTTGCAAAGTTATCGTACTCTATTCGTCATTTCCATAACGGTAGCTTTTTTTGAAAAGCCTTCAGGTTTTCTTCCGCTTCGATGATGTTGACTCCACCGCCCTGCATCTGTTGATTGAGATGATTTAGAGCTGCAAAGATATCAGTCATGTACGCTAAAATGAGAATGAACTCAGAATCTTTGAAGCAATCTGCATGACAATGTTGGTGCTCTTGCAAAAACAGGGCTAATTCCACACGCACGGCAAAAACACGATTCAACACCTGTCCCCGGGATAACCACCGAACGTTGGAATGGTACAGAAGTACCTCAAATTCAGATCCCATTTCTTTACACAGCTCCCTGAAGATGCAGTGCCTCAGAGCACTATTTCGCACATAGTTCACACATTCCACTACAATTTTTAATACTTCTGCCAGTTTTGGAGGCAAGGTTTTTGTTGCCAATGCATGCCTATGCAGAATACAATGCGTAACAATGATGTGTGGTGCATCGGTTTTCACTAGCGCACGAAAACCAGACTTTCTTCCCAGCATGGCTGGAGCTCCATCCGAACAAACTGCAGAAACCATATCCCACGAAAGATTATTGTCTTTGAAGAAGTCATCCACAAGTTTCTTCACATCGGCTGCCTTAGTTGTTGTTGTAAGAGGCTTACAAAATAAAAACTCTTCCTTTATCACGTCGTCTTTCACATAGCGCACGAATACTGCAAGCTGGCTTAGATTGGAGACGTCTGTGGTCTCGTCGAGTTGAAGGCTGAATTTTGCCGGGCTTGAAATCAGATCTGCAACTATTTGAGCCAAGATGTCTTTGCTCATGTCCTCTATTCTGTCGCTGATGGTGTCATTTGAAAGAGGAATTTGGGATAACTTAACTTCAGCCGCTTTTCCCAGCATGATATTCGCCATCTTCAACACAGCTGGTTTTATGAGTGTTTCACCAATGGTGTGGGGTTTGCCCTGCTTTGCGATCAGGTAAGCAACTTCGTACGATGCTATGAGGATCGGTTTGTTGATTGGTACAAAGCCGAGAACAGGCAGACTAGCCTTTTCATCGAATCTGGCTCTCCTCACCTTGAATTCAGCGAGCGTTGTGTTCTTGTATTTTCCATCTCCATGCAGCTTAAGGAAGTGTTCTCTTAGTTTTGCCGGTGCTAGACTAGAATTGCTCAACTTGGCATTGCAAATCATACAGTTAGGACGCTGACTCCCATCACGTTCCGTTATACATGTGAATCCATATTGTACATATTCGTCCGACCACTTTCTTTTTTTGCTCGACATAGTTAGTATGAAGGGATAGGCCAAGCGATGTTGCGTGATCACCTGCAGCCAATGATGGACAAGCGGGGCGAGTCGGGTGTGTGTCTTGACCTCCAGGGCCGGACTGGGGATACAAAGCAGCCCTGGAAAAAAAAATCTATGTCAGCCCCATAAGTCACTGTGCCTAATATACTACTGCCCCCCCCTCCACTATCTAATACACTGCTGCCCCCTCCCCACCACCCCCAATACACTGCTGAACACCCTCCCACCCCCCTAATACACTGCTTATCCCCTCCCACCCCCTAATAAACTGCTGACCCCCCTCCCAACCTCCTAATACACTACTGACCCCCAGCCTCCCAAAACAATCCCAGCCCCCCTAATACAATGATGACCCCCTTCCCAGCCCCCCTAATTCACTGCTGACCCCCCTCCTAGCCACCCCAATACACTGCTGACCCCCATCCTTGCCACCCCAATACACTGCTGACCCCCACCCTCCCAGCCCCCCCAATACACTGCTGGCCCCTCCAACACAATGCTGACCCCTTAAATACAATACACAATAGGTCCTCCAAGCCCCTTTACTCTTACCTGTAGTACAACAGGTCAGTTTAGCTCAGTGATGCCGGTGTCTGTGTGCAGGAGGGACAGGATGCCGCCGCCGCCACCATGCTGTGCAGTCACTAGATCCGCCGCGCAGCCGCCGGATATGACGTCATGTCGTCATATGCCGCTCCCATCCGGCGGCTGGCGGAAGCAAAATCATTGCGCTCGCTCGGCTCTTCTGATCATGAGCCGCAGCGGGCGCAAAAGGAGTCTGAGTAACAGGAAATAAATATTTTCCTGTCTTGTGGCAGCCACCTATCAAAACGGCCCCCCAGGGCCGGCGGCCGAACCCGCGAGACTGACTCACCGAACCCCTGGGGTTCGATCGAACCCAGGTTAAGAACCACTGCAATAGAGCATCTTTGGGATGTGGTGGAACGGGAGCTTCGTGCCCTGGATGTGCATCCCTCAAATCTCCATTAACTGCAAGATGCTATCCTATCAATATGGGCCAACATTTCTAAAGAATGCTATCAGCACCTTGTGGAATCAATGCCACGTAGAATTAAGGCAGTTCTGAAGGCAAAAGGGGGTCCAACACCGTATTAGTATGGTGTTCCTAATAATTCTTTAGGTGAGTGTATATACTGTATAGATGAAATAATAATAAACTTTCCTTAAAGGCTATGTACACCTTTTTACTATTGCATTGTACTTATTTGGGGCTAAGAATCATTCTTTCAATAAAAATATGGAGCCGTTCTGTCACACAGGATTAGCTGTTTGTCTAGCTGTGTAATTGGTACTTTCACTTTGTACCAGTCATCTAATAACCCTTACCTCTAAATTAGTAAATGGTCATAAATACTTATCTAAGCCATATCATTATCAGTAAGAGTTAGAGATAAGGAGCCGTCAGCTGAGCTGCCTGACAGAAGATGGTGAAAATTCAGAGAGCCAGCTATCAGAGAATCTCAAGGCTGCACAGAGATAGGGGTTCAACATTTTTATGATTTGTAGCTCAAAATGAGTGCAATGCGATAGTAATAAAAAAGTTGCCCAAAAAGGTGTACAGAGCCTTTAAAAATAAAATAAATTTTTAGGCTTCAACATAGGACATGTTCACATTATTATTATTATTATTATTTATTTGAAAATGCCATTAATTCCATGGCGCTGTACATACATAATATAAAAATACAATAAACAAGAAACTATTAACAGACTGGTACAGAGGGGGAGAGGACCCTGCCCACAAGGGCTTGCAATCTGCTCTGGAGGCTTCACCTGGGGCCTCTATCACAGATTCCGCCACCAAGAGCAGACAAAAAAGACCTACATTTAGGACACCTGGATGGAAATCAAAGGGACCCCATTATATTCAATGGGATCTGTTTGGCTCCATTGTTCTATGTGCCGAATCCTGCACTTCCGTTATTTTCGTTGTTCTGCTCCTCTTGCAGAACTAACTAGTGCAGAGGTGAACGTGGCCCTAGAGCTACATCTCTCACTTTATCTATGCTTTTTACTGCAACTGTGTACAACCGTGATTTATGAAGTCCAACATGTGCTAATAAATATTAATCTTACATTATTAGAAGTATCTCTATTTTGTTCTTCAGTGCTTGCACTGAACTGTCTGAAAACCTTGATTGCTAGTCTCATTTGTCCCCTGAATCATGAGATCTCTGTATGAGGATTAGCTAATACCTGTAAGATATGCCAAAGTACTAATTATACATTAGTTGCAAACCCAGATGGTTTGGAGGATTGCTGCGTTTAGCACTCCCTCCCTCCTTCGTGCACTTTCATGAACAATGTCGGCACAAACTAAAATAATAAGTGCCCTTTTAATTCCTATTGAGCAGCTTTTCAAAGGGCTCTCTCGTTTATAGAGATAGCGAGGCGTCTCTTTCTAGTGGTCTCCTTCTCTGGCATGACTTGTGTTTAATATACAAAAACGTATTCAGTCCTGTTAATTAGAAGAAGAATAGAGCTGTTGCATTTGGGCTTTTATGTGGATACTGTGCATTTGAAATCCATTCTTCCGATATTAGCAGAGGGTCGCCGAGTGGGTCATGGTGCTTTACATAAAAGAAATGGAATATTTAGAAGACGCATTTGTTTTTCTGGAAATTCTTGCTGTTGACAAAGATGATGCCACCCAATAAAAAATTATGGGAAGAAAAGATTGTGGGTACCATGAAACGTGACATAACTGGTCCTATGGGAATACTTTGTATGCTGATTTGTATGGCAATCCAAATTCGGTTCATTAGAGCTGTGGGGGGTCCGGGTATAGCAACCACCACTAAACTGCTTTTGTATTATGGTCATTATGGTCATGTGAATCTGAAGTATTTTACTTCCTTGTCAGCTCTCTTGACATGTCAGTTTTAATAAATAATGGTATTCTGAAAAAAACAAAAACTATTCAGCAGCACTTTTCCTTAGAATGAAACATTGTGCTCATCCTCTTTTATTCCTCTTTAAAAATTTATGAATAAATTTACACCTGGGTCTTATCAGTTGGGGCATGTTGTTCAATCAGTGATAACTGTACCAGAATGTGTACTGTACCAACACATCTCTTTGACAAGAAGAATAACACCTAATTGTCAATTTGCAGTATTCACAAATTTCCAGGAAGAATAACAGAGGAACTTAGAGTTTTAAGAAAAGATGCTATAGAAGTGATACACCATCGGGAATATAAATAGAAGAGATGACAGGTCCTCTTTAAAGGGGTTGTCCAGCCTTTAATATTGATGATCTATCATCAGGATAGGTCATCAATATCAGATCAGCAGGGGTCCGACACCTGGCACCCCCGCCGATCAGCTGCTTGACAAGGAGGCAGCATTCCATGCAAGGGCCGCTTCCTGGTCTTTACACTACGCATCGCCTCCTGTGAAGCAGTGGTGAAGTGTAATTGCAAGTACTCATTCCATTCACTTCCGAGATGAAGTGCAGCGTAATGAACAGGAAATGGCGCTCGCATGGATCCTGATAATAGGTCGTGATGATCAAAACATCCGGTGCCGGGAAGGGGGGGGGGGGTCTACTGGGAAGGGAGAGAGGGTGGCGGCAGCCAATAGAAGGCCGCGACGGGGATGAGCCTCCTTAGCATCGTAGGTTAGAAGGCCGCGACGGGGACGAGCCTCCTTAGCACTGCAGGTGATGCTAGGGAGACTTGTGATGTTTTGATCCGAGCGTCGGGAAAATGTAGTATCGGGGGTATCAGGAGCGACGCAGGTGTCGGGGAGCGGGGTAAGTTTAACCTATATGAAATGCCCAGACATTTTTGGGGGGGGCATTATAGGGGTAGTATAAACACTGCGGATTCGCTGCAGCGGATTTCCGTTGTACAGTACCAGATAAGTGGATGAGGTTATATAAAATGTCATCCACATGCTACATAGAAAACCGTAAGAATAAACTGACTTGCAGAGCAGTTTTTAAGCTGCATCATGTCAATTTATACTGCAAAATTTGAAAGCAGTGACAGACCCGCTGTGATTGTTGCACCAGTGCCACTGTGAAAACCAACCCATTTTGGGCAGAAAGTCCACATCAGACCCATCATGTGTGGGCATACCCCCAAGCAATTGTTTTCATCCCTTGCACTGATGATAGTTAACATGCCTGATACAGCTTCATGCAAAAGTTTATAGATGTATACTTAAAGGGTCACTGAGCTTTTAATAAACTTTTTATATGTCTTGGAGGCATATCAAAAGTTTTGATCGGTGGGAGGGTCTGAGTGCTGAGAACTCCACTGATCTCTAGAACGAGGAGAGAGAAGTGCTTACATAGCATGCTCCCTCTCTCTCCACACTGATCGGAAGCGAGACAGACTGCTTCCATCTCCTTCAGTGAGGAAAGAGAGCGCACAGCTTCTCTCTCATCATTCTAACAATCGGTGGGGGTCTCAGCACTCATGAACCCCCACCGATTAAAACTTTTGATATACCTTTGATAATATATTAAAGGTTTTATGAAAACTTAGTGACTCTCTAAAATCTGTGTCTTTACTGAACGACAACACTCTATATTAACCCCTTGTGTTTTTTGTATAAGTGATAGGATTAAATGCTATAAAAAAAACTTTTGAGAAGACGTCATAAATATTGAATAAGTTTTCAAATTTTCATTGCTATTTTGCCATAATTGTTGGACATGTGTTTATTTATTTTTTTGCTGTTGTTTTTTCAAGCAGTTCTAAGAAATGTTCTTACAACTGCTTTACGTTTTTTTTTGTATTTAGTTTTTTTATTCAGTACATTAAAAAGTACAGTGTGTACACAGTGTTTTGCAACTGAGTTGCAGCAGTGTGGTTGACAGCTCTACAATGCCTGTACCTTTGTATAACTTTTTAGTACTTTATTCATTATGTACTGTAAATCTTTAAAAGCAGATAAAAAGATATTAAAGTACAGCGCGATAAAAAAAAACAATCTAAAAGGAAAAAATATCTATAAGAATATGCTAAACGGTTTACAAAATACACAGGAGAAATCAGAACTACCTCGAAGCTTCAACTGAAGTTTGGTTTTTATTTAACCCCTTAAAGGAGTTGTCCCCTCTTGCCTTTTCCATGGCAAGATGGGACTAAGCACTGGCCCTAGGTGAGAGATACAGAAGCAGCGTAACTTGTTCTGCTACGCTGTTTGTGTAGCTCCCATTCACTACAATGGGAGCTATGGAAACAGCAGAGCACTGTCCTGCTCGGATGTTTTCTGTAAACTCGGTCACCTTGGGCCAACGCTAAGTCCCATCTCACAGTAGAAATGGGAAGATGTGACAAACCCTTTAAGGAAACAGCATCGTTTTTAAGTCTAAGGTAATATAGTAACATAGTACATAAGGCCGAAAAAAGACATTTGTCCATCCAGTTCGGCCTATTATCCTGCAAGCTGATACAGAGGAAGGCAAAAAAAAAAGTGAGGTAGAAGCCAATTTTCCCCACTTTAGGGGAATAAAAAATTCCTTCCCGACTCTATTCAGGCAATCAGAATAACTCCCTGGATCATCGACCCCTCTCTAGTAGCTATAGTCTGTAATATTATTACACTCCAGAAATACATCCAGGCCCCTCTTGAATTCCTTTATTGTACTCCCCATCACCACCTCCTCAGGCAGAGAGCTCCATAGTCTCACTGCTCTTACCGTAAAGAATCCTCTTCTATGTTTGTGTACAAACCTTCTTTCCTCCAGACGCAGAGGATGTCCCCTCGTCACCATTACAGTCCTGGGGATAAATAGATGATGGGATAGATCTCTGTACTGACCCATGATATATTTATACATATTAATTAGATCTCCCCTCAGTCGTCTTTTTTCTAAAGTGAATAACCCTAATTTTGATAATCTTTCAGGGTACTGTAGTTGCCCCATTCCAGTTATTACTTTAGTTGCCCTCCTCTGGACCCTCTCCAGCTCTATGTCTGCCTTGTTTACAGGAGCCCAGAACTCCTGTATTTTTTTTCTCTCAGCATTGCAAAAGCCATAACTTTATTTTTCCATCAACATGCTTTATGATATGATTTATGGTTGTATTTTTGAAGTACACCATTTGTGGGATTTCTACAGTATTGTATAACTTTACAATTTTTTTTGTTGGGAACTAAAAAAAAAACTACTTAATTTTAGGATTTTGTATGGTGTTCACAGGCATTTTACTGCTTTAAAAAAATGAAAAAGCTTTAACGAAAAAAACTTTGTATTGCCATAGTGTAATATAGTGTCCCACTAGGTAAATGTGGGCACTACACAAGGGTCAATTGGGCCACGTTGTTTTCCACCTCCTGTGGGACAGTGGCAGTGTATTTCACAGTACATTTTAATGTAACATCTTAATATGTATTTTATGTGTATTTTCCCTGTGATATGTGCAGCAGGCCTATTATGGTGTAGTTTAACATCCTAGTCACTAGAGGGAGCTAGGGAGCCCCTAGTATATATACTTAGAACCAGACAGGGAGGAGTTAGTCTGTAGTCAGGTTTCTGTGGAGACAGAAGTGAGGGGGCACCAGCCAGAGACGAGCTGAGGGCCTCCTCCTGACATGCAGCTAGACAGCCCAGGCTTCTAGTTGCCACCAGGAGGCTAGTGAAGGAGCATAGCCTGCCTGAAGTTTCCTGAGCCTATGTTAGCTCAGAAGATTCACTCCAAGAGAAGAGTTTGCCTCCTGGGAGAAGCCTGCAGTTCCCACAAGCCAAGCAGAGCCAGTGTTCCAGCTAGTCAAGTAAGCTGAAGGGCAGAAGGATTATTAATGTGAAGCAAGGATAAATACCTGAGGAGGATTGTTTACCAAGGATAAAGGGCAGTATTAGGGCATCCTGTCCTTGGGATAAGACCAGACAGGAGTTCTGAGGAACAGTGTACAGTATTTCTGCGGAGAAGGTACAGCCTGATCTGTGTGTATTGTTGTTACCCTCTGAGTATCTTGCAAGGAACAGTATACCTGCCATTGATGTTAAAGCCTGCTTGTGATGAGAACCTGCTATATGGAACTGTATTGACCACCAACTGTACAAAGTTGAACTTTTGCTAGTAAAGAAAAGTTTGGTTCACCCTACCATCGTTTTCCTCATTTACTACAACTATAAATCGGTGTGCCACCATTACAGGCACTGGTGTCACGAACCTTAAAGGGACCTTGCACTAGGCACATTAAACATCTGCAACATCCAGGGCACCTTGTTCACCATCAGGCCTGGTCCCTATATACAGAGAGTGCTCCAGAGGACTACTGTGCCAACCTCTCCATCACTGCTGTACGCTGCCCAGGGTCATCCTACAAACTGTGAGTAACCCATAGCAACCCTCGTTTGCCTAAGTAACCATGACCTCACATTGCAATACCCTGCAGGGCGGCGTACTGCAGTAACACGCACAACTGTTATTTATTATCTGTTGTGTGAGGGCTTGTTTTTTGTGAGGCTAGCTATAACTTTTATTGTGACCTTTTTGATTCCGTTTTTTTTTTCCGAGGTAACCAATGACAATTCTGGCATTGGTGGATTTTATTTTATACTACGTTTACTGTGCAGTTGAAATAATGGGATAGTTTAATAGATTGGACTTTATGTTTTTTATATGTATGGGAGAGGGGCCTTTAATTTTTTATATTTTTGTTTTTAAAAATATGTTTAAAACCTTTTATTAAATTGTTTTTCACACTTATTTTAGTCTCCTTAGGGACTTAAACCTGCAATCGCTTAGATTTGATCGCTTGTACCGTATGGTGTATTACTTACGGTATCTATTATTGCTTATATATGGACATCTACCAACAGGTAGGAGGTAATAGAGGCCAAAATATTGGAGGCCTGGTGGCATTCAGAACAACTACTCTGCACCTTGTAATCTCAGGGTGCCAATTGGGGGACAGAGAGGGCTCCCTCCCTCTGTCTAACTGCTCACAGTCACTATTAATTAAGGCATCTGAGCAGCTAAACTGCCAAGATTGGAGTTTTCTCCAATCCTAGCAGGGAGAGCAGGGTGCCAACTCCTGAGCCCCTGCCATCACTGTGAAGAACTATTACGTCTCTGATTGTTAACTCTGTGAAATAATAGTACTTTCCTTAGGGTGAAGGGGGTGAAGGGGCTTTCTCACCAATTACAGGCATTTGTCACCTACCCACAACTGATAATTGTTTGACTGATTGGGATAACTATTGGGAGACCAACTGGCCATTAGAAGTTGGTAGTCCACTGTTTCGATACATTCCAAAGAATTTAAATGAGGCATCGCTGCAAGTGTTAAGCCGCCTCTCCATTCAACTTTTCTTTACCATGGTTGTGCAGGGCGAGGTGGAACAGAGTATAGGCTCCAGTAATTGAGTGTTCAACACCTGTTCTGTAAATAGGTGATTAAATATTAATCATTTTTGTCCAATTGGCATTTTTTTCATTCGTTTATTTACACATTTGACACCATACACCTAGGATGATCTGAGACTCGTGCAGTCGAATTCGATTTATCATTTCTTGTATGCCCTGTTTAGCATTTAATTTTGAAAAAAAGTGCTAACATGTGTTAAATAAGTGTATATAACATTTAAAACTTGACCAAAGCCTTCTGATGTATGCACCATATAACATAAAAAACTTAAAGGGGTATTCCAGCCCATCAGAAAATTGGCCCATGGCCTCGCCTATCACCCGCTGGTGCCATTCCGATGTTGTCTGGTTCTCCTCTGTGCTCCACTTTTTGTTGACATCTCGACAGAGCAGGAAATGGCTGAGATGCTATATTGAGTCAAGCATAATGTAAGTTAACCTCGAATGGTAATGACCCAATGGCCAGCAATTTTAGTGTATTCTACTCTGACGATATCTACTTTTGTGACTTCCCTTAAAAATTCTGTACTTGGGTGACTATTATCCCAGTACAGACACTGAGTGTAATGCCAAGTGAAGGAAATACATTTAGTTTAATAGTTTTTATTAAGCTTTAAAGGGTTATTCCCATGTTGGACATAGATGGCATATCGCTAGGATATGCCATTAATGTCAGATAGGTGCGGGTCTCATGAAGTGAAGAGAAAACCGCCATACATGCAGCCTCTGTTCACCTCTGCGCACAGAGCTTAGCTATTTTCGGAACTCCCATAGCAGTGAATGAAGAGCACACCGCACATTGGCGGTACGCTCTCCTTTACTTTAGGGGCCCCGTTATGGAGAGAGAAACTGATGTCATATCCTAGAGATATTCCTGCAATGGCTGAGATGGGAATACCCCTTTAAGCTGAACGTTATGATACATTTATAACTCAAATGGGGTCTATGCTCTCGGCAGTATAGCAAGGTCATACAGTATGTCACACAATGTACACATATATGGCACCATTATGCACGGGAGAATTAGGCGATTAATTGATGCAGTATTTTTTTGACCATCTTTCCCTAAAAGTAGGACCTTCAAAATTACATTATATCAGCTACAGTTTTAAATAATAAAAATGTGCAAAAACAATTGGTGTTCACTTATATATTTAAAAATAAATCTCTTTTAGATTGCAGCCCTACAAAATGTGAAATTTTTTATCAAGGCTCCAAACACTGCCAGTTATGAAAGGGTTAATGGTTGGCTGGCGATTATACTCAAAGCTAAAAGAGATAGAAGAATGTCTCACGAATCACGGGTTCTCTATATGAGGATTAGCTAATACCTGTAAGATATGCCAAAGTGCTAATTATACATTAGATGCAAACCCAGATGGTTTGGAGGATTGCTCCCTCTTTCTTTCTCTCTCTTGTATACATTTCAGATATAGTTTTGTATTTATTGGCTAGAATTTTCATTAGGAGAAGCATCTCCATTTCCACAATGATGCTACAGTAAAGTAGAGCATTGTGCTGCTTCTTCCATCACATCATTGCCCCCTGAGCCCTAAGCTTTTGAAATTTTTCAATGTAATCATGTATTTCAAATTGGAGGACTGCAGCATATCCACCCAGTCCTGGAAAACACATCACGTAGCTGTGGCAGCCAGCGCAGGCCTCCTGCTATGATCTTCCATCCATGCTGATACCTCCTCATGTTATTGGACTGTAAGCTCGCTGTGGGTACAGGCCATTCGCAGGTAGACGGCAAGGACTGCTTATCCCTTTCCCTGCTTATCGCTTCAGTTGCTCTTCATACTCATTAAATAAAGACTCAACACCGTTTTGGTATAAAGGGAGTGGCCACGCACAGCTTTGATTTACATCACTTTTACAAACAACTGATTTGCCAACTCTGAAAGGTTGCTTGACGCTCATGCCGTCTCGCCGTCACTCTACCCCGTATGCTGGAGACCCTGATCCAAGCACACATATAGGCTACCCCCGTGCCCTTTCAGAGCCGTCCCCTGCAAGCTGTAACATCTAAAAAAACATAGTAGAATAACACAAACATATTTCAATTGCTATTAACCGAGGGGGGCTGGGAACGTCCACGCTGCTTTCAGTCTCCAGCTCTCTCGCAGTCTTTCTGATGAGGCCTTTAACTGTAAATCCGGCTCATCAAACGCTTGGGCATTGTTACACTGCTTGAGTATATGCCCTTGGTGAGAAGGACAACTTCTTTAATCATCTAGAGTTACTAGGTCCACATGAGGAACGTGCCAGTATCGCCTAATAAACAGTAGTATAGGAGAACCACCATACTAAATAAACATTGCCAAAACCATTAAAAGCCTTTTAACATTTTACATTTTGCAATAAACACAGAAAATAAAATATAACATAAAAATAGAAATACAATAAAATAAAATAAATAAAATCTAAATAAAAAAATCAAAGCAATAATGGATCTGTTAACAGCAGCTGTTTTTCAAGATTGGGGGGAAGAGGAAAGGAATTTAGTTTGCACATAGAATTTGGATTTAGATGTACAGATCTTCACAACAGAAAGTAACATAAAACAAGGTTCAAAGGCACATCACAATTGGGGAGAGCAATCTCGCCTGGACAAGCTTCCCCCTACCTGGACGGCTATTGTACACCTCTATAATGAGAGACTAAATCAATCTCAACTTTTGTCGGACATCCCTCTTATTATAGTAAGTGTTGATCTAGGATAGCTTCCTCTTCACTTATCTCTTCATTGAAACCATGATGTCTACATCTGGATGATAGCTAGATAGAGAGGGGAGAAGCGATTAGGCTATCGAAAAGTAGGCCGTTCCTGTAAATCCTCTTCGGAGGCCAAGAGCCATTATAAAACCAAATAAAAAGGTACAGAGCCATAAAAGTGATATAATGTTGTCAATAGATGAAAATAAATGGTCTAGACCAGTGATGGTGAACATTTTACAGATCGAGTGCCCAAACTGCAACCCAAAACCCATCTATTTATCGCAAAGTGCCAACATGGCAATTTAACCTGAATACCAATATAGTATATCTTCTATGTACTTTACCATTTAGCTATAATATCCTGCCTGCATTCAGTGCGCTGCTTGTGCTGTTCATAGTGCGCCCTGCGCTGATAAATGGCAGGGAAAGTCTAAGGCATATTGGTACACTATAGACCTTTTCCAGGGTGTGGGTGCCCACAGAGAGGGCTCTGAGTGCCGCCTCTGGCACCTGTGCCATAGGTTTGCCACCACTGGTCTAGACCATACTTCTTCAGAAACTAAAGAATGAGTGTTGCCAGCTAAGGAAGAATAACGTTAGTTCGACCTGTATTAATTTCTGCAGACATTCCTTTTCCGTCCAAGCCATTGCCTGCTCAGGGGAAATAAAACACTTTCCAACTTCACAGCTAACGTCTACATTTTGCATTATTATTGTGTCATACCAGATGTCCTCTTGGCCAGGTGAAGGCCAACTGACGAATGAGCTGTGAGATGAAGCTTTCATAGATTCTGTCCCTTGGAGACAAAATGCAAGATGTTTAGGAAGCTGGACTGAAAAAAATGCTCTCATTTTATGCTTTGTATATTGAATAGCTCTAGAATATTTGCTAGTATTCTATACTTTGCATGATCAGTAATATGGGAGAATATTGTACCTTTCAGTGACTTGAACATATATATTTACATACTGTATAAAATAGAAGTGATGGTGTCATTAAAGGGGTTGTCTCTCACTTCAGCAAATGGCATTTATCATGCAGACAAAGTTAATACAAGGCACTTACTAATGTGTTGTTATTGTCCATCTTGCTTCCTTTGCTGGCTTGATTCATTTTTGCATCACATTATACACTGCTCGTTTCAAAGGGTTACGACCACCCTGCAATCCACCAGCGGTGGTCGTGTTTGCACACTATAGGAAAAAGCACCGACCACTCTAGTGGCTAGGACGGTAGACATGCACAGTAGCTGCTGTCCTAGGGACCTCGTATGTGCACTGCACATCCTAACCCTGGATACAAGTAGTGTATAATGTGATTAGAAAATGAATCAAGCCAGCAAAGGAGGCAATATGGACAATCACTATAGAATAGTTTCTGGAGCACTAGCTACATTTGTGGGAGGAGGAGTTTATATTGAATTGGTTCATTATTGCAGAAATTGGTTTCTCAAGCTACTTGTCCTCATTTTAACGTGTGAATATCCACTAATTTTAAGTATCTCTATGACAACACTACGCTACATATTTGTAATTAAGTTAAGGCTACTTTCACACTAGCGTTCGGAGCGGATCCGTCTGATGTTTCATCAGACGGATCCGCTCCGATAATGCAGACGTTCGCATCCGTTCAGAACGGATGCGTCTGCATTAAAACTTAGAAAATTTTCTAAGTGTGAAAGTTGTCTGAGCGGATCCGTTCAGACTTTACATTGTAAGTCAATGGGGAACGGATCCGCTTGAAGATTGAGCCATATGGTGTCATCTTCAAGCGGATCCGCCCCCATTGACTTACATTGTAACTCTGGACGGATCCGCTCGCCTCCGCACGGCCAGGCGGACACCCGAACGCTGCAAGCAGCGTTCAGGTGTCCGCTCACTGAGCGGAGCGGAGGCTGAGCGCTGGCAGGCGGATGCATTCTCAGTGGATCCGCCTCCATTGAGAATGCATTGGGGCCAGACGGATGCGTTCGGGACAGCTCGTGAGCCCCTTCAAACGGAGCGCACGAGCGGACACCCGAACGCTAGTGTGAAAGTAGCCTAAAACAGATCTGTTACAGTAATAGTCTGCCCTTGTCAAGCATCAGAAGGTACCCAGAAAGGCCACATATTGTCTTAACAAATTGTCTGGCTAGTATTTAACTAGAAACCCCGTCCTAGTGAAGAGTCAGTTTCCATCAGTGTGATTCCTTCCAGGATCAACTCTTCTTCCAACTATGAGTCTTCATGTAGCACCTCTTGTACAATAGGGTTGGTAGGGTTGCAATGACCTGCATTAACCCCTTCTCTTATTTCAGTAACCAACCAGATCTTTCAGCTTTCAGAAAAGCTTTGTATATCCCTGTTAGCACTCGTGTATACTACATTAGGACAGTTTTATGCATAAGGAGGGTTCTCTTGTTGGATTCCGAACAAATTCTAAACAGAAAAAATGTCACGAGTTGGAGGTCCCAGGAGAGACCACCGCGTCGTCAAGCAATAAACGGAAATCAGGTACAGACACATAAGAGTTTATTGCACAAACGGAAACATGGAAAGCAGCACAGACAAAACATGAGCTCTATGTACCGTCAGCACAGTGGGAGAAAACCCCCACTGCACCACTGTCTAGTAATACTCCAGAGGGGCATAACTAAGCAACTCCTGGTTTTCACTAGAGCCCTAGATGGTAGGGTTAGACTTAGCCACAGGAAGTTGCCAGGGTCCACTCTGGAGCGTGACCTAGACAGTGACAGCAGGAGCGAATGGACAACAGGTACCAGAAGGTACCGACGGCACATAGGCAAACATAACAGACAGGTAAATACAAAACAGGGCAAATAATAACACAAGCAGGAGTTCATGCAAGGGAGCAGGAGTGGCAATGAGCAGAGAAGGACTTGCTCCACCAGTAGTAAACTGCATGGCCTTGTCATGCCACTCTGCTGCAAAGGCTTGCTGAACACAGACATATGAATACAAAACAGGGCAACTAATAATACAAACAGGAGTTCACGCAAGGGAGCAGGAGTGGCAATGAGCAGAGAAGGACTTGCTCCACCAGTAGTAATCTGCATGGCCTTGTCATGCCACTCTGCTGCAAAGGCTTGCTGAACACAGACATCAGAATAAACACAAAGTAACTAAAACATAACAGGCAGAACAGATAACAGACAGACGACATTAATGAACAAGTAGGGAAACCCACAGAGCACAGACAGACACGGATCCCATGGGTCAGCAGCATGGGAGAGAGAGTACAAACCAGGAACAGGACAGACAACACACACCAGGAGAGCTGACACAGAACTGAGGAAACCTCAGCCTTATATACAGGTTCCATGGGTGCAGCAGAGAAACCACACCCATGGAGCAGACAGAGGATTAACTCCTAATAGGAACACAGGGAAGTTAACCCATACAGAACCACAAATGACACAGGAACAGAACTTCAGCGAGGAGCGCCGAACAAGCAATGACGGAAGGTCACAGCCAGAGATAGTGGCTGTGACAAAAAATATCATACTCTATTAGACTTTGTATGTACTCGCCCCTAGAAGTACTGCTTCTTGGTGGAAAATATTTTCTTAAATATGACATCCATCCGGGCTTGTACGGCTTGTAAAAGTGAGGCCGTAATTAGAAAAACTAAGGAAAGTTATTGCAATCATCATATATATTGATTTGCTCCATTCTGGCAAGTAATGACATACAATTATCATGAGCTCTCATAGAAGTTGGAGCTCTTACATAGTAACATAGTACATAAGGCCGAAAAAAGACATTTGTCCATCCAGTTTGGCCTGTTATCCTGCAAGTTGATCCAGAGGAAGGCAAAAAAAACAAAAAACCCCTGTGAGGTAGAAGCCAATTTTCCCCACTTTAGGGGAATAAAAAATTCCTTCCCGACTCCAATCAGGCAATCAGAATAACTCCCTGGATCAACGACCCCTCTCTAGTAGCTATAGCCTGTAATATTATTACACTCCAGAAATACATCCAGGCCCCTCTTGAATTTCTTTATTGTACTCACCATCACCACCTCCTCAGGCAGAGAGTTCCATAGTCTCACTGCTCTTACCGTAAAGAATCCTCTTCTATGTTTGTGTACAAGCCTTCTTTCCTCCAGACGCAGAGGATATCCCCTCGTCACAGTCCCATTCCTGGGGATAAATAGCTGATGGGATAGATCTCTGTACTGACCCCTGATATATTTATACATAGTAATTAGATCTCCCCTCAGTCATCTTTTTTCTAAAGTGAATAACCCTAATTTTGATAATCTTTCTGGGTACTGTAGTTGCCCCATTCCAGTTATTACTTTAGTTGCCCTCCTCTGGACCCTCTCCAGCTCTACTATGTCTGCCTTGTTTACAGGAGCCCAGAACTGTACACAGTACTCCATGTGTGGTCTGACTAGCGATTTGTAAAGTGGTAGGACTATGCCCCTTTTGATGCAACCCATTATCTTATTGGCCTTGGCAGCAGCTGCCTGACACTGGTTTTTGCAGCTTAGTTTGCTGTTTATTTAAATTCCTAGATCCTTTTCCATGTCAGTGTTACCGAGTGTTTTACCATTTAGTATGTACGGGTGACTTGCATTATTCCTTCCTATGTGCATAACTTTAAATTTTTCACTGTTAAACCTCATCTGGCACTTATCTGCCCAAGCCTCCAATCTATCCAGATCCCTCTGTAGTAGTATACTGTCCTCTTCAGTGTTGATTACTTTACACAGTTTAGTGTCATCTGCGAAAATTGATATTTTACTGTGCAAGCGTTCTACAAGATCATTAATAAATATATTGAAGAGAATAGGGCCCAATACTGACCCCTGAGGTATTCCACTAGTGACAGTGACCCAATCTGAGTGTGTACCGTTAATAACCACCCTTTGTTTTCGATCATTGAGCCAGTTACTTACCCACATACAGACGTTTTCTCCCAGTTCGAGCATTCTCATTTTATATACTAACCTTTTATGTGGTACAGTGTCAAATGCTTTGGAGAAGTCCAGAAATATGACATCCATTGATTCGCCGCTGTCAAGTCTAGAACTTACCTCCTCATAGAAACTGATTAAATTAGTTTGGCATGACCGATCCCTCATGAAGCCATGCTGATTATTTCCGTTGAGATGCTCTAAGATAGCATCTCTCCGAAAACCTTCAAACAGTTTACCCACAACAGATGTTAAACTTACCGGCCTATAGTTTCCAGGCTCTGTTTTTGGACCCTTTTTGAATATTGGCACCACATTTGCCATGCGCCAATCCTGTGGGACATTCCCTGTCAGTATAGAGTCCGCAAATATCAGAAATAAGCGTCTGGCTATGACATTACTTAATTCCCTTAGGATACGGGGGTGTAGTCTATTTGTCCTCTCTTAGTTGTCTAAATTTAGCTTTTTTAAAGTTTGGTATTTTTGTTCCTCCCTGTAGAAACGCTCTTTTGAATGATAATTGGAAGGTTATTACTTTATGGTCACTATTTCCCAGGTTTCCCCCAACCTGCACGTCTGTTGTTCTGTCAGGCCTATTGGTTAATACTAAGTCCAGTATGGCCGTCCCTCTAGTCGGGTCCTGAACCAGTTGGGAGAGTTAAATGTCTTTGTTTATTGCCAAGAACCTGTTTCCTTTATGAGATATACAAGTTTCAGTTTCCCAGTCTATATCTGGGTAGTTGAATTCCCCCATAATAACCACCTCATTATGATCTGCCGCCTCGTCTATCTCGTTTAGTAGTAGATTTTCTGTGGACCCTGGTATATTAGGTGGTTTATAGTAAACTCCTATTAGTAATTTATTGTTGTTTTTAGCTCCATGTATCTCTACCCACAGTGACTCCACATGTTCATGTCCCTCACTTATATCTTCATGGAGTGTGGGCTTTAGACAAGACTTTACATAAAGGCAGACCCCTCCTCCCCTCTCCGGTTTTGACGATCCTTTCTAAACAGACTGTAACCCTGTACATTAACCACCCAGTCATAGCTATCATCCAGCCATGTCTCAGTTATTCCCACTATGTCATAGTTCTCCTCACACATCACTAATTCCAGCTCCCCAGTCAGGCTTCTGGAATTAGTATACATACATTTGAGAGGTTTATGTAGATTTCTTACCCTACACCTTTCCTTCTGAACTGTTCTAGTCCCTCCTTCCATTCCTCCCTTAGTCCCACTACCTTGCCCCCGGTCTCTATCTGCCCTATCTTCCCCTCCTATAATGTAATTTCCGTCCCCCCAGTCCCTAGTTTAAACAGTCCTCCAACCTTCTAGCCATCTTTCTCCCCAGCACAGCTGCCGCTTCCGCATTGAGGTGCAGCCCGTCCCTACGATGGAGCCTGTAGCCGATAGAGAAGTCGGCCCAGTTCTCCAGGAACCCAAACCCCTCCTTCCTACACCAGTTCTTGAGCCACTTATTAATCTTCCTAATCTCCCGCTGCCTTTCTTGTGTGGCCCATGGTACAGGTAGTATTTCGGAAAATACTACCTTTTGGAGGTCCTTGCCCTAAGCTTTTGACCTAAATCCCTGAAATCATTTTTAAGGACTCTCCACCTACCTATAACTTTGTCATTGGTTCCGATATGGACCATGACCGCTGGATCTTCTCCAGACCCTCCCAGTAATCTGTCAACCCGATCCGCGATGTGTTTAACTCTAGCCCCAGGAAGACAGCACACTATTCGGCGATCACGGTCTTTGTCCCCTTGCTTCATCCATCATTGAATCATCTTCGTCTGACAGCTTGGAACTGTCACTGCATGGAGTGTCACAGCGTACACAATAGGCCGTGACACTCCCACCTCTCAAAGCCCCCCCAACAAAAAAAGGGGAACTAAACAGAACACCCAATAAACAACAGGGCAGGGGGGGGAAGTAACAGGATCAGTGTCAGTGCAAGGAAGTCTCTAAAAGACTGCTGCCAGCCTCCAGAACCACCTAGAAACCAGGCAGCCAGCCACCATACAGCTCAGAGAGACCGCACTGAACACTGAGTCCATCTCAGACCCAGTTCACACAAGGTCGCTGCCAGCAAGCATTCCCAACCAGCACACAGCCAGTTCACCACAGGAATGCAGCCAGCACACAACACAAGTGACAAAACCACTGAGACATGGACAAGGGGAAGTAAGAAGATTCAGTGACAGAGCAAGGATGTCTCTCTAAGACTGCCGCCAGCCCCTGGAGCAACACACAGGAACCAGGGCACCAGCCACCAAACAGCCCAGAGAAACTGCACTGCAACTTGCAGGATGACAGGCCGAACTGGATGGACAAATGTCTTTTTTCGGCCTTATGTACTATGTCACAATGTTACTATGTAACACTGCGTCCACCTCAGACACGGTTCACACCAGGTCGCTGCCAGCATGCATCCCCAACCAGCACACCGCCAGTACACCAAAGGAATGCATCCCGCACACAACACAAGCACCTGAACCACTGAGAAATGGACGAGGAGAAACGCAAACACCAGTGACGGTTCACACCAACTGCAACCAACTGTCACAGGGAACCGCACTGTTAACAGCATCTCACCTTTCACCCTCCCTCTGGAGGATAAGCATGTGCTGGTGCAATGGCAGGCGACACATGCTGGGCTCTCTTCCGGCGGGGAGTGGGGGAAACCCCCCACCGTGCGGTGTCAAAGGGTAAAAGGGGATCAGCCTGGCCAAAAGGAGTAATAAGGGAGCAGGTCACCTCCTACAGTGTCCCTAATCCTCTCCCTGACTCCTCACCGTAGGAGCGGACCCCGATGGTAGGACGACTCATATTCTGGATTCCTAGAGACCCTAAATCGTCCTGGTAATCCCTCACCAAGGAGCAGGGAAGAGACGACCTGTTCATCCCAGTCATGGAGGAACAGGAGTCTCTATCTGAGGCCAGGCTGCAAGGAGAGGGGAACACATACAGCTTAAAGGGCTTCTGTCAGCCCACTAAACCGTTTTTTTTTGTTTACTCATAATCCCTACACTGTGATTTATGCATACATAAGTTAAATAATCATTTCTGTTCAGTAGAATTTGCTAAAAAGCGATTTTTAAAATATGCAAATTACCTTGCTACCAGCAAGTAGGGCGGCTACTTGCTGGTAGCAGCCACATCCTTCGATCCTAATGACGCCCCCTCCGCATTGTGATTGACAGGGCCAGGGAACGGAATCGTTCTCTGCTGGCCCTGCCTGTTAGCATTCAAAATCTGGCGCCTGCGCCGCGGCCGTACCTATCTTCAATCTGCGCAGGCACACTGAGAGACGGCCACTCGCTCGGCCGCTCCATCCTCAATGCGCCTGCGCCGATGACATCACATCTACACCCGGCGCAGGCGCATTGAGGAGAGAGTGGCCGCCTCTCAGTGCGCCTGCGCAGATTGAAGATACGTACGGCCGCAGCGCAGGCGCCAGCAGAGAACGATTTGAATGCTAACAGGCAGGGCCAGCAGAGAACGATTCCGTTCCCTGGCCCTGTCAATCACAATGCGGAGGGGGCGTCATTAGGGTCGGAGGATGCGGCTGCTACCAGCAAGTAGCCGCCCTACTTGCTGGTAGCAAGGTAATTTGCATATTTTAAAAATCGCTTTTTAGCAAATTCTACTGAACAGAAATGATTATTTAACTTATGTATGCATAAATCGCAGTGTAGGGATTATTAGTAAACAAAAAAAAACGGTTTAGTGGGCTGACAGAAGCCCTTTAAGGAGATGGCAGGTAGGCGAGACCAGTAACACACTTACCTGCCACAGACACACTGACTGGAACCCGTGCACAAGTGCTGCTGTCCACACCAACATTAAAGGACACAGCACACACCAAAAACCACACAGGAACCCAGGACATCCATAGCTGCAATAAACATGAGACAGGGGAATGTCTAGTAAACATGTTGGACACCAAACACCACCAGACATGTAACGCCAAACTAGACATACAAACACCCTGAACATAACCCACTCCATACAAATAGGGAGAGGAAGGGAGAGGAAGGGAAGGAGACACCGGGATAACATTGATGACCACAAGGGTGGCCCTCACTGGACAGATGGAACACCCTCGACTGGAGCAGAGCTCCAGCACCAACAACAGCTGAAGTACAACTGACTCCAGCCAGGAAACCACAGAAGATAAACCAAGTGACCATACCCAGTCAGGGAGTTAACCCTTACAGCACCAGACAGAGGGAGGCTACAATTAAAAGGGGAAGTGCACACACAAGCATACCATGTCACGCCAATCACCCAGAAGGCCGAGAAACTGCCACTGCATGCTCTCACAGCAACATGTTGCCGCGGGCAACCGAAAGTGTGGCAACAGTGTCACAGCGTACACCATAGGCCGTGACAGGAACCTAAAGAAAAGAGGTCAGTTGGAAAGAGTGGTTTTAATCATGTCTATTATCTAAACAATGGGGGGAAGCTCCTTAAAGGGGTTGTCCTACTAAAAGAACTTATCCCCTATCGCTGGGACTCCTGCCAATTACTAGTGCAGGGGACCCGTGTTCCCCCATTTGAAAGGGAGCAGCAGACATGGATGTGTGTTATTGAGCTGCTCTATAGGACTACTGGAGATAGCTAAGCACTTGTACCTCTGGGCAGTCCCATGGAGTCAAATGGAGCAGCAGTAGTCATGCGTGTCTGCTGTTCCAGTCAAATGGGGAAACACAGGCCCCTGTTATGGTGATGGACAGGGGCCCCAGCAGTTCTTCCCCCACCAATCAGACACTTATCCCCTATGCTGTGATTAGAGGATAAGTTATTATAATGGGACAACACCTTTAAGCATTTTCAGGTGAATGAGGCTGTGTTGCTGTTCCCTACTTTTTAATTCTGAGAATTGGTGGGGTCCTGGCAGTTGCACCTGGACTGAATACCCCTGGAAGTTTATTAGTAAACAAGGAGCCTCAAAAATCTAACTTTGACTAAAGAGACTGTTTTCAAACCTGATAAAATCAGGTCCCTTATCATCTCCACCTGTCTTGAGGACCCTGGAGTTACTTCACGTTAGCATAAAACAAATGTAAAAACTTGTCCATTAAGAGTTCAGATTTCCACTCTCAGATCCTTCTTCTGTATCCTTAAGTGATCCCTGAAAACCTCCTCCAGATACATTCTCACTATCTGGACTCCCGCACTTGAAAATATGTGCTTCAGAACAGAGATGAGCGAACTTCAAATTTGTTTTGTGTATGATTTGTCTAATTTTTAAAAAAAATGTTCAAATCGATTCTACATAAAACTAATATGTTCCAATTTGCCTAAACATTTGTATATGACACTGTGAGGTCTCCTGTTTATATTTGTTTATCTCTTTTTCTTTTATTATTTTTGTCCAAATTTATGCTCTTTCTCTCCTTGAAGCCCTTTAACGAAATGAAAGCAGTAGAAATTATGTGAGAGTGACAGTGACATGTATGGCTGTGGGTAAGCACAAAGGTTGGCAGTGTTAATGCAGTGGCCTGGTTTAGGGTGGCCCCAACGCTACGCTGGGTCCCCTGGACACCTTTCAGGTGTCGCCACGTTTTGCTGCTCTCCAGAAGGCATGGTAAGGTGTGGTGCAACCCAATGGGAAATAAGTCCAGAGAGCAGCACAGTACAGTGTGGATGTAGAAAGGTTAAGATGTGTAGGGATAATAGTCCAAGTAATAGGAACGCCAGCAGTAGCAGCACAGCATGGAACAGACAAGGTATTAAATGTGTGAGTAGCTGCGCTAGGATAGTAACATAGTTTATAAGGCTGAAAAAAGATATATACCCATCGAATTCAGCCTGTTATTCTGCAAAGTTGATCCAGAGGAAGGGGAAAAAAAAACTCATAAGGGAGAAGCCAAATTTCCTCGGGGGAAAATTCCAAGCTAACCCCAATCAGAATAAGGCTACTTTCACACTTGCATTAGGTGCGGATCCGTCTGGTATCTGCACAGACGGATCCACACCTATAAATGCAAACTATCGTATCCGTTCAGTGCGGATCCGTCTGCATAACAGCTTTTTCAGATCTAAGTTTTCACGATAGTGAAAACTCAGATCCGACAGTATATTCTAACACAGAGGTGTTCCCATAGTGATGGGAACACTTCAAGTTAGAATATACTAAGAACTGTGTACATAACTGCCCCCTGCTGCCTGGCAGCACCCGATCTCTTACAGGGGGCTGTGATCCGCACAATTAACCCCTCAGCCCCTTTATCGGGTGCTGCCAGGCAGCAGGGGCCAGACCCCCCTCCCTCCCCAGTATTAAAAGCATTGGTGGCCAGTGCGGCCCCCCTCCCTCCCTCCCCAGTATTAAAAGCATTGGTTGCCAGTGCGGCCTCCCTCCCTCCCCAGTATTAAAAGCATTGGTGGCCAGTGGCAAGCAGCGTTTTGGTGTCCGCCTCCATAGCGGAATGGAGGCGGAACGGAGCCAAACTGATGCATTCTGAACGGATCCTTATCCATTCAGAATGCATTGGGATGAACGGATCTCACAAGCGGAACCCCAAACGCAAGTGTGAAAGTAGCCTAACTCTCTGGATCAATGACCCTTCTCCAGAATTCTAGTAACTTTGTAACCTTTTATATTATTACACTCCAGAAAAACAGGCACCTCTTGAACTCTTTTAGTCTCACTTCTCCTACAATAAAGATGGAGAAACCTTCTTTCCTCTAGTCGTAGTGGATGTCCCCTCGTCACAGTCCTGGGAATAAATAGATAATGGGAGAGATCTCTGTACTGACGCCTGATATATTTATACATGGTTATTAGATCTCCCCTCAGTCATCTTTTTTTCTAACTAAATAACCCTAATTTTGCTAATCTTTCTGGGTTATTAATATTAGAGTTACTTAGTTTAGAAAAAAGACAACTGAGGGGAGATCTAATAACCATGTATAAATATATCAGGGGTCAGTACACAGATCTCTCTCTCCCATTATCTATTTATACCCAGGACTGTAGCATCACTAGAACTAGGAGTACTTCAGTGATGGTAGGCAAGCAGTGGCATGATGGGGCACCGTGAGCAATGGCAGATCTATTAACCGGCCTCAGCTTGAGTTGTGTGAAAATCCTCACAGATCTATGCCTCGTTCACTGGTGGAGGATAAGTTTATACATTTCGGTGTGATGACTCCACCTGCTGCTCTCAAATCCTCTCTGACATGACCCTTGAGGCTGGACAAAACAGTACAGATTGAGAGAAAATAGGTCCAGTTCCGGCCACTGTTCTAATCCGGCTGCCAAGAAGACATGGCATCAGGGAACATGGTATGTGCTGTAGAAAGGCCACTGTCCAGGTAGGAATGAACCAGTTTTTTGGGGCGGTACATCTTCACTTGCTGATTTGTGTCAGCTTGGAGGAGCACAAGGAAAAATTACCCCATCATGTTGGTGATACTGAACTGGCTGCTGCAGCTTCTGCTGCTTGTTATCGCAGAGAGGGTGGGTGATCACAGACTTGGCTAGAGAGGAGAGAAGCCTCCTGGTCAGACACACGGGTGGCAGGTGTCCATTTGCCAAAAGCTGCCTACACAGTGTATCCTGGTAATAAAGCAATTTGGCCTGCCGTTTAATAACCGGAAAACATTCCCCCATTTTGCTTTGAGGGTCTAAAAGCATGGCTATCCAGTAATCATCAGATTGCTTGATGGTAAGAATACGTCTGTCATTACATAAGCAAGCAAGCTATACAGCTTGCCATTCTCGCCAGTGTGACCATGGATCCAACACTTTCTGTCTCCAGCCCCCACTGAGGCTGGAGACAGGCTAGTGTTGTTGTCATCATCATCATCATCAGTCCTGCTGTACAAGTGACTGCTCTTCCTCCTGCTTTTACTCCTCCTCCAGTGGAAGCTCCTCATCCTTCACTTCATCATCCATGGGACTTTCTCCATTTGGGTCTCCAACAGCTACAGGGCTGACAGCAAGATGTGTAAGCTGTTCTTCTGCCGCCCCTTGTTGCATCACTGTGAGTGACTGCTCTAAGATACAAATTAGGGGAATGATAGGGCGGTTATCCCTACTGACAAATTTGGTGGCTTTCTCATAGGGCCTGAGCATGCGAGACGCATCTCTTATCAGCTGCCACTGTCTTCACCATGTGACAGTACACAGCAGGGATGGCTTTTTGGGAGAAATAATGCCAGCTAGGTATCTTACAGTGAAGCTCAGCACACGCTATCAGTTCCCTAAAGGCTGCAGAATCCACTACGTGGTACAGCAGTGACTGCCCTGCTTGCAACAGGTGGGGGTTAAGCTCGCGCATATGCCTCCAATGTCTGAGGTGAGACTTTAAACTATTAGAAAATATTAGCAGTACTTGATTTTAGCTAAATGTTGAAGAAACAAAGCAAGATCTATATGTTGACTATTTATTCAGAGCATGAAATATCTCTGTTTTAATGGCTTTGCCATGCTCTTTATAAAGACAATGCTTTCTCAGAAATACATTTTGGTATTATAATTTATATACTCACCCATTGTTTTATTATCAAACATTGATGTCTCTACCATGTATTTATAGCTTGTAAATTACAGAGCGCTGGTAACATTCTGATTAGACGTTGCCCTTTTGTATGAAATTTTAGACAACCAATATTTTTCTGTTCAAGAATTGCCCTAAGTTCAGGAATCAAAATGTTAAAAATTTTGTTTAATGACATAGTAATATGTCACAATTGTTCCAGGGTACATAGCAACAAATTATTCCATGTGCTTTTCATATCCCACGCTTGATCTCTTTCTGTTACCTCTGAAAAAAAGTTAACTAATGTTTTCTTTTAAGGTGCCCAATGGGTCTTGGAGGGATATTGTTTGTTCTTGCGGAGATCACCAGAGCTGGCATAGGGAGTTTTATAGGCCATGCAATGCTCCCTAGGAAAAAATGATATGGAGATTCTCACTTCCAATAGAAAGAAAGCTGTCTCTGTAGTGCCAACCACTGGAGGTAGATACCCTACAGTCAATGTGAGACCTTTACTTGGCCATTGCAACATAGCTATGGGTATCAGTCAAACCAAGAGCCTTCTCAAAAAGGAAAAGGAGACACTTATGTATTGAGGTGTCTTGTTTTTTTGCCCCTCGTCGCTATAAAGCAGGGTGCTTGGTTAGCTGAGTGAGAAGCGTGAGGCCTTTGTTACAGGTCTTGAGGGATACTGTTTTCTGTGGAGAGCTTCAAAGCTGGCATAGGGAGTCTGTACAAGATGCCCATAAAGGGTTTATTTGTGAGCAGCGCGGTCTGGCTGATCAGATGCCACTTGCAACCTCCAAACTTCCTGCCCCATTAAATAAAAGGAAAAAATTATAGTAAGTCAAGGTTAATAATTCACAAATGTTCAATGCTGCACCCATGTCGAGCAAGCAAATCATTACTTCACCAAATGGCAGCATGTTTCTCAGACTTCTGTACATTTCTGTGTATGGCAATCACAGACAAGCAAATAAAGATGTTTAGAATCAGTTCCCTGAGGTGTTTTTATGCACAACCATTTTAGCTACACCATATAAAAAAAAACTCCACATACCGTAAATATGCAGTAGGGAAAATTCTGCAAAAATGCCGCACTTGGGAGAGTGGCAAAACGTGCCAAGGATGTTATCTCTCTATTGTTTGCAGAATTGCAGAAAAAAGTTCCTAAAAATGATCATTTACAAGTCCCAGGCACGGTGTCTCCCTAAAATTACTCCAAAAGGCACAGTACTTTACATTGCTTTTAAAGAACTGCCATGCTCTGAGGGACACTCCTAGCCCTTCCTTGCCGTAGCTTGTACTTCTCACAGCTGCTCTTGTGACTGATCAGCTTAAAAAAAAAATCCCGACCAGATGTGTTCCCTAGTATATACATCTCAACAGAAAGGCTTGGGAGCACATCTGATCAAGACCTGAGTGGAAGAGTTTGCAGTCAGTGTAAGCGCAATGGAGCTGGTGGAATCGGCAGCTCGACAGAGGGTTAAATATTGACCAAACTCTCTTCCTATAATAGCGCAGAAGGAGGCCAGATTTTTTGACACGCCCAGGGAACCTCTTTAAAGGTATTCTGTCAGCTAGGTTCAGCCTTTAGAGCTGCGGACATGCGCTGCTAGATTGCCACTAGCACGTCCACAATTTACATCTCCCATAGCTCTGAGTGCTTTTATTCAGTCAAAAAAACTATTTTATATATATGCAAATGAGGCTAGTAAGGAGCCCAAGGGGCTGTTACCAACATTTTTAGGAGTCCTGCCATGCCTACTGTGAAGGAGCCCAGCACCGCCCCACATCCACCGAATCTCCTGCTTGCTCCCCCAACGTCACACACTGTAATCTCGCGGTATGCCAGCTAGCGCATGAGCAGTCCGTTCCCTGAGGCTGATGCCAGCACAGGGAAGGAACACTATGCCGGCAAGATTATGGCGCTCTAACTGTGTGACGTCGGGCTCATTTGCATATATATATATATATATATATATATATACAATGATTTTTTTTTACTGAATAAAAGCATTCAGAGATATGGGAAATGTATATTGCGGACATGCTAGTGGCAATCTAGCAGGTCATGTCCGCAGCTCTATAGGCTAAAGCTAGCTGACAGTATCCCTTTAATGTGTGCATTTTTGCTTGTCACCTTCTTATAATGCTGTACAGGGAATTTTTTGTTAAAGACCCTTTTTAACTCTCCAACTGAATTTGCCAACTTCAGTGCAGCTAAAGTGATGGGATAGACGCTGCACATCCTCGCTACACATATGCTACAGACTGGATGACTGTCTTGGAGAAATCCACCAATACATGCACTGTGGTCTCGTCCGAATACAGACCTGCTGCAGTGAACCCATATCCCTTAGCCACTTCATCACCTGTGCAGTAAACCAACATGCCAAGCCTGGTAAAGGTGCCCATATGGCTTCATTGGCTGTTACCTAAACCCAGTTGTTTGGCCAACAGCTATCTCTCCTTGACCCCCCCCCCCCCCCCCCCCCATGCACATACATACACATTTGGTTCAGATGAGCATGCATGTATTTTCAGTGGGAAGAGAGGAGAAGTCACCACCAGGCACCTCCGGCAGTGGCCAAGCTCCTGGAAAAACAAAAGGATTGGGCAAAAAAAATGAAAGGGGTTCTTAATATTTTCCTTACTGATCAATCCTTTGCATAGGTCTTCAGCATCTGAAGCCTAAATTTGATATCTCCATACAGTATTAACCCTGAGATTGAATATAACATGTACATGAATGTACTTTTGTTCTGCATCTGATCCGCATTTTGTACTGGTCGGATGAGGACCCATTCACTTCAATAAGGCCGGAAAAGATGTGGACAGCACACTGTGTGCTGTCCCGATCTGTATGTCCATTCCGCAGCCCCGTAAAAAGATAGAACATGTCTTATTCTTGTCCATTTTACAGACAAGGATAGGTCTGTTCTATAGAGGCCAGGGCGTTCAATTCTGCAAAATGCAGAACGCTCGCGTCCGGTATTGTGTTTTGCAGATCCGCAATTTGTTGACTCCAAAACAGACTACGGTTTTGTGCATGAGCCCTTATGCAGCATGGTGAAATACCAAACAATATAAAAAAAAATGGTGGAATTGCTAATTTTTTCAGCCCCCCCACCCCCTCCAAAAAAAAGTTTATAAAAGTTATACCATACCTTATATGCACCAAGAAATGGTGCTATTAACAATACAACTGGTCCCACAAAAAACAAGCTTTGAAATGGCTACATTGATGGTAAAGTAAAATAAAAAAGGTATGGCTTTTGGAATACAACATTGAAAAAAAATGCCTGGTCCTTAAGGCCCAACACAGGGCAGTCACAAAGGGGGGATTTTTCATACACAATTTTTACTAGAGTGATTATTGCTGAGATACATCATGATCCATCCATATATAGCCTGCAGCAAAAAAAAAAAAAAAAGTCCAATTCTTGGAATTAGAAAATGTCAAGCAGTCAATAGAGGACTCTTCTTAGACCCAAACTGCATGAGTACAAAGAGCTGAAAGAAAATATAGTAGAGAGACATTCTTTAGCCTGAGAGTTGTGGGTGGGAGGCCATCTCGTATCGTCTGTGTATTACAGAGCCCAGTCAGTAGTTAGTGCTTTTTAATGAACTTCAGAAGACTGCAAACTAATACAAAGAGTTCATTAACAGCTGAAGCAACATACGTTACCAAGATAAAATTGTATGCTACAGTGAGCGAGTGTGCTCCAAAAGTCAGAAGTTCTGCTTCATTATAACCAAGTCTACACAATAAAACCTCATGCACACGCAAACAAGTCCATTTTGCCAGGCCCGGGATTCAGCCAGTTCTCTCAGGTTCTCCCAATCTGTTTGTTAAAATTACAGCCGGATAACTGCATTACCGGCTGAATCCCGATCCGGGGCTCTGGTGGCGGCAGCTGGAGATGAGCGCTTCCATTCCATAGTTTAGCTCCTTGGGCTTTTTAAAAGTTGGGTGGTATGTGTGTGTAGTATATTCATGTGTGTTGCATATATATGGTGTATGTATATGTAAACATGTGTCATGAGGCCGCGTGTCCGCCATTGAGTAGGGAACCTGTTGTTAAAAATTTAAATCCCACCCCTGTATTTTGCAGTCCACAAAGCCACAAAATATGGATCTTGTCCATGTGCCATCTGCATTTTTTGTGGACCCATTGACTTCAGTGGGTCCTTGGTATGCATTTTGCGGACATATCTTATCTTTTTGGACATACAGATGTGGAAAGCATACAGATGATCGGTATGTCCATTCTGCAAAGAGAAAGAACATATCTTGTATTTTGCCGCAAAATGTGCAATACTCCAGATGCAGTATGCTTCAGGAATGGTTTGGTCCATCCGTTTCTCCTCTCTTGGTAGGAGGGGGCTGGTCCTACTTCCTGCCAGGATGGGGAGCACTGGAGAGTTCCAGAGTTAGCTGAGCAAGTGTGGAGAGAGGGAGCACGTACATCTGCTCCCTCTCCAAGGCCCCTGAGACTACGAAAGCAGCTTGTCTGCGAGGTCCACTTCTCCAAGGAGACCGCAGGGTCCCAGGCTACCCGAAGAACTGCAAGCTACAGAGTACAAGGACAGCAGCGTGATCAGCATTACAGCTATATAACAAGTTAACACACCCATCACCACAGTTTAGGACAGCCATTACACAAGTGGACAGCTATAGCCACAAGTGCCAGCTTATTGCTGTTAGCAAAAGGAAATCAGGAGAAAAAGGACTACTCGAGAGTGCTATTGTCTGCCATCTTGCCTGACACCGTACCTCATCATCTGGGGGTAGACAGTGCACTTTGTACAAACATTTGTTGTAGATCTACATCTGCCTGATTCCTTCTCACCACCTGTTCATTGCACTGAACCCCAGGGAGCAACAGCCTAAGGGACTAAATCATGACATGGCTTCTCATCAGGGCCACTAACACTCTCAACCTCTGCACCGGCTTCGTGGAAAATGCAGACCATAGACCCAGGGCGGTCAACTGGTCCTCAAAAAAAGCTAATGCAACACGGATGGTATCAGCAATTTGCGTACTGCAAAATACTTGTGGTCATGTGCATGCGGCCTAGTTGTCCTGGAAGCGCTCAGTGTTAAAGGGATAACTATTAGATTGGTGGGGGTTCTACCGCTGGCACTTCCACTGATTTCGAGAATGAAGGCCCCATACCCTCTAAAGCCATCCTGAAATTAACGGAGCGTCCACTTTGTTTATTTCTAAGGGTATTCCGGAGATTGCTGAGCGCTGTACATGGCTGTCTCCAGAATTAATGGTGCGGCCACGTGCATGCCTGACCGACTCCTCTGTTCATTTTAGGAGGCTGCAGTGGGCATGGGGCCCCCGGTCTCGTGATCGGTGGGGGTCCCAGTGGTATGACCCCTACTAATCTAATAGTTATCCCCTATCATATGTATCTTTTAGGGGTTAATGTAATCTAACCAGAATAGCTCTTTAACATTACAAATGCGTCTTATTTTTAAGTGATATTTTTCTTTTCAGTTTTCAAAATGTAAAGACTTTATTTATTTTTTAAATTCCTGTTCCAGAAAACGTATAAGATACTTAGAAGATACATGTACTTATCTCACCATTCTCAGTGAAACTGACCGATCATCTGATGCCACTAAATTCCAGGTGCAAATGTTCTTAATAGCAAGTCAGCACTCCTAAAATAAAGGTTTGAGCTAATGACCTTTATAAAAGCCAGTGCTGTCCTCATCAGAAAACTGGTTTTTCTACAACTAAAAATACTATTTTTAGATTCTGAAATCAACATCACAATTTTATTACTAAAGTTCACAGATGTTTCGCAGCCATCCGTGGCTTGCTGTAACAAACCTAACTTAACCATGTAACTTTCCATTTGCCAGCCGCTCTGTATGTAATGTAAAGATCTTTTATAGGGATGAGCGAATCGACTTCTGATGAAACATCCGAAGCCGATTCGCATAAAACTTTGTTAGAATACTGTACCGAGCGAGTGCTCCGTACAGTATTAAAATGTATTAACTCCTATGAGCCAAAGTTATTACTTTGCGAAGTCTTCGGGTAATAACTTCAGAAATAATTTCTACTGTAAAAAACCTTCTATCGAACTCGGGTTCGGATCCAAGTTACCACTACCATTACCAAGAATGAACTAAACATTCCCAATAATTGCCTGACTGTTAACAGAGATTCTGCAATCACCTCCGCTGTATGAAGACAAGCGATGAATACAGTGATCTCATGGCCCCATAGAAAATCGTTCTTTCTGGGCAGTAGATTGCTGCTTACACAGGACAATGTGCTACACAGAAACAATGATTTTAGGTTCCGACTGAAGGACACAATCACCCGATGAACAAACATTTACTTGCTCACCAGGTGATTTCCAGAACCTTTTACACAAGCCAATTAACAGGAGAGAGCTTCTCTACAAATGCTTATCTTCAATATATCCCATGAAAACCACTTAGGACCAAAAATATCTCTTCTGTAAGTGTCTGATACCCCTTAGGCCTCATGCACACGACCATTGTTCGGGTCCGCATCCGAACCGCAGTTTTTGCGGCTCGGGTGCAGACCCATTCACTCTGTGTGCTGTCCGCATCCTTTGCTCCGTTCCGTGGCCCCGCAAAAAAAAATACAGTATGTCCTATTCTTGTCCGTTTTGCGGACAAGAATAGGCATTTCTACAATGGGCCGCCCGTTCCGTTCCGCAAATTGCGGAAGGCACACGGGCGGCTTCCGTTTTTTGCAGATCCGCGGTTTGCGTACCGCAAAAAACGGAACGGTCGTGTGCATGAGGCCTTACATTGTACACGGTCAGTTGCTCCTCATGGTCATGAACAATTTTACAGAACGCCTTCATCTTATGGAGAAGGGGTACTTAAGTACTTTTTTTTTAACCTCCTCAGGACCGCCGTACGCAGGATTGCGTCTTTGCGGCGGCCCTGCTCTTCTGGGTGGACGCGCCGGTGCGTCCTCTCACGAGATGCGAGATTTCCTGTGAACGCGCGCACACAGGCGCGCGCGTTCACAGGATCGGAAGGTAAGCGAGTAGATCTCCAGCCTGCCAGCGGCGATCGATCGCTGGCAGGCTGGAGATGTGATTTTTTTTAACCCCTAACAGGTATATTAGACGCTGTTTTGATAACAGCGTCTAATATACCTGCTACCTGGTCCTCTGGTGGTCCCTTTTGTTTGGATCGACCACCAGAGGACACAGATAGCTCAGCAATATGTAGCACCAAGCACCACACTACGCTACACCCCCCCTGTCACTTATTAACCCCTTATTAGCCCCTGATCACCCCTGATCACCCCATATAGACTCCCTGATCACCCCCTGTCATTGATTACCCCCCTGTCATTGATCACCCCCCTGTAAAGCTCCATTCAGACGTCCGCATGATTTTTACGGATCCACTGATAGATGGATCGGATCCGCAAAACGCATACGGATGTCTGAATGGAGCCTTACAGGGGCGTGATCAATGACGGTGGTGATCACCCCATATAGACTCCCTGATCACCCCATATAGACTCCCTGATCACCCCCTGTCATTGATCACCCCCCCTGTAAGGCTCCATTCAGATGTCCGTATGATTTTTACGGATCCACTGATACATGGATCGGATCCGCAAAACGCATACGGACGTCTGAATGGAGCCTTACAGGGGGGTGATCAATGACGGGGGTGATCACCCCATATAGACTCCCTTATCACCCCCCTGTCATTGATTACCCCCCTGTCATTGATCACCCCCCTGTAAAGCTCCATTCAGACGTCCGCATGATTTTTACGGATCCACTGATAGATGGATCGGATCTGCAAAACGCATACGGACGTCTGAATGGAGCCTTACAGGGGCGTGATCAATGACGGGGGTGATCACCCCATATAGACTCCCTGATCACCCCCCTGTCATTGATCACCCCCATGTAAGGCTGCATTCAGATGTCCGTATGTTTTTTACGGATCCACGGATACATGGATCGAATCCGCAAAACACATACGGACATCTGAATGGAGCCTTATAGGGGGGTGATCAATGACAGGGGGGTGATCACCCCATATAGACTCATTGATCACCCCCCTGTCATTGATCACCCCCCTGTAAGGCTCCATTCAGACATTTTTTGGGCCCAAGTTAGCGGAAATTATTATATTTTTTCTTACAAAGTCTCATATTCCACTAACTTGTGTCAAAAAATAAAATCTCACATGAACTCACCATACCCCTCACAGAATCCAAATGCGTAAAATTTTTTAGACATTTATATTCCAGACTTCTTCTCACGCTTTAGGGCCCCTAGAATGCCAGGGCAGTATAAATACCCCACATGTGACCCCATTTCGGAAAGAAGACACCCCCAGGTATTCCGTGAGGGGCATATTGAGTCCATTAAAGATTGAAATTTTTGTCCCAAGTTAGCGGAAAGGGAGACTTTGTGAGAAAAAAACAAAAAAAATCAATTTCCGCTAACTTGTGCCCAAAAAAAAAAAATTCTATGAACTCGCCATGCCCCTCATTGAATACCTTGGGGTGTCTTCTTTCCAAAATGGGGTCATATGTGGGGTATTTATACTGCCCTGGCATTCTAGGGGCCCTAAAGCGTGAGAAGATGTCTGGGATCCAAATGTCTAAAAATGCCCTCATAAAAGGAATGTGGGCCCCTTTGCGCATCTAGGCTGCAAAAAAGTGTCATACATCTGGTATCACCGTACTCAGGAGAAGTTGGGTAATGTGTTTTGGGGTGTCATTTTACATATACCCATGCTGGGTGAGATAAATATCTTGGTCAAATGCCAACTTTGTATAAAAAAATGGGAAAAGTTGTCTTTTGCCAAGATATTTCTCTCACTTAGCATGGGTATATGTAAAATGACACCCCAAAACACATTGCCCAACTTCTCCTGAGTACGGAGATACCAGATGTGTGACACTTTTTTGCAGCCTAGGTGGGCAAAGGGGCCCACATTCCAAAGAGCACCTTTCGGATTTCACCGGCCATTTTTTACAGATTTTGATTTCAAACTACTTACCACACATTTGGGCCCCTAGAATGCCAGGGCAGTATAACTACCCCACAAGTGAACCCATTTTGGAAAGAAGACACCCCAAGGTATTCGCTGATGGGCATAGTGAGTTCATAGAAGTTTTTATTTTTTGTCACAAGTTAGTGGAATATGAGACTTTGTAAGAAAAGAGAAAAAAAAAATCATCATTTTCCGCTAACTTGTGACAAAAAATAAAAAGTTCTATGAACTCACTATGCCCATCAGCGAATACCTTAGGGTGTCTACTTTCCGAAATGGGGTCATTTGTGGGGTGTTTGTACTGTCTGGCCATTGTAGAACCTCAGGAAACATGACAGGTGCTCAGAAAGTCAGAGCTGCTTCAAAAAGCGGAAATTCACATTTTTGTACCATAGTTTGTAAACGCTATAACTTTTACCCAAACCATTTTGAAAAATTTATATATGGATGTCGTTTTGTTTGCAAAATTTTACAACTGAAAGTGAAAAATGTCATTTTTTTGCAAAAAAATCGTTAAATTTCGATTAATAACAAAAAAAGTAAAAATGTCAGCAGCAATGAAATACCACCAAATGAAAGCTCTATTAGTGAGAAGAAAAGGAGGTAAAATTCATTTGGGTGGTAAGTTGCATGACCGAGCAATAAACGGTGAAAGTAGGGTAGGTCAGAAGTGTAAAAAGTGGCTTGGTCTTTAAGGGTGTTTAAGCTATGGGGGCTGAGGTGGTTAAAGGTCCCCATACCTGGGTCTGCCTCTGGGTGAAGGTCCGAGGCGCAGAAACATTTTTTAAGGAGGGACAACAGTGGTGTGCACTGCTCTACGTCAATTTTTTTTCCTGAAAAATCCTTTCATCCCACCAACATATTCCTCAGCTCTTTTCAGTTCAGGGGTTCATTTACAAACAGTCATAAGTAACATAGCAACAGACAAGTCAATAATTACAACAAGAGGAATGAGGACCCTGCTCGCAAGAGCTTACAATCTATGAGGAGATAGGGGTGACACAAAAGGTAAAAGTGCTTGTTTTATACAATGGTTCAGCCATCTTGGGAGACTAGGGGCAGATATAAAGCTGCATGAGTCGGTCAGCAGCCTATATATGAAGTGCTTCTGGTTGCATGGGTGCAGTGGAGGATCAGGTTCAGGAAATGATAAATGGGCTATGTGGAGAGAAGTTAGATCAGGGAATGTGATAGGCCACCCTGAAAAGATGTGTTTTTAGGGAGCGCCTAAAACTGTGTATGTTGTGAATTAGCCCCTGATTTCTTGGGGTAGGGCATTCCAGAGAACCGGTGCAGCTTGGGAGAAATGTTGGAGCCAGGAGTGAGAGGTTTGGATTATGGTGGAAGTCAGACGTAAGCCATTGGCTGAACGGAGAGCACGGGTAGGGTAGTAGATAGAGATAAGGAAAGAGATGTAGGGGGGTGCAGCACTATGGAGAGCTTTGTGGGTGAGGACCTGCAGTTTAAATTGGATTCTGCAGTGTATGGGTAACCAGTGCAATGACTGGCACAGGGCGGAGGCATCAGAGTAGCGGTTGGACAGATAGGTGACCCTGGCTACTGCATTAAGAATAGATTGGAGAGAGGAAAGTCTTGTGAAGGGGAGGACAATTAATAGTGAGTTGCAGTAATCGAGGCGGGAATGGATGAGAGCAACAATGAGCGCTTTTTTTGTATTTCATAGTGAGAAAGGGGCAGATTCTAGAGATGTTTTTGGGGTGCAGGCGACATGAGCGGGAGAGAGATTAAATATAGGGGGTGAACGTCACACCGAGACAGCAGGCGTGCTGCCTAGGAGGGATAATGGTGTCGCATACTGAGAGGGAGATATCAGGTTTGGGTAGGTTAGTAGATGGAGAGAACACAAGAAGTTCCGTTTTTGAAAGATTTTGTTTCAGACAGTGCCCCTCAGACAATATGATGCCTTTTAGTGTCCCCCACAGATTATTATGCCCCCATCTCACAATATGATCCCTCTATAGTGCCTCCTCGCAGAATTTGGTGTCCTCTTAGTACCTCCCTTCACAGTATGATGCCCCCTTTAGTGCCTTCTCTCATGATATGATACCCCCCTTAGTACCTCCCCTAACAGTATGATGCCCCTTTAGTGCCTTCTCTCACGATCTAATACCCCCTTAGTACCTCCCCTAACAGTATAATGCCCCTTTTAGTGCCTCCTCTCACAGCATGATGCCTCCTAAGTGCCCCCATTGAGTATGATCCCCTTTTAGTGCCTCCCCTCACAGTATGATGCCCCCTTAGTGACTCTCTTCATAATATGATGCCCCTTTGGTGCCTCCCCTCACAGTATGATGCCCCCTTAGTGACTCCTCTCAAAATATGATGCCTTGCTTAATGTCCCAATGCAGTATGATACTCTTCTGACCCCATAGAATGATGCCCCACATTGCCTCTATTTATATACTCACCTTCCCCACCATCGATTTGCTGTTTCTTCATCAGTGATTCAGTGCCGCAAGCGCGCTGTGCTGTGCTGCCTGGGGTTCAGTGCAGCAGGCATGATGACATCATTGCATCGCACTTGCCGGCACTGAATCACTGGTGGCACGTGAACAGTGAAGGAGAGAGCCAAATGGCTTCCTGCATCACCAGTTTATTAACTGTATCTCTTCCCCAAGGACATCCCTCCTCTCAACTGTATCTGTGTCCTTGGGGACACAGATACAGTTGAGAGGAGGGGTCCGGACAGCTGGCCACCAGAATCCAGACTTGGACCGCGGTCCGCCAGTTGAGTATCCCAGTTATAGAGGAATGCAGAGTCTAGGTCTCAGATCCAGGTCTAGCATGCTCATTTAAATCAAGCTACATATTCTTCTCTAATGTCAAAGAGGCCAAATAGTAATCAATATCATGTTATAACTTCCACCTAAAAAAAAATAGCAAATAGGAATATCTTTAGATTGAAATGTTGATGTATCTCTAGTATGAATTGGTCTATGTCAAATAATAAGGTCATGCCAGCGACTTTCCTTCTTTCAATCAGCCCCTGAAGTTCTTTTAATACAAAAAATAATGTTTAAGACAAAAGGGTAAAGAAATGAAAGAAGCTTAGAACCGCAAGTCTTTGTTTCTGTGGCGGTGCAGTCCGGTTCAGTGCTTTGATGTGGGTGGTCCCGCAGATCACAGTTTTAAGTTATGCACAGCTGTACATATCAGATGGAGTTTTCAGAGGCACTGCTGCATTTTAATATGGCATACCATATCTAGTGCTCGCCGCTAAACAATAAAGCACTTAGCTCTTCTGCTAGGTGAAGCAGGATGATACCCCTCCCCAGCTCTGCTTTGTATTGCTTTCATCTCTCCTTTGATCTTTTATCACTGACAAAATTGCCACATTGATGTACTGAGGCTGCAGTCATCATTACAACTTGAAACATATATGATTTTATAGCAAAGACTCCGTTGCTGATCAATGTTCTACCAAATATTACTGTCTATGGGTCAGGTTATGTTATGTGTCATCAGGAAATGGCCTATTTTAAATCAAGTTTTTTTGTTAAGCATAATTGAAAGAATTTTTGGTAATGTTTTTACATTCCCATGACTTTGTCTAACAGTATTTATTTGAAAATCCTAATATCCTGAAGTTTTCCCAAACTTAATAATATGCTGACACTTCCTGTTCTGTGGAGATCATTTCTCAGCAGTCATCTCATTATTATCACAGATAGGATTACACTGACAGATCATACCTCTGTATACATAACACAGGATCCACTATTCACAACAGATGATGTCACAGACAATGTACTCCCCTCTTCCCACACAGTGACCTCTGCACAGGTCACAGAGCATGCCTAGAAATCTCTCCCATGGAAATCGGTGAACATCTCTTACCTAGAGTGTGTATGGTCCATGTGGCTGCTGTAAAGCATGTCTCTCAATGCTGGTAACAGCAGCTCTGGCAAGATGGCCGCCCCCCTGTACAATAAATAGAGTAAAAAATCTAGAATGGAATTTTGCTATCTGGTTTGAATTAGTAAAAAACATACATTATGTAAACTTGTACATCCAACCATGTATATTTTCTGGCTTTTTACATTTTTGTTACCATTTTCACATAAAGAATAGCTATCAGTAGTAGATATGTTTTTTTTTTTTTTTTCTTGAATTATTGCAAAATCAACTTTTCATTTTTTTTTTTTCATTTTTTTTTTTTATTACCTATATGATGTTTCAAAGTGTGTACTTTATGACAATAAAGTGCGGACATACATGTACATCAGGGTGCACAAATGGGTGAGATGGAAGCGCTGGTAAAAACGATGGGGGTCATCTATTAACCTGAAATACGCCTATGTTATATGTATTTCCTGCGCAGATTGCGGTGCAACTAACCATCTGCGACTTTTTCCCACTCACGCCAGGTCTCAAAAAGTTGGCAGGGAAGGGGACGGACCAGCAGGCCTGTCTCAGTCATCGTTTTTTACGCCTGGTTTAGGCATAGAAAATGGTCTAAATGTAAGCAGCTACGAGGCTTTCTTACATTTAAAAGAGGCGGTGGATACGCCAAAGTTATGTAGAGGCCCGTGCCCGCGCCTCTACATAACTTCAGCGATCCCCCTTTTGCACAAGGCCTTATTAAGGCCGTGCATCTAAAACACGGGTCTTAACAAATGTGCCCCTATAGATGACTTGTTTTTGTAGTTTTAAAGTCTGTTAGAAGCAGTTTGATCATATTTTGGGTTGACCTTTGTTTGCTCCTGGTTTATGATATTCTGCGATCTGCAGTCACTTGTGGAAACTTGCCGTAGTCGCTCAGCATGGTCATACATACTGAGATTGAGAAAGATGACGACTTGTACTGAGAGCTGGACATTGGCACAGCTTTAGCCTGTGTTCACACATTACCTTTTTGGCTCAGTTTTGATGCTTTTTTTTATATTTTTTTAATCAAGGTAAATAGTGCACTGTTATACAGATTCTGAAATTGTGGTAAAAATGACACGTGTGAATACAGCCTTACACAGCTGATGCACAGAGCCTGTATGGCCGTGCACCAAGCCTGCACCGCTCATTTTCAAAATACCATAAGGAGTACAATGGAGCATGCAACGATTTCTCTCATGGCTCGCTCCATTAAATCTAGCCTCCTACGCAATCTGAGGCATACAGAGTTACAGTACAGGACCCAGCCCCATTACAGCTCTGAAGCCATAATTCAGCTATGGGCATCAGCCCTTTGAGATGCTTAAAGGGGAGGAGGTTAAAGTTGAAGTTTTGTATTCAAAGGTTCAAAACATGCAAAAGGATGTGATACCGGAGACCATTCAGTTGGCTATTTATTTATTATTTTATTTATTTTATGCACTTATATAGCGCTACTATATTCCGCAGCGCTTTACAGACATTAGCATCCAACTGTCCCCAGTGGGGCTCACAATCTAAGGTCCCTATCAGTATGTCTTTGGATATGCACTAAATCACCTCCAGCTGTTGCAAAACTACATCTCCCAGTATGCCCAGGTAACTGGCCACGTACTCAGACATGAGTATGGGGATGTGACCCCTGAAACTTTGTGCGATGGGATAGGAAAAGCTCAGCATTCTTATTTGAACTATAGGCCTGCGAGCCATTTTTCCATATGAAAATTACAATAAAAAGGAATGAAATCACTTTACGTACTGGCTGGACTCTCCTCATTCAGAACACGTGTATACTTGGCCAGTCTGAGCGTGCATGTGTACGGCGGTGTCTGGGGAGGTGGGGGGTCCGGAGGAAAAGCAGTCGGCCGAACTAGCTTTCAGCCAACAGCTATCTAAAGCGTATGACCAGCAATATTCTTCTTGCAGAAGTTATTATCAGCAACCTAAACTGGTTTTTAGACGATGGCAGCCTGGATGGCTACAAACAGACTTTGCTCTCGTTAAGAAAAGCCAAAAATTATCTTTACTTTTTATTTGCAGCAGGCTTTTCAATGTAGAAACCGAGGCTGAAAATAAAGGCAGAATTCATGTTTGTAATCATATGGGCCTACTTAAAAAAGGCATTGATTTCCATCTTCAAAGGCTTCTGTGTGCAACTAGCCCTAGGTTTGACACCAAAAATTCTCTCTGGTTCAGTACAGGCAGTTTAAACAAAGTTGAAAGGAATATGCGCTGGAGCTGATTAAAATAATTGCTAATTTAAACATGTAATTGGAGCCCAAGATCAGTTACAGCTCAAGAAATTAAAAATAAAAAAATAAATAAAAACTAGCAGTAAAAGAGGGACACTGATTGTAATTACAAATGATGACCTAAACTGAGACTGTATAATATATCACAACCATGCATTTGATGCCAGAAAAACTGATTGCCTCATCTATGAAGTGCCCCCAAAAGCCCTGAAACGTGGGTAGTACTAGGTACCGTGTACACATCATTGCAAAATTTATTTTATCCGACCGTACTACTGTGATTTTTTATTTTTTACAAAGAAAAAATGTGGGTGATTGAGTCAGCACAACCCTGTTTATATTCACAGGTCCTCTTCATCTTACCATACTACGCCTTCGGATTTTTTGTCTATATTCACAGTAACCCTTATCATGCCATGCAAGTGTCAGACTGAGGATCATAGGGCCTAATTCTAAGGGCCCATCCTCCAGCTCTGAAGAACTTGTGCACATCCTCTTTTAATGAGCACTTTTTTTAGCAGGATCAGTCCTATTAATCCAGCCATATTGCCTGGTAGGGTTGATCCTGGTGAATAAAATGATGTCTGTCCTGTGAAAATCGGTTGCGGCGTTCCTGATGAAAATTAGGGCTTCAATGCACTGAGGGCAGGGCCTAGCCCCTTGGTGCACCTCAGTTTCCTAGTGCTGGCCCTGCCCTCACTTAAAGGGAACCTGTCACCAGTTTTATGGTGTCCTAACTAAGGGCAACATAAATAAGTGATTGATTCTCTTAGCAAAATGCTGGGTCACTTTCTTTAATTGACCCGGTCAATCTGCCAACATCTTGTATTGAAAAGCTCCAGCTGATAATGATGAGTCATGAATATTCATGAGCTCCTGACTCTTCCCGCCTACCTGCTGCAAGATTGACAGTTATTTTCCATATGAATCAGCAGCAGGTGGGCAGGGGAGTGCCTATAGCTGTTAATTAAATAAACGCTGGACTCAATGACATCACGCTGGACTCAAATCAGCTCATTAGCATGCGGCATGTGGCATCTTTGTGTGTATATTATGAGGTAACCATCTGTCACACCAGTAAGTGAATACATCTAAGGCACTTTTTAGTAGTTAATGATTGTATATAATTAGTTAGATTATAATCAAATATCCACATGACAGGTTCCCTTTAAAGAGGACCTTTCATCGGTCCAAACATTGTGAACTAAGTATCATGACATATACAGCGGCGCCCAGGGATCTCACTGCACTTACTATTATACCTGGGCGCCGCTCGGTTCTCCTGCTATGCCCTCCGGTATGTTTGGGGACTTGGTTATAGTAGGTGGAGACTTAGGGGACTTGGTTATAGTAGGCGGAGTCACAGCCTGGGAGGTTTTTTCTCCCAGGCTGTGAGCCCTGCGATGCGATTGGCCAGCGCTACAGCCTAGGAGAAGGAGACGCCCATCAGAACAAGGGCAGACTCCGCCTACTATAACCAAGTCCCCGAACATACCGGAGGGCATAGCAGGAGAACGAAGCGGCGCCCAGGGATAATAGTAAGTGCAGTGAGATCCCTGGGCGCCGCTGTATATGTCATGATACTTAGTTCACAATGTTTGGACCGATGAAAGGTCCTCTTTAAGCCCTTCTTTGCAGAAAGAATAAAAGTCTTTTTTTCTCGGGAATGTCGCAACTGATGTTTTGAAGACAGGTATTATTTTAATCAGCAGGGTCAACCCCACCAGGTAATGTGCCTTGTTTAATAGGGTTGATCCTGGTGATCTTTATGTAACTTTAGTTGATATAATTTCACATGCAAAGGGTTATTAGACATAGAGCCCTTTCATTCTTGAAAGCAGTGGTGGTCTGAGATCAGAGATATCACCTGTGTACGGCATATTAGGACATCCTTAGACATCATCCACAACTCCCTCCTCCATCAGGCAAAACTCCATCAGTCCTCCTCCCTCAGACCAAAGTCCCTTCTCCGTCAGACTAAACTCCCTCCTACCTCAGACATCAGACAAAACTCCCTCCCCCTAACTCAAAAGTCCCTCGTCCCTCAGACGTCAGTAAAAAAATACCTCCTCCATCAGCTGTCAGGGGTCAGACATCAGGTGTCAGCCCTCAGCCTAAACTCCATCAGCCGTCAGGGGTCAGGTGTTAGACATCGGGTGTCAGACATTGGTTGTCTGGGGAGGGGGTGGCAAAAACAGTGGCGTACATACAGGGGTCGCAGTTGCGACTGGGCCCGGCACTCCAGGCGCATGATTGAGGGAGAGATGTTAAGCTCAAGCTGCCGGCGTGGCGACGAGTCTGCATGCCACGTTTCTGACACTGTCACTGCACTGACTGCTGGCATTTTGCCAGCAGCTTGAGCGGCGCGATGTGGCTGAGCGGGGATTATAAAGTTGTGAGCGGCCGGGGCCACAATAATTACTGCGCGGCCGCCCACTCGCACAGCTTAGAGGGAACACTGACTGCAGGGGCCAGGGGGGTCCACAGGCGGCCGGGCCCTGCGACCCCTGTATGTACGCCACTGTTTGTGCCGCTCCCTCCCCAGACAACCAATGTCCGACACCCGATGTCTAACACCTGACCCCTGATGGCTGATGGAGTTTAGGCTGAGGGCTGACATCTGATGTCTGACCCCTGATGGCTGATGGAGTTTAGGCTAAGGGATGACAACTGATGTCTGACCCCTGGTGGCTGAGAGGTGACACCTGACGGCTGATGGAGTTTGGGGTGAGGGCTGATGGAGGAGGTATTTTTTTTTACTGATGTCTGAGGGACGAGGAACTTTTGAGTTAGGGGGGAGGGAATTTTGGCTGACGTCTGAGGTAGGAGGGAGTTTTGGATCAGGGAGGAGGGAGTTTTGGCTGACGTATGAGGTAGGAGGGAGTTTAGTCTGACGGAGGAGGGAGTTTGGTCTGAGGGAGGAGGACTGATGAAGTTTTGCCTGATGGAGCAGGGAGTTGTGGATAATGTCTGAGGATGTCCTAATATATGTATGCCGTACCAGTGATATCTCACATGTATGTATGACATATCAGAAGATCAAATAGTCTGGGCTTCCCGTATAGGCAACTACTTAACCATTTCTATTAGGTTTGGTACTTTAAATTTATGCACCAGTGACATTTCTGCACTGCCCTCTCCACTATCCTGAGAAAGTTATTGATCAGCTCTTTTCATGGCCCCTTTCCCTGATTACTTAGTTTGGTGGGGCAGCCAGCTCTAGGAAGATCCATTCAGTTGGTTTGGAACCACCAGACGAGTTTCATCCATTACTGGTATTTGTCTATTGGGATTGGAAAGAGTTTTTTTCATTTCCCTATAACACTTGTGCTGCCTTCCCTAAATAGCTACTGAACGGCACATAGACGGTGGTGCTATTCTATTTTCCTTTATCTACACTAGCATCTACTCCATCCCTCTGGCGCCTTTTCCCCAGGACTAATAACCCTGATGGAATTACTCAACCTCTTTTTTCTCTTCTCCTATTGCAGCTCTAGGAAGAGTCATAGTTGTTTCAAACATCTTCCATTTAAGAATTATGCAGGCTAATGTCCTCAAATTCTTTTTTTACCCTTCTCCAGATCTGTGTCTCCACACAATTCTGTCTCTGAGCTCTACAGGCAGCTCTTTCCTCCTCATGGCTTGGTTTTTGCATTGATATGCATTGTCAGCTTATATAGACAGGGATTTGTCTTTCAAAAACATATCCAATCAACTGAATTTACCACAGGCGGACTCCAATCATGGTGTAGAAACATCTCAAAGATGATCAAGAGAAAAGGGAGGCCTCCAGAGCTAAATTTCAAGTGTCAGTAAGGTCTCATGCACACGACCATGGTGTGTTTTGCGGTCTGCAAATCACGGATCTTCAAAACACAGATGTCGTCCGTGCGCGTTGCGCAATTTGCGGAACGGCATGAACAGCCTTTAATATAAATGCCTATTCTTTTCCGCAAAGTGCGGACAAGAATAGGACATGTTATATTTTTTTTGCGGGGCCACGGAATGGAGCAATGGATGCGGACAGCACACGGAGTGCTGTCCACATATTTGCGGCCCCATTGAAGTGAATGGATCCGCATCCGAGCCGCCAAAACTGCGGCTCGGATGTGGACCAAAACAATGGCCGTGTGCATGAGGCCTAAAGGGTCTAAATACTTATGGGCAGGCCAAATTTTAGTTTTTCTTTTTGTAAAAAATATTTCTAAAATTCTATTTTCAAATTCTCATTACTGGGAAATGAGTGCAGATCGATTGTTTTTGTTACTTTAGCACAACATTGCAAAATGTGAAAAAAGTGAAGACTTTCCAAATGCACTGTACCCCTTTAAGCCTCCACATTTTTTTTTTATATACTTGCATAAAAGGGGTTATCTGGGAATTTTATATTGATGACCTATATAAAATTTTATATTGATGACCTAGATCTTCAATATCAGATCGATGGTGGTCCGACTCCTAGGACCCCCCGATGATCAAACGTTAGAACAGGCCCCTGCACTCTGTGAGCGCTCTTCCTTGGCCAGTAACGTCACCGAATATTGGTCACATGGCCTAGCTGCAGCTCAGTCCCAGTCAAGTCCCAGTCCCAGTCCCAGTCCCAGTCAAGTGGGAAGACAATGTAATAGAGCAGCACGAAATGCCAGCAGAATGCTTGGATGTATAGGGAGAGGTATAAGCAGTAGAAAGAGTGAAGTGCTTATGCCGCTGTACAGAACACTGGTGAGACCTCACTTGGAGTATTGTGCGCAGTACTGGAGGCCATATCTCCAGAAGGATATAGATACTCTAGAGAGAGTTCAGAGAAGAGCTACTAAACTAGTACATGGATTGCAGGATAAAACTTACCAGGAAAGGTTAAAGGACCTTAATATGTATAGCTTGGAAGAAAGAAGAGACAGAGGGGATATGATAGAAACTTTTAAATACATAAAGGGAATCAACTCGGTAAAGGAAGAGAGCATATTTAAAAGAAGAAAAACTACCACAAGAGGACACAGTTTTAAATTAGAGGGGCAAAGGTTTAAAAGTAATATAAGGAAGTATTACTTTACTGAGAGAGTAGTGGATGCATGGAATAGCCTTCCTGCAGAAGTGGTAGCTGTGAAGGGGTTTAAGCATGCATGGGATAGGCATAAGGCCATCCTTTATATAAGATAGGGCCAGGGGCTATCCATAGTATTCAGTATATTGGGCAGACTAGATGGGCCAAATGGTTCTTATCTGCCGACACATTCTATGTTTCTATGTTTCTATGTTAAGTCAATGGCAATACAGCGCAAAGCCGCTATACAATGTACAGCGCTATGCTTGGTTAGCTGCCTGGATTTTCCTGAAACAGCTGATCGGTGGGGGTGCTGGGAATCAGACCTCCGCCGAGCTGATGTTGATAACAAATCCTGAGGACAGGTCATCAATATCAAATTCCTGGAGAACCCCTTTAATAATGTGCTCCATTTTTACCATGTATAGTATTATTTATATGTTAGAGCAGGCATCCTCAAACTGCGGCCCTCCAGCTGTTGTAAAACTACAACTCCCACAATGCCCTGCTGTAGGCTGATATCTGTAGGCTGTTCGGGCATGCTGGGAGTTGTAGTTTTGCAACAGCTGGAGGGCCGCAGTTTGAGGATGCCTGTGTTAGAGTATCCTTTTAAGACTTTTAACTCTTTCATTACTTCCGCCATACATCTACAGCGGAATTCAGCTCTTTAAAGATATCGCCTGCTCCTTAGCCGCTGGGTTACCTAGGGCTAATGTCTACGATTGGTGCTATCTTTACGGGGCCCAAATGGCCACCCCACTTGAAGATCGGGTGAGCCGTTCATTCCTTGTGGTAGCCTCAGTCCCTATGAAGGATCCGAGGCTACCACAGCAGTAGTTCCTATGGAGGCCTGCAGGTGGCAGGGCTCCATGAGAACATAGCACAACTCCCATAGCCTGCAATGGCAAATCATTGCAATCTATGGGACAAGCGATCACACAATTACTTGTTAAAGGAGAATTAAAATGTGTGGGGAAAAAAAGTAATTTTTTTTAATTAAAGGTCATCTGAAACTGGCTGACCTGTTACTTGTGCGCTTGGCAGCTGAAGGCATCTGTGTTGGTCCCATGGTCATATGTGCCCGCATTACTGGGAAAAATGTGCTCCTAGAGGCTAATTTGCATATAGTAGAACTTCATTTTAATCCCAGTGTTTGAAAGGGTTAAGATTTCAGTACAAACTAAAATTTTCGCAATTTTTTTTTAGAAAACCAAGTATGTATTAAGATTATTGCTGAAGGGGAATTAACGTGTGAAATGCTCAATAAAACTGTGTACACAATATAGGCTCCAAAAATGTCTGTTAAAGAGGTAAGTAATTATCTTTAACAATGTTGCCCTGTCCTTGCCTTCTGCTTCCATCAAATTGGAAATCTGGAAATGTTTAACAACTCCTAACACAGCAGGGGACACATAAAATGCTCCAGAGGTCTGCTTAATTCAGCGCTCCCGCATTGCACTCTAAGGACGTATCCTCAGAAGCCGCAGCGTTTCCTTGTGTTCTACAGAAGTATAATTACAATGATAATAAATAGGCAGCAACTGACCATAGTATGTATGCTAATCTCTGGACCGCTGGCCCACATTGTGCATTTGGATACATTTTATTAGCAGCAGACTGTTTGTATGCGAACAATAATGCACAAAAAGTGATAGTCGGAGGTTAGCGGCACTAATAGACAATTATCTAAAGTACAGGATGGAATTTTTTCTGGTTGACAAGACTATCAAGCCCAGACTTCCTTCTTCAAATTTGAAACATTAGGATAGTAGAATATATGGTCCTGTCACTGTAATGCCAGATTTACAGCTCCTCATAGTAAGCATGCTGGTATATGGCAATCTATACGGTTTTCCTATAACTGGTGACAAAGGTGAATAACTTCCTAACAGTGGGAGGTATGGAGGTTAAAGGGGTTTTCCGAGGCTTTAATACTGATGACCTATCCTTTGGTGATTGGTGAGGGTACGAAACCCGGGACCCCCACCGATCAGCTATTTGAGAGCACCGCAGCCTTGGACACATGGACTAGGCGCAGCTCAGCCACATTCAAGTGAATGAGGCTGAGCGTGATACCAAGCACGGCCACTATACAATGTACAGCGCTGTGCTCGGTGAGCTGCGAGAAGGCCGCACACTCATGGGAGAACCAGTGCCTTCTCAAACAGCTGATCAGAGGGGTCCCGGGTGTGGGACCCCCGCTGATCAGATACTGATGACTTATTCTCCCCCTCTATCCTGTTTTCTAGTCACTGTATTAGGGTCCATTCACACGTCCGCAAAATGGGTCTGCATGGGTGCAGACCCATTCATTTTCAATGGGGCCGAAATGTGTTGTCCGCATCCGCATTTGCGGATCCGCACTTCCGCATCCGTGCTTCCGTTTCCGCAAAAAAATTGAACATGTCCTATTCTTGTCCGCAATTGCGGACAAGATAAGGCATTTTCTATTATAGTACCCGCGATGTGCGGTCCGCAAATTGCGGAATGCACATTGCCGGTGTCCGTGTTTTGCGGATCTGCAATTTGCGGATCCGCAAAACACTTACAGACGTGGGAATGGACCCTTACACCTGATGGGATTTTGGTAACTATGATGGCTTTTGAAAATGTATTTACAGTGCTAGCGGGTAAAGGGTTTGTTGGAAGATGAGGCAGATGTCCCGTTTTCTGATTAAGATAAATTGCAGAATGTTTTATATGCTCACATATACTGGTTATTTAGGTGGACGTAAAGCGGTGGATGCCAGCAATGGCACTTGGAAACAAGCAGTGTATAATATGACTTAAAAATGAATAACTCATTAGTAACTTTGTCCACATGATAAATGTCATTTGCTGAAGTGAGACAACCATATTAATTATAAGCATGTTTTCAATTATACATAACATTGCACTCTCTATTATTTTACCAAGCTGCAGGCTGCTGAGGAGGTCACAGTTAAGGGGATGGTCCGCTATGGAGGTCAGTGTTAAGGGGCAGATTGCTGTAAAGGCCAATGTTAAGGGGGCGCAGTGTTATGAAAATCACTGTTAAGGAGATAAGGTACTGTGGAGGTCACTAATAAAGGGGCGGCCGCTGTGGAGGTCACTGTTAAAGGGGCGGGCCACTGTGGAGGTCACTGTTAAGGGGGCAGGATACCGTGGAGATCACTGTTAAACGGGTGGGCTCTGTGAAGGTCTCTGTAAAGGGGGCAGGGAACTGTGTAGGTCACAGTTAAGTGGACGGTCCACTATGGAGGTCACTGCTAAGGGGGCAGGGTGTTGTTCAGGTCACATTTTAAGGGAACAGAGCTCTGTGGAGGTCACTGTTAAGGGGGCGGGTTATTGTGGAAATCACTATTAATGAGACGGGGAACTGTGGAGGTCACAAATAAAGGGCCGGCCGCTGTGGAGGTCACTGTTAAAGGGATGGGTGCTGTGGAGGTTACTGTTAAGGGGGTGCGGAACCGTGGAGGTCACTATTGAAGGGGCAGTTGCCGTGGAGGTCACTGTTAAGGGGGAGGGTTATTGTGAAAATCACTGTTAAGGAGACGGGGTACTGTGGAGGTCACTAATAAAGCGGAGGGCGCTGTGGAGGTCACTGTTAAAGGGGTGGGCACTGTGGAGGCCACTGTTAAGGGAGGAGGGGACTGTGGAGGCCACTATTAAAGGGGCAGCGGTGTACTGTGAGGTCACTGTTAAGGCAGCGGGGTACTGTGGCAGTCACTGTGGAGGTCTCTGTTAAGGGGGCCAGGAATGGTGGAGGTCACAGTTAAGGGGACTGTAACCTATGGTCTGTGTTAAGGGGTGGGTGCTGTAGAGGTCACTGTTAAGGAGGTGGGCCCCTGTGGAGGTCACTGTGAAGTGGGTGAGGTGCTGTGGAATTCACTGTTAAAGGGGCAGGTTGCTGTGAAGGTCAAAGTTAAGATGGTAGGCTGCTGTGGAGGTCCCATTTTAAGGAGGCCGGGCACTGTGGGGGGTTAGTGTTAAGGGGACGGGGTACTGTAGATGTCACTGTTATAGGGGATACTGTTGATATCTTTTAACAACACACACAAACATTAAATGAAATAGATGAAATATACCCGTGCGAAGCCGGGTCCTTCTGCTAGTATATATATACAGGGAGTGCAGAATTATTAGGCAAATGAGTATTTTGACCACATCATCCTCTTTATGCATGTTGTCTTACTCCAAGCTGTATAGGCTCGAAAGCCTACTACCAATTAAGCATATTAGGTGATGTGCATCTCTGTAATGAGAAGGGGTGTGGTCTAATGACATCAACACCCTATATCAGGTGTGCATAATTATTAGGCAACTTCCTTTCCTTTGGCAAAATGGGTCAAAAGAAGGACTTGACAGGCTCAGAAAAGTCAAAAATAGTGAGATATCTTGCAGAGGGATGCAGCACTCTTAAAATTGCAAAGCTTCTGAAGCGTGATCATCGAACAATCAAGCATTTCATTCAAAATAGTCAACAGGGTCGCAAGAAGCGTGTGGAAAAACCAAGGCGCAAAATAACTGCCCATGAACTGAGAAAAGTCAAGCGTGCAGCTGCCAAGATGCCACTTGCCACCAGTTTGGCCATATTTCAGATCTGCAGGATCACTGGAGTGCCCAAAAGCACAAGGTGTGCAATACTCAGAGACATGGCCAAGGTAAGAAAGGCTGAAAGACGACCACCACTGAACAAGACACACAAGCTGAAACGTCAAGACTGGGCCAAGAAATATCTCAAGACTGATTTTTCTAAGGTTTTATGGACTGATGAAATGAGAGTGAGTCTTGATGGGCCAGATGGATGGGCCCGTGGCTGGATTGGTAAAGGGCAGAGAGCTCCAGTCCGACTCAGACGCCAGCAAGGTGGAGGTGGAGTACTGGTTTGGGCTGGTATCATCAAAGATGAGCTTGTGGGGCCTTTTCGGGTTGAGGATGGAGTCAAGCTCAACTCCCAGTCCTACTGCCAGTTTCTGGAAGACACCTTTTTCAAGCAGTGGTACAGGAATAAGTCTGCATCCTTCAAGAAAAACATGATTTTCATGCAGGACAATGCTCCATCACACGCGTCCAAGTACTCCACAGCGTGGCTGGCAAGAAAGGGTATAAAAGAAGAAAATCTAATGACATGGCCTCCTTGTTCACCTGATCTGAACCCATTGAGAACCTGTGGTCCATCATCAAATGTGAGATTTACAAGGAGGGAAAACAGTACACCTCTCTGAACAGTGTCTGGGAGGCTGTGGTTGCTGCTGCACGCAATGTTGATGGTGAACAGATCAAAACACTGACAGAATCCATGGATGGCAGGCTTTTGAGTGTCCTTGCAAAGAAAGGTGGCTATATTGGTCACTGATTTGTTTTTGTTTTGTTTTTGAATGTCAGAAATGTATATTTGTGAATGTTGAGATATTATATTGGTTTCACTGGTAAAAATAAATAATTGAAATGGGTATATATTTGTTTTTTGTTAAGTTGCCTAATAATTATGCACAGTAATAGTCACCTGCACACACAGATATCCCCCTAAAATAGCTAAAACTAAAAACAAACTAAAAACTATTTCCAAAAATATTCAGCTTTGATATTAATGAGTTTTTTGGGTTCATTGAGAACATGGTTGTTGTTCAATAATAAAATTAATCCTCAAAAATACAACTTGCCTAATAATTCTGCACTCCCTGTATATATATATATATATATATATATATATATATATATATATATGAGCGAATTTGGAATTTGTCTTTTTAGTGGAATGATAATTGCACTCATAAGGGTATACTCATATGACCAATCTGTTGCACTCAGTTAAGTGACCTGCTTTGTTCATCTGGGGCTTCCACATATCGAATGTGCTTACTAGAGATGAGTGGTATTTGTTGGTATTTCAGACCGGGCCATTTACCCCCTTCCTGACCAGGCCTAATTTTGCTAATCTGACATGTCACTTTATGTGCTAATAACTTTGGAACACTTTTGCTTATCCAAGCCATTCAGAGATTGTTTTCCCGTGACTCATTGTACTTCATGTTAATGGTAAATTTGAGTCAATATGGTTTATAAAATTATTTAGTTCTAAAAAAATCCAAACGTTAACAAAAATTTGAAAAAATTTGCTGTTTTCTAAATTTGAATCTCTCTGATTTTAAGACAGATAGTGATGCCTCATAAAATATTCATTAATTAACATTCCCCATATGTCTACTTTATGTTGGCATCACTTTAGTAATGTAATTTTATTTTTTTAGGACGTTAGAAGGTTTAGAATTTTAGAAGCAATTTTTAAAAAATTTAAGAAGTCAACTTTTTAAAGAACCAGTTCAGTTATGAAGTCACTTTGTGGGGCTTACATAATAGAACCAACTCATAAATGACCACATTTTAGAAATGACACCCCTTGAGCGAGCACTTCGCTCAACAGCTGTTTCATAGAATTTTTAATACTTGGGTGTGAAAATAAAAAAAAACATTTTTTTTTTACAAGAAAATGGTGCTTTAAGCCCAAACTTTCTTCTTTACAAAAGATAACAGGAGAATATCCCCCACAATTTGCTACCCACTTTCTCCTGAATACAATAACACCCCAATTGTGGTCGTAAACTGTTATTTGGGGATACGCCAGGGCTCAGAAGGGAAGGAGTGGCATCTGGATTTTCTAACATGGAATTTTCTGTCATGGTTTTTAAGATTAATAAGCACAGGTTACTTACAACTACATTAAGTAAAGTCCCAAAAACAGTAATGGCCAGCATCACAACCCCTCAACAAGCCCACTCAACATGGAACAGATACACCTACATACATACAAAAAAGCTGAGTCTAAGAAGGCCTCAAATAATGGTCTTTATTGAATATATGCATAAAACATAATAAGAATAGAGACAAAATTTACATTAATACAACTCTCATATAGAGGGGAGGGATGCAAAAAAATAATAGACATCCCTTAACCGCAAATGCATTAATGGTTGAAGAGTAAAAAATATACATGCTAGTGCATCAAAGTGCATGAAAATTATAAACAAAAGACACCCCTCATATAATGTGACATTAATCTATTACATACCCATTAAAAGGTAGGTCACCTCAGGAGAACCGCACGCCCCGGCGCACGTTTCGGCAACACCTTCATCTAGGGCCCAAGTTACAGGGGAAATACACCCCCCAGAGAGGGCTGATCGTGGTCTATGGAAGAGCCGACAGCTCCTGCATTCCTCCGGTCCATTCCTGTGTATACAGCGATCTAGAAGGCAGGTACACCCAGGAACGGTCCCTGCCTTTGTCACTGACAGCGGGCCCCCCGCTCGGCAGCTGCACAATTAGCGTGCAGCTGCGGTCTCTGAAAGGACATTCCAGAACGTCCATTCAGAGATAAACCCAACAGGACATTTATAGTCGATGGGCGATCGGGAAGTGGTTAAAGAGCATCTGTCAGCAGATTTGTCCCTATAACACTGTCTGACCTGTTACATGTGCACTTGGCAGCTGAAGACATCTGTGTTGGTCCCATGTTCATATGTGGCCGCATTGCTGAGAAAAAGGATGTTTTGATATATGCAACTGAGCCTCTAGGAGCAACGGGGGCATTTTCGTTACACCTAGAGACTCTCTTTGCAACTGTCGCGCCCTCTGCACTTTGAGTGACAGGGCCAGGCAGTGAAAACATTATCAGCCAGTTTCATAGATATAAATCTGCTGACAGAGACCTTTAAATTTATGGAACTATTTTCTTCTTTTAGACATCAATGGAAAACCCAGGAATGTAGGTGTCCAATTCAGAATTCTGGACACATTAGTTACCTGGCTCCAAGCTTTGCTTGGCCCTCAGGTTAAAAAAAAGAGTATGAGCAACCTGTTGCATCTTAAGGTTCCTACAGGAATGACATATTACTGTTGGTCTGTCCACTTTGACATGAATAACCCTACCCTGGGCCCTGCCTATAGATCATTCAGTCCACGCTAAGCATTGTTAAATGACAAGTCTGGATGCCAGCCATCACCTCTGGTAAAAATGATAGAGAACCCCCACCTATTTGAACAGGACAAATGGGACGGTGTCTTCTATCAATCTTGATACTTCTACTTTTTGCAACTTAGCTTGAATCGTGTCACAAACAATCTGGTCTTGTGCAAAGCATGGTAAATTTGCATTGGTTTTGCTGCAATTTTGCACAAAACACACCAAAACCGCAAACTTTTGAATTATGCCTGGGGCCCTTCAGAGCCAGCAGAAGAGCATGGCCTGAAACGGCAAGAGGACCAATGATAATCTGGTCCTGATCCTGGGAGGAGGCAAGTTTGCTGGTCACGCCTGCGGGGCACCTACGTTACAAAAGGGAGTCCAGTCACCAAGGCTAAACTCTATAGGTCCGCTATGAATACTTTCTCTAACATGCAAATACACTGCTCAAAAAAATAAAGGGAACACTTAAACAACACAATGTAACTCCAAGTCAATCACACTTCTGTGAAATCAAACTGTCCACTTAGGAAGCAACACTGAGTGACAATCAATTTCACATGCTGTTGTGCAAATGGGATAGACAACAGGTGGAAATTATAGGCAATTAGCAAGACACCCCCAATAAAGGAATGGTTCTGCAGGTGGTGACCACAGACCACTTCTCAGTTCCTATGCTTCCTGGCTGATGTTTTGGTCACCTTTGAATGCTGGCGGTGCTTTCACTCTAGTGGTAGCATGAGACGGAGTCTACAACCCACACAAGTGGCTCAGGTAGTGCAGCTTATCCAGGATGGCACATCAATGCGAGCTGTGGCAAAATGGTTTGCTGTGTCTGTCAGCGTAGTGTCCAGAGCATGGAGGCGCTACCAGGAGACAGGCCAGTACATCAGGAGACGTGGAGGAGGCCGTAGGAGGGCAACAACCCAGCAGCAGGACCGCTACCTCCGCCTTTGTGCAAGGAGGAACAGGAGGAGCACTGCCAGAGTCCTGCAAAATGACCTCCAGCAGGCCACAAATGTGCATGTGTCTGCTCAAACGGTCAGAAACAGACTCCATGAGGGTGATATGAGGGCCCGACATCCACAGGTGGGGGTTGCGCTTACAGCCCAACACCGTGCAGGATGTTTGGCATTTGCCAGAAAACACCAAGATTGGCAAATTCGCCACTGGCGCCCTCTGCTCTTCACAGATGAAAGCAGGTTCACACTGAGCACATGTGACAGACGTGACAGACTCAGGAGACGCCGTGGAGAATGTTCTGCTGCCTGCAACATCCTCCAGCATGACCGGTTTGGCATTGGGTCAGTAATGGTGTGGGATGGCATTTCTTTGGAGGGCCGCACAGCCCTCCATGTGCTCGCCAGAGGTAGCCTGACTGCCATTAGGTACCGAGATGAGATCCTCAGACCCCTTGTGAGACCATATGCTGGTGCGGTTGGCCCTGGGTTCCTCCTAATGCAAGACAATGCTAGACCTCATGTGGCTGGAGTGTGTCAGCAGTTCCTGCAAGACGAAGGCATTGATGCTATGGACTGGCCCGCCCGTTCCCCAGACCTGAATCCAATTGAGCACATCTGGGACATCACGTCTCGCTCTATCCACCAACGTCACGTTCCACCACAGACTGTCCAGGAGTTGGCAGATGCTTTAGTCCAGGTCTGGGAGGAGATCCCTCAGGAGACCATCCGCCACCTCATCAGGAGCATGCACAGGCGTTGTAGGGAGGTCATACAGGCACGTGGAGGCCACACACACTACTGAGCCTCATTTTGACTTGTTTTAAGGACATTACATCAAAGTTGGATCAGCCTGTAGTGTGTTTTTCCACTTTAATTTTGAGGGTGACTCCAAATCCAGACCTCCATGGGTTAAGAAATTTGATTTCCATTTTTTTTTTGTGTGTGATTTTGTTGTCAGCACATTCAACTATGTAAAGAACAAAGTATTTCAGAAGAATATTTAATTAATTCAGATCTAGGATGTGTTATTTTTGTGTTCCCTTTATTTTTTTGGAGCAGTGTATTTATAAAAAAGCATTTTTTTCAATTTGCTTCTTACCTTTTTGTGCTTATTAATACTTATCTCCGATCACACGCCCCGGGTGCCATTCTCTTTATTTTATTTATGCCCTCCTTGGCACCCCTGAGTTTTTTAATTATATCCAATCATATCCCAAGTTATTTCATAATGGCACTGTGACTTGGAAATTTCATGTATAAAACCATCCTTCAGCTGCATAAACATTATTTTCATGTTCCATATTAATTTATTACCGTGCTTTACATCAGTTGTGAGACATTAATACTTTCCTATTGACATGATTCAGTCTAATTTCATGACTATGCTGTCAAGCTAAAGCAAAGTTCACACACTGCAGTTTAGTCATGGTTTGGCCTTCCAAAGTATAAGAGGAAAGATTTAGCCTTCTCCCTTAGCATTCTGTTCATGCTTTTCCAGTAAAAAAAAAAGTATTTAAAAAAGAATTAACTGGTTATAGACCGCCGCTGTACTTTTGCAGCAGGTGGTCTTGTTACCTAAAGCACACGCCATAGCTGATTTACAGGGCAGGCATCAGCCTCCAGATGTAAGTCCTCAACCATGAAAGACTATCAGGGATCCTGGAGGGGAGACAGAAGACATTTTCATCACTTCTGTCCTCTCTGATCTCACATACACAGCTCTTAGTGTCTATTGGTCAGTCACTGATTGCCGGGACTAACTACACCCAGCACAGGTGTAATATGTCAATTGTGCTGGGCAGATGTCCCCTGTATTTGTGGATGAAACGCAGTCCCAGTTACAGTGGAAAAGTATAGTGTAAGACAAAAAGAATATTAGCAAAGTCCCCAAAAAAGGTATTCTCTGACTTTTTGAGACCGTGTAAGTGTAAAATCTTCCACTGAGTGGAAACCTAACGGTTATGTGCCAAATCCGTCCTTTCCGATCTCCTGCTCCTATAATGGAGCAGGAGAAGGGAAAGGCTGAATGCTGATGTGAACTCAGCCTTAGAAAAGTCCCAGTTAACCAAAATTGGGTATGTAATATATCAAAATATAAGATAGGTTTAGGGTAAAACTATATGATTGCCAAAAAAAATAAAAAGACAAAAATGACCCTGATCCAGTTAAATATGAGCAACATTTTATGTACCTAGGCCAGACACAGAGAAATAACTCATTAAACACTGTCAATAGTACACACACAAATATTAAAGGGGTTCTCCACCTTTAGGATCCATTCACACGTCCGTTGTTTCTTTCCTGATCTGTTCCGTTTTTTGCGGAACAGATCTGGACCAGTTCTGTACCCATTCATTTTCAATGGGTCCTGAAAAAAATCGGACAGCTCAATGTCTGATTTTTTTTCAGGACCCATTGAAAATGAATGGGTACAGAACTGGTCCAGATCTGTTCTGCAAAAAACGGAACAGATCAGGAAAGAAACAACGGACGTGTGAATGGACCCTTATTGTGTATGGTCGGACCCGTGGTGGTGAGCATGCTTAACCGGTCCTCAATGCTGGGTTCCGGTTCCATCTCTCTCCCTTATGCCCAGCTGATCCTGTTGGTACCCTGTTCAACATCCTGTTTGATGCAGGACATTGGACCGCTTCAGGCAATGACTAGCCATAGTCACTGGGTCATGTGCCATATGGGTGACATGTGACCACTGTGGCAGTCATGTGTTGATATCCCTGCTCAGCCAGACACTGGCAGAGGCAAGGTCACCTCCATTTCCAGTGTGTTCAGCTGGGATCATGAAACAGAGATCAGCAGGAACACTATAAGTGCAGGAACAGGTGCAGAGGATCACTGAGTTTAAGTATACAGAATTTCTTTTAACACATTATGCCCTTTAGAATAAAAAATGTTAATCCCGCAACACAACCCTTTAAAGGTAGCCACTCTGATTATCATATTTTTCGCCCTATAAGACGCACTTTCCCCCCACCAAAGTGGGGGGGGGGAAAGTCAGTGCGTCTTATGGTGCGAATACTAATGAGTGCTTCCAATATGGAAGCGCTCATTAGTACAGGAGGAAGCAGTGAATGCAGTGCTCCCTGGGCTCTGTACTCACCTCTTCCTCATCTTCCTTGGCCGTTCGCTGTGCTGTGACTGCGCACAGCATGTGAACATCGGTGCGCACCGGGTCACAGCACAGCGCGTAACAGACTGCTCTAGAAGAGTGTGGATGTGAGGAGCGGCAGCCGGAGCAGGAGAAGTAAGTTAATCGTTTAATTGTTTTTTTATGTCTATTCCGAGCCAGGGGGTCTGATCTGAGGTCAGTTTGGGGGTCATTCACATCAGGCTCTGATCTGAGGTCTGCTTGGGGGGTAATTCACATCGGTCTTTGATCTGTGGTCTGCCTGGGGGGCACATTCACATTGGACCTCTGATCTGAGATGTCCTTGGGGAGTTTATTCACATTTGGGGTCTGATCTCAGATTTGCTTGGGGGGTTCATCACATTGGGGCGCTGATCTAAGGTCTGCATGGGGGGTCATTCACATTGGGGCTGTCATCTGAGGTCTGATTGGAGGTCTTATGGCTCTAAGCTGAGGTCTGATGAAAAATATATTTTTTAATTATTTTCCTCCTCTAAAACCTAGGTGCGTCTTATGGGCAGGTGCTTCTTACAGGCCTAATATTATGGTAGATTAATGTTGCCGAACCCAACAATTTTGACAGGACAAGTTGACTATCTTTGTGTGTAGGGGTGTCCTAACTCTCCGCTGATGACAGATATCAGGACAAGAAGGATTGGGCAGTTTGATTTCAACATGCTGAAAGGGGTTACCTAATTTCTAGATATTGATGGGCTATACTCAGAATAGGTCATCAATATAAGATCAGTGGGGGACCAACACCTGTCACCCCCACTGATCAGCTATTTTCAGCAGCCACCGGTGCTAGACAGAACACAGTGGATGAAACTGGATGCAGAAAACCCTATGCACTGTGTAGTGGCTGTGTCGGCATACTACATCTCAGCTTCCATCAGCCCAAAACAGCTGATCAGTGGGGGTGCTGGTGTGAAACCCCCACCAATTTGATGTACCATATATGTCCTATACTAAAGATAGGCCATCAGTATATAGAAACCAGAGAACTCCTTTATTCCTTAGTTCTTTGCCACCCATGACAAAGAGGTTTTCCAGGAATTAAGAAAATGAAAATAATTAAATATTACTTTATTATAAGTATATTCTCAAATACCTTTCAGTATTTATAATGGCTCGTTTTGTGTGGGGAGCAATCATCAGGGGAAACAAAATGGCCGCTGTCCCATTAGTTCACACAAAATCTGTCTAGCAGTGGACTATTCACCTTTAAGGGGTTTTCCAGGAATTAAGAAAATGAAAATAATTAAATATCACTTTATTATAAGTATATTCTCAAATACCTTTCAGTATTTATAATGGCTCGTTTTGTGTGGGGAGCAATCATCAGGGGAAACAAAATGGCCGCTGTCCCATTAGTTCACACAAAATCTGTCCTGATCACACATTAGGACAAGTTACTTTACAACACTGAGGTAAAGAGCTGCCTCATCCTCCTCTCTACTTGGGATTATGCTCCTGAATACAGTTTAATATGATCTTTAGCTGAATCTCTGTGGAATTTAGTTCATGAGGAGACATGAAGTACAGACAGGACAGACAGGACAGACTGTGCTAATGTGGGGCTGTGGTAATGTAGACTGTCAACAAGAGCTGCTGCTCATTAGCCACATCTCACCTTCCTCTCATGTCTCCTCATCTTCTCCATTCCCACAGAGATTCAGCTGTATTCAGGATCATGATTCCTGACAAGTAGAGCAGAGGATGAGGCAGCTCTTTTACTCAGTGTTGTGAGGTAACTTTGGCCTGCTGTGTGATTAGGACAGATTTTGTGTGTACTAATAGGATGGCGGCCATTTATTTCCTAATGACTGCTCCCCAGACAAAACAAGCCATTCTAAGTAATGAAAGGTATTTATGAATATATTTATGATAAAGTTATATTTAAGTATTTAATTTTTTTTTTAATTCCTGGAGAACACCTTAACCCCTTCCCGACACATGACCGAATAGCAGGTGACTTGCCGCATTTTGACGTACTATTACTTCATGGTGATCGGGCCGGCAACGGAGCAGTGCGCGCCCGATCACTGCAGGGGCCCGGCAGTCCCTGATAGCCGGGTCCCTGCTCTATCCGCCGGCTTAGCTGTAAAAGCCGATGCCGGCGGATTAACCCCTTCTATGCCGCGGTCAGCGCTGACAGCGGCATATAAGGTGCATGCAGCGGGGGAGGGATTTCCATAGGGGTGCCGGGCGGGTGTGTTGCGGATCCGCAACACACCACGGACGTGTGAATGGAGCCTAAATCCAGCATTACAAAGCTGCAAAGTGATACCAGGTTGTAAACCTTGTTTCATTAACCTTTTTAGGGGAAGATACATTTCATAGATTTTTGCTTGCTGTCCGTGAATGGGAATATTCTTACTTGCAACCACAGGCTGAAAACCGTTAAAAACCCAATACTTGAAGCTTGCTACAATTTCATCAAGCATAGGCAACCCTGCGTGAGCTATAACAGCAGCACAAATCTCCAATTCTTGGATTTTTCTACAATGTAACGTATTCCCGCTGACCACTGGGGTCCCAGCAGCGGGATGTAATCAGCCAATGGTTGAGGGACCATTCTAAGAAAATGGATTGTCCTATATGACCTTCCATTTGAAGGGCAATTCTGTACTGGAGTCAAGTCAGTTGATAGTCTTTCTCTGTAGTTGCAGATGTAATAAACGTTAACTTGACAGTTAAGGTATGTCCACGGATTTTGAAAATCTGCCTACAAAATTCAGCATGGAATTCTCACTTTTTTTTAAACTCATTTGATGCACGTTTTTTATTCTTTGTTTTTTAACCAATGGGACTTTACTTCAATACAAAACTGCATTTTCAGCTTGTGGTTTTTGGCACAAATCCTTGCCAAAAGCTGCACAAAAATACGCAGACATGTATAGAGTGATATCTTGACGCTTCCCATTTATTTCATTGGGAGATTCAGCACGGATTGATTCTTTATTATTTTTTTTTAAACTGCATCCCGTTGAAATGAATGGGAAGCTGTTTGGAGACATTAGCTGATTTTGAGGCAGAAACTTAAAAAAAACAAAAACCAAAAAATCCATATGAACTGGCCCTAAATGTGAAATGAACTGTTTATTCAATGCATTAAAGAGGTATTCCCATCTTGGACATTTTGGAGCATATCGCTAGGGACCTGCACCTATACGCCCCAGAGGGCGCAATGTGGCAATGTGCATGTGTGGCCACCCTTTATTCAAACACAGTCAGTGTTTGGTCAGTGTTTATTCAGTGATTTCCATCAGCAATTGTGAACCAAAACCAGGAGTGGGTCAAGAACAGGTACTTTTTGCATTCTACAGGGTGGGCCATTTATATGGATATACCTTAATAAAATGGGAATGGTTGGTGATATTAACTTCCTGTTTGTGGCACATTAGTATATGTGAGGGGGGAAACTTTTCAAGATGGGTGGTGACCATGGCGGCCATTTTGAAGTCGGCCATTTTGAATCCAACTTTTGTTTTCTCAATAGGAAGAGGGTCATGTGACACATCAAACTTATTGGGAATTTCACACGAAAAACAATGGTGTGCTTGGTTTTAACGTAACTTTATTCTTTCATGAGTTATTTACAAGTTTCTGACCTCTTACAAAATGTGTTCAATGTGCTGCCCATTGTGTTGGATTGTCAATGCAACCCTCTTCTCCCACTCTTCACACACTGATAGCAACACCGCAGGAGAAATTCTAGCACAGGCTTCCAGTATCCGTAGTTTCAGGTGCTGCACATCTCGTATCTTCACAGCATAGACGATTGCCTTCAGATGACCCCAAAGATAAAAGTCTAAGGGGGTCAGATCGGGAGACCTTGGGGGCCATTCAACTGGCCCACGACGACCATTCCACTTTCCAGTGTGGATGCATGAAAATCGCAAGCATCCGCAAGCAAGTGCGGATGCAGTGCGATTTTCACGCACGGTTGCTAGGAGACGATCGGGATGGGGACCCGATCATTATTATTTTCCCTTATAACATGGTTATAAGGGAAAATAATAGCATTCTGAATACAGAATGCATAGTACAATAGGGATGGAGGTGATGGATCATGTGATGAGCACAGTGACGTCACCAAAGGTCCTTTTCCTCCTGGGCATCAAAGAAGAAGACAGAAGAGAAGCCGGGCTGCGCAAACAAGTGGATGAGGTGAGTTAAATTATATATATTTTTTTAACCCCTCCATCCCTAATTTACTATGCATTCTGTATTAAGAATACTATTATTTTCCCTTATAACCATGTTATAAGGGAAAATAATAATGATCGGGTCCCCATCCCGATCGTCTCCTAGCAACCATGCGTGAAAATCGCACCGCATCCGCACTTGCTTGCGGATGCTTGCGATTTTCACGCAACCCCATTCATTTCTATGGGGCCTGCGTTGCTTGAAAAACGCACAATATAGAGCTTTCTGCGATTTTCACGCAACGCACAAGTGATGAGTGAAAATCACTGCTTATGTACCCAGCCTCATTGAAGTGAATGGGTCCGGATTCAGTGCGGGTGCAATGCGTTCACCTCACGCATTGCACCCGCGTGGAATTCTCTTCTGTGTGAAAGAGGCCTTAGCGTTCATGCATACGAGCATGTGTGCCCCGTGCCCATGCTGCGCACACCGCAAAAAGCGGTCTTCAATGCATGGGTACTGGCCGAGTGCACACCGTTTGTGGATGTGGACCCATTCACTCGAATGGGTTCACGATCCGCAAGAGACGGTCTGCACCGAAAATAAAATAGGACATGTTCTATTTTTTTGCACTGCGGAGGCACGGACTAAAATCCCACAGAAACGCTCACGGCCGGTGCCGGTATATTGCAGACCCACTGTTTGAGGTCCACAAATCGGGGACACATGCTGGTGTGCACGAGCCCTTATCCTAATTATGCTATACTGTAGTTTATAGGAATGGTCCGAAGTGACCCTTTAATGTGGACTATAAGAAAGAGTTGCGCGCCATTAACAATGTACGAAAAGTTCCGATCCCTCGTCACTAAGATGTGAGAACTTTAGTAAAGCGGAACAGCGATGCAGTGAATGGACGAGTACAGAGGGTATTTTGCCTCTCAGATTAGCAGCACATATTGGATGCATTGACTCTAGCAAGACTTGCTACCAAGCAGGGACTTTTCTCATAACCTTTGATACCACCTACGCAAGCAGAGCAACTGCAAGACATTCTGCTGCTTGAAATAACCACAGCACAGGCAGGCGGCCAGCTTTGTTTTAGGGGAAAACTACATTAAAATAAATAAGATTTTCAGTCTTGGGACATTCAGCCTTTAACCCTCTATGTCCTGGTGTGTAGACTCGGGAGCAAAAAAATATTTCTAGCAAAGGCTAAAAGCTGTTGCAACCAGGAGTAAATGATAGCTTAATTCTAATCCTGCAACTGAAAATGTGTATAAAAATCAAGGCTTTAAGGCTACGAATTTTTAGATTAAGTGCACTTTTGGCAGGGACCTTTTGGTGTCTTATTCTGCTGGAAGGATTTGTGCCTTTTATACAAAGCAAAGACAAGCTGGGTCCTTTAGGCCCCTTCACTGCAAAGATATCCAGCGTGGACCAGAGTGAGGTATGGAATCACTTTCTACTTTGGATTTTTGGGTAAATTCCACAACTGAAATTTTGCAACCAGTATATGGTGCCTTACATTGCAAGTGAATGGGCTCTATGGAGAAAAAAAAAAACTGCGGTTTTAATGGCACGCTGAAAGTTGCCATTAAAGTTTTCAGGGAGTAGAACAGGGATCAGCAACCTCCGCACTACAGCTGTTCTGAAACTCCCAGAATCCTCCTTTCACTTCTGTGGGAGTTACAAGAACAGCCAAGTAAGTTTGCATGCTGGGAGTTGTAGTTTCACAGCAGCCGGAGTCAGTGGCGTACATAGAGAAGTAAGGGCCCCATAGCAAGGATCAAACCAGCCCCCCCCCCCCCCCCCTCTCCCACAGGACAGAAGGGTTTCCGCCGAAACCCCTTTCAATGACCTTTGGGACATTTTTTCCACTGCCTCATTTGCTAAAAGTTGTTTTTTTAGAGGTAGAGTCCTGACCAAGCTTTCACCCCCAGTAGAAGAGGAGATGATCCCAACTGTGGGCCCCCTCTTTCCCTGGGCCCCATAGCAATCGCATGGTCTGCCGGTAGTTACGCCCCTGGCCGGAGTGCTGAAGGTTTCTGATCCCTGGAGTTGATGACCTAATATCAGGGCCGATCTGCTGTTTGAAGAGGCTGGTGAATGCTGCAGACTCCTCACAGCATATCAAGCGTAGTGCCATTCATTGTATAGTGACTGCACTTGGTATTGCAGCTCAGACCCATTCACTTGAATGTGACTTAGCTGGACATTACATCACTGGCCTAGGAAGAGGCTGCAGCACTCTTCAGAGCACTGCAGCCTGCAGTCCGATCTCCACTGATCAGATACTGGTGACCTCTCGTAAAGATATGCAATCAATATATTACTCCTGCAAAAAAACTATTGTGTGAAATCTGCAGATATTTTTGTATTCAGATTTTGACATGGGTCTTGAGATGGAACTAGGGTAGCATTATTTAGTTACTCTCAGAAAAAAGTTCCCAGTGCAAATGGTGAGAATTGGAGATGAGCGAATTTTTAAAAAATTCGATTCGCTGGTTCGACGAATTTTTCGGGAAAAATTTAATCTGAATATATTCGAGGTGAAATAGGCTAAAAAACAGCTATTTCCTGGCTGCTGAGCGCCTTTTATAGTGGTGTAGAACACTGTGCCTTGCAGTAACACGCATAGCGAGTCTGCTTTGGTAGTGAAATAATACTGTGAGTCCGTATGACATGCAGATGACAGGTGTCGCTCTTAGAATTACTGCACACTTCACTTATTTGGGCAGTCATGGGGGCCAAAACTGACCAAATAACTCAAGTATGAACTCAGCCTTACAGGTCAATGTTAGCGCCAAGAAGAAGCGCACTCCTTTTACACCGTCGGCAGCTGATTCCACATCAATGTCAACAGAACCTGTTCTAGAGTGGAGACAGTGTCAGTAGTAATTTTTTGTTGATGTCACTGATTAATTAGCCCTTCCTCTGATCCGTCAGAACAATAACCCACAAAAAACTAATCCCGTCTGTGGAGTCTTCACTCGGTCAGCATTTGCTCAATAATCCATCAGTATTGATAATGCCCAAAAAATCAGGAGTGGATCTAAAACAGAGATGACACGTGAATGGAATATTTGCATGTCTTCTGTGTTTTGTACCCACTCCTGCTTTTTGCTACCAAATCATAAGCCTAGTCTGATGGGATCATACAGGCCTTACAGCTGCTACACAGACAGGATCCGTTGTGCGTCTCATTTTTCCTTCCTTCTGACAGATCAGAAGAAAGGTCAAATAAATGATGTCAGCCAGGCCGAAAGGCAAAATAGTGGACCAGTCATGAAGTGGGGAGGGTGGGAACAGCATGAGAAGTCCACAGAGTGGACCTATAACATAGTGGTGTGGTGAAAGCAGCATGAGGAGACCACAGAGTGGCCCAATAACAGGGTCTGGAGTTGGCAGCAGTATGAGGAGGTCACAGAGTGGCACAATGACACAGTCTGGAGTGGGCAGCATCAGGAAAAGTCCACCGAGGGGCACAATGACAGAGTCTGGAGGTGGCAGCAGTATGAGGAGGCCACCAAGTGGCACAATGACCGAGTCTGGAGGTGGTGGCAGCATCAGGAGGTTGTCATTGTTTTCATGTACTTTTTGTATATTTGTTTCATAATATATATTTTCCTCACACTTTCAGACGTCACACAGCCTCACATGACATCATTCAGTCCATACAGCAAAATGAGTTTTTCAGTCACCCATCAATACCGATAAAATATACTTAGAAAGAGTGGCACAATGACAGAGTCTGGAAGTGGCGGATGCAGCAGCAGCAGCATGAGAAGGCCACTGAGTGGCACATTGACAGAGTCTGTAGATGGCAGCAGTATGATGAAGCCACCGAGTGGTGGCAAGGTGACATAGTTTGGAGGTGGCGGCAGCATCCGGAGACCACAGAGTGGCAAGGTGACATAGTGTGGAGATGGCAGCAGCATGATGAGACCACAGAGTGGCAAGGTGACATAGTGTGGTGATGGCAGCAGCATGAGGAGACCACAGAGTGGCAAGGTGACATAGTTTGGAGGTGGTGGCAGCATCCGGAGACCACAGAGTGGCAAGGTGATATAGTGTGGAGGTGGCAGCAGCTCGAGGAGACCACAGAGTGTAACAGTACAGCCTGGATCACAGCGGCTCCCTGTGACGATACGCTGACTTGCGCTCCAGCGTGGAACGCACCGGCCGTCTGCGATGATACGCTGGCTTGCGTTCCAGCGTGGAACGCAGCGACCGCCTGTGTTGTTACACTGGCTTGCGCTCCAGCGTGGAACGCAGTGGCTGCTGGGCCCTCCTGTGACTCCGCCCACTTACCGTCCGGCCCTTAAATAGAAGACAGGTGCTAAGCAGGGTGTTCCACTAATGGAGTGCGCACCCTGCTAGCTCCACTGCATCTGAGGACTCTGTCCACATATCCAGACCTGGATCCCTAACAACAGCGTGAAGGACTGTCTACCTTCTTGCCACTGGCTTCCTCTGCTGGCTTCCTAGCCAGGACCAACTAACCGCAAGTATATGCCTGTTACCTGCTCTGATTAATGTCCTGGAACTCTGAGTGGGGTGGTTCCTGACTGGTGTGAGACGATACTCCCAAACCAACTCTGAACCTACTGCATACTATATACTAAACTGTGGACATGCTCTGAACCTACTGCATACTATATACTAAACTGTGGACATGCTCTGAACCTACTGCATACTATATACTAAACTGTGGACATGCTATACTAACTCTGAACCTACTGCATACTATATACTAAACTGTGGACATGTTCTGAACCTACTGCATACTATATACTAATCTGTGGACATGCTCTGAACCTATGGCATACAATATACTAAACTGAGGACATGCTATATACTAACCCTGAACCTATTGCGTACTAGATACTAACTCTGAACTGTGCACAAGCTTATACTAACTTGTGACTCCTGTAATACTGGGAGACCTTCCTCTCCAGCAGTAATACTAAATAGATGGATAGCGGTAAATGATTTTGTTACTCCAAACTCTCCGCCCAAGACTGAGAGAGACGCCTGGGGTACATACTGAGTAACCGCGAATCCCACAGCCAAGAACAAGGGCAGTGGGATAATAGTGCATGTCCATTGCTTCCGCAGTTGAGATCCTAACTGATCAACTAGGTGCGTTACACAGAGCGGCACAATGACAGAGTCTGGAAGTGGCAGCATCAGGAGTATCTCACAGAGTGGCACAATGACAGAGTCTGGAAGTGGCAGCAGCATGAGGAGACCACAGAGAGGCACAATGACAGAGTCTGGAGGTGGCGGCAGCAGCAGGAGACCACAGAGTGGCAAGGTGACATAGTGTTGATAGCAGCAGCAGCCGGAGACCACAGAGTGGCAAGGTGACATAGTGTGGAGATGGCAGCAGCATGAGAAGAGCACAGAGCGGCACAATAACAGAGCCTGGAGGTGGCGGCAGTATCAGGAGGCAGAGAGTGGCAAGTTGACATACTGTGGAGGTTGGTGGCAATACCAGTACCCGCTGAAGATGGTGGGTGAAAGAAGGAGCACTTGGCATCAGATGTGTGGCAACAGGTGGGTAACAGCATCAGAACAGTAGCTGAGGCAGGTAGCCAGAATAAACCGGTCTCTTTTGTCAAATTGTTGGTGTGGCACCATAGATGATCTAGTGTGCTGCATCAGGCATTGGTGTGTGGAAATCCTGGCTGATCCACGCCTGATTCATCTTGATGCAGTGTCCCACTATGTGCTATATGTGGGCACTTTAAACTGTTGCTAAATGTCATTTTAAATGTATTGTGGTATCATGCTGTAATTCCCTTTAACAGGCTGGTAGTGTCATTTACCTTTATTCACCCCTAGGTGGTGCTAGCACCACTTATATATATATATATAGCTGGGGGGGGGGGGAGGGGGTCAAGTCAGTGTGTGTGTTGAGTATGAGAATGAAGAGAGGAGGAAGTTAATGGAGGAGGTGGAAAAAAAAATTCCACCAAAATAAGTCACTAAAGATTTTAACGCAAATAAGAGCAGCGCTTAACGCTGAATACATTTTTTTTCCACCAAAATAAGTCACAAAAGATTTTACCACATATAACTGCAGCACTGAACGCTGAATGAAATTTGGTTTTCCACCAAAATAATTCACAAAAGATTTTAACGCATATAAGTGCAGCGCTGAATGCTGAATAAAATGTATTTTTCCACCTAAAATACTTCAATAAAGATTTCACCACATATAATGGAGCACGGAGATGGAAAGGGTCTTCGGAATCCCTCCGCACTATACGGACGTCTCAGAAATGAACCGTTCCCGACAGCAGCTCCTGGGAAGGTCATGGAGCGCATATAACCGCAGCGCTGACCGCTGAATAAATTTAGTTTTTCAACCGAAATACTGCAATAAAGATTTTACCACATATAACTGCCACACTGACTGACTGCTACCGCCGCTACTTCCGTGAACCCTTGCACCACTACTTCCTGGGTAGGTAGGCTGATGTGAAGCAGGAGCTCTACCCCGGGCACGTTTGGCTCCCGACCTCCCACTGCTGTCACCCTGCTGAATCCCAGCCATGCTTTCAACACATATAACCGCCAATGTGAACTGAGAATGTATTTTTCTGTTTGTACTGAAATAGGCCATTAAACGCTTTCAACACATATAACCGCCGCCGCCGTGAACTGAGAATGTATTTTTCTGTTTGTACTGAAATAGGCCTCTAAACGCTTTCAACTCATATAACCACCGCCGACGTGAACTGAGAATGTATTTTTCTTTTTGTACTGAAATAGGCCACTAAACACTTTCAACACATATAACCGCCGCCAACGTGAACTGAGAATGTACTTTTCTGTGAACCCCTGCACCACTATTTCCCAGGTAAGTAGGCTGCTGCGAAGCAGGTGATCTACCCTGGGTACGTTTGGCTCCCGACCTCCCACTGCTGCCTCCCAGCCATGCTTTCAACACATATAACCGCCGACGTGAACTGAGAATATATTTTTCTTTTTGTACTGAAATTGGACAGTAAACGCTTTCAGCAGAAATAAATGCACCAGTGAACTGCGTATATATTTTTCTTTCTGTACTGAAATAGGCCACTGAACGCTTTTACCACAAATAACTGCACCAGTGAAATGTGTATATATTTTTCTTTTTTTTACTGTAATACGCCCCTATATGCTTTTAACAGAAATAACTGCAGAAGTGAACTGAGCATATATTTTTCTTGTTGGACTGAAATAGGCCACTATACGCTTTCACCAGAATTAACTGCAGAAATGCAGTGAGAATATATATATATATTTTTTACTGTAATACGCCCCTATACGCTTTCAACAGAAATAACTGCAGAAGTGACCTGAAAATATATATTTCTTGTTGGAATGAAATACACCACTATACGCTTTAACCAGAAAACAATTAAATAGTGAAGTGCGTATATATTTTCCTAGTAGTACTGAAATACGCCCCTATATGCTTTCACCAGAAATAACTGCAACAGTGCAGTGCATATATATTTTTCTTTGTTACTGTAATACGCCCCTATATGCTTTTACCAGAAATAACTGCAGAAGTGAAATGCGTATATATTTTTCTTGTAGCACTGAATAAGATACTAAGACATAAGCCTCTAAAGGCTTTCCAACATAACACTAAGATGCTGTGAAATGATTCCTCCCTATCCTTTCCCTGCACTTATAAATAGTTTTTTCTGTCTTTTTTTTTCCACAATAGTTTTTCCTATAGCTGTTTCTAGCGCCTTCACACGTCTGTCCCTGCACTCTGAACGTTGTAAAATGTCTGACTGTAAGATGGCCGACGTATTTATAGGCCTGTGAAATCACAGGGCTGGCTGCTGACTGGCTGCATGAAGACATGTCAATCTGGGTGATCCCTCGTTCCCAGAGTTACTTGCCCCATGTCCTCATTCCTCACATGTGTAGCCGCTATTTTAGGAAAAATTTGATTTGTTACCACGAAGCGCGAGGAAATTCGCATTCGTTCCGAATCGAATTTTTCTTGAAATTCTAAACGAATTCCACTTCATCAGCTTCGATTCGCTCATCTCTAGTGAGAATATCTATAGGCCCCATTCTACCAACTGAGGTCAACTCAGTATCTCCTTGGCCTCCATGGTCTATACAGTGACATACGATTGAGCCGTTGGGGAATACAGTCGATGTTTACGTCTGATGGCTTATACAAGATGTGAACAGAGCTTTATTGTGGATTCTAACAGTAGTGTATGCTTCAGTTATCACCAGGACAGGACACCACCTTCTTTTCTAGGGTCCGTAAGGCCTCATGCATATGATGACAGCCATGTGCAGGAGGCTGCATTTTAAGTTCCATATGGCTCTACACTATAATGTCTCCATTTGCTCCATATTGTGGAGATACGGTATGTTCCCCAATAAACAATGTTTTTACAAGAAGATGGGAGGAATTGATCCTGAGTATAATATTTGGAGTCAGTCTTTCTTGATTTTCCTGCCTTGGAACATTATTTTGCACCAAAATTGGCATATCTATAGGACACTTTTGTCTAGATATGTTACTCCACTTTTTCTATGCCACCCTCTTACTAGAGTGAGCTTGTGACCTTTTAGAAAAAAAATATCGAAGTGATAACTCTATAACACAGGTAACCACATCCACTTTTCAAAACTGGAGTGGTGTAAAAGGCAAAGTGTCACAAACTTTGTGGGCAATAGTGTGTGTAATAAATTCAACCACCCCTCCCCCAGTAGCAAAGTGTCTGATGGAACATGGCACAGTTTGTATAGTTTGAGTCAGATGCATATGGAGGTGCAGCAGTGTCCCATAGACTAGAGTTTTCATTGAACCTTGTCCGTTGTAAAGTTATGTTAAAGGGGATGTGCAGCCAGTACATATTGATGACCTATCCTCAAGATAGATCATCTATGTAACGAAACGCCTAGCACCCCGACCGGGTACCTCCGTTGATAGATGCTCCTAGTGCTTCCAGAGGACTCCAAGCACTTCACTTGACACCGTCAGCACTGCAGACCCCACGAACCGCTGAAGCTTGGTGGAGGTCTCCTACCCACCCTGGACCTACGCCAGGGCTTCAGGCTCCAGTGGGTGAACCTCTCCTAAATGCAGAGACAGGAACCAGGAACAAGCTCTTACAAGAGCTTATACTCAGGGGAGTATTATGATATAGCAATCCCCAAGAGTGTAGTTATCCCATCCCCCAAACATGAGCCAAGACTTCATAAAGGGGCAAAGCAGGAACTCTCTTTATTTGAACACACAAGCATTGATTTATACACATCTTCCAACAAGGTTACCACCCAGAGGGTTTTGTAAAAACAGCCAATCACATGCATTTACAGTATTCAAACCTTCCCAGCAATTGTACACAAAATCCCCTTCCCTCTGTCTGTAACGCAATCAACAAAATACAATGAGTATTGTCTGTGACGCAATTAACTAACACACTGGCATTGTCTGAGACGCAATCAATAAAATACAATTACCAAACGTAATGAGCTAACTTAATCACTCACAGACAGAAAACACACATTTTTCCCCAAAACACAGAAAACACCCCAAAACCCCACACATCCCCATAATGTATACATCCATGGGTAGCTCTGATCTGGGTGAACAACATATCCAAAAATCACCCACATCCGAGCAGGGGTTCCCGAATTCCATGGAAGTCACATTTGGCCGGCCGCAAGCATGGCTTTCATGCCCAAAACAGTTCCACAGATTTAAGCTGTGCGGCCGGTCTGTCTTCTCCTTCAAAGTTAGTATGGGCCATAATCTTGGGGCAGGAGGCTGGCAAACAGCCCCCTCTAAAACACCGTGGCGAGGTTGGTTTTGCTACAATCTATATCTGATTGGTGGGGGACCCACTCCCGAAACACCCCAGAATCAACTTTTGAAGATAAGGTGGTGCTCGTACGAGCACCGCTTCCTCTTCAAGTTCACACTGCACATCGTCTCTCTTGCAGCAGAGCAGTGTTATTACAAGTGCTCATCCCATTCAAGTGAATGGAACAAGCACTTGTAATTCCCCTGCCCCACGGAAACTTCCGAGATGAAGTGCAGTGTAATCTTTAAGAGGAAGTAGAGCGCGCACAAGCACTGCCTTTTCTTCAAACAGCTGATTGGCGGGAGTGCCAGGAATCAGACCCCCACTGACTTGATAATGATGACCTGTCCTGAAGGTAGGTCATCAATATGAACTAGCTGCACAACCTACTGCTGGGTGATTTGTTTATTTGTCTACAAAATATTTATAAAACTCTACTTTGTTATATTCACCTACACAGATAATTATTTTATTGAAGTTCATGGTATATCCTTTTGTTACGCCCTAAATGTCCCAAAAATTTGAAAGATTGTTACAGGAAAACTCAAATAATATATATTAAGGCCTCTTTCACACGGGCGTTGCGGGAAAATGTGCGGGTGCGTTGCGGGAACACCCGCGATTTTTCCGCGCGAGTGCAAAACATTGTAATGCGTTTTGCGCGTGTTTGGTACCCAAACCCGAACTTCTTCACAGAAGTTCGGGCTTGGGATCGGTGTTCTGTAAATAGTAAAAGATAGTGAATCACCATGGTAAAAGATCATGTGACGTACCATGTGATGACCGGAGTGACGTCATCCCAGGTCCTTGAACTAGAGTTAATGCTCACCACAGGTCCTATACAGTAAAAGAGACAGACGGAGATGCCGGCTACGCGAGCAAGTGGATTAAGGTGAGTTAAATGATTTTATTTATTTTTTTAACCCCTCCAGCGCTGTTTTACTATGCATTCTGTATTCAGAATGCTATTATTTTCCCTTATAACCATGTTATAAGGGAAAATAATAATGATCGGGTCTCCATCCCGATCGTCTCCTAGCAACCGTGCGTGAAAATCGCACCGCATCCGCACTTGCTTGCGGATGCTTGCGATTTTCACGCAACCCCATTCATTTCTATGGGGCCTGCGTTACGTGAAAAACGCACAAAGAGGAGCATGCTGCGATTTTCACGCAACGCAAAAGTGATGCGTGAAAATCACCGCTCGTGTGCACAGCCCCATAGAAATGAATGGGTCGGTATTCAGTGCGGGTGCAATGCGTTCACCTCCCGCATCGCATCCGTGCGGAATACTCGCTCGTGTGAAAGGGGCCTAACTATTAGGCCTCTTTCACACGAGCGTGACGGATTAGGTCCGGATGCGTTCAGGGTGCGTTCAGTGAAACTCGCACTATTTTGCAAGCAAGTTCAGTAAGTTTTGTCTGCAATTGCGTTCAGTTGTTCAGTTTTATCCGCGCGGGTGCAATGCGTTTTTCACGCGCATGATAAAAAACTGAAGGTTTACAAACAACATCTCTTAGCAACCATCAGTGAAAAACGCATCGCATCTGCACTTGCTTGCGGATGCAATGCATTTTTCATGCAGCCCCATTCGCTTCTATGGGGCCAGGGCTGCATGAAAACCACAGAATATAGAACATGCTGCGATCTTTACGTAACGCAGTACCGATGCGTGAAAAACAACGCTCATGTACACAGACCCATTGAAATGAATGGGTCAGGATTCAGTGCGGGTGCTATGCGTTCACGTCACGCATTGCACTCGTGCGGAAAACTCGCTCGTGTGAAAAGGGCCTTACTAGTAATTAATACATATTAAAGGGGTTATCCCATGATTAATGTAAAAAAAATGAAAATCAGACATCATATAGTACATGACAATCTTCTTCTAACAAAGCTAGAACCAGCCCTGTACCTCAAATGGATCCAGAGATTGCTCCATGTCAAGCTGACAGCTCAAGGGAAGTGTCCTTTCTCAGGGGACGTGTCTTTCTGCTGCAGCTATCTCCCTATCACAGCGCAAGAGGCAGTTGAAAGATGAAACTGAGAATGTGCGGCCTTCTTAGCAAGTAGCACAAAGAAATAAGGAAGAAAACAAACAGCAGGTGGCGCTATACAGATACATTTTATTGAATAACTCAGTATCTATACTAAATATTTAATTACATGCAAATAGAAAAGTGTTCAGATCCAGGTAGTGGCTGGAAAACTGTAAACTATTTTTCACTGGACAACCCCTTTAAATAACAAAGCAATTATGATAACATGGGATAGCTGTATAAAGTAATATTACACTATTTAGACTGACATGTCCCATGCACTAAAATAATCTGGAAATATATTTAAAAAGAATGCCTTGCACATGTATTTTCTAGCACATTTTATGTTTAAGGAAAGCTGTTTAGGTCTTTAGCAGCCCATCAACTTTACTTAATAACCAAAAATCTATAGACTTTGCTGAGAACATAATCCCTGGCCTTACAGTCTGGCACTGTATATAGCGGTTGGACCATAGAAAAGCGTGTGACTATTTATACATCTTTGTAACCACTAGAACAGCCTGTGGTCCCAGCGCCTACTCCGCTCAATGAGGTGTTATTCTCATCTTTATGAAATGCAGCCGACTAGACCGAATAACAAGGGAACCAACTTGTAACGAACAGAAGTTATTTTTGTCTTGCATATTACTTCCTTTCAATGTGTTCTTCTTTTTTTGTTAAAATTAGTATCTGAAAATGAACAATACCGCCTTTCTCATGGAATCACACCAGATTGGACAAATCTATGAGAATTTGCTCAGCTGTAAAATCTGGGCCTTATGCACATTGTCCCAGTGATGGATAGTGCTCATACGATGACAGCTTATAACAGCAATAATTCACTTTTGTTCCAGTTACAGTGCCTTTATCACAGCCATAATCCCCAGGTAATACCAGATGTGGACTGAACTTTAAGGAGCCCTGGAAAAAAACCTAAGAGTGGCTCATATGTTGTAGGTGGGTCCAAATTAACAGAAGACTACCTAAGTAGATGGGGCCAACACAAGTAGGCAGGGTCAGCAGTACCCCAGTGTAGGACAAAATACCATCCCAAAATCTGCTGTGCCACGTTCTGTTCTCCCCCTCCTCCAGTTATCTCTAATTAAGACATAGAGAAGAAGGCTTAGGACTTGAGATGTGTGCCACAGCAACAAGCCAACCTTACCTTTAGCATGCTGGCTGGACTTCCCCTTGTAATGACCATTATAGTGCTCCCTGTAGTATGCTTCTCAAGCAGCCAAGGAAAGAAAAAAATAAAATACCATTCCATCTTCCGTGCCGCAGGCCTCTGGTCTCTTCCACCCTGTGGCCTGAGACGTCTGTGTCCCTACTTCATTTGTACACTGCTTCACATATTGGCTTTTGGTCTATGAGGGTGAGCAGAGACATGGGCTTACATTTAGACTGGCGCTGGATGCGCGGAAGTTATGTAAAGGCCGGAACGGTCTTAATAAATGACCCCCATTATGTTTTTCAATTTGGTTAGCCAGGATTTACAACTACAGTCTAAACCATCTTCCAAAGACTTTTCTGATAATGCAGTGAGCATCGAATGTCAAACTGAGGGCCTGAAATAACAGGAACAAGAAACATACTATTGACTCCAACCACTGTATCTCTTTTGGGAGTTCTCTGGACACTTAAGAGTAGACATATTGATAGGACATAGTATAAATTTCAGAAAGGTGCATAAATCTCAAGGGCGTTTAGGTAAAACTAAATTCCAGTGGTAGACCTAGACATAGCTGGTGTATGTTGTACACAGTGGAGGCAACCGTCTCAACTCTTGGATCTATAGTATATTCATCCTCAAAGTTCAATGTGCTCCTATTAAACTGATTATTACTGGTGAAGCCCACAAACTCTTTGAAAATTATTGCTGTACCTTAAATCGCATTGCTTGAGAAGTCTGCTGTATTCTAGAACCTTTTCTGGAGGCGACCCAAATAAACTCCTGATTCACAACAACAACCGATCCAAAAACCCTACTGAGGGCGAAATGGTGCTTTTGTTAGCCACAAAGTGCTGGCTCCATTATAATATTTCTCTTTTATTCTCTTGCACATGTTTTTCATAATGCTACCGAATTTTTGATTGTACTTTGTGTGTGGGAAAGGAGAGACAAACCCACAGCTAATAAGGTATAAAGAATAAAAGCCGCCACAAAATTCTCCCTTCCATAGTATTTTTAAGATCATTTGAATATGTACATCTATGCAGTAATTCCCAATCATTGCTTCCAGACACATATGCATGTGTTCTAATCCTATAACAAAGATGCGGGGACTTAATTTATTATAATCTCTCCGTCATAGCACCACAGGTTACTGGCGAGTAGGACGTCCAAGATTTCACACCCCACCACAGACCTTGTGGTGGAGCCCACTGAGGTAAGTTGTGACCGTCACAATGTCTCCAAATAAACCTCCCTGTACAAAACAGAAAATTGGGAGGGATGGTGGCTTGATGAAGATCAGATGTGTTGATTTCAGTACGATGTGTTCTTTTGTCGGACTAGTTGAGCTGTGATAAAGGCAATTTTGGAAAGTAGATCCCTTTGGCTTGGAATGTTGATATCTTTTGCAGTTGGCAGTTTTTTTTTATGGTGTGCCTCGAATTAAGGCGACATTTTATTTTCATTCCTCATCTGCTGTTTACTTGAATGTTCTCTGTTTGGATGAGGGCAAGGACAGAACAACCTGGAACCCATTATGTTACGGGAATGTTCACAACAGCACACCATGTATCAGTGAGTGCACTGGTCTTCTGGGAGACCGCTGGCGTGATTACGGTGGCTAGGACAGTATGTGACAATGGCAGAGTCATAATGTCGCGCAGTGATTGAGGCAAGTAGTGAACTATAAAATGAAGGGCGGCTGGCATACTGTCACAATGTAAGGAATTCTTTAAATAATGTTTTTTCTTATGGAAAGTAGTGTACGCTTTATTGTTATCTAATGTATGGAACCTGTCAGGGGTGGGGTATAGATTAGATATCATAGGCCCCCATAGCAAAACTTAACCACCTCTGGACCGCCTAACGCAGATTCGCGTTCCGGAGGTGGCAGCGCTGCGCACAGTCACGCATATACGCGTCATCTCGCGAGACGTGAGATTTCGCTCAAAGCCGGCAATCGCGGGCCGGCAAAAGTTAAAGAACAAGTTCGTCACCAGCCTGCCAGCAACGATCATTGGCTGGCAGGCTGGCGATTTTCAAAAAATCCAATCACAAGTCATATAACAGATCATATTAGTAAATATGATCTGTTATATGGCTTGTCTGCTCCTCTGCTGGTCCTTTTCGTCGGTTGGATCCAGCAGAGGAGCAGACTGAACTGTGAGTACACCAAACACCTCACTGTAGCCCCAGATCACCCCCCTGCACCCCAATTAACCCTTTGATCACCCCTTTGATCGCCCCTGTCAATCACTAGTGAAAGACAAAAAGTGATCAGTGTAAACTGTCACTTTTTTTTTTTCACTAGTATTGGCTGTTAGGTTTTAGGGATAGTTTAGGCCCCTTGGTTAGGTAGTTTAGCGTGAGTTAGCGCCCAGCCCACCGCACCGCAGTCACTTATTCGCTGTTTAGCGTATCGCTGATCAGCATTTGTACTTTTATAGTATCTGTAAGTGATCAAAACTGATCACGGTCAGATCTATAATAGTATTAGTGTCACCTTAGCTCGCCCTCCACCCAAAACGCAGTGTTTGCCCGATCAGGCCTGATCGGTCGCCCACACGTGCGTTCACCCACGCCCGCCCCACCGCAGTGACAAAAAATATATATTTTTTTGATCACTGCACATTCATTTTACACGCACTGCGGCGATAAAAAAATCAGTTTTGATATTTTTTATCAACCGCAGCGGCCTCCGGTACTTCGCTAGCCTCCCCTTTGTAAGACAGGCTTGCTTTTTTACTTGGGTAGTCTCAGGGAATACCCCTAAATTTAGTAGTCCAAAATGTCAAACAGGGGGTATTCTTCTGAAGAGGCCTACAGGATTCTGACCCAGTCGGATGAGGAGTGGGAACCCTCATCTGACGAATCTAGCGGGTCAGAATATGAACCTGTGGAAAGCAGTGGCTCTCTGACCCAAAGTTCGGACGAGGAGGTGGAGGTCCCTGATAGAACCAGGCGTACCCGGCCCCGTGTCGCTAGACCACAGGTTATGCAGGATCCGCTTCAAGAGCAGCAGAGTGGGGCTGTCGCTGCCGGATCACGTGGTGAGGCATACACCAGCAGCGCAGCCCTCCCTGGACCTAGTACCAGCACTGCCGTACAACATGGTGACGTGGCGAGCACCAGAAGGGCAGTTGAAGCTGGTACGGTGGCACGTGCAGTAGTTACCCCGTCGCAGCCACCGCACAGACAGGCCCGTAGAGCCCCTAGAATCCCTGAGGTGCTGGCAAACCCTGATTGGCAGTCACCAACTTCAGCCGCACCATTAGTTCCCCCTTTCACCGCCCAGTCTGGAGTTCGGGTTGAGACGGCTCAAATCGGTTCGGCCCTGGGATTTTTTGAGCTGTTCTTGACTGCGGAGCTCTTGGACTTAGTCGTGGCAGAGACAAACCGGTATGCCACACAATTTATATCCGCCAATCCGGGAAGCTTTTATGCCCAGCCTTTCCGGTGGAAACCAGTCCAAGTTTCCGAACTTAAAATTTTTTTGGGCCTTCTCCTCAACATGGGTCTAACTAAAAAGCATGAATTGCGGTCATATTGGTCCACGAACCCGATTCATCACATGCCCATGTTCTCTGCTGCTATGTCCAGGGCACGATTTGAGGCCATCCTCCGTTTCCTGCATTTTAGCGACAACACCACCTCCCGTCCCAGAGGCCACCCAGCTTTTGACCGGCTCCACAAAATTCGGCCCCTCATAGACCATTTCAACCAGAAATTTGCAGATTTGTATACCCCCGAGCAAAACATCTGCGTAGACGAGTCCCTAATACATTTTACCGGGCGCCTTGGCTTCAAACAATACATCCCAAGCAAGCGTGCCCGGTATGGGGTCAAATTGTATAAGCTCTGTGAAAGGGCTACAGGCTATACCCACAAATTTCGGATCTATGAGGGAAAAGATCAGACCCTGGAGCCGGTCGGTTGCCCTGACTACCTGGGGAGCAGTGGGAAGACAGTCTGGGACTTGGTGTCACCCTTATTCGGCAAGGGGTACCATCTTTATGTGGACAATTTTTACACAAGTGTGGCCCTCTTTAGGCATTTGTTTCTAGAACGGATTTGCGCCTGTGGCACCGCGCGAACTAGTCGTGTGGGCTTCCCCCAACAGCTCATTATCACCCGTTTTGCAAGGGGGGAGAGGGCTGCCTTGTGTAACGAAGAACTGCTCGCGGTGAAATGGAGAGACAAGCGTGACGTTTACATGCTCTCCTCCATTCACGCAGACACGACAATCCAAATTGAGCGAGCAACCCGTGTCATTGAAAAGCCCCTCTGTGTCCACGACTATAATGCGCTCATGGGAGGAGTGGACTTCAATGACCAGATGTTGTCTCCGTATTTAGTTTCCCGCAGAACCAGACGCTGGTATAAGAAGGTGTCTGTATATTTAATACAATTGGCGCTGTATAATAGTTTTGTTCTCTACAGTAAGGCTGGGAGAACAGGATCCTTTCTCAAATTCCAGGAATAGATCATCGAGAACCTCCTGTATCCAGGAGGTTCCGTGGCCCCATCCACCAGTGTAGTTAGCCGTCTACACGAGCGACATTTCCCCAGTGTCGTTCCTGGTACTTCAACCCAACCGTCACCCCGAAAAAGATGTCGTGTCTGTAGCAGGAGTGGAATAAGGCGTGACACCCGCTATTTCTGTCCTGACTGTCCTGACCACCCTGCCCTATGCTTTGGTGAGTGTTTCCGGAAGTACCACACACAGGTACACCTAGCATAGGGATTGCATCTCACAGGACAGGCACACAGGGCTATTAGGGCCCTTTTACTCACAGCTGCTGCAAACCTCTCCTTTCACCTGGGATAAAGTGCATAACGTACTTCGCCACATCTTTGGGCGATTTGCGCTTTGCACATTGTCCCATGGGGAAGGAGAGGTTTGTTCTATAAAGGTAAAAAAAACTAAACAAAAAAAAAAATACCGGTAAGTAAAAAAGTTAAAAAAAAAGTTTATATGTTCTGTTCAAAAGTTAAAAAATTTATTGCATTGCGGCCTGGTTTTTTCTTTTTTGTTTTGTTTTTTTTACCTTCCAGGTGGACCAACCGATCGACTAGTTGCAGCACTGATGTGCATTCGGACAGAAGCATTGCGCTGCTGTCAGATTACACGCAAGTCGGTGTATGCGGCGCTGCAAGACGAGATTTCTCCTCTGCAGTAAAAGATACGTTTGCCGAGGCATATGAGCTGAGGAGGTGGCGGTGTTCATATACTTTGGCAAACACTTTGTATATATAAAAAAAAAAATACCGGAAATGATTTATTCATCCACATCGATTGATGTGAATGGAGAAATATGGTTTGCCAGGGCATACGAGCTAAGTGGGTATGGATGTTGGGCGGAGCTCCTATGTCCTGGCAGACGCCTTTCCCCTCCTTTTTCTTTTTTTGGCAGAGATTTTTTCATCCACATTGATCGATGCGAATGAAGAAATCTGTGCCGTTCATTTTTTTTCTTTCAGCCCAGAGGCTGAACGGAAAAAAAAAATCTCATTACCTGTATGCTCAATATAAGGAGAATAGCAGAAACTCCTAATGCTGGGCATACATGTAATGATTGCGGAGACCCTCAAATGCCAGGGCAGTACAAACACCCCACAAATAACACCATTTTGGAAAGAAGACACCCCAAGGTATTCGCTGAGGGGCATATTGAGTCCATGAAAGATTGAAATTTTTGTCCCAAGTTAGCGGAAAGGGAGACTTTGTGAGAAAAAAATCTAAAAAATCAATTTCCGCTAACTTGTGCCAAAATTTTTTTTTTTCTATGAACTCGCCATGCCCCTCATTGAATACCTTGGGGTGTCTTCTTTCCAAAATGGGGTCACATGTGGGGTATTTATACTGCCCTGGCATTTTAGGGGCCCCAAAGCGTGAGAAGAAGTCTGGTATCCAAATGTCTAAAAATGCCCTCCTAAAAGGAATTTGGGCACCTTTGCCCACCTAGGCTGCAAAAATGTGTCACACATGTGGTATCTCCGTATTCAGGAGAAGTTGGGGAATGTGTTTTGGGGTGTCATTTTACATATACCCATGCTGGGTGAGATAAATATCTTGGTCAAATGCCAACTTTGTATAAAAAAATGGGAAAAGTTGTCTTTTGCCAAGATATTTCTCTCACCCAGCATGGGTATATGTAAAATGACACCACAAAACACATTCCCCAACTTCTCCTGAATACGGAGATACCACATGTGTGACACTTTTTTGCAGCCTAGGTGGGCAAAGGGGCCCACATTCCAAAGAGCACCTTTCGGATTTCACAGGTCATTTACCTACTTACCACACATTAGGGCCCCTGGAAAATGCCAGGGCAGTATAACTACCCCACAAGTGACCCCATTTTGGAAAGAAGACACCCCAAGGTATTCCGTGAGGGGCATGGCAAGTTCCTAGAATTTTTTATTTTTTGTCACAAGTTAGTGGAAAATGATGATTTTTTTTTTTGATTTTTTTTTTTCATACAAAGTCTCATATTCCACTAACTTGTGACAAAAAATAAAAACTTCCATGAACTCACTATGCCCATCAGCAAATACCTTGGGGTCTCTTCTTTCCAAAATGGGGTCACTTGTGGGGTAGTTATACTGCCCTGGCATTCTAGGGGCCCAAATGTGTGGTAAGGAGTTTGAAATCAAATTCTGTAAAAAATGACCAGTGAAATCCGAAAGGTGCTCTTTGGAATATGGGCCCCTTTGCCCACCTAGGCTGCAAAAAAGTGTCACACATCTGGTATCTCCGTATTCAGGAGAAGTTGGGCAATGTGTTTTGGGGTGTCATTTTACATATACCCATGCTGGGTGAGAGAAATATCTTGGCAAAAGACAACTTTTCCCATTTTTTTTATACAAAGTTGGCATTTGACCAAGATATTTATCTCACCCAGCATGGGTATATGTAAAAAGACACCCCAAAACACATTCCCCAACTTCTCCTGAATACGGAGATACCAGATGTGTGACACTTTTTTGCAGCCTAGGTGGGCAAAGAGGCCCATATTCCAAAGAGCACCTTTCGGATTTCACTGGTCATTTTTTACAGAATTTGATTTCAAACTCCTTACCACACATTTGGGCCCCTAGAATGCCAGGGCAGTATAACTACCCCACAAGTGACCCCATTTTGGAAAGAAGAGACCCCAAGGTATTTCGTGATGGGCATAGTGAGTTCATAGAACTTTTTATTTTTTGTCACAAGTTAGTGGAATATGAGACTTTGTAAGAAAAAATAAAAAAAATCATCATTTTCCGCTAACTTGTGACAAAAAATAAAAAGTTCTATGAACTCACTATGCCCATCAGAGAATACCTTAGGGTGTCTACTTTCCGAAATGGGGTCATTTGTGGGGTGTTTGTACTGTCTGGCCATTGTAGAACCTCAGGAAACATGACAGGTGCTCAGAAAGTCAGAGCTGCTTCAAAAAGCGGAAATTCACATTTTTGTACCATAGTTTGTAAACGCTATAACTTTTACCCAAACCATATTTTTTTTACCCAAACATTTTTTTTTTATCAAAGACATGTAGAACAATAAATTTAGAGCAAAATTTATATATGGATCTCGTTTTTTTTGCAAAATTTTACAACTGAAAGTGAAAAATGTCATTTTTTTGCAAAAAAATCGTTAAATTTCGATTAATAACAAAAAAAAGTAAAAATGTCAGCAGCAATGAAATACCACCAAATGAAAGCTCTATTAGTGAGAAGAAAAGGAGGTAAAATTCATTTGGTGGTAAGTTGCATGACCGAGCAATAAACGGTGAAAGTAGTGTAGGTCAGAAGTGTAAAAAGTGGCCTGGTCTTTCAGGGTGTTTAAGCACTGGGGGCTGAGGTGGTTAATAAGGGCCCCCTCCCATGAGATTTCTGTTGAAATTCATTTTAAATAGAGAAATGTTTTAATTGGAAAAAAAAGTTGTGCTTTGCGTCGCCCACTTTACCCAACTTCTGATATAAGCCAGATTCATCAACTTTAACCTTTCAAAAATCGTCAGTCTTACTCTAGTAAAGGAGTGGCATGGAAGGTGGAGCACATTGTCGAGGGAGAAGTGTTTAGACTTAAAGAAGCAACACATTTTTTCTAATATTGAGAAACATTTTATAAATTTGGTGCAAATTGTGCATTACAGGTTCCTGCAAAACTAACCTTAAAAATTCTCTTCATGATAAACCCCCCCCCCCCCCCCCATATTTCTCAATATATTTACCCCAGACAAGTGGTATAAATACATTGATAAATGACCTCCATGCTGTACTACATCTCCTGCCTCTCCCCATACAGTATACTGTATTATAAAACTTGACTGTCTGCAGCCACCAATAGGGGGAGCGGACTGCATTGGAATTTATACAATTCCCTTTGAACTCAATGGAAGATGTACAATCTCTATGCACTAAGATGCCCTTAGCAGCAGCTGCAGGGAAATGCTGTGGTTGCATCTCGGGAAGCAAGAATTCAGCTCTGCCATCAGGACAGTATCGGTGTCATAGGACAGTTAGGGCCGTTTGGACGTTCCCGTAATTCTGCCTCCCCCAGCTGGCGCTTACTCTCTTTTTTTATCATCTCTGACATGAAAGGCTGACATGGGGCAACCCCTTGTAAGAGGACCTGTCACCTCTCGTGACATGTAACTACTTTCATTCCCCCATGTAATAACACTTTGGGAGTATCTCTTCTTGTAACTCTATGTTGTCCTGTTCCTTTCTTATTACTACTAGAAGTTATGAATGAATTGCCAACACTCTTCAATAAAGATCTATCTACATGCAAACAAAATGACAAATATTGTAACAAATGAATAAACAGTAAAACAAATAAGGACACAACTCTATTATAATTTCTAATAATTAAAGAATTGCTGTTCTAAGCATTTCTCTAGTATTCAGATGTTCCAAAAAGGGACTTCAGTGTAGAAACTTGATTTAAAGGGATTGTCCTGTCACTACAACCCCTTGTCTGTATGCAGTGGTGCTTAAAGGTGTTATTCCAAGATTAATGTAAAATATTAAAATCGGACTCCATCTAGGGGGTACTCCAGCTCAGGGGTATGTCCTTCCAGCTGCAGCTTTCTCCTGATCACAGCTCAGGAGGTAGTTGAAGGATGCAACTGAGCATGTGCATCCACCTCAGTGAAGTGGACAGAAAAATAAGGAGAAAAAAACTAACAGCAGGTGGCGGTATACGGATATATTTTATTAAATAACTCAGTGGCTAGACTAACCTTTTTACTACATGCAATTACAAAAGTATTTAGATGCAGATGCTGGTTTAAAAACTGCAGAATATTTTTCATAGGACAACCCTTTTAACTAATTGTCATGGTTCCTATATTTTTCCTGTTCATAGAGTGGATTCTGCTGGTGTGACATCAGTATTATTTGTTTTATGCCCCCTCTTATCATACTAGGGTGCAATAAATTCACTTTCACCTTTCAAATATGTGTGTTAGGGTACTTTCACACTTGCATTAGAGGAATCCGGCAGGCAGTTCCGTTGCCGGAACTGCCTGCCGGATCCGGAAATCCGTGTGCAAACAGATCCGTCTAGCAAATGCATTGAAATACTGGATCCGTCTCTCTGGTGTCATCCAGAAAAACTGATCCGGATTTTTTTTTTTTACATTTTTAAAGGTCTGCGCATTTGGTACCGGATCCGGCAATAATACATTTCAATGTAAAATAATGCTGGATCCGGAAAATAATTCCGGAATTTTGGCCGGAGAAATTACCGCAGCATGCTGCGGTATTTTCTCCGGCCAAATACTGTAAAGGGACTGAACTGCTCTCCATTCAGAATGCATTAGGACAAAACTAAAGTGTTTTTTTCTGGTATTGAGCCCCTAGGATGGAACTTAATACCGGAAAAGAATAACTCTAGTGTGAAAGTACCCTTATATGACATGTTGTACTCCCCCCATAAAGTCCGATAATAGGGGACTGCTACGGGATATGGATCTGATTCTGTGTCTATAAAGTATAAGATATATTGCTAAATGTATCAGATTTCTGCCACCCAAAGATTAACGGCTAAAGATGGTGAGAAATGTAGTCCGCCAACTGTAAAAGTGCTGAATATTGCAGATTCTATTAAATTTTTTATTTTTTTGTCTTGCAGTAATTAAGGAAAGCCAAAGGCAGCAACTGGAAACTGTGAGCTTCTCCTCCCGCTATGCTTTGGGACTGTTTTATGAAACTGGCACACAGATTGATGTCCCCTGGGCAGCAAAGTACATCAATGATAATCCTTGCATACGCTTCATCTCCATTGATAATAAGAAACGCAATGTAGGTCAGTGGTTCCATTATTCCTCTTAAACACAGGGACAATAGAGGGTGGAGATCATCAGCTACGTTGCTTAATTGAGTACTGCCACTCTGAAGAGCTACAAATCTCTGCAGAGATATACATTATCACCATCGTTGTACTAGATATTGTTCCTACGCCCTTTCATTACAAGATGCCTGCATCTGCTAACGGGATTCTCTTCGGAATCGGACGGCTTGCCGCGCATTGTTTGGATGTAATGAAAATGCCAGATTTACAGAAGCAGGGTGCAGATGCTTCTTTAATATGCCATTTCCCCTGCAAACCAAGGTTGCATCCTCACGCACGCAGCAAGTCATATCCCCTGTGCAGCTGTTTGCATAGCCACAGCTTCTTGTGAGCATACAAATTCCTGGAAGGTGTTGTCTCCTCTGCATAACCCACTTCCCCAAGTAAATAGATGGCTGCTGGGACTATTCGGTGTGGTATGAATTTATTTGCAGAATTGCTGTAGGCTAATAGGTTGTCAGAGGAAGATAACATTTTAAGAACTGCGTCATAGATTCGTAAAAGCTTTAAGGCCCCATTGACGCATCCGTATTTTTGTTTGGTGACTGACCCACATTTTTTGCAGGTTGGATGCGGACCCATTCATTTCAGTGGGGCTGTAAAAATGCGGAAAGCACACCGTGTCCTGCCCTTATCCTTACGTCTGTTCTGCAGTCCTACAAAAGAGATAGAATATGTCCTATTCTTGTCTCTTTTGTGGACAAGAATAGGCATTGTTACAAGGGGTCCACACAAAAAAACGGATGCAACACGGACATCACACAGATTCACAAAATACATACGGTCGTGTGAAGGCACCCTAAGGGCTCATGCACACAACCATTGTTGTTTTGCAGTCCGCAAATTGCGGATCCAAAAAACCCAGATACTGGCCTTGTGCATTCAGCATTTTGCGGAAGAGAACGACCAGCCCATAATAGAACAATCCCATCCTTGTCCGTAATGTCGAAAATAGTAGGACGTTTTATTTTTTTGTGGAATTGGCATATGGACACGGAAGGCATGCAGAGTCATTCACAGTTTTTTTGCTGCCCATTGAAGTGAATAGTCCCACATACAGGCCGCAAAAAAAATGAACGGACACAGACAAAAAATGACGTTTGTGTGCATGAGCCCTAAGCCAACTGCACATGGGTGCAGGTTTACTGATAGAAAATCTGCACAGATTTGTTGCACAGATTGATGCGGTTGCCTGTGCGTTTTCGCAACAAAGCCCCATGTGTAACATGGTTTGTAGTGCAGATATGATGCAGTTTTGCAAAGAGAAATATCCACACAAAAACACCCACATTTAACCCCCTGCTGGTCATCTCCCTCGGCGCATGATGGCATCGTCACGTCAGCTGGCCTGGTGACGTCATATGTCACCACTAGAGATGAGCGAATCGAAGTTGACGAAGTGGAATTCGAAGTGGAATTCGATCCGAATTTCAGGAATTTCATCACGCTTCGTGGTAACGAATCTCATTTTTTCCTAAAATAGCTGCTGCACATGTTAGGACATGGAGCAAGGAACTCTGGGAACGAGGAATCACCCACAATGCCATGCATGCAGCCAATCAGCAGCCAGCCAGCCCTGTGATGTCACAGCCCTATAAATAGCCTCAGCCATCTTGGATTCAGTCATTTTCCAGTGTACTTAGTGTAGGGAGAGACGTCGGCAGGCGCTAGGGACAGTGGTAGAAAAGACTTTAAAACTTTATTTTGCTGTATAGAAGTTCAGTAAAAGGATAGGGAGGAATCATTTCACAGTATTGAAGCAGAACAGGGTTCAGTAGGTTACAGCCTGGGTAATAGGAACAATCCTATTACACCTTGCTGCACTGACTGGGGATCCAAATTGCCATTATACAGCTCTGTAATTCCAGCAAACCGTTCTTGTTATTGGGGTGCAAGTGCTGTTTGATACAGCCATTAACAGGGTTTATTACAAGAAAATATTTCTATGTCTTATTTGCCCATGTGCGGTGCAGTTATATGTTGTAAAGCATATTTTGGCTTGTATTAGTGGGAAAAAAGGGCTTATTAGCCGTTGTGTGGTGTAGTGAAAAAATGACAGCCCTTTTTGGCGTGTATTAGTGGCAAAGAAATATATATTTGCAGTTCAGCGGTGCAGTTATATGTTCTAAAGACCTTTTTGGCGTGAATTAGTGGCAAAAAAATATATATTATTTGCCGCTTACAGTTGCAAGAAAAAGTATATGACCCCTTTGGAATGATATGGATTTCTGCACAAATCGGTCATAAAATGTGATCTGATCTTCATCTAAGTCACAACAATAGACAATCACAGTCTGCTTAAACTAATAACACACAAAGAATTAAATGTTACCATGTTTTTATTGAACACACCATGTAAACATTCACAGTGCAGGTGGAAAAAGTATGTGAACCCCTAGACTAATGACATCTCCAAGAGCTAATTGGAGTGAGGTGTCAGCCAACTGGAGTCCAATCAATGAGATGAGATTGGAGGTGTTGGTTACAGCTGCCCTGCCCTATAAAAAACACACACCAGTTCTGGGTTTGCTTTTCACAAGAAGCATTGCCTGATGTGAATGATGCCTCACACAAAAGAGCTGTCAGAAGACCTACAATTAAGAATTGTTGACTTGCATAAGGTTGGAAAGAGTTATAAAAGTATCTCCAAAAGCCTTGCTGTTCATCAGTCCACGGTAAGACAAATTGTCTATAAATGGAGAAAGTTCAGCACTGCTGCTACTCTCCCTAGGAGTGACCGTCCTGTAAAGATGACTGCAAGAGCACAGCGCAGACTGCTCAATGAGGTGAAGAAGAATGCTAGAGTGTCAGCTAAAGACTTACAAAAGTCTCTGGCATATGCTAACATCCCTGTTAGTGAATCTACTATACATAAAATTGCTGCACATTTACAGTTTGCACAAGAGCACATGGATGTTCCACAGCAGTACTGGCAAAATATTCTGTGGACAGATGAAACCAAAGTTGAGTTGTTTGGAAGAAACACACAACACTATGGGCCAGATTTATCATTACTTTGACAGCTCACTCCACTTTCACATATGGCTAAAGTCAGTTTTAGCCAAGTCAGATTTATGATCGGACGTTTAAGACTGTAATAAATGTGGTTTGACGGTAGCAGTTTATCCGTCAGTAAGCAGCTTTACAAAAGTCGCACATCTTTATGAAAAAGTCGCAAGTTTTTACGAAAAAGTTGCATGTTCTATTAAAAAGTCTCATAAGATAAGCATGGTCCTCACTGGAGTGAAATTGCGCATTTTTTTGCGACTTTTTTGCGACTTTTTAAATAGTCCCAATAGTAAAACTGTCTAGAGATTCATTTACATAAGAAAAGACGCCCACTTTCAGAAAACTGGCGAGCATAGTAGAGAGCAGAAAAGTCGCAAATTTGTGCGCAGTTTTAGCGTTTGCGCAGTTTTTTCCGACTTTTTCACTCCATTATTCTGACTTGAGCTAATGATAAATCTGGCCCTACGTGTGGAGAAAAAGAGGCACAGCACACCAACATCAAAACCTCATCCAAACTGTGAAGTATGGTGATGGGGGCATCATGGTTTGGGGCTGCTTTGCTGCGTCAGGGCCTGGACGGATTGCTATCATTGAAGGAAAAAAGAATTCCCAAGTTTATCAAGACATTTTGCAGGAGACTTAAAGCCATCTGTCCACCAGCTGAAGCTCAACAGAAGATGGGTGTTGAAACAGGACAACGACCCAAAGCATAGAAGTAAATCAACAACAGAATGGTTTAAACAGAAGAAAATACGCCTTCTGGAGTGGCCCAGTTGGAGTCCTGACCTCAACCCGATTGAGATGCTGTGGCATGACCTCAAGAAAGCACCAGACATCCCAAGAATATTACTAAAACTGAAACAGTTCTGTAAAGAGCAATGGTCAAGAACTACTCCTGACCGTTGTGCACGTTTGATCTGCAACTACAGGAAACGTTTGGTTGAAGTTATTGCTGCCAAAGGAGGTTCAACCAGTTATTAAATCCAAGGGTTCACATACTTTTTCCACCTGCACTGTGAATGTTTACATGGTGTGTTCAATAAAAACATGGTAACATTTAATTCTTTGTGTGCTATTAGTTTAAGCAGACTGTGATTGTCTATTGTTGTGACTTAGATGAAGATCAGATCACATTTTATGACCAATTTGTGCAGAAATCCATATAATTCCAAAGGGTTCACATACTTTTTCTTGCAACTGTATGTACTAAAGCCCTTTTTGGCGTGTATTAGTGGCACAAAAAAAAGTATTTGCCGTTGTGTGGCGAAGTGAGAAAATGACAGCACTTTTTGGCGTGTATTAGTGTCAAGAAAAAATATATTTGCCGTTCAGTGGTGCAATTATATGTTCTAAAGCCCTTTTTGGAGTCTATTAGTGGCAAAAAAATATATATTATTTGCCGTTCAGCAATTCAGTTAAATGTTCTAAAGCCCTTTTTTGCATGTATTAGTGGCACAAAAAATAGTATTTGCCGTTGTTTAGTGAAGTGTGAAAATTACAGCCCTTTTTGGCATGTATTAGTGGTAAAAAAATATATATTATTTGCCGTTCAGCGGTGCAGTTATATGTTCTAAAGCCTTTTGTGGCGTGTAAAAGTGAAAAAAAAGGGCCTATTTGCTGTTCAGCGGTGCAGTTATATGTTCTAAAGCCCTTTTTGGCATGTATGAGTGGCAAAAAAATATAGTATTTGCCGGTCAGCGGTGCAGTTAAAGCCTTTTGTGGTGTGTATAAGTAGAAAAAATAAGGGCGTATTTGCCGTTCAGCAGTGCATTTATATGTTCTAAATCCCTTTTTGTCATGTATTAGGCCCCTTTCACACGAGACTGAATCCTGACCCATTAATTTCAATTGGTCTGTGTACATGAGCTTTTTTTTCACGCATCAGTTCTTGCATGTTCTATATTCTGCGTTTTTCACACAGCCCTGGCCCCATAGAAGTGAATGTGGCTTCAGTTAAAAACGCATTGCATCCGGAAGCAAGGGCAGATGCAATGCGTTTTTCACTGATGGTTGCTAGGAGATGTTGTTTGTAAACCTTCAGGTTTTTAATCACTTGTGTGAAAAACGCATCAAAATGCATTGCACTCGAATGAAATAAACTGAAGAACTGAACGCAATTGCAGACAAAACTGACTGAACTTGCTTGCAAAATGGTAAGAGTTTTACTGAACGCACCCTGACCGCATACAGACCTAATACGTCACGGTCGTGTGAAAGAGGCCTTAGTGGCAAAAAAATATATTATTTACCGTTCAGCAGTGTAGTTCTATGTTCTAAAGCCTTTTGTGACGTCTATAAGTGGAAAAAAATAAGGGCCTATTTGCCATTCAGCAGTGCAGTTATATGTTCTAAAGCCCTTTTTGGCATGTATTAGTGGAAAAAAAATATATACTGTATATTGCCGTTCAGTGGTGCAGTTATATGTTCTAAAGCCCTTTTTCGGCATGTATTAGTGAAAAAAATACATATATTATTTGCTGTTCTGCGGTGCAGTTATTTGTTCTAAAGCCCTTTTTGGCGTTTGTTAGTGGAAAAAAATATATATATTATTTGCCGTTCAGCGGTGCAGTTATATGTTCTAAAGCCCTTTTTGGCATGTATTAGTGGAAAAAATATATATATTATTTGCCGTTCAGCGGTGCAGTTATTTGCTCTAAAGCCTTTTGTGGTGTGTATAAGTGGAAAAAAATAAGGGCCTATTTGCCGTTCAGCGGTGCAGTTATATGTTCTAAAGCCCTTTTTGGCGTGTATTAGTGGCAAAAAATATATATTATTTGCTGTTCAGCGGTGCAGTTATGTTGAATCTAAAGCCTTTTTGGCGTGTATTAGTAGCACAAAAAAAAAGTATTTATCGTTGTGTGGTGAAGTGAGAAAATTACAGCCCTTTTTGGTGTGTATTAGTGGAAAAAAAAAATGTATATTTGCTGTTCAGCGGTGCAGTTACACTGTATGTTCTAAAGCCTTTTGTGGTGTGTATAAGTGGAAAAAAATAAGGGCCTATTTGCCATTCAGCAGTGCATTTATATATTCTAAAGCCCTTTTTGGCATCTATTAGTGAAATAAAAAATGGGCTAATTCACTTTTTATTTATTTATTTGATCTAAAAGTATGTCAGGCAGAGAAGTGCCAGGCCCTGCACAGGGGAGTGGCAGAGGCCTAAATGTTTCTGGCGCAGGTCGAAGCAGAGTAAGGGGGCGTGGAAGCAGGAGTCGCAGCGAGAGGCCTGAGATCCCGGTGTCATCTTGCGGTCGTGTCTTGACCAGAAACCCAGCAGTTCTTGAATGGTTGACTCGGTCATCCACTTTATTCCAAGTGACATCAGACACCCCCAGCCAAGAGTCGGTGGGTTCGTCATACAAAAACCTTAATTGGCATGGCCTGGGAGCAGGCCATGTGCCCTCACCTGTCCACAACCTGCCTCTGTCCTTTTCTGTTCCCTCAGCCACAGAAATATTATATGCTGTGAGCTCATCTCCAATATACAGCGAGGACAAGCTACTAGAGGACAGTCAGCAGCTACTGGCCAGCCAAGATGTCGAGGAGACATTCGCTGCTTCCTCCGGTACGCGGGCAAGTAGTGATGAGTAAAGTGGCGTGGGAGCTGGTGTTGCGAGTGGTCAGGCTTCTGGCTGCTATGGCAGGGTGGGGGGGGGGGGGGGGGGTAGGAGCAGTTCCAGCTCCATCAGCAGCAAATTGAGTCTAGAGTAGGGTTGGACGATATAACAAAACAATAACAAACACAGGTGCACTCTGCAGTATCACTAAATCCTCAAACTGTTTTTAAAATTGAGAGATTAGTCAACATGTCCTACGGTGTAGAACATGTCTAAGCCCGGACACCACGACAAGGTTTCTCAAGTAGCCCGGGACCCTACACTCTCCTACCTGAGCCGTATGGGCGATACCAGGAGCCAGTGGGCAAATTACAGGAGCATAAGGCCGACTCACAAACAACTCACCAGTTACCTCCAGCATGTGGCCATGCTTGCAATGGGAGGAGGGAGGAGTCTGTGAGTCCCACTCAAGACTTGCTGATATGTCCCAGGCCTCACAGGTGCACCTAAATGTGGCCTGTAGATGGAAAACAGGCACATTTAAATAGGAGTTTATACACCTCCAGAAATCTATATATACAAACTAAGAAGACAGGTTGGCATTAGCAGGAGGTGCTTCAAACCCACATGCAGTTGTGCATATATATAGGGGAGCAAATCCTGCACTTGTGGCCCGTTGCTAATGGCAATCCCCAGCAAAATGCATACAATGGAGGATGTTAATTGTTATACTTTTATATGTCATTTTTCACCATTTCGGGTATCTGTAACTAGTCAATTGACTTCTAGTAACAACAAAAACATTACAGGGTTAATTCTGTACCAGAACGAGTGGTTTAAACTTTATAGTAGGGATGTCCCGATACCATTTTTTTAGACCGAGTACGAGTACCGATACTTTTATTTAAGTACTCACCGATACCAATTACCAATACCAATTATAACAATTAAAAAAATAACACATTTATTTTGTGACCATTGACCAACCAAAAGTCCAAAAAACAGCCCCCAGCCTCTGATCAGCCCCCAGCCTCCCAGCCTCTGATCAGCCCCCCAGCCTCTCATGTGCCCCCCAGCCTCTGATCAGCCCCCTCTGGTAACTCAACCCCCCCCCAGTATTAATCATTGGTGGCAGTGGCCACAGGGTCCCCCCCCCCCCCATCATTGGTGGCAGTGGGCAGTTCCGATCGGAGTCCCAGCAGTGTAATTCTGGGGCACCGATGGGTTACCATGGGAGCCAGGACGCTACTGAAGTCCTGACTGCCATGGTATGTTAGTGAGCAGCATTATACTCACGTGCGCCGTGGCCGCCGGGCTCTCCTTCTTCGGTCTGTGCGGCGCATTGCTAATGCTTATAGCATTAGCAATGCGCCGCACAGACCTATGAGAAGAAGGAGCGCCCGGCGGCCACGGCGCACGTGAGTATAATGCTGCTCACTAACATACCATGGCAGCCAGGACTTCAGTAGTGTCCTGGCTGCCATGGTAACCGATCGGAGCCCCAGCATTACACTGCTGGGACTCCGATCGGAACTGCCCACTGCCACCAATGATGGGGGGGGGAGGGGGACCCTGTGGCCACTGCCACCAATGATTAATACTGGGGAGGGAGGGGGGCGCACTGCCCACTGCCACCAATGCAGAGACTGAAGAACATTACCGGCACCCGACCTCTGACAGTACACTGTGATCCGCGCAATTAACCCCTCAGGTGCCACACCTGAGGGGTTAATTGCGCGGATCACAGCGTCCTCTCAGAGGTCAGGTGCCGGGAATGCGAGTCACAGAATTCCTTCCCCCACGCCGAACTGCTGAGAGCGCCGCCGCAAGCCTCGCCTATCATCTAATTCCGACGTCAGTAGCATTATGGGAGCCTGCATGGAGGAGTCGGGGCAGAAATTGGTATAGAATCATGCTGGGGCGGGCGGCCGCGGACGCAGATTTTGAAGCGGTCAGCGCACATGACCGCTTCTATGACGTCACAAAATACCGCGGTAATTAGGAAACAGCTATATCGCCATATCGCCGTTTTTTTTTATACCGTGGTATATCGTGATACCGGTATATCGCTCAACCCTAGTCTAGAGTGGCCGATGAGCAGCTTTCTTCACCTGCCTAGTGAAGAAACTACTCACCAGCAGCAGCAGCTAGACCTTGAGCAGGACCTGAACCAGCAGGTGGTGGCATACTTGGACAGCACCCTGCCACCCCACATTGAAGATCCGCTGGACTACTAGGCAGCCAAACTGGATTTGTGACTGCAACTTGCAGAGTTTGCCCTGGAAAAGCTGTCCTGCCTGGCCAGTAGTGTGGCATCAGAGCGGGTGTTTAGTGCGGGAGGGCCATAGTTACCCCAAGAAGAACTCTCCTCTCCACCTGAAATGTGGAGGGACTGACCTTTGTCAAGATGAATCAGGCGTGGATCAACCAGGATTTCCACCCACTAATGCCTGATGCATCAGACTAGATCATCCATGGCACCAACACTTTGACAAAAGAGATCAGTTTCTTCTGGCTACCGGCCTCAGCTACTATTCTGATGCTGCCAACCGCCTGATGCCACACATCTGATGCCAAGTGCTCCTTCTTTCACCCACCATCTTCAGCTGGTACTGGTATTGCCACCCACCTCCCCACTCTGTCACTGGGTCACTGTGTGGTCTCCTGATGCTGCTGCCACCTTACACACTATATCATGTTGCCACTCTGTGGTCTCCTGATGCTACTGCCACCTCCACACTATGTCACCTTGACACTCTGTGGTCTCCTGATCCTGCTGCTACCTCAACACTGTCGCCTTGCCACTCTGTGCCTCCTGATGCTGCTGCCGCCACCTCCACACTCTGTCATTGTGCCACCCTGTGGCATCCTCCTGATGCTGCTGCCAGCTCCACATTCTGTCATTGTGCCACTCTGTGGCCTCCTGATACTGCTGCCCCCTCCACACTGTCATTGTGCCACCCTGTGGCCTGCTCCTGATGCTGCCACCTCCACACTCTGTCATTGTGTCACTCTGTGGACTCCTGACGCTGCTGCTGCCACCTCCATACTGTCATTGTGCCACTCTTTGGCCTCCTCCTGATGCTGCTGCCACCTCCAGACTCTGTCACTGGGCCACTCTGCGGTCTCCTAATGCTTCTTCCACCTCACACTATGTCATAGGGCCACTTTGTGGCCTTCTCATGCTTTTCCCACTCTCCCCATTTCATGACTGGGCCACTATTTTTCTTTCGGCCTGGCTGAGACATCATTTATTTGACCCTTTTTCGGATCTATCAAAAGGAAGGAAAAATGAGACGCACTATTGATCCTGTCTATGTAACAGCTGTAAGGCTTGCATGACATGGTCCCTATTTTGCTTTAGAATTGACTTATGATGTGGTAGCCTAAAGCGGGAGTGGGTACAAAACACAGAAGACATGCAAATATTCCATTCACGTGTGATCTCTATTTTGGATCCACGCCTGTTTTTTTTGGCTTTAGCAATACTGATAGATTACTGACCAAATGCTGACCGAGTGAAGGCAAATGCTCCACAGACAGGATTCTTTTTTTGGGGTTATTGTTCTGGTGGATCAGAGGAAGGGCAAAATAATCAGTCATGTGAAAACACAAACTTACTGCTGACACCCTCTCCACTCTGTCGGGGGATCTACTTATATAAGCATTTACCAAAACAGGTTCTGTAGACATCTATGTGAAATTAGCTGCTGACAGTGTAAAAGGAGTGCGCTTCTTCTTGATGCTAACATTGACCTGTTAGGCTGAGTTCATACTTGAGTTATTTGGTCAGTTTTGGCCCCGTGACTGCCCAAATAAGTGAAATGTGCAGTTATTCTAAGAGCGACACCTGTCATCTGCATGTCATACTGACTCACAGTGTTGTTTCACTACCACAGCAGACTCCCTATGAGTGTTACTGCAAGGCACAGTGTTCTACACCTCTATACAGGCTCTCTGCAGCCAGGAAATAGCCTTTTTTAACGCGATTCACCACAAATAAATTCAGATCTAACCAAATATTTTTTTTTATTTGGCGAACCGGCTAAATCGATTTTTTTTGGGAGAAATTCTCTCATGTCTAGTCACCACGCTCAAGATTTTAAACGGGATCTTCTAGCAAGATAGCTGTAGCGGCCTCTTCACGCTCAAATAGATGCGGTAACTATGATTTTTTTTACATCGATTAGTTACCACGGAGTATGAGGAAATTCAGCTTCGTAACGAATCAAATTTTTCCTGAAATTTGGATCGAAGTCCACTTTGTGAACTTCGATTCACTCAACACTGGTGTTCACTATTTATTATCCATTCTTGGTTTTGTCTTCAAAACCTGCATCAGAAAACCTGAATGTGAAAACCCAGCTTTAAATGGGTTATACAAGATTTAGTAAAATTAGGCAAGGGGCAGTGTAAAAGTAAGAAAATACCTTCCTCAACTTTAAAATGTCCTGCTGGTTCCCGCCAGGCCTGTAGTGATGACATCATGTTTATTGTCCCTATGATTGCTGCAGCCAGTCCCTGGCCTCAGCGGTCATGTTTGCATGAATGGCATATTACTGCTCAGCCCAGTGTTTGACTGCAGCGGTCACGGGAACGATGAATGAAATGTACTGCTGCAGGTCCAACGGATATCATAGTGACAGAGACCAGAGCCACAGCACAGAACATTTTAGTGGTAAGGATATTTTTTTTATACTGTCACCTGCGTTGTACCTAAGCCTACAAAATCTTGGGGAACCCTTATAATGATGCAGTGAGAATTGTGGACAAACTGTGGGCCTCTGTTCACTTTGCTGTGACTCCATGTTATCATGAGTTCCTCCAAAGTAGATTTACACTCCGCGGCTTCTTTTTACACGTTACAGATGCTTTCTCATTACAGATTCTTTCACTCAACTGAATATTACTGATGCAAAAGTTAGAAGGAGGCTGTCAACCTTCTGGCTTCATTGAAATATTTAAGAAGACAGGTCATTGGCAGCAGAAAGCAGCTCGCTATCGAGGTTGTCTAAAGTTGGCCACAGATACGAGAGAAACATAATACAAAACTACTGATTTTTACTCTTTCCTGATTATTGGCCATGAATCGGCCCTTGCAGCTTTTTTCATATACTTCTCAAAGAGTTTGGCACAAACAAAGATTGTCAAGGATCCAGCACTTCCATAAACTGACTTCCTTATTTACGGATCATTAAAACATGATGCTTACAAAAATTAAGAGAGCATGGTCTTGTTTTCCTACGTGTTTCGAGCACAGTGGTTCTAACTTATGGTACTTACTCACTATTGCTCAAGGCCATTGCTCATGTTTATTACTTATGGTCAGTGCTCATGATAATTACTCATGGTTATGCCATGATTAAAAACCTTTGTGTAATTTTATGAAAATGCTGGATATTTGAGAATCTTGTAGGAATCTGAGTCTCACTTTCTTCTGGGATAAGCGTCCCCACCTATCCCGTGGTTGAACTTGATTTTTTTCAACCATATTAACTATGTAACTATGTAGGTCCCAGGTATATCCAGGATTACAAGGACACAGTGTTACACTAGCAGGATTCAGTAAGTGTTTTGTGTGGAGTGTCTGGTATGTGAGTAATAGTGGCTTTGGCTCCAGAAAGTCTTATCACAGTGACCTCACACCGTTGCTCACTAGGGCCAGTGCAGTAAAAAGGAGGGCACACCCTTTCTTCCTTCTGGGCATTCCCCAGTGTTAGGGCTTCTGCCTGATTGTAGTTTGGGGTGTGCTTGGTGTTAACATTTGTATGGGTGTAAGGCAGGGCATGTAGGGTGTGCAATGGCCAGCATATTTCTAGGAGTCAGTAACCAGGCCAGATTTAACAGAATCAAAGTCTCTTTTTACTGTTGGGCAAAATGAGGGTTGTAGACTCAGAACACAGTGCAAATCTTCTCTGAATGTTTTTTTTTATGGGTCTAAGCCAGGTTAAGATTAAAGTAGTCCTTTACTCATCTTCTGCTAAATTTGAGGCTGACAATAATACATTTGGTAGGATAGTTGTAATACACTACTGCGGAGTACAGATTCAGGAAAACAACCGACCGTGTTGTGTCTAAGTGTGGATGGCGTCTTAGCAGTATTCCCCTCACAGCAGTAATGTCTATAGGTTTTGACAGCAGTACAATTTGCAATTAGGCCCTTCTCTTGAGTACTTCACAAACAGCAAATCAACGGCCAATGATTTTCTCCCGGCCTCATAATACTTGAGAGTATTACATCCTCAAAGTACCTTTAGTTGGGTGGTACTCTTAAGAAGATATTAAAGAGCATCTGTCATTAAGATCCTCCCTATTAAACCAAGCAAACTGGGTCACATGACAACATGAAATCATTAGCTTTTACCAAATTGTTTTAAACCTCCTTTTTGAACAAAAAGTTGGGGACCATGCTTGCCACTTGTGATCAGATGATCTCATGATTTCAGTAGCGTAACACCAAAATACAGTGCCTAATAATACTGTCATATTCTGCCCACATAACTTATATTGCCTAAAAAATATGTACTATCCCAATAATGCTCCCTTAACCAGCCCATATAATATTGCCTTATAGTTCCAGAATAATACTGCAATATAATTTCCCAGTAATAATACCATACAACGCCATACAAAGCTAAAAAATAATTTCAATAGTTTTAATAGATTCTAGTATTTGGAAACACAGGCCAATTGCCCGGTCTGCCACGCTGCAAGTGGTCCTGCATATATTACAGTAGATTACAGAAAGAACATGATCTCTGGTTAGCAGATCTTATTTCTCTCTGTGGTCTTCTCCGCTCCATGTATATATGAAGAGCATAGAGAAACAAATAGAAAACTTGTACTTGTCCATCTATGCATCTGAAAAGGCTCATTTTGAATAGTCAGAGGATCTTTAGGTGTTTAAAACTGCCATGTTGCTAAGGTGTCCATATACTGTATTATGCTGATGTCATTCTTTTTAAATTGTATAAATATCAGACTACCTCACCGTGTCTAGAGGTTGTATCTATGGAGAATCTTTGCTTTAGTGACAAATTAATTGCCCTGGGTGTTCAAATTCTCATGTGAAGTTATCATGCTGTGGAAAATAAAATCTATGGGCAGAATGAAGTAACCTGTCAGCACTTAATGGGAAATTAACATTTCAAGAAAGTAGGTTAGCAGAACATCAGTTTAGAATATTTCATCTTGTGTATAAGGGATGCTGTAGAATAGGTTCTGTGATTTCTTACATCTTCTACTGGATAACTCGTCTAACTCTGTTAGAAGGGAGTCCAGATAACAAGATGGTCACAGAGGGTCCCTCAGCAATGAGCTGTAATGTGTGCAACAATCTAGTTCAACTCCAATACAGTGCCCCCACAGGAAAATAAGGCATTGCACAGTGCCCTTTGACGGTCAACCTAACGCATGGACATAGCGGACCTTCCAGGGCATTAGAGTCTTTGTAGCTGCTCTTTGCTGATATACATGAGGGTCATGAATGGAGGACCGCCCTCTATTAATTCCTTAATAGCGCAATGAAAAAGGGTTTGAAGACTCGAACAACCACTTTAACCAACATGTGATACAATCTGCATGAATAAGCTTTGTTCTATTGAACTCCAGTGACCAGCCAATCACCTGTAGATCAGACCACCCCGACTGTTGGTAGGTTCACATACAGGGACAGGCCAAAAAGCCGCGGACATAAGAGTCACCATGTGTGCCAATCTTTATGTTAAAGGGGTTGTCCCATCTTTCCAAGGCGAGGTGGGACTAAGCACCGACCATCAGGTGGCCCAGAAACAGGGGAGCAGGCCGGCCATCCACTGTTTCTGTAGATCCCATTGCAGTGCATGGAAGCCATGCAAACAGCTTATCACAGCAAGCTACATGTATACTGTTTCCATAACTCGTAGCTTGCTGTACTAAGCTGTTTGTGTAGCTCCAATGGAAGCTATGGAAACCGAGGAGAACTAAGCCTGCTCCACTGTTTCCCAGCCACCTGGTGGTTGGCATTTAGTCCCACCTCGCCTTAGAAAAAGAAAGATGGGACAACCCCTTTAACTCTTGAGATCTCATGTCTTGTCTCTTGTTGGGAAGAAGGCCCATTTAGACCTTGGTGAACTTAAAGGGGTTTTCCTAGATTTTTTGAACTGATAGGTCATCAGTAGCTGATCAGCTATTTGAGAAGGCACTGGTGCACATAGTAGTGCTGTGACCTTCTCGCAGCTTTGCCTAGGTCGTGTGATGTCATGTTCATCAGTTACATGGCCTAGATAGATACCGAGCACAGCCGCTATACAGTGTATGGTGCAGCCCTACTGTGAGCGCCGGTGCCTTCTCAAACAGCTGATCGGCGTGGTTCGTGAGTGCCGGACTCCCACCGATCGGATACCTTTTCATGGGTCAATTGACCAGGCAGTTATGGGGAATAAACCGATCGTTTCTGATCATTGCCTGATCAAGAGAAAAGAGCAGAGAAGAGCAGCTGCATCCATCAATCACCTATGCTATATGGAGAGATTTCACCAGAGCACAGGGCTGGCAGACGGATGCGAGCGCTGCCTGGCCCCGTCAATCAGGAGAAACTGCTCCTAGAGGCTAATTAGCATATTATAAAAGTTAGATTTCTGGCGTAACGGGGGCATAGATAAACGTAGGAATAGGCTAGTTAGGTTTAGCTGACATTAGCACATCGCTAATGTCAGCTAGTTTAATAGGGTTAAATCTGGTGACAGAAACCCTTTAATGTTTCACGGATCATCCCCTTTAAGAATATTATTGCTGTTTAATAGCTTCAAGTAAATACAGAATTCAAATTAATTTTCATGACAGGAACTGGAAAGTTACCGACTTCTTTCCTGTAATGGGCATCGGACTATAAGATAAATACGGCTTTGATGCCATTTTTGTACACAGTCATTTAACTTAAAATCCAATAAAAATATGGAAAACTACCAAATTAATGGAACAACCGAAATCTGTTACTTTCATGTCTTCAGTGTTAACCAAAAAGAACTGCTAGAAGTCAGCAATGTTTTGCGAAAACCTATTTTATGCTTCAGCCATGGATATTAAGAGTACTTTTAATGTAGATCTTCCATGAAAAGAACAAGTTCTGCGTCGGAATGGAAATTGGAACAAAGTTGTTGATGAACTGACAGAAAGGAGAGCCCCATCCACAGCTGTGTTTTTCTGTTGCAGTTATGGCTCCAATTATTTTATTTCCTCCTTGAATTTCATCTTTTTAAGGGATTATCCAATAACCTCCAATGTGGCCAACGTCTTCGTACTTTGCCAAAATATACCAGATGACTGCATTCAGTTCCACCATTTACCTCATGTCTTCCTAGTACACAAAACAGCTTTTTTTTTTACACTGTTGTAGACAAAATACATTCATGTCCACATCAGAAGACAAAAAAGGGATGATTATCCATCTACATTTCAAAGTCATATAATACAGAAGGGTTATAGGATCCGCTTGTGGATACAACCTCTTCTTTACAGTTTTGGAGCTCCAAGGTCTACAGGTCTGGTTGTCACATAAAATGCCACTGAGCTTTCACAAAACTTTTGATATGTCATAGTGAAATATCAAAAGTTTTGATTGGTGGGAGTCTGAGCGCTGAGACATGAGCTGATCACTAGAAGTGCTCACATATTGCGGTGAGACTTAGTGGTTTTCTAGGACTACAAAATATGGATGCTTTCTCCCAAAAACATTGCTATACCTGTCCATGGGTTGCATCTGGTATTGTAGCTCATCTCCTTTGAAGTCAATGGGGCTGAGCAGTAATGCCACACGCAACTTGTGGACAGGTGTGGTGCTGTTTTTGGAAGAAATCGGCCATCTTTTTGTAGTCCTGGAGAACCCCTTTAAGTGTTTTCAATAAGCATGCTGGGAACATGGGGAGAAGATCTTTTTCATGAGGGGATATGACTTAAGGTAGGGGTGTCGAACTCATTTTCATCAAGGGCTACATTAGCATTATGGTTGCCTTCAAAGGGACGGCTTCTAGAACTCAGGTGCCAGAGTGTATGTAACACCTCATATAACACAGTGATAACTCTCTGAGTACAGATCTGATGTTGATGTTAGGCAGGCTCGGACTGGCCCACAGGGGTACAGGTGAATCCCCCGGTGGGCCACTGAGCAAGGTGGGCCCCTATGTCCCACCCCTGCACAAGTGGCACATAACACAGTAGACTTACTGCACTACATACATATATTCAATGTACAGCACCTCAACCACCCTATGTTCATATACAAAACTTGATAGATTGTTAAAGAAACTCCCCAGTTTATTATTATAGACACGATCAGAGCTGAGATGACTTCTAGGTATAGAGGAAAGCTGCCAGTGTACTCTTCTCCCCAGGACCTACCTTCTCAAAGCTGCTGCAGGGACCCTCATATTCCATCATCTGGTAGCATCTTGCTGCTGTGTGAGCAGGTTTTATTTGAATGTATCCGTACGGTGGGCCCCCAAAATAAATAGGCACCCCAGTCAGACATGTTGTTAGGTGCAGTAGTCCTATAGAGCCAAAACCATGCGTCTCCGTTTTTGTTTCCGTGTGTCTTCCTTTATTTTTGCAGGATCACCAGACATGAATGAAAGTAAAAAAAAAGTCCAAGTCAAGTTTGCCATGCAAATGATAGGAAAAAAACGGACGCGGATGACAATCTTGTGTGCCTCTGCTTTTTTTCACGGTCCCATTGACTTGAATGGGTCCGCAAACCGTTTTCCGTGAAAAAAATAGGACCGGTTATATTTTTTTGACGGACTGGAACCACGGATCACGGACACAGATGACAAACGGTGCATTAGCCGAGTTTTCAACGGACCCATTGAAGGTCAATGAGTCCGCAGAAAATCACGAAAAACGGAACAACGGACACGGAATAAAACAACGGTCGTGTGCATGAGGCCTTAAGCATATGATTGAACTATTGTGATATCCTTGTGATATACACTGCTCAAAAAAATAAAGGGAACACTTAAACAACACAATGTAACTCCAAGTCAATCACACTTCTGTGAAATCAAACTGTCCACTTAGGAAGCAAAACTGAGTGACAATCAATTTCACATGCTGTTGTGCAAATGGGATAGACAACAGGTGGAAATTATAGGCAATTAGCAAGACACCCCCAATAAAGGAGTGGTTCTGCAGGTGGTGACCACAGACCACTTCTCAGTTCCTATAATTCCTGGCTGATGTTTTGGTCACTTTTGAATGCTGGCAGTGCTTTCACTCTAGTGGTAGCATGATACGGAGTCTACAACCCACACAAGTGGCTCAGGTAGTGCAGCTTATCCAGGATGGCACATCAATGCGAGCTGCGGCAAGAAGGTTTGCTGTGTCTGTCAGCGTAGTGTCCAGAGCATGGAGGCGCTACCAGGAGACAGGCCAGTACATCAGGAGACGTGGAGGAGGCCGTAGGAGGGCAACAACCCAGCAGCAGGACCGCTACCTCCGCCTTTGTGCAAGGAGGAACAGGAGGAGCACTGCCAGAGCCCTGCAAAATGACCTCCAGCAGGCCACAAATGTGCATGTGTCTGCTCAAACGGTGAGAAACAGACTCCATGAGGGTGATATGAGGGCCCGACGTCCACAGGTGGGGGTTGTGCTTACAGCCCAACACCGTGCAGGACGTTTGGCATTTGCCAGAGAACACCAAGATTGGCAAATTCGCCACTGGCGCCCTGTGCTCTTCACAGATGAAAGCAGGTTCACACTGAGGACATGTGACAGACATGACAGAGTCTGGAGACGCCGTGGAGAACGTTCTGCTGCCTGCAACATCCTCCAGCATGACCGGTTTGGCATTGAGTCAGTAATGGTGTGGGGTGGCATTTCTTTGGAGGGCCGCACAGCCCTCCATGTGCTCGCCAGAGGTAGTCTGACTGCCATTAGGTACCGAGATGAGATCCTCAGACCCCTTGTGTGACCATATGCTGGTGCGGTTGGCCCTGGGTTCCTCCTAATGCAAGACAATGCTAGACCTCATGTGGCTGGAGTGTGTCAGCAGTTCCTGCAAGACGAAGGCATTGATGCTATGGACTGGCCCGCCTGTTCCTCAGATCTGAATCCAATTGAGCACATCTGGGACATCATGTCTCGCTCTATCCACCAACGTCACATTGCACCACAGACTGTCCAGGAGTTGGCAGATGCTTTAGTCCAGGTCTGGGAGGAGATCCCTCAGGAGACCGTCCGCCACCTCATTAGGAGCATGCACAGGCGTTGTAAGGAGGTCATACAGGCACGTAGAGGCCACACATACTACTGAGCCTCATTTTGACTTGTTTTAAGGACATTACATCAAAGTTGGATCAGCCTGTAGTGTGTTTTTCCACTTTAATTTTGAGTGTGACTCCAAATCCAGACCTCCATGGGTTGAAAAATTTGATTTCCATTTTTTTTATTTTGTGTGATTTTGTTGTCAGCACATTCAACTATGTAAAGAACAAAGTATTTCAGAAGAATATTTAATTAACTCAGATCTAGGATGTGTTATTTTTGTGTTCCCTTTATTTTTTTGATCAGTGTAGTATTTGACTTTAACTTTTCATAGTCTTAGGGCTCTTTCACATGAGCGGATGCCGTGTGTGGAATCCGCTGCGTGAAAGAGTGCCAAGCCCCGTTGCGGACAGTAGAGACATGGAGCAGTAACATAATTGATAATGCTCTGTGCCTCTCTGTGACCTTTTTACTACAAAATCACAGTGTCAACTTTATCTCACTGTGATTTTGTAGTAAAAATATCACAGAGAGGCACAGAGCATTATCAATCATGTTAATGCTCCCTGTCTCTGCTGTCCAGAACGGGGCTTGGCACTCTTTCACGCAGCAGATTACCCGCACGGGATCCGCTCGTGTGAAAGAGCCCTTATAAGATTGGGGTTGGTTATAACTTCTCCCTATTCATCATATTTTCCTGTTGGACACTTAGCAGATTTCACAGTGAATAGCATTCTGTAGCTTGCTATACACTGTAAAACATAGAAGCTGCATAAGCCAAACTAAGCAACATTTTTAATAAAACCCTATTACAACATGTTTATATTTTCTCAAAATATACCTAATTCCATGAGAAAAGGGCTCCAAATTCATCCATAGCCTTTAAAGGCAATAGATTAAAAGAAAACTTTTTAGGAGCAAAGCAGTGAATGATTTAAAGAGAAATTAACACTCCACTAAAAAGTACCTGTACTTAACCACTTCCCGCCACGCTAACGCCGAAAGGCGTCATTTCTGCGGCGCTCCCAGGTCACACTAACGCCAATAGGCGTCATCTCGCGTGAGCCGAGATTTCCTGTGAACGCGCGCACACAGGCGCGCGCGCTCACAGGAACGGAAGGTAAGAGAGTTGATCTCCAGCCTGCCAGCGGCGATCGTTCGCTGGCAGGCTGGAGATGTGTTTTTTTTAACCCCTAACAGGTATATTAGACGCTGTTTTGATAACAGCGTCTAATATACCTGCTACCTGGTCCTCTGGTGGTCCCCTTTGTTTGGATCGACCACCAGAGGACACAGGTAGCTCAGTAAAGTAGCACCAAGCACCACTACACTACACTACACCCCCCCCCCCCGTCACTTATTAACCCCTTATTAGCCCCTGATCACCCCATATAGACTCCCTGATTACCCCCCTGTCATTGATTACCCCCCTGTCATTGATTACCCCCCTGTAAAGCTCCATTCAGACGTCCGCATGATTTTTACGGATCCACTGATAGATGGATCGGATCCGCAAAACGCATCCGGACGTCTGAATGAAGCCTTACAGGGGCGTGATCAATGACTGTGGTGATCACCCCATATAGACTCCCTGATCACCCCCCTGTCATTGATTACACCCCTGTCATTGATCACCCCCCTGTAAAGCTCCATTCAGACGTCCGCATGATTTTTACGGATGCACTGATAGATGGATCCGATCCGCAAAACGCATCCGGACGTCTGAATGAAGCCTTACAGGGGCATGATCAATGACTGTGGTGATCACCCCATATAGACTCCCTGATCACCCCCCTGTAAAGCTCCATTCAGATGTCCGCATGATTTTTACGGATGCACTGATAGATGGATCCGATCCGCAAAACGCATCCGGACGTCTGAATGAAGCCTTACAGGGGCATGATCAATGACTGTGGTGATCACCCCATATAGACTCCCTGATCACCCCCCTGTAAAGCTCCATTCAGATGTCCGCATGATTTTTACGGATGCACTGATAGATGGATCGGATCCGCAAAACGCATCCGGACGTCTGAATGAAGCCTTACAGGGGCATGATCAATGACTGTGGTGATTACCCCCCTGTAAAGCTCCATTCAGATGTCCGCATGATTTTTACGGATGCACTGATAGATGGATCGGATCCGCAAAACGCATCCGGACGTCTGAATGAAGCCTTACAGGGGCGTGATCAATGACTGTGGTGATCACCCCATATAGACTCCCTGATCACCCCCCCTGTCATTGATTACCCCCCTGTCATTGATTACCCCCCTGTAAAGCTCCATTCAGACGTCCGCATGATTTGTACGGATGCACTGATAGATGGATCGGATCCGCAAAACGCATCCGGACGTCTGAATGAAGCCTTACAGGGGCGTGATCAATGACTGTGGTGATCACCCCATATAGACTCCCTGATCACCCCCCTGTAAAGCTCCATTCAGATGTCCGCATGATTTTTACGGATGCACTGATAGATGGATCCGATCCGCAAAACGCATCCGGACGTCTGAATGAAGCCTTACAGGGGCATGATCAATGACTGTGGTGATCACCCCATATAGACTCCCTGATCACCCCCCTGTAAAGCTCCATTCAGATGTCCGCATGATTTTTACGGATGCACTGATAGATGGATCGGATCCGCAAAACGCATCCGGACGTCTGAATGAAGCCTTACAGGGGCATGATCAATGACTGTGGTGATTACCCCCCTGTAAAGCTCCATTCAGATGTCCGCATGATTTTTACGGATGCACTGATAGATGGATCGGATCCGCAAAACGCATCCGGACGTCTGAATGAAGCCTTACAGGGGCGTGATCAATGACTGTGGTGATCACCCCATATAGACTCCCTGATCACCCCCCCTGTCATTGATTACCCCCCTGTCATTGATTACCCCCCTGTAAAGCTCCATTCAGACGTCCGCATGATTTTTACGGATGCACTGATAGATGGATCGGATCCGCAAAACGCATCCGGACGTCTGAATGAAGCCTTACAGGGGCGTGATCAATGACTGTGGTGATCACCCCATATAGACTCCCTGATCACCCCCCTGTCATTGATCACCCCCCCTGTCATTGATCACCCCCCTGTCATTGATCACCCCCCTGTCATTGATCACCCCCCTGTAAGGCTCCATTCAGACATTTTTTTGGCCCAAGTTAGCGGAATTATTATTATTTTTTTCTTACAAAGTCTCATATTCCACTAACTTGTGTCAAAAAATAAAATCTCACATGAACTCACCATACCCCTCACGGAAACCAAATGCGTAAAATTTTTTAGACATTTATATTCCAGACTTCTTCTCACGCTTTAGGGCCCCTAGAATGCCAGGGCAGTATAAATACCCCACATGTGACCCCATTTCGGAAAGAAGACACCCCCAGGTATTCCGTGAGGGGCATATTGAGTCCATGAAAGATTGAAATTTTTGTCCCAAGTTAGCGGAACGGGAGACTTTGTGAGAAAAAAATTAAAAATATCAATTTCCGCTAACTTGTGCCAAAAAAAAAAAATTTCTATGAACTCGCCATGCCCCTCATTGAATACCTTGGGGTGTCTTCTTTCCAAAATGGGGTCACATGTGGGGTATTTATACTGCCCTGGCATTCTAGGGGCCCCAAAGCGTGAGAAGAAGTCTGGTATCCAAATGTCTAAAAATGCCCTCCTAAAAGGAATTTGGGCACCTTTGCGCATCTAGGCTGCAAAAAAGTGTCACACATCTGGTATCGCCGTACTCAGGAGAAGTTGGGGAATGTGTTTTGGGGTGTCATTTTACATATACCCATGCTGGGTGAGAGAAATATCTTGGTCAAATGCCAACTTTGTATAAAAAAATGGGAAAAGTTGTCTTTTGCCAAGATATTTCTCTCACCCAGCATGGGTATATGTAAAATGACACCCCAAAACACATTCCCCAACTTCTCCTGAATACGGCGATACCACATGTGTGACACTTTTTTGCAGCCTAGGTGGGCAAAGGGGCCCACATTCCAAAGAGCACCTTTAGGATTTCACAGGTCATTTACCTACTTACCACACATTAGTGCCCCTGGAAAATGCCAGGGCAGTATAACTACCCAACAAGTGACCCCATTTTGGAAAGAAGACACCCCAAGGTATTCCGTGAGGGGCATGGCGAGTTCCTAGAATTTTTTATTTTTTGTCACAAGTTAGTGGAAAATGATGATTTTTTTTTTTTTTTTTTTTTTCATACAAAGTCTCATATTCCACTAACTTGTGACAAAAAATAAAAACTTCCATGAACTCACTATGCCCATCAGCGAATACCTTGGGGTCTCTTCTTTCCAAAATGGGGTCACTTGTGGGGTAGTTATACTGCCCTGGCATTCTAGGGGCCCAAATGTGTGGTAAGGAGTTTGAAATCAAATTCTGTAAAAAATGACCTGTGAAATCCGAAAGGTGCTCTTTGGAATATGGGCCCCTTTGCCCACCTAGGCTGCAAAAACGTGTCACACATCTGGTATCCCCGTACTCAGGAGAAGGTGGGGAATGTGTTTTGGGGTGTCATTTTACATATACCCATGCTGGGTGAGAGAAATATCTTGGCAAAAGACAACTTTTCCCATTTTTTTTATACAAAGTTGGCATTTGACCAAGATATTTATCTCACCCAGCATGGGTATATGTAAAAAGACACCCCAAAACACATTCCTCAACTTCTCCTGAATACAGAGATACCAGATGTGTGACACGTTTTTGCAGCCTAGGTGGGCAAAGGGGCCCATATTCCAAAGAGCACCTTTCGGATTTCACTGGTCATTTTTTGCAGAATTTGATTTCAAACTCCTTACCACACATTCGGGCCCCTAGAATGCCAGGGCAGTATAACTACCCCACAAGTGACCCCATTTTGGAAAGAAGAGACCCCAAGGTATTCGCTGATGGGCATAGTGAGTTCATGGAAGTTTTTATTTTTTGTCACAAGTTAGTGGAATATGAGACTTTGTATGAAAAAAAAAAAAAAAAAAAAAATCATCATTTTCCACTAACTTGTGACAAAAAATAAAAAATTCTAGGAACTTGCCATGCCCCTCACGGAATACCTTGGGGTGTCTTCTTTCCAAAATGGGGTCACTTGTGGGGTAGTTATACTGCCCTGGCATTCTAGGGACCCGAATGTGTGGTAAGGAGTTTGAAATCAAATTCTGTAACAAATGACCTGTGAAATCCGAAAGGTGCTCTTTGGAATATGGGCCCCTTTGCCCACCTAGGCTGCAAAAAAGTGTCACACATCTGGTATTGCCGTACTCAGGAGAAGGTGGGGAATGTGTTTTGGGGTGTCATTTTACATATACCCATGCTGGGTGAGAGAAATATCTTGGCAAAAGACAACTTTTCCCATTTTTTTATACAAAGTTGGCATTTGACCAAGATATTTATCCCACCCAGCATGGGTATATGTAAAAAGACACCCCAAAACACATTCCTCAACTTCTCCTGAATACAGAGATACCAGATGTGTGACACTTTTTTGCAGCCTAGGTGGGCAAAGGGGCCCATATTCCAAAGAGCACCTTTCGGATTTCACAGGTCATTTTTTACAGAATTTGATTTCAAACTCCTTACCACACATTTGGGCCCCTAGAATGCCAGGGCAGTATAACTACCCCACAAGTGACCCCATTTTGGAAAGAAGAGACCCCAAGGTATTTCGTGATGGGCATAGTGAGTTCATAGAAGTTTTTATTTTTTGTCACAAGTTAGTGGAATATGAGACTTTGTAAGAAAAAAAAAAAAAAAAAAAAAATCATCATTTTCCGCTAACTTGTGACAAAAAATAAAAAGTTCTATGAACTCACTATGCCCATCAGCGAATACCTTAGGGTGTGTACTTTCCGAAATGGGGTCATTTGTGGGGTGTTTGTACTGTCTGGCCATTGTAGAACCTCAGGAAACATGACAGGTGCTCAGAAAGTCAGAGCTGCTTCAAAAAGCGGAAATTCACATTTTTGTACCATAGTTTGTAAACGCTATAACTTTTACCCAAACCATTTTTTTTTTACCCAAACATTTTTTTTTTATCAAAGACATGTAGAACTATAAATTTAGAGCAAAATTTCTATATGGATCTCGTTTTTTTTGCAAAATTTTACAACTGAAAGTGAAAAATGTCATTTTTTTGCAAAAAAATCGTTAAATTTCGATTAATAACAAAAAAAGTAAAAATGTCAGCAGCAATGAAATACCACCAAATGAAAGCTCTATTAGTGAGAAGAAAAGGAGGTAAAATTCATTTGGGTGGTAAGTTGCATGACCGAGCAATAAACGGTGAAAGTAGTGTAGTGCCGATTTGTAAAAAAGGGCCTGGTCTTTAGGGGGGTATAAACCTGTGGTCCTTAAGTGGTTAATAAATAAAAGTTTGGCAAACATACAGTATTAGAACGTAAATGTTTGTGTACGGTATATCTTGGCTCCATGGCGCAGTTTGGTCTGAGATTAGTTTGTAATGTGATATAATAACAAAGGAAACCCTGTAACAGGACACCTATAATTCACGGACCAACATAAAGAACAAATATGACCCAGACAAAATCTGAAATTATTGTATGCTCAGAATCATTTGTATGCGCATGAATGGCTTCAATGCCTTTTTTCATTTAACCAAACTATTTTATCTCGATGCTAAGCCAAAAGCTGTTTTGGGTCCAAGTCCTTCAGCCAAAGCTTCTCCACGCGGATGTATACTGGCCCCAATAATAATGCTGTGCAAGTCTGCACTGATCTCATTTGGTCTTGTAACATGAACTGCATGGCTTCTTTATTGGAGTATTTTGTAAAGGGAGCAGAGAGGCAAAGATTTATCTCCCAAAAAGTTATTTTGTGCTAGGTCCCTATATAAATATACCTATCATTCTATCGAAAGATCTACTGCATATCAGCATGTGGATAACGCGTATTTACTTATTTATATACAAACCTCAACAATGCATCAGCTGCAACTAGAAACCAATAGATGTAGATAGAGTTCTATGTGCTTATCACCTATTGTGAATGGTGGATCCTGTGTTATCTGTGGTGTTACTTGTCATTGTAGTCCTGCCTGTGATGACAACAAGATAGCTCCTCAAAAGTTACCTGTATAGAACAGAAAATACACAGAGCAGCCTGATAAAGCTGAGTACCAAACTTGAAAAATATGTAGGCATATGTGAATAGTCATAGGTGTCCCAATAGGAGTCTAGATACGCCCACGTACGTCCAGCAAAAAGAATACGTACCCCTATAATTGCCAGCCACAGTCCCCTATCATTACTAGTCACAGTCTCCCCATACTTTCCAGCCACAGCCTACCGTATTTGCCAGCCACAGACCCCTAAGATAATGTCCAACCACAAACCCATCCTACATAAAGGCCAGCTACAGCCCCCAAGGTACGTGCCAGCCACAACTCTACCAGATACTTACTAGCCACAGCTCGTCTCAGAGGCGGATTGACCATAGACCTTACATGGAAATTTCCCGGTGGGCCAGTGCTCAGGGGGGAGCCCAATCCCTTCACTCTGCCGCTGCTCAGGTACATAATGAACTCTCAGGGGTAATTAAAGCTGTGAGAATCAGGTACTGATGTACATGGCCAGCTATCGCACATGCCCTCCTGAATTCAACTGCTGTAGTCGCATCTCACCTCCTAAGCACCCTGCTCCATATCCTAATCAGAGACAACTGGATGCGGACAGAAAATGTCAGCTATTCATGGCCACCACAGAGGGACAGCTTTTTGGGCAGTATATTGTGTTGCTCTGTGGTATACAGTTCTGATGGGACAGTATTTTGCGCTATGCTATTGCTGACGCCGCCTACTTGTGTTGCCCCGCCTTCTTTCAATTTGGACCCGTCTATAACATATAGGCACTTTTTATTTTTTTATTTTTTCAGGGCTAAGTTCCCAATCTGCCCCTGGCCCCTCTATTATCACTAACCAAAGCCCCCTCATCATTGCCAACCATAGTTTCCCCACATACAGTTTCGCCTTATGAGCCACAGTTTCCCCCATGTAATACTCATCTTCACACTGTGATATATAGTTATGGGTTTCCATTATGGAGATGGATATTGCTGTACTGTACTGTACATGCTCTCAGGCAACCCCTACTCCATAGTGGCAATACACATACCGTAATTGTGTGAAACAATGTGGAATGTGTATTAGGTTGTAATAGGCTGCATCCATCTGCACTGTAATGTCTGTCCCCATAAAATAAAAGAATAAAAATAAAGAATACTAATTTAGAAAATAAAAGTTAATGCAGTATATATTATAATTTTAATAAACTACTTTTAATCAGTCATTTAAAAAAATTTGAGCATATTTTGCATTAAAGTGTCTCTTAACAACATCAATCAGCTGAACACTGCAGGGGAACTTGGCAGCAACTCTTCAATTTCCCGGCAGCAGCAGCACCACAAGGGAAATAAGCTTTACCCAAATTCCTATATAAGGGTTCATTCACACAACCGTGATATTGGGCACTGATATTGGACAGTGTGCTTTCTGCATTTTGCAGAACGGAACGGCCGGTCCCCAATAGGAAAGTCCTATCCTTGTGCATAATGCAGACAAAAATAGGACATGTTCTATTTCTTTTTGAAACGACCATGCGAATATACAGAATACACAGACTGCACACGGAGTAATTTCCTTTTTTTTCTCCGGCCCCGTTGAAGTGAATGGTTCCGCATACAGGCCGCCAAAAAAACCATAATAGACATGGGAAAAAAATGAGTTTGTGTGCATGAGCCCTAAATCATCGTGCTGCTTGATCCCCCCGAGTGGGAGACACCTTTCGTATCTGTTTTCTACTCTGGTTAGTTTGTTACATTAGAAATTGTTAAAAGGGTATTTGTAAATGAGTTTTCTGAACTAGACAACCCCTTTTAGAGCTGCCTGTTTAGTACACCATATTGTTTTTACCACTAAAGCCTCCTTAGTTGATACGCTTGCAGGTCGTGATGGTTCAGGTGAGAATTACAATGCAGCCATACAGATTTGTATTCCTAAAATCACATACACTCTTCTCAATAAGACACTGTCTGTCTCTTTAAGCCATTACTTTTTATTTTAAACACAGAAGACCTATAGACCATGAAGTTTTCTAAGGTCACTTCTGGCTCATATTAAGTGGGTCCAAAAGTGAAATTCTACCTCCACAATTTATTAGTCTTATGTAACAAATCTATGATCCCAGTGCAGATCTGCAAGCAGCAGCCAACATTCACTGACATGCTCTTTCTTGTTGGACACTTTTCATGCTCTTAATATCACTCTTCATTCTGTCCAAATCCAGCTATATTGAAGAACTGTTTTTCAGTCCACTAAAAATTTAACTCCCTGTTTTCCATGGAGCGTGCAATGTAGAACTCAACTTTTTTTATTTACAAAATTGATAATACAGGTTAAAAACATTAGACTTCAATAAGGGAACTTTTGATCTGCACAAAGTTGTGATATCAGTAATGTGTGTTTTTTTATTTTTTTGTCATTGGGATCAGCACATTATCCATTAACTAGAGGCAGGCCTTTTTTTCTGGCGTTCCGCCACCTATTTTCCGACCCGCCCCCCTTTAGTTACTGGGCCCAGCCGGGCCGCTGCTTAGCAGTGGCGTCGCCAGGGGGGGGGCCAGAGGGGGCCACGGCCCCCCCTACATCACGCTGTGCCCCCCCCAACTAAAATGCCTCCCCCCCCCCCCCAAGTGAGCCGCCGCTGCCGGGCACAGGGAGATGAGCGCTTCCATTGCGCTCATCTCCATAGTAATCTGCCTGTGCTATGGCGGTGCAGGGGAGGGAGAGGCATGTCCCTTCCCCTTCCTCTGATAGGCTGCCGGCCTAGTGCCTGCAGCCTATCAGAGGCCGGCGTAGGCGGCGCGATGACGTCATCGCGCCGCCTGAGCCATACAGCGCGGGACACAGGCCGGAAGAGGCCTGCATCGCATCGCTGACACTGAGGTAAGTATAAGTTGTTTTTTTTTGTTTTGTTTTTTTACAATAGTGTTACTGGCACATTGGGGGGCTTATTACAATACTGGCACATGATGGGGGGGGCTTAATACTGGCACATGATGGGGGGGCTTAATACTGGCACATGATGGAGGGGGGCTTAATACTGGCACATGATGGAGGGACTTAATACTGGCACATGATGGAGGGGGGGCTTAATACTGGCACATGATGGGGGGCTTAATACTGGCACATGATGGGGGGGCTTAATACTGGCACATGATGGTGGGGGGGCTTAATACTGGTACGTGATGGGGGGCCTAATACTGGTACGTGATGGGGGGCTCTTGTTACTGGCACATGATGGGGGGGCACTTATTACTGGCAGTGGCACGTGATTGAGGGCACTTATTACTGGCACATTATTGGTGGGCACTATAGGGGCATCTACTGAGGTCACAAAGAAGGGGTATTTTATATGGGGGGCTCTGTACAGTAGCATTTTATACTGGGACACATGGGTACTATGGGGAAAGGGGGAGAGGAGTACTATGGAGTCATCTACGGGGGGCACTAAGAAGGGGTATTTTATACTTGCAAATTATGGGGGACACTGAGGGCATCTACTGGGGCACGATATATGGGGCATTTTATACTGGTACATTATGGGGGGCACTAGGAGGAAGGGGGAGAGGAGCACTATGGGGGCATTTACTGGGGGCACTATATAGGGGTATTTTATACTGGCACATTATGGGGGACATTAGCTCAACTGGGGGCATAAGGGGGTATTTTTTGCATTGTCACATTATAAGGAGAATTATTTCTACTGGGGGGCATTATGGTGGGCTTTATTACTCCCCCATGGTATGACCCCCTAGTAGCAGCACCAGCCTCTCCCTGCTCTGTGACCCCTCAGCCCCTTCTCCAAATACTTATGAAATCTCTCTCATTAGGATAAAAAACAACATCAGCTCTGCCGAGCCCCCCAGCCAAAGTGTGGAAGTGGTGTCCGAGATCCCCAAGGGCCAAGTAACAGTAAGTTTTCATGTGAAATATGTTTATGTTATAGACCTATATCATACACTGTGCCACACAATATACAGTATAACGCTACACTGTGCCACACAATATAGAGTATACCTCTATACTGTGCCCCACAATGTACAGTATACCGCTACACTGTGCCCCACAATGTACAGTATACCGCTACACTGTGCCCCACAATGTACAGTATACCGCTACACCACCTTTTCTCTGAGAAAAAAAGCCCTGACTAGAGGTGTTTCAGTGAGTAACAAACTACGTATGGTCTTCTTACTGAATAGGGGCAGGAACTGGAGACATAAATTCGCCCTGAAAAAAAAACATTAATAGTGGCCACATGTTGTAGGTGGTCCAAACTGACAGAAGATGGGGCTACACAGGTAGGCAGGGCCTTCAATACCATAGTGGAGCACAAAATACCGGCCCAGCATAACCAAATACCACAGTGCGGCACACCATACTGCTGCCCTCACCGTAGTATTCAGCTGTATCACCATCCTGAGGACAGCTGACTTCAGGAGGGCACCTGCGGCCAAGTGCATAGGTACCTTATTATTCTAGCATTCATTAATGCTAGTATAGTTCTGGCCCCGTCCACTGCAGAAGTCACATCCTATCCATAGCCCAGGCCAGAAACCTGTTAATGAACATGATGTTGGCAGAAACAGGATTTTCAGAAGAGAAGCATCACATCACCGTGTAAATTAGCTATAAATGATCTGAAATTGCACAATGCCTCATCTTGTAAGTTAATGTATGACATTATGGGTTCAAGTAACACCATACATTGATATTATATTCAGTGTGAACAGTAGCATAGCAAATAAAAAGACAAGCTGATATTCTTTTTTTTTTTTTACAGAGTCTTTAGAATTTGGACCATCCATCGTTGTCCATACTAGTGTACCATTTGGAAAAGAGCACCTAGAGCAAGATAAAGAAGCTGTGCAGCCCTTGATTCTGAAGCATCTAGAGTCAATATTGCCGAACCTTCCTAAACCAAAGGATATCAAGTGTCAGAAATGGCGGTATTCTCAGGTAGGCAGATCCATTCTTGGATCTAAAAATATTAACACGTTTTCTGTTCTGGATGCTAGGTATCTTAGGGAGGTTTTCTGGGAATTCTATGAGTTTTAGTTTGGACTTTCCTGCCCGTTCTCCCCATGTAAACAGATCACTCTGGTTTCTTTCCATCCTGTATGTAGCACTTCATGTTGCTGTATCCAACCAAACCCATAATGCACTTGAACTTTATCTGTGACAGCCCCAGCACCTCCCCTAACCACGCCCAGCTAGTTTATAGCTCCTCCCACCCCGCTAGTTATATAGACACTCCCCGTCACTTTTCTCTAACCACGCCCAGCTAGTTTATAGCCCCTCCCACCAAACTAGTTATATAGACACTCCCCGTCACTGTCCTTGTTGCTGCTTTCACATGCCCACGGATACAACTTCGCAGGAAATAAAAAAGAGCTGTATGGACATGGACATGCGACCACAGCCCAGAACAGAAGATAGGAGCAATAAAGGTAAAAGAAATACATTACAAAATGACAACAAGGATGTTGATGCAAACCGGAAAACCCCTTTAAAGGGAACCTGTCATGTGGATATTTGATTATAATCGAACTAATTATATACAATCATTAACTACTAAAAAGTGCCTTAGATGTATTCACTTACTGGTGTGACAGATGGTTACCTCAAAATATACACACAAAGATGCCGCATGCCGCATGCTAATGAGCTGATTTGAGTCCAGCGTTTTTATAATTCAGAGCTATAGCCACTCCCCTGCCCACCTGCTGCTGATTCATATGGAAAATAACTGTCAATCAGCAGCAGGTGGGCGGGGAGAGTCAGGAGCTCATGAATATTCAGGACTCATCATTATCAGCTGGAGCTTTTCAATACAAGATGTTGGCAGATTGACCGGGTCAATTAAAGAAAGTGACCCAGCATTTTGCTAAGAGAATCAGTCACTTATTTATGTTGCCCTTAGTTAGGACACCATAAAACTGGTGACAGGTTCCCTTTAAGGACAGAACACACTTAGTTTAAGGAATCTGATATCCTATCCCTCTTTTTTCATCTAAACAGAGAAAAAGTCACAGAATAGAGTAGAAAATAAAAAAAAATGGTTTTGCATAAAAAAAGAAAGGACAGCAGATGCTGGAGGTTGAGAAGCATCACTTTCAGTAGAGCTCCTATGTCAGTTTCCATATTGGCAAAAAAATAAAATAAAAAATGTGCTGAAGCTAAATGTTAGTTGAGATGAAGTTAAAGGGATTTTCTGGGATTTTCATACTGATGGCCTATCCCCAGGATAGGGCATCAATATGAGATTGGTGGGGGTCTGCCTCATGGTACCCCAGCCAATCAGCTGTTAATGAGCATCACAGCCTCCTTGCAGCTTGCCAATCACAGCGCCGTCCATTTCATAGTGGCTGTGCTTGGCATTGCAGCTCAGCCCCATTTACTTGAGTTTCTGTGCTCAGGTAGTAATATTGGGCTTAAAGGGCATCGGCCAGTAGATTGACAGCTGAAGGAGTCTGTGTTGGTCCCATTTTCATATGTGCCCCGCTTTGCCGGAAAAATTATGTTTTAATATATGCAAATGAGCCTCTAGGAGCAACAAGGGCATTACCGTTACACCTAGAGGCTCTGCTCTCTCTGCAACTGCCGCATCTCCTGCACTTTCAGTGACAGGGCCAGGTGTGATGATGTTTATACGGCCTGGCCCTGTCAATCAAAGTGCAGAAGGTGTGGTGGTTGCTGAGAAAAATATAACGGCAACTCCCCCGTTGCTCCTAGAGGCTCATTTGCATATATTAAAACATCATTTTTCTCAGCAATGCAGGCACATATGAACATAGGACCAACACAGATGTCTTCAGCTGCCAAGCGAACATGTAACAGGTCAGACAGTTTCATAGGTACAAATCTGCTGGCAGATGCCCTTTAACGATGGGGTGGCATCATTTAATTTTAGAACTTTCTTGAGATGCAATAAAATATTGCTAGGTCGAGCCATTAGCTAAAATAGAAAGTCAGCATCTCGCTCATCATTAGCAGTGTACCCAATAAGAAGAAATTTACAGCACTGAATAAATATTTAAAGAAGTCACGCATTCCCTATAGCAGCCCACTTATTTGTCTTGAAAGCCAAAATGTATTTTTTTCCATGTGAAAGAAATAAAACGTGCACTGTGTGAAATCCATTATTTTGATGCTGAGTTAGCAACTTCAATTACTCACCAGAGATTACATGAATGGCAGTAAATATCGACATAAACTGTCCTATGTAAGCAGCATGTTGTGTGGGGGCGGTTGACATCTATCCTTGCACAGCGAGCAATGGCTCTCATATCTTCTCAGCACTCTGCAGAGTGAATGACTTTAAGAAAAAGGGAGTTTAACATCCTGTGTCTGGTTGACAGTAAATGCAGAAACAGGTCTTTCAGTCTATGTTCTGGTAACCTGATACCTAGAAAAGAAGAAAACCAAGTTCTTCTGCACATATCGTAAGGCTCGTTTTGAATCGTGACCACTTTTGGCTGAAAAGTGTTTTTCTACAGCTGAAGTCAAATAACGCTATGCTTCATGGGTGTGCAGGAAAGACGGTCCTCCAAAACACCAAGGGCATACCATTAGAGATCAGTGTGGACACGGTAGAGCAGCAGAACGTGTGCAATTCATGAGACCTCAGGGTCAACCCTCAAAATCTAAATCTGGCTAAAATGAGCCATATTATTTGTTTGAAAACACCATTATTTCCATGGAATTGTACATCTAAGAGAGGCTATACATACATAATATAAAACAACACAAGTACAACATGCATGGACATAGTAGACTGGTACAGAGGGGGGAGAGGAGCCTGCTGGCGAAAGCTTACACTCTGAAAGGGGAAGGACACAGTAGGTGAGGTTTTAAGGTTGATTTTGAAGGATGGGATGTTTGGGGGAGTCTGATGTGCTTGGGTAGTGAGTTCCAGAGTATAGGAGACACACAACGCAAGAAATCTTGCAGACGATTTTGTGAAGAACAGATGAGAGGAGAACCAAGAAGAAGGTCTTGTGAGGATCGGAGATTACGTGTGGGGATGTATCAAGAAAGCAGGTCAGAGATATAAAGAGGGGACAGATTGTCGACAGCCTTATATGTAGTTGTTAGTATCTTGAGGGGAGAGGCAGAGGAGAAACAAGGGGCGAGCCTGACTACCCGGGCAGGAGAGTTGAGGATAGATTGGAGGGATGTGAGTATGCTAGAAAGGAGGATGTTACAGTAGTCCTGGAGGGAGATGACAAGGGCATGCAATAGCATTTTAGTTGACTCAGATGTTCTTAAGTTGAAAGCGGCAAGTTGAGGTTAGGGCTTGGATGTGTTGTTTGAGGGACAGGGCAGAATCAAGTGCTATTCCCAGGCAGTGGACCTGTGAGACTGGAGAAAGTGCGGTGGTGCTGTTACTGTAATCGATAAGTCTGGTTCCAACTGCCCATGGCTTCCATGGCTGTACATTCACTAACTGCATGTGTTTGTCATTGTGGTATTGTGATAATTTACTGTATTGTGCATGCTGTATTATTTTAACAAGGTTGTCAAGGATGTCGGGGGAAGGATTAGAAAAAAAAATACAGGACTCCTTTTTTTTTAACTCAGAAACTGTGCCGCTATTAAAGAGGTTGTCATGATTTATGTAAAAAATGTAAATCAGACATCATATAGTACTTGCCAATGCCTTTCTAATAAAAGTTAGAACCTGCCCTGTACCTCACTCACATGGATCCAGAGATCTCCACATTCACTGCTCCAATTGCTCTGTCCTTACTGCTCCAGCACTCTTCTACAGCTGCCCCAGCTTCTAACAGAACATGTGGCTGGTAGCAGTTAAAGTTTTAAACTGAGCACATTCGACCAGCTCAGTGAGACCGTCAAAAAACAAGGAAAAGAACTAACAGCAGGTGGCGCTATACAGATACATTTTATTGAATAGCTCACTGGCTTTACAAAATTTTCAATTACATGCTTTTACAAAAGTATTTAAATCCAGGTGCTGGTTTGAAAAATGTAGAATATGTTTTGTGACACTTACCTTTAAGTAAATGTTGCTGAGCTGCAATACCAGATGCAACTCATAGACAAATAGGGCATTGCTTCTGTTAAAAATGTCTAATCCTGGGCGACCGTTGTAATTCGGCTATTAGAGTGTCCAAATGAGGTGGGATAGGGGTATGGGAATAAATAGGTCCTTTACTTTTATATATATTAACGTGGCATTCATGATGGAAATGTTGTGCAAATTTTTTGGACAATTGTTGTATTTGTGTAACAATTATTGTATTTGTGTAACATCATGTTTTTTTAAAAAAAAATCATGCAGTGGATATAAAATAAAGAATTAATCAATAAAAAAAAAAAAAGTGTCCAAATGAGGTGACACCCAAGAGCTAATACTCAATGCCAGCCTGCTACATAGACTAATGTAGGTCATGACATTTAAACCACTATGCAATTGAGTATAACACAAGGCACTTTTAAACATCTTTGGATATGTGATTGAAACCTACTTGAAAGTCACCAGTCGGGTTCACAATTATCAATCGATAAACATCTTTAGATATTTCCAAGTGAAATGGTGCTCCATTTGAGCTTAATCAGACTGTAATGTCACGTTAGCTTCCCTCATCCAAATTATTAAATGAACCTGATTGAAGGGGATCAAGTTACAAACACAAGAAGTAGCAAACATTGATTGGGTTTTATGAGGAAATAAATGTTGTTTTTTAAAGGACCACAAAAGGGTTAAAAATATAAAAATAAGCCATACTCACCCACACCAATCCCTGCCATTCCAAATCCGGTCCAGTCTCCACTGCTCTTCACTTCCCAGTCCAGAAGAAACACACCAGAAATGCCAAGAAAGGTCCCCTCAACCAGTCACTGGCCATCTCATCGCCCGTGATTGGGCCTTTCCTGTCATTTCCAGCTCCTCAAGCTGGGCCCAGAAAGTGGAGAGCAGTGGGGACCAGACCAGCACTGGAACACCAGCAGCAGAAAATTGGTGAGGGCGAGTATGGAATATTTTTTATTTAAAACTTTTTGCGTCCCTTTAAAAAAAAAAAAAAAATTGTATTTCCCTAGGAAAGCTCCTTTCATTTAACGCATAAAGGGTTTGTACAGGATTTGGATATTGATGGCCTATCCTTAGTGCGAGGGTTACAACAAAACAGCTGATCGGTGGGGCTGTAGGGTGTCAGACCCCGGGCTATCTGAAATTGAAGGCATATCATGAGAATAGGCTATCAATATTAAAATTCTGAACAACCCATTCAAAATGTTTTTTACCCATCTACAGCAAACTTTAATTTGACTTTTTTACTATTTTATACAGTAGTATTAAGTGTTAATTAAAGTTTAATCAGGGTTCCCGCACTGGATGTGATTTTAAGAGTCCGTTAAGTCAGGAGTTATCCTAGAATAAGACAGTTACAGTAGCGTATATTTGGGCTTTTTTACACCACTGCTTTATATGCATGGAATATTCTTCCCTATAAGATGTATCACTCTAGAATAAATCCAATTGCACTCAATATAGCGGCTCTGAATTGCAAGGAAAATATTGCACACTTTAACTAATCAAAGTAGAATGGAAAGCTGTACCTGCAAACTCGGTGAAGGAACGCTGCTCACAGGATGGAGCACATAAAATCGATAAAAGGGTCTACTGAAATGTCAGAAGAAGACAGCAAATGTATACAGATAATGGGATCCTGAATCTAGGATGATTTGAGCGTTTATTGCATGCTTTCTGTTACTAGCACAATGTAAGCACCCCTCTGGGATTGTGAAGTAAGGCTTATTAGAGTTGTTTTGGTGGAAGCCATTATTCTGATGGTGGCAGAAAAAAATCTGTCCGCAGAGAGAGAGAAAATCTGAAAATGTTGTTGCCTTTGAATTCAGTTGTGGCATACAATATCAGCCTAGCTATTTTTCAGGTAAGTCCCAGCGGCATCTACAAGATGTGCTAAAGAGTTAGAGGAACACTCTGGGTTATGATTAGTGCAGGCTTGAGGGGAGCTGCATGACACAATGAGTCACAAAACTGTAAAATGATACAACAGCTACCAATAGGCTAACATGGTGATTTGTGAAGTACCAGTCATTCCATAGTGAATATAACTGATACTTGCTAACTCTCCCATAATGTCCAGAAGACTCCCAGGAAAAGAGGAGACTTCCTGGACCCCTAGAGGAGCTTGCAAATCTCCAGAGACGTGCATTGAGGACTGCTTTCTCCTGGAAAGCAGTCCTCCATTAAAGGGAACCTGCCACCGGGATTTTGTGTATAGAGCTGAGGACATGGGTTGCTAAATGGCCGCTAGCACATCTGCAATACCCAGTCCCCATAGCTCTGTGTGCTTTTATTGTGTAAAAAAAAACGATTTGATACATATGCAAATTAACCTGAGATGAGTCCTGTCCCTGACTAATCTCAGGTACAGGACTCATCTCATATTAATTTGCATATGTTTCAAATCGTTTGTTTTACACAATAAAAGCACACAGAGCTATGGGGACTGGGTATTGCGGATGTGCTAGCGGCCATCTAGCAACCCATGTCCTCAGCTCTATACCCAAAATCCAGGTGACAGGTTCCCTTTAACACTAATTGTATCTGGTTCTGGGAAGCTACAGCCCCAGTGCCCATACATGCTTTGAGAGGGCATGACATGTCCAGAAAGGGGGGCATGGCTATGAGGACAAAGAGGCAAAGTCTTCAAATAGTGGACACATCTACACTAGAAAAGTCTTGACAGTGCGCTTCACACGCTACACCTCTGTCCTCCCATAGGCCAACTCTGACAAGTTGGCAGGTACAACCCCAGTTCCAAAATAGTTGGGTCACTGTATAAAATGTAAAAAAAATGTAAATGAAAACAGAATGCTATCGTCTGCAGCTCTCATAGACCCCTATTTTTTCACAGTAGATCATGGGACACATATCAGATGTTGAAGGTGAGACCATTTCATGAAACAAATTAACTAATTCAGGACTTGACAGCAGCAACGCATCTGAAAAAAAAGTTGGGACAGGGCCATGTCTACCATTGTGTAGCATCCCCTCTCCTTTTAACAACAATCTGTAAATGTCTGGGAAGTGAGTAGACCAATTGATGGGGATTTGGGAGGGGAATGTTGTCCCATTCTTGTCTATAGTGTTCTAGGTGCTCAACAGTCCTGGGTCTTTGCCAGATTTTTTGTTTCATGATGCACCAAATGTTTTCTATTGTTCAAAGGTCTAAACTGCAGTCAGGGCAGCTCAGCATCCGGACTCTTCTTCTGAGAAGTCATGCTGTTGGGATGGATGCAGTATGGGATTTAGCATTGGCTTGCTGAAATGTGCAAGGCCTTCTCTGAAAGAGATGTCTGTATGGGAGCATATGTTATTCTAAAACCTCGCTTTCAACATCTGATATGTGTTCTATGTTCTATTGTGAATATAATATGGGTCTATGAGATTTGTAAATCATTGCATTCTGTTTTTATTTTAATTTTACACAGCGTCCCAACTTTTTTGGAATCAAGGTTGTATAATGTAACCGTATCTGTATTTTATCAAGGTTGAAAGCTGAACTCCAATCCAGGGTTTTGGTTACATTGCATTTAACATATATAGGAAGTCTGTATCCTAGTAGGCCAGTAGATCCTGCGCGCCGCTGACAGGAGTGGAGACCATGGTACATAAACATGCTGTCAGGATTCTGATGTATTTTTCTAATTAGCCACTAAGGGCTGCTGTTTCACTCACTCTAAACTATTGTGTTGCACTTCTACTCTTCACCACTGGAGGCTGCTGTGTTGCTCTCAGATTTGACCTTAACAAAGATGGCCAATGTGTGCTGACTGGAAGCCATCTAGTTTCCTGTTTGGGCCTAATTTTACCCATGTGGCAATTCAATCATTGCTCGAGTATTGTGACCAGTGATGGCCAGTTCGCAGTGTTCGCTGACGAACACATGCGATCTGCCATCTTTATTCCCAAGCCCGGCGATGCAGAGGTAAGTCCTTACCTGTGCCTGCGCCGCGAGCCGCTCTGAAACACATGCGGTCACCGGGAGCAGGCAGTTCCGAGAACAGCCCGATGAAGGCATGTGTTTCAGAGCGGCTCGCGGCGCAGGCACAGGTAAGGACTTACCTCTGCATCGCCGGGCTTGGGAATATGGCAGATCGCATGTGTTCGTCTGTGAGCTGGCCATCACTGATTGTGACTAGTTCTAGTCTCCTGCTCCTCAGAACCGTCTTACCCAGACTGTTTCTACTCCTTGCTGTATAACCACCTCTTGATCTACACTTCAAACTGCACTAAGGACAACATCTCTATAGTTCATAACTGCGCCTGGCTTATTCCATCTGGCTACCACATTTCAGCCGTGTCTACCGGTATTGTAACACATGGGTTACATCTCTGCCACATCAGTACCACAAGCATAGTTAATCAAAAGCAGCGATCCAGCTTTTAAAATGCCACTCTCTCTTGGCTTATACCAGCAAGACCATAACAAGGATTAGGAAAGGCCTTGGGTGGCCAAAACATTGCCTTTTTACAGTCTTGCTGGTATGGGCTAATAGTGTCTATGTCCCATGCAGGATAGCATGATAGAAAATTCTGTCCTCGTGACTACCACGATAATATCAGTAAGGGTTTTTTGCTTATAATATAATTAGTGATGAGCAAATCAAAGTCCACAAAGTGGACTTCGATCCGAATTTCAGGATAAATTCGATTGGCCGCAAAGCTGAATTTCCTCGTGCTTCACGGTAGTGAATCGATTTAACCTGAAATTGTGTAAAAAACTAAAATAATACTTGCCTGATACATCTGCTCGCGACGGGCTGGCTACTGCTATCTCGCTTAAAGATCTTGGCCGAAATTCCGTGCGCTATGACGTAAGATGTCACCACGCCGGCTGGTGTGATTTCGCACCAGACCTTCAAGCAAGATGGCAGCCTCCAGCCTGTCGCGAGCAAATGGATCAGGTAAGTATTGTTTTTGTTTAAAGTTTTGCACTGTGTTCTTAATATCAGAAGCCGCTATCATGTATGAACATGGCATCTGAGGGGTACAATAACGCAGGGAGGCGCAATTCGCGCTCCCTTTCATTGCACCCACTACTTACAAAGAAATGCGCTTTGTGACTAAGTAATTCGTCACAAACTGGATTTTTTTGTAAAATTCTGAGAACTGGATTAGGAACATCACCATGCAGGGGCTGTAGAATGTAATCCATCCCATGTACAGCAGCATATGGGGATCCAAGTACGGACTCCATCATAGCGGGCCCTGCGGGAACACTGCCTGATTGCCTGCTGTTCAGGCCTCCCCAGACAAGGATTATTTATCTTCCTATATGTTAGGTTTTTGGGGTAGCTATGATGCCGTCCTGTTATGCACCACACTAGTCTCGGTAATGTGAGACTCTGAGAGAGCTAAATCCATATGATACTGTTGTTTTAAGCTCATGAATGATAATTATGATCTTGTTTCTTTTCAAAACATTGATTCCAGACATGTATAACTATGACCCATTCTATACTGTATATCTCAAAATCATATAATCCCCTTGGGTATATTGTGTTAATCATAACTGTACATTCTTCTAGTAAAATATTAGTCCCCCTCCCGCACGCACACCCCCACAGACGCCCCTGCAGACACACCACAAAGAATGTTACCATATGAAAACCAATATGGTAGTAAATCCATGGTTCTCAAATATAGTTACCAAACTGTTGGTAACCCATTGCTTCTACAAACAAAATGAAAAGGCGATGTGGTTTAACCCCTTAAGGACCTAGGACGTACCGGTACGCCCTATTTCCCGAGTCCTTAAGGACCGAGGACGTACCGGTACGTCCTGACTTAAAATCGGAATTCCGGTGCCGCAGGGGTTAATCGGAACGGGATTTCGGCTGAAATCATTCAGCCGGCATCCCGTAACAATGCAGGGGGGGGTCATTTGACCCCCCCGTATCGGCGATCGCAGAAAACCGCAGGTCAATTCAGACCTGTAGTTTTCTGCGTTTCCGGTCCATTCGGGTGTCCTGTGACCCGATGAACCGGAAAAAGACTGCGATCGGTGGCGTAATTATACACCACCTATCGCAGTCCGAGGATTGTGGAGAGGCGGTGCTGGCCCTGGTGCTGAATGCCGCTGTCCAGGGTGCTGATTGGTGCAGGGGAGAGAGGCGCGAGATTCAAACTTCCTGCGCTCCTCTCTCCCCTCCTCTTCCTGTCCAGCACCCTGACCGTGCAGCATCGTCCAGCACCAGCTCCTGTGTCCCCCTAATCGGAATCCATCACCCTCCTGCACCCATCGCCACCCAGGTAGGTTAGGGTCAGTGAGGGAGAGGCACCGTTAGGCAGGGAAAGAAGGGAAAAGTAAGTTAGGAAAAAAAAAAAAAGTACTTTTATTCCAGACTTCCATCTAACCCAAACCCAGACCCCCCCTGCCACTTGCCCCCCCACCCCCCACCAGCCTCCCCCCCTCACCACCACTTTTTTTTTTCTGCGTGCGCTGACTGGCCGGCACTTTTTAGCATCCGTCCACTGTTAGCGCATCGCCCGCCCCACCACCCCACCGACCGCTGATCAGCGTTGTACCGCTGATCAGCAAGTTTTAACTTTTTTTTTTCCTAACACTTGCCCATTTTTTTGCCTGGACTTTTTAGTACGCGAACACCCGTTGCCCCCACACACACGCACATATAATAAAGTTTGCCATACACGCACACCTACACGCACACACACCCATGGCCCGCCGGATGTTCTCGGCCGAGGAGGCATACGCCCAGATTGCCTCCGACTCTGAGAGCCCCAGTGAGGATGACCCCACATTCCATTTATCATCCGCATCCTCCTCATCATCATCTGATGACGATGAGCCACCAAGGCGGCGGAGACGCCGCCAGGCGGAGCCAGGGGCCCCACATGCTAGGGATCCTGTGGCCCACCCTAGTACGAGCCGCCCTGGGGTTCGTACTGGTTTCCCGGCCCACCAAATAAGTCCACCGGAGCCCCCTGCCGATGAACTTAGCTGGTGTCCCCCAGTGGACTTTGAGCCTGAGATTCCGGATTTTGCTGGAAATCCTGGAATCCAGATTCCCACAGTGGGGTTTACTGAAATAGACTATTTTAGTTTTTTTTTCAGTAACTCACTGGTGAATTTGATGGTGGAGCAGACGAATCTGTACGCCCAACAGTTCGTCGCTCAAAACCCAGGCTCAGTTTTGGCTAGACCCGGTGGCTGGACGCCGGTCAGTGCAGCCGAAATGAGGACATTTTGGGGCCTCGTGCTGCATATGGGTCTAGTCCAAAAACCCAGTGTCAGGCAATACTGGAGTGGGGACGTCCTATACCAGACCCCACTGTACAGTATGGTCATGATACGTCACCGGTTTGAGGCCATCCGGAAATGTCTGCATTATTCCGATAATGCAGCATGTCCACCCCGAGGTGATCCTGCCTATGACCGGCTGTATAAGATACGGCCGGTCATCGATCACTTTGGGGCCACATTTCAGCAGGCCTACGTACCTGGAAGGGAGGTCGCGGTTGATGAGTCTCTCGTTGCGTTCAAGGGGAGACTCAGTTTCCGCCAATATATTCCCACAAAGCGGACGAGGTATGGCGTGAAGCTATACAAAATTTGTGAGAGTGCCTCATGGTACACTTACAAATTTCGTGTGTACGAGGGGCGAGATTCCCGTATTGAACCCCCAGAATGTCCCCCCACTCTGGGTGTTAGCGGGAAACTCGTGTGGGACCTTATGTACCCACTGCTGGATAATGGTTACCACTTGTACGTGGATAACTTTTATACCAGCATTCCCTTGTTCAGGTCCCTTGCCGCCAGATCCACGTTCGCTTGTGGGACCGTGCGGAAAAATCAACGCGGCCTCCCTGCCTACCCCCTCCAGGTACCTATCCCCAGGGGTGAGACCCGTGCACTTACCAGTGGAAACCTGTTGCTGGTCAGGTATAAGGACAAGAGGGATGTCCTTATGCTGTCCACAATCCACGGTAACGGCATCACCCCTGTCCCTGTGCGAGGTACCGCGGCAACGGTCCTCAAGCCCGATTGTATCGTCGACTACAATCGGTATATGGGAGGAGTTGATCTCTCTGATCAAGTCCTCACGCCATATAATGCCATGCACAAAACCCGGGCATGGTACAAAAAAGTTGCGGTCTACTTGGTACAGGTTGCCATGTACAACTCTTTTGTACTATCCCGAAGCGCTGGCAGCACAGGGACATTCCTCCAGTTCTATGAGGCAGTCCTCAAGGACCTGATCTTTTCGGACCGGGAAAGAGCAGGCCGGAGTACCTCGGGAATTGGAGGCGCCCGGATCGTCCCTGGCCAACACTTTTCAGGTGTGGTCCTCCATACTGGAAAGAAGGGATGAACCCAAAAAAAGTGCAGAGTGTGTCACAGGAGGGGGATACGGAAGGACACCACTACTCAATGTGACACTTGCCCCGATTATCCGGGCCTCTGCATTATCATTTGCATTAGGGAGTATCACACTTCCATGGAGTACAAAATTTTTATAATCCTCAACAGTCCACTAGAGAACATAAAAAACTATGGCTCTCAGACTTTGGAGACACGGAAACAATTTTTCTTTCCCCAAAAAATATTAGTTTTAGAGCAGGCATCCTCAAACTGCGGCCCTCCAGATGTTGTAAAACTATAACTCCCAGCATGCCCAGACAACCTACAGCCATCAGCAGGGCATGGTGGGAATTGTAGTTTTACAATATCTGGAGGGCCGCAGTTTTAGGATGCCTGCTTAGTGTCTCCAAAGACTGAGAGGCATCGTCGCGTGCGTAAAAGTCGTCGCTATAAAAATAACTTTTGACCAAACGCCTCGGATGAACGGTGTTAAAAATATAAAATAAAAACTGTGCCAAAACACCCATTTTTGGGCAAAATTTAAATTTGAATCCATTTTGCCGGTAATAAAGCAAGGGTTAACAGCCAAACAAAACTAAATATTTATTGCCCCGATTCTGTAGTTTGCAGAAACACCCCATATGTGGTCGTAAATGGTTATATAGCCGCACGGCAGGGCATAGAACGAAGGGAACTCCATATGGTTTCTGGAAGGCAGATTTTGATGGACAGTTTTTTTTTTTGACACCATGTCCCATTAGAAGCCCCCCCTGATGTCGCCTAGACTAGAAACTCCAAAAAAGTGACCCCATCTAAGAAACTACACCCCTCAAGGTATTCAAAAGTTACTTTACAAACTATGTTAACCCTTTAGGTGTTCCACAAAACCAAATAGTGAATGTAGAAACAATTTTAGAATTTAATTTTTTTGTTACATTGCCTCAAAAAAGAGTAATATAGAGCAACCAAAAATCAAATTTACCCCAAAAATAGTCCCAAAACAACAACCACCTTATCCCTTAGTTTCCTAGATGGGGTCACTTTTATGGAGTTTCTACTCTAGGGGTGCATCAGGGGGCTTGAAAGGGTACATGGTGTCAATAAACCAGTCCAGCAAAATCTGCCTTCCAAAAACCATATGACGTTCCCCTTCTTCTACGTCCTGCCGTTTAGCCAAATAGTAGTTTACGACCACATATGGGGTGTTTTTGCAAACTACAGAATCAGGGCAACCCATTTTGAGTGTTGTTTGGCAGTTAACCCTTGTTTTACTCCTGGAACAAATTGATTATATTGGAAAATTTTCCAAAAAATAGAAATTTCTAAATTGTTTCTCCATCTGCCATTAACTCTTGTGGAACACCTAAAGGGTTAACAAAGTTTGTAAACCCAGTTTTGAATACCTTGAGGGGTGTACTTTCTTAGATGGAGTCACTTTTTTGAAATTTCTATTCTAGGGGTGCAACAGAGGGCTTCAAATGGGACATGGTATAAACAAAACCAGTCCTGCCAAATCTGCCTTCCAAAACCTAAAGGGTTAATAAAGTTTGAAAAAACAGTTTTGAATACCTTGAGGGGTGTAGTTTCTAGAATGGGGTCATTTTTGGGAGGTTTCTATTATCTAAGCCTCACAATATGACTTCAAACCTGAACTGGTCCATAAAAAGTGGGATTTTGAAGATTTCTGAAAATTTCAAAATTTGCTTCTAAACTTCTAAGCCTTGTAACATCCCCAAAAAATAAAATATCATTCCCAAACATGAAGTAGACATATGGGGAATGTAAAGTCATCACAATTTTTGGGGGTATTACTATGTATTACAGAGGTAGAGAAACTGAAACTTTGAAATTTGCTAATTTTTCAAAATTTACGGTAAAAATTGTATTTTTTTATGCAAAAAAATAAACTTTTTTGACCCAATTTTAGCAGTGTCATGAAGTACAATATGTGACGAAAAAACAATCTCAGAACGGCCTGGGTAAGTCAAAGCGTTTTAAAGTTATGAGCACTTAAAGTGACACTGGTCAGATTTGCAAAAAATGGCCTGGTCCTTAAGGTAAAAATGAGCCCGGTCCTTAAGGGGTTAAGGAAGAGGGTTATGGCTTAACCTGTCACTTTTGCACCACAATTCTGACATAAATTCTGTCTCAAAGTAAGCCAACCAATAGTTAGTATAGAGTCAGAAAAAAGTGTCTATTCCTGCGATAAATCTGGGGCAGTTTCGGCTGACTAAGTTTACGCCATCTATAAAAAATGAGGGCATCTATAAAAAATAAATAAAACCTAGGGTCATCCATAATGTAGACACATTTCCTTCTTGTACTAACCGCTGAGACTTTGCAGCAGGATGTGTGTGATTTATGGCAGGTGCATTAAGTTAAGGGAAAATATACAGTGTTGCAGTCTCCAGGAAGTGACAGAGGAAATGAATACACCGCCTTATCTATGTATAGAGTATTGCTATACTGCCTTATCTTGACCTCCAGCAGTACATTAGATCTATCATTACCTTGCCCACCTTCTAATGAGAATGAGATGGCTTATTCTGTTCCAGTCTATATGGCAAAGATAACAGTTTTGCCGCGGAAAGAAAATTGGAGGAATTTATCAAAGGCAGTACCCTAGTTTTCTGGCATATGAAAAGTCATACATATTTGCACAAAAAAAGGCAAAAAAAATAAAGGCATTTTTACTTCAGTCTCACTACATTTGGGAAAAGTGGCAGGGGCGTAGACTGCTTTACTATAATTTATGCCACAAACTGGCAAATCTATGCTAGCTTACAGTTGGCATACTGTAGATTAGCTTTTTTTTGGTGCACAGCCTTTGAAATATATTAATAGGCTTGTACTTCTTACTAATAATTTTATTTTTTATTTTTTTTCGAGGCTGGCATATGAAACACCAATCTTAAGAAATCCACCTATTATGTCTGATGAGATTTTTTTTTTTGGAATATCAATGGCCAGGGAAATAAAAAAAATTAACTTCCAAAAAAAGTTAAAAAATATTTTATAACTGCAATGCAAACCTGATGTAAATAAGATATAAATTTTTATAGTTTACTTTTATTATTATTACTTTCAAAGGCTGTATCTATAGGTATCTATAGGATGTGATACATAGGAGAGATAGTATTTAAGGGAATAAAATAACCTTATCGTCCTGTACCCCTAATTATATCAAGTATTGGACATCTGTAGCCTCAGCTCCATTGTGCACTGATCTGCTGTGTTTATACAAGCATCCAAACAGTCCACGGCCATTTACATCACACGCTCAACCAATTATTTATCTTACCGGCTTCTTCTGTAAACCAGTCTAAAATATACTAATTTAACACTGGGAGTCTCCCCCGCATAGTTTACATCATTATTCACTCATTCCCCAAAAGACTTGAAAGGCTGGTATGTAGCTAAAAAATGTAATCTAAATAACAAAGCAATAATGTATGCATCAGAACTGCCGGGGGCCTTCATCGGGCTGTTCTCGGAAATGCCTGCTCCCGCTGACCGCATTTGATTTCAGACCGGCTCGCGGCACAGGCACATGTAAGGGCTTACCTGTGCATCGCCGGACTTGTGAGTCAAGATGGCAGCCCGCATGTGTTCGCAGGCGAACACTGCGAACTGGCCATCACTGCTGCTGATCAACCTACCAATGCTGGGTTTATAGATTACTACCGACATGCAATTAGCTTTGGAGAGTAGAGGTATTCTACCCTCTTAGTTAATAAAATAATATAATGAAAATGATTTAATCATAAAAAAGTCACAACATGTTTACTCCAGTAAAGGGATGGAGAAGAAAGTGATTGTATTGTTATTGTCCATATTGCTTCCTTTGCTAGCTTTATTCATTTTTCCATTACATTATACATTGCTCACTTCCATGGTTACGACCACCCTGCTATCCAGCAGCGGTGGTTGTGCTTGCACACTGTAGGAAGAAGCGCTGACCTTCGCACACTCCCATGGTCTCGGCCTCCAGAGAGGCCTGCACTTTTTCCTATATTTTGCAAGCACGGCCACAGCTAATGGATTGCAGGGTGGTCATAACCATGGGAATGGGCAGTGTATAATGCGATGGAAAAATGAATCCAGCCAGCAAAGGAGGAAACATGGACAATCACAGTACATTAGTAAGTGCCTTGTATTAACTTTGTCCACATGATAAATGCCATTTGCTGAAGTTAGACAACCCCTTTAACCCCTTGGCAACAACTTTAAAGATGATGCCCACTCGTATGTGCAGTGGGCACCATAGCCACCGGGTTTCTGCTGTTTAAAACAGCAGAGACCTGAGGCTGCTGTATGTTACATTTAACCCCACAGATGCCGTGGTCAAATCTTTTTAAAAATGTAAAATATATATATATGTTCAAATCATCCACTTTCCCCAAAATCAAAATAAACAATAAAAGAAAACATTATAGGCATCGCCTTGTGAAAAAAAAACGATTAAAATATAACAATATTTATCTCATGCAGTGAATGGCGTAATGGAAAAAAATTCGCCATTTTTTTCTGTCACTTCACCTCCCCCCAAAAATGTCATAAAAAGTCACACACACTTTAAAATGGTATCACTGAAAAGTACATATCGCCTTCATACAGTTCTGTACACATAACTACAAAAAAGTTATAGGGGTCAGAATATGGCGATGAAAAGAAAAAAATAATTTTTTTCAAGGTTTTTATTTTTTTTCCCAATGTCAAAACGCAGCAAAAACTATACAAGTATGGTATTGTTGCAATCGTAAGGACCTGGAGAATGAAGGTCATTTTACCACATACGGAACACTGTAAAAAAAAAAACAACATAAAACTGTGGCAGAATTGCATTTTTTTCCAGTTCCACTCCATTTGGAATTGTTTTCCAGCTCCACACTACATCATATGCAATATAAAAAAAACAAGCCCTCAATAAGGTTATGTAAATAGGAAAATAAGAAAGTTATGGCTCAGGGAAGGCGGTGACTGAAAAACGAAAAATGAAAAATAGCAAGGTCCTCTTAAAGGGCTTCTGTGAGCCCACTAAACCGTTTTTGTTTTTTTTTGCTTAATAATAACCCCTACACTGCGATTTATCCATACATAAGTAAAATAATAATTTTGGTTCAGTAGAATTTGCTAAAACCCTATTTTTATAATATGTAAATTACCTTGCTACCAGCAAGTAGGGCGGCTACTTGCTGGTAGCAGCCGCATCCTCCGATGGTAATGACGCCCCCTCTGCTTGTTGATTGACAGGGCCAGCGGACGGGATCTTTCTCCGCTTGCCCTGCCTGTTTTCATTCAATATCTGGCGCCTGCGCCGCGGCCGTACCTATCTTCAATCGGCGCAGGCGCATTGAGAGGCGGCCACTGACTCGGCCGCTTCATCCTCAATGCGCCTGCGCCGGGTGTAGATGTGACGTCATCGGCGCAGGCGCATTGAGGATGAAGCGGCCGAGTCAGTGGCCGCCTCTCAGTGCGCCTGCGCCGATTGAAGATAGGTACGGCCGCGGCGCAGGCGCCAGATATTGAATGAAAACAGGCAGGGCAAGCGGAGAAAGATCCCGTCCGCTGGCCCTGTCAATCAACAAGCAGAGGGGGCGTCATTACCATCGGAGGATGCGGCTGCTACCAGCAAGTAGCCGCCCTACTTGCTGGTAGCAAGGTAATTTACATATTATAAAAATAGGGTTTTAGCAAATTCTACTGAACCAAAATTATTATTTTACTTATGTATGCTGAGATCGCAGTGTAGGGGTTATTATTAAGCAAAAAAAAAAAAAAAACGGTTTAGTGGGCTGACAGAAGCCCTTTAAGGTTAAAGATGCATCAAATTTATTAAACATTGTGTGATATTCAAACAATTTGGCACAAACCACGGAAAGACAGAATCCTACAAAACTGACTTCAGAAATTCCCCTCATGATAACTCTCCCTCAATGTTTTGTCTATAACTCAAGCTCATAACAGTAGTGTAACAGTTGGCAGGATCATCTGGCGATATCATGTCTTTTGGGGCTTCTTGACTTTCCTCTGAGGGCACATTATAAGAATATGCAGTATGTCGCTCATTATACTCATTGGCACTTGGATGGCGATATTTAGTTGACACATAACCTTTAGTTTATTTGTGTCGTACAGAATAAGTACAGATGTTCTATAGAAGTAAACTATATGGGCGTGTAACGGAGCAGATTTTGTAGCTGACTTCTATTGCTATGATTTATATTGCAGGTTACAAAGGCCTTTCCTGATTGTCCAGGTCAGATAACCCTGCACAGCAAGCCTTTCCTTCTATGCGGTGGAGACGGATTTACGCATTCAAACTTTGATGGATGTACCGAATCAGCATTACGCATTGTGGAAACTCTAGTCTCTCAGTCAAAGCATTGACACTAGGTGATTAAATATAAAGTAGTGATGTGATCATATACATTTTTATGGGTGAGCATTACAACATTGTGCTCTCAGCTTAATTACATTTATTGTTTAGAATGGCTTATTGGCATCATCTAAAACTGATGCTCTTATATGATGGCTAGCAACGTAAAATCTATTGTTGTTATGGAATAATGAAACTGATTTATTAAAGCTTTTATGGCTCAGTTGTGTTATTTAAGGCAAAATCACAGTTTTTACATTAGAAGAGGCTTTTTGTATTCAAGACAAAAATCAACTTATCAACTAGTACACCTTTGCACTGATTTTGATTCCGCAGGGTGTTTGTATGTCCTTCACTTAGCTGCTGATGCTGATATAAATCAATCAGAACTCTTCTCCTAGCTCAATGGTCCCCTTTGCTTTCTCTCTTCCCTCTCTGAAATAGCAGCAGGGAGGGTGGGGAGTCATATGTGTATGGAAAGGGAAATATCAAGAGTGAAGTTCAAACAGGCTAGAGATAGGGAGGAAAGCACTCACCTATTTCTCCACTCCTGCATTCTGTTGGCCTGAACCTGCCAGTCTTCCCCTTCCTCTTCTCGGTGGCCCAGCTGCTGGAGTAACTTTCTTCCACTGGTTCATGCTGTGGCCAGCTTCCTGCTGGCAGTGCCTCTCGCACGTGCTTTAATCTTCCTCAGCCAATAGCTGGTTACCCAGGTGTACTTAAAGGACTTATGCAACCCCTAAAATGCCTCCCCATACTTTCAAGGCCCTCACACTGGTTATACTTACCTGGCTTCCTGGCACCCGTGTCACATCTGACACCCACATGGCCGCCGCCGCATCTCCCCGTCTCGCGGATGAAAACATCCAGCATGGAGGGGGGGGGGCAGCCAATAGCAGGCCATGATGGGAACGAGCCTCCCTAGCATTGCGGGTGACGCTAGGGAGGCTCATTCCCATCGTGGCTATTGGCTCCCACCCTCCCCCGACGGCGGATGTTTTCATCCATGAGATGGGGAGATGCAGCGGTGGCTGTCTGGGTGTCATAAGTGGCGCGGGTGGTGGGAAGCCAAGTAAGTACAACCTCTGTGAGGGGCCCGTGACTTATGGGGAGGCATTTTAGAGGATGGATAACCCCTTTAAGTCACCTAACCCTGTGGGAAGGTGCCTGAGAAATAGGTTGTGTACCTTGCTAGTTCCCTGCAAATGTGTGCTGTATTTGTCTTCCTGTATACTAAATTCTGCCCTTTTCCTGGATCCTGACACTCCGCTGATCAAACTGACCTGTTCCCGACCTCTATATAGACCCTTTGCTGTCTGCCCAGACCTCCAACTGTTTTTTGGATTGCTTATACTCTGCCTGCTCTGATCTCGTCCTCAACACAAGTCAGTTTCAAGGGGGAGACAGAAGCATCCTGGACATACAGATCCAGCATGTATTACTTGATGAATGATATCTACAGTGCATGAGAAAAGTCTGAAACTAGGAACAGGTTGAATTGTATATCAGATGTCTGAAAATGAGTGAATACATGGTAATTTTTTCGATGTCAAGGGTGTCGATAGCTTTTAATTAGTGTTGAGTGTGAATATTCGAATAGCTAATTTTAATCGCGAATATCGGTACTTCGAGAATAAAATCGAATATTAGTTTTTTAGGTTTTTTTTAAACACAGTGCACATCAGGTGATCATCCCTCCCTTCTTCTAGCTTGTGGGCCAATGAGAAGGCTTTGTCACAGCTTAGCAACATCCCTAGCAACCAATAGAAAAGTTGCCTACCCCTTACTATATAAGAACCTCCCCAGCAGCCATTTTCTAAAGTTTATTGCAGTTATGAAAGAGACAGCAGTGTGATTGCTGTGCCCTGTGCTTTGTTGTATTACATTAGACAGTTCACTTATATATATAATTCAGATAGTTAGTGGGAGATAGTCAGTGTAGGTTAGATTGATCTATAGTGTAGCTGATAGGTTCTGCTGTCCATACATACATGCTACAGACATAGTGCTGTGATGTCACAAGTAGCACGTATTGCGAAAAAATATGCGCATCATTAATTGCCGAAATGCCGAAAAGTGTAAATATATTGGAGCACTCTATCTGCATATAAAGCTATTCTAATGTTCTGCCGTGCCAACCATTTTCTCCAGTCTCAGGAAACTTCTAGCAGCTTGAAAAATGTAGCATAAGTGACCCACGCCTGTATTTTGCACGCATTACGCAAATATTACATTGCCAATTTTCGCAATCAAGAATATAATCTCGAATTCCTGAATATATGACGAATATTCTACAAAATATTTGCGAAATATCGCGAATTCGAATATTGTCTTTGCCGCTCATCACTACTTTTAATGTGTATATTAACCACTTCCCACAAATAAACACACCATTACATCCTAATTACAAAATAGGGCAGATTCTCGCTAACATTGTCACCACTGATCAGACATGTCAAAATATGTAGGCACAAATCTAATTTAAAAGGGAAATGGTGTCACCCATCTCAATGTACGGTATTCATCAATTTCCATGAGATGTAACAGAGGAACGGCACATTGCAATGTTCTAAGAAAAGAAGCTCCAGATTTATTTTGTGGGGAATACAAGTATTTACTAAAAAATGAAAGCCAGGAGAACGGATTTAAAAAAAGCAAAAATAAAAACAGGTTTTGTGTTAGTAACAATCTATTATATTTAATACTGAAAAATTATGAACAGTAAAAAAAAAGCCAAATTAAATCTACTTTGATACAATGTTGCTACAAAATGAAAACAGAAAAGGCCCAAGAGGGTGAAGACTTTTTAAGACAAATGTGAAACGAGCAATTATTTCATATAACCCGACTCAATATGCCAAGCTAAAGACCAGAATATTGGCACAGTCTGGTTTGTACGTCAGTTACTATTGTACATCAGAACTGCTCTAACCCGCCGCAGACATATAATTCCTAATAAAAAAGGCCCTTCAGCTGTCAGAAAAGAGGCTGGGGAATAAGAACAGAGAGAGAACAGGCTTTGGAACCAGAATTTGAAAGTGTGGATTTTAACATTTTAGGCGAATTGCCTGAAGATTTCTAGTTCACTTGTGCAATGAATATTTCCCCAGGCCAAACTACAACTAATGTTCATATCCACAGCACAAGATGGGAGAAGCAGAACTATATACAGTAATTGTCTATACAAAGGGAATAAGAAGGACATTTGATAAGGTGTGCGGCTCAATCATAGTTAATAAATTATTTCACTTATTTTATCCACTTTCTAACAATACGTTCAGGGTCGTCAATAGTTGGACAAGCCATTACCGAGTCCCTGCCAGGTCTGAATCTACTTTAAATCCATTTCCCATATTAATATAGAACAACCATTTGAGTTCATTAAAATATTGGCTGACACACTACAGTACAGTTGGCTTGGTGGGTTGCCTGGTCTTTCTTGACTGTAATAAATACATACTGTATACATACTGTACACTGATGGAGAGGATGATTGATCTTGGGTTGTTTGGGGAAGGTGAGCTTGGTGCATAAGTAGAATGATGAAAAAAGCAATAGTCACACTTTATAATAGTGCACGGTAATAGTTGATTCCTCAAGTCCAGGGATCAGCAACCTCCAACACGCCAGCTGTTCTGAAACTACAATGCCCAGAATCCTCCTTTCACTTCTATGGGTTACAAGAACAACCAAGTAAGTGTGCATGCTGGGAGTTGTAGTTTAATAGCAGCTGAAGTGTCGAAGGTTGATGATCCCTGCTCTAGTCTGTCCTTTTCCTTACAGGGAGTGCAGAATTATTAGGCAAGTTGTATTTTTGAGGATTAATTTTATTATTGAACAACAACCATGTTCTCAATGAACCCAAAAACTCATTAATATCAAAGCTGAATATTTTTGGAAATAGTTTTTAGTTTGTTTTTAGTTTTAGCTATTTTAGGGGGATATCTGTGTGTGCAGGTGACTATTACTGTGCATAATTATTAGGCAACTTAACAAAAAACAAATATATACCCATTTCAATTATTTATATTTACCAGTGAAACCAATATAACATCTCAACATTCACAAATATACATTTCTGACATTCAAAAACAAAACAAAAACAAATCAGTGACCAATATAGCCACCTTTCTTTGCAAGGACACTCAAAAGCCTGGATTCTGTCAGTGTTTTGATCTGTTCACCATCAACATTGCGTGCAGCAGCAACCACAGCCTCCCAGACACTGTTCAGAGAGGTGTACTGTTTTCCCTCCTTGTAAATCTCACATTTGATGATGGACCACAGGTTCTCAATGGGGTTCAGATCAGGTGAACAAGGAGGCCATGTCATTAGATTTTCTTCTTTTATACCCTTTCTTGCCAGCCACGCTGTGGAGTACTTGGACGCGTGTGATGGAGCATTGTCCTGCATGAAAATCATGTTTTTCTTGAAGGATGCAGACTTCTTCCTGTACTACTGCTTGAAGAAGGTGTCTTCCAGAAACTGGCAGTAGGACTGGGAGTTGAGCTTGACTCCATCCTCAACCCGAAAAGGCCCCACAAGCTCATCTTTGATGATACCAGCCCAAACCAGTACTCCACCTCCACCTTGCTGGCGTCTGAGTCGGACTGGAGCTCTCTGCCCTTTACCAATCCAGCCACGGGCCCATCCATCTGGCCCATCAAGACTCACTCTCATTTCATCAGTCCATAAAACCTTAGGAAAATCAGTCTTGACGTTTCAGCTTGTGTGTCTTGTTCAGTGGTGGTCGTCTTTCAGCCTTTCTTACCTTGGCCATGTCTCTGAGTATTGCACACCTTGTGCTTTTGGGCACTCCAGTGATGTTGCAGCTCTGAAATATGGCCAAACTGGTGGCAAGTGGCATCTTGGCAGCTGCACGCTTGACTTTTCTCAGTTCATGGGCAGTTATTTTGCGCCTTGGTTTTTCCACACGCTTCTTGCGACCCTGTTGACTATTTTGAATGAAACGCTTGATTGTTCGATGATCACGCTTCAGAAGCTTTGCAATTTTAAGAGTGCTGCATCCCTCTGCAGGATATCTCACTATTTTTGACTTTTCTGAGCCTGTCAAGTCCTTCTTTTGACCCATTTTGCCAAAGGAAAGGAAGTTGCCTAATAATTATGCACACCTAATATAGGGTGTTGATGTCATTAGACCACACCCCTTCTCATTACAGAGATGCACATCACCTAATATGCTTAATTGGTAGTAGGCTTTCGAGCTTGGAGTAAGACAACATGCATAAAGAGGATGATGTGGTCAAAATACTCATTTGCCTAATAATTCTGCACGCAGTGTAGAATAGGTGCCCAATTATATGGTAGAAAGCACTTATATTCAGGAGAACATTAACCTCTGTGAGGAGAAGTCGTCGGACACACTACTTTTGTGCATACAGTGCTAGTTTCAAGTTTAGATGTGGCACACTACCTACACCTAGAGGCTCTTCTTTCTCTGGTACTGCCGCACTGTCTGCTTTTATTGACAAGACCAGGCGTGATGATGTTTCACTGTTTGGCCCTGTCAATCAAAATGCAGAGGGCATGGCAGTTGCAGAGAGAGCGGAGCCTCTAGGTGTAACGGTAACGCCCCCATTGCGCCTAGAGGATCATTTGCATATATTATAACATCAGTTTTCTCAGCAATGCGGGCACATATGAACATGGAACCAACACGGATGTCTTCAGCTGCCAAGTGCACATGTAACAGGTCAGCCAGTGTCATAGGTACAAATCTGCTGACAGATGCCCTTTAATGTGTTAGACAAACTCCATCCAACCAAATAGATTTTCTAACAAAGCCAGTATAACCTTTTGGTAAGCTTCACAGCTTTTGACACCTGGTAGATCAGTACAACACAGGACTGCAGGTTGATATAAAAGTCAAATTTATACAGTTTTAAAAAGATGTAGCAATCCTCATCTTCATTCGTAAGGCTGTATCACGTTGGCAGATGATCACTAACAAGTGTTTGTAGTAACGCTCGTTAGCATTCATCTGGCAGTGTAATACTGCTGCCGATTACCGAATGAACGAGCAAGCGCTCGTTCATCGGGCAGTAATGATCTTTCAGCATACTAAAAGATCACAATTTGCCAGCGGCAGATCATGCTGTCTAATCTCCAGGGGTGCACCACCAATGAGGCCAAGTGAGGCGGCAAGACTTAGAGACAAGTGGGGTCAGGGCTGTGGGAATATCTCTCTATATTCAACTGTATCACAGTAGGGCTGGAGGGGTTGGGCGCCGTTTCAATTCTCAACTCAGACAGCGATGGTATAATGATCATTCCTCCACATGCTGTAGAGGAGATCACTGCATGTAATATCAGTGCCCTCCTCTACTAGAGAACAGGCGATTTCTGGGAAGGAAATCTTCCCTCCCGGCAACCGCCTGTATGATCGCTAGGTCTAATACAAGCTTTAACCCGTTATGTAAACAATGGCAAGGAACTTTTAACTGACTTTTTCAATGGCTTTGAATGACGCTTAGGATGACCCAAAGAAACAAGAAAAAAATCTGTGATTTTGTATACCACTTCTATACTATGCTACAGTGAGTTTTAGGCTGATGCCTATCTAATGAGATTGCATGAGATTAGAAAGGGTCTATTTTTTTCCAATTGCAACACTCTCGCAGTGGGCTTTGTTTGATATTGCGGTTTAGCCCTATTTACTTGAATGAAGCTGAACTGCAATACCCAATACAGACCATGGTCAAGTGATTTGTTGTTTCTGAGGTGCAAAATCAAAAAGAATGTAATTTATTTCGTCACAGTTGATTTTGTCCATGAAAACAAAAAAAAAATAGGGCATCAATGTTTTATGGATAAAGATGTTTTTTGCGGCAGTTAATAACATTATTATACAATGTACAGTATTATGTCTCCTCCTAATTAAAATAAGTAAAAACAAGAATTCCCAGCACTTGCACCGTTCCTTATATGTTTTTATTAGTATGAAGTGTCCAAATATTTTGAGAGATAGTGTAGCTAGCTTCGTTAGATCAAATGGACAGTTCATGCATATTTTGACATTCAAACCATTTATATGGTACCGGGGGAAAAAAGTGGCAAAAACAATAAAAGAAAGTTTCCTGACATAGAAATGAACAATGCCCTAATGTTCCAATTTTATACAAAAACAGTACAGCTGTTGAAAAGTGATAAATCATAGTATTATATATATATAATATATGCTAATTGACAAAATCTAACATTCCAATCTTGAAGGAATTGTTGGAATCGAATGAAACTATCTGGGGAGAATTTATCATGAGGAGAATATTTGAAGTCAGTTTTGCTTGAGTCTGTGTTGGAGTACTTTGTGCCACATTTATCAAATGTCACTTGTTGTTTGATAAATTTGGCTTGTCCTTAAACCTAACACTTCTATCTAGAGAAGCTGCTCCAGTTTTCCTACTCCACCCTCCTCCTGGAGTGAGATTGCAACTTTTTTGCGACATTAAAAAAAAAGTCGCAATGATAAATCTGTAGTGACACTCATTATCATAGCTAACCACACCCACTTTTCCACCCATATTACAAAACTGGAAAGAGTGCAAAAAGTTGCAAAAGCCCTATTTTGCTACTTTTTGATGCCAGAAATCTGGAGTGAAGGTATGATAAATCAGGGTCTCTATGTTTGACAATATTAGAGTGAAAGGATAAGTTTATTGGGGAAAACTGTACAATTGAGAGGACGCTCTAGTACCCTGTTGGGCCAGCAGATGCTGCAGCTGGGCCAGTAGATCCTGCACACTCGTAGGTTGCTGAAGTAAGCTATCTAGTCCCATAAATGCTTGACTGGTGATAAATCTGGCTACTGGGCAGCCAAAGAAGTGCTGCAAGGTGGAGACATTCCTGGGAAACTGTTACTGTGTCTGGATGAGCATTATCCTGCTGAAAAATGCCAGTTTGAAGCCCTGCCATGGGAGAAAACACATGTGGCCGCAGGATGTCCTGCACATATCACTGAGCTGTTGGTGTCCCTCATATCACTACTAGGAGTGACCGACTGTCATATGCGATGGCTCCCCAGATCATTAAATCAGCAGTTGGGGCAGTGTGTTGCTCCACAGAAAAGGTAGTACTGAAGCACTCTCCATAAGGCCGCCATACTCAAACTCAACCATCGTAGGACCCAAAACAGAACCTGGATTGGTTGCTAATGACAATACGGTTCCAGTACATAGAAGTGCAGGTTTTTTGGTCACAGCATCACTGCAAACAAAATCAACGGTGGCTGGTTGTCGATGGCGGGACAGGCAATGGGTGCCATGACACCAAATTCTACTAAGTGCCTGCAAATTGTCAGGGCAGAGACAGGGAAGTCTAATGAAGATGCCATCTGTGTTTAGATGGTGGACAACAAAACTTTGGGAGCTGCTCATGCATGTCAGTGAATCAAATGATCATCTCTATTGGTGGTCTGTCTGGGCCATCCAAAGTCTGTTCACAGTGTGTATGTGCCCTCATGTAACTGCTCTCAACACCTCCTAACAGCTAGGTCAGAACGACCTAGATGGTGGGCAATTCATTGAAACAACCATTCTGTTTCTCTCAGTCCAGTGATGTGTCCCCTCTCAAAGTCTGTCAGATGAGCAAAATGTCTTTGAGTGCATCATAGAGTCATGTCTAGCAGTCAACGATATGTCACCAAGATGTACACTACCCAAAAGTAGCCACTGAGAGCCTTTTTTATAGGACAGGGGGGAAGCACTTTTATGCCCTCTTGTGGCCTAGTATCTAACCAGACTATACCTGTAATCATTTACATATCTGTATGATTGTACAGTGGCTGTGCTTGGCATTGCAGCTCAGCCCCATTCACTTCAGTGGGGCTGAACTGCGCCTAGTCCATGTGACTGATAAACCATGATGACACATGGCCTAGGGAAAGCTGCAAGAAGGCCGCTCACTACTGCAAGTGCCAGTGCCTTCTCAAACAGATGATTGACGGGGATTCCGGGTTTCAGACTCTCACGATCAGATACTGATATCCTATTCATCAGTTAAAATATCTTGGAAAACCTATTTAATTTCCCCTATGATGGCGCTGTAGGGCAAATGATTGCTTGCCATTGGGTACCACCATAGATTACAGCTGAGACACCCTGTGATCAGCATATATTCAGAGAACTGGGCAGCACGGTGGCTCAGCAGTTAGCACTCGTGCCTTGCAGCCATGGGGTCCAACATCTGCATGGAGTTTGTATGTTCTCCCCTTGTTTGCGTGGGTTTCCTCCGGGTTCTCCGGTTTCCTCCCAGACTCCAAAGACATACTGATAGGGACCTTAGATTGTGAGCCCCATTGGGGACAGTGTGATGCTAATGTCTGTAAAGTGCTGCGGAATATATATCAGTGAGTATAATAAATAAAACCCTTTTACCAATATAAAAGCAAATTAAAGCGTTTATACCCACAATAGGCACAACTATTGTATCACTACATACTCAACTGTCTACTGAAGAGCCAGATGACTAGAGGAAAGTATGTCTCTAAAATGACTTTGTCTGCACATTTACGCTATACATCATATTTTTTGGAAGAGGTTTATAGTACGTTTACATTGGTTTTTGATATTGATAGATTTTAGTAAGTACATCACTTAAGCAAGAACTTGAAATGGCTACAAACCATCATTACAAATAAGAACTCTATAATGATCTTCTTAAATGGACTAAAATGCAGACACTTGAACCTTTGCGGCAACAATGAGAACACCTTCTAGACACGATTCTGCAGATTAAAACACAAAACGTTATACTGTAACTACCATGATTAATTCACAATTTAATGCATCCTAGGAATGAGTCCAAATATGACCACATCCAGAAGACCTTGAAAGACCTCCCTGCTTCTCAGTCAACCAATTAAAAGAATTTAGAATCTTTTCCATATATTTCAGATCTTTTCAAGTGCTACGTATATCACCTATGCCATTACCTCATCTAGACCTTTGTGCACATACCTCTATTGTTCTTCTCAATGCTGTTAAGTGTGGTAAAAATATTAATCATCACATTGAGGTACATAGAGAATGTCTTGATAAAGTGTTAGCTGACTTTTGGTAGATTGCTCCAGAACTTAGCTACAAGACCTCAGAGGCCACATTCATCCAATTGTTATCTTCATGTTTAATAGCTCCACATTTTGACACCATGTTGTTCAGAAGTGGTACACCTACAGTAAGTCATGAGAGCTTGATTCCACCTATTTGTAGAGAAGAAGAAGATACGTTACAAACATATTTAGCGCCCAATGAGCACTGGGTATACAGATCAGGCAGCACCAGTCACTTCCTGCTCCGGTCCTAGCGATTATGTGATCAACTGGTCCCAGGGAGCTGCGGGGTATTAGAAGACTCAGATCAGCTCTGCAGTGCATGTCAGGACGCTGTATTCCTCCTGTAACTGGGGCTAATATGTCAGCCCCAGTTACAGGAGAAATCACCAGTAAAAAATGAATGCTAAATGGCCCCAAAGGTCCTGTATGACCTTATGGGGCACAATGTGAAAAATAAAATAATAAAAAAAGAATACCACTACTATCCAACACTGCAGCTTCTAACCATGTCCCAAAAAACTTAAACTCTACATGCCCTATATAAAAATGACTATAACAGATAGGGGACATCATTTAAAAAAGTATTTTTAATTGCATTTGTGCTATTAAATACTAATTGAAAAACGTGAAAACAGGCTATTTTCTATCTTTGCATTTTCCTGGGTATAGAAAATTCAAAACTAAAAATTACTAAGATACAAATAGCGTAAAAATAAATCCCTACGTATCCATGAAAAATAAAAGAATGCAAAATTATTTAAATAACTGAATAAGGAAAAGAATATGGCTTTGGCAGCTACATGTACTAATAAAAAAACAAAATGTACCTGGTCGGGAAGGGGGAGGGGGTGAATGGCTAAGTCTTTGGTTAAAAAATATAAAAATACAAAAACTTTGTAATAGACTCACCTGCTGAACCATATTCTGTTTGGTTCAAAAGTGACATCACTATATAACAGCTGAGTAATATTTCATCACATAATTATGCCAATGTGTTTTCCATGACATCACCATGGATGAGAAGTCGCCGTTCAGCTGCCATAATCACATGATATCACATGGACAACAGTCTCTTTCTTGGAGATTTGGAGGCACATCTTCAGAAGATATCTTTCTGCTTGTGGGTTCAGGACAACAAATGTTCTTCATCTGGCTATATGAGGTATACAACCAGTGGGGGAAGTCTTATTGTATCATTGAAATCATACTGTATAACTGCCTTATAAACAGCATTCACTGACCTAAATTGTTACCGGTTGTGCCCCAATATAATGGCACAATAAACAGCATTCAAAGTACATCAGAAAGACATGTCTTCTCCACAATTATTTGTCACATCATGTCATCACATTGCCTTGAAACAAAACATATGTAGGCAGACATGTAATCTGTGGGCGATCTTTGGGCACATACCAACAGTATTAACTGAAGCCCATTTATATTGTGTTCTTGTTGTTTTATGAATAGCCATGGGGTAGGAATTTTTCAGATGTGATTGAATTAAACACATTTACAACATGATGGCTCTAGACAGCTTATAAATAGTGATTATGTATCTACCTCCCTTAAAACACCAGATTACTTCAAAATGATTACAGTACCCTGCAGCTACAATAGAGTCCAGTCTCCGGGTGATATATGTGCTCTGCAAGACGTCTGATCTTCAGTCACTAAATTACATGCTGGATTAATTTTATGCAAATTACTGCTAATTCTGTTTGTTTCAAATGTCAACTTTTTCCGTTGCACATGGACATGGCATTTCTATTTTTACTGTTGTTTCAGCTATTTTCAGCACTTTTATTTACCTTGGTGACTTGGTGAGCTTAAAACCTCAGCATTTTTCAATGCTCAGCATAACAGGAGCCAAGGCTGAAGGAGCGTCTGGAGCTAAAGCAAATACATATAGAAACAGTAAGGATTGAAAAGTTTTATGAAAAGTTTATTTTGCTCCTTAAATTTGGTCAACAAAAGAAAATATTTTGCATTATATGTCTCTCTATATATTCTGTCTTCATGTGCTTTCACCAACGTTGTTTCCCCAATATTCTAGTTTACCTAGCACCAAAGAGGCTATTACTTTAAATTATTTCTAAGTTACCATTTATATTTTTCTACTGAAACATTTAGGCTACTTTCACACTGGCGTTTTGGTTTCCGTTTGGGAGATCCGTTCAGGGCTCTCACAAGCGGTCCAAAACGGATCAGTTTTGCCCTTAATGCATTCTGAATGGATAAGGATCCGCTCAGAATGCATCAGTTTGCTTCCGTTCTGTCTCCATTCCGCTTTGGAGGCGGACACCAAAACGCTGCTTGCAGCGTTTTGGTGTCCGTGTCACGAAACTGAGCCAAACGGATCCGTCCTGGCACACAATGTAAGTCAATGGGGACGGATCCGTTTTCACTGACACAATATGGCACAATAGAAAACTGATCCGTCCCCCATCGACTTTCAATGGTGTTCAAGACGGATCCGTTTTGGCTATGTTAAAGATAATACAAACGGATCCGTTCTGAACGGATGCAGACGGTTGTATTATCTGAACGGATGCATTTGTGCAGATCCATGACGGATCCGCACCAAACGCGAGTGTGAAAGTAGCCTTACCTGCTGCTTATATTTGTACCATTTGATAATTTTCTATGGTCCATTGTCAGTAGTTACACACAGATAGGCCGGCTAAAAGTTCATTTTTTGTCTTGTGTCTGTAGAACATTTTCCCAAAAGCACGTTGAAACATCCAGGTGGTCTGGGAAAACTTAGTCCACAATTTTTTTGGAATAGCTGAGGCTTTCTTTGTGATATCCTTCCATGAAAATCATTCTTGGCCAATATGTTTCTAATTGTAGACACCTAGAGTGTTTTGCAACTTGTAGAGTGTACTGTAGGACTTTTGCTGTTACTAGAGATGATCTAATCGAAGCTGATGAAGTGGAATTTGTTCCGAATTTTAGGAAAAATTTGATTCACACTGAAGGTGAATTTCCTCGTGCTGCGTGGTAACGAATCGCATTTTTTCCCAAAATGGCTGCTACACGTGTGAGGACATGGAGAAAGGAACTTTGGGAATGCGGGATCACTCATAATGTCATGCATTTAGCCAATCAGCAGCCAGCCCTGTGATGTCACAGCCCTATAAATAGCGGCAGCCATCTTAGATTCTGCCAGTTACCAGTGTACTTAGGGATCGGAGAGATATTTGCAGGCGCTAGGGACAGTGCTAGGAAAGACTTTATTTTGTGGTGAAAAAACGATTTATAAGGAAAGGGAGGAATCATTCCACAGCATTTATATAGAACATGGTTCAGTAGGGGAGGTTGACTGGGTAATAGGAACAATCCTATTACACCTTGGTGCACTGACTGGGGATCCAAATTGCCATTATACAGCTCTGTCATTCCAGCAAACCGTTCTTGTTATTGGGGTGCAAGTGCTGTTAGATACAGTCATTAACAGGGTTTATTACAAGGAAATATTTCTACAGTACGTCTTATTTGCCCTTGTGTGGTGCAGTTATATGTTAAGCCCTTTTTGCCGTGTATTAGTGGCAAAAGAAAAATATATTCGCCGTCCAGCGTTGCACTTATCTGTTGAAAAGCCTGTTGTGTTGTATAAAAGTAGAAAAAATTTGGGTCTAATTGCCGTTCAGCTGTGTAGTGACATACTCTAAAGCCCTGTTTGCCATGTATTAGTGGCAAAATAAAAATATAGTCGCCATCCAGTATTGCACTTATCTGTTGAAAAGCCTGTTGTGTAAAAGTAGAAAAAAATTAGGGTCTAATTGCCATTCAGCTGTGCAGTGATAAATTCTACAGCCCTGTTTGCGGTGTATTAGTGACGAAATAAAAAAATATTTGATCTAACATTTGATTATTTGATCTAACAGTATGTCAGACAGAGGGAGTGGCAGAGGCATAAATGTTTCTGGTGCAGGCAGAGGTCGCAGCAGAGTAAGGGAGCGTGGCAGCCATGGTTGCAGCAAGAGGCCTAAATTCCCGGTGTCATCTAGCAGTTGTGTCTTGACCAGCAACCCAGCGGTTCTTGAATGGTTGACTCGGTCATATACTTCGTCCTAAGGGACATCAGACACGCCCAGCCAAGAGTCAATGGGTTCCTCTGACACGACGCTTAGTTGGCATGACCCAGGAGCAGGCCCTGTGCCCTCACCTGTCCTGAACCTTTCTCTGTAATTTTCAGTTCCCTCACCACGAGAAGTATTATATGCCGTAAGCTTGGCTCCACTTTTCACCGAGGAAGAGCTACTAGAGGACAGTCAGCAGCTACTGCCCAGCCAAGATCTGGAGGATACATCTGCCACTTCCTCCGCTAGGCGGACAAGTAGTGATGAGGAGAGTGGCGTGGGAGCTGGTGTTGTGAGCGGTCAGGCTCCTGACCCAGAGACGGTCAAACAGTACTCGATGATGATGATGTAGCTGATCGCACTTAGGTGCCAGGTGATGAAGGGGCTTCATCATCATCGGGAGAAGAGGGTGGCAGCTTGCCCATGAGGCAGCGGCGGAGCCAGCAAGTCGCTAGTGTAGCCGGGAGTCAGCAGAGTGGCAGCAGTGGGAGGTTGGGAGCCAAACGTGCCTGGGGTAGACCACCCACTTCGCGGGAGCCTACCTGCCCAGGAAGTAGCAGTGTAGGGGTTCAAGGAGGCAGCGGCGGTAGCAGTCAGTCGATGCGTAGTGTTGGTGGTAAAATCTCCTTCTCGACGGTGTAGCAGTTTTTTGTTAAGCTGCCGGAGGAGGTGAACGTGGCCATATGTAGAATCTGTGGGCAGAGGGTGAAGCGTGGCCAGGTTGCCAATGTTGGTACTACGGCCCTGTGTCAACATATGCAGCATCGCCATAAAGTGGCCTTGGAGAACCGTGGCTCTGATGTGGTGGTCCACCGAATCGATTTCCAAGAGACAGCAGTATGCGTGCACTCATCCAACGATGCAGAACGTGCTTCTGTCCAAGTTGCTGGTGCTGCAGTCCCTCCCTTTCCAAAAATCACTGCAAAAAATGCACCAAAATGATACGCAACTGACAATACTAGCTAATTCCTCAAGCCGATGTTAAAAGCTGAGAACTTTGCCAATATCTTCCAGTCAGGAACATATCGGAGCCCCTCATGCACCACATGACTGTGTCTCAGCCTACCACTAAACTACCTGTGGTGTGTGAACAAGGTCAGAACAGTGCTAAAATCCAACTCACAGCCAGACTCTCACATACCTTCTTAGTGTATGAGGGGCTCCGATTTTTGTATTTATATATTTTTTCATCTGCATATTCTATTATTTTTTGAAAGATGTTCTTGTGGTGCATGTGGTAAGCCCCGGCATCCTCCATTGTACGCAATTTTTGCTGGGGATTGCCGTTCTGCGGACCGCATGCGGACAAATTGCTCCCCCGGTTATAGACACGCTATAGTGTTTGGGTTTGGAGCATTTCCACCCATTTAGGCCACTTTTTTCAGTGAGTTTTTCAGTCCCTCCCTTTCCAAGTGGTGGACTGCACCTTTCAGAGAACTGATGGCTTGTGACGAGCCGAGGAGGAGAGTCCCAAGCCGTGATTTCTTTGCCAAAAAGGCAGTACCAGCCCTGCACACAAATGTAGAGCAGAAGGTAGGCCAGTCCTTGAGCCTGTCGGTGTCTGCCAAAGTGCACGGCAGCGCCGACGTGTGGAGCTGTAACTACAGTCAGGGACAATACATGTCCTTTACGGCCCACTGGGTTAATGTGGTTCCTGCACAGCCATACCAGCAACTTGGCTAGGTCACGCCGCTTCCACTCCCACGTTGTCACGCCGTTGGTCCTGCGACAATGTCCGCCTCTGCCTCCTCATCCTCCACCGCATCCACACCTCCACTGTAGGGACAATTCACAGTGCCTCTCTAGCATACCACATGTGCAGGGCACGGGGGTGCCACGCTGTTCTGCACCTCGTTTGCCTGGGCGAACTGAGTCACACAGGGGAGTAACTGCTCCACGTCCTTCATGAAGAAATCGAATCCTGGCTTTCTCTGCGACAACTCAAAATCGGAACCATGGTGACCGACAACCGGAAGAACATGGTGTCACCACTGCATCAAGAAGGGCTGAGCAATGTGCCCTGCATGACACACATGTTCAATCTGGTTGTCAAGCGGTTCCTGAAGTCTTCCACCCATCTGCAAGACATCCTAAAAATGGCCAGGAAACTTTGCATGCACTTCAGCCACTCGTTTCCATCTGTTGGAATTCCACCCTCCATATGTTGGACCGACTGTACTAACAGAGAAAGGCCATAAACGATTTCCTGATGATCCAAGCGGACAGGAGTACTCCCCTGTGTAACTTTGATGTCAGCCAGTGGCAGCTCATGCGTGACACCTGCCGTTGCCACAGGAGGCCACATTATTTGTCAGTCGCCAGGACTACAGGATGAACAATGTCATTTCACGGCTTCATGTCCTGGAACACATGCTGGAAAATATGGCTGGTTAGGGGACTGGAGACGTGGCGCCTATATCTCATGGCCACATGAGCCATGTGGGGGCTGAACTGGAGGAGGACATTGTAGCACAAGCAATGTGTAGTGAAATGGGTGATTTTTCTACACAGGTGACAGGAGAGGAGGAGCAAGACCAGCCAGAAGAGCTACAGGGCGATGAGGCAGAGGACCCAGAGACACCGTCGCAGTATGCGCAAATGGCCCGATGCATGCTCAATTGCTTGGGTAGTGGCAGCCGAATTGTCACCATTCGGCAGTGGAAAGACTTCTGGCTCTCCACCTTGTTGGACCCTCGCTACCGGTCCAAAATGGGGGCCTTTTTTACATCCGCTGAGAGCGAGGACAAACTGAACTACTATAGAGTGACTGTCACAAGTAGGAGGTCCCAGGAGAGACCACTACATCATCAAGCAAAAAACAAACGGAAATCAGGTACAGACACACAAGAGTTTATTGCACAAGCAAAAACCAGGGAAGGCAGCACATGAGCTCTATGTACCGTCAGCACAGTGGGAGAAAACCCCCACTGCGCCACTGTCTAGTAATACTCCAGAGGGGCGTGACTAAGCAATTCCTGGTATTCACTAGTGCCCCAGATGGTAGGGTTAGGCTTTGCAGCAGGAAGTTGCCAGGGTCCACTCTGGAGCGTGAACTAGACAGTGACAGCAGGAACGAATGGACAACAGGTACCAGAAGGTACCGACGGCACATAGGCATACATAACATAGACAGGCAAATACAAACAGGGCAACTAATAACACAAGCAGAAGTACATAGCAAGGAAACAGGAGTGACAATGAGCAGAGAAGGACTTGCTCCACCAGTAGTAAACTGCATGACCTTGCGCATAGCACTCTGCTGCAAAGAAAGGTGCAGCAAGGACTTGCTGAACAGAGACATGAATACACACAAGGTAACTAAAACATAAGTGGCAGAACAGATAACAGAAACACAGGAAAGAGGACATCAAAGAGGACGGGAATGAGGACGTCAATGAACAAGTAGGGAAACCCACAGAGCACAGACAGACAGACACGGATCCCATGGGTCAGCAGCATGGGAGAGAGAGTACAAACCAGGAGCAGGACAGGACAAGACAACACACACCAGGAGAGCTGAAACAGAACTGAGGAAACCTCAGCCTTATATACAGGTTCCATGGGTGCAGCAGAGAGGCCACACCCATGGAGCAGACAGAGAGGATTAACTCCTAATAGGAACACAGGGGAGTTAACCCATACAGAACCACAAATGACACACAGGAACGGAGCTGCAGCGAGAGCATAGACAGAAGGTCACAGCGAAAAGGTAACGACTGTGACACTCCCACCCCTCAAAGCCCCCCCTCTCTTCCCCAAACAGAAAAGGGGAGGAAGTGGGGCAAAAAAACAAACAGAACCAGGCAAGGGGACAGAAATCAAAGGGGTGACGAGGTACAAGGGCAGGAAAAAACACGACGACCGCAACCAGCCCAACCCCTAAAAACCAGCCTACACGGAGGGTCCGCAGCCAGTACGCCAGGGGAAGATAGCCAGCCAACACGGCATACACGTCAAGTGAACCGCACCATGCCGTTACCTCCCCCTCCACTCTCCCTCCAGAGAATGACATGTCTGCCAAGAACTGATTGGCCAGACATGCAGACACCCCCTTCCGGAGGAGTGGGACCAGGAACGGGAACCAGACTGGAATACAAAGAAAATCGGAATCAAAGGGGTACAGAGGTACACAAGCAGAACACATAAGACGACCACAGCCAGCACGCAGCCCCTAGCAACCAGCCTACACGGTAAACGCAGCCAGTACACCAAGAGGAATGCAGCCAGCCTACACGGCCACAAAAGTCATGGTGAACTGCAGTGTGCTAACACCTCCGCCTCCACTCTCCCTCCGGAGAATGGCATGTCTGTCAAGAACTGATTGGTCAGACATGCTGACACCCCCTTCCGGAAGCGTGAGTACAGAAGCAGATACCTGCACCGATAACAGAAAACACGGCCGTAGGCAGAACTGCAAGCTAAAAAGGCTACACCGGACATCGCCCCTGGCAACCAGCATACACGGAGAACACCGCAGCCAGTAAACCAAGGCAACCAAATCCGATACCTAAAGGCATCATAAAGAGGGAAATACAGAATGCACACACACCACAAATAAGCAGAAAACAGAACAAAAAAAAACCTCTGTGAAAGTTCACTTGTTCATTCTGTCACGAGTAGGAGGTCCCAGGAGAGACCACCATGTCGTCAAGCAAAAAACAAACGGAAATAAGGTACAGACACACAAGAGTTTATTGCACAAACAAAAACCAGGGAAGGCAGCACATGAGCTCTATGTACCGTCAGCACAGTGGGAGAAAACCCCCACTGCGCCACTGTCTAGTAATTCTCCAGAGGGGCGTGACTAAGCAACTCCTGGTATTCACTAGGGCCCCAGATGGTAGGGTTAAGCTTTGCAGCAGGAAGTTGCCAGGGTCCACTCTGGAGCGTGAACTAGACAGTGACAGCAGGAACGAATGGACAACAGGTACCAGAAGGTACCGACGGCACATAGGCATATATAACATAGACAGGCAAATACAAACAGGGCAACTAATAACACAAGCAGGAGTACATAGCAAGGAAACAGGAGTGACAATGAGCAAAGAAGGACTTGCTCCACCAGTAGTAAACTGCATGGCCTTGCTCATGGCACTCTGCTGCAAAGAAAGGTACAGCAAGGACTTGCTGAACAGAGACATGAATACACACAAGGTAACTAAAACATAACAGGCAGAACAGATAACAGAAACACAGGAAAGAGGACATTAAAGAGGACGGGAATGAGGACGTCAATGAACAAGTAGGGAAACCCACAGAGCACAGACAGACAGACACGGATCCCATGGGTCAGCAGCATGGGAGAGAGAGTACAAACCAGGAGCAGGACAGGACAAGACAACACACACCAGGAGAGCTGAAACAGAACTGAGGAAACCTCAGCCTTATATACAGGTTCCATGGGTGCAGCAGAGAGGCCACACCCATGGAGCAGACAGAGAGGATTAACTCCTAATAGGAACACAGGGGAGTTAACCCATACAGAACCACAAATGACACACAGGAACGGAGCTGCAGCGGGAGCATAGACAGAAGGTCACAGCCAAAGGTAACGACTGTGACAGTGACAGATTGAATTTTAACAGGCTTTATTGGTCCATTTTTCCAATGAGAGACCACCTTGCCTGTCTGGATTCCTTGTTTTTGTACGGTTTGCAGTACCTGATATACGGATTTCTTATCCTGTATTGTCCACTGATATTCCCGCAACGTTTGATGCAATTGCCAAAATGAACTTGATTTTGTACAATCTTGTATGATCACTGGTCATGTACTATGTTCTTTATGTTTTCTTTGTGTCTAATATGATTTCTAATTGTCTTTTTCTGTAGTATCTGACAAAGACATTGATATGCCGAAACGTTATAAATACTGTCGCATGTGAAACTAACATCAATAAATGTACCTAAGCATCGATATATAAGGCTGCTGTTAATTTTTATTGAACTACTATAGAGACATCCTATGTAGTCAGTTGGCCGCTGCCTATCTGCGCCATCGTCCATCCTCTCGCAGGCTTGACCGGGGGGGCCCGCAGTGCTCAAGTTCCACTGCCATGGCTGCTGGGGAGGGGTGGCAGGAGCAGTACCAGCTCCATAAGCAGCAGAGTATAGAGTCGCTCATGAGCAGCTTTCTACAACCGCATAGTGAAGAAACTGCTCACCAGCAGCAGCATCTAGACCTGGAGCAGGACCTGAACCAGCAGGTGTTGGCATACTTGGAGTGCACCCTGCCAGCCGTCATTGAAGATCTGCTGGATTACTGGGCAGCCAAACTGGATTTGTGGCCGCAACTGGCAGAGTTTGCTCTGGAAAAGCTGTCCTGCCCGGCCAGTAGTGTGGCATCAGAGCGGGTGTTTAGTGCAGCGGGGGCCATAGTTACTCCAAGAAGAACTCACCTGTCCACCCAAAATGTGGAGAGACTGACCTTTGTCAAGATAAATCAGGCGTGGATCAGCCAGGATTTCCACCCACCAATGCCTGGTGCATCATACTAGATCATCCATGGTGCCACAACAACACTTTGACAAAAGAGACCGGTTTCTTCTGGCTACCTGCCTCAGCTACTATTCTGATGCTGCCCCCCGCCTGATGCCACACATCTGATGCCAAGTGCTCCTTCTTTCACCCACCATCTTTAGATGCTACTGGTATTGCCACCCACCTCACAGTATGTCACCTTGCCACTCTGTGGCCTCCTGATGCTGCTGCCACCTCCACACTATGTCACCTTGCCACTCCGTGGCTTTCTGATGATGCTGCCACCTCCACACTATGTCACCTTGCCACTCTGTGGTCACCTCATGCTGCTGCCACCTCCACACTATGTCACCTTGCCGCCACCTTCACACTCTCATTGTGCACTCTGTGGCCTCCTCCTGATGCAGCCGACACCTCCAGACTCTGTCATTGGGCCACTCTGTGGTCTCCTCATGCTGCTTCTACCTCACCACTATGTCATAGGGCCACTCTGTGGTCACCTCATGCTGCTGCCACCTCCATACTATGTTACCTTGCCACTCTGTGGCCTCCTGTTGCTGCTGCTGCCACCTCCACACTTTGTCACCTTGCCACTCTGTGGTCTCCTGATGCTGCCGCCACCTCCACACTCTGTCATTGTGCCGCTCTGTGGCCTCCTGATGCTGCCGCCACCTCCGCACTGTCATTGGGCCACTCTTTGGTCTCCTTATGCTGCTTCCACCTCACCCAGTGGCGTAAGTACAGGGGAAGCAGCTGCTTTGGGGCCTGGGCTGACAAGGGGCCCGGCGCCCAGCAGCGTGAGGCACAAAGTTTCCTAATTATCTAACAGGCCAGGCCCCTTCACATACAGTGAAGCTCCAATTGGGGGCCTGGCCTTTCCATCACCAAACACAGCCCCCTGTGTGACCAAATGTGAGCAGCAACACAGTCTCCAGCACAGCCCGAAGCCTGACTCTGCCCACTCATGTGACTGATCACGTGCTCCTGACATCATGAAAGGTCCTTTTGCTCACTATGAACTCGCATCTCCTGAGGTAGGACATGTAACTGAAATAGTATATAGCCAGTTCACAGTGAGTTGGTCCCCCCCCCACACCTCAGTGTACAGTTCCCACCACATCTTAGTGTACAGTCCTCCCCACACCTCAGTGTACATTCCCCCCACATCTCAGTGTACAGTCCCCCCATACCTCAGTGTACATTCCCCCCACATCTCAGTGTACAGTTCCCCCGTACCTCAGTCTACAGTCCCCCCATACCTCAGTGTACAGTCCCCCCATACCTCAGTGTGCAGTCCCCCCATACCTCAGTGTACAGTCCCCCCATACCTCAGTCTACAGTCCCCACATACCTCAGTCTACAGTCCCCCCATACCTCAGTGTACAGTCCCCCCATACCTCAGTCTACAGTCCCCCCATACCTCAGTCTACAGTCCCCCCATACCTCAGTCTACAGTCCCCCCATACCTCAGTCTACAGTCCCCCCATACCTCAGTGTACGTGTAAAACCTGGCTACTTGTAGGCTTCCTTTATGTATTGAGACAGTGAGCTGTGGTTATTAGGGGCTCAGACCATTGGGACAGTCGGTGTCAGCCCTGCAGCAATACATAGAATGGGCACCTATCCTACAGCAGGGGTCATACTGTGCTGTACATACAATGTAGTGTGACGGCATATTCACCTCTTCGGTTATATTACACAGGAAAGCACAATTCTGCAGCAACCCCCCCCCCCTTCCCCCCAGCCCTTGTCTATGCTGCCCTGGTTTGTGCCCCCCTGGCACCTGAGTTGCAAAGTGCGCTGGGTGGGGGGCCCCATACAAAAAATTTCTGTAGGGCCCAGTCACTTCTAGTTACGCCCCTGACCTCACCACTATGTCATCGGGCCACTCTGTGGTCTCCTCATGCTGCTGCCACCTCCACACTATGTCACCTTGCCACTCTGTGGAATCCTGATACTGCCCCCACCTCCACACTGTCATTGTGCCACTCTGTGGTCTCCCCATGCTCCTTCCACCTCACCATTCTGTCAAAGGGCCACTCTGTAGCCTCCTCCTGATGCTGCTGCTGCCACCTCCACACTCTGTCATTGTGCCACTCTGTGGCCTCCTGATGCTGCTACCACCTCCAAACTCTGTCACTGGACCACTCTGTGTTCTCCTCATGCTGCTGCCACCTCAACATTATGTCACCTTGCCACTCTGTGGTCTCCTAATGCTGCCACCACCTCCACACTGTCATTGTGCCACTTTGTGGCCTCCTCCTGATGCTGCTGCCGCCACCTCCACACTTTGTCATTGTGCCTCTCTGTGGCCTCCTGATGCTGCTGCCACCTCCAGACTCTGTCACTGGGCCACCCTGTGTTCTCCTCATGCTGCTTCCACCTCACCACTATGTCATAGGGGCACTCTGTGGACTTCTCATGCTGTTCCCACCCTCCCCACTTCATGACTGGGCCACTATTTTGCCTTTTAGCCTGGCTGACATCATTTATTTGACCCTTCTTCTGATCTGTCAGAAGGAAGGAAAAATGAGATGCACAACGGATCCTCTCTGTGTAGCAGCTGTAAGGCCTGTATGATCCCATCAGACTTGGCTTATGATTTGGTAGCGAAAAGCATGAGTGGGTACAAAACACAGAAGACATGCAAATATTCCATTCACGTGTCATCTCTGTTTTGGATCCACTCCTGTTTTTTTGGGCATTAGCAATACTGATGGATTACTGACCAAATACTGACCGAGTGAAGGCGGATGCTCCACAGACAGAATTAGTTTTTTGTGGGTTATTGTTCTGACGGATCAGAGGAGGGGCAAAATAGTGACGTCAACACAAACTTACTGCTGACACCCTCTCCACTTTGTCGGGGGGCTCTACTTGTATAAGCGTTTAATAGAACAGGTTCTGTAGACATCTATGTGGAATCAGCTAACAATGGTGTAAAAGGAGTGTGCTGCTTCTTGGCACTAACATCAACCTGTAAGGCTGAGTTCATACTTGAGTTATTTGATCAGTTTTGGCCATGTAACTGCCCAAATAAGTGAAGTGTGCTGTGATTCTAAGAGCGATGCCTGTCATCTGCATGTCATACGGACTCACAGTATTATTTTACTACCAAAGCAGACTCCTTATGCGTGTTACTGCAAGGCACAGTGTTCTACACCACTATAAAGGCTCTGTGCAGCCAGGAAATATACATTTTTTTAAATGTAATTTTCCACAAATAAATTCAGATCAAACCGAATTTTTCCCCAAAAATTTGGTGAACCGGCGAATCGAATTTTTTAAAAATTCGCTCATTTCTAGCTGTTACTCTTGGTTCTTTCACATCTCTTTATGGATTTCCCTTGGTGTGATCTTAATAGGATGCTCAATCCTAGAGAGAATGGCAACGGTCCTAAATTTTCGCAATTTCTAGATACTTTGTCTAATCATGGATTGATGTACACCCAGGTCTTTAGCAATACGTTGGTGGCCTTTTCCAGCTTTATACATCTTTATAAAACACCTTCTGAGGTCTTTTGCATTTAGGCATGATTCACATTAACCAATCTTTATTGAGAAGAACCATTTTTTTAGTAACCAGGCTTTGTGTGCCTTTATTTAATGGGGGAAATCAGATGTGAAACCCACACTTCCAATACTATATGTTTAATTGGAACATGTTTTGCCAGTTAGTCAGTAATGAGTTGTTCGCATCTCAGCCTTTTATGGCTGAGATCAAATAACCTTATTGAGCGCTGGCCGTGTGTGACTGGGGTTACATTATATATTATATAAAAAAAAACAATAGTTTGAAAACAGCCTCCTGAACAAATTGCTTCTGTTCCAGAAGTTGAGCTGCTCATAAATGGGTTGGTGATTTTATAAAAGTATACATTGACCTACATTGCAGGCTTCCTATGCCATTAGGAACATTAGCTCATCTTTCCACTCCTAATTGACATTCCACAATCTGAAAGTATTTCATATTGGAAACATGTTACTGAACACTAATGTGATAAAGCAATGTGACAACTGCTAGAGATTTATGACTGAGCACATAAAATCTGAACATTTGAACAGAGCTGGTAGCCCGGAGGAAACAAAAAAGTTGCCAGATACAGATGAGATAATTTAACTAAAAAATAAATGTAAAATGCATTATGATCTGTTATTTGTATAGTGTGCATTGCATATTTTTACCCTAAAACGTGTCTACTTTGTTTTTTATGTATAAACTACGTCTCCCATCTCAGTAGCGTTTAAGAACAAATTATTTGGTCTTTAGATGCCCAGATAGTGTAATTGTACCATATGCCTATAGCCAGGTTTTACAACCAGTAGCCCTTGGACTACCTGCAAGTTATGAAGTAGTAGATACTAATTGTTACTAATCAGTGATACACATGTCAGATTAACTAAAACGTTCCACTATGCCCAAAACCTTATTATCACTACTTAACTCCTCGCTCAGGATCATACAGTTAGGGGGCATTCACTTAACTGTATCTGTTTTGCAAATTGTTGCCTCAAAAGTGAACCTACCCTAAACAAGCTTTCTAGAAATTCATCTATTGGCCTGGAGGTATCTCAAGCATCAGGGCTATAGTACCAAATGCATGGAGTGGCACCTCTTGTAATGCTTTACTAATTTTTCAAAAACTTAAATGATTTTTTTTATATGCCTCTGACCCCTTTTATGAAGTCCTGAATGCCAGTGGTCAAATAGGTTGGAAGTAGAGATGAGTGAACTTCTTGAAATTTGTTACGTGTCTGACATATATAGCTATGGGTAAATGCATGGTTGACAGTGGTAAAAACACACTGCGCTGTCACATGTGTTATGCTTTTTCATCTTTAAAAGTTTCCAAAAATTGTCCCTTATCAGGGGCAGATGGTGTTTAAAAATACACTGTGTTATGAGAAAAAAACTGTGGCATGTTGGGACCAAGCATCCAAAAATTCTGCCATAAACGGGGCAGATGTTGCCACTTTTTATATACACACATTTTAATGCCATAAGAAACAGAAAAGGTGTTAATTGTCAATAGAAAACAGTGGCTTATTCTGAATAAGCCTGGAAAAAAATCTCCCATTTAATTGAGATAATTAGTGCAGCAGTGCAGTGTGGATGTGGAAAGGGTAGGGTGATAGTGGCATGTGGCCACAATAGTAGCGGCAACAGTAGCATCACACCATGGAACAGCCAAGGCAGGGGATGTGTGTGCAGCTGTTTACGGGTAGTAGTCATAGTATTGATGGCTGTGTGGCAGTAATGGAAGTGGCAGTAGGGGGACTAGCAGCAAAGGGTAGCAGCTGCAATGGCGGCAGCAGTAGTAGCAGTTTTACAGTACAGCAATGTTCCTCAACTCCAGTCCTTAGAGCTCACCTGCCAGTCATGCTTTCAGGATTTCCTTAGTATTGGGCAGGTGATATAATTAGTGTTAATGCATCAGGACTAACTACAGTTGTTCTGATTTTTGTATTTGCATTCTGTGGAATATTCTCAAATCAAGACTAGCAGGTGGGCCATGAGGAGTTGAGGAACTCTGTGGTACAGAACATGATGGTAGGTAGGCACACACCCGCAGTGGCATAATGGCATGATGGCAGCAGAAGCCATATGGTACAGAACATGATGGTAGGCAGGCTGACAGCAGCAATGGCATGATGGGGCACCATTAGCAAATCTATTCATAGGCCTCAGCTGGAGGTGTGTGAAAATCCTCAATGATCCATGCCTTGTTCATCTTGACAAAATTGGTATTTGGTACACTAGAGGAGGACAGTTTTGTCCCTTTGGGTGTCACAATATCACCTGCAATTTCTGAAAACCCTGATATGACACTGAAGGCTGGAGAAGACCGTACAGGGAGAACAAAATGGGCCAGTTCCAGCCATTGTTCCAATCTGGCTCTTCAGAAGTCCATGGGGTCAAGGAACAGGGTCTGTGCCACGGAAAGGCCACAGTGATTTTGAAAATGAGACAATTTTAAACTATTTAAAAAAAACGGATAGCTAGGCAGAAGTACAAATATCCCACAGAATTAAATTTGGGTGAGGAACTGTGCCACTTTTCCATAACGATGAGACAATTTCGACGGACACTGGCCTGGCAAAAATTCCAATTGATAACATACAGAAGAAACCAATTGTAGAGGACTATTAAATTTTGGTAAAGGAGCAGAACTGCACCACTGTCGATACCTGGGCAAAAGTCTTAGTGATGGAATATGCAAAAACTGCGGCAGATGGCTTAGAGAGTAATTCCTTTTTACAAAAGTCTCCTCTGATGTCTTCTCCTCCCCAGCTCCCTGATCAAGCTCCCAGGTCCTGTCTAATACAAACTCATCATCATAATCCTCACCCTCACACTTTTATCAGACTGCAATATGCCATCATGGGCTCCTTGGTCCCCTTCTCAATTTCCTGCTCTGTATTTACCTTGCGTGCCAGTGTCACAACAAAATTTACTGCCACCACCATGGCTACAAGTGCTATTTCTACCACCAATATAGCTATACATGAGATCCTCCACCTCCGTCTAAACATCCTCCTTCTAAACTCCTCATGGCAGTACAAATTCTGAAGATTCTCACAAAAATCAACAGGAAGACTCTATTTGAGTATCTTCCATAGTGAATTGGGTTTTGTTGCCTCTTCTTAGGAAAACAGGCGCCCCACTAGGAGGAGGCAGTGAAGACAGAGAAGATGCAACTTAAAGGTTTATTGGGGTTGGAAGAAGGAGGAGCAGGAGGAATGCTGTGGCAACTGGCTCCAAGGCACAGTGTCAGAGGTGACAACATCATCTGCTGTGACTAAGAGAAGGGATGAGCCATCCAGTCCACATCCTCTTTATCTTCAATAATAATGTAGAGCCAATCAGATGCCAAGGAAAACTGTGACCTACTGATTCTACTACTGGCTTGATGGCTTGTGCTGCTACTGCCCACATTCTGACGTTGGGATGATGGAGCCTTGGTCTTTTGTTTTGCACTCTTCCATTTTCCAGACATTTTATTATGAGGCCAATAAATGAAATATCATGGGTTTGGGAGACAGATTATTATAATGAAAAATTGCAAATGTTTTTTTTTCTGTAATTTAAAGACAGAGGCACAATTTTTGTAGTGAAATATTTTTGAACTACACCATCTGTTACAGTAATGAGTTCACTACCATGGATATAACAATGCAATGTTTATGGTAAAATGTCTTTGAACTATGCATTCAACAGCACTGGTTCAAGAATACAATTTTATAGTAAAATATCTTTGAACTACATGGTCTGATGCGGTAATACGATCAATAACACAGATATAACAAAGCAAAGTCTTTAAACTATTCACTCAATATCACAGTTATAACAATGCAATTGTTGCAGTAATTTTTTTTTTTTTTACTTCAATGTGTGATACAGAAATGTGTTTGGTAGCACAGATATAACAATGCAATGTTTGCAATAAAATGTCTTTGAAGTATGCATTTAATATCACTGTTATAAAGATTCTGTTAATTTAGTTTTGCTTTTTCTGTAACTACCTGTTATCTTGCAGTAATATGCAATGCATTTAGTAACACGGGTATAATGCACTGAAATGATTTTTAGAAGAAAAATGTGCAATTGCTCAGCGGTTGCAGCAAAATGCTATGGGGGTGCTGCTGGCAATAAAGCCTATGAGCTGAGAATGTTTAGGCGGTTTTGTTATGTACAACCTCACTCCCTCAAAGCTTTCCCTGATCAAATCTTCTAAAATCTACCCAATTATATATTTTTCTTCTCTCCCTATTCTCTGCTTATAGTGTCCCTATCACACTACATTAGTGACATGTGTCTGTAATTTTTGTCAGACACTGCCATATGACATCCTACCAGGTCAAAAGTTGAACATAGAATGCCATTCTATGATGTTCTCAGCAAAGGACATTACACAATTCTACCCCTGACTGGCTGATCAAGGCTGTCAGCCTCTGAGCCAATCAGTGCAAGCCATCCCACCCACTTCCTCCCAGTGTCATGTTATCCTCCATCTTATTACTCTTGCATGGTTTTCCCCACCAATATTCCTAGTAAAATGGTGCTGGGCTCCATTTTTAAGTGATTCGTCTGAAACGATTGGTAATGACGTACAGGATTTTGCATCCACCATTTCATTTTCTGAAGTTCTGCCTGTGCATAATGTTCAGAATGATAGGCAGAGGCGCATAAAGGAGTTCAACATATGGCTTGGTAAATGGTGTCAAGAGCAAGGATTTGGCTTTGTTTCTCATGATAGCTCTACTTGGAATAGAAAGGAACTGTACAAAAAAGATGGTTTGCATCTTTCTCTCAAAGGAACAAATGTACTTAGTGAACAGCTCCAAGAATTTGCGAAAGAGTATTTAAACTAGGAAGGGGGGGCAAAAGAGTGAAAATAAAAGAGTCCAATTGCCCCCCGAAACAATGCCAGAACAGGTCAGAAGCACAGAGGTTAAGAAATGATAAGCTCAGAGTCCTGTCTACAAATGCTCGCAGTTTAGGTAAAAAAATCAATGAACTTGGGTCAATAATGGCATCTGAGAATGTAGATTTAGTGGCTGTTACGGAGACATGGTTTAATGAAAGAAATGACTGGGACATAACCATACCAGGGTACTCTTTATACAGAAGAGACAGAGAAGGCAAGAAAGGAGGAGGAGTGGCCCTGTATGTGAAAGATAGCATTAAATCTAACCTAATACAAGTTGGTGAGGCCAACATAGAGTCAGTTTGGGTTACGTTGCAGTTTGCTAACCATGCAGTAACTCGTGTAGGTGTGATATATAGACCACCTGGTCAAGTTAAAGAACTAGATGATCTACTAGTTGAAGAAATAGCTAAAATGACAATGAAAGGAGAAGTTATCATTATTGGAGATTTCAATCTTCCAGATATAAACTGGAAAACCAAAATAGCAAGTTCTACCAGGAGTACAGATATTCTAAATTCCCTACTGGGGTTATCTCTACAACAAGTGGTTGAGGAGCCAACCCGGAGGGAGGCCATTTTTGATTTGGTATTCACAAACGGGGATTCGGTATATGATGTCATTGTAGGCGAAACCTTGGGATCTAGTGATCACCAGTCAGTGTGGTTTAATATAAGAACTGTGAAAGAGTCCCACCACACAAAAACAAAAGTTTTAGATTTTAGAAAAACAGACTTTTCAAAAATGAAATTAGTCATAAATGAGTCCTTATCAGACTGGAACGGATTACATGGAGTCCAGGAGAAATGGGACTACTTAAAAGGTGCATTATTGAAGGCAACAGAAAATTGCATTAGACTCGTCAGTAAAAGCAAAAAAAGGAGGAGACCAATGTGGTACTCAGCAGAAGTGGCCCAAATCATTAAAAATAAAAAGCTAGCATTTTGTAATTATAAAAAAACCCAGAGCAATGAAGATAAGGAAATCTACAAGATTAGGCAGAGAGAGGCCAAGCAAGTTATAAGAACTTCTAAAGCGCAGGCAGAAGAAAAACTAGCTCAGTCTATGAAAAAAGGGGATAAGACATTCTTCAGATATATAAATGAAAAAAGGAAATTAAAACAAGGAATAACTAAATTAAAAACAAAGGACGGAAGGTATGTAGAAGAGAATAAAGGGCTAGCCGACTGCCTTAATGAATACTTCTGTTCAGTTTTTACAAAAGAAAAAGGAGAAGGACCTCCACTAGAAAGAATGACTATTAAATCGTTTGATGCATGTATCTTTACAGAGGAAGATGTTCTAAGTTTGCTGTCTAAGGTGAAGACAGATAAGTCACAGGGGCCTGATGAGATACACCCACAATTATTAAAAGAGCTTAGTGGTGAGCTGGCAAAACCGTTAACAGATTTATTTAACCAATCATTAGTAACAGGAGTCGTCCCGGAAGATTGGAAATTGGCAAATGTCGTGCCCATTCACAAGAAAGGTAGTAGGGAGGAATCGAGCAACTATAGACCAGTGAGTCTGACATCAATAGTAGGCAAATTAATGGAAACCCTATTAAAGGATAGGATTGTGGAACATCTAAAATCCCATGGATTGCAAGATGAAAAACAACATGGGTTTACTTCAGGGAGATCATGTCAAACAAATCTTATAGATTTTTTTGACTGGGTGAATAAAATAATAGACGGTGGAGGTGCAGTAGACATCGCATATCTAGATTTTAGTAAGGCTTTTGACACTGTCCCACATAGAAGACTTATCAATAAACTGCAGTCATTGAGCATGGACTCCCATATTGTTGAGTGGATTAGGCAGTGGCTGAGTGACAGACAACAGAGGGTTGTAGTCAATGGAGAACATTCAAAACAAGGTAATGTTACCAGTGGGGTTCCACAGGGATCTGTACTGGGACCGATTTTGTTTAATATCTTCATAAGTGATATTGCAAAAGGCCTCGCTGGTAAGGTTTGTCTTTTTGCTGATGACACAAAGATATGTAACAGGGTTGATGTTCCTGGAGGGAAACGCCAAATGGAAAAGGATTTAGGAAAACTAGAAGAATGGTCAGAACTCTGGAAACTGAAATTTAATGTGGATAAGTGCAAGATAATGCACCTGGGGCGTAAAAACCCAAGGGCAGAATATAGAATATTTGACACAGTCCTGACCTCAGTATCTGAGGAAAGGGATTTAGGAGTAATTATTTCAGAAGACTTAAAGGTGGGAAGACAATGTAATAGAGCAGCACGAAATGCCAGCAGAATGCTTGGATGTATAGGGAGAGGTATAAGCAGTAGAAAGAGTGAAGTGCTTATGCCGCTGTACAGAACACTGGTGAGACCTCACTTGGAGTATTGTGCGCAGTACTGGAGGCCATATCTCCAGAAGGATATAGATACTCTAGAGAGAGTTCAGAGAAGAGCTACTAAACTAGTACATGGATTGCAGGATAAAACTTACCAGGAAAGGTTAAAGGACCTTAATATGTATAGCTTGGAAGAAAGAAGAGACAGAGGGGATATGATAGAAACTTTTAAATACATAAAGGGAATCAACTCGGTAAAGGAAGAGAGCATATTTAAAAGAAGAAAAACTACCACAAGAGGACACAGTTTTAAATTAGAGGGGCAAAGGTTTAAAAGTAATATAAGGAAGTATTACTTTACTGAGAGAGTAGTGGATGCATGGAATAGCCTTCCTGCAGAAGTGGTAGCTGCAAATACAGTGAAGGGGTTTAAGCATGCATGGGATAGGCATAAGGCCATCCTTCATATAAGATAGGGCCGGGGGCTATCCATAGTATTCAGTATATTGGGCAGACTAGATGGGCCAAATGGTTCTTATCTGCCGACACATTCTATGTTTCTATGTTTCTATGATTTGAGAAATTTGAGAATACCAAATGTCTCCGAACATATAATTTTTAGTACCCCATATATAATATCATTATTCTATAGGTCAGTATAAAGAAAGCCAACTCGGTATAACAGGGTCTAATGGGGTCACAGCACCATTTTCTTAAAGAACTTGTAGCCATCACTCAGTGCAGCTGTTTGACCCAAGGTTCCCCCAAATAGGAGCTGACATTATAAATAGCAGTAGGCATATTTTATATTAGCGCCGTGTTGCGGTGTATATGCTTTATGTCTGCATGATTACCACAAGACAAAGATAAATAAAACAGGAAATGCTTGAGGCTTTTGACCTTCCTCTGACTCTACAATCTGATCATTAGTAAACCTCAACAAATCTGATAAGCCACATGAATACACAAGTAAAGTTATTTTGTCTTCAAGATGTTTAGAATCTGGTGTTTATACCTATAAATATGTGCAATCACTTTTATTCGATAAACAGACACACATGCATATTTCAATTATCCTTCCACCGGATAGAGACTGTGGTGGGAAAAAGAACAGCGATAATTTCCTCAGTTTATAACATTTCTTCCAAAACATTGCACAACACATTCATATATTTTTTAAAGAAAGGAAGTTTTACTGTACAGTTCATGCTTGGATTTTCATCACAGCTGCTTCCACTTTTGTAAAACTTTACAAAAGAGTTTTTTTTATTTTCATGGCGTAGACTTGTAAAGTTCAAGGTATCCCACCCTCATCTATATACAGTAGATGAATTTTGAATCTAGTGAACTTTTCTCTTCCAAAAAAAACAAACTTTTCTCTGTCATGAAACATCAGATGGTAGTCCAAATGGTCTGACACTTTAGAAGAAATTGCCCCAAGGACACTATGTTCTGGAATTGAACAGCAAAATGTTACCAGATCCAAAGGTGAAAATCCGAATTGCTAAACTACAGTACTAAAACTCCAGCCTATAAAAGACAAACAGGCAATGCATTTGAAAAGTCAGAACATTTCACATTTTTTCACATTTTGTTGTTGCGGCCTTGTGCTAAAATAAAAGAATTTCCCCCCATCATTCTGCACTCAATACTCTATAATGAGAAAATAAATATAAAATATCTGAAATTTTTGCAAATTTATTAACCTTTTAACACATAATCACGTATTTGTTCCTTGTTATGCTTAAGGAAATGTATAGAGTAAGCTCACATACACAGAGCTCACACCATACATAGCAGGTGGCAGCTGTATACATTTTTTTTCCTTACTCTGGATCAACTTTGCAGGACAACAGGCTGAACTGGATGGATATATGTCTTTTTCAAGCCTTATAAACTATGTTACTATGTCAGCTGGCCGCAATGACTGGTATCGGCAATGACACCGAACCCTGTCATTTAACCCCTCAGATGCTGTGGGAAATAGCGAGCATGGCTTATGTGGGTTTAGGCAGAGACAAGGGGCTCACTCTGCCTTCCAATTCCCCACAGGTAAATCATTGGGCTCCATTCAGTTACCATGACAGCCTGGGGCCTTCTGAAGGTTCCCAGACCTGTCATGGTTAACTGCCTGTAAAGCCACGCTCAAGGTATGGCTCAGCAGATAGTGTCTCGGAATCCCATAGACCACAATAATATTCTAGGAGAATTAAGAGGACTAAAAGTTACTGTGTAAAAAGTAAAAAAATATATAAATATTAAAAATGCAAATCCCCTTTTTCCAATTTTACATATAAACAAATAAAATAAAAAATAGGTTTTGCCATATCCCAGCATGCCAAACTATTAAAATATGCGGTGGTCGTGCTTGCACACTATAAGTGGAAGGATTTTTAAACAACCAAGACTGTTCCTAGAGCTGAAAGCCCCACTGAACTAAGTAATTGGGTAAAAGGGCCTTAATAAGACAGGTGACCAAGAGCCCAATGGTCACTCTAGCTGAGCCCCAAAGATTATGTGTGCAGATGAGAGAAACTTCCAGAATGTCAACCATCGCTGCAGCACTCCACCAATATGGGCATTATGCCAGAGTAACCAGAAAGAAGCCTATCCTCAGTAAAAGAAACATGAAAGCCCTCCTGGAGTTTACACAACAGCACCTAAAGGACTCTCAGACAGCGAGAAACAAGATTCTCGGGTCTGATGAAACCAAGATTGAACTTTTTGGCTCCAATTATCAGTATCATATTTAGAGGAAACCAAGCACTGCTCTTTGCACCAATACTATCCCTACAGAGAAGCATGGTGGTGGCAGCATCATGTTGTGGGGGTATTTTTTCAGTGGCTGGGGCACAGAGATTGGTCAGTGTTGAGAGAAAGCTGAATGGATCAAAATACAAAGATATGCTTAATGAAATCCTGGTCCAGAGCACCCTGGAAGTCAAACTGGACCAAAGGTTCACCTTCCAACAAGACAATGACCCTAGGTACTCAGCCAAGACAACACATGAGTGGCTTAGGGACAACTCTGTGAATGTCCTTGAGTGGCCCAGCCAGAGCACAGACTTGAACCTTATCAAACATCTCTGGAGAGACCTGAACATGGCTGTCCACAACGGTCCCCATCCAACCTGACAGAGCTTGAGAGGATCTGCAGGAAAGAATGGCAGAAAATCCCCAAATCCATGTTCAAGCCTTGTGGCATCATCTCCAAGAAGACTGGAGGCTGTAATAGCTGCCAAAGGTGTTTCAACCAGGTCCTGAGTAAAGGGTCTGAATACTTATGTCAATGCAAGCTTTTCGTGTTTCCTTTTAAATAAATAGCAAAGCTTTATAATATTCTGTTTTGACTTTGTCATTATGGGGTATTGAGTGCAGAATGATGGGGGAAAACTAGATTTAAACAAAATGTTTAAAAAAAGCATGCATGTACTGTATATGTATATGAGTCTAGAGCACCTGCAGTGAACCAGATCAGAGATAACGCCCATCCCAGTCATTTAACCCCTAAGATGGCTGATTGTAGGTTCGATTCCCTAAAAAAGGTAAAAATTATTTCAATAAATAATTTTATAAATATATATATATAAAAAATATATTTATTACAAAATTCAAAACACCTCTGTTTCCCCATTTATCATATTAGAAAAAATACAAAATAAACTTAATTGGTATTGCTGCATCCATGAATATCCAAACTATTAAAATTAATATTATTTATATTTATATTATTTATGCCACACAGTAAATGCCATAAAGAAAAAAAAATCCACACAGCAATTTTCTTTTCATTTTCCCCATATTCCAGAAACCATAAATTACAAAATTTTTCATTGATTTACCTTTATGATAGCATGTTTTTTGCAGGATGAGAAGATTTTAATTACACAATATTGGGTTTCATATAATGTATTAAATTGTTTTATTGATTCTTTTCCTTTTGGTGGGGATGGAGAAAAACAGGCAGGAAATTCCAACATTAATAAATAATGTGATAACTGTATTCTGCGGGTTACTACAATATATTTTATTATTATTATTTTTATGTACATGGGGTGCTTTGTAACAGAAATTGCAGTTGCAACTGAGGGTTAAATGAACGGGATTGGAGTTACCTCCAAATCATCCATTGCAGCATGACCTACTGCTGATAGTTTGGGCATGACTTCTTAGTCCCCTCCATCCTTCATGATTGTACGGAGAGGTGTGGAAGCATTGTGTGCGTTAGGCCATGCTATTTGGGGCATTATAGCTGTTTAGGACCTCAGACACTTAGCTAGCCCTACAATGCATTGTGCCTGGTAAAGGTGTGTTCCCATGATTAATGTAAAAATAAAAATTAGACTTCATATAGTATATAACAATCTCTTTATAAAAAGCTATGAAATGAAATGTAATAATGAAAAATAATTACAAACACATATAATATGCTTTAAATAATAGGCGGCATGTAAGCCGCTGTCAGCTGCAGGCACTGGCCTTCTGTACCTTATGAAATATCAAGTCTTTTCCTGATTAATGCAGTAACATTTCAATAGGGTGCCAGACGTGGCACCCTGTATGGAACAGTTCTCTGCCTTTATTAAAATGCAATATTTTGAGTCGATTTCCAAAATGGAACCAGTAATGTGCATTCCCAAAAAATATGTATGTGGGATCCCACCCCTGTTCCACATCTCCAGAACCTATCCGAGATATTGGGATTGAGATGCCTCAGCAATTGTGGGGTATGATACCAAAACATCAGTATCTTATAAGAATTCTCTTTATGGATAGTACAAGTGGAAGATAGTTCAGCTCTCTTCCAAATCAGCCCCCAGTCTTTCAAGGAAACAGGACGATCTAAAATCGACTCCCACCTAGACATATATGAGTGTTTAGTGTTTGTGGAGGGAGAGGAGGTAGAAAGTATAACATAAATCTCAGAGATTAGTCCTCTAGTTGAAACTGAAAGTTTGCATAGTTTCTCAAATGCTGTCGATGTGGAAACCTGTGTGGAACCGAATATGCTAGTAAGTATTTTGGAAATCGACTCAAAATCTCCTCCTCCAACTACTAGATATTAGGTTTCCTCTAGACCCTTTCTTCTATCTATTAAACATTCCTCCTACACCTTTGAAAAAACATGTCATGATTTTGATTCTACACATATTGACTGCAGCTAGACGTCTTGTAGCAAGATTCTGGAAGAGAACGGACACGCCTACCCACATCGGCTGGTGTATTGGGGGTCCGAGAAATGGAATACCTCACAGCCACCATAACTAATCAGATTGACATTTTCAACCGAATATGGCAACCCTGGGATGACTATTCTGATACACATATCTAGAGTTTTTCTTACCCCTCTCCCTAACTGTCTATCCCTTCTGTCTTTAGTCCTGTCCTAGTCTGTTGATTTAATATGTGATTCCCTCAATTTTGTTGCTTGTTCTACATCTTTATTGGTTTATTATTGTCACTATAGCAAGACCGCTTACATACTGGTCTATGGGTTTGATGTAATATTTTTTTATACCAGAGAATTTTATGTTTATCCGTCAAATCCGTTATTGATGTTTGGATGACATTACTACTAGTATTTTGATATTTACAGTTCTTAGTTACTGCACTGTTATTTACTTCAAAAGAACAAAGAAATAAGGAAACAAGCATGATGACACTATTGTATTATGTTTTGCAAAAGTACTTCAATAAAAAGACAATTATAAAAAAAAAAAAACAATATTGTACAAAGTGGAACACGTTAAATGGCTTGGACACTGGCAGTAGGTTCCTGAACGTCATTTTTGCATACTACTTCACATTTATAAATAATATTTTTGCAGTCCTCAGAGAGCAGCGAAAAACCTTATAGTTACATAAATTATGCAAGACGTTACTTATATTTTATGAGAGACTGTGCTTCTCTTTACATTGGTCTGACAAGTTACCTTCTTCACAATAAAGCCTGACCTCTGACTGACACTGTGCACACGCTAGAATCCACAGAGGCCCATGAATGCAAAAATGAAATACTTGTGAAGTTTAAGTTATATATTTGTATATTTGCTTAAATAAAATAATAGTTATAAAAAGCAGCACCAACAAATTACCACATATCAAACACAAGTCGAAAAAAATTGTCAAAGCCATTTTTAAAGGGATTCTGTCACCTGGATTTCGCCTATAGAGCTGCAGACATGTGAAGCTAGATCACTGCTAGCACATCCGCAATATCCAGTCCCCATAGCTCTGTGTGCTTTTATTGTGTCAAAAAAAGATTTTATATATATGTAAATGAGGCAAGTAAGGAACCCAAGGGGCTGTTACTAACGTTTCTGGAGTCAAGCCACGCCCACTGTGAAGGAGCCCAGCACCGCCCCCCTCATCCTCCGAATCTCCTCCTTGCTCCCCGAAGTCACCAAGTTAGAGCGCCGTAATCTCGCGCATAGTGTTCCTTCCCTGTGCTGGCATCAGCCTCAGGGATTGAACTGCGCATGCGCTAGCTGCGAGATTATGGCGCTCCAACTTTGTGATGTCCGGGAGCAAGGAGGAGATTCGGAGGATGCGGGCGGTGCTGGGCTCCTCTCTGTGGAGGTCACTGATAAGGGGGCGGGATGCTGTGGAGGTCACTGTTAAAGGGACGGGCTCTGTGGAGGTCTCTGTTAAGGGGACAGGGAACTGTGGAGGTCACAGTTAAGTGGAAGGTCCGCTATGGAGGTCAGTGTTAAGGGGCGGGGTGCTGTAGAGGTCACTGTTAAGGGGGCGGGTTATTGTGGAAATCACTGTTAACAAGACGGGGTACTGTGAAGGTCACTAATAAAGGGGCGGCCGCTGTGGAGGTCACTGTTAAAGATGAGGGCTCTGTGGATTTTACTGTTAAGGTGGCAGGCTGCTGTGGAGATCACTGTTAAAGGGGCGGGGTACTGTAGATGTCACTGTTATAGTGGATACTGTCGATATCTTTTAATGACACACACAAACATTAAATGAAATAGATGAAATATACCCGTGTGAAGCCGGGTCCTTCTGCTATTTAGTATATATAGAGTGTGTGCAAGTTCAGTCTTCCCTAGATAACCAGTATACTGTGATAGTAGAACTGTTAGGCTCCATTCACACGTCCGCAAAATGGGTCCGCATCCTTTCCGCAATTTTGCAGTTTTTCCGCAACACTCCACGGACGTGTGAATGCAGCCTTATACTGATGGTACACTCTAAGCTATTATTTGTGCTGGCTAACTCAGGTTGGGGAGTCTAAGGGATTCTCAGATATTAACCTTTTAATCCATATACAGAGATCTGGTCTTTGTTGCAGTGAATCTCTTGGTTGCAGCTCCCAGAGTAGTTGCAGATTGGTGACAGTTAAAGATGAGCGAATCGAAGCTAACGAAGTGGAATTTGATCCAAATTTCATGAAAAATTCGATTTGCACCGAATACGAATTTCCTCTCTATTCGTGGTAACGAATCACATTTTTTCCTAAAATGGCTGCTGCACGTGTGAGGAAATGAAGAAAGGAACTCTAGGAAGGTGGGATCACCCATAATTCCATGCATGCAGCCAATCAGCAGCCAGCCCTGTGATGTCACAGCCCTATAAATAGCGGGAGCCATCTTAGATTCTGCTATTTACCAGTGTACTTAGTGCAGGGAGAAATGTCTGCAGGCACTAGGGACAGTGTTAGAAAAAAAGTCATTGTCCTAAAAAAAACTTTTTACAAGTGTAGGGAAAGATTATTCAAGTCGTAGGGAAAGGATAGGGAGTAATCATCCCACAGCATTTATGTTGAAAAGGGTTCATTAGGGGAGGTTACAGCCTGGGTAATAGGAACATTCCTATTACACCTTGCAGCACCGACTAGGAATTCAAATTGCCATTATACAGCTCTGTAATTCCAGCAAAACATTCTTATTAGGGTGCAAGTGCTGATTGATACAGACATTAACAGAGTTTAACCCCTTAAGGACTATTTCACTTTAAGGACTTGGCCATTTTTTGCAAATCCGACCAGATAAGTGCTGATAACTTAAAAAAGCTTTGATTTATCCAGGCCATTCTGAGAATGTTCTTTCGTCACATATTGTACTTCATGAAACTGGTAAAATGAAGTAAAAAAAATTCATTTTTATTTCTAAAAAAATACCAAATTTACCCAAAATTTGTAAAAAATTGCAAATTTACAAGTTTCAATTTGTCTACTTCTATAATACATAGTAATACCTCCAAAAATAGTTACTTTACATTCCTCATATGTCTACTTCATGTTTGGATCATTTTGGGAATGATATTTAATTTTTTAGGGATGTTACAAGGCTTAGAAGTTTAGAAGCAAATCTAGAAATTTTTCAGAAATTTTCAAAAACCCAATTTTTAGGGACCAGTTCAGGTCTGAAGTCACTTTCCAAGGCTTACATAATAGAAACCACCCAAAAATTACCCCATTCTATAAACTACACCCCTCAAGGTATTCAAAACTGATTTTACAAACTTTGTTAACCCTTTAGGTGTTCCACAAGAATTAATGGAAAATAGAGATACAATTTCAAAATTTCACTTTTTTGGCTGATTATCCATTTTAATAATTTTTTTCCAGTTACAAAGCAAGGGTTAACAGCCAAACCAAACTCAATATTTATAGCCCTGATACTGTAGTTTACAGAAACACCCCATATGTGGTCGTAAACCGCTGTACGGGCACATGGCAGGGCGCAGAAGGAAAGGAATCCCATACGGTTTTTGGAAGGCAGGTTTTGCTGGACTGTTTTTTTTTACACCATGTTCAATTTGAAGCCCCCCTGATGCACCCCTAGAGTAGAAACTCCATAAAAGTTATCCCATCTAATAAACTACACCCCTCAAGGTATTCAAAACAGATTTTACAAACGTCATTAACCCTTTAGGTGTTCCACAAGAGTTATTGGCAAATGGAGATGAAATTTCAGAATTAAAATTTTTGGGCAAATTTTCCATTTTAATCAATTTTCCCAGTAACAAAGCAAGGGTTAACAGCCAAACAAAACTCAATATTTATGGCCCTGATTCTGTAGTTTACAGAAACACCCCATATGTGGTCGTAAACTGCTGTACGGGCACACGGCAGGGCGCAGAAGGAAAGGAATGCCATACGGTTTTTGGAAGCTAAATTTTGCTGGACTGTTTTTTTTTACACCATGTCCCATTTGAAGCCCCCCTGATGCACCCCTAGAGTAGAAACTCCAAAAAAGTGACCCCATTTTAGAAACTACGGGATAGGGTGGCAGTTTTGTTGGTACTAGTTTAGGGTACATATGATTTTTGGTTGCTCTATATTACACTTTTTGTGAGGCAAGGTAACAAGAAATAGCTGTTTTGGCACCGTTTTTATTTGCCTGCTCAATGATTTGAGCAAGCACCTTGTTCCGGTCACCGCCGGGCGGCGGTGATCGGAACACCACATGATGTACCGGTACGTCATGGGTCCTTAAGGACTCGGGAACCATGCCATACCGATACGTCATGGGTCCCTAAGGGGTTAATACAAGGAAATATTTATACGTCTTATTTGCCCTTGTGCGGTGCAGTTATATGTTCTAAAGCATTTTTTGGCTCGTATTAGTGGGGAAAAGGGCTAATTAGCCATTGTGTGGTGAAGTACTAAAATTATAGCCCTTTTTGTCGTGTATTAGTGGCAAAAGTAAAATATATTTGCCGCTATGCGGTGCAGTTATCTGTTCTAAAGCCTTTTGTTGTGTGTATTTAGTTGTGGCGTGGCAACTAAAATTTTATGTTGATAAGTGCAAGATAATGCACCTGGGGCATAAAAACCCAAGAGCAGAATATACAATCAGTGATACAGTCCTAACCTCAGTATCTGAGGAAAGGGATTTAGGGGTCATTATTTCAGAAGACTTAAAGGTAGGCAGACAATGTCATAGAGCAGCAGGAAATGCTAGCAGAATGCTTGGGTGTATAGGGAGAGGCATTACCAGTAGAAAGAGGGAGGCGCTCATGCCGCTCTACAGAGCACTAGTGAGACCTCATTTGGAGTATTATGCGCAGTACTGGAGACCATATCTCCAGAAGGATATTGATACTTTGGAGAGAGTTCAGAGAAGAGCTACTAAACTAGTACATGGATTTCAGGATAAAACTTACCAGGAAAGGTTAAAGGACCTTAACATGTATAGCTTGGAAGAAAGACGAGACAGAGGGGATATGATAGAAACTTTTAAATACATAAAGGGAATCAACACGGTAAAAGAGGAGAGAATATTTAAAAGAAGTAAAACTGCTACAAGAGGACATAGTTTTAAATTGGAGGGGCAAAGGTTTAAAAGTAATATCAGGAAGTATTACTTTACTGAGAGAGTAGTGGATGCATGGAATAGCCTTCCTGCAGAAGTGGTATCTGCAAATACAGTGAAGGAGTTTAAGCATGCATGGGATAGGCATAAGGCCATCCTTCATATAAGATAGGGCCAGGAGCTATTCATAGTATTCAGTATATTGGGCAGACTAGATGGGCCAAATGGTTCTTATCTGCCGACACATTCTATGTTTCTATTAGTGGAAAAAGGAAAAATATATTTGCCGCTAAGCCGTGCAATTATCTATTCTAAAGCCTTTTGTAGCCTGTATTAGTGAAAAAGAAAAAATATATCTGATGCTCAGCGGTGCAGTTATCTGTTGTAAAGCCTTTTGTGGCCTGTATTAGTGGAAAAAGGAAAAATATATTTGCCGCTCAGTAGTGAAGTTATCTTTTCTAAAGCCTTTTGTGGCCTGTATTAGTGGAAAAATGAAAAATATTTTTGCCGGTCAGCGGTGCAGTTATCTGTTGTAAAGCATTTTGTGGCCTGTATTAGTGGAAAAAGAAAAAATATATTTGCTGGTCAGCTGTGCAGTTATCTGTTCTAAAGCCTTTTGTTGCCTGTATTAGTGGAAAAAGAAAAAATATATTTGCGGCTCAGCGGTGCAGTTATCTGTTGTAAAGCATTTTGTGGCCTGTATTAGTGGAAAAAGAAAAAATATATTTGCCGGTCAGCGGTGCAATTATCTTTTCTAAAGCCTTTTGTGGCCTGTATTAGTGGAAAAAGGAAAAATATATTTGCCGGTCAGCTGTGCAGTTATCTGTTCTAAAGCCTTTTGTTGCCTGTATTAGTGGAAAAAGAAAATATATATTTGCCGGTCAGCGGAGCAGTTATCTGTTGTAAAGCATTTTGTGGCCTGTATTAGTGGAAAAAGAAAAAATATATTTGCCGGTCAGCGGTGCAATTATCTTTTCTAAAGCCTTTTGTGGCCTGTATTAGTGGAAAAAGGAAAAATATATTTGCCGGTCAGCGGTGCAATTATCTGTTCTAAAGCCTTTTGTGGCCTGTATTAGTGGAAAAAGGAAAAATATATTTGCCGGTCAGCGGTGCAGTTGTCTGTTGTAAAGCCTTATGTGGCCTGTATTAATGGAAAAAGAAAAAATATATTTGCCGCTCAGTAGTGAAGTTATCTTTTCTAAAGCGTTTTGTGGCCTGTATTAGTGGAAAAATGAAAAATATTTTTGCCGGTCAGCGGTGCAGTTATCTGTTGTAAAGCATTTTGTGGCCTGTATTAATGGAAAAAGAAAAAATATATTTGCTGGTCAGCTGTGCAGTTATCTGTTCTAAAGCCTTTTGTTGCCTGTATTAGTGGAAAAAGAAAAAATATATTTGCGGCTCAGCGGTGCAGTTATATGTTTTAAAGCCCTTCTTTGTGTGTATTAGTGTGGGAACAAAAGGGTTTATTAGCCGTGAGAAAATTACAGATTTTTTGGGGGTGTTTTAATTTCCTTTTTATTTATTTATTTGATCTAACATTATGTCAGACAGAGAAGTGCCAGGCCCTGCACAGGGGAGTGGCAGAGGGCTAAATGTTCCTGGCGCAGGCAGAGGTCGCAGCAGATTAAGGGGCCGTGGCAGCAGGGGTCACTTCTAGAGACCTGAGCTCCCAGTGTCAGCTAGAGGTCGTGTTGTGACCAGAAACCCAGCGGTTCTTGAGTGGTTGACTAGATCTTCTACTACGTCGCAAGTGACATCAGACACCCCAAGCCAAGAGTCAGTGGGTTCGTGTCACGGCCACGGTTCTGGCCGTGACTCCTTGGGAGCCGCATACAGTTGCCTGCGGTTTGGGTTGTTGTTTCAACCGCAGCTTGAGGCTTGATGTAGTTTGCCTCAAGTGCGGTTGCCGCGGACAACAGGTATGTGTGCGGTCCCTTTGGAGTTTGTGTGTCTGTATGTATGCACTTATGTATGTCTGTGTGCACTCTGTCTTATGTTTGGTGTGCACTGACATCTTCCCCTCACTGTGGTTGCCCGTGGCAACGTTTGGTTGTAGTGTGTACATGTGGTGGCAGTGTCCCGGCCTTCGGGCTGACTCCCAGGACACGGTTGCCACCCATGTCGTTGCTTGCGGCAACAGCCACAGTGTGACTTAGGTGTTGGACACTTTCCCTTTTAAGTTGATGTCTTCCCTTCCCTGGTGTTGGAAGGGTTAACTTCCTTCCTAGTGTGTGTGTGCACTGGGTGTGTCCGATTGTGGGTGTGGCTGCATGGGCTATAAAGTCTCAGTTAAGACATGATGTCTGAGGGGTACTCCAGCCTTGTTGTAAGCTGGAGGAACTCTCCTGGTCACATTTCCATCTGCCAGTGAGGGCCACCCTTGTGGTCATAAATTGTGATTCTCTATGTTTATGAAGATGTGTGTTTACTTCATGTATGGTGTGTGGTAGATGTTTGTTGGTCTTTTCTTATTGCAGCATATGGTTTCCTGGTTTCCTGTGATGTGTGTGGTGTGCTCTGTCTTTGGTGTTTGTGGACAGCAGCACTTGGGTTCCAGGTTGTGTGTCTGTGGCAGGTAAGTGTGGTACTAGGCTCACTTACCTGTCACTGCCATGTGTCTGTTTATGTTCCCCCTGTCTGTGTTGCTTGGCCACTTTAGACTCCTGTTCCTCCGTGTCCAGGAGTAACGGGCTGTCTACCCAGCTCCTAGTTTAGGGCCATCTTGAGGGCTAGCAGGGACTTCAAGGTTCCGGAGCATGAGCCCTCCTACCATCAAGGTCGGCTCATGTAGCTAGGAGTCAAGGTCAGGTTAGGGATGCGATTAGGAGGTCACCTGCTCCCTAATCCTGTTGTCCTGGTCGAGCAGCGACCACTACATCTGCTGATACCGCACGACTGAGGGTTTTCCCCATCCTCAGCCGTGACAGTTCGTCAGACACAACCCTCAGTAGGCATGGCCCGGGAGCAGACCCTGTGCCCTCACCTGTTCTCAGCCTGCCCCTGTCCTTTTCTGTTCCCAGAGCCAGAGAAGTATTGTATGCTGTGGGCTCTGCTCCACTATACAGTGAGGACGAGCTACTAGAAGACAGTCAGCAGCTACTCGCCAAGATGTGGAGGAGACATCCGTGGCTTCCTCCACTAGGCGGGAAAGTAGTGATGAGGAAAGTGGCGTGGGAACTGGTGTTGCGAGTGGTCAGGCTCCTGACCCAGAGACGGTTGAAGAGGACATCAGTGACGTGCAGACAGTACTCGATGATGTAGCTGATCACACTTTGGAGCCGGGGTAATGAAGGGGCTTCATTTTTTCCCCCCTTATTTAATAATGTAATACTATAAAATCCAGTGTCTCCATGATAAATCTGCTGCATGGGGCCCCCGTGTGGCTTCTACACACTTTCAAAATAATCCTTCAGCGGGGCGAATAGATGCCAGGACACTCCATAACCTTCCAATGAGCTTCTGTCAGGAGCAGCGGTTCATTTCTGAGACGTCCGTATAGTGCGGGGGGAATCCGAAGACCCTCTCCATCTCCGTGCACCACAGGACGTCCTCCTTCCCATCCATGATGACTGGGAACTCGTGATGTTTTCCCCGACAAAGAGACCAGGGGCTGGTAGTTATGGTTTGAATCTTGATGAACGTCGCGACTCTTCTGGGCTCCAAGCAATCTTGCAGCTTTGTCTTCTCATTTTTTGTAGCTACTAGAAGCCTGTTCATGCCAGGCAGGTTCCCCCAGAAGTATCTGGCTCGATGAGCAGCCGATACCGCATCAATCTTGACAGGATTCATCTTCAGGTGGAGAGAAATTGTTTTTTAGAATGCTTTCTCCATCGCAACCACGTTCTTGAATAACCGATTCTCTCCTGTCTTAGGCAACACTTTATTGAGTAATCGTGGAAAGGCCTTTCCGATGCCGGTTAACCACAGATGAGCCCTTACAAGGACTGCTGCCAATTATTAGTTTGAATTGTCCCCATTCTTCAATCTGTTAAATTAAATTTAAAATATTAACTTGAACCAAAACTTGATTAAAATTATAAGAAACTAAACTTAAATTCGCCAATATATTATCCCAATCTTCGAGGGAAATTCCCGGACAATCAATTTGCCAAGCCTTTTGTCCCAGAGAACGTGTATTATTAAATTGTAATAATAGGAAAATGAGCGGGCACTCGTACACTTGGCAACCAAATTGACATATTCAGAAAATATTTATTAAATCCCCATAAAATACAAGTTATAAAATTTATAAGAACAATGTAGCAATAATATACAACATTATAATCACATATATTATGATAGATATAATCGATACTATATTCGATAAAAATATATTCGATAAAAATATTTGATAAATTGAATGGTAGAAAATTTTCAAGATTAAAATATCAATATAAGAATGTAAAACAATAAATAGTAAATGTGAGGAATCTTGAAAGTTTCATAGGAATCCTAGAGTTTGATACAATTATTCGGATTTGATAGAGAAAGAAGGGTCGGTATCTCGGAGCCAAGGACATGTCGCAGCGCTGATAGACGGCCTAGCATGCGACGTGCCGTCGGCCACGAGACACCCAACCTACATAAATCCAAAAATTTCCAATTCCGAATTAAGGCCTTTCAGTTGTACAGATCCAAATTCATAAATGCGTCTGGATTCTATCCTAGACATTTGTCTGATAAAATCCCCGCCTCTCCAGTGTTTCTCCACCTTCTCCAGTGCTGTAAACCCCAGACTTGATGGATCCTGATTATGCATCTCTTTAAAATGTTTAGATAGGGAATGTTTATCATAACCCTTCCTGATATTGGCAATATGTTCGGCCACTCTTTTTTTGAATGGCCTCTTGGTACGTCCTATATATTGTCTGTTACAGGGGCACTGGAGAAGGTAGATAACTCCACTGGAGTCACATGTAAGACAATCTTCTATCTCCCAATTATAGTCGTTCTGAGTCGAGGGGACATTAGTCGTCAGGCGGGGTTTTTTATTCATTCTACAACCCATACACCTTCCACATTTATAAAAACCCTTCAGACTCAGCCAAGTTCCTGAAAAACTCAACTTATTCTGTTTCCACAGTTTTACGGTAGGGGCCACCTTGATACCTAGATTGGGTGCCCTAGTGAAGGTAATCGTCGGAACAGTCGGAAGTAAGTGTCCCACAATTTTGTCACAAAAGAGTGGCCGAACATATTGCCAATATCAGGAAGGGTTATGATAAACATTCCCTATCTAAACATTATAAAGAGATGCATAATCAGGATCCATCAAGTCTGGGGTTTACGGCACTGGAGAAGGTGGAGAAACACTGGAGAGGTGGGGATTTTATCAGACAAATGTCTAGGATAGAATCCAGACGCATTTATGAATTTGGATCTCTACAACTGAAAGGCCTTAATTCGGAATTGGAAATTTTTGGATTTATGTAGGTTGGGTGTCTCGTGGCCGACGGCACGTCGCATGCTAGGCCGTCTATCGGCGCTGCGACGTGTCCTTGGCTCCGAGATACCGACCCTTCTTTCTCTATCAAATCTGAATAATTGTATCAAACTCTAGGATTCCTATGAAACTTTCAAGATTCCTCACATTTACTATTTATTGTTTTACATTCTTATATTGATATTTTAATCTTGAAAATTTGTTTAATAATATTTTATTATAAAAAGTCATTTTATAAGTGTTAGCAATCAGATATCAAGTTTATATTTCACACAATGATATATCACACCAATTGGGACATCTGGGCCAAAAAACGCATGTGTCCCCAAAAAAACGCATGGAAACCGCAAGTAAGAAAAACAAAAAAAAAACATCAAGGCTGTATAGAATTATCCCCTGATTATGTGGGAGGATTCCCTGGCCAACTGGGAGTAGTATGAACAGCAGGTGTCCGAGATTTGGGAAGCAATTAAGGAATGGATAAAAATGGAGGCAGAGCAGGCAGACACTCGACCACTGAGGAAGGGAGAGTGAATCTACCCGAAACGCGTATGGTGAAACAAGTGATGTACCTGCATTGAAAAGCCTCCGATAATACTGTATGGCCATACAGAAGAAAATTTCTCCCGCGATCTTTGGAACTCCCGCAAAATTCAAACCAGCTTGCTGTATGGAGCGACTGAATAAGCCGGCAAATATTTAAAGCTCCATCGAAGCAATAGGGAGACAGCAGACGCTAGACGGTAAGCCAAATATCGATTTAAAGTTTTCTTAGATTCAAAGCTTATATCGACCTTAAAAGGATATGCTATAAGAGACTTTTCACATTATCAGGATTCCTGTGGACACTTTATGAACATATTGCGCTCCCAGTGAATACACCTACAACATTTTCAGTGACATTCAGTTTCTCAAATTGGGATAGAGCTCTAGAAGAAAATACCCCCTCTTTCCCAAACAACAGCATATACTTGAAGTTTTTGGTGTGATATATATTATTGAATTTATCGAATATTCTATCGAATATTTTAACATTGAATTTTCTACCATTCAATTTATTGAATATTTTTATCGAATATATTTTTATCGAATATAGTATCGATTATATCTACCATAATATATGTGATTGTAATGTTGTATATTATTGCTACATTGTTCTTATACATTTTATAACTTGTATTTTATGGGGATTTAATAAATATTTTCTGCATATGTCAATTTGGTTGCCAAGTGTACGAGTGCCCGCTCATTTTCCTATTATTACATTTGCCTTTTAAGAGAGGGTGGGGTGATTCCCTCTATATGAGCTTGCAGCACCATACCGTAACTACTTGCTAGTGAGCCACTACAACCTACCACTATTATTAAATTGTGCTTTAAGCAACACTTTATAAAGTTGAGAAATTTGAACCTTCTGCCCCATATTCCCTATAAATGAATAGATGAAGCGGGGAGATCGAGAAAACGATTACACAGGGCATGGGGGAGGAGGGGTGAAACATGGAGGCAGAGAAGGACATACAGTCCTGATCAAAAGTTTAAGACCACTTGAAAAATGGCAAAAAAATCATATTTAGCATGGTTGGATCTTAACAAGGTTCCAAGTAGAGATTTAACATGCAACAAGAAGAAATTGGAGTGAGAAAAAAACATTTTTTGAGCATTCAATTTAATGAAAACAACGAATAAACTGAAACAGGCTGTTTTTCAGCTGATCAAAAGTTTAGGACCACACCTCCAAAAAAAAAGTAAACCCCCCCAAAACAGAAATCCAACTTCCAAACTTGAACTCAGTAATGAGTAGCTCCGGCGTTATTGTTTATCACTTCAAAAATTCGTTTCGGCATGCTTGATGCAAGCGTTTCCATGAGGTGAGTGGGAACATTTCTCCAAGTGGTGAAGACGGCCGCACGAAGGCCATCTACTGTATGCAACTGTTGTCCATTTTTGTAAACTTCCCTTGCCATCCATCCCCAAAGGTTCTCAATTGGATTTAGATCAGGGGAACACGCAGGATGGGCCAAAAGAGTGATGTTATTCTCCTGGAAGAAGTCCCTTGTCCTGCGGGCATTGTGTACTGTAGCGTTGTCCTGTTGAAAAACCTAGTCGTTACCACACAGAAGAGGGCCCTCAGTCATGAGGAATGCTCTCTGCAACATCTGGACATAGCCAGCGGCCGTTTGACGCCCCTGCACTTCCTGAAGCTCCATTGTTTCACTGAAGGAAAAAGCACCCCAGACCATTATGGCGCCCCCTCCACTGTGGCGCGTAGAAAACATCTCAGGTGGGATCTGCTTGTCATGCCAGTAACGTTGGAAACCATCAGGACCATCAAGGTTAAATTTTTTCTCATCAGAGAATAAAACTTTCTTCCACCTTTGAATGCCCAAACGAGCAGCTCTGTGGCGTTCAAGGAGACGAGATCTTTGAAGAAGTTTTTTGTTTTTGAAGCCCTTCGGTCTCAGATGCCGTCTGATGGTTATGGAGCTGCAGTTAGCACCAGTAAGGGCCTTAATTTGGGTCGAGGATTGTCCAGTGTCTTGACGGACAGCCAATTGGATCCTCCGGCTCAGTGCTGATGAAATTTTTTTGGGTCTTCCACTTAACTTTTTTGTTCCATAACCCTCAGGATCATTTAAGAAATTCCAAATGTCTTACTGCGTCCCACCTCAGCAGCGATGGCGCGCTGTGAGAGACGCTGCTTATGCAGTTCAACAACTCGACCACGTTCAAAAAGGGAGAGTTTTTTTGCCTTTGCCATCACAATGTGTGACTACCTGACAGAAAATGACAATGAATCCACATCTTTGCACAGATTTGGCCTTTTAAAGGCATGTGGTCCTAAAATTTGGATCAGCTGAAAAGCAGCCTGTTTCAATTCAATCGTTATTTTTAATTAATTGAATGCTCAAAAAATGTTTTGTCTCACTCTCATTTCTTCTTGTTTCATGTTGAAGCTCTACTTGGAACCTTGTTAAGATCCAACAATGTAAAATAAGATTTTTTGCCATTTTTCAAGTCGTCTTAAACTTTTGATCAGAGCTGTATATTCTATACTTAAAATTTCAAACCTGTAACCAGGTCCCAGCCGACACCAAAAATCCAAGGAGAGGGGCGGCAGGAAGCAGCAGAGACCCAAACATTAGAAGCGGGGCGACCGCCCCGTCTATGAGCGAAGCAGCAAGCAGACACCACCAGACAAGGCAGACAAATGCAGGGAATCCGCCGATAGTCCGGTCCAGCAGAGCGCAAAGGGCCCAGAGGTGGGGGAGTCCCGCGGTTTAGATAGAGACGCTCGTGTCTTGCATAGTGCGGCGGCATAGAACGGTTGGAGAGAAGAGCAACGTAGCAAACCTACATCATCACGACTTCACTCCCTCTGATGAAGGGGCTTCATCATCGGGAGAAGAGGGTGGCAGCTTGCCCGTGAGGCAGTTCCAGAGCCAGCAAGTCGCTAGCGTGGCCGGGAGTCAGCAGGGTGGCAGCAGTGGGAGGTCGGTAGCCAAATGTTCCCGGGGTAGACCACCCGCTTCGCAGGAGCCTACCTGCCCGGGAAGTAGCGGTGCATGGGTTCATGGAGGCAGAGGCGGTAGCAGTTGTTCAGTGCATAGTGTTGGGGGTAAAATCACCTACTCGGTGGTGTGGCAGTTTTTTGTTAAGCCGCCAGAGGAGGTGAACATGGCAATATGTGGAATATGTGGGCAGAAGGTGACGCGTGGCCAGGGTGTCAATGTTGGCACCACGGCCCTACGTCAACATATGCAGCGTCACCATTAAGTGGCCTGGGAGAACTGAGGCTCCGATGTGGTGGTCCAACCTGCCGTAGCAACCGCTGCATCACCCAGTGGCACGCAGCCGATTTCAGACAGTCAAGGCTCCACTACCTCAGCGGAAGGCAGCTGTCTGTCTTTCCCTTCTGTACCTTGTTTGCTCCACAGACAGGATCAATTTTTTGGGGGTTATTGTTCTGACGGATCAGAGGAAGGGCAAAATAATCAGTGATGTCAACACAAACTTACTGCTGACAACCTCTCCACTCTGTCGGGGGGGCTCTATTTGTATAAGCGTGTAACAGAACAGGTATGTGAAATCAGCTGATGACGGTGTAAAAGGAGTGCACTTCTTCTTGGCGCTAACATCGACCTGTAAGGCTGAGTACATACTTGAGTTATTTGGTCAGTTTTGGCCCCGTGACTGCCCAAATAAGTGAACTGTGCAGTCAGGGGCGTACATAGAAATCATTGGGTCCCATAGCAAGAATCTGAATTGGGCTCCCATAACTCTGCCCACTACCCACCCCTGGCCCATTCCACCACCTGCCTTGGCTCATTCCACCACCTGCCCTGGCTCCTCTGCTGTCACCCCCTGTTGTATTCCTATTGACCCAAAAAATGAAAGGCACAGGTCAGTTTTGCCGCAAAGGGAATGCCATAGAAACAAAACCCGTAAAACGGTGGAGGAATTGGCTTCTTTTTTTTTCAATTCCACCCTGTTATGTGCACGGAAAAATAAAAAAGTTATGGCTCAAGGAATATAGGGAAGAAAAATGCAAAAATGAAAAACGGTATCTTAATGGTTAAAAAGGTTATCCAACCCCCATTATGGGATAATATGGTATCGGATAACCCCTTTAACTTATTTCTGCTGAAGCTCAGTTTGCATAACCCTGCAAGGTGACTGAGTGGGATGTGCTGCTGTGCTGGCTGGGCACACTGTCCTCCATTAGCAAGCAGAGTTTGGGAGAAGGGGGGAGATCACACTGTCCTGAGTCATCTATCTATGAGCCTACAGTGTCCCCCCCAACCCCACAGGAACTCTGCTTGCTTGCTGCTACCCTCCCCCCATCAAGAATACCCACATGAACTTTTATTTTTCTCTTCTTACTGTGGGTGGCTTAGCTGTGACACACATCAGGGGCAGGCAAGCGTTTATTCTGGGCCGGCGGTGGTGATGCTGGAGGCTGGAGGGGGGGGAGGCCTGGCTATGTTCAATGACCAACTGTTCTCCAGTCCGGTCCGGTGGGTGGCTGATGGCTGGACCCACCGTCCTATAGATGGCGGCTGAAGACAGGATCCACCCCAGGATCCAACTGGTAAATCTGCAGCAAAAAAATCCTAAAAATCCGCACAAGTTCAAAATAGATGTGACCAGAAGTGAAGAGCAGAGGAAGAGATTGTATCCACACTACTACACCCAGCATCCACTATGCAACTAACCTCCCACAACCCACCCTATACATCACCTTTTATCCTCATTGTCCACAATACCCAACACCTAATTCACCTATCGTACACCACACTACTAACCTACTACACCCATCATCCACCATACTAATAACATACTACATCCATCATACTACTCACCTATTACACCCATCATCCATACTCCTCACCTACGACTCCCACAGGATATGACATGCCTCTGTTCCTGGATGGTTGTCGGCACCTGACGTATACTCCTCCTCCTCCTCCCTGTGGTACCACAGCGCCCTCACCTTTGTGTACAGGATTCTTTTCATCTCTTGCAGGAGGCTCACAACAAACTTCCTGGATTTCCTTGCCAGCAGCTGCCGGCAGCAGCGCATGGGGGTGCAGGGGTCCCTGGTGTGTGGAGGCTCCTGGCTGGGCATGCCTGGGAGCCTAGATGGACTGGCAAGACAGGGTCAGAGTCTGTACTCGGGACATCGGCGCGTGGGGGGAAGGGGGGCCCTGACTGAGCATAGGGGAATGCATTATACCAATATGAGAAATAATCATTGGGTTCCTGACTGGTACTTACTCCTCACTTCCTCTTTCCTTCCTTCCCCCCTGTAACGGATCTTCTGGCACCCCAACCGGGTACCTCCGTTGATAGATGCTCCTAGTGCTTTCCGAGGACTCCAAGCACTCCACTTGACACCGTACGCACTGCAGACCCCACGAACCGCCAAAGCTTGGTTGAGGTCTCACCGTCTCCTACCCACCCTGGACCTACGACAAAACCAGAGAGCAGGAACAGCTCTTACAAGAGCTAGTAGTTATAGCCAGGGGAGTATAGCAAATCTCCCAGCGTATATCAATCCCCCAGTGTCGATCAGTTACCCAAATACCAGCCTCAACATGATGAAGGATAAAACAGGAACTCTTTATTGAGGGCTACCCGCCCGTATTTATGCAGCTCCCCATGTGGTGGACAAGCTCCTAGGGGACCAGAAGGAAGACTGTGACACAGAACAGATATGCAGCAATTCAGGATACACAGACACAATACATCCCCACAATATATCATGGTTTCCTCCTCTCTGCCCTGGAGACACCCGAGGAGTAATTCAATTATCTCTTAAGACAAAGGGAAATCGCCAATACACATGTGGGGACAACAGGACAGAAATCACCATTTAAATATGCAATGTCACAACCCTTACAGTAAACACAGACATTTAACATATCCCCAGATAGCTCAAGTCTGAGTGCATATTATTAGGTGAATGGCACTCAGACTACACGAATACAATAAAATTAGCTATCTGGGTACCCTCACATAACATAAAATACAATTCCAAAGACAGATTTAAGCTGTGCGGCCGGTCTGTCTTCTCCTTTAAAGTTAGTATGGGCCATAATCCTGAGGCAAGAGGCTGGTAGCCAGGCCCCTCTGAAACCCAGTGGCGAGGTTGGTTCCTCCCAGGGAAGACTAACCAGATACCTGACCTCATGCCGGTCGGTATCTGAGTTAGTCTGGCACTCCACCCACAACCCAATACTGGACCTGTTGAATTTTGGGGCCTGGCTCTGTTCTGTATGTCCCCAGCTGTTGAGGGGGCATCTGCTACTCCTTGCTTCCTTGTTGCTCTCTAGCTTGGAGCTGTAGGTACTTGGTGGGCAGAAGCCGACTGAGCTTTGCCCCGATGCCAGCTCTTCCGCTGGGGTAGCCTGTGGGAAGTCCGGCTCTGGAGAAGAGGATAGGGGAGGGCAGAGACCGACTGCGCTCTGCCCAGATGCCAGCTCTTCCGCTGGGGTAGCCTGTGGGGAGTCAGGCTCTGGATAAGAGGATAGGGGAGGCCAGAGGCCGACTGCGCTCTGCCCAGATGCCAGCTCTTCCGCTGGGATGTGGTCAGGGAATCCTATCCCCAGAAGCTTGTTGCAGATCGGCTGTGGAGAGGAGGAATCGCTTACCTCCTACTGGCATTCCTGCAGGGTTGATGGGGGATCTTAACCGGCCATCCAGCATCCCGGTAGGCCTGGTGCAGAGACCGCGGTCCCATCTGCACCATCGGAGTTAGGGGTGCTGTCCCCCTGTGGTTGGGGAGAGAGATCGGTTGTCTCTTCTCTCTTTACATCCCACTGCTGCCACCAAATGTAACGGATCTTCTGGCACCTCCGTTGATAGATGCTCCTAGTGCTTTCCGAGGACTCCAAGCACTCCACTTGACACCATACGCACTGCAGACCCCATGAACCGCCGAAGCTTGGTTGAGGTCTCACCGTCTCCTACCCACCTTGGACCTACGACAAGGCTCCAGGCTCCAGTGGGTGAACCTCTCCTAAAACCAGAGAGCAGGAACAGCTCTTACAAGAGCTAGTAGTTATAGCCAGGGGAGTATAGCAAATCTCCCAGCGTATAGCAATCCCCCAGTGTCGATCAGTTACCCAAACACCAGCCTCAACATGATGAAGGATAAAACAGGAACTCTTTATTGAGGGCTACCCGCCCGTATTTATGCAGGTCCCCATCTGGTGGACACGCCCCTAGGGGACCAGAAGGAAGACTGTGACACAGGACAGATATGCAGCAATTCAGGATACACAGACACAATACATCCCCACAATGCATCATGGTTTCCTCCTCTCTGCCCTGGAGACACCCGAGGAGTAATTCAATTATCTCTCTAGACAAAGGGAAATCGTCAATACACATGTGGGGACAACAGGACAGAAATCACCATTTAAACATGCAATGTCACAACCCTTACAGTAAACACAGACATTTAACATATCCCCAGATAGCTCAAGTCTGAGTGCATATTATTAGGTGAATGGCACTCAGACTACACGAATACAATAAAATTAGCTATCTGGGTACTCTCACATAACATAAAATACAATTCCAAAGACAGATTTAAGCTGTGCGGCCGGTCTGTCTTCTCCTTTAAAGTTAGTATGGGCCATAATCCTGAGGCAAGAGGCTGGTAGCCAGGCCCCTCCAAAAACCAGTGGCGAGGTTGGTTTCGCCACACCCCCTTTCTCCTTTCCGTCCCCATCCTTTCCCCAACCTTCCACTGTCCCATCACTCACCCTAGTTTTTCTTATTTCCCATTTTTCAGTATTATGTGATTTGCATTATTTATATATATGCATCTTTATGCTTACTGAGAGTGATGTTACTCTCATGTTTGTAATCTTAAAATTTTTCAAAATAAAAAGAATTTACAAGAATGCTATTATTTTCCCTTATAACCATGCTATAAGGGAAAATAATAAAGATCGGGTCCCCAGCCCGATCGTCACCTAGCAACCATGCTTGAAAATCGTTCCACATCTGTACTTGCTTGCGGATGCTTGCGATTTTCACGCAGCCCCATTCACTTCTATTGGGCATGTGTTGCGTGAAAAATGCACAATATAGAGCATGCTGCGATTTTCACGCAATGCCCAAGTGATGCGTGAAAATCACCGCTAATGTGCACAGCCCCATAGAAATGAATAGGTCTGGATTCAGTTCACCTCACGCATTGCACCCGCACGGAAAACTCGCCCGTGTGAAAGAGGCCTAAAGGCTCTCTGCAGTCAGGAAATAGCAATTTTTTTACGTAATTCGCCGCGAATAAATTCGGATCAAAACAAATTTTTCCAAAACATTCGGCGAACCAGTGAATCAAATTTTTCTAAAATTAGCCAATCTCTAGTGACAGTGCTCTAGCAGTAATGCAATGTAGTCAGAAACAAGCCAAGAGTCAGGAACAGGTAGTTAGCAAGTATCTAGTGAGAGAGTGTGATCGAGAAGAAAGATGAGGTTAAAGTGTGTAGAACAACAAGTAACTAGTGTTGATCGCGAATATTCTAAACGCGAATTTTTATCGTGAATATCGGCACTTCGAGAATTCTTGAAGATGTAGAATATAGTGCTATATATTCGTAATCGAGAATATTCTAGATTTATTTTAATCAGTAACCTCTCTTCTTGCTTGTGGGCCAATGAGAAGGCAGCAATGTCTTTGTCTGAGCTTAGCAACATCCCTAGCAACCAATAGGAAAGTTGCCTATCCCTTACTATATAAGAACCTCCCCAGCAGCCATTTTCTGCAGTTTTTTGCAGTTCAGAGAGAGAGAGAGAGAGCAGTGACATTGCTGTGCTCTGTGCTTTCATCTGGATCCTATTCCTTATCCAATTACATTAGATAGTTAGCTCATATATATAATACAGATTGTTAGTGGGAGATAGTCAGTGTAGGTTAGATAGTGATATAGTGTAGCTGATAGGTTCCAGGTAGTGTAATAGGAATTACTGTTTCTCTGCTGTCCATACATACATACATGCTACAGACATATGCAGCGTGCCGGACCGCAGGGGAAAACACGTGAGGCTCACGGTGGGCAGATGGGTGCAATAGTTCATGTACTCACGGTTAGCAGATGCCTCCCTGGGTCAGCAGTTCAGTGGATGGGAAGACAGCACGAAATCCTCCGGGGCACTCTCTGTTGCAAGGAACACCAGCCAGATGTTGGTTGAGGTGCCCTTGATGGTGGTGATGTTTAGGGTACTTGTGGCTGGGTCCCTGGTTCGTGATGCCAGCACCGTTAGGTGCAAATGTTGAGAGTAGTAGTTATAATAATGAGGAGTCAGTAATTGTAAACCAGTTGAACATTTACTGAAAATCAATAGTCTCTGGACAGTTAGTACAGTTCATCAATAAGAAGCATTTTGTATGGTACAAGTAATAAGTTCACTGGTAATCCTATAATGGTAATGGCAAATGTATTCGAGGAATTGTCCTTTTAGGAGTAGACTCTTGGCAGGCAAGGATCCTGGTAGAAATCCTATGTTTCCTTCACAGCACACTGGCACTAAAGATGCTAATAATTATTTATCTAGGAGTTTTCCTTTAAGGGCATCCCCCTCACGGCAGGCAAACACATCTGCTTCATTATTTGCCAGGAAACTCTTCTAGAAAGGATTTTATGTTTTCTCACTACCACCCGGAAGGTTAAGTTAGTGATAAGGACAATTTGGCCTAAATTGTCTGGTTGTGTTCAGGCACTCTGAAAGCTTCTCCTGATCACTGGTGCTAATGAGGTCTATAAGCCTTAGTTAGCTGTTACCCACAATAGTCTCCTTGCATCTTGGTGTATAGACTCACTGTCTGGTGCTGGTCTTCTGTAGATATCTTCTCTAGGCTTGATCAGGGTCCAGAGGAAAGTACAGCAGTTACATGGTGATTTTGGCCTGTCTCCTTCCTCCATGGACTTGTTTCTTCCTCCTTTACTCTGACTACATACTACTCTACTCTCAGCTAGACACCCCCCCACTATATATACTATGTGGTGCCAGCACCACCTAGGGGCGAATGGATGTAATGACATTGCCAGCCAGAAAATAGGAAATACCATACATTGAGGTTCAATATACACATATTCAGTTGTTTGAAGTGTCCCAGTTACACACATATGTGGGACGCTGCACATAGTGCTGTGATGTCACAACAATACTTAGTGCAGCAATTAGTAATATCTACTCAGACCTGCTAAAATGTGAAGTTGCATGTATTGCGCAAACAATATGCGCATCATTAGTGCCGATTTGTGCAACTGGAGATCACGAATTCTAGAAATTGCAAATTTATTGCGAATTATATGCGAAAAATTTGAAAAAAACTAATATTGCCTATGTCGCTCATGACTACAAGTAAGAAGTGAGAGTCCAAGGGACAACACATGGACAAGGTCAGCAAATACAGCTAGGAAGTCACAAAATACTTCTCCCATGTCCACAGATCACTACTTCCCTAGCTCTCCCATATGACAGATCACTACTTCCTCAGTTTTCCAATGTGACATCCATTTCTTTCGATCTCTCTATGAAACAGGCTCTTTCTTTCTTACTTCTCAATGAGACTTCTGCTCCTCCAGCTGTCTTGTGTGCCAGAACATCTACTACATCTGTTGTGAATCAAAATCACTATAGTGGGGAGTGAAGAGCTGAACTCTCCTCCCACACCTATACAGATCTGCACATTATGATGAAAACTGAAAGGCAGAGAAGAAGGGCTTTCCAACATGACAGTTTTATATTCAGCTGCAAATATTTAAAATATAAACCATTAAAGGTTTTCTGTCACTAGAATTTTCACTATTAAACTGGCTGACATTAGCGATGTGCTAATGTCAGCTGCACCTAACTATGCTATTCTTGTGATTATTCATGCCCCCGTTACTGCAGAATTCTTACTTTTATAATATGCAAATTAGCCTCTAGGTGCAGAGGCTCTAGAGGCTCCGTTCGCCCACCTCTTTCAATGCCCTTGTACTCTTGATTGAGGGCTGGATTTTTTTAGCCCTGCCCATTATTAAAAGCCCCTCCTACATATAACACTGTACAGCTGAAATTCTATAGTTGAGGCCTGTCTCTACACATCATACGGAGAGGGGAGGCCTGTCCTGGCTGCACTGCCTGCTTCACATTATACAATAAACAGCAGGCTACAGCCAGGAAGCTGATCCGCTCTCCTCCCTCCCCAGATCCTGCTCAAGGCCTGTGGTTCCCCCCACCATCTGTCACCCGCCCGTGGCCTGCTGCCCCCTTTGGCCGGCCTCACCCAGCTCTGAATCCACCGTCTACAAATGGCAGGGGGAGGAGCCGGAGCATCTCCTCTCCTACATAGCGCCCCATACCTCTTACATCCAGTGATGTCACCTTTTGTTGTAGATGTTCCTGTGAAGGACTTTTATGCAATTGCCTATATGCTTCAGTTTGATTCTCTCCCTGCTATTTTGAGGACTATATTGTTCGGTTCCAAATGTCAAGAATGAATGTATTCGTGTACCGGACAATGATGTTGAGATTATGTTTGTATGTGGGATAGAAAGTACTTGTGTGAAATTGTTAAGAATTGTAAATGTTCTGGCCAGCAGATAATTGAGCTGTGTGTATTGGTAAAACTCAATTGTCTAGCCTGGCCCAGAGGAGGAGTTTTAGGATAATTGAGCTGTGTGTATTCTTAAAACTCAATTATCTAGTCTGGCCCAGAGGAGGAGTTTTTGCTGCATAAATTGTGAGTTCTGTGTACCAGTAAATCAGTCTTGTTCCAGCATTAAGTTGACTCATGTGTGGATTATTCGGCGATTCCAGGGATATTCCTACTCGTGGAATATTGGGTGATTTTCTTTTATGGGAAGAAGGGAATGCTTGACGAGGATATTTTCTACTACCGTCACAATTGGTTGGCAGCAGCGGGATTTTCCCTTCTACTTTCCTTTACACCAGGATTCCAAGCAGACACTGGGAACAGTGAATGGAAGGCTGGTACACCCCGCTTAAAAGAAAAACACTGAAAGAACTACTGGAAGTCCGTGGAAGGATTGCTAGCAACAAAACCAAGCGGGTCATTATAGCAGAATTAATGGAGCTAGACCAGGAGAACTTGGTTGCAGCAACGCCAGCAGTACAAGAGATGGGGACACCAGTGATTCAGGAGGAGGAATCACCAGCCAACAAGGCAATGAGAGAGAAGCTAGCATGGTTCGGTCCGAACCCAACGGCAGATGTGGTGCTGAAAGTGATGAACCTGTTAGCGGAGGAGGCTAAACAAATAAGAGACGCAGAGCTACAGTTAAAATTGGCAGCAGTCCAACAAGCAGCCGCACATTCTCCAAACAGTGAGTACAGTACAGCAGACACAAGGAAGATTCCGTTTAGCGCTTTTAAAGCTTTTGATGAAAAAGACTGTGACATTGATAATTACCTGGCAGATTTTGAGCGACAATGTAACCTGCACCGTATAGATAGAGGAGAGTGGGTCGCAATATTGTCAGGCAAACTGTCAGGCAAAGCTTCTGATGCTTTCCGGACCGTGCCAGAGCAGGAGATCCATAGCTACGCCAGGGTTAAAGAAGTGCTCCTGGCTCGTTATGCAGTAACCCCAGAGTCCTACCGACAAAAGTTCAGGGACTCACGCAAAACCACGAAAGACTCTTACGTGGAATGGGCATGCCAGTTATCCCTGTCGGCCTCTAACTGGGTCAACAGCAGCCAGGCCACCTCCGCAGAGGACATTTTACAACTAATGCTCCTGGAACAATTTTACAATCACATCCAGACGGATGTCAAAGACTGGGTGAGAGATCGCAGGCCCATGACTCTACCAGAGGCCGCTAAGTTGGCGGATGAATATGCGGATACTCGCAAGACGAACCCGGTCACACCACGGGTACAACCTCCACGACCAACGGTGCCCTCACACCCACCAGCCGCTAGATACCAACCTCCTAACAGACCGGTGACATCTAGCCCTCGCTATCCACGCCAGGAGGACAATGAACAACGCTGCTTCCGGTGCAAACAGCTGGGTCACTACAAGCAGAATTGCCCCATGGACAACAACACCAGGTCAAATTGGTCTCGACCTGGGTACCGCCCACCAGCAGCAGCCCATTGTGTAGACTCGGCTTGGGATCCCCAGGAACTGGGTCAGGAAGAACCATTGGGCACCCTTTACGAAGCCCTCATGGTACAATCTGTTATTACGGACAACAGGAAACACCATTGTCAGCTGGTCATGGTTAACGGAAAAACCGCCCGGGGATTAAGAGACAGTGGGGCAACCATCACGTTGGTACAAAGACACCTTATTAAGGCATCAGAGAAACCGGGGAAATCAATTGCTGTGAGAGTGGCAGGGGGAGCAGTATACCGTATTCCTACTGCACAGGTACACCTAGACTGGGGTGCGGGAGCTGGCAATGTTCATGTGGGCGTCATGAAAGACTTACCTTCTGAAGTCATCCTGGGCAACGACATTGGCCCCCTGACTTCGGCGTTCGCCTCTACCCCCGCTCAGGAGGCCCACGCAGTAACCACCAGAGCACAAAGTCGCGCTGCCGAGAGCCATCCGCTTCCTACTGAGACCCAGGTAAGCCAACCCAACCTACCCTTGACTGTAGAACCCCTACCCTGGGACACCCCAGAGGATTTTGGGCGGGAGGTGACCGGAGACCCTTCCCTCAGAAAGTATCGAGAGAAAGCCAGGAGGGGCCAAGGGGGGTTAGAGAAGGAGCAATTTATCTGGGAGGAAGGCCGCTTGTACAGGCTCACCGAGACCCGGGGTAATACACCAGGGCCTAAGCAAAAACGCCAGCTGGTAGTTCCCCGGAAATACCGCCAGGAGTTATTGAGGATTGGGCACGACGTGCCCTTGGCAGGCCATTTGGGAATACGCAAGACAGGGTATCGGATAACCCAGAACTTCTTCTGGCCTGGGGTGTCCGACGACGTCAGGGCGTATTGTCAAACGTGCGAGGTATGCCAACGTATAGGTAAAAAGGGAGACCACCCAAAGGCTAAACTAGTTTCCATGCCCATTATTGAAGAACCGTTCACAAGGGTAGCCGTGGACATTATAGGGCCCCTGGCCCAACCTAGCCGTTCCGGCAAGCGGTATACAGTCTTGTGAAAAAATTAGGACACCCTTTGAAAGCATGTGGTTTTTTGTAACATTTTTAATAAATGGTTATTTCATCTCCGTTTCAACAATACAGAGAGATTAAAGTAATCCGACTAAACAAAGAAAACTGAAGAAAAGTCTTTTCAAGATCTTCTGTAAATGTCATTCTACAAAAATGCCTATTCTAACTGAGGAAAAAGATAGGACACCCTTGCCCCTAATAGCGAGTGTTACCTCCTTTGGCTGAAATAACTGCAGTGAGACGGTTCTTGTAGCCATCTACCAGTCTTCGACATCGGTCTGAGGAAATTTTACCCCACTCCTCAATGCAGAACTTTTTCAGCTGTGAGATGTTTGAGGGGTTTCTTGCACGTACAGCCCTTTTCAAGTCACCCCACAGCATCTCAATGGGATTCGAATCTGGACTTTGACTTGGCCATTCCAGGACTCTCCATTTCTTCTTTTTCAGCCAATCTTTGGTTGATTTACTAGTATGTTTTGGGTCATTGTCATGTTGCATGGTCCAGTTCCGCTTCAGCTTTAATTTTCTAACTGATGGTCTCACATGTTCTTCAAGCACCTTCTGATACACAGTAGAATTCATCGTGGATTCTATGATGGTGAGCTGACCAGGTCCTGCTGCAGCAAAGCAGCCCCAAACCATGACACTTCCACCTCCATGCTTCACAGTTGGTATGAGGTTCTTTTCTTGGAATGCTGTGTTTGGTTTACGCCAAACATGTCCTCTGCTGTTGTGTCCAAATAATTCAATTTTGGACTCATCTGTCCAAAGAACATTATTCCAGAAGTCCTGGTCTTTGTCAACTTTATCGCTGGCAAATGTCAGTCTGGCCTCGATGTTTCTCTTGGAAAGCAAAGGTTTCCTCCTTGCACACCTCCCATGCAAGTTAAACTTGTACAGTCTCTTTCTGATTGTAGAGGCATGTACTTCTACATCAACAGTAGCCAGAGCCTGCCGTAGTTCTCGAGATGACACTTTAGGGTTTTTGGATACCTCTTTTAGCATCTTGCGGTCTGCTCTTGGGGTGAACTTGCTGGGGCGACCAGTCCTGGGCATGTTGGCAGTTGTTTTGAAAGCCCTCCACTTGTAGACTATCTTCCGGACAGTGGAATGGCTGATTTCAAAATCTTTTGAGATCTTTTTAAATCCCTTCCCAGACTCATAGGCTGCTACAATCTTTTTTCTGAAGTCCTCTGACAGCTCTTTTGCTCTCACCATGGTGCTCACTCTCACTTCAACAGTCAGGAGCACACCAAACTAAATGTCTGAGGTTTAAATAGGGCAAGCCTCATTCAACATGCAGAGTAACGATCTACTAATTATGTGCACCTGGTGTGATATACCTGTGTGAGATCTGAGCCAATTTAAGAGGGAATACATGTGAGGGTGTCCTATCTTTTTCCTCAGTTAGAATAGGCATTTTTGTAGAATGACATTTACAGAAGATCTTGAAAAGACTTTTCTTCAGTTTTCTTTGTTTAGTTGGATTACTTTAATCTCTCTGTATTGTTGAAACGGAGATGAAATAGCCATTTATTAAAAATGTTACAAAAAACCACATGCTTTCAAAGGGTGTCCTAATTTTTTCACATGACTGTATACTCACCATAGTAGACTACGCCACCCGTTACCCCGAAGCGGTAGCTCTCTCTAACATACAGGCTGAGACCGTAGCAGAGGCCCTAGTTAAAGTATTTTCCCGAGTAGGCTTTCCCAAGGAGGTTCTGTCCGACCAAGGTACCCAATTCACGGCCGAGGTAACCCAGCAGATATGGAAAACCTGTGGAGTTAAATCCCTGACTAGCTCCCCATACCATCCCCAGACTAACGGCCTGTGCGAGCGCTTCAACGGAACGCTAAAGCAAATGTTGAAGTCGTTCACGGGGGCATACAAGGATTGGGAGCGATTCCTGCCACACCTTCTCTTTGCCTACCGAGAGGTGCCGCAGGAATCGACCGGATTCTCACCCTTCGAACTTCTCTATGGGAGGCGGGTGAGGGGGCCCTTAGATCTCATCAAGGATCACTGGGAGGGGCAGACAGAGATTGAGGGGACCCCGGTTGTACCTTATGTCCTGGAGCTGAGGGACCGCATGGAGGAATTAGCCCAGACAGTGCGAGAGAACCTCCGGGCGGCCCAACAGCGCCAGAGGGTATGGTATGACCGACGGGCTAGGCACCGGAGCTTTCAGATAGGCCAAAAGGTCATGGTATTAAGGCCGGTCCGAACAGACAAGCTCCAGGCCGCCTGGCAGGGCCCCTATAAAGTTATAGGACAGATATGCGACACTACCTACACGATAGCCAGCTGCGAGGATGAAGGTGTGAAACGAACCTTTCACATCAACATGCTCAAGGCCTATCAGGAACGGGCAGAGGAGGTAGCCGCTATCTGTGCACCAGCAGGAGAAGACACAGAGACCCTACCCCTTCCTGACCTATTGGGCAGTAACGAAGGGATGACCCAGATAAAGAAAGTCCAGCTAGGTGAAGAGCTGGAGCCGCAAGAGCGGGATCAAGCTGTCCGCTTACTAGAAACAAAACAGGCCACATTCTCTCAGGAGCCTGGATACACACTCCTAGCCATACACAAGGTAGAGACTCCAGGACAGGCACCCCTGAGACAGCCTCCCTACCGTATCCCCGAAGCAGTCCGGGAAGGGATGCGGAAGGAGATAGATGAGATGCTTCGGCTAGGCGTAATCGAACCCTCAGAAAGTCCTTGGGCCTCGCCGGTAGTCTTAGTGCCAAAGAAGGATGGGACAACCCGCTTCTGTGTAGATTACCGGCGCCTCAATGACAAGACAGTTACGGACGCCTATCCGATGCCACGGATGGACGAGCTGCTTGACCGTATCTCTGCAGGGAAGTATCTGACCACAATAGACCTATGCAAGGGATATTGGCAGATTCCCCTAGCAGAAGATGCCATACCCAAGTCGGCCTTCATCACCCCGTTCGGCCTATACCAATTCCGGGTTATGCCGTTCGGGATGAAGAACGCCCCGGCCACCTTCCAACGGATGGTGGATCAGTTACTTAGGGGTCTCCAGAGCTTTGCAGGCGCTTACCTGGATGACATCGCCATCCACAGTGATACCTGGGAAGCGCACCTAGAGCACGTAGGGGTAGTATTAGATAGGATCAGGGGGGCCGGGCTGACCCTGAAACCCGACAAATGTCACTTGGGTATGGGCGAGGTACAATATTTGGGCCACCGAGTAGGATGTGGTAAGCAACGGCCGGAGCCGGCTAAGATCGAGGCCGTTGCCAATTGGCCCACTCCCCACACCAAGACACAAGTCATGGCTTTCTTAGGCACAGCCGGCTATTACAGACGCTTTGTACCCGACTATAGTGCCCTGGCCAAACCCCTGACCGACTTGACCAAAAAGAAGCTACCCCGACAAGTCCTGTGGTCCCCGGAATGCGAGGTGGCTTTCCAAGCACTAAAGACTGCTCTGGTTAATGCTCCGGTGTTGGTTACCCCAGATCCTAACAAAAGATTTATTGTCCATACAGACGCTTCAATGTTTGGACTGGGGGCAGTACTAAGCCAGATCGGGGAGGATGGAGGAGAGCACCCGGTGGCATACCTGAGTCGGAAGCTGTTGCCAAGGGAGGTCAGTTATGCCACCATTGAAAAAGAGTGTTTGGCCTTGGTATGGGCACTCAAAAAGCTCACACCTTACCTTTATGGCCGGGCGTTCACTCTCATCACCGATCACAACCCCTTGGTGTGGCTTAACCGGGTTTCAGGGGACAACGCCCGTTTGCTACGCTGGAGCTTGGCCTTACAGCCCTATGACTTTACGATTCATTATCGCCCAGGCAAGCAAAACGGGAATGCCGATGGATTGTCACGCCAAACGGATTTAACCTCGGACTAAAAGCTCTGAACCCGTCAACCCTACTGGACCAGGAAAGGTCCAACCGAGTTGCCGGAGCAGGGAGAAAAAGGGGGGCCATTGTGAAGGACTTTTATGCAATTGCCTATATGCTTCAGTTTGATTCTCTCTCTGCTATTTTGAGGACTATATTGTTCGGTTCCAAATGTCAAGAATGAATGTATTCGTGTACCGGACAATGATGTTGAGATTATGTTTGTATGTGGGATAGAAAGTACTTGTGTGAAATTGTTAAGAATTGTAAATGTTCTGGCCAGCAGATAATTGAGCTGTGTGTATTGGTAAAACTCAATTGTCTAGCCTGGCCCAGAGGAGGAGTTTTAGGATAATTGAGCTGTGTGTATTCTTAAAACTCAATTATCTAGTCTGGCCCAGAGGAGGAGTTTTTGCTGCATAAATTGTGAGTTCTGTGTACCAGTAAATCAGTCTTGTTCCAGCATTAAGTTGACTCATGTGTGGATTATTCGGCGATTCCAGGGATATTCCTACTCGTGGAATATTGGGTGATTTTCTTTTATGGGAAGAAGGGAATGCTTGACGAGGATATTTTCTACTACCGTCACAGTTCCCTTTCCTCTTCTTCTCCATTCAGACCAGACCGCCATGATGATTTTTTAGCCATCTCCCGTCTCTGCAGAGATTGACATACAGACATTAGTTTCCCACATTTCCATCATCTTCACATCTTCTGAACACCCTTTTCTGCCACCCCCAATACTATACTGCAGAAACAGTCCCCCTGGAAATACTGCTACCACACAGATAGTGCCCTCTTTAACAATTATTGGCACACAGTGCTCTAAAAAATAACTGCGCCCAGACACTAATAGTATAATGACAATGTCCCCAAAAAATAATTGTGCTAAGCTGATACTGTGCCAGGGTGCCCCCCAAAGTAACAGTGCTCCCCAAAACCCCACCAATAGAAATAATTCTCTGCCAGAGCACACTTAGTAGTAATAATGCCCCTATAGTGCCCATACTAGTAATCATGTTCCTCATAGCCCCCCAGTAGTAATAAAGCTCCCCATAATACCCCCAGTAGTAATAATTCTCCCTATAATATGACAGTAAATGAAATACCACCGCTTAGTGCCTGCAGTTAAGCTAATGTCCCCATAATGCCAGTATAAAATACCCCTATATAGTGCCCCAGTAAATGCCCTCATAGTGCTCCTCTCCCCCTTCCCCATAGTGTCCCCCGTAATATGCCAGTAAAAAAATGCCCCTTCTTAGTGCCCCCAGCAGATACTCCTATAGTGTTCCTCTCCCCCATAATGTGCCAATAAAAAATGCCCCTTCTTAGTGCCCCCAGCAGATGCCCCTATAGTGCTCCTCTCCCCCATAATGTGCCAGTAAAAAATGCCCCTTCTTAGTGCCACCAGATGCCCCAATAGTGCTCCACTCCCCCATAGTGCCCTCAAATAATGCCCCACAGTGCCGCTCTCCCCTATAGTGCCTCCCATAATGTGCCAGGAAAAAATACCCCATTAGTGCCCCCCCAAAAAATGGGCAAGAAATAAATGCCCCCAGAGTGCCACCCCAAAAAAAAAATGGGGCTGTAAGAAGTGCCAGATGACCCAATAGTGCCAGCTCCCTCCGCAAAGAAAAACAAAACAAAACACTAATACTTACCTCCATCAGCAGTGATGGAATGCAGGCCTCTTCCCACCTGTGTCCCTGCTGTGTGCTGCACGGCTCAGGCAGCGCGATGATAATGATGTCATCGTGCCGCCTGAGCCGGCCTCTGATAGGCCACAGGCATTAGTGCCTGCAGCCTATCAGAAGAACAGGGAAGGGAGACGTCTCTCCCTCCCATGCCCCGCCGCAGCACAGCCATCTATATCGCTTCTGTATCGCTGTCCTGAGGACGGCTATACAGATGAATATGGAGATGAGCGCTTCCACAATGGAAGCACTCATTCCATACTTCCAGTATCCGTAGTTTCAGGTGCTGCACATCTCGTATCTTCACACCACATAGACAATTGCCTTCAGATGACCCCAAAGATAAAAGTCTAAGGGGGTCAGATCGGGAGACCTTGGGGGCCATTCAACTGGCCCACGACGACCAATCCACTTTCCAGGAAACTGTTCATCTAGGAATGCTCGGACCTGACACCCATAATGTGGTGGTGCACCATCTTGCTGGAAAAACTCAGGGAACATGCCAGCTAGATGAACAGTTTCCTGGAAAGTGGATTGGTCGTCGTGGGCCAGTTGAATGGCCCCCAAGGTCTCCCGATCTGACCCCCTTAGACTTTTATCTTTGGGGTCATCTGAAGGCAATTGTCTATGGTGTGAAGATACGAGATGTGCAGCACCTGAAACTACGGATACTGGAAGCCTGTGCTAGCATTTCTCCTGCGGTGTTGCTATCAGTGTGTGAAGAGTGGGAGAAAAGGGTTGCATTGACAATCCAACACAATGGGCAGCACATTGAACACATTTTATAAGTGGTCAGAAACTTGTAAATAACTCATGAAAGAATAAAGTTACGTTAAAACCAAGCACACCATTGTTTTTCTTGTGAAATTCCCAATAAGTTTGATGTGTCACATGACCCTCTTCCTATTGAAAAAACAAAAGTTGAATTCAAAATGCCCGACTTAAAAAAGGCCGCCATGGTCACCACCCATCTTGAAAAGTTTCCCCCCTCACATATACTAATGTGCCACAAACAGGAAGTTAATATCATCAACCATTCCCATTTTATTAAGGTGTATCCATATAAATGGCCCACCCTGTATATATATATATATATATATATATATTGCGACACAGTGAGCGGTTGTGTCTGGAAAGGCAGGTATTTTCCTCCCAGCATGTGTGGCCGGGCTGATTTCCAGCCAGGTGATGTCAAATACCGGACCAGAGTTTAAGTGCCAGTCTGGGTTTTGGCAGCATCTGGCTGTCCTTAAATAGGCAGCTGGACTCAACAGAGATGACTCTGTTTTTTGTATCTGAGGCTTTATGCCGTGCTGGAGGGCTGAGAGATGCATGCTGGGGAAACAGGCCCCCTAAAGCCTGCTGTGGACTACTGGAGGCAGAACTGCCAGCAAGTAGAGATGTCGCAAACATAAAATTTTCCGGGCGAACCGCCATTGACTTCAATAGGCAGGCAAATTTTAAAACCCACAGGGACTCTTTCTAGCCACAGTAGTGATGGAAAAGTTGTTTCAAGGGGACTAACACCTGGACTGTGGCATGCCGGAGGGGGATCCATGGCAAAACTCCCATGGAAAATTACATAGTTGACGCAGAGTTGGGTTTTAATCCATAAAGGGCATAAATCACCTAACAATCCAATTTTTTTTTGAACAACGTGGTTTAAAACATCCAGTGTGTGTATACGATCAGTTATGATGTTATATCGATCAGGTAGTGTAAGGGTTACGCCCGCTTCACAGACATTGACAGACCAAACTCCCCTTTTAATGCACCGCAAACAACCGCAAACAGTCCATTTGCCCAACCGCAAACTCCCCATTTGCACAAGGTTGGATACCAAGCTAGCCATGTCCCGTTGATGTCATTGAAGGTTTCTTCCTCCACCCAGCCACGTACAACACCAAGGGTCCCCGAAAGGTGAATTGAATAGATTTTTCGAACGGGGAGATGGTTAAAAAACGCTGGCTCCCTCCCCTTTGTTTGAATCCACGGTCACTGCGTCTGCGCCGTGCAATTTACTCTCACACCCGATATGAGTGTTATTTTCTGTAGTTCTCTTCTCATCAGTTTAATCCCTGTTACGTCCCCAATCTGGGGTCCATTTATTGAATTGATTTTTCGAACGGGGAGATGGTTAAAAAAACCGCTGGCTCCCTCCCCTTTGTTTTAATCCACGGTCACTGCGTCTGCGCCGTGCAATTTACTGTCACACCCGATATGAGTGGTATTTTCTGTAGTACTATTCTCATCAGTTTAATGCCTGTTACGTCCCCAATCTGGGGTCCATTTATTGAATTGATTTTTCGAACGGGGAGATGGTTAAAAAAACGCTGGCTTCCTTCCCTTTGTTTTAATCCACGGTCACTGCGTCTGCGCCGTGCAATTTACTGTCACACCCGATATGAGTGGTATTTTCTGTAGTACTATTCTCATCAGTTTAATCCCTGTTACGTCCCATATCAGGGATTGCCTTTTGTGAAAAAAAATTTAGGCCGGGTACCTTCGACTGCCTTCACAGTGACAGACCAAACTCTGATACACCAAACTGAATTGATTTTAGGAACCGGGAGATGGAAAAAGCAGCTTGGTCGGGCCTCTTACTCCCAAGTTGGGGCACTGCGCGTTCACAGAGCAATGTGCTGTGACACCCTATATGAGTGGTGTCTTAACTAGTACTATTCCTATCAGTTTAATCCCTGTTACGTCCCCTATCCGGGGACGTGTGTCGAATTGATTAACCATTGTCGAATTAACGAACCATTACGACATCCTGAAATAATTTACTTGTACTTGCTTTGTATTGGAATTGATGGGGATTTTTTAAATTGTCTGCATTATTTCTAATAAACTATTAAGAGACTTTATTATGATTTTTTTATTTTATGTATTAAAAATCCATACAACTTAAAAAAAATAAAAAAATTATGTTTTTTCTATGAAAAATTATCCGGCTGGTCGCTTTTGGTCTGATCATAATGAAGCAACGGCCTTATCATCTGGGGTGTGGTAACATTGCCAACACACTCATAGAGGTGATGATCGCTTCATTGTGATACGCAAGCCCCTTCACCATGACAAGGTAACGATCACGAAGGGGAATTGACACTTGTATTTGCCTTTTTTTTTTTTTGCAGCCAAAGTGCAGCACCAGAGGCCAGAAAAATTAGGCATGTACACATGCCTGAAAAATAATGGTATTGTTGCAGCCACTGTTGTAGCAGCGGCCGGAAAAATTTATGTTTTCCAGGCAGAAAGGTGACTAAAATATTGCGGCTTGAACCCTAGTTGGTGGCAGAGAATTCACGAAAGTCATCCGGTATGCAGACTTTAAATACAGCAGCGTGGGGACCATTTTGAGGACAAGGCATGTCATCAGGCCTTTTGTTAGTCAAACGTATCCCCCACTGTCAGTCCCTTCGGGATCCATGCCTCATTCATCTTAATGAAGGTGAGGTAATCAACACTTTTTTGACCGAGGCGACTTCTCTTGTCAGTGACAATGCCTCCTGCTGCACTGAAGGTCCTTTCTGACAGAACACTTGAAGCGGGGCAGGCCAGAAGTTCTATCGCAAACTGGGATAGCTCAGGCCACAGGTCAAGCCTGCACACCCAGTAGTCAAGGGGTTCATCGCTCCTCAGAGTGTCGATATCTGCAGTTAAGGCGAGGTAGTCTGCTACCTGTCGGTCAAGTCGTTCTCTAAGGCTGGATCCCGAAGGGCTGTGGCGATGTGTAGGACTGAAAAAGCTCTACATGTCCTCCATCAACAACACGTCTGTAAAGCATCCTGTCCTTGCCGGCGTGGTGATGGGAGGAGGAGGATTACTTTCACCTCTTCCCCTGTTAGATTCCCATTGTGCTGTGACATCCCCCTTATAAGCTGTGTAAAGCATATTTTTTAGTTTGGTTTTGAACTGCTGCATCCTTTCCAACTTTTGGTAATTTGGTGACATTTCTGCCACTTTCTGTTTATACTGGGGGGTCTAGTAGCGTGGCCACCCAGTACAGGTCGTTCTCTTTCATCCTTTTTATACGAGGGTCCCTCAACAGACATGACAGCGTGAAAGACCCCATTTGCACAAGGTTGGATGCCGAGCTACTCATTTCCCGTTCCTCGTCCTCACTGATGTCATTGACGGTCTGTTCTTCCCCCCCAGCCACATACAACACCACGGGTCCCAGATAGGTGACAACAACGAGCACCCTGGGATGCCTGCTGTGGTTGGTCTTCCTCCTCCTCAAAGCCACATTCCTCCTCTGACTCCTCTTCCTCATACTACTCTTCCAGCGTTGCCGCAGGTCCGGCAAGTGATGATGACAAGGCTGTTTCTGGTGGTGATGGTGACCACAACTCTTCGTCTTCCTCTTCATGCTCATCTACAGCCTGATCCAGCACTCCTCGCAGGGCATGCTCCAGGAAGAAAACAAATGGGATGAGGTCGCTGATGGTGCCTTCGGTGCGACTGACTAGGTTTGTCACCTCCTCAAAAGGACGCATGAGCCTACAGGCATTGCGCATGAGCGTCCAGTAACGTGGCAAAAAAAATCCCAGCTCCGCAGTGGCTGTCCTAGCACCCCGGTCATACAAATACTCGTTGACGGCTTTTTCTTGTTGGAGCAGTCGGTCGAACATTAGGAGTGTTGAATTCCAACGTGTCGGGCTGTCGCAAATCAAGCGCCTCACTGGCATGTTGTTTCGCCGCTGGATATCTGAAAAGTGCGCCATGGCCGTGTAGGAACGCCTGAAATAGCCACACACCTTCCTGGCCTGCTTGAGGACGTCCTGTAAGCCTGGGTACTTAGACACAAAGCGTTGCACATGTGACAACTTGCCCAAATTCAATGCCGCCAACAAATTGCTTCCATTGTCACACACCACTTTGCCGATCTCCAGTTGGTGCGGGGTCAGCCACTGATCCACCTGTGCGTTCAGGGCGGACAGGAGTGCTGGTCCGGTGTGGCTCTCTGCTTTAAGTCAACCCCAAGACAGCGTGACACTGTCGTATCCGGGATGTGGAATAGCCCCTGGGGAGCTGGGGGGATTCAGTCGATGTGCAGCCAGACGCCGCAGCAGAAGAGGACTCAGCCGAGGAGGTTATCGAAGAGGATGGAATAGGAGGAGTAGAGGAGGTGGCCGTAGGCCTGCCTGCAAGTCGCGGCGGTGTCACCAACTCCGCTGCAGAGCCACGCATTCCATGCTTGTCAGCCGTCAGCAGGTTGACCCAATGCGCGGTGGTAGTGGTGGTGGTGGCGGCAGGCGGGAGAGTGGTAACTTGAGAGCAGGTGACCGAAGCTGAGCTGGAGGAGGATGGCGCGTCAAGGTTCTTAGCGGAAGCTGTTGAAGATTGGGTGTCCTGTGTAAGCCAGTCAACTATTTTCTCCGAATTTTTCGGGTTCAGGGTACGTGGCCTCTGAACACTGGGCATTATTCCAGGGCCAGTGGAAATCACAGCACCACGACGGCCCCTGTGGGGTGGCCTGCCTCTGCCTGTCGTTTTTTTTAGATAAGTGGTACTATGCGTGCAAGGTACTGTGCCACCCTATATAAGTGGTGGGCAGTGGACACAGTACAGTCTGTGAGCCTGCAGCCTCTCACTGTCTGGCAACTGCGATTATATAAAAAAATAATAATAATTGCCTTTTTTTTTATCTGCAAGGTACTGTCTGTGACACCCTGTATGAATGGTGTGCACACAGTACAGTCTGTGAGCCTGCAGCCTCTCACACACGGGCAGGCAACTGCAATATATATATATATATATAGCAAAAAAAAAAAAAAAACACTGGCAGCACCACCCTGGATAGTATGGAAAAATAGACGGGTGCAATGTCCAAGTACGGTAAAAAGGTGCTTACCCACTTTAGAAGACAAAAAATCGGACTGCACTCCAAGCATTTCTTCAAAGAAGTTAGTTTTTATTCACCCATAAGGTGGCAAAGCGACGTTTCGGCTCAAGCATGAGCCTTTCTCAAGCGCCTTTTTTTTATCTGCAAGGTACTGTCTGTGACACCCTGTATGAATGGTGTGCACACAGTACAGTCTGTGAGCCTGCAGCCTCTCACACACGGGCAGGCAACTGCAATATATATATATATATATATATATTTGTGGTCAAGGCTAAATACGAAACTTGGGCAGCGTGCCTGCCTGGAACCTAAACCGGCTGGGGTGTGCCTGGAGCCGGGTATGAGAGTAGCCTAAAAGGGGGCTACCCTAAGGAGGACCCTTGAAATGAAGGGAATGGGTGGGTGGGACCAAGAACTGGAACACCCACTGTGATGAGGTAAGTGGGGGTTTAAATAGGCTCAAGCCCCTCCCACAAATGCAGGCTGAACCTCAGCCTTACCAACTTGTGGTCAAAGCTAAATACAAAACTTGGGCAGCGTGCCTGCCTGGAACCTAAACCGGCTGGGGTGTGCCTGGAGCCGGGTATGAGAGTAGCCTAAAAGGGGGCAAAATGACAACAATATAGTTAAGGTGCAAGACTTTATTACCTTATAACACCAAAGATCGAAATGCCTGCGAAATCTCCACCTGCGGGTTAGGTATGTATCTGGTGAAGCAAGACGAACGCCATCTCCCCATCTTTCGGATGACGTGGGCGGGGACCCCCCGCCGGGAAGCCGCGGAGCCTGCCCCAATGCGGAAGGAATGACTGGATATCGCTCCTGAGTCCAATCCTAAGCCAGCAGCCACCGTGCGGATGTGGCTGATGAATTGCGCCGTGGTGAGAGCCCCCTTCAGATGGGGTAGCAGAGGGCTGTGAGGTGGCGCATCCCGGAGGGCGAGGATGAGCTGGTCAAACACCTGTAACGGGCACCATTCATTACTAGTGGGAAAAAACTGGACCTCCACCGGGGGGCCAGTTTGACTGGTTTTGGTGGTAATTATCTTCAGCGCGTAATGGTCAACAACCCTCACCAGCTGCTCTCTGTGCAGGCTGCACCGTCCCGCCGTACTGCACGTGAACTCGCCAGGCCTAAGGAAGCCGTAAAATGCTAAGTACATGGCAGCTTTGATGATTAAGCTGGGAAAGGGCCCAAAAGGAGCACCATCCAGGGCTGAAGATAATTTCCGGAACATCTCCCCCGTGACGCCCTGCCTGCGGGACGGGGGATTGGACCCACCCTTCTGGACCCCTCATAAGGTGGCCTTGACTGCGTGCGCAGAAAAAATGGTCCCGCCCCCTGGGTTGCGGAGCATGGTGTGGTGTTGGACGCCCGCTAGGTACAACTTAATGGTGTTGTAGGAGAGGTGTAACTGGTGGTGGCAATGGGCGAGGAAGGCCATGATGTAAGGAATGTCCGCCAGGCCAGCCTGGGGGTGCAGACGTGAAAACTCCTGGAAGGTTTTCAGGACTGAAAGGTAGTTCCTGGCCGTGTTTGGGGCAAGGGACTGCCGCGCCAGGTCCCTTGCTGAAGAGACGAGCATGCCTAGTCCATTGTCAGGGAACTGAAAGGCGGGGTGGGATATCTGCGCGGCTCGGCCTCCGGCATGACCTGGAAAAAGAGTTCAAAATTAAATCTAGACAGCGCGTCGGCTGCTACATTTCTGTCCCCCGGGATGTGGCTACAATGCACGTGGAAGTTATGTGACAGGGCCAGCCAAACCAGCTGGCGCAACAGCGCCATGATTTTGGGGGACTTGGCCCTGCCCTTGGCCAAGATGTCGACCAAGGCCTGGTTATCTGTCACAAACATCACTGGCAAGTTAGCCCAGAGGTGGCCCCATGCCTGAGCAGCTGCCACGATGGGGTACAATTCCAACAGAGAGGAGGTGCGGATGGATTCAGCCTCCTCTAAGATGGTACTGGGCCAACGATCCGCTAGCCACTGGGAACCCCAAATGGCCGCGTAGCCGCAAGATGCAGCTGCGTCTGAAAAAATGGTCGGGCAGGAGGAAGACCAAGGTGATACGAAAAAGGAGACGCCGTTCCATCGGGACAGGAACAACTCCCACATGGCCAGGTCTGCCATGGCCTGGCCGTCCAATCGGATGATGCTGTCCTGTTCAGGTGCCGAGGGAAGAAGCTGGAGCAGCCCTGACACGAAGGTTCTTCCCTGGGGCATAATCCTGGAGGCAAAGTTGAGCCGCCCCAGAAGAGACTGCAACTCGACTCTAGTGAGGCATCCCGTGGCTGCCGCATGGGAAATGACCTCCCGACACTGAGTGAGTTTCTCCTCCGGTAGGCTGGCTTGCAACAGAACCGAATCCAGGATGATGCCCAAGAATGAGACCCTCGTGGCAGGACCCTCAGTCTTTGAGTCCGCGATCGGAACAGTCAGACTGGCGAACAATCCGAGGAGGACGGTGAGTATGCCGGACCCGCCCTGCGGATCCTCGACAACAAGAAAATCGTCGAGGTAGTGGATGACCGACCGGAGGCCCCCGTGATGGATCAGGATCCAATGTAGCGCCTTGGCCAGCTGGTCGAATAACCATGGGCTACTCTTGGATCCAAACGTGAGCCTGTTGGCGAAAAAATACTGGCCGGCCCACTCAATGCCGTAGAATTGCCATAACTGCGGCAGGATGGGAAGGAGTTTAAATGCATCCGCAATGTCAACCTTTGCCAGCCAAGCGCCCCTACCATGCGACAGGATGGCCTCGATGGCGTCGTCCACTGAGGAATAACGCATGGAAAATTCTTCCGAGGGAATCAGAGAATTAAGGCTCGGAATACCGGACACATGAGGGGCGGACAGATCATAAATTAATCTTTTTTATTGGTGTTCTTCTTTGCCACTAAGCCGATGGGGTTAATGCGCCATGAGGAAAACGGGATGCGTGGGAACGGGCCTATGAGGAACCCCTTGGATACTTCCGACTGGAGCAACTCGCTAGTTGCTGGAGGGTCCAGGGTGGCGGACAGCAGATTCCTGCCCTCCCAGGGCACCTGCGGCAGAGTGATGAGCCCTGTGTGGAACCCCTGGCGGAAGCCTGCCAACAGGAACGCCACGAAGTCCTGATCATGGTGATCGCGAAGGAGTGCCGCCAAGAGGTCCACGTTGATGTCCGCTAGTCAGGAACCTTTGGAAGATTTCTTTGGGCAGGCGGACCGTGGGTGGGCCCTGAAGCACAGGGAGCAGACGTGGAGTGACCTGCAGCTGGCATATGAGCACCCCCCTGAATTAAAGTTATTGCAGACCTGGCTCTTCCCCAGGTAGACAATAGGTCTGCCGAGCTTGTCCGTGGAGGGGTTGGATGGAAATGACCCGGAGGTCCCCGGGATGGCCCTGTCCTGAGATGGGTGCGCGGTATTGGGGCACCATTCAGAGGAGTGGAAAATCGACTGACACGTCGCACAGTTGGGAGCCCTGAGGCCAGCGAAGTGACGGCAAAAGAGCTCGGTGTCAATCAAGGACCAGCTGGTGACATACTGGAACTGGGCCAGAGCTGCCGCCGCCTTAGCTGCAAAGGAACGGTTGTAGTCATAGAAGGCCGACCCACCATACTTGTGCCCTAGGTCAGTGACCAGGTACAAATAGCTGTCCAGCTCCTCTCTTCTCTCTGGCTGTGTGGTGCAGACGATGTCCCTGAAGAGGCTGAAGGCCAGGACAAATTCCGGGATGGTCAACTTGCGGTTGAGCCGCGAATCCTTGGCCCGAAGGACCACCGACACATCACCACAGTTGATGACCCGGTTCTCGGGAATATCTTGAGAGGCAATGAGGATTGATGCCAGATTGACATCTTTCCCCGCCAGGATGTCTCTTTTAAGGTTATCAGGAATGAAGTGAGAGGGGGACACTTGTGGAATGGGTCTTGGCGTACCTGTAGCCAGTCAGCCTGATGTAGAGGGAGTCATCAGCGGAACGGGAGCCGGGGGTACAACGGGTGGCCGGGATTCGAGCTCCGAAACCCTTGCCCGAACATCCGCCACCGAGTCCACCAGGGAATTCAGGGTCGCCTGTAGCTGCACCAGGGACAACTGGATGGCCGACGCCTCCGGCTGCACTGCCGCGGTGCTGGGGCTGGTCATAAGCAGTTTGTATAGCTCTGCCTTTCTTGCGGTGGCCGGGTGTGGAATGCCTCTTCGGTTTAACTCGGCCAACAGTTTTGGGATGGTCCAGCTCCGAAGGGATGAGGGACCCGCTTGGCTTGACACGATCGAGCCGGAGATGGAAAGGCCGTCCTCCATGCCCGAGGCTCGAGACATGGCAGAGCAGCTAAAAAATACAAGGCATGACAAAATAAACGGGAAAAAAAAAAAAGAGGGTGACGACGTACTGGAATTTGGATTGGTGCACGACAGAGAGACACGTACCGGTAACGGAATTCACGAGACGGCTCAGTCGAACCTGGCCTAACCGAACAGACGAAGACAATTACCGCGTGGTTATGACTTGACTGGGACCGAGGTGGTGCCAGTGCGAACTTACCTGAACAGGACTGAAAGGAACGGAGAACTGGGAACAAACTTCTGTAAATAAAGCAACAGGCGAAAAACATTTGAAAGTGCAGAGGACACGGGTGCCCACCAACCTGCGGAACCAGGCGAACTGGCCAGGCTGGGGCTCACCCTTAGGCCAAGTGACCATCCGAGCGCATCGGATCGGACACCTGACCGAAAAGAGAGCCGCCTGAGCGTACCAGGCGGTTTGACAGGAGAGAAGGCGCGTAGCCATGAAATAGAGGCTGCGCGTAGCAGCGGCCCGCGAAGGGCAGTGGTAAGCCATGAACCTAAGAGTTACGGAAAGCAAGAATGACCAGGGGAGAAGCCGAGGACGGCCCCTTTGGAAGACTTGAAAGCCGAAGGACAGGTGCGTGAACCCGTGTGATAGACAAGAAAAAACGTGGAGACCTGGGCGTAACAGGAGTGAACCGAGCCCTGGGCGTACCAGGGAAGGAGGAGGCGCCACCAAACCGTGACCGGACACACGACTGTGACCGGCCGACAAAGACTTGCCAACATGACCAAACACTGTGGCCTGGGCGAACCAGGAAGACCAGACACCCTGGACGTAACCAGGTGCCCGAGGTGGGATGGAGCCAGATCGGTCCTACGTGGGACACCCATCCTTGTCTAAACAGGGGAAATCTTTTTTTTTTTTTTTTTTTTATTGCGGGTTTTGTCGATACCGACTATATGGCAGGTTTTGTGCTGTAAATACTTCTATATATTATTATTTTTTTTTTTTATTGCGGGTTTTGTCGATACCGACTATATGGCGGGTTTTGTGCTGTGAATACTTCTATATATATATATTTTTTTTTTATAGCGGGTTTTGTCGATACCGACTATATGGCGGGTTTTGTGCTGTAAATACTTCTATATATATATATATATATTTTTTTTTTTAACGTTTATGTCTATGCGGACCATATGGCGGGGTTTGCAGAACGTACTTCTATTTTCATTCTTTTTTTTTTTTTCTGTCGACACAGACTATGTGGCGGGTTGGCTGTACACACTTTACATTAATTTATTTATTTTATTTAATTTATTTATTTATACTTCTTTTCTCTTTTCTTTCCCCTTTCCCCATCTGGCCTGGCTGCCCGTGAGCCCGCGCCCAGCGTGGAACGCAAGCTGACATTGCAGCCAGGGAGACCGGGCAGGGGGCGGGTGACGTCACTGGAAGCTCCGGAAGAGGAGTGCGTTCCAGCCTGGAACCCACGCCTATGTGCACCGGCTTCTATGCTGGACCCGAGGTGCAGCCTCGCCCAGGAACACAACCCCCCCCCCGATCGGGTAGATGCCGGATAGCGCAGGTTCGTCCCTGCTGCCGCCGGAAAGCTAGTGGAGCGGGCGGGGACCGGGACCAGGAAGTGCGTGCGTTCCACCCTGGAACGCATGCCTTCGTGCGCCGTGCCGGGAACAAGGTGAGCCGGCCAGACCAGTGAGAAACCCCCCCCCCTCCCCCGACATGGATGAGCCGGGCCGGCTTCCTGACGCCATACCAGGAAACACAGGGAGACGAGCGGAGGAGGGGACCCGGGAGCTACCCCTCCCACAAATGCAGGCTGAACCTCAGCCTTACCAACATATAATGAAAAAAAAGCAGACTGATGTACCAGCCCTAAAAAGGGCTTTTTGGGGTGCTGTCAGGACACTGTCCTTACAGCAGATGAGTCTGTGGACACAGAACACTGCCCTAGCTAACGCTTTCCCTATTAAATCAGTAGCAGCAGCACTGTCCCTCCGCTCACTAAAGAATGTAGCTTCCGAATGAATCTAAAATGGATGCTGTCCAGGAGGTGGGAGGCTCTGGGAGGGAGGGTCTGCTGCTGATTGGCTAGAATGTGTCTGCTGACTTTGAGGTACAGGGTCAAAGTTTACACAATGATGACGAATAGGGGGCGGACCGAACATCGCATATGTTCGCCCGCCGCGGCGAACACGAACAAGCTATGTTCGCCGGGAACTATTCGCCGGCGAACTATTCGGGACATCACTACCAGCAAGGTGACTTGTGTTATACGAACTTTCCATTGTGTGTGAATAAACACCAAGACTGTTTTGTGCAATTGCCTTGTGTGAACAAACACTGACATTTTGAGTTAAGAACTTGTGTTTTGTCTCTGTACTGCGCCCGCTTACCCTATCTACCAGAGCGAAACCCCACAATATATATACAGTGGATATAAAAAGTATACACACCCCTGTTAAAATGTCAGGTTTCTGTGATGTAAAAAAATGAGACAAAGATAAATCATTTCAGAACTTTTTCCACCTTTAATGTGACCTATAAACTGTACAACTCAATTGAAAAACAAACTGAAATCTTTTAGGTAGAGGGAAGAAAAAATATAAAAATAAAATAATATGGTTGCATAAGTGTGCACACGCTTTAACTAATACTTTGTTGAAACACCTTTTGATTTTATTACAGCACTCAGTCTTTTTGGGTATGAGTCTATCAGCATGGCACATTTTGACTTGCCCACTCTTCTTTGCAAAAACACTCCAAATCTGTCAGATTGTGAGCCCTCTTCAGATCACCCCACAGATTTTCAATCGGATTCAGGCCTGGGCTCTGGCTGGGCGATTCCAAAACTTTGATCTTCTTCTGGTGAAGCCATTCCTTTGTTGATTTGGATGTATGCTTTGGGTCATTGTCATGCTGAAAGATGAAGCCTGAAGGGTTTGTGAGAATATTGACTGGTATTTGGAACTGTTCATAATCCCCTCTAGCTTAACTAAGGCCCCAGTTCCAGCTGAAGAAAAACAGCCCCAAAGCATGATGCTGCCACCACCATGCTTCACTGTGGGTATGGTGTTCTTTTGGTGATGTGCAGTGTTGTTTTTGAGCCAAACATATCTTTTGGAATTATGGCCAAAAAGTTCAACCTTGGTTTCATTAGACCATAACACCTTTTCCCACATACTTTTGGAAGACTTCGGATGTGTTTTTGAAAAATGTAGCCTGGCTTGGATGTTTTTCTTCGTAAGAAAAGGCTTTCGTCTTGCCACTCTACCCCATAGCCCAGACATATGAAGAATACGGGAGATTGTTTTCACATGTACCACACAGCCAGTACTTGCCAGATATTCCTGCAGCTCCTTTAATGTTGTTGTAGGCCTCTTGTTGTGCCCATTCACAAGAAAGGTAGTAGGGAGGAATCGGGCAACTATAGGCCAGTAAGCCTGACATCAATAGTGGGGAAATTAATGAAAACCATACTTAAGGAGAGGATTGTGGAACATCTAAAATCCCATGGATTGAAAGATGAAAAACAGCATGGGTTTACTTCAGGGAGATCATGTCAAACGAATCTTATTGATTTTTTTGATTGGGTGACTAAAATAATAGATGGCGTAGGTGCAGGAGACATCGCTTATCTAGACTTTAGTAAGGCTTTTAATACTATCCCACATAGCAGGCTTATCAATAAATTGCAGTCTTTGTGCTTGGACTCCCATATTGTTGAATGGATTAGGCAGTGGCTGAGGGGCAGACAACAGAGGGTTGTAGTCAATGGAGTATATTCAGACCATGGTCTTGTTACTAGTGGGGTACCTCAGGGATCTGTTCTGGGACCCATATTATTTAATATCTTTATCAGTGAAATTGCAGAAGGCCTTGATAATAAGGTGTGTCTTTTTGCTGATGACACAAAGATTTGTAACAGGGTTGATGTTCCTGGAGGGATACACCAAATGGAAAAGGATTTAGGAAAACTAGAGGAATAGTCAAAAATCTGGCAACTAAAATTTAATGTTGATAAGTGCAAGATAATGCACCTGGGGCGTAAAAACCCAAGAGCAGAATGTAAAATCTGTGATACAGTCCTAACCTCAGTATCTGAGGAAAGGGATTTAGGGGTCATTATTTCAGAAGACTTAAAGGTAGGTAGACAATGTCATAGAGCAGCAGGGAATGCTAGCAGAATGCTTGGGTGTATAGGGAGAGGCATTACCAGTAGAAAGAGGGAGGTGCCACTCTACAGAGCACTAGTGAGACCTCATTTGGAGTATTGTGCTCAGTACTGGAGACCATATCTCCAGAAGGATATTGATACTTTGGAGAGAGTTCAGAGAAGAGCTACTAAACTAGTACATGGATTGCAGGATAAAACTTACCAGGAAAGATTAAAGGACCTTAACATGTATAGCTTGGAAGAAAGACGAGACAGAGGGGATATGATAGAAACTTTTAAATACATAAAGGGAATCAACAAGGTAAAAGAGGAGAGAATATTTAAAAGAAGAAAAACTGCTACAAGAGGACATAGTTTTAAATTCGAGGGGGAAAGGTTTAAAAGTAATATTAGGAAGTATTACTTTACTGAGAGAGTAGTGGATGCATGGAATAGCCTTCCTGCAGAAGTGGTAGCTGCAAATACAGTGAAGGAGTTTAAACACCTCCCGTCCGCACGTTGACTATAAACGTCAGGGCAACCCAGAGAGAAGGCAGGGACAGTGCCCAGGTGTCCCTGCCTTCTGGATCGCTGCATACACAGCTATGCGCTTCCTGTTCCGGCCTGGCGGTCATGTGATCGCCGGGATCGGAGAATGCAGGAGCTGTGTGAGGTCTTTCAGAAACCTCGATCAGCACTGCACTGAGGCTGTACAGCGCAATACAGCCCTGCACTGAGGCTGTACAGGGGGTGTATTTCTCCTGTAACTGGGGCTACTATGTCAGACCCAGTTACAGGAGAAATCAACAGTGAAAAAAAAAAGAAAAAGTGAAGTAAATGTCCCCCAGAGGTCTTGTATGACCTTATGGGGGTCAAAAAGTGTAAAATAAAAAAATAAAAAATAAAGTGTTAAAAAAATAAAATAAAAGAAAATGTTTCACATGTAAAAAATATTCCCCAAGTAAGGAATAAAAAAAAAAATAGAAAAAATAGAAAAAATAAAATAGACATATTTGGTATTGCTGCGTCTGTGACGGTCGGCTCTATAAATATATCACATAATCGACCCAGTCCGATAAACACCATAAAAAAATTAAAAAATAAATAACTGTCAAAAAAAGCTATTTTGTCACCTTACATCATAAAAAGTGCAACACCAAGTGATCAAAAAGGTGTATGTCCCACAAAATGGTACTAATAAAACCATCACCTCATCCCGCAAAAAATGAGCCCCTACATAAGAAAATTTCTCAAAAAATAAAAAAACTATAGCTCTTAGAACATGGGGACACTAAAACATAATTTTTTTGGTTTCAAAAAGGCTATTATTGTGTTAAAGTGAAATAAATAAAAAAATGTATACATATTAGGTATTGCCGCGACCGTAAAAACCATCTCTATAAAAATATCACATGACCTAACCCCTTGGGTGAACACCGTAAAAAAAAAAAAAAAAAACAGTGTCAAAACAAGCAATTTTTGTCACCAAGTGATCAAAAAGGCTTATGTCCCACAAAATGGTACCAATAAAACCGTCACCTCATCCCGCAAAAAATTAGCCCATACATAAGAAAATCTCTCAAAAAATAAAAAAAACTATAGCTCTCTGCCAAATTTGTCCGTTATTGCTGAATGTCCATCCCTACATTTGATCTGCTTTTGGGGGAGTTGAGGCCTGGCTTAACGTTCATGAACACCGACATGCGGCGTTGTGTTTCAGCTGAAGAACGGCTAATTATAACTCTGAGGTATGTAAATTTTTGAGCAGTCAGGAAAAAAGCTATGTATTTTATGTCCGATATATAGCTGATTTAAAGCTGCATAATATCATGAAAAATGTGATGGTCATAGTGTTTATAGCGTTTATCAATTTTTTTTTTATGTTTTCACAGATTTTTGGCAACAGGAAACTCATTTGCCTCATTACATTTTGAATTCCGCATGGGGACCTCCACAATAGCAGGAATAGTGAGGGCTACCTGTGCCACCATGTGGTTGCGACTGTCCCACAGACAGGGCCTGTCCTGGACATCCACAATCAGCTTCTCCACGTCCATGGGCTTGCTGGCTTGTCTTGGCATATTTGCAGGTCCTCAGAACAAGAGCAGCCAAACCAGGTAGGGACATGTAGCACTGAAAAAACTCACTTCCTGTCTAATCTCCCTTTTCAAGTGTTGCTAAGAAATCTGCGTTAAAAATGGAACGCAACGCATTGCATCCGGATGCAATGCGTTATTAACGCATCCCCATTCATTTCTATGGGGCCTGTCCTGCGTGAAAAACGCAGAATATAGAGCATGCTGCGATTTTCACGCAACGCAGAAGTGATGCGTGAAAAACAACGCTCATGTACACTGCCCCATTGAAATGAATGGTGCCGGATTCAGTGCGGGTGCAATGCGTTCACCTCCCGCAATGCACCCGCGCGGGAATCTCACCCGTGTGAACTCAGCCTTATGCAACCACATTATTTTAGTTTTTTTTGTTTTCTTCCCTCCACCTAAAAGATTTTAGTTTGTTTTTCAATTGAGTGGTACAGTTTATAGGTCACATTAAAGGTGGAAAAAGTTCTGAGATGATTTTTCTTTGTCTCATTTTTTGACATCACAGAAACCTGACATTTTAACAGGGGTGTGTAGACTTTTTATATCCACTGTATATATATATATATATATATATATATATACAGTTGCAAGAAAAAGTATGTGAACCCTTTGGAATGATATGGATTTCTGCAAAAATTGGTCATAAAATGTGATCTGATCTTCATCTAAGTCACAACAATAGACAATCACAGTCTGCTTAAACTAATAACACACAAATAATTAAATGTTACCATGTTTTTATTGAACACACCATGTAAACATTCACAGTGCAGGTGGAAAAAGTATGTGAACCCTTGGATTTAATAACTGGTTGAACCTTCTTTGGCAGCAATAACTTCAACCAAACGTTTCCTGTAGTTGCAGATCAGACGTGCACAACGGTCAGGAGTAATTCTTGACCATTCCTCTTTACAGAACTGTTTCAGTTCAGCAATATTCTTGGGATGTCTGGTGTGAATCGCTTTCTTGAGGTCATGCCACAGCATCTCAATCAGGCTGAGGTCAGGACTCTGACTGGGCCACTCCAGAAGGAGTATTTTCTTCTGTTTAAGCCATTCTGTTGTTGATTTACTTCTATGCTTTGGGTTGTTGTCCTGTTGCAACACCAATCTTCTGTTGAGCTTCAGCTGGTGGACAGATGGCCTTAAGTTCTCCTGCAAAATGTCTTGATTAAACTTGGGAATTCAGCTTTCCTTCGATAATAACAATCCGTCCAGGCCCTGACGCAGCAAAGCAGCCCCAAACCATGATGCCCCCACCACCATACTTCACAGTTGCGATGAGGTTTTGATGTTGGTGTGCTGTGCCTCTTTTTCTCCACACATAGTGTTGTGTATTTCTTCCAAACAACTCAACTTTGGTTTCATCTGTCCACAGAATATTTTGCCAGTACTGCTGTGGAACATCCAGGTGCTCTTGTGCAAACTGTAAACGTGCAGCAATGTTATTTTTGGACAGCAGTGGCTTCCTCTGTGGTATCCTCCCATGAAATCCATTCTTGTTTAGTGTTTTACGTATCGTAGATTCGCTAACAGGGATGTTAGCATATGCCAGAGACTTTTGTAAGTCTTTAGCTGACACTCTAGGATTCTTCTTCACCTCATTGAGCAGTCTGCGCTGTGCTCTTGCAGTCATCTTTACAGGACGGCCACTCCTAGGGAGAGTAGCAGCAGTGCTGAACTTTCTACATTTATAGACAATTTGTCTTACTGTGGACTGATGAACAGCAAGGCTTTTGGAGATACTTTTATAACCCTTTCCAGCTTTATGCAAGTCAACAATTCTTAATCGTAGGTCTTCTGAGAGCTCTTTTGTGCGAGGCATCATTCACATCAGGCAATGCTTCTTGTGAAAAGCAAACCCAGAACTGGTGTGTGTGTTTTTTATAGGCAGGGCAGTTGTAACCAACACCTCCAATCTCATCTCATTGATTGGACTCCAGTTGGCTGACACCTCACTCCAATTAGCTCTTGGAGATGTCCTTAGTCTAGGGGTTCACATACTTTTCCCACCTGCACTGTGAATGTTTACATGGTGTGTTCAATAAAAACATGGTAACATTTAATTCTTTCTGTGTTATTAGTTTAAGCAAACTGTGATTGTCTATTGTTGTGACTTAGATGAAGATCAGATCACATTTTATGACCAATTTGTGCAGAAATCCATATCATTCCAAAGGGTTCACATACTTTTTCTTGCAACTGTATATATATATTTGCCCTTAAAGACTGCTATTGAATTTGCCGCACAAAAATTCCCATACAACACAGTTGGCCTCATCCGGAGAAACTTGATACATTCTGTAACTGCCTCAATCAGCATCGAAAGGGTGGAGGGAAAGCGTAGAAACATTTCCATTTTCCTAATCTCAAGGGAAATGCTCTTTCATTTATGTAGATGAGGACTAACAGAGAAAGGACTGGGAAGCAGCTGCCTGACCTCTCTGCTGCAGGGCACAAGATGTGAGGGTCTGAGTTCTATTCCAGCACTACTTACGACACCATTTCCTCCTTGGCCACATTACTTTGAAAAGCTACACGACTGCACCTCATTATACATCACACAGGTACACAATGTGCATTATTAATTCAGTCCAAGGGCCAGGAAGTATTTTAGGTAACAAATGGCCCTTTTCTGGCTTTTAACAATCGTTACTATAGAAAGTTGCTGATATTGCAGGATATAACTTAAAAATAACCTTAAAGAGGTTGGTCCATCTGGGACTTTGATGGCCTATTGATCTGGTAAGTCATCAATGTCAGATGGGTGCTGGTCCCACATCTGGGACCCGCTCCTATCTCCAGAATGAGGCCTCAAAGTGAACAGAGAGCAGCTGCTTATTCAGTTCCAAAAACAGCAGAGCGCTGACTTGGCTATTTCTTGCAGTCCCATAGTGGTGAACGGAGAGATGACCATGCTTGCCCAATGTGCTCTCCATTCAACACCATGGGACTTCCGAAAACAGCTGAGCGAGCTCCCATAGTGATGAATGAAAGAAATATAATATTTAAGGTAACAAAACAGAATAGGTCTTGGTTCTGCAGCAGACCATCTGTGGAATCAGGTGAGTATATTGGTTGTATCCAGTCAGTGTATGGTGATATTATCCAGTCAGGGTATGATAGTGTTATCCAGTCACTGTATGGTGGTATTATCCAGTTGCAGTACGGAGGTGTTATCTAAGCATGGTAAGTGGTGTTATTCAGTCACGATATGATGGTATTATCCAGTCACAGTATAGAGGTGTTATCTAGGCATGGTATAGTGGTGTTATCCAGTCCCTATATGGTGGTATTTTCCAGTCACAGTATGGTAGTGTTATCTAAGCATGGTATAGTGGTGCTATCCAGTCACGATATGGTGGTATTATCCAGTTGCAGTATGGTGGTGTTCTCTAAGTATGGTATAGTGGTGCTATCCAGTCACTATATGATGGTATTTTCCAGTCACAGTATGGTAGTGTTATCTAAGCATGGTATAGTGGTGCTATCCAGTCACGATATGGTGGTATTATCCAGTTGCAGTATGGTGGTGTTCTCTAAGTATGGTATAGTGGTGTTATCCAGTCACTATATGATGGTATTATCCAGTCGCAGTATGGAGGTGTTATCTAAGCATGGTATAGTGGTGCTATCCAGTCACTATATGATGGTATTATCCAGTCACAGTATGGTGGTGTTATCTAAGCATGGTATGGTGATGTTGTCCAGTCACAGTATGGTGGTATTATCCAGTCGCAGTATGGTGGTGTTATCTAAGCATGGTATAGTGATGTTACCCAGTTACTATATAGTGGTATTATTCAGTTGCAGTATGGAGGTGTTATCTAGGCATTGTATAGTAGTGCTATGCAGTCACAGTATCGTGGTATTATCCAGTTGCAGTATGAGATGTTATCTAAGCATGGTATAGTGGTGTTATCCAGTCAACCAGTCAAGGTATGGTGGTATCATCCAGTCGCAGTATGGTGGTGTTCTCTAAGCATGGTACAGTGGTGTTATCCAGTCGCTATATGGTGGGATTATCGAGGCACAGCATGGTGGTGTTTCTAAGCATGGTATAGTGGTGCTATCCAGTCACAATATGGTGGTATTATCCAGTTGCAGTATGGAGGTGTTATCTAAGCATGGTATAGTGATGTTATCCAGTCACTATATGATGGTATTATCCAGTCGCAGTATGGTGGTGTTATCTAAGCATGGTATAGTGATGTTACCCAGTTACTATATAGTGGTATTATTCAGTTGCAGTATGGAGGTGTTATCTAGGCATGGTATAGTGGTGCTATGCAGTCACAGTATGGTGGTATTAGGGCTCTTTCACACTTGCGTTCTTGTCTTCCGGCATAGAGTTCCGTCGTCGGGGCTCTATGCCGGAAGAATCCTGATCAGGATTATCCTAATGCATTCTGAATGGAGAGAAATCCGTTCAGGATGCATCAGGATGTCTTCAGTTCCGGAACGGAACGTTTTTTGGCCGGAGAAAATACCGCAGCATGCTGCGCTTTTTGCTCCGGCCAAAAATCCGGAACACTTGCCGCAAGGCCGGATCCGGAATTAATGCCCATTGAAAGGCATTGATCCGGATCCGGCCTTAAGCTAAACGTTGTTTCGGCGCATTGCCGGAGCCGACATTTAGCTTTTTCAGAGTGGTTACCATGGCTGCCAAGACGCTAAAGTCCTGGCAGCCATGGTAAAGTGTAGCGGGGAGCGGGGGAGCAGTGTACTTACCGTCCGTGCGGCTCCCCGGGCGCTCCAGAGTGACGTCAGGGCGCCCCAAGCGCATGGATCATGTGATCACATGGATCACGTCATCCATGCGCATGGGGCGCTCTGACGTCACTCTGGAGCGCCCCGGGAGCCGCACGGACTGTAAGTATACTGCTCCCCCGCTCCCCGCTCCTACTATGGAAACCAGGACTTTAATAGCGTCCTGGGTGCCATAGTAACACTGAACGCATTTGGAAGACGGTTCCGTCTTCAAATGCTTTCAGTACACTTGCGTTTTTCCGGATCCGGCGTGTAATTCCGGCAAGTGGAGTACACGCCGGATCCGGACAACGCAAGTGTGAAAGAGGCCTTATCCAGTTGCAGTATGAGATGTTATCTAAGCATGGTATAGTGGTGTTATCCAGTCGCAGTATGGTGGTGTTCTCTAAGCATGGTATAGTGGTGCTATCCAGTCGCTATATGGTGGTATTATCCAGTCACAGCATGGTGGTGTTATCTAAGCTTGGTATAGTGGTGCTATCCAGTCACAATATGGTGGTATTATCCAGTTGCAGTATGGAAGTGTTATCTAAGCATGGTATAGTGATGTTATCCAGTCACTATATGATGGTATTATCCAGTCGTAGTATGGTGGTGTTATCTAAGCATGGTATAGTGATGTTACCCAGTTACTATATAGTGGTATTATTCAGTTGCAGTATGGAGGTGTTATTTAGGCATGGTATAGTGGTGCTATCCAGTCACAATATGGTGGTATTATCCAGTTGCAGTATGGAGGTGTTATCTAGGCATGGTATAGTGGTGTTATCCAGTCACTATATGATGGTATTATCCAGTCGCAGTATGGTGGTGTTATCCAGTTGCAGTATAGAGGTGTTATCTAAGCATGGTATAGTGATGTTACCCAGTTACTATATAGTGGTATTATTCAGTTGCAGTATGGAGGTGTTATCTAGGCATGGTATAGTGGTGCTATGCAGTCACAGTATGGTGGTATTATCCAGTTGCAGTATGGAGGTGTTCTCTAAGTATGGTACAGTGGTGTTATCCAGTCGCTATATGGTGGTATCATCTAGTTGCAGTATGGAGGTGTTCTCTAAGTATGGTACAGTGGTGTTATCCAGTCGCTATATGGTGGTATCATCCAGTCGCAGTTTGGTGGTGTTCTCTAAGCATGGTACAGTGGTGTTATCCAGTCGCTATATGGTGGTATTATCCAGTCACAGTATGGTGGTGTTAGCTAAGCATGGTATAGTGGTGCTATCCAGTCACGGTATGGTGGTATTATCCAGTCGCAGTATGGTGGTATCCTCTAAGCATTGTTTAGCAAACTGAAACTAGACAAAAAGATGGTGCAAAAGTTGTCAAAACAAACTTGTGTCTAGCACGTCATAAATGAAACATTGTGCTGCATGCACGCCATATGTTTGGAACAACATAAGTTCTGGTGTAAATCAAGACACTTTCCAGGTGCAGTGACATTGATATATCTCCCCAGGGGTTCCTTAATCTCTTTTTACTTGCCTAGTCATGAACTTCACTCTGGCAAAGACCAAATGTTTCTATTGTATCTCTCTCTGTATATCTATCTGTATTTTTATAATAATTCATTATGTCTGTTCAACCTTTCTGTAAAGTGAAATCGTATTGAGAGTGGAAAAGCTGCACAAAACCATCACCACAGCAGTCAGTTCTTCATATAATAAATGTCCCTTTAAGGCTGCGATCTATCATCATATTCCTAGAAACCTCTGTAGAGATCCATATACTTAACCCTCTACATCACTGTTTAATATTATCTCGATAACCATCATAATATCCAATGGTTTAAAATCTGTTTCAGTTGCAAGCTGTCATTTTTTTCTTCTCTAGACTCTACTGTGGGAAAATGAACTTCTTTCTCAGTCACCCATGACATCTGACCGTTCAGCTGATCACGAGAACATTGCGGTCAACCACAGCTCCACTTGATATCATCATCTTGAGCACAGTTCCTGCCGTTGCATGGCACCACTTACATCACCTGCTCTGTTACTGAAGAAAAATCCTTCCTCTTGCATTTGTGATAACTCTGTGGTCTCTGCTTAACACGTACGTCGTAAAGGTGCGCAGAGCTTTCTGTAAATTAGACTGACGTACTTAACAGTAATGAAAGCTGACCACAAACTCTAATGAGAAAACCGCTGCACGTGGCCTAATAGATTTACTGTAACAGCAACCATAGATGCAAATATAGGAGAAGTATCCGCAGTCATATGTGTGTGATTCTAGCTGTACACTTATACTCTATCTCAGGGATGCTCAACCTGCGGCCCTCCAGCTGTTGCAAAACTACAACACAACTACAATAAGCTCGGACAGCCTACAGCTATCGTCCTACAGCAGGGCATGGTGGGAGTTGTAGTTTTACAACAGCTGGAGGGCCACAGATTGAGCATCCCTGCTCTATCTCATATCTATCTATTAAACAATATATCAAATATCCATCTTTTATCTATTTTCATCTATCTATCTATCAAATATCTATTATCTATCTATTTTCATCTATGTATTCAGTTATCTTTCACCTGTCTATCTATCTATCTGTCACAAAACTATCTCATATCTATCTATCTGTCACAAATCTATCTATCTATCTATCTATCTATCTATCTATCTATCTATCTATCTATCTATCTATCTATCTATCTATCCATCCATCCATCCATCTATCTACGAACAACTTAAAAGCAAAACCAACTGTAAATATGTGCATGTTCCTTCTTTATACCCTTAGGGCTCATGCATGCGGCCGTAGCCATTTTTGCGGTCCCAAAATTGTGGATCCGCAAAACATGGACACCGGCCGTGTGCGTTCCGCATCTTGTGGATCGGTACATCTTGCCCTCTGTTGGAACTGCCTATTCTCGACCGCAAATCGCAATGTTCTATTTTTTATTTATTTTTTGCTCAGACATGGAATGAACGGGTCCGCATCCGATCTGCAAAGAATGCGGATCCGATGCGGACTGAAACTGCAGTCTTGAGGCCTTAGTATACCTTCACACGCTGCCGATTTTGTTGCAGAATTTTCAGCAACTGAAAATAGGTTCCGTTCACTTGAATGCAGTGCTTTAAGTGGGCCAAAAGAGGTGCCGGTACTCTATTAGGCGCCGGTGCTCCCCCCCCCTGCACATCAGACCCCCCCATCACACACATATATATTAGTTCCTCTATGTACCAGTACAGTACCCCCCCCCACCACCGCACATTCGTTCCTCTCTGTACCAGTACCCCCCTGCACATCAGACCCCCCCCCCACTCATCACACACACACACATTAATTCCTCTCTGTACCAGTACCCCCCTGCCAGGGGGGTACTGGTACAGAGAGGAATTAATGTGTGTGTGTGTGTGATGAGGGGGGGGTCTGATGTGCAGGGGGGTACTGGTTCAGAGAGGAACGAATGTGCGGTGGTGGGGGGGGGGGGGGTACTGGTACATAGAGGAACTAATATATATGTGTGTGATGGGGGGTCTGATGTGCAGAGGGGTACTGGTACAGAGAGGCACTAATGTGTGGTGGTGGTGGGGGGGGGGGGTACTGGTAAAGAGAGGAACTAATGTGTGTGATGAGGGGGGGGGGGGTCTGATGTGCAGGGGGGTACTGGTACAGAGAGGCACTAATGTGTGGTGGGGGTGGGGGGGGGGGGGTCCTGGTACATAGAGGAACTAATATATATGTGTGTGATGGGGGGTCTGATGTGCAGGGGCCCCCTACACATCAGACCCACCCATCAGACACATATATATTAGTTCCTCTATGTACCAGTACCCCCCCCCCCCCCCACCACCGCACATTCGTTCCTCTCTGTACCAGTACCCCCCTGCACATCAGACCCCCCCCCCCTCATCACACACATTAATTCCTCTCTGTACCAGTACCCCCCTGCCAGGGGGGGGGGGGGGGTACTGGTACAGAGAGGAACTAATGTGTGTGGGGGGAGGGGGGGTGCCTGTCACTCACCAGTACTCTTCAGAAGTTGGATTCCAAAGCAAAGTCGATGTTCTTTGCTGCACCGTCCGACTCCTGACTCCAAGGAGGACCAGTCACTGGTCGCCGCACTGATCGCTCCTCAGTCACAGGCGCGCGGGAAGGAGTTGACGTCACCTAACGTGAGGTCAACTCCCTGCCTGCGCCAGCCTGAGCCGTACTCTGCAACGACCCGCCCCCCTCCACTAGCTGCCCAGCCAACGACATTAGGGAGGAGATACTGCCAGCTCTCCGCTGCGCTCCGGTACCGGAAACCCACGTACTGGGCGCACGGAGAGGTGCTGGTACTCTCCAGGGCAATTTTTGGAAGTGGCGGTACTGAGTACCGCCGCGTTCCGGCCCACTTCAAGCACTGCTTGAATGAGTAGGTAAGAACATGGATTTCTGCAAGCCGCATTCAGATGAAAGAAACCCTTAGTTTACATAAGGGGTCAACATCCTTTGTCACTCCTGCAGCTGTGAAACTACAACTCCCAGCATACACACTTACTCAGTTGCTCTTGTAACTCCCAAGAAGTGAAAGGAGCATTTTGGGAGTTGTAGTTTCAGAACAAATGGAGTACAGGCGGTTGCTGATTCCTGGTCTAGATCAATGGTGGTCAAACTGCAAATCGCCCCCTTGTGGTAGTGAAGCACAGCTGGGGTGGCAGTTCTTAGAAGAAAAATGGCTTGAAAAAAAGCCACGGTAAAAACACATTGCACTTTTAGGAGCAAAACGGAACCCATGCTTTCCATCCCTAAAAAAATAAATGTGCGAAGGAAGCCTAAATTGTGACCTGGACTTTGACCACTTGTCATAGACCGACTATTATAATGGAATAAAACAGTATTAAATGTGAATAGCATTTAGCACAAAAACAAGAAAAGGGGGGATGTACAGTATCATTGTAGGTGTATTTGAGGTCAGTTTTTAGATATGCGCCCCTGCAACAACATTTATGAAAATAGTGCACTGTAATAATAAATTTGGCACAAGTGCAATATGGTTGCGCCTATTTGAGCAGAAAGTACACCTGGGGGATGCCTGGCGTACATTTGTGACTTTTTGGAGACTTTTGAAAAAGTAGTACTGTGACACAAAATGTACATACCATGAAATTCTGTCCAAAATTTCACTCCAAATGGGAATTTATCAGTATAGGTGTATTTGAGGTCAGTTTCTAGATTAGGGTTGCTGTGTGCAAATTTATGACATTGGTGCACAGTAATAATAAATTTAAGGCAAGTACAATGTTGTTTTACAGCTATATCAGTGAGGCTACTTTCACACTTGCGGCAGGACGGATCCGACATGCTGTTCACCATGTCGGATCCGTCCTGCGGCTATTTCGCCGTGCCGCCGGACCGCCACTCCGTCCCCATTGACTATAATGGGGACGGGGGCGGAGCTCTGGCACAGCACGGCGGTGCACGGCGAAAGCCGCTGGACTAAAAAGCCTGACATGCAGTAATTTTAGTCCGGCGGCCTTTCCGCCGTGCTGCGCCAGAGCTCCGCCCCCGTCCCCATTATAGTCAATGGGGACGGAGCGGCGGTCCAGCGGCACGGCGAAATAGCCGCAGGACGGATCCGACATGATGAACAGCATGTCGGATCCGTCCTGCCGCAAGTGTGAAAGTACCCTAAAAAGTACGCCTGGGGGATGCCTGGAGTGGAGTTGCAACGTTTTTGCAACTTTTTAAAAAGTCGTAAAACCTAAATGACCCATTAAACAAAACCTGTCATCAACTTTATGCTGATCTCACTGAGGGCAGCAAAAAAATTGAGACAGAAATGCTGATTTCAGCGGTGTGTGACTCATCAGCTAAAAGTAAGTGGTTGCCGAGAACCAGCATCATAATTATTGCAGCCCGGGCCTGGAAAAGAGTCATATCTACCTGAGAAGAGTCATGGTAATTCATAATCTTCTGCTCTCCCGCCCATCTGCTGATGATTGGCAGTTCTCTCCTAGAGAGAAAGGGAGAAAACTAGGTAGAAGACTGGTGGTCATCAGCAGGAGAGCAGGAATTCATGAATAACCAGGACTCTTCTCAGGTGGCCGGGACTCTTTTCCAGGCCCAGTCTGCAATGATTGTGATGTTGGTTCTCGGCAACCAATTACTTTTAACTTATAAATGACAGACCGCTGAAATCAACTCACCTGTCTCTACTTTATTCTGCTGTTAGTATGGGCAGCATAAAGTTGATGACAGGTTCCCTTTAAAGTGATATTCACTAAGTCCTACTCCCCTTTTGAAAGTAGCACGAGATGATGCAGGAGGCCAAAAGTCGCAAAATTGCACCAACAGATGTGACACTTTTGATAAGTTTCCCCCCAAACCTGTAAGTGGCGCTCAACAAGTTGTAAAATTTACCCCAAAAAGTCTCAAAAACCATCTACTTGGGACTTTTTGAAACCAGAAATTCTGGCGTGTAAGGCTTGATAAATTCCCCAATAGTTTTTCCCCACTCTTACAACTGATTTAATCAATGATATATCACACAATATGGCAACCCATTATCTGGCATGCATTTTTCTCTCTTTTGTTTAGTTAATCCAGGATAGTACCTTGTACTCAGGCCTGGCATTTGTACTAGCTAGCTATAAAGCTACCGGTGTAAAGGTCAACTGGCTTAGCTGCCCATAGTAATCAGATTCCACCTTTCATTTTTCAGAGCACCTTTGGAAAATGAAAGGTGGCATCTGATTGGTTGCTATGGGCAGCTAAGCCAGTTTACCTTTACACCAGTTTTGAGAAATCACCCCCACTGTCTTCTGCTTTCTCATAATTCAGTTCAATGGCATAAAGAGTAAATCCAAGTTAGGGCTCATGCACAGGAACGTGTGTGCCCCGTGCCCGTACTGAAGACCTTAAACAGAGGGTAGGTAATATATGGACACTGGCAGTGTAAATTCCGTATCACGGATGCAGATCCATTGATTTGAATAGGTTTGCAGTCCGCAAGAAACGGTCCAGTTGCACGGATCGGAAGCCCACAAAAGCACTACAAAGCCTCCGCACTGCAAAAAGAAAAGGGCATGTCCTATTTGTAGTGCGGACCTTCTCTTGCGGATCATGGACCCATTTAAGTGAATGGGTCCGCATCTGCAAACACTATGCACACGGATAGCACCCGTGCATTGCAGACGGCAATTTGCGTTTCACACCGTGGGCACTGGACACACACGTTCGTGTGCATGAGCCCTAAGAGCCAGCCATATAGGAGGAGATTTACTAATCATAAATTATCTGGAATTCTCCCTCACATGCTGTGCGCCCCATGAAAGGGGTTATCCCATGCAGTGGTGTACATAGAGAAGTAAGAAGTAAGGGCCCCATAGCAAGGATAAACCAGGCCCCCTACACAGGACTGAAGGGTTTCCACTGCCTTATTAGCTAAAAGTTGTTCCTTTAGAGGGTTGTTCACCCCCAGTAGAAGAGGAGATAATCCCAACTAAGACTGGGCACCCTCTTGCCGTGGGCCCTATAGCGGTCGCGTGGTCTGCCGCTATGGTAGTTATGCCCCTGATCCTATGAATAATGTAAAAAATCAGATATCAAATAGTACATGACAATCTCTTTCTAACAAAGCTAGAACCAGCCCTGTACCTCACATGGATCCAGAGATCTCCCCATTCATTGCTCTGCTAGATGTATATCCAGCTGACAGCTCAAGGGGAGTGTCTTATCTGCTGCAGCTAAGGCGCGTGTCCATTCTGCTGCAGATGTCTCCCTATCACAGCACAGGAGGTGTGTCTCAGCTCTCCCTATCACAGCACAGGAGGTGTGTCTCAGCTCTCCCTATCACAGCACAGGAGGTGTGTCTCAGCTCTCCCTATCACAGCACAGGAGGTGTGTCTCAGCTCTCCCTATCACAGCTCAGGAGGCAGTTGAAGGAGGGAACTGAGCATGTGCGGCCTTCTTAATGAGCCGGTCAAAGAAATAAGAAATTAACTGGCACTATACAGATACATTTTATTGAATAACTCAGTGGCTATACTAAATTTTTTATTACATGCAATTGCAAAAGAATTCAGATCCAGGTGCTGGTTTGAAAACTGTAGAATATTTTTTGTGGGTCATTAAAAGAGTCGTCCAGGATCGTAAAAAACATTACTGCTTGCTTCTAAGGCTACTTTCACACTTGCGCTTTCCCTTTCCGCTATTGAGATCCGTCATAGGAGCTCAATAGCGGGGGAAAACGCTTCTGTTTTGTCCCCATTCATTGTCAATGGATACAAAACAACTGAACTAAAAGGAGTACACCAGAATGCATTCTGTTCCATTTGGTTGAGTCCCCATCGCGGATAAAATAGCACTGCAAGCAGCATTTTTCTGTCCACGATGTGGTGCGGAGCAAGATGTCCTGATACACAATGTAAGTCAATGGGGATGGATTCGTTTTCTCTGATACAACCGAAAACGGATCCGTCACCCATTGACTTTCAACGGTGTTCATGACGGATCCAGCAAAAACACTGGTGTGAAAGTAGCCTAACACCTGTGCCACTCCTGTCCACAGGTTGTGTGTAGTATTGCAGCCCCATTCACTTCAACAGTGCTGAGCTGCAATACCAGACACAATCCATAGACAAGTGTGGCTGGAAGAAACCAATCATGATTTCCTGATTCTGGACAACCCCTTTAAATAGGGTCTACTTTGTAAAGTGCCTACAGCATGGGCTACTTGGCATGTCTTCTGACTGTCTAAATTTTTGATAATAGAAATAAATGGGGTTTAAGCAAGACTTGCAAGTCGTCATGGCCAGGGGCGTAGCTATAGGGGAAGCAGGGGAAGCTGGTGCTTTGGGGCCCAAACTTAGAAGGGGCCCACCTAGGAAGAGGACTAAAAGATTTTATTGTGAGAGCCCACTAAACAGTATTATATAATACAATAATACAACATTATATACAAGGACATGGCATACAGTATACACATGTAGGAAACAAACGGAGCAGCTGCTGGACCTCTTCTGGTAGAGCAATCATGACTAACCACAGGAGTGATGGTTGCACGGGAGAAGGGGGTTGCGAAGAAGTTGCTGAAGGTGGCCCCTTTCAAAAGTTTGCCGTGGGGCCCAGTTAATTCTAGTTACACCTCTGGTCACGGCCACAGAATTGCAGAACATCCAGCAGTGTTGGAATTTTTAGCAGAGATATGCTCATCTGATGATCACCAATCATCCTACCACATCTGCAGGAAGCATAATACATATCACCCCCTCCACCAGTTCCTTACACATGACAAATATACTCAGTTATGTAAATTATAGTTTCGTTCACACGATGGAGGCAAAAAAGCATTCTTTTGGTTAGTATCAGGCTCGTATATATTGGTATGCCTTTTTTCCACCATATGGATTAGTGTAATCGGCCTGTCTCTCATCTAAGGGTCTATTAATTTACAGTGAAGCATAATGTAGACATATAATGGGGGAGATTTATCAAAACTTGTGTAAAATAAACCTGGCTTAGTTGCCTGTAGCAACCAATCAGATTCCACCTTTCATTTTCCAGAGCTCTTTTGGAAAATGAAAGGTGGAATCTGATTGTTTTCTATGGCCAACTAAGCCAGTTTTCCTTTACACCAGTTTGATAATCTCCCCCAATGTGTTTTTCTTCACCATTAAAAGTGTTGGTTAGGCAGGACGGGAATAAGGTTGTGCAATAAATTTGGTGAAGGTTTCTATCCCACCTCTGGAACTCGAAGGTAACCTGACTCCCTACCTCAATCACATATAGGAAAGGTGGCTCTGTGTACATGGGGCAATAAAGTTGAGAAGGTTCCCTAGGTTCCTAAGGTGGTGAAGGCGTCAGGGTATGCACCCGTCCATTCACTGTGCAGGGTAAAGCTACACCACCCAATACTCTGAAATGGATCTGCAAGACCTGTCTCCGACTTAGTAGATAGTTAGGACAGCAGTTGAGGAGCAGAAACACCGGGCAGGACAGATGTACTTATGAAGAAGGTGAAGCAGATAAAACAATGCGTTTCGGAGAAGCTTAGGTCCCCTTCATCAGGTTAAAAAACTTCATATAGACGTAGTGTACAATCAGTGGCGTCGCCAGGGGGGGGCCAGAGGGGGCCACGGCCCCCCCTACATCACGCTGTGCCCCCCAAACTAAAATGCCCCCCCCCCCAAAGTGAGCCGCCGCACTGCCGCAGTCGGGTACAGGGAGATGTGTGCTTCCATTGCGCTCATCTCCATAGTAATCTGCCTGTGCTACGGATGTGCAGGGGAGGGAGAGGCGTGTCCCTTCCCCTTCCTCTGATAGGCTGCAGGCACTAGGGCGGCAGCCTATCAGAGGCCGGCGCAGGCGCAGAGGCCGCCTGAGCCATACAGCGTGGGACACAGGCCGTTAGAGGCCTGCATCGCATCGCTGACATGGAGGTAAGTATAACTGTTTTTTGGGGGGGTTTTTTTGCAATATTTTTACAGGCACAATAAGGGGGGCTCTTGTTACTGGCACATTGGGGGGCTTATTACTGGCACATTCGGGGGGCTTATTACTGGCACATTGGGGGGGCTTATTACTGGCACATTGGGGGGGATTATTACTGGCACATTGGGGGGATTATTACTGGCACATTGGGGGGGCTTATTACTGGCACATTGGGGGGCTTATTACTGGCACATTGGGGGGGCTTATTACTGGCACATTGGGGGGGCTTATTACTGGCACATTGGGGGAGCTTATTACTGGCACATTGCGGGGGCTTATTACTGGCACATGATGGGGGGCTTATTACTGGCACATGATGGGGGGCTTATTACTGGCACATGATGGGGGGGCTTATTACTGGCACATGATGGGGGGCTTATTACTGGCACATGATGGGGGGCTTATTATTGGCACATGATGGGGGGCTTATTATTGGCACATGATGGGGAGCTTATTACTGGCACATGATGGGGGGGCTCTTGTTACTGGAACATTGGGGGGGCTCTTATTACTGGCACGTGATGGGGCTAGGCTCTTATTACTGGCACGTGATGGGGGGCTTATTACTGGCACATGATGGGGGGGCTTATTACTGGCACATGATGGGGGGGGCTTATTACTGGCACATGATGGGGGGGCTTATTACTGGCACGTTATGGGGGCTGGGCTCTTATTACTGGCACGTGATGCGGGGCTTATTACTGGCACATGATGGGGGGGCTTATTACTGGCACATGATGGGGGGGCTTATTACTGGCACATGATGGGGGGCTTATTACTGGCACATGATGGGGGGGCTTATTACTGGCACATGATGGGGGGGCTTATTACTGGCACATGATGGGGGGCTTATTACTGGCACATGATGGGGGTGCTTATTACTGGCACATGATGGGGGGTTATTACTGGCACATGATGGGGGGCTTATTACTGGCACATGATGGGGGGCTTATTACTGGCACATGATGTGGGGGCTCTTGTTACTGGAACATTGGGGGGGCTCTTATTACTGGCACGTGATGGGGGCTGGGCTCTTATTACTGGCACGTGATGGGGGCTTATTACTGGCACATGATGGGGGGCTTATTACTGGCACATGATGGGGGGGCTTATTACTGGCACATGATGGGGGGCTTATTACTGGCACATGATGGGGGCCCTTATTACTGGCACTTGATGGGGGGCACTTATTACTGGCACATTATTGGTGGGCACTATAGGGGCATCTACTGAGACCACAAAGAAGGGGTATTTTATATGGGGTGCTCTGTACAGTAGTATTTTATACTGGGACACATGGTGGGTACTATGGGAAAGGGGGGAGAGGAGTACTATGGAGTCATCTACTGGGGCACAATATAGGGGTATTTTATACTGGCACATTATGGGGGACATTAGCTCAACTGGGGGCATTACAAGGGGGTATTTTTTGCATTGTCACATTATAAGGAGAATTATTTCTACTGGGGGGGGCATTATGGTGGGCTTTATTACTCCCCCATGTTATGACCCCCTAGTAGCAGCACCAGCCTCTCCCTGCTCTGCTATCCCTCTGCCCCTTCTCCAAATCCTTATTATGAAATCTTTCTCATTAGGATAAAACACAACATCAGCTCTGCCGAGCCCCCGGCCAAAGTGTTGAAGTGGCGTCCGAGATCCCCAAGGGCCAAGCCAAGTAATTGTAAGTTTTCATGTGAAATATGTTTATGTTATACACATATAGCATACACTGTGCCACACAATATAAAGTATACCTCTTTACTGTGCCCCACAATGTACAGTATACCTCTACACTGTGCCACACAATATACAGTATACCTCTACACTGTGCCACACAATGTACAGTATACCTCTACACTGTGCCACACAATGTACAGTATACCTCTACACTGTGTAGTCTGTTCTATAAGCACCCTTGTTCTGTGGTGGCGGACAGAAAATAATATGGAAGTGCCCCTCCCGAGACCAGGCTCTGGATCCGCCACTGGTCTGGACTGCTCACAGGAGTGTACATTTCTTCTAAACTGTAATCCATATCCTCTGACCTGCAGAAATCAGCACTCGCTCGGTAATAACTAACAGGCAGTACCTGTAGGCTGTAGCCTGGCCCTGTTACCGAAGCTAGCCGAGTGGTGTAAGGTTAAGGTACTAGTAGAGATGAGCGGCCACTTAATCCTGATTTAAAGTTAAAAGTTACTGCAGGATATGGATTACAGTTTAGAAATGTCAAATGTATACTCCTGTGAGAGGCGAGGAGGGAGATCTGTGGATGACACTGTTATGGAGGGGGAAATGGGGATGACACTGTCATGGGGTGGATCTGTGGATGACACATATACCATAAGATGCTATATACGGTATGTGGCATCCACAGATCCCCCCCATAGCAGTGTCATCCACAGATCCACCTCCCAAAAAAAGTGTCATCCACAGGCAACTAGGACATGTTGAAATCTGAGTGATTTTTTATATTTTTTTAAACCACAGGCAGTAGGACTTTTCTTCCCTGTTGCTGTTTTAGGTATTGGGTAAAGTATCGCAGCATTTCTAAGCGTACTTGTGTAAATGTATCGTTGTTATAGCTGCCCCCCTACTTTTGTCCTGGCCCCCAGTGTGCCCCCCCAAAATTTGAAAGCTAGAGACGCTACTGTGTACAATGCACATATTTATACCATAAAAAATCCACCAGAAAAATGCACCTGAGGGCGGCTCCTGGTGAGATGAGACGCCCTCCAGGTGTACTCTCATTTGCATAACTTATGATAAACTCATAAATTCATAGGGGTATGTTGAGATGGTATATTAGCCAAATGAAATTCATAAAAATCGCAGTGATTTTATTAAATTAGGTAGAATAAATTGATTTTTTTCGTTATTATCTATTCAGGTCATGTGATCGCGGGTCCGGCGGTCACGTGGCCTCATTGCTTATTCATTGTTGCTGGGTAGCGGAAGCTTTGGCTTCGGGACCCGGGCGCGCTCAGTACGGGCTTTGTCACGTGATCGCTAGCATCACGATCATGTAAACAAAGAAGATGGTCACCTGACGGATTGTCATGTTAATGGCTAAACACATTGCCAGGATGGATTTTCGTGATCGCTACTGTCGCAACCACGTGACTGGCAGGATGCATTGGCCCAGCAGGTTGTCAAAGAGAAGGATTTAAGGCGCTCTGGGGGTTAAATGAGATTAATAGAACCGAACCTAGGCCATTGTGACGGACTAATGCAAGTGGACTGGGCTATATAGCTTGCAATTTAATAAATCAATCAATCAATAAATAAATAAATAAGTTAAATTGATGGGCAACAGGAAATTAAAAAGTGGACTATTTGATAGATAAAAGTAGATTCTGCAGATAAACAGGATAATATCTGTGTATAAATGATGATATAAAAACATTTCCAGAAGGAAATGAATATACTAGTGTTAGTCGAGCACCAAAGTGCTCGGGTGCTCCGGTGCTCGAGTAGAACACCTTGGGAAGCTTGGGTGCTCTACCGAGCACAATGGAAGTCAATGGGAGAACCCGAGCATTAAACCAGGCACCCCCTGATCTGAAGAGAGGAGGGTGTCTGGTTCATAGGAAAAGGTCAGAAATGTATGGAAACACCACTGAAATGGTTCGGGAACAGCATGGGGAGGATGTCTGGATGCATCTTGGACTCCCAGGTCGCTGCTGGGAACAATGTTGTCCGAGTAGTATGCCACTTTTACAGACTGACAATAATACGCACCAAACCAAAGATAAAATCGATTTTAGAGGAAAAATTGTTAGGAAACATTCTTTCCTGTATATTTACTTGTATATAAAGTGCAAGTGCTGCCAAAAATTACAAGGAAGAGGCACTCCGATACAACCTGTATATCACATAAAGGAGGGCCTCATTCACATTGTGGTACAATTGTTCAGGTAGTGGGACTCCTACACTCATCAAGCCTATGCACTAAGGGAAAGGGCTGCCAAAAATTACAAGGATTACACATAAAGGAGGGCATCATACACACCCTTGAAACATTAAGATTGATGGCCTGCTGGTGACCCTCTAAAACATTAGGGGCGAGGGACTGCTGCTGAGCTGACCATCCGAAAAATTTTGTGGGCAAGGGCCTGCTGCCGAGCTGACCATCTAAAACATTATGGGCGAGGGCCTGCTGCTGAGTTGACCATCTAAAAAAATTGGTGGGCAAGGGCCTGCTGCTGAGCTGGCCATCAAAAAAAAAATTGTGGGCGAGGGCCTGCTGCCGAGATGACCATCTAAAAAATTTGGTGGGCGAGGGCCTGCTGCCGAGCTGACCATCTAAAAAAATTGTGGGTGAGGGCCTGCTGCCGAGCTGACCATCTAAAAATTTAGGAGTGAGGGTCTGCTGCTGAGCTGACCCTCTAAAACATTATGATTGAGGGCCTGCTGGTGACCCTCAAAAGCATTATGGGTGAGGGACTGCTGGTGACCCTCTAAAACATTATGGGTAAGGGGCCGCTGCTGAGCTGACCCTCTAAAACATTAGGAGCGAGGGCAGCCTAATAAGCATGTTGATATAATGGAGGAGGACGAGAATTGAACCATATACCCTTTTTAGTGGTGGAAAGGGGGCATGGGAATACAGTGTATTCAATACACCATAAAAGCCACATTTAGAGTGCCTTTATGTTCAGCCGCTTTCCTCTGGTGGAGTAGAGAAGTCAGGGGCAATCCAGGCCTTGTTCATTTTTATAAGAGTCAACCGCCAGCATTTTCAGTTGACAGGCGGATGCGCTTATCAGTTATTATGCCCCCAGCAGCACTAAATACACGCTCTGACAAAACGCTGGCGGCGGGGCAGGCCAGCACCTCCAAGGCATAGAGCGCCAGTTCGTGCCACGTGTCCAGCTTGGACACCCAATAGTTGTAAGGCACAGAGGGATCAGTGAGGACGCTGACACAGTCTGCTACGTACTCTAGGCCACGTACTCTAGGCCGCGCATCAGGTTGAGGGTGCTGGCGAGGTGTCATAAAACTGTCCCAGGCCTTGGAGAATGTCGCCCTGCCTCTGTTGGAACTGCTTTGTGTTCCCCTCGTCTCCCCTCCTCGGTTGGCCAAGGAACTACGTACTCTGCAGCCAGTGTTGTCAGCTGGAAATTTTTGGATCAATTTTTCCAGAAGGACCTTCTGGTATTGAACCATTTTGCTAGTCCTCTCCACCACAGGAATGAGAGATGAGAAGTTCTCTTTATAGCGGGGGTCAAGAAGGGTGAACAACCAGTAATCGGTGTTAGCCAAAATGCGTACAACGCGAGGGTCACGGGAAAGGCAGCCTACCATAAAGTCAGCCATGTGTGCCAGAGTCCCAACAGACAAGACTTCGCTGTCCTCATCAGGAGGATGACTCTCAATCTCCTCATCATCTTCCTCCTCTTCTACCCATCCACGCTGAGCAGATGGAATAAAACTTCCATGGGTACTACCCTCTGTAGCGGAGGCGACCATTTCCTGCTCCTCCTCCTCCTCCTCATTATCCAATTCGCGCTGAGAAGAAGAACTGAGGTTGGTCTGGCTAGCACCCTGTGTACTTTCTTCCCCCATTTCCACCTCTTTCACATGCAAAGCGTCCGCCTTCATTGTGAGCAGCGAGCATTTGAGTAGACACAGAAGTGGGATGGTTACGCTGATAATAGCGTTATTTTCGCTCACCATCTGTGTTGATTCCTCAAAGTTGTGTAAAACCTCACAGAGGTCAGACATCAATGCCCACTCGTCACTTGTGAATAGCAGAAGCTCACTGGAAAGGCCACAACCATGTTGCAGCTGGTATTCCACTACTGCCCTCTGCTAGTCACAAAACCTGGCCAACATGTGGAACATGGAGTTCCAGCGCGTACTCACGTCGCACAACAGTCTGTGAACTGGCAATTGCAAGCGCTGCTGCAGCGTTGCCAGACCAGCAGAAGCTGTCGATGACTTGCGGAAATGGGCACACATGCGGCGCACCTTCACCAGTAGCTCAGGCAAATTGGGGTAGGTTTTGAAAAACAGCTGAACCACTAGGTTCAACATGTGGGCTAGGCATGGTATGTGTGTGAGCTTGCCGAGCTCCAAAGCTGCCACCAAGTTACGGCCATTATCAGACACAACCATGCCTGGTTATAGGTTGAGTGGCGAGAGCCACAGCTCAGTCTGGTCCCTTATCCCCTGCCACAGCTCTGCAATGGTGTGCTGTTTGTCACCTAAGCAGATCAGTTTAAGCACGGCCTGTTGCCGTTTCCCCACTGCAGTGCTACACTGCTTCCAGCTGCTGACTGATGGCTGATTGGTGCTGCAAGATGATAATTCACTGCGTTGATGATAATACACTGCGCTGAAGTGGATGTGCTAGCTGATGTTGCTTGCGAAGGTCCAGGTGCATGGCGGGAGGCATTCGGGCCTGCGTCTTGGACAGGTGATTGGCCAGCACGTAACACAGGGGAAGAGGAGGCAGTGGTGTGACCAGTAGACACTGGTTGTGGACCCAGGCGTTCAGCCCACCTATTAGGGTGCTTTGATGCCATGTGGCGGATTATGCTGGTGGTGGAGAGGTTGCTAGTGTTCACGCCCCTGCTCATTTTGGTATGGCACAGGTTGCAAATGACAATTCTTTTATCGTCTGCACTTTCCTCAAAAAAGCGCCAGACTGCGGAACACCTACCCTACCCCTTGGCAAGGAAGATTGCCACAAGGGGGTGCTCCAGGGAACAGTTGCGGGCCTGTTTGGTGTGGCCCGCCTTCTCCCTTTTGCCACCCCACTGCCTATTCCAGCCTGTTGCGGTGCTGCGGGTCCCTCCCCCTCTGTCCTCGCTCGGCTTGCCACCTTCCCAGGTTGGGTCAGTGACTTCATCGTCCAGCACCTCCTCTTCCACTTCCTCACTCTGGTCATCCTCCTGACTTGTTTACTTAACAACAACCTCAGTTATTGACAACTGTGTCTCATCCTCATCATGAACCTCTTGAGACACTAATTGCGGTTAACTTATTGGCAACTGTGTCTCATCATCATCATCCACCTCGTGAAACACTAATTGCCGTTCTCCACCGTCATCTTATTCTGACTGTGGATGCTCCAGAATTTGGGAATCAGGGCACAAGATCTCCTCATGCCCCTCTTCAAGCGGGCTTGGCGAAAGGCCCAAATTAAGGAATGGCGATGAAAATAGCTCCTCGGAATATCCAGGTGTGGGATCACTTGTTTGCCAAGACTCCCCATGGTGGGTGGAAGGAGTATCAGGGTGAGGATTCTGTCGACCAGACTCTTGGCTACTGAGACTGGACTTTGTGGAAGACAGGGTTGTGCTTAACTGGAAGCATTATCTGATGCAATCCAACCGACTACAATTCAAAAAAAGTTTCTATCATGTGGCTATAGAGTACTTGCGCTGCTGATTCCAGAAGTGAAGTGGGTCGTATTCACACAGGAGACAATAAAGTTGTATTAAACTGGCCTCTTTCTTTGGTGCAAACAACAAAATAATAAGACACAAGACAACAATACTCCCGTTATCTGTTCCACAAACCTTCAAAGGATTCTCTAAAGGGTATCAAAGTTCACAAAAATGTGTAATACCTCAGATGCATTTAAATAACAGGGATTTATTATACTCACAAACATATTAAAATTGCCAGCATATCATAAAATAAATTCGCATCTCTGCCCGACCCGGGTTTCACTCAAGGCTTCGTCAGGGGCGATGTCTAAAAATGTTCTGAGGTCAGTTCATTATAACCTTACCATCTCCCAATTTGCAGGAAGTTACCTCATAATTCAATTAGTGGGATCCACCTATAGAACCCTATCCAAACAAAGTTGCCAGCTCCACACCAAGTAGGTAAAAAATACCATCCACATATATGCAAATAAATAACAAAAAATTCATATATAAAACATCCAAAATACAAATATCTATAATAAAACTACCAATCCCGTTTCCCCAATAAAACAAATTCTCATTGTTCATTCATAAAATGGTCACATGTATAAACTACACATCGCTAGTCACATGTTCCAAGCGACCAATAGTTAAACGCTTTTACCCTCTGCGTCTTTCCAATACCGACCGTCTCAGTTCACACACGGGAACCAGCACATTCCTCCCAGAGCGTCCGACACGGTGGTCAGCAGGTAAGTTTGGGCGCTACTGAAAAGGAACTATACTGTCTTAGTTTACAGTAGAGTCAGACCAAGCAAGGTTTCAAATCAAATTCTATATTCATCCCTTTAGATTGTAGAGTATTAAGCTTGTAGATCCATTCTACCTCTTGCTTGTTTATTCACGCGAAGGGGTCACCGTCTAGCAAATAGGTGTTTATAGCCTCTATTCCCCCTAATTGGAGGTCTTATTTTTTTTCTTCATGACATTGTTTAAAATGTAGGAAGACACTATGTGTTGTAAGGCCTTTCTTAATGTTCCTTATATGTTCTAGTATCCGAACTTTTAATTTTCTCAGTGTCCTCCCTACGTACTGGAGGCCACAAGGACACTCCAGCACGTAAATAACCCCCTCTTTCTCACAGTAAAGACCACCATTAATCTTAAACTCCTGTCCATTGACTATGGACTTTACAACCCCTACATACTGAATCCTGTTTGCGGCTGCTCTATTTTTACAGCCGCCACAAAAACCGCACTAAGTGAACTTGTGCATATTTCTCTTTTTTTGGTCAATCGGAATTGAATTGTGTACTAGCTGCATTCTCAAGTTGGAAGCTTTCTTATATAGGATATCTGGGCTATCTGGGATGTCCTTCCCTAGTACAGGGTCATTTTTTAGAGTCGACCAATTTCTTTTTATTGCATTTTTAATGTAGCCCACATCAGTACTGTATTGCGTCAAAAAGGTAAACCAAAAATCCCTTTCTATTTTCTTTTTTCCGGCTTCAACTTTATCTCTATTTTCCTCTATATTTTCCATAAATTTTTCCAAGGTGTCTTCATCATATCCTTTCTCTAGGAAGCGTTCTTTTATAACTTTACTTTGTGCCCTATAACCAGATATTTCTGTACAGTTTCTTGATATTCTTTTAAATTGACCCTTTGGGACATTTTTTAACCACGGATTATAGTGACAGCTAGTGGTATCGATGTAGGCATTCACGTCAGTTTCCTTAAAATATGTTTTAGTTTTTAAAATTCTCCCTTCCAGGAAGATACATAGATCAAGAAAATTTACTGAAAAATCACTATTACTCGTAAAATGCAAATTCCAGTTGTTTAGATTAAGATTAGAAATGAAATCCTCCAACCCACCCCTTTTACCCACCCAAATAAAAAAACAATCGTCTATAAACCTGTTCCACAGTATTAGTTTCCCTCCCGAGATCTTCTTATCCAGATTTGGACTAATAAATTCTTCTTCCCAATACCCCATAAAAAGGTTAGCGAAACTGGGGGCGAATTTCACCCTCATCGCCGCCCCTGTACACTGTAAATAAAAATCACCATCAAACCAAAAATAATTATGATCCAGACAGATATTATCTTCACACAGACTGAAGTTCTTAATTAGTTCAAGCACACTACCAGTGTCTTTCAAGTAGGATGTCATTTTTGTAACATAACCTTGGAGGTAAAAATCTATATATTTAGTGATTTTTGCTTGTCAAAGAGTTTACCCCGGAGACTAATAGTCTACCAGGGGGGTTGATAACACACTTGTGTATCTTTGGTAGGTGAAAAATAACCGGGATCACAGGAATTTTTACAGTAAAATAATCCAGTTCCTTCTTATTTAAAATACCTTTTTCATAATCTTATTTTAACAGTAAATCAAATTTTTTTTTTGTATAGCTCAGTGGGGTTATTCCTTAATTTTCTATAAGTATCTGTATCCGACAAGAGTCTTCTCAATTCACCCTCATATTTATCTTTATTTATAACATCAACTCCTCCCCCTTTATCAGCGGGTTTGATAACTATTTGTGAGTTGGACTCCAGACTTTTTAGGGCTTTCTTCTCCCCCATTGTTAAATTATTGTATGTCTTCCTGACCTCCATATTTTCTAGTTCATTTAGAAGATCCCTCTTGAAGGCTTCAATACACTCATTCTTTTTTGGGGGGGGGGGGGGGGGGGGGGAATGTAGATTTCTCGTGAAACTGGGTGTGTATTATGTCTGCTTCAGTATCGGCATTCCTCATGCCCGTACTGATACCGGCATTTTTTGGGTTTGGGGCTTATTTTTCCTTTTTCCTCTATTGCCTCTAGGTATGTTCTTTTTTGTAGTTGCTCTCTTTGTACTCCTTATGTCCGTTGGTGTGGAAAATTTTGTGTGCTAGGAACTGGACTCTTTAACTGCTGCACCTCCAGTTGTGCCAGCTTTTCTCCCCTATTAATCTCAGTCTGTGGATATTGTCTTTCTTTATTTCTATAATATCTTTGGAACTGCATCCAACCAACCACCTGGTCGCACTGGTCTGACTTCGAGTGTGGTGTCCTGCGCCGCCCTACAAACTGGGACATGAAGCTAGGTATTGTGGATGAGTGTGTTTCTTGTGCTCTGCCAGTAGGCACAGTTTCACCGCACCCAGGGCCACGGCCTCTGCGTGCACCATCAGTAGCACAGCCACTTCCCGTACCTTACTGCTCGCCTTGCGCATATTAAATGGTATATATGCTTGCAAGTATGTCACACGTACAGTAGCACAGGTTTTGTAAGTGTATGCACAAATAAAGTACACAGAATGTCACAGATAGTTTTAGGATGCGCACACATTAAAAAGGAGGCATAGCGCAAGTAATGTTGCTGTCACCACTGTGGCAGGCGCAGCACTATGAAGTGCCTTTTGCGCTGTGGCATTGGAAGAATTTTGATGTCTCTGACTTTTAGTCTAACCAGACTGTCTATTATTATGTAATTCCTCTAGCGCCCTTCTATGGAAACAGTAGGTTTAAAGAGCACACCAAATGCATGAAATAACTTCTTTATTAACATCAACTTTTCTTTATATATAACACTGCCGCCTCCGCAGCAGATAGTCCCTGTACAAAACACGTGTTGAATAAAGTATCATAAAATGGCGGTATGCATAAGATGGTGGATCAACTGTTCAGTCTTGTCATTCAACATAAAATGGTGGATATATTTCTCTCTTGAGTATCTGTACTCTCACTTTAAGTTATTTAAGCACTTTATGATCTCTCTGAGAGGTATATCTGAGGTCTAACTAACAGTTCACTTGCTGAATGTGGTCGTAATTTGCAGAATGCAGTTAGCAGTAACTATTTGTAGATTGGTTGATTATGATCTGGTATGGTTGCATGCAATTTGGATTGTAATATGGAATTTGAATTTTGATTGTGAACAGTAGTTTTCAATTGGTGGAACTGTAAGTAAACACAGTAGGAACATTATATAACTGTTTAAATACCTATTTTGGTCTCTTGCTTCCATAAAACACAGCTCTTAGTGGAGTGTGTGTCTGTTCAGCTTCTCTCTCTGGTGAATAATGATTCCAGCAGCTCCTGCTAGGGGAATTTCCCACACAAGCTGTGTGTGAGGCTGGCTGTGATTGGCCAAGACTCCTGTTGTGTGTGAGGCTGGCTGTGATTGGTCTAGAATCCTACCCAGCAACAACAGTTTAACTCTATGCTTTCTGTTGTGTCTGCTGTGTCATTGAGCTTTCCTCACATTCATATAATGAATCTTAAAGGCATATTATCTTTTCTGCTTCTGTGAACACAATATATAACAGTTATATGACATCCACACATGAAGTCACTGTAAATAACTCTGCCTTTGTCTTTAACACACAAACATAGGAACTGTATTAAGGTTATTGGCAGGTTTAGCTGTACAAACATATAAGCTATATTAGCAACCTAGGACAGGTCTTAGCTGGCCAGCTACACTCCCACCAAAATTACCTATAATTCTATGTTCTTAGTTGTAGGACTTGAACATGAATTTGAGGAATTTTCTAACAGGTTCTCAACTTCCATGTGTCTTTTATCACTCTCAAGTAGAACAACTAACTTCTGTATAGGACGTTCCAACTCGAGCGTAGTGAGACGTTTTCCCTTTTTGTCAAGTTTTGAGTCTCCTATTTGTAACAACACTCTTCTTACTAGTTTGTCTTCGTCCATTTGAACTTCTAGAACTTTGGCTAATATCCATTGACTTCTAGATAAATCTTCTTCTTTCACTAACACTATGTCACCAACTTGGACATTTCTTCTGGGTGTTTGCCATTTACTTCTTAACATCAGATTGGCTAAGTACTCTTTCCTCCATCTATTCCAAAACTGTTCTGATAGATATTCAACTCTTCGCCATCTCCTTTTAGCATATAAATCCTCTTTGATGAACTTGCCAGGTGGTGGCTGTATGTAATCAGACTTAAGGCGAAGTAGATGGTTGGGAGTTAAAGGGTCCAAACTTGTTGGATCGTTGATGTTATCAACTGTAAGTGGACGACTGTTAACAATAGACATTACTTCATAGAATAGGGTCCTAAGTGAAGCATCATCTATTCTTCCGGCGTTCTTTTTTAACACTGAACTTAACAAGTTTCTTACAGTTCTGATTTGTCTTTCCCAAACTTCTCCTGTATGGATTGCATGTTGAGCATTCATGTGAAAATCACACTGTTTATCTAACAAATACTCAGTTACTTTTTCTTTATCGATCTCTTTTAGAGCTTTGTTCAATTCATTCTTTGCTCAGACAAAATTAGATTCTTGGTCAGATCTAAGCTCTCTGACAGTACCTCTAATGGCTATGAAACATCTCAAGGCGTTGATGAATGCGTCAGTTGACATATCCTTTAACATTTCCAGGTGAATTGCTCTGGAACTCAGACATGTAAATATTAGTCTATATCTCTTGTACTCCTTGCGGTTCTGTTTGGTGATGAATGGGCCAAAACAATCCCTTCTGCTATAAAGAAATGGTGGTGATGGGTTTACACGATCTGCCGGTAAATCTGCCATTCTTTGTTCTTCGGTAGGTCTACGTGCCTTAAAGGGACTCTGTCACCACTTTCTAACCCCCCCTTTTAAAAGTATTGTTCTCTCCATGGCGCCCTTGTGATTACAAAGGTGTTGTTATAACATAAATTCGCCGTCTCGTTTTGATAAAAATACCTTTATCTAACCTGTCAATCTTGTGGATAAGGTGCCCAGGGCGTTTCTGAAGGTCTGAAGCTGCCGCCCGCCGCCGCCGCCGTTGGTGCCCAGCTCCTCCCCTGATCCTTTCAGCGCCGCCTGAATGTAAAGAAATCCGCCTCCGGCTCTCGCTCAGTGCCCCCTCCTGCTTTTAAAAGATCCCGCGCGTGCGCACAGGCCTGTGCCTGATGCGCCCGTGCGGACATTTAGAATCAGCCTCATTGACGAATCAGAATCAGCCTCATTTAGAATCAGCCTCATAAGACGAGCACTGCAGCCAGCCACTCAGAGCCTGCCAAGCGCTGTATGGAGCCGCAGGCTCTGAGTGGCTGGCTGCAGTGCTCGTCTTATGAGGAGGTTGAGCGAAGTGCGCGCATGCGCACTTCGCTCAATGAGGCTGATTCTAAATGTCCGCACGGGCGCATCAGGCACAGGCCTGTGCGCACGCGCGGGATCTTTGAAAAGGAGGAGGGGGCACTGAGCGAGAGCCGGAGGCGGATTTCTTTACATTCAGGCGGCGCTGAAAGGATCAGGGGAGGAGCTGGGCACCAACGGCGGCGGCGGCGGGCGGCAGCTTCAGACACGCCCTGGGCACCTTATCCACAAGATTGACAGGTTAGATAAAAGGTATTTTTATCAAAACGAGACGGCGAATTTATGTTATAACAACACCTTTGTAATCACAAGGGCGCCATGGAGAGAACAATACTTTTAAAAGGGGGGGTTAGAAAGTGGTGACAGAGTCCCTTTAATGCAGACTACACATTTACTTATTTCCTTTGCTATAACTTTGTTTCCTTTCACTATCCAGTAACCACCTTCTCTCAAACAGCTTTGGATAAAGTTTCTACCTTCATGCAAGAATTTGTTGTGGTAGTGATCAATAATCAATCTTGTGAAGGTAGAGTTTTTGGGTAGAATTGCAGGATGCTTCACTCTGCTAGGTAACGATGCATTTTACAGTCTCCCTCCCACCTTCAGTATACCATCCTGCAGAACAAGATTAAGTTTGTACAATGGGTGGTTGTTTGGAAGCCTTTTAGGTTCTTGACTAAGTCTCTCCAACTCTTCACTGTAGAATCTCTGTTGAATGAGTCTTATGACTGTTTCTTCAGCTTTCATTCTTTCTTCTACATTCAATGATTCCTTCTTTCTGATTTCATTGCAAAACATTGAATTTGAGCAACTACATTTATTACTGTATTCCATTTTGAACATCTGGCTAGTCTTTCAAATATATCATCTTGACACTTGGCAGCAGTGCTCAATGTTTGTACAACTTTTACTTCTGGCTCACCCATAGACAATTCTGTGTAACCTTTACTGGGGTAACCTTTACATTCAGGCCTTTAGAAGCATGATCTGCTGGGTTATGCTTTGTGTCAATGTGATGCCAATGTTCCGGATTTGTTATCTCTCGAATTTTCTCAACTCTGTTGGCGACAAAGATAGGGAATCTTCGAGCTTCGTTGTTTATGTATCCTAGAACATCTTGTGAGTCTGTCCAAAAATATTCTTCATCTATTTTCAATTCCAATTCTTCTCTCAGAAACTTGCTTACTGATGCTGAAACTATGGCTGTGTCAGTTCAAGTCTTGGTATTGTCTGAATACTGGTAGGTGCAACTCTGGCCTTCCCTATAACCAGGGCACAGTGTATCTTTTCTTCTCCTATTACTCTGATGTAGAAGCACTGACCATAACCATAACTACTGGCATCTGAAAAGTGATGAAGTTCTATTTTCTTGTACTTTCCGAAATCATGAGGTACAAAACATCTGGGTATCTGAACTTCTCTCAAGTTTTGCAAGTCTCTTATCCAACTCTCCCACCTTATCCAACTCTCCCACCAACTCTCTTACAGTATTTTCTTGCTTTCAGGATCACTGGGGCCAAGAATCCTAATGGACCATATATAGAAGCCACTGCGGAAAGAATGGTATGTCTAGTTGCAACTTTCTCTTCAATAAATACTTCAAAGAAGAACTTGTCATTCTCTACATTCCATCCCAATCCAAGTACGTTTTGAACTGGAAGTTGATCATAATTGAGATCTACATTCTTCATTGTTGCTGCACGTTCAGAGTCACTGATGGATACCAATACTTCTCTGTTGTTTGAGATTAATTTGTAAAGGCGTAAGTTTCCTCTTGCGCATAACTCTTGGCTTTCTTTCACTAGTTTAATTGCATATTCTGTGGACTCTAGACTTATGAGACCATCATCTACATAAAAGTTTTTCTTCAGAAAATTTTCTGCTGATGTGCAATCCTTTTCATTATGATTGGCCAGGTATTTCAAACCATAATTGGCGCAACCTGGAGATGATGCTGCTCCAAACAAGTGTACTTTCATTCGGTATTCTGCTGGCTCTGTATCTGTATCTCCGTCCTCCCACCATAGAAACCTCAGGAAGTCTCTATCTTCATTCTTCACATAAAACTGGAGGAACATCTTTTCAACGTCACACATGACTGCTACGGGATACTTTCTGAATCTACAGAGTACTCCAGGCAGAGTGTTTGTAAGATCTGGTCCATTTAGTAGATGATTAGTGTTGAGCGAACAGTTCGAGCATAGTTCGGGTCCGTACCGAATTTTGGGGTGTTCGTGACACGGACCCGAACCCGAACTTTTTCGTAAAAGTTCGGGCTCGGGTTCGTCGTTCGGCATGTATTTTGGCGCATTTTGAAAGGCTGCAAAGCAGCCAATCAACATGCATCATACTACTTGCCCTAAGATGCCATCGCAGCCATGCCTACTATTGGCAAGGCTGTGATTGGCCAAGTGCAGCATGTGACTCAGCCTCTTTATAAGCTTGTGCGCACGTCGGGACGTGCTCACTCCCGATGTGAATAGAACAGGGATAGACGCAGCTGATGCTAGGGCGAGAATAGGCAGGGATAATTGAATAACTGGAAGCAAATTTCTCTCCTCCACCTGTGATTCATCTGAACAACTGCCGCTGAGCTGCTTTTTTGATAGGGATTGGCTATTTTTAGAGTGGCCAGAGTGATTTTTCCATCCACATGTACCTGGGCTGACCGCCGGCCGCCATTTTGCGACTTGTAGTGCTGCAGCAGAAGCTGCCACAGTGTGCATTCCAAAGCTCCAAACAAGTCAGACATCTACACCTGGGATTCAGACCAATAGCGATTTAGCAGCACAGTCCAAGGCTATTTTTTTTAAAGGTTGTGCAGACCATTTTGTGGCACATGTTACTGGGCTGATAGGCGGCGGCCATCTTGGGACTAGTGCTGCAGCACAATCTCTCCCAACGTCCATTAATCACTTGTAATAGTGGTCTGTGCCATAGAAATCCTACATCAGGGACTTGGGTGTGCTTGTGTCACCCCTACTAATACCAGTCCACCTGTAATCCATACAGTGAAAAGCCATAAAGTATTCCAGTGAGGGAATTTTTTTTTTATTTAAAAAAGGCCAAGTTAGTTTATCTGGCGTTCAATATACTAGATACAGTTAGGCCTGCGTTTCATACATCTGGAATTAGCAAACTAATGTGCTGGGGTTGGGAAAACATATATGTACCCATACTAGAATCTGTCAAAGAAAGCGGTACTCACATATAACAGTCATTCCATCTGTAATCCATACAGTCAAAAGACTGAAAGTATTCCAGTGAGGGAATTTTTTTTATTTAAAAAAGGCCAAGTTAGTTTATCTGGCGTTCAATATACTAGATACAGTTAGGCCTGCGTTTCATACATCTGGAATTAGCAAACTAATGTGCTGGGGTTGGGAAAACATATATGTACCCATACTAGAATCTGTCAAAGAAAGCGGTACTCACATATAACAGTCATTCCATCTGTAATCCATACAGTCAAAAGACTGAAAGTATTCCAGTGAGGGAATTTTTATTTTATTTAAAAAAGGCCAAGTTAGTTTATCTGGCGTTCAATATACTAGATACAGTTAGGCCTGCGTTTCATACATCTGGAATTAGCAAACTAATGTGCTGGGGTTGGGAAAACATATATGTACCCATACTAGAATCTGTCAAAGAAAGCGGTACTCACATATAACAGTCATTCCATCTGTAATCCATACAGTCAAAAGACTGAAAGTATTCCAGTGAGGGGATTTTTTTTATTTAAAAAAGGCCAAGTTAGTTTATCTGGCGTTCAATATACTAGATACAGTTAGGCCTGCGTTTCATACATCTGGAATTAGCAAACTAATGTGCTGGGGTTGGGAAAACATATATGTACCCATACTAGAATCTGTCAAAGAAAGCGGTACTCACATATAACAGTCATTCCATCTGTAATCCATACAGTCAAAAGACTGAAAGTATTCCAGTGAGGGGATTTTTTTTATTTAAAAAAGGCCAAGTTAGTTTATCTGGCGTTCAATATACTAGATACAGTTAGGCCTGCGTTTCATACATCTGGAATTAGCAAACTCATGTGCTGGGGTTGGGAAAACATATATGTACCCATACTAGAATCTGTCAAAGAAAGCGGTACTCACATATAACAGTCATTCCATCTGTAATCCATACAGTCAAAAGACTGAAAGTATTCCAGTGAGGGGATTTTTTTTATTTAAAAAAGGCCAAGTTAGTTTATCTGGCGTTCAATATACTAGATACAGTTAGGCCTGCGTTTCATACATCTGGAATTAGCAAACTAATGTGCTGGGGTTGGGAAAACATATTGTCACGGCTGAGGATGGGGGAAATCCTCAGCCGTGTGGAGCCCGGTGATGTTACGGCTGCTTGGCCATGAAGACAGGAACCAGGGTCAGGTTAGGGATGCGTTTAGGAGGTGACCTGCTCCCTAATCCTGTCTTCATGGCCAAGCAGCCGTAACATCACCGGGCTCCACACGGCTGAGGATTTCCCCCATCCTCAGCCGTGACAGTATGACCACAGCCCTCACCTGTGATTGAACACCAAAGAAAACCGCTGACAACCGCATGCGGTTCAGGAGTCACGGTCATAGCCATGGCCGTGACACATATATGTACCCATACTAGAATCTGTCAAAGAAAGCGGTACTCACATATAACAGTCATTCCATCTGTAATCCATACAGTCAAAAGACTGAAAGTATTCCAGTGAGGGAATTTTTTTTATTTAAAAAAGGCCAAGTTAGTTTATCTGGCGTTCAATATACTAGATACAGTTAGGCCTGCGTTTCATACATCTGGAATTAGCAAACTAATGTGCTGGGGTTGGGAAAACATATATGTACCCATACTAGAATCTGTCAAAGAAAGCGGTACTCACATATAACAGTCATTCCATCTGTAATCCATACAGTCAAAAGACTGAAAGTATTCCAGTGAGGGGATTTTGCTTATAAAAAATAATATATTTCATTGTGGTGCGAGTTGAATCGCAACAATGAAGAAAAATACTATTAAGGGACGAGGACGCGGTCGTGGTGGTGTCCGTGGAGCCTCTGTTGCTGGTAGAGGACGTGGCCGTTCGGCCCCAGGCGCACACAGTAGGGAACGAACTCCCTCAACTAGCCGGCAGAATGTACCGCAATATCTCGTGGGGCCCAATGCCGCTCTTAGGATGGTAAGGCCTGAGCAGGTACAGGCATTAATCGATTGGGTGGCCGACAGTGCTTCCAGCACGTTCACCACATGGTCTTCCACCCAGTCTTCTGCGGAAAGCGCACAGGTGGCACCTGAAAACCAAGCCCATCAGTCTGTCACATCACCCCCAAGCATATCAGGGAAACGGTCTGAGCCACATGTTATGCAGCAGTCTCTTCTTCTGTTTGAAGACTCTGCTTCCAGGGTTTCCCAGGGGCGTCCACCTAGCCCTTCCCCAGTGGAGGAAGACATACCATGCACTGACGCACAACCACTTATGTCTCCAGATGAAGAGGACATGGGAATACCACCACAGCAGAGTCACCGACTCTCTGATGATGACGAAACACAGGTGCCCACTGCCGCGTCTTTTTGCAGTGTGCAGACTGAACAGGAGGAGGTCAGGGAGGGAGACTGGGTGGAAGACGATGCAGAGGACGATGAGGTCTTAGACCCCACATGGACTGAAGGTCGTGGCGATGACTTTCACAGTTCAGAGGAAGAGGTAGTGGTGAGACCGAGACAACAGCGAAGCCAAAGAGGGAGCAGGGGGCCAAAGCAGACGAGCCGCCGCCCCCAGAGTTCGCCTGCTACTGGACATCGCCAACAGGGACCCAGCCCCACAAAGGCAGCTTCAAAGAGTTCCCTGGCATGGCACTTCTTTAAACAATGTCCTACCGACAAGACCCGAGTGACTTGCACGCTCTGCCATCAGAGCCTGAGGCGAGGCATTAACGTTCTGAACCTCAGCACAACCTGCATGACCAGGCATCTACATGCAAAGCATGAACTGCAGTGGGGTACACACCTTAAAAACCAGGCACTCGCTGAGGCTCCCCCTGCTCCCTCTACCGCTGCTGCCTCGGCTTCCGCCTCGAGAGGAATGTTGCCACCTGCCGAGCAGCAAACAGAGGATGTGCCACCGACACCACCACCACCGCCACCGTCAACTAGCGTCTCCACTATATCACACAGCAGCGTTCAGCTCTCAATATCTCAAACCTTAGAGAGGAAGCGCAAATTCCCCCCGAGTCACCCTCGAGCCCTTGGCCTGAACGCCAGCATTTCTAAACTGCTGGCCTTTGAAATGCTGTCATTCCGGCTGGTGGACACAGACAGCTTCAAACAGCTGATGGCCATGGCTGTCCCGCAGTATGTGGTTCCCAGCCGCCACTACTTCTCCAAGACAGCCGTGCCTTCCCTGCACATGCAAGTGTCCGATAAAATCAAGTGTGCACTGCGCAACGCCATTTGTGGCAAGGTCCACCTAACCACAGATACGTGGACCAGTAAGCACGGCCAGGGACGCTATATCTCACTAACTGCACACTGGATGAATGTAGTGGCGGCTGGGCCCCCGGCGGACAGTTCCTTGGCGCACGTCCTTCCGCCCCCTAGGATCGCAGGGCATCATTCTCTGCCTCCTGTAGCCTCCTCCTCCTACTCGGCTTCCTCCTCCACTGCTTCCACCAGCTCATCCGGTCAGCCACACACCTTCACCACCAACTTCAGCACAGCCCGGGGTAAACGTCAGCAGGCCATTCTGAAACTCATATGTTTGGGGGACAGGCCCCACAGCGCAAAGGAGTTGTGGCGGGGTATTGAACAACAGACCGACGAGTGGTTTCTGCCGGTGGGCCTCAAGCCAGGCCTGGTGGTATGCGATAATGGGCGAAATCTCGTGGCAGCTCTGGGACTAGCCGGTTTGACGCACATCCCTTGCCTGGCGCATGTGCTGAACTTGGTGGTGCAGAGGTTCATTCACCACTACCCCAACATGTCAGAGCTGCTGCATAAAGTGCGGGCCGTCTGTGCGCGCTTCCGCCGTTCACATCCTGCCGCTGCTCGCCTGTCTGCGCTACAGCGGAACTTCGGCCTTCCCGCTCACCGCCTCATATGCGACGTGCCCACCCGGTGGAACTCCACCTTGCACATGCTGGAGAGACTGTGCGAGCAGCAGCAGGCCATAGTGGAGTTTCAGCTGCAGCACGCTCGCGTCAGTCGTACTGCCGAACAGCACCACTTCACCACCAATGATTGGGCCTCCATGCGAGACCCTTGTGCCCTGCTGCGCTGTTTCGAGTACTCCACCAACATGGCCAGTGGCGATGACACTGTTATCAGCGTTACAATACCACTTCTATGTCTCCTTGAGAAAACACTTAGGGCAATGATGTTAGAGGAGGTGGCCCAGGTGGAGGAGGAGGAGGAGGATGAGGGCTCGTTTCTAACACTTTCGGGCCAGTCTGTTCGAAGTGGCTCAGAGGGAGGTTTGTTTAAGCAGCAGAGGACAGGTTCACAAGTCGCCAGCCAAGGCACTGTACTGGAGGACGAGGAGGATGAGGAGGAGGAGGTGGAGGGGGACGAGGATGACGCAAGTTCACAGCGGGGTGGCAGCCCAGGCCCATCACTGGTGCGTGGCTGGGGGGATACGGTGGACGATGACGATACGCCTCCCACAGAGGACAGCTTGTCCTTACCCATGGGTAGCCTGGCCCACATGAGCAAATATATGCTCCAATGCCTGCGCAACGACAGCAGAGTGGCCCACGTTTTAACGTGTGCAGACTACTGGGTGGCCACCCTGCTGGATCCCCGGTATAAAGACAATGTGCCCACTTTAATTCCTGAACTGGAGCGCGACCGTAAGATGCGCGAGTACAAGCGCACGCTGATAGAGGCGCTCTTGAGAGCATTCCCACATGTCACAGGGGAACAGGTGGAAGGTGAAGGCAGAGGAGTGGCAAGAGGTCGCCAACGCAGCTGTGTCACGGCCAGCTCATCTGAGGGCAGGGTTAGCATGGCAGAAATGTGGAAAAGTTTTGTCTCCACGCCACAGCTATCTGCACCGACACCTGATACGGAACGTGTTAGCAGGAGGCAGCATTTCACTAACATGGTTGAACAGTATGTCTGCACACCCCTCCACATCCTGACGGATGGTTCGGCCCCATTCAACTACTGGGTTTCGAAATTGTCCACGTGGCCAGAGTTAGCATGTTATGCCTTGGAGGTGCTTTCCTGCCCGGCGGCCAGCGTTTTATCTGAACGCATATTCAGCACGGCAGGGGGCGTCATTACTGACAAGCGCAGCCGCCTGTCCACAGCCAACGTGGACAAGCTGACCTTCATAAAGATGAACCAGGCATGGATCCCACAGGACCTGTCCCTCCCTTGTGCAGAGTAGTCCTTATTAACTGCCTAAAACATGTCTTGTTGTGCTACGGGCCACTTCTTTATTTGATACAAATTTTATGAAACCCACAGTTTAATGAAACTCTTCTCTGTCTGGGCGCCGGGGCCTAACCAGATAAAAGTGGCCGGTTAAACTAACGGGTGACATGAAGCCATAACCTCTGCCATGCTACCTCTGTCTTCTGTCTGGGTGCTGAGGCCTAAGTCAAATAAAGCGGTCTTCTGCTGTGCTGGGGGATATGAAGCTAATCTCTGACCTCTCTCCTCTGTCTGGGTCCAAAGGCCTAAATCACTGAAAGAGGCCTTCTCCTGTGGTGTGTGATATGATGCCTGAATATGTGCTGTGGTGCCTCTCTCCTCTTCCTGGGTGCGGGGGTCAAAGTAACTCAATGGTGGCTTCTCCTGTGGTGGCTGATATGATGCCAGAATATGTGCTGTGGTGCCTCTCTCCTCTTCCTGGGTGCGGGGGTCAAAGTAACTCAATGGTGGCTTCTCCTGTGGTGGCTGATATGATGCCAGAATATGTGCTGTGGGGCCTCTCTCCTCTTCCTGGGTGCAGGGGTCAAAGTAACTCAATGGTGGCTTCTCCTGTGCTGATTGATATAAAGCTGATGGTTGTGCCATCTGACATGGTTGCCAGGGTCTGATTCAATGGGGGCCTACTCCTGTGGTGGGTGATCTAAATGCCTGATTCTCTGCTGTGAAACCTCTCTCCTCCGTCTGGGTGTAGGGGTCAAAGTCTTTCAAAGTCACCTTCTCCTGTGCTGATTGATATGAAGCTGATGGTTGTGCCATCTGACATGGTTGCCGGGGTCCCATTAAATTGTGGCCTACTCCTGTGGTGGTTGATATGATGCCTGATTCTCTGATGTGGAACCTCTCTCCTCTGTTTGGGTGAAGGGGTCAAAGTAACTAAATGGTGGCTTCTCCTGTGGTGGCTGATATGATGCCAGAATATGTGCTGTGGGGCCTCTCTCCTCTTCCTGGGTGCAGGGGTCAAAGTAACTCAATGGTGGCTTCTCCTGTGGTGGCTGATATGATGCCAGAATATGTGCTGTGGTGCCTCTCTCCTCTTACTGGGTGCGGGGGTCAAAGTAACTCAATGGTAACTCCCATCCTTTTCTTCAAACATTTCAATCTTGCTAGGGCCGATTTCTGTTATTTGGCAGACGAGCTCGTTCTCTAAAAGGTAAGGGCATTTCAAGATGACCTTGTTGATTCTGCTGAATACTTTCTTCTAGAGGGTGTACGAACTTTATGTCGTCTTTGGATACACTCTTTTCTTTAGAACTTATGTCTGCAAAATCAGATTCAAGGATCTTGATTACTTTCGCTGGACTTACAGTTGGTAACTCTTGGACAGATATTCGATAACACAATCCTGTCACCTGTCTTGAGTTTGCAATCTGCTGTTTTCCTCCAACAACACCCCATCCTAGATCAGTTTGAACAGCATGGAGTTCACCCTTTTCTCCTGTGATTACCTTTCGTGGCACCAAGGCTTCAGGACAATCGCAACCTATCAACAGTCCAACACCAAACTCCTTCAGCGGGGACATTTCATAAGATATGACAGATAGGTGCTCCCATTCATTGGCTGTTTCACAGGTAGGTATGCGATCTCGATCTAGAGGTATATCATCTTTTGTATAAGCTGGAGATAGATCTAATGTGCAGTTTGAATGAAGTCATCTAACTCTCAGTCCTTTGACCCTTTGACTGTTCACTAATGTGTCTCTCCCTGTCATTGTGGTGAGTTTGAGCTTCACTGGTTCTGTAGCCACTTGTAATTTCTTGCAGATTTCTTGATCAATGAAGGTGACGTCACTTTGGGCATCCATGCTGCATGTGACCGTTTTCTTATACTCCTTAGTAACATGGCCTTTTCTTAGGCATCCAAAAAACTGTTGGTTATCCAACTTCTCCTTAAACTGTTGGCACTTGTGTATGGATTGTTCTCTCCACAGAACATACATTTCAAGGTAGTCTGAAGATTTGTCAGTTCTGTCTCTCTACTGATCCCAGTAGTGACTTTGGATTTGCTCTCGTAGGTATCTGGACCTTTAGCTCATGTGTTGGTTGCAAAGCTAGTTGCTCTTGCGCATCTTATATCTCTCACAGGCCTTTCTTCTAAGGATTTTAAGATGTAAGATGCTGTTACTGGATTACATGCTATCTGTGCTTCCTTATTGATGAACTCAGAGAACTCTTTAAAACTTGGGAAGTCCTTACCTAGATCTAACTGTTCAGTCACATAGCGATTCCATCTAGAAGCCACTTGTTCAGGTAGCTTAGTTAGCATCCTGTGGTTTTCTAGATAATCGTTCAGTACTTCTAGTTCTCGTACATGTGGGATGGCATTGCTGCATGCTTGCAGGAAGTCACCATACTTTTTGAGTTTGAAGTGTTCTTTAGGATCTAATTTAGGCCAGTTATTCAGTTTCTCTCTAAAGGCTCCTTGTACTAAGAAATGATGACCATATCTTGCATTCAATCTTTCCCAAGCTTGCTTGTAGGCTTCTTCATCTTTTCTATAGAGGTTACCTTCAAAAACTTCCTTGGCTTCTCCACAAACATATCTCTGAAGGTAGAATAATTTGTCAACTGGACTGAAGCAATGATGCTCAATGATCATCTCAAAACTTGCCTTCCACTCTATGAACTGCAATACGTCTCCTGAAAATACAGTAGGTTGTGGAACAGGAAGTCTAGCTAGAACTGTTCTCTGTGTCTTGCTGGGACAATGGTTGTAACTCTCCTGAGCATTACCGTGACATCTAGGAATAGAATCATCCTGTTCTATTTTCTCACTTAGTTCTGAATTAGGTGAGTCCCTTTATTTATCTTTTCTGGTAGAGATAGAGGGTAAATTCACACACCTTTTTCCTAACATTGGACTAGGCCTCTCTTTGTTTTTCTGAGCAGGGATGGAAGGATAATGACTTATTCCCTCACTAGAAGCTGGAGATTTCCATTCTCCTGGGCGTATGAAGGAAAATAGGAGTCTGTTTCTTCACTTAGTACAGATTTGAACCTATGACTACTCTGACTCATATCCTCCTCATGTACTCTGAGTCTGACTTCTATAATCTTAACTTCTTTTTGCCGTTCCAGACTTTTCAATTCAGCTTCCATATGATGGCGCTCTGCCGCCGTTTCAGCTTCCATTTGATGGCGCTGTGCCTCCATTTCAGCTTCCATCTGATGGTGTTGTGCATCCTTTTCAGCCATCAATTGGCGCTGTGCCTTTATGGCAGCCTCCATCTCAATCTCTGCTCTCTTGACAGCAAGTTGTTCAGTTAATTCCTTTCTTTTGACTGAAGTATTTGAGGACTCTGATATGTGGGTGACACTTCTGCTAGTGAAGAAAATCACACTTGAGACTGTGGTACCACCTAAGGACCTAGCATAGTCTATCATAAAAAGCTCATTCATTCTACTTCTTGCTTTAACTTCATCATAGTTTTCTGTAGATGATAGTTCTCTCATGAGCTTTACCAAATCTTTAGTGACCAAATTTTGCTCCAAATTTTCCAGCATCTTTGGGGTCGGTTTTCTGGTACGTGATGAACGTCTTAGTTCATCTGCTTGGGCTATATTTGTTTGAGGCAAGACTAATGCTGGATCAGACTCTTCTACCTAAGACAGGTTCCCTTCTACTCTATCTTTGCATCCTCTAACAGTGACATGGTAATACTAGACTCAGACATTTTACTTTAACTGCTATAACAATCTATACAAATAATAAGGGACCTTTCACTTTAAATGCAATACTGAAAAAATGCAGAAATAAATGACTTCACTTTAAATACAAAACTGTCCTTTGTTTTACTTTAAAGTCTTTTATTCCTGAACACGAAAATGTCTCTTTATGCCAAAGCCTATATGCAATGACAAGTAATAAAAGGAAAGCTCTGGCCTTAGTCTGAAGAGCAGGAACAAATGTCAGTCTTAAAGGAGACGTGTCTTTTCTCTATATGATGCAATGCTCTGTGCTGACTTGTGATGCTCTGTGCAGACTTGCGATGCTCTGTGCAGACTTGTGATGCTCTGTGCAGACTTGCAATGCTTGCTATGCGCTGGCTTGGATATGCTGTTTGCAGGCTTTGGGATTAGGGGCAGAAAACTAGCTGGCCGCAGTACCTGGTCTCTCCGTGGCACTTTAGCTCTGAACTTTGGCCTCCCACCATGCGTCTCTTTCTCTCTCTAGGGATCGCAGGAGGGTTAGCGCTCTTTCTCTGACTATTTTGCCTTTGCCGTTCTGCCACTTTAAGACTCGGCTGCAGTTTGACTAATGCACATGTTCTATGGCCTCTATGGTAGCTCCACTGAGGTGTCTTTGCTTGCTCACTCAGGGAACAGTTGCTGCGCGGCGGTATATGCTGGCGCTCCGCTGCTCTAATGCGCTCTTTACTGTGCAAGTTGAGGAGCGCTATCACTTCGCCCTCTGAGCATAGTGCTGCGCCTGCCACAGCGCTAACGTTATAATGGAGATGTAACACAGGAAATGTCGCTGCCACCAGCAGCAACAAAAATTTGACTGAATGTCACTGATATTTCGGATACGCAAACATTACACAGGAGATCTAGCGCAGGTAACGTAAATGTTCGCACGGACACCGTCTACGGAAAATGTACACTGGATGTCACAGATATTTTTAGGCTGCGCACACGTTAGACAGGAGATGTAGCGCAGATAATGTCGCTGTCTGCAGTGTACAAAGAATTGCAAGCTATTTAGCGCAGGTTGTGCTAAAAATATATATTGCTGCCAGATACAACTATGGTTCTTAAAAGAACTTTTGGGTCTCTAACAAGTTTTAGCAATTTAGTGAAGGTTGCACTAAAAATATATATTGCTGCCACACACAATAGTCCCTAAAAGGACTTCTGAGTCTATAACAAGTATAAAAACTAAAATATTCCTATTTCACTCCCTACACTATCTCTCCCTTCTGCTCTCCAGCTCTCCCTGACTAAGACTGAGCCAAACACGTGTCATCGGGTGCTATATAGCACCCGATGACGCGTTCCAGCCAGCCAGTCACTGTAATGCCAACATGGCTACGGCATTACAGTGAATGGCAGTACCCAACTGCATGTTTATTGGCTGCGTAGCAGCCAACAAATGTGCGGGGAGGAGACTCGAGGATCGTGCTCGACCACACGCAGTATTCGGCCGAACACAGCAATGTGCCGAGCATCGCAATGCTTGATTAAAATTAGTGTTCGACTGAGCATGCTCGCCCAACACTACTAGTCACATCTTATGTACTTTTCTAATGGTAACCTTGACGGGTCATTAACAACAAAATGAGCTAGGAGCACTACTGTTTCCAACTGTTTCCAGCTTCCAAGAAGATGGGATTTTGGATGGGTGTGTGGCAGCCTTCACGGGGGCGCTGTGTCTTTGTGCTGGAGTCTTTTGTTAAAGTGGCCTAATTAACATCCAATTATATAGCATACTGTGCAAGTGACTGTGACTGTGACTGAATGTAAAGCCTCTAGTTCTAATAAGAGACCTAGTAGAAAATATAAATATCCCAGTTGTCTATTGCCCTTCAGGCCTATCAGGAGACTACAAGGGTTAGGCGTGAAGGAATGCTCGCAGGCGTGCTAGCAAAGGTGATACAGTTTCTGGAAGAGAGAGAAAACATAACTGGGTATTGTTTCCTACAAGGAGATTCTTGCTGTAACAAATTAATTTGTACCTATTTCTGTCTTGAATAAATACCGTATGCAGGTTTACTGTGGCCCGACTATTAGACAATGGGGTCTCTGTAGCTCTCTGCATGCTTTCATGCTGTTCCTGATATGCTGACTCACCTTCCTTTCCCTGTTCAGTGATTGCTCAGAGTTCAGAGCAGGGAAGACACTAAATGATATGGAGTTTATTAATTGTTCATTGTGCACGCTTAATGCTTTCAGCCGTTGTCATTCAGCATCTTGCTGAGTCTGAAAAAACTTTGATGGGCCTTCAATAATGTAATATGAAAAGCAGGAGTTTAAGACCACAGTAATAGCACCTCCACACAGCAAGAATAATATGTGCTCCAGAAGACGTTCAGACCAGTCATGTCTCTAGATCAGGGTGGCATTTGGTTACAGAAATTGCCAATGAACCCATGATGTTGAGCGCCATGTCATTTCTGTAAACTGTAAGCCCTCGCGGGTAGGGTTGTCCCTCTCCTTTGTACCAGTTAGTTAAAGTGGTTTTCCAAGTGTTTTTTACTGATAACCTATTCTGTGAATAGGTCATCAGTATCTGGTCGAGGGTGTCCAAAACACGGGACCCCCGCCGATCAGCTGTTTGAGAAGGCATCGGAGCGCGCAATAGTGTAGCAGCCTTCTCTCTGCTTATCAAGCACACCGTTGTAGATTGTATAGTGGCTGTGCTTGGTGTCACAGCCCAGCCCCATTCACTTCAATGGTGCTGAGCTACACCTAGGCCATGTGACCAATGAACGTGATGTGACATGGCCTAGTAAAATCTGTATGAAGTCAGCAGTGCTACTGCAAGCACTGGTGTCTCTTCAAACAGTTGATCGGCAGGGGTCACTATCTGTCTTACATTTAGACCTTTTTGTACACCTGAAACAGGAGTAGAAAATGGTAAATGAGATGGGTTGGCCGTTCCCTTCCCTGCCCAAACCACGCCCACTTTTTTAGACCTGGCGTGAGCAGGGAAATTTTGGCGTATTTCAGCTAGATAAATGACCCCCCCCCTACTGCCAGGCTCTCCCCCTTTATAAAACTAATTCGAAAGGTTTCATTCCAAACATAAATATCAATTTATTCTCTCTTGTTTTGGCTTCAAAAATGTCAACAAAAAGCCTAAGCAAAACCTGAGTGTGCATACCCATCCTAATCTTAGTAGTTATATTGAATTCTGAAGTGCTGTATAGGCTGCTATATTATCCAATTGTCTGTATATTTATGCCTGGAGGTGGGTAACATTCAGGTGCACCTGGGCAGCCTGCATCACATGAGCCAGCTATCGGTGGGACTCACAGCCTCCTCCCATTGTATGTGTCATTTCACGCTGGAGGTTACTTGGAGTAGCTGGCTGTTTGTCGGACTTTATGCACCTATCATACATTGTCTATACGGCATAGGTAGGTTAGCCATTTTGAGAGACCTTGACGGGGTGTGTGGGCTCCGGTATGTTTTTGATATAAGACTATATTGGCGAAAGTCTCATTTTAATATCAGTGTGAGGGTTTAGCCATATATTGTCAATTGCATTGACCATTGAGTTCACCATTTTCTGTGATTTTTATATTTTGGCGCCCTAGGCAGAGTAGGCAAAAAGTGACCTTGCTTTATAATAAACAGATTTATACATACTGTATTTTAAAATAAGCAGTCACAGGCATAACAAATGTAATTACAATGACACACAGGTGATGTCGTCACTGATTTCAGTTGTTCACTCTCCTTTTCTTCTCCATTTGGTTCAGACCATCATGACAATTTCTCCTTAATACTGCAGAGTTTACTGCTCAGGAATCCTTGGGCAGGGTGGGCTCTGCTATATAAGAAGACACCATATTAATAAATGACACATGGTACATGGGGGTCTGTAAACAAATTTTGCATTAGGAGATTTAAGTAGTGATACCTTACTGATCCCCACCACTCACTTCCCAATCACTGGATGGAACAGTCACATGTCCATGAGAAGAGGGACATGGAAGTACAGAGACCAGCAAGGACATGGAAAGCAGTTGAAGGAGAGTGGCGAGGGATCAGAAGGATATCTCTTATTTTATTATTTTATGACATTCTAATAAGTTTTCAAAAATAAATTATACATCGCTGGACAACTCCTTCTTAATGCAGACCACAGATGAGACCCCAAAATTAACTACACCATCAGACAAACCCCAAAATTAATACAGACCTCCAGACAAACCCCAAAATTAATAAAGACCCCAAGACCAGAGCCCAAAATTAATTACAGACCTTCAGACAAACCCATGAATAAATACAGACATCCATGCCCCAAGTGATACAAACCTTCAGACAGTCTTCAAACTTAATACAGACCACAGATCCAACCCTGGATTCACTCAGACACCAGATCCAACTCCATATTCATTGTCGACCCCGTTTAATTCCCATCTTTCCGTCCTCTAAATGCACCACCACTGTTCCTCTGTTCCTGGTCCACTGTGCTCTTCCTCCAGGTGCCAAGTCACAATGCATGCCTACACAAACTGCATCCTGAAGCTGTACTCTCTCAGGGCATATTATAGCTTGGGCACTCAGAGAAGAGAACTAGGGAGAAGTGACTAAAGCAATCGCTAGCACAGCTACACTCGCCGCTCTCTGGGACTAGAAAGAAAAAAAAAAGTATTATAATAAAAGTGCATTTTTTGCCCTTGGTGGGCCCCCATCTCCTCATTCACCACTTTCAACACCTGTTTTAGGCATAGAAAATAGTCTTAATGTAAGCCAGCAAGGAAGTTGGCTTACACTTAGACCGGCGCTGGATATGCCGAAGTAATGTAGAGGCCAGCGCCTCTTCATAACTTCGGTGAATCCATCGCCAGCTAAAGAGGCTATTAAGACTGGCATCTAAAATGCCAGTCTTAATAAATGACCCCCTAAATTTGCTTGGATTGTCCCTTAAAATTCAGGACAAACCCAGCAAATTCTGGACAGCTGGACACTATGGGGAAGTATGTATCATCATTATACTCTGCAAGTGACTACTTTAGCCTCCACGTGAACTTGCTGATCCAATGTAGACACCTAAGTTGAGGGCTGCTCTTGTTGTAGGGGGGTTTAAACTGATTTTATGAGTGTCTCACCCTTTCCAAACAGTTTCTGCCATTATTTACAAATGTAAGTTCACATCATAGCAAATCCATGCACTTTGACGCTCCCCGCCCCTAATGTAAAATCTGTGACAGGTGCCCCACTGACCCATCAGAAGTACTTCTATCCTCTTATGTTGCAGATCACTGGGCCTTTGCGTGACTGTATAAAAGGTGCCTTCGTAGCTGCTGCAGAGCCATGCAAAAATCAACTATTTTATGTTACCATGGCAACCCCAAATCAAGCAGTAAACAATATTTTTGCCATTTTACGCATTAAACTTGAGATTGAGTTTTTTAGTATTGCACACTTTGATATGTTATGTGATGATGTCCTTTATGCTACGGAAAAATAATTGTGCCTTGACATGAATGGTTTGCCGAAATGGCACTGAAATGTCATCACATGACTAGTATGGGTGCGAGCGGGATGAGACTCATTAATATACCACTGTACACAATCTGGTTTTGTAAAAGAGTCAAAGAACAAAAGATTCTCACACATGCCTCTAGTTTTATGACATCTGTGCTACCCAGTAAAACAAGTCCACACAAAAGTCGTTTTGTGTCTAGAAATGGATTTTGAGGTCACAGAAAATCCACCCAGGACACAGTGTGCAGAATTGTAAAATAATAAGTATTCCAGTAACAAGCACATTTCTACATAAGTGAACCAGTATGCTTTATAAACTAAATTGACCAACAATCCTACATGTGCCTGCAAACTGCAAAAGAATAGTAAAGTTATGAGAAAGAACACAAAAATAAAAGGTCCAAGTGTGAACAGAGCCTTATGCCATCAAACTTGCATAGAAGTATCTTCCTGAATCACACTTTAAAGCGAACCTTTCACCTGCATTTCACTTAATAAACTATCAAAAGTACCTTATAGATCATCCTCATTGTGTTATCATACAGTCTTGTCCCGCTTTTCTGCCATGTATATGCATGAAAAAATCGCCTTATAAAGTACTCTTCTCCAGCTCCACAAGTCACGGTAGAAGTCAAGGGGGTAGCCCTTCCCTCACTCCAGGCTGTAACTCCCCTGCCCTAACCCCGCCTCTATGCAGTCTAATTGACACCCGGCTCAGTCGCTGGGACCGCGCTTGTACAGGCGGCGCATGCGCCGTCGGACTCAAGCGCGATCCTGTAACTGAATCGCGCATGCGCCGTCCCCGATGCCTGCCTGTCTTCTCTTCCTCACGCGCGATTCAGTTACAGGATCGCGCTTGAGTCCGACGGGGCATGCGCCGCCTGTACCAGCGCGGTCCCGGCGACTGAGCCGGGTGTCAATTAGACTGCATAGAGGCGGGGTTAGGGCAGGGGAGTTACTTGTGGAGCTGGAGAAGAGTACTTTATAAGGCGATTTTTTCATGCATATACATGGCAGAAAAGCGGGACAAGACTGTATGATAACACAATGAGGATGATCTATAAGGTACTTTTGATAGTTTATTAAGTGAAATGCAGGTGAAAGGTTCGCTTTAAGGGTACAGCCACACTGTCATTTTTTCTGATGCAGTTTTGGAAGCCAAAACCAGGAGTGGATTCAAAAAAGAGAAGTTGTATCAGCCCTGTATACTTTCTCTCCTTTTATGATTCACTCCCGATTTTAGCTTCTGAAACTGCATCAGAAAACCTGACCATGAGACCGTACCCTAAGGCCTCATGCACACGCCCGTTGCCCGGCCGTAGCCGTATTGCGGAGTGCTTCCATAGTGTTTCTGTTTGTGCCTCCGTACCACCAAAAAATAGAACATGTTCTATTTTTTTGCAGTGCGGACGGATCACAGACCCATTCAAGTTGAATGGGTCTCGATCCGTCCCGGCCGCCGCACGGATGTTGCCCGTGCATTGGGGACTACAAATTGCTGTCCCCATTGCAAGGAACGGCCGCACGACGGCCGTGTACTTTAGGCCTAAAGGTTATAGACCCCTTTGCCCTGATAATTTTTCTAAATTGTTCATTTGCTCCCTGAATGCAAAATTCTGCAACTTTCTAAAGAGTCCTCAATAAAAATGTAGCTTCTGCAGAGTGTGTGACATAAGTTTGTGAGTTTCTGATGGATCTCTGGTCTCCCTCTCCAATCTCTCAGTGTTAGAGATAGCAGCAGGGAGGGGGAGGATACAAACTGTAGCTATCACAGGCAAACTGGCCACAGACTCTACAGGGAAATTTCCCAGTGGGCTGATGCACAGGGAGCTGCTCGAGCCCTCTTCATAGCCAATGGTCGGGTACATAACGATCTGATGCTCCCACCATTAATTAATGCTAGGAGCATCGGGCCACGTTTAGTTTTCTTCCAGGGCCACTTTAAGTTCCCAGTCCACTCCTGGTAGCTATGGAGGAAGGCAGGAAAGACAGAAGCATCCTGGACACACAGATCTAGCATGTGTTACTGGAGAGATTCATCCCCTTTAGACTGAAACTGTCACAGTCTTTGTTATATAAAAATCAATTTTTTCCTGTCAAATGTGTCAGTAGCTTTTAAGTTTATAGTCAGGCTTACATTTTGTCATTCTGTCAAGAATGAATGTGATTGCCGGGATGTCCCACCAGCATATCCAGTTTAACCTGACATCCAGTGCTCATATTTGGGACTTCTGCAATCTTTCAGTGTTAGCAACTGCACTGGTTGTGAATCTCACTTTTAGCTAAAAGGCGTGTCAGACAGTTTGGATCATTTTTACATACGTGTGTCCTAATAGGTAATAAGGAGCACAATACAGTGGTCCCTCAGGTTACACTATTAATTAGTTCCAGGGCAATCAGTGAAAGATAAAAATATAGTAACTTGAGACCATAAGTCTATGGGAAAAAGGAAATTGGTTCCAAAGTCCCCAAAATGACATGTCAAACATTGGCAGTGGGTGAGGCATTGTATGTCAAATGTAGATTCAAGTTAGGCTACTTTCACACTTGCGTTCAGAGCGGGTCCGTCTGGTATCTGCACAGACGGATCTGCTTCTATAATGCAAACGCTTAGATCCGTTCAGAACAGATCCGTTTGCATTACCATGAACAAAAAAAAAAAAAAATATATATATTTTTTTTTTGTTCATGATAATGCAAACGGATCCGTTTTGACTTTACATTGAAAGTCAATGGGGGACGGATCCGTTTGAAAATTGAGCCATACTGTGTCAACTTCAAACGGATCCGTCCCCATTACATTGTAAGTCTGGACGGATCCGTTTGCCTCCGCACGGCCAGGCGGACACCCGAACGCTGCAAGCAGCGTTCAGGTGTCCGTCTGATGAGCGGAGCGGAGGACAAACGCTGCCAGACTGATGCATTCTGAGCGGATCCGCCTCCACTCAGAATGCATTAGGACTGGACGGATCCGTTCGGGGCCGCTTGTGAGAGCCTTCAAACGGAGCTCACAAGCGGACACCCGAACGCTAGTGTGAAAGTAGCCTTACAGTGGCCATGGAAAGATCATTCTATGTTAGAAATATTGTATCCTGAGGTCATTGTAACTTGGGGGGTACCACTATATTAATATGTGACAGAAGACAAACCCTGATGCATAATCTGGACCATGAGGTAACCATGTCCAGACTGGTTTCCCTCATGACCAGGGGACTAATCCAGAAAGGTTCCACTTTGTGGTCTGTCATTCATTTCTGTAACATTATAGGGGAGTGGAACTTCAAACCGGATAACAGCCCAACATATGAAGAAACTTGCCACTTTGGATCATACCCACGTGAAGCAGCCCAGGAGGAGCAGGAGTGAAGGATTGGAGTAGTAGTGGCTCTGGCTGCTATAATCATTCACGCACGTAAGGGGAGTGACAGGAGGGCGCACCCTTTATTCCCTTGGGGCATACCCTGATGTTAGGGCTCCTGCCTGATGGCAGTTGGGGTGCCTTTTGTGTTGGGGGTTTGATGCGGATGCAAGGCAAGAGATGTAAGTGCAGTGGCTGACGAGTGGTGCTGGGTGAGAACCAGGCCAGTTGTAGAAGATAAAAAAGTCTGTCTTTAATAAAGCGCAGAATGGGAGTTGTAGTACATCCAACAATATCAAGGCACAGATCCAAGGCAAATCACAGTGCAGTCTCTTCCCAATAGCTGTATTGCAAACAGCAATGATGATGGTAATAAGTGAAATAGTCCCTGATCTCCCTCTAAACACTTAGCAACCTTTTTAGGATGATCACAGGCGTGCAAAACTCTCAAAAATTTGGTAGGCATCCAAGACTACAAGCAATCCGCATGCAAAAAGTCTTTCAATCAGCTCTACAATTTCTGACTGAGTAATGCAGTCAAATGGTCAGCCAACTGTTATATAAGTGTGAAAGGTGCCGTTAACTGTTAATACTCCCACAAGCAGCTAAGTCTCTACATCAGACATAAACAGCAAATACCTTCCTAGCACGCACAGCCTTGTGATCATGGTCAGTGTATGAATGTCATCTTCAGCTTTTCCACAGAGATTGTTATCTCATCAGCATCTGCACCTTTCACAGGCAGAGTTAAAACAGCAGTGGAGTATGCAATCTTGACTAGAAAGCTCCTCCCTCAGAGGGGAAATCAGAGGGGAAATCTAAGTCCCTCTGCTGAGTCATGGCATAATTAACTAAACAGGGAATGAAGCTGCACTCAAGAAAATAGTTCTTATATGTATGTTGGAGGCGGGCAAGGTACCGCAGAGGAAAGCAGCCATCAGAGGGTTCACAATTGTTCTAGATCTTGAAGGCTGCAGTAAGAAAATATTAACCCCTTAAAGGGCTTTATCCCATGAAAAATATTCTACAATTTTCAAACTAGCACCTGGATCTGAATGCTTGTATAATTGCATGTAAAAAAAAATAATCTAGGAAATCTATCTGTGCAGCAGCCCCTGATCTTTTTCTAATTTCTCTGTCCACTTCACTGAGGTTGACGCACCTGCTCAGTTCCATTCTTCAACTGCCACAACCTGCAGCAGACAGGACATGCCCACTGAGAAAGTACTGTACATGCCCCCTGAACTGCCAGCTTAAAATAAATCTAGCAGAGCAATTTGAACAATGAATGGCGACATCTCTGGAGCCATGTGAGGTACAGGACTGGTTCTAGCTTTGTTACATAGGTTGTCATGTACAGTCGTGGCCAAAAGTTTTGAGAATGACACAAATATTAGTTTTCACAAAGTTTGCTGCTAAACTGCTTTTAGATCTTTGTTTCAGTTGTTTCTGTGATGTAGTGAAATATAATTACACGCACTTCATACATTTCAAAGGCTTTTATCGACAATTAAATGACATTTATGCAAAGAGTCAGTATTTGCAGTGTTGGCCCTTCTTTTTCAGGACCTCTGCAATTCGACTGGGCATGCTCACAATCAACTTCTGGGCCAATTCCTGACTGATAGCAACCCATTCTTTCATAATCACTTCTTGGAGTTTGTCAGAATTAGTGGGTTTTTGTTTGTCCACCCGCCTCTTGAGGATTGACCACAAGTTCTCAATGGGATTAAGATCTGGGGAGTTTCCAGGCCATGGACCCAAAATGTCAACGTTTTGGTCCCCGAGCCACTTAGTTATCACTTTTGCCTTATGGCACGGTGCTCCATCGTGCTGGAAAATGCATTGTTCTTCACCAAACTGTTGTTGGATTGTTGGAAGAAGTTGCTGTTGGAGGGTGTTTTGGTACCATCCTTTATTCATGGCTGTGTTTTTGGGCAAAATTGTGAGTGAGCCCACTCCCTTGGATGAGAAGCAACCCCACACAAGAATGGTCTCAGGATGCTTTACTGTTGGCATGACACAGGACTGATAGTAGCGCTCACCTTTTCTTCTCCGGACAAACCTTTTTCCAGATGCCCCAAACAATCGGAAAGAGGCTTCATCGGAGAATATGACTTTGCCCCAGTCTTCAGCAGTCCATTCACCATACTTCCTACAGAAGATCAATCTGTCCCTGATGTTTTTTTTGGAGAGAAGTGGCTTATTTGCTGCCCTTCTTGACACAAGGACATCTTCCAAAAGTCTTTGCCTCATTGTGCGTGCAGATGCGCTCACACCTGCCTGCTGCCATTCCTGAGCAAGCTCTGCACTGGTGGCACTCCGATCCCGCAGCTGAATCCTCTTTAGGAGACGATCCTGGCGCTTGCTGGACTTTCTTGGACGCCCTGAAGCCTTCTTAACAAGAATTGAACCTCTTTCCTTGAAGTTCTTGATGATCCTATAAATTGTTGATTGAGGTGCAATCTTAGTAGCCACAATATCCTTGCCTGTGAAGCCATTTTTATGCAACGCAATGATGGCTGCACGCGTTTCTTTGCAGGTCACCATGGTTAACAATGGAAGAACAATGATTTCAAGCATCACCCTCCTTTTAACATGTCAAGTCTGCTATTTTAACCCAATCAGCCTGACATAATGATCTCCAGCCTTGTACTCGTCAACATTCTCACCTGAGTTAACAAGATGATTACTGAAATGATCTCAGCAGGTCCTTTAATGTCAGCAATGAAATGCAGTGGAAAGGTTTTTTTTTGGGATTAAGTTGATTTTCATGGCAAAGAAGGACTATGCAATTCATCTGATCACTCTTCATAACATTCTGGAGTATATGCAAATTGCTATTAAAAAAACTTAAGCAGCAACTTTTCCAATTTCCAATATTTATGTAATTCTCAAAACTTTTGGCCACGACTGTACAGTATGATATATGATTTTTTACATTAATCATTCAAATACCCTGTATTTATTAAAAATAGATTTGGCAAAGAGAAAATATATAAAAATCACATTTCAATTAAAACAAATTGCAGATAACTATCTATTGCCTTGAACACTGATCTACTTTGATTATAGTCATAGATGTGGTTTACTCTGAATGTTGAAACTTTTGATAAAGCTCCATACAGGATATTGCTGTATAAATGTAAGTACACAAGCTTCGGGGAAACTATTTGGCTTTGTTTAGAGAACTTAGAGACACTCCAAGCTATTTTCTATCTTCTTTGTTGTGTTGGTCAATGTCCAATTAAAGAACATGATGCTTCTAAAGCCATGCAGGCAAAGATAAAAATAGGCAACCATGAAATGCGTTTCAATCAATTTCAAACATGTGGAGATACTGACGATGATGGGTCTCATACTAAATACAAGCCCAAAGTCTGTTCATGATAATTGTGTCATGGGCACCGTAAGATCTTTATTGACCATGATCACTACTGAGAGGGTGCTGTAGGATATATGCAACATTTTACCATTAGGGTCCTTTTACATGGACATTATCTGTTAGGTGATCGGAAATGAAGCTATTCAAAGGTGACTGCTGTATTCACACACAGCAATTACCTCCACTGTATCGGGACAAGAGAACAAATGACAGATCGCTTGTCCCCTTAGGGGGAGTTCATACTAGCGTTTCGCTTTCCGTTATAGCATTCCGTTCAAATGCGATTAAAACGGAAAATGGTGGAATTGCTATAACGGAAAGCCAAACAGAACTCCTTATCGTGGTTGACGATAGGGAGGCTCGACCCCGTCACCGCCTGCCATTGGCTGCTTTCCCCCGACACCGCATGTTTTCATCCGCTCATGGGGAGAAACAGCTGCGGTGGTGCGGGGACCAGGAGAGGTGCGGGGAGCCAGGTAAGTAGATTCAGTGTGAGGGGCCTGGGCATAAACAGAAAATAGCAGAATTGCTATAACAGAAAGCCAATCTGAACTCTTTAAATGCATTCCGTTTTAATCCGTCCTAATAAAGTTGAATAGAGAAAAAAAAAATGGAAACCAGCATTCCATCATGGCTCCGTTATTTTGGACAGAAACAAAAGTCCTGTTTGGAGGACTTTTTTTTTCAGTCTAAAATAATGGAAACCAGATGCAATGCTGGTTTCTGTTTTTTTCACTTTTCAACTCTATTAGGACGGATTAAAATGGAATGCCTTTAAAGAGTTCAGTTTTGCTTTCTGCAATTTTTTGTTTTAATCAAGTTGTTTTAAATGCAACTTTTTAAAGAAAAGTCGCAAATCAAATCAGCAGCCATAACTTTTATAATTTTTCATTGATGTGGCTGTATTTTATTTTAGTTTTAATGTGTGCACAAAAATATATTTTACACTAATTGACACCAATATTTATTTTTTGGGGTGGGGTGCCATTTTTAAAAAAACTTTTTATTACCTATGCATAAATCATAACTCTTATTATTCCTAAAGATGGCATAAGCTTATGTAAGGTATGACAAAATCAGGTACCCCATAAAAAATTAACTAATACATATTACATTCCCAGCTTCAGTTATGCAGGAGTATAGCTGTGGTAATAGAAAAGTCAAACTCATTGCATTTCTATTAAATCACCAGTAGGTGGCAGCAGAGTGTTTACAGCCTGAATGGCAAGCACAGTTTCATCTAACACTGCTAAATGCAGGGGGAACTAAAAGACAGATTTTTTGTTCCTGGGGAGACAGAATAGGCAGTTCCTCTTCTGCCTACCTGACTGAAGATGATGCTTGTCATTGCAGGTAAGAGAACACATATTTAGGGCAATAAACATGGCAAAAGTGATTTAATCCACATCCTTGTAATCAGCAAAGGCTGCTGGTAATGCTGTGTGAGTAAATAACACACTGCACAAATGTTAGTGGAGTACACTGACGTGTCACATGGTGCCAGTGTATGGTGAACGTGATTGTTATAGGATCTTATGTTAATATATGATATTATACTGCACTATTTGCCTACTGTGATACAGATTGAGTAATAATAGATCTGCACATGGTTAATCATTTATTATTTTATATAAGAACATTATACCTGTATATGAGAATGGTAATTAAATTAATATGCATGGACAGAATATGCAATTGCTCTTCTGCCTACCTGACTGAAGGTCATGCTTGTCATTGCAGAACATGTTTCAATAAAAGCACTTCCGGCTTCACCTAGCCCACTCCCTTCGCACATTGGAATTATTGACCATACTTTCAGCATATGTGGAACACTTAGACCGGTTGTCTAGACTAGATCACAGGGGCTCAGGCTGGATGATAAATGAGGTGCAGGGATAGAAACTTTTCTCTGACTATTAACTATTTGTTGGCTTATATTAAGGCCTCACGCATAGGATTGTATGTATGATCTGTATCCAATCAGCATTTTTTGCCGATCGAAAGCAGATTCATTTCAATGGCGCTGCAGAAGATGCAGACAGCACACCATGTGCACACCGTATGTCTGCTCTGCAAAAAATATAGAACATGTTCTATTCTTATCTGTTTTGCAGACAACGATAGGACATCTCTATTGAAATGAAAAAGAAAATGGCAGCATGCACACGGCCTGGATTAATGTTTTGTGGATCCGCGATTTGCAGACCGCAAAAGACATGCGGTTATGTGCATGAGCCCTTACACAGATTTCTACAAGAGAACTTGGCACAATTTTGGGACAAAATGGTGCATCTTAGGCCCTGCCTCTTTCCCCGAAAGTCTCACCTCCTTGCCAAGCATGTTGGGAAAAAATAAACCCTAGATGTGCCAAATTGTGCCATTTTGCCCAACAGATATTTGGCCCAGACACATTAGTAAATCTGGGCCATTATGTTCAGTGTCTCTTACACAGGCTGGTGTTAGGACAACACTAGTGGGGAGGAGTCCCTTTTGATCATGCTGTAGTATGGAATGCGGCAATCAAAGGGTTAACAACTGAGATCAGAGCATTCTCCAATCCCGGCTGTGAAGCAGGAGCTCTCTGGCAGCTTTAACCCCCCCTCCCCCTCCAAATACAGCGACGCCTAAAGACGTTGCTACAGACTAGCATACCTCCCAACTGCCCCAGATCCGGCGGGACAATCCCACGGTCCTGGTACGAGGAAACTATGTACTGCTTTCTTGCTGCTGTCTCTGCTTCCATAGAAAGCCGGGTCAGCTGGCAGTCAGCCTCGGCTCCGCCTCCTCCACAGACCAAAGCAGCCGATGTCCTACTGCTGCTGCTAGGAACAAGGTAAGTATGTGGTGTTTTATTTTTTTTTAACTTTCTGTGAGGGGCACTTAACTGGACATACTACTGGGGGCACATCTGGGCATATTACTGGGGGCACATAACTGGACATATTACTGGTGTCACATAACTGGGCATATTATGGGGCAAAGCTGGGCATACACTGGGGCACATAACTGAACATTTTACTGGGGGCACAGCTGGACATTTTACTGGGGGCACAGCTGGACATATTACTGGGGTTACAGCTGGACATATTACTGGGGTTACAGCTGGGCATATTACTGGGGGCACAGCTGGGCATATTACTGGGGGCACAGCTGGGCATATTACTGGGGGCACAGCTGGACATATTACTGGGGGCACAGCGGGACATATTACTGGGGGCACAGCGGGACATATTACTGGGGGCCGAGCTGGGCATATTACTGGGGGCACAGCTGGACATATTACTAGAGGCAAAGCTGGGCATGTTACTGGGGGCACATAACTGGACATATTGCGGGGAACAGCTGGACATACTACTGGAGGTACAGCAAGACATATTACTGGGGGCACATAATTGGACATATTACTGGGGGCATAATTCTGTGAGGGGGCACAATGTGGGCATAAATACTGTTCGGTGGCATGAAGGGGGATTAATTACTATGTAGAGGCATTAAGAGGACTGGTTGGGATTAGGTGCCTAGTTATGTTTTAGGCGGAGTTAGAGGCATAGCCTAGTGCAGAAAAAATTTGCTGCGGCAAGCTTTGCACGCCACACAATGTGTCCCTCTTTGTTAATTTAGAAAGTTGGGAGGTAAGGACTAGGGTCCTGCACCGTCGCTGTCAAAAGACAGTGGGAGGTCATTAAGAGGTTAATCGTTCATTATGTTTCCCTTATGTAAATGTTTGCTGGCAATAGACTTTGCTAACATTTGGCTCCTTTCATTTGCACAAATATATGCATGTATTTTTTCTAAGCTCATCTCAGGTCCAGATATCACTTACTTGGTTCTGCTCAGGGGCGTAACTACCATAGCGGCAGACCATGCAACTTCAATGGGGCCCAGGGCAAGAGGGGGCCCAGTTGGGATCATGCCCTCTTCTATTGGGGGTGAAAACTTGGTCAGGACTCTACCCGAATAAAGGACCAACTTTAAGCAAATGAGGCTGTGAAAAAAATGTCCCAAGGGTCATTGAAAGGGGTTTAGGCAGAATCCCCTCTGTACTGTGTGCGGGGCCTGGTTTGATCCTTGCTATGGGGCCCTTACTTCTCTATGTACGCCAGTGGTTCTAGGCTCTTCAATTCAGGTTGCCACAGCCCCTACTAGTATTTTTGTTTGCATCATTTCAAGGGATACCTCCATCAGAAAAGGCTATTTTTTGTAACTCAGTGTGGCACATTTATTAAGACCGACGTTTTAGACGAACTTTAGGATTTTTGGACCCCGGACCCAAACCCGAACTTTTAAGTAAAAGTTCGGGTTCGGGTTCAGTGTTCAGCAAGTTAATGGTGCTTTTTTAAAGGCTGCCAATCAACAAGCGTTTTACTCTTGTGCCCTTAGAAGCCATCACAGCCATGCCTACTAATGGCATGGCTGTGATTGGCCAGTGCAGCATGTGACCCAGCCTCTATATAAGCTGGAGTCACGTAGCGCTGCACGTCACTCTGCTCTTATTAGTGTAGGGATAGGATGCTGCTGCTGTGAGGGAGAGAATAGGACAGAATCTTTAATCGGAAGAGCTTGTTAACTCAGCGATCTACCTAGATTTTCTTTTTGTGGGTGCAGTGCACAATCTTTTTACCCTGCTCTGAGCCCAGTGATCCAGAAAAATAACTTTTATCCGTCTGTTAGTTAGGTGAGCGGCGGCGGCCATTTTATGCAAGTTTTGTGCACCAGCACAGCATATGTGCTTTTGTGACCGTCAAATAGAAGCTTGAAATACTGCAATTATAATCTAGGTTTAAAAAAAATCACCCATTTTTGGCAAGATCCTACATCTGTGGCCTTTGCCGCATTAGTCAGTGTGCAATTTAAGCTTGAAATACAGCACTAATATTCTCGGTTTTAAAAATCACCCATTTTGGGAAAAATACTAAATTTTACAGCCCTTGCTGCATCTGTCAGTGTGAAATTCAAGCGTTATATACTGCTGTCATATTCTGTTATTAAAAAAACACCCATTTAGGGCAAAATCCTAATTCTGCAGCATTTGCTGCATCTGTCATTGTTAAATACAAGCTTGAAATACAGCAATAATTTTCTGGGTTTAAAAAAGCACCCATTTTTGGCAATACCCTCCATCTGGGGCCTATGCAGCATTAGTCAGTGTAAAGTTTAAGCTTGAAATACTGCAATCATTTTCTGGGTTTTAAAAAACAAAATTTTTGGGCAAAATACTAAATTTTGCAGCACTTGTTGCATCCTCCAGTGTGAAATACAAGCGTTAGATACTGCTGTCATATTCTGTTATTAAAAAAATACCTTTTTTGGGCAAAATACAAAATTTTACAGCCCTTGTTGCATCTTCCAGTGTGAAATGCAAGCGTTAGATACTGCTTTCAAATTCTGTAATTAAAAAAACACCCATTTTGGGCAAAATACAGAATTTTGCAGCCTTTGCTGCATCTGTCAGTGTGAGATACACGCGTTAGATAGTGGTGTTCTATTCTGTTATTAAAAAAACACCCATTTTGGGCAAAGTACTTAATATTGCAGCCTTTGCTGCATCTGTCAGTGTGAGATACAAGCTTGAAATACCGCAATAATATTCTGTGTTTAAAAAAACGGCCATTTTGTGCAAAATACTTAATTTTGCAGCCTTAGCTGCATCTGTCAGTGTGAGATACACGCGTTAGATAGTGGTGTTCTATTCTGTTATTAAAAAAAACACCCATTTGGGGCAAAATACAGAATTTTGCAGACTTAGCTGCATCTGTCAGTATGAGATACACGCGTTAGATAGTGGTGTTCTATTCTGTTATTAAATAAACACCCATTTTGGGCAAAGTACTTAATATTGCAGCCTTTGCTGCATCTGTCAGTGTAGATACATGCGTTAGATAGTGGTGTTCTATTCTGTTATTAAAAAAACACCCATTTGGGGCCAAATACTAAATTTGTGGCCTTGGCTGCATCTGTCAGTATGAGATACACACGTTAGATAGTGGTGTTCTATTCTGTTATTAAATAAACACCCATTTTGGGCAAAGTACTTAATATTGCAGCCTTTGCTGCATCTGTCAGTGTAGATACATGCGTTAGATAGTGGTGTTCTATTCTGTTATTAAAAAAACACCTATTTTGGGCCAAATACTAAATTTGTGGCCTTGGCTGCATCTGTCAGTGTGAGATACACGCGTTAGATAGTGGTGTTCTATTCTGTTATTAAAAAAACACCCATTTTGGGCAAAGTACTTAATATTGCAGCCTTTGCTGCATCTGTCAGTGTAGATACATGCGTTAGATAGTGGTGTTCTATTCTGTTATTAAAAAAACACCTATTTTGGGCCAAATACTAAATTTGTGGCCTTGGCTGCATCTGTCAGTGTGAGATACACGCGTTAGATAGTGGTGTTCTATTCTGTTATTAAAAAAACACCCATTTTGGGCAAAGTACTTAATATTGCAGCCTTTGCTGCATCTGTCAGTGTAGATGCATGCGTTAGATAGTGTTGTTCTATTCTGTTATTAAAAAAAACACTCATTTTTGGCAAAATAATAAATATGCGAAATATGAGGAGAGCGTCAAATAAGGGACGTGGCCCTGGTCGTGGTGCTGCTGGTGGAGCTCCTGTTGAGGGAGAGGACGTGGTCGAACTGTGCCAGCTACACGCACAAGTTAAACACCTTCCTCAGGTGCGAGTAGGCGACAGAACCTTCAGCGTTATTTGGTCGGGCCTAATTATGCTCTATCGCTGAAGTACAGGCGATAGTAGATTGGGTTGCTGACAGTGCCTCCTTTCACCTCACCCCCTTGCATATCAGCCAAGCAGTCTGAGCCCCAAGTCATGCAGCAGTCTCTTCTGCTTTTTGATGACTCTGCTAGCAGGGTTTCCCAGGGCGATCCACCTAGCCCTGCCCCAGAACTGGAAGAGATTGAGTGCACCGATGCCCAACCACTTATGTTTCAAGATGAGTACATGAGAGGACCACTGCAGCACATCTCAGATGATGACTGCTGTGGCTTTCGAAAGTGTGCAGACCAACAAGGGGGGCAGGGGTGAAGACTGGGTGGAAGATGATGTGGAGGACGATGAGGTCCTCGACCCCACATGGAAACAAGGTCATGCGATTGACCTGTGTAGTTTGGAGGAAGAGGCGGTGGTCGCACAGAGCCACCAGCACAGCAGAAGAGGGAGCAGGGTGCAAAAGCGGAGCGGCCGTCCCCTAGACAGTACGCCTGCTACTGCCCACCGCAGCAAGGGACCGAGCACACCAAAGCCAGCTCCAAGGAGGCATAAATGTTTTCAACCTGATCACAACCTGCATGACCAGGCATCTAAGTGCAAAGCACGATCTGCTGTGGAGTAGACACCTCAAAAACAAAGAAAGGTCTCCTTCTGCTTGCTCTTCTGCTGCAGTCTCGGCCTCTTCATCCACCTCTGGAGTGACAGTGGCACCTGCCACCCCGCAAACAGAGGATCTGCCAGCAACACCACCACCTGCGTCACCAACCATCTCCACAATGTCTCACGGAAGCGTCAGCTCTCCCAAACACTGGAGAGGAAGAGGAAGTACCCCCCTACCCACCTGCGATCCCTGGCCCTGAATGCCAGGATTTCAAAGTTACTGGCCTTTGAAATGCTGTAATTCCGTCTGGTGGAGACGGAGAGTTTTAAAAGCCAAATGGCGGTGGCTGTCCCACAGTACATCGTGCCCAGCCGCCACTACTTTTCCAGGTGTGCCATCCCTTCCCTGCACAACCAAGTGCATAAGTGACTGTCACATTTAGGCCATAAATACGGCTTTGGCATACTGGGGTGAAAAAAGCCTCTCATATACTGCACATCTGGGATTACACGTGCATAAGTGACTGTCACATTTAGGACTGAAATACAGCTTTTTGGTTAGGGTGAAAAAACCCTCTAATATACACTGCGTGCAGAATTATTAGGCAAATGAGTATTTTGACCACATCATCCTCTTTATGCATGTTGTCTTACTCCAAGCTGTATAGGCTCGAAAGCCTACTACCAATTAAGCATATTAGGTGATGTGCATCTCTGTAATGAGAAGGGGTGTGGTCTAATGACATCAACACCCTATATTAGGTGTGCATAATTATTAGGCAACTTCCTTTCCTTTGGCAAAATGGGTCAAAAGAAGGACTTGACAGGCTCAGAAAAGTAAAAAATAGTGAGATATCTTGCAGAGGGATGCAGCACTCTTAAAATTGCAAAGCTTCTGAAGCGTGATCATCGAACAATCAAGCGTTTCATTCAAAATAGTCAACAGGGTCGCAAGAAGCGTGTGGAAAAACCAAGGCGCAAAATAACTGCCCATGAACTGAGAAAAGTCAAGCGTGCAGCTGCCAAGATGCCACTTGCCACCAGTTTGGCCATATTTCAGAGCTGCAACATCACTGGAGTGCCCAAAAGCACAAGGTGTGCAATACTCAGAGACATGGCCAAGGTAAGAAAGGCTGAAAGACGACCACCACTGAACAAGACACACAAGCTGAAACGTCAAGACTGGGCCAAGAAATATCTCAAGACTGATTTTTATAAGGTTTTATGGACTGATGAAATGAGAGTGAGTCTTGATGGGCCAGATGGATGGGCCCGTGGCTGGATTAGTAAAGGGCAGAGAGCTCCAGTCCGACTCAGACGCCAGCAAGGTGGAGGTGGAGTACTGGTTTGGGCTGGTATCATCAAAGATGAGCTTGTGGGGCCTTTTCGGGTTGAGGATGGAGTCAAGCTCAACTCCCAGTCCTACTGCCAGTTTCTGGAAGACACCTTCTTCAAGCAGTGGTACAGGAAGAAGTCTGCATCCTTCAAGAAAAACATGATTTTCATGCAGGACAATGCTCCATCACACGCGTCCACGTACTCCACAGCGTGGCTGGCAAGAAAGGGTATAAAAGAAGAAAATCTAATGACATGGCCTCCTTGTTCACCTGATCTGAACCCAATTGAGAACCTGTGGTCCATCATCAAATGTGAGATTTACAAGGAGGGAAAACAGTACACCTCTCTGAACAGTGTCTGGGAGGCTGTGGTTGCTGCTGCACGCAATGTTGATGGTGAACAGATCAAAACACTGACAGAATCCATGGATGGCAGGCTTTTGAGTGTCCTTGCAAAGAAAGGTGGCTATATTGGTCACTGATTTGTTTTTGAATGTCAGAAATGTATATTTGTTAATGTTGAGATGTTATATTGGTTTCACTGGTAAAAATAAATAATTGAAATGGGTATATATTTGTTTTTTGTTAAGTTGCCTAATAATTATGCACAGTAATAGTCACCTGCACACACAGATATCCCCCTAAAATAGCTAAAACTAAAAACAAACTAAAAACTACTTCCAAAAATATTCAGCTTTGATATTAATGAGTTTTTTGGGTTCATTGAGAACATGATTGTTGTTCAATAATAAAATTAATCCTCAAAAATACAACTTGCCTAATAATTCTGCACTCCCTGTACTGCACATCTGTTATTAGGCAAGCATAAGTGACTGTCACATTTAGGCCATAAATACAGCTTTTTGGTTACTGGGGTGAAAAAAGCCTCTCATATACTGCACATCTGGGATTACACGTGCATAAGTGACTGTCACATTTAGGACAGAAATACAGCGTTTTGGTTAGGGTGAAAAAACCCACTAATATACTGCACATCTGGGATTAGACAAACATAAGTGACTGTCACATTTAGGCCAGAAATACGGCTTTTTGGTTACTGGGGTGAAAAAAACCTCTGATATACTGCACATCTGGGATAAGATGTGCATAAGTGAGTGTCACATTTAGGCCACAAATACCGCTGTCATATAGAGTTCAAAAAAATTTTTTTTAGTGCAATACCCTAGATCAGGGTTTATATTGGCGGTAAATTATTTTTAACTTACTTAACCACTTTTTACTTTGCTTTGTGAACGCTAACTATGAGGAAAACATCTAATAAGGGACGCGGTCGTAGTGGTGGTGTTGGTGGAGCCTCTGGTGCAGGGAGAGGACGTGGCCGTTCTGCCCAGCTACACGTCCTACTGAACCTACTACCACAGGTCCCAGTAGCCACCAGAATCTACAGCGATATTTGGTCAGGCCTAATGCCGTTCTAAGGATGGTAAGGCCTGAGCAAGTACAGGCGTTAGTCAATTGGGTGGCCGACAGTGGATCCAGCACGTTCACATTATCTCCCACCCAGTCTTCTGCAGAAAGCACACAGGTGGCGCCTGAAACCCATGCCCATCAGTCTGTCACATCACCCCCGTGCATATCGGGGAACCTGTCTGAGCCTCAAGTCATGCAGCAGTCTCTTATGCTGTTTGAAGACTCTGCTGGCAGGGTTTCCCAAGGGCATCCACCTAGCCCTTCCCCAGGGGTGGAAGTCATAGAATGCACTGACGCACAACCACTTATGTTTCCTGATGAGGACATGGGATAACCACCTCAGCACGTCTTTGATGATGACGAAAAACACAGGTGCCAACTCCGAAAAGGAGGTCAGGGAGGAAGACTGGGTGGAAGACGATGCAGGGGACGATGAGGTCCTAGACCCCACATGGAATGAAGGTCATGCCACTGACTTTTAGAGTTCGGAGGAAGAGGCAGTGGTGAGACCGAGCCAACAGCATAGCAAAAGCGGGAGCAGAGTGCAAAAGCAGAGCAGCCGTTGCCAAAACAGTTCGCCTGCTACTGGCCACCGTCAACAGGGACCGAGCACACCAAAGGCAGCTTCAAGGAGTTCCCTGGCATGACACTTCTTCACACAATGTGCTGACGACAAGACCCGAGTGGTTTGCACGCTGTGCCATCAGAGCCTGAAGCGAGGCATTAACGTTCTGAACCTTAGCACAACCTGCATGACCAGGCATCTACATGCGAGACACGGGCTGCAGTGGAGTAAGCACCTTCAAAACCAAGAAAGGGCTCAGGCCCCTCCTGCTCCCTTTTCTGCTGCTGCCTCGGCCTCTTCCTCTGCCTCTGGAGGAACATTGGCACCTGCCGCCCAGCAAACAGAGGATGTGCCACCAACAACACCACCTCCGTCACCAAGCATCTCCACCATGTCACATGGAAGCGTTCAGCTCTCCATCTCACAAACCTTTGAGAGAAAGCGTAAATTCCCACCTAGACACCCTCGATCCCTGGCCCTAAATGCCAGCATTTCTAAACTGCTGGCCTTTGAGATGCTGTCATTCAGGCTGGTGGAGACGGACAGCTTCAAACAGCTCATGTCGCTTGCTGTCCCACAGTACGTCGTTCCCAGCCGCCGCTATTTCTCAAGGAGAGCCGTGCCCTCCCTGCACAACCAAGTATCGGATAAAATCAAGTGTGCACTGCGCAACGCCATCTGTGGCAAGGTCCACCTAACCACAGATACGTGGACCAGTAAGCACGGCCAGGGACGCTATATCTCCCTAACTGCACACTGGGTAAATGTAGTGGCGGCTGGGCCCCAGGCGGAGAGCTGTTTGGCGCACGTCCTTCCGCCGCCAAGGATCGCAGGGCATCATTCTTTGCCTCCTGTTGCCTCCTCTTCCTACTCGGCTTCCTCCTCCTCTTCTACCACCTCCTCATCCGGTCAGCAACAGACCTGATGTGTTTGGGGGACAGGCCCCACACCGCGCAGGAGTTGTGGCGGGGTATAGAACAACAGACCGACGAGTGGTTGCTGCCAGTGGGCCTCAAGCTCGGCCTGGTGGTGTGCGATAATGGGCAAAATCTTGTTGCAGCTCTGGGACTAGCCGGTTTGACGCACATCCCTTGCCTGGCGCATGTGCTGAATTTGGTGGTGCAGAAATTCATTCACAACTACCCCGACATGTCAGAGCTGCTGCATAAAGTGCGGGCCGTCTGTGCACGCTTCCAGCGTTCTCATCCTGCCGCCGCTCGGCTGTCTGCTCTACAGTGTAACTTCGGCCTTCCCGCTCACTGCCTCATATGCGACGTGCCCACCAGGTGGAACTCCACCTTGCACATGCTGGAGAGACTGTGTGAGCAGCAGCAGGCCATAGTGGAGTTTCAGCTGCAGCCCACACGGGTGAGTCGCACTGCGGAACAGCACCACTTCACCACCAATGACTGGGCCTCCATGCGAGACCTGTGTGCCCTGTTGCGCTGTTTAGAGTACTCCACCAACATGGCCAGTGGGGATGATGCCATTATCAGCGTTACAATACCACTTCTATGTCTCCTTGAGAAAACACTTAGGGCCAGTCTTTCAGACCAGTCTTTTAGAAGTGGCTCAGAAAGAGGATTTTTGCAACAACAGAGGCCAGGTACAAATTTGGCCAGCCAGGGCCCACTACTGGAGGACGAGGAGGAGGAGGATGAGGAGGAGGATGGGGATGAAGCATGTTCACAGCGGGGTGGTATCCAACGCAGCTCGGGCCCATCACTGGTGCGTGGCTGGGGGGATACGGAGGACGCAGACGATACGCCTCCCACAGAGGACAGCTTGTCCTTACCTCTGGGCAGCCTGGCACACATGAGCGACTACATGCTGCAGTGCCTACGCAACGACAGCAGAGTTGCCCACATTTTAACGTGTGCTGACTACTGGGTGGCCACCCTGCTGGATCCCCTTTACAAAGACAATGTGCCGTCCTTAATTCCCTCACTTGAGCGTGATCGGAAGATGTGCCCCTGAGAGCATTCCCGACTGACGCCGGGGGACAAGTGGAAGCACAAGGCGAAGGCAGGGGATGAGGAAGAGGTCGCCAACGCAGCGGTGTCAGCGCCAGCACCTCAGAAGTCAGGGTTAGCATGGCCGACATGTGGAAAAGCTTTGTCACCTCGCCGCAACAACCGGCCCCAACTGCTGATATGGAGCGTGTTAGCAGGAGGCAGCATTTGATCAACATGGTGGAACAGTACTTGTGCACACGACTACACGTACTGACTGATGGTTCTGCCCCATTCAACTTCTGGGTCTCCAAATTGTCCACATGGCCAGAGCTTGCCCTGTATGCCTTGGAGGTGCTGGCCTGCCCTGCAGCCAGTGTACTCTCTGAACGTGTAATTAGCACGGCAGGAGGCGTCATTACAGACAGACGCAGCCGCCTGTCCACAGCCAACGTGGACAAGCTCACATTCATTAAAATGAACCAGGCTTGGATCCCACAAGACTTGTCTGTACCTTGTGCAGAATAGACATTTATATCACCATTAAACATACATTCTTGTACTCAAGTCAAGTGCAATGATTCTTTGTTTTCAATTGTCGGGTGACATTTTACCATTTTTGGCGTATACAAACCCCTGCTGTGCCTGGGTGACATGGGCCTAAATCTCTCAAAATCCTCTGCTCTATTGCTGGGTGACATGAACCCCCTTTTGCCGTGAATAAAACCCCTGCTGTGCCTGGGTGACAGGGGCCGAAATCTCTCAAAATCGTCTGTTCTATTGCTGGGTGACATGAACCCCCTTTTGCCGTGAATGAACCCCTGCTCTGCATTGCTGACAGGGGCCTAAATCTCTCAAAATCCTCTGTTCTATTGCTGGGTGACATGAACCCCCTTTTGCCGTGAATGAACCCCTGCTGTGCCTGGGTGACAGGGGCCTAAATCTCTCAAAATCCTCTGTTCTATTGGGGGGACATGAACCCCCTTTTGCCGTGAATGAACCCCTGCTGTGCCTGGGTGACAGGGGCCTAAATCTCTCAAAATCCTGTGTTCTATTGTTGGGTGACATGAACCCCCCCTTTGCCGTGAATGAACCCCTGCTCTGCATTGCTGACAGGGAACTAAATTTAGTGAAAACATTTGTTACTAATCGGAAGATGCGCAACTACAAGCGCACGCTGATGATAGCATTCCCACCTGACAGCAGGGGCACAGTGGAAGCACAAGGCGAAGGCAGAGGAGGAGGAAGAGGTCGCCAACGCAGCTGGGGCACCACCAGCACCTGAGAAGGCAGGGTTAGCATGGCCAAAATGTGGAAAAGCTTTGTCAGCCTTGGAGGTGCTGACCTGCCCTGCAGCCAGTGTATAGTGTGAACATGTGTTTAGCACAGCAGGGAGCATTATCACAGGCCGCAGCCAATGTGGACAAGCTTACGTTTATTCAAATGAACCAGGCATGGAACCCATAGGACTTGTCCGTACCTTGTGCAGAATAGACATTTATACCAGCCTCAACCATCCATTCTTGTACTCAAGTGCACTAATTCTTTGTTTTATTTTGTTATATGTCCCAATATTTTGGGGGATACCCCAATTTAAAAATAAAAAATAACACAAATCAGTGTTGGCTACCTATTCCTCCTTCACCGCCACGTCAACCTACACCGCCACATCCACCCATCCACCGCCTCCTCAACCTCCTACTCCTAAATCCAGATTGTTATTTTTTATTTTTCTGTATTTTATGTTATTTTAAGTCATTTCCCTATCCACATTTGTTTGCAGAACAGTTGTCATGCTCTTAAGCACATTTTGATGCCTTTTTCAGCCCTCTAGCCATTTCCAGGACTATTTTAGAGCCATTTTAGTGCCCAAAAGTTCAGGTCCCCATTGACTTCAATGGGGTTCGGGTTCGGGGTCAAGTTCGGGTGCCGAACCTGAACTTTTTTTTCAAGTTCGGCCGAACCCGAACATCCAGGTGTCCGCTCAACTCTAGTCATCAGTATGAAAATCTCGGAAAACCATTAGAGCCTGCTGCGACCCTTTCAGCTGCGCAGTTGTCACGGACCAGAGTGGGGGAAACCCTCATCCGTGTAATGTTAAGGATAAGGAAGCTGCTCGGCCTGGACAACAGAATTAGGGAGCAGGTAACCTCCTAAAGCGTCCCTAACTCTGACCCTGACTCCTAACTGTATGAGCCAACCCAGATGGTAGGAGGGCTCATACTCAGGAACCTCGAGTCCCTACTAGCCCTCAAGAGATCCCTGGACTAGGAGCAGGGTAAGACGACCTGTTCCACCAAGACACGGAGGAACAGGAGTCTCCCTGGCCAAGCTGCAAGGAAAGGGGAACATCAACAGCATATGGATATGGCAGGCGAGTGAAACCACTTCCACACCTACCTGCCACAGACACACTGACTGGAACCCATGCTCAGTAGCTGTTATCCACACAAAACACAAAAGGACACAGCACACAACATAACTCACACAGGAAAGCAGATCCATAACTGCAGTAAGGTGAGACTCCACACAAACATAAGCATAACATCAATACATTAGTTTTTATGACCACAAGGGTGGCCCTCACTGGACAGATGGTATAAGACCAGGAGGATGACTCCAGCATAAGCTACAGGGATCCAGCAGAGGCTAAATAGCCCAAGTAGCCACACCCACACACACAAACTAGGAAAGGAGTTAACCCTTCCAACACCAGACAAGGTAAGTGTCACTTAAAGGGGAAATGCACACATAACATAAATCCCGTGCACACCAAACATAGAAAGTGAACACATACATACATATGTTGCCAGATGCAACCGCATGCCTTGACAGCGAGCTGCCTAGCAACCAGCTCAGGCTGCTACACTGCCAAACCTAATTATGTTGCCAGCGGCAACCACACGTGAGACAAACATACAAACTGTCCTCACCTGCGATAGACAACAAGCAGACCACTGGCAACTGCATGCGACACAGAGTCACGACCATAGGCCGTGACAGCAGTATTCAAACACAGCACGGCCACATGACAACCATGACACGACGCATCATGTGGTCGTACCCATATAATCTGGGATTTTACTATTTTCCTTCAGCCAATCACTCCATATATAATCCTAGCATTTATCTTGGGGAAAAAATCATGTTTTCAAGCACTTTAACCAAATCAAGATGATATGGGCCTATGGAATCTGCCCTTGGGTAGTTCCAGCTTTTTCCATAAATCAGACTTTAGAGCTCTGCCATTCTTTAGTGCTAATGGTTTACAGACAGGAATTCCAAGTGACATCTGTTGATTTATCTGTCATTCAGCACACAGCATGCAAACCTGATGTCCAGCACACCTCTCACTGATACAAGGGCGCATGTGTTTGGAGAATGAAAATATGAGAAATACATGGTAAAAGACAAAAGTAGCAATTAGATCCAAGAGGCATGTAAACGTTCAAACTAATAGGCTAGTTTTTCCACTACTGTAGTTCAACCAAATGTGTATATGCATTTCAACTGGGAGAGGAGAATAATGGTATGACCACACAGCGGGTGCCGCATGGCTCTACAAGCCGCAGCAGGATAATACAGTATTAACTAACTAGAACTGAATTGTTTATTCGTTATTCATAGTAAATGGCCATGCGGTCTTACAACTTACCATGCGGCCATTAACAGTGAATACTGAATAAACAATGTGGTTCTAATTAGTTAAAGGGGTTGACCCAGGAAAAAATATTCAGCATTTTTCAAACCAGCACCTTCTGTAGTTCTGAATAGTTTTATAATTGCATGTAATAAAAAAAGTTGCTTAGCCACCGAGTTATTCAATAAAATGTATCTGTGTAGCGCCACCTGCTGTTCTTTACATTGTTGAGGTGGACGCACATGCTCAGTTCCATCCTTTACCTGCCACCAGCTATATCTACTGTTGGAAGCTACATGGAGAAATTTGCAGCAGAACAGACACAACTGCTGAGTTTTAATAAGGTGATAGCTGCAGCAGCTGTCATAGGAAGAAAGGTGCAGCAGAAAGGACAAAGTACTGTATGATGCCTGATTTTCATGTTTTACATTAATCATGGAATAACCACTTCAATATAATCCTGCTGCAGCTTGTACGTCCGTGCGGTACTCGCTGTGTGGCCGTAACCTAAGGGTCCTTTTACATAAGCAGATAATCTGCCTGTAAATTATTGGTTTACTATTTTGGTGCAATATAAATGAGTGACGATCACTGATAATTGTAAGTCAAGCTTGTTCAGTACATTTAATGTGCAATCATTATATTGTATGGGGACAAACAATTGTTAATATAATCTTTTGTCCCCATATAGTTTATATGTTCATATCTTGTAATCTACCCAGCATATCTTTGTAGGGATTGGTCAGGGTTAATAATCCTGACCCAGCCCTTGTAGGTCCGCCCCTAGATCAATTAGTGTAGAATCTAGAGTTAGAGGGGAACCTGCTGCATGTGCTCCACTCCTCACAGGCCCAGACCAAATTTACAGAAAACCACCTTCTCTGAGGAGGATCTACTGAAGTGAAAGACCTCACCATTTCTAAAGTACTCCAGAAAGAGAGAGGGAAAGGAAAGAACCAAGAAGGTCTAGAATCTGCATGACCGGACAATGCAGTCAGACAGTCAGGTATTTGGTCAAAGTGACTTTACTGCTGTGAGAGGGACATTATTGTGACACCCTTCACATTTGGACGCGGTCTAGCCCACTGTATCTGTAACCCTATATCCTTAAGTTGGAAATTACAGCCACCATTGCCAGAGTAATACTGCAAGCATAGATTCTGCAGAAAAAGACTTTGGCAAGATAGAGAGGAAAGAGTACTACGTTCCCCATCCTTGCTCGAATCCAAACATTGGTATCTGGGGAGATTTGCACAGTGAATTGTTGGAACTGTGTTTTGATACCGTTGGATGTACTACAACTCTCATTATGTCTTTTAGTAAAGAGAGGTTTACTTTCTACAACTGGCCTGGTTACTGACTCTTGCACCATAATCAGGCCCTTGAACCTTGCACCTCCTGCCTTGCACCCTCACCAAACCTACAACATCAAGGACCCCCCCCCCCCCCAAACTACCATCAGGCAGGAGCCCCAACATTATGGTGTGCCCTTAGGGAAGAAAGAGTGTGCCCTCCTAACACTGCCCTGGCCCTAGGGAGCATTGGTGTGAGAGTTGCCACTGTGAATGACTGTTACAGACAGTGCCACTACCACACCCATCCTCTGCTTCCCTCCTCTGGTGCTTGCGGCATATTGTCAGCAGTGCATACTCCCTACAAGGATAAGCGTTACCAACAAATTTATTTTGCAAACAAGTGTTGCCTGATCGTTGGGCATGTTCACACAGGCAATTACTGTATCTACTGTAAATTGCGTGTGTGCGTATGTATGTGTGTGTATTTATATGTGTGTGGGGGGGATTTAACACATTTGTGTATTTCATCCATTGAGTACAGAAATCCAAGGAGATTGTTATGAAGGGCTGGAGTAAACACCACAATGCATCGAATATTACGCTCACACTACTTTTTCACCCTTCCCCCACTCAGTATATTGCATTCAGTTACTCCTTTCAATCTCTATATCTGGACAGAACAATACATGCTGTGCTAGCAGTGTAGATGCACTCGGGGTGAACTTTGCTCCTCACATCTGCTTATAGGAAAGCAGCTCCCATTCCCAAATCATTAACAAGAAGAAAACTTCCAAGGCTTGTATTGTAGCTGGGATTTTTCAGCATGTGCTTTAAGGCTGCTGGCATAATAGATGAGACAGTTTCTATTAATACAGCTTGTTAAAGAGAATTTGACCATAAGCATCACTGTTCCATTAAGGCGCAGACAGAGTTTTTTTTCTTTTCTTTTTACTAAAGTGTGCAGCATCATTAAATATTAAAGGGGCTTGAAGAAAGAAAAAAAAAGAAGAGCTAAGGGATTTTCTCACTATACTTCACACTGTATCATCATATAAAAGCCCTGTATATGTATGGAGTTTGTATGTTCTCCCCGTGTTTGCATGGGTTTCCTCCGGGTTCTCCGGTTTCCTCCCACACTGCAAAGATATACTGATAGGAACCTTAGATTTGAGCCCCATTGGGGACAACGTGATGCTAATGTCTGTAAATCGCTGCAGAATATGTCAGCGCTATATAAATGCGTATAATAAATAAATAATAAGTAATCCATAATAGACACTAGCGCAGGTTTTATAGTATTTTATACAGAAAAGGTATATGCCTTTATGTACTTATTTGTGTGTATTATAGTCATTTATATAGCGCTTACATATTCCGCAGTGCTGTATGCAGATTGTCAGCACTCTCATTAGTTTCTATCTCCACTGGGGTTCAAGTTAAAGGGACTTTTTATCGGACCCCTGCCAATCAGCTGTTTGAGAAGGCACCGCAGCTCGCAGTAGCGCTGCAGCCTTCTCGCAGCTCACCATGTACAGCACCGTACATAGCGGCTGTGCTTGGAATGGCAGCTCAGCCCCATTCATTTCTATGGGGCTGAACTGCGCCTATGAACATGATGCTGAATATGATGTCGCATGGCCTAGGAAAATCTAGAGAAGGCCACGGCGAGCGCCGCTGTCTTGGACTAAAGTGGTGCTGTTTTTAGAAAAGAAAAGGAATTTATTTTAAATTTCATACAGGGAACAAGTAGAAATGAGAGTAAGAATTACTATGAAGTCGTAATGTCAGTAGGTAGGGAAAGACAAGAACAATAAGCCCTAACTGGAACGCCTCTCGCTTTTGCTGCCTACTTGCAGTGCAAGCCCTAGGTAGCAAGTCCACAACTGGTCGACGTGCCCTAAATGCTAAGGTGCGAGACAAAAACACCAAGGAACAAAGCAAGACAGTCCTACAGAAATGGGTAGGAACCCAGTGGACAACATAGTACCAAATTTAGAGACAGAGAGTAGTCAAAAAGCCAAGTTGAGATCAGCACCAGATGAGAAGCTCAGGCAAACCGAGGTTAGAACACAAGTAATCCAAAAATACATGAACAGGAACCAGGAACACAGCTAGTGAGTCAAAGACTATCACTGGTAAAGGTGTACAGCTAGGAGGGGATTTAAATAGAGCGCTGAGTCTCTGGATCATAACATGATAGGTCCATGGACTCGGAGCTCCATAGGACAAAATACAACCTGCACAGTAACTGGGGAGCTGGGCTTTCATGCAGCCCACTGCCAATCTCTCCTAGCGCACACATGCTGCAGGGAGAAACAGGGCATTGCACTCTCTTGCTAGGGGCATGACCGGGTCCATGTTAGATAGGAGGACCTGCCAGGACCTGTGATAACATCATCTTCAGCATAACAGGTCCTGCACATCTAGTATAGGAACTGCCCAGAGCATCATCACAGGTCCTTCAACCCCCAACAGCATGGAGCAAACTGCATTATGAGATCACCACTGAGACTAGAATGGAGTGGTATAAGGAGGTCCTCCTCCTTTCTGTTCATTTGCACCCCATTCCCTATTTTAACGCATATCTCACTCATATATATATATATATATATATATATACAGTACAGACCAAAAGTTTGGACACACCTCATTCAAAGAGTTTTCTTTATTTTCATGACTATGAAGGCATCAAAACTATGAATTAACACATGTGGAATTATATACATAACAAACAAGTATGAAACAACTGAAAATATGTCATATTCTAGGTTCTTCAAAGTAGCCACCTTTTGCTTTGATTACTGCTTTGCACACTCTTGGCATTCTCTTGATGAGCTTCAAGAGGTAGTCCCCTGAAATGGTCTCCCAACAGTCTTGAAGGAGTTCCCAGAGATGCTTAGCACTTGTTGGCCCTTTTGCCTTCACTCTGCGGTCCAGCTCACCCCAAACCATCTCGATTGGGTTCAGGTCCGGTGACTGGAGGCCAGGTCATCTGGCGCAGCACCCCATCACTCTCCTTCATGCAACTGATGGTCCCAACCCCATTTATAAGGCAAGAAATCCCACTTATTAAACCTGACAGGGCACACCTGTGAAGTGAAAACCATTTCAGGGGACTACCTCTTGAAGCTCATCAAGAGAATGCCAAGAGTGTGCAAAGCAGTAACATCAGTTGTGTTGAGGAGAAGTCAGGTGGATACACAGCTGATAGTCCTACTGAATAGACTGTTAGAATTTGTATTATGGCAAGAAAAAAGCAGCTAAGTAAAGAAAAACGAGTGGCCATCATTACTTTAAGAAATGAAGTTCAGTCAGTCAGCTGAAAAATTGGGAAAACTTTGAAAGTAAGGGCTATTTGACCATGAATGAGAGTGATGGGGTGCTACGCCAGATGACCTGGCCTCCACAGGCATCAGACCTGAACCCAATCGAGATGGTTTGGGGTGAGCTGGACCGTAGAGTGAAGGCAAAAGGGCCAACAACTGCTAAGCATCTCTGGGAACTCCTTCAAGACTGTTGGAAGACCATTTCAGGGGACTACCTCTTGAAGCTCATCAAGAGAATGCCAAGAGTGTGCAAAGCAGTAATCAAAGCAAAAGGTGGCTACTTTGAAGAACCTAGAATATGACATATTTTCAGTTGTTTCACACTTGTTTGTTATGTATAGAATTCCACGTGTTAATTCATAGTTTGATGCCTTCATAGTCATGAAAATAAAGAAAACTCTTTGAATGAGAAGGCGTGTCCAAACTTTTGGTCTGTACTGTGTATATATATATATATATATATATATATATATATATATACAGTTAGGTCCAGAAATATTTGGATAGTGACACATGTATTGGCATTTTAGCTGTTTACCAAAACATATTGAAGATACAGTCTTTAATGTAACTGCCTCTTTTTCAAGGAACCAAAGGCAATTGGAAAATTATCTCAAAAGCTTTTAATTGGCTACATGGGCTATTACCTCGTTAATCCATCATCAATTAAGCAGGTACAAGGCCTGGAGTTGATTCCAGGTGTGGCATTTGCATTTGGAAGCTGTTGAACCCACAACATGCAGTCAAAAGAGCTCTCAATGGAAATGAAATAGACATCATTAGAGAGATAGCAGAAATGTTAGAAGTGGTCAAATCTACTGTTTAGTACATTTGCAGCGTCCCACTAGCTTATGTGGGAACTGTAAAAGCTTTTTATTATCATCTGTATATCATGCTATATTGTCATCCTGTGATGTTCCTATTTACCAGGCTGTCAGGTGCATTACATACATCCACCACTCGATGGGGGTAGCACGACAGTATAAAGAGTGTAGTTCAGGCCTAGTTAGGGAGTTAAGTCAGTTGAGAGGAGAAGTGGGAGGTGAAGGAGTGAGAGTGCAGCTGTAGCTGGGTTAAATGCAAGGCAATTCAAGAGAAACGGAGTGGAGATAAAATACAAAGGACAACAGCCATTTATTCAGGCATCAGGGACCTTTGGATTCAAGGTGAAGGACTAGCTTCAGGCAGCCTCACCATTAAAGAGCTGGAGAAACAGAACCAGGATAAGGAACTGAATATCAGTGAGTACATAACTTACCACCCTAGCCTGACACAGTATCATCAGCACAACCTATTACTAGGATTTATCACAGACAACTTGCATGTGTATCAGAGATTGTTTTATTGCTGGATGCAAACTGTTATCAAGAACCTGGTTATAGTAAAGTTTACAGTTGGCAACAACTTGCCTCATTCTTTCAACTCCACACCACTATTACCCTCAACCTCTTGCACCATAAAGGTGCTGGCATCACGACATTATTTAAACCAGGGGCCCAGCCTCCCAAGCAGTCAGCAACCATCTACCATCAAGGGCACCTCAATCACCACCTGGCCGGTGTCCCCTGTAACCGAAAGTGCCCCAGAGAATCCAGTGCTGTTCTCCCCTTCACTGCACTGCTGGCCCAGGGAGGCGACTGCTAAACCGTGAGTAACCGATGAACTGTATGTACATTCTGGCCCACCGTGCACCTCACGTGTTCTACTCCTGCGGACTGGCACGTTGCATAAATTGGCGTCATGAACAGGATCCATATACTCTGTGCCTTATGTGAATGAGCCCCAATTATTTGACTGTTTTTATTGGGCTAAGGAACTGCTTAAATTGCTTAAAACTGCAAGGATATACTGTACAAAGTGACTGCTTTAAAATCGCACTGTTGAAATTGAGAAAATCGCATATTTTTGTGTCACTAGAACTGCTGCGATTGAATGGACTTTGACCTTCAACCTAATATGGCCGCCGGAGGCCTTCTTGTCTGATTTTTGACGCCATCACTCTGCAAAACACCCTGTACGCTGGGAATAATAGACGGCCACTCCTATATGCAAAATAACTCGGACGGCCCACTATACCTTCATCGTAGTGATCCAGGAAGGCCGGCCTTGTATGCAAACTTCGCGCCGCCTCTTCTGTCAGTCAGACTCACTGGAGGGAGAAGCCGCGCGCAACAGGGGAGCGTGACGTGCGTAGGCAAGCCCGAAAGATACGCGAGACTTCACATGTAAGTGACGGGAGTATAAAATAAGTGCGATCACCAGCCGTCCTCTATGGAACAATTATATGTTAGTACTCCGATACCCCTGCAGTCTGAGAACTCTTCAAAAATAACAAGGGAGCGCTGCCGGAAAAGTTAACTTAAATATGAACTGCTTAAAGGGACACTGACAGGCCAAAACAGCATATATAGTTAGATATATCACATTACAGGTCTTATACAGTCTTTTAAAAGCATATAAGTATCCCCCCTGTCCGCCTTATAAAGAGCGAAATATAAAGTTTAATAACCTGCTTCTCCGGTCAGCAATCTGCCCAAGGGGCGGCGTTTCATATGAAAATGCGCCCAGCCAGCCTTCCCAACTGCCGTTTGAAGCCCCGCCCAGCTCATCATTATTCACTTCGCTGGGCGGCGGCTAGAACGCTCCCCAGTCCCGAGCCTGCGCAATTCCATCCTCCGGGCATCGTTCATGCCCAATCTTCTGCGCCTGCGCCCCGCCGTGCCGTTAGATCGCGCCTGCATACACGCAGCTGCAGCTGCCTCGAAGACGCAGGCTGGTGTGTGTACGCAGGCGCGATCTAACGGCATGGCGGGGCGCAGGCGCAGAAGATTGGGCGTGAACGATGCCCGGAGGATTGAATTGCGCAGGCGCAGGATCGGGACTGGGGAGCGTTCTAGCCGCCGCCCAGCGAAGTGAATATTGATGAGCTGGGCGGGGCTTCAAACGGCAGTAGGGAAGGCTGGCTGGGCGCATTTTCACATGAAACGCCGCCCCTTGGGCAGATTGCTGACCGGAGAAGCAGGTTATTAAACTTTATATTTCGCTCTTTATAAGGTGGACAGGGGGGATACTTATATGCTTTTAAAAGACTGTATAAGACCTGTAATGTGATATATCTAACTATATATGCTGTTTTGGCCTGTCAGTGTCCCTTTAAACATTACGTTCAGCCAGCACCGCAATCCTTAAAGGGCCATACCCCCACAAAATAAAGGTGGCCCATCGCAACGCAGTATAAAAAAAAGTGTGTGCAACTAGATTTCACCTGCCATTACTATGTCTGTGCAGGAAGATAATGTGCAGCCTGACCTCAACAGGTCCCCTGCAGTAGCCGCAGCCGGCTCTAATGCATCGCCGGCAGCTGCAGCACCAAGTATAATGCCTCTAACAGTGCCTTACTACTTTGGGGCACCCTGGTTTCCACGATACCCTGGGGAAGCTCATACTTTAAGAGACTTTAAAGAAAAGATTCTTGCTATATTCAGGTTATACCCTGTGACAGTAGAGCAACAAATGGAAGTTCTGCTTGCGCAATTGGAAGGAGCTGCTCTCAGAGAAGTGAAGTCCTGGCCTCGCTCAGAGAGGAAAACGCTGGAGCAGATATTTGAACGGCTTTGCACAACCTTTGAACCCAAGAATGTGTCAGAGGTCAAGCTGAGGTTCAGCAAGAAACAGCAATCTGGTGAGTCACTCAGAGACTTTGCATTGTCATTACAGGAAGCCCTCAAAGCTGTGGTACAGGTAGACCCCCATGAAGCGGAAAATGAGGATAAGACGCTTAAGGAGCAATTCATTGAAGGTGTTAGTACAGAAGCCTTTAAAAGTCAGTTAAGGATGTTAGCGGCTCAGCATCCAAGTTCCACTTTCCTAGACTTCAAAGAGTTAGCCATCAATATTATGGGGACAAATACACCATCGGAGCCTACTAGGCCTGCCGAAATATCTATGGATACACCAGTTGCATCTCCAAAATGTTATTCTATAGCCATTCAAGCAACTCCAGCCCCGGCTCCTGATGCAGTTGCCGCCTTGACAGAGCAAGTCAAATTTCTGATTAAAAGTCTGGAGAAAGTATGTAAGAAACTAGAGCAGTGGGAAAAATCCTTAGTATTGGAGGATAAGACACCCATACGAAGAGAACTTTTCCCTCCTGATTATAGAGAGACATCTCCCAGAAACTCTAGTGGACGCCTATCTAGCCGCTTTAATGCTCAGAAGCGACCCACTTGTACATACTGTCACAAGCCAGGGCATACAGAACTGATGTGCTGGCACTTAAAAAGGATAACACTCGAAGTCAAGGACCGCCCATTGGGAGGTGAACCAGTAGGTCCAGAAGATCCCCGCTGGATGCCCAGATATGTAGGATCCCGTCCAGAAGTGGTTCTTCAAATAAATGGGGTTCCCTTTGCCGCTGTATTAGACACCGGGTCTCAAGTCACAACTATCCAACAGTCGGCATTTGAGAAATACTGGGATCAGAACCAGTTAGCACAACCACCAGAATCCTGGCTGAGTCTGATAGCCAGCAACGGCAAACCCGTGCCAGTGCATGGTTACTGGGAGCCAACTCTCCTAGTAGGGGGAAATACACTACCCCGGCAAGGTATCATTGTTGTGCAGGTCAAGGAAGATCACAACCCTCCATTAGTCCTAGGGATGAACGTCCTTAGGAATTGTTATGCTGAAATGCTTGAAGCTTTGCTCAAATGTATGCCTACCGCCGCACCTGCCTCCAAAAAGGCAATACAACAATCCGTGTGTTAAGTGCGCAACAAAAATTTGCCAATGAGAAAGCAGAGATTTGCTGTGCCCGCATCCGAGGTAACCAACCAGTAATTCTTAAACCAAATATCTAAACACTCCTGTGGTGCCGAGCTGCTCTTGGGATCCAAGGCCAAGACTACCAGGCCCTAGTAGAACCCATCACTCTAGAAGACTATCCTGTAGTCCGTGCTGCAAGGAGCCTAGTGACTGTATCTCAAGGTAAAGTGCCTATTCGTCTTCTGAATTTAAGTGATCACAGTATAACTTTGAACAAGAACTACTCTGTGGCCCAACTACTACAAGTCACTTTCCAAGATGTTCTCAGCGTGCCTGCAGCCATCAATGAAAATTCTGCTCAGGAACTACATCCACAGAAATATCCTTCAGATACATTATGGTGGAAGGAACTCAATGTGGGGGATGTCTCTACCCCTGAGGACCAAATTGAGGGAGTCTTAAAAGTTGTTCAAGAGCATTATCAGGCCTTCATTAAACACCCTACAGATTATCGTGAAGTCAGTGTAATCAAGCACACCATCTCTACCGGTTCACATCCTCCAATCAAGGAAAGGAACCGGCCTATACCACCGACAATTAGGGCCGGCGCCACCTGTAAGGCGACCTAGGCAGCCGCCTAGGGCGCAATTTAGCAGGGGGCGCCGGTCGCGGTTTAAAAAAAAAGCGTTGGTTAAGTGGCGGCCGGGCCAGTACTGCCGCAAGTTTTTTTTAAAAGTACGGCGGCGGGCCCTCCCCGCACCGGGCGGCTGCCGCACTGCCCGGGCTGGCGCGTCTATGATTGTGCATGCACCGCCCAGGCGCAGCCTGAAGAGAGGGACTGACAGGAGAGAAGAGCCTCTAATGTAGCGTGGCCGAGCTCTGTTCAGTCCACGGTACAGGAGCTTTTGTTTCCTGTACCCGGCCGGACTGACAGGAAGTGCTCACTTAGTGTGCACTTCCTTTCAGTCCGGCCGGGTACAGGAAACAAATGCTCCTATACCGCGGACCGAACAGACCTCGGCCACGCTACACTAGAGGTGGGGGGGAATGAGAGTGACAAGGGAGGGGGGGAGGAAATGAGAGTGACAAGGGAGGGGGGGAGGAAATGAGAGTGACAAGGGAGGGGGGGAGGAAATGAGAGTGACAAGGGAGGGGGGGAGGAAATGAGAGTGACAAGGGAGGGGGGGAGGAAATGAGAGTGACAAGGGAGGGGGGGAGGAAATGAGTGACAAGGGAGGGGGGGAAATGAGAGTGACAAGGGAGGGGGGGAAATGAGAGTGACGAGGGAGGGGGGGAAATGAGAGTGACAAGGAGGGGAGGGAAATGAGAGTGACAAGGAGGGGAGGGGGGAATGAGAGTGACAAGAGAGGGGGGAATGAGAGTGACAAGAGAGGGGGGTGAGAGTGACAAGGGAGGGGGGGAATGAGAGTGACAAGGGAGGGGGACAGAATGACAAAGGGCGGGGGGAGAAAGAGAGTGACAAGGGAGGGGGGATAAGAGTGACAAGGGAGGGGGGGGAGATAAGAGTGAGAAGGGGGGAGAGTGACAACGGAGGTAGGGGGGGACAAAGGAGGGAGGGACAAGGGAGGGAGGGGGGGAAGAGAGTGACAAGGGAGGGAGGAAGAAGAGTGTGACGAGGGAGGGAGAAGAGAGTGACAAGGGAGGGAGGGGGGAGAAGAGAGTGACAAGGGAGGGAGGGGGGGAGAAGAGAGTGACAAGGGAGGGAGGGGGGGAGAAGAGAGTGACAAGGGAGGGAGGGGGGGAGAAGAGAGTGACAAGGGAGGGAGGGGGGAGAAGAGAGTGACAAGGGAGGGAGGGGGGAGAAGAGAGTGACAAGGGAGGGAGGGGGGAGAAGAGAGTGACAAGGGAGTCCCCAGAGCCAGACCAAGAGCCAGACTGCAGCCAGAGACCAGATCATCTTATTGTCCTGGTGGTAAGTAGACAATGCAATATGTTTATTATTTAATTGTTTAGTTATTAATACTACATTGGAAACTAATTTACCTCACATTAAAAGGACACTATAGTCACAGAACCACTACAGTTTAATGTAGTGTTACTGGTGTCTATAGCCTGTTCCTGCAGAGAAAAGACACTGTGCAGTACTGGTATTAAAGGAGCACTATAGTGCCAGGAAAACTCATTTTCCTGGCACTATATAGTTGTTAGGAGTGGGGCACCCTCGTGTCCCCCTCCCACTGGGCTGAAGGGGTTAAAACCCCTTCAGCCACTTACCTTTCTCCAGCACCAGCACTGGGAACTCTTCTCCCCAGACCTCCTCTCAGCTGCGAATGCGCATGCGCACGCATTCAAAACTATGTTCCGCGTCTTCCCACTGTAATTTTCACAGTGAGAATCGCGGAAGCACCTCTAGCGGGAAACATAGCAGTTCTTTTAATTTAAATGCTGAGAAAGGGGTGGGACATATGTGATGTCATGATATGGGCAGATCCAGGAAATGAAAGATTCAAACATCATCCGAGACAGCCATAGTCCATGGGCTGCACCTCTAGTCCTTGTCCGAAAGAAAGATGGTAACATTCGATTCTGCGTGAACTATAGGAAAATTTATAAAATCGCCCACAAGGATGCCTATCCTTTACCAAGAATCGAGGAGTCTCTGACAGCATTAGGGTCCTCAGCTTACTTCTCTACCCTGGACTTAACCAGTGGGTACTGGCAGGTACCTACGGCCCCTGAAGACTGTGAAAAAACAGCATTTACTACTCCAATTTAATTTAACTACATGCCTTTTGAACTTTGCAATGCCCCTGGAACTTTCCAAAAACTAATGGAAAGATGCTTAGGCCACAAAAACTTCTAAACTGTCCTACTATACCTGGATGATGTAATCATCTATTCAAAATCCTATAAGGATCACTTAAAACATCTTGCAGAAGTCTTCCAAGTTCTCATCAAGCATGGACTCAATATCAAACCATCTAAGTGCTATCTACTAAAGTCAGAAGTCAAATACCTGGGACATGTGGTCGGTGCTGAAGGTGTCAAGCCGGATCCAGAAAAGATAGTGGCAGTCAGGAATTGGCCTACTCCTACTACAGTAAAAGAGGTGAGAAGTTTTCTTAGTTTTGCAGGATACTACAGACTGTTTATCCCTCACTTCACTCAGATTGCTGAACCGATACAAGAGCTCCTGAGAGGACATCCTAAAAAGTACCAGAAAACCCAGATATCGGTTGAATGGAATGAAGAAAGGGAAATTGCTTTTCAACTCCTGAAGAAGAAGTTGACAGAACCACCTAGCCATTCCATCTCTAGACTGATGCCAGTCAGAGGGGCCTGGGAGTTGTCCTGTCTCAAGTGCAAGAAGGTAAAGAAAGAGTAATTGCTTATGCTATCAGATCTCTTAGAGGTGCTGAGTAGAGTTGAGCGAACACCTGGATGTTCGGGTTCGAGAAGTTCGGCCGAACTTCCCGGAAATGTTCGGGTTCGGGATCCGAACCCGATCCGAACTTAGTCCCGAACCCGAACCCCATTTAAGTCAATGGGGACCTGAACTTTTGGGCACTAAAAAGGCTGTAAAACAGCCCAGGAAAGAGCTAGAGGGCTGCAAAAGGCAGCAACATGTAGGTAAATCCCCTGCAAACAAATGTGGATAGGGAAATGAATTAAAAATGAAATTAAAAATATAAAAATGAACCAATATCAATTGGACAGAGGTCCCATAGCAGAGAATCTGGCTTCACGTCAGCAGAGAATCAGTCTCTTCATGCCATAGCAGAGAATCTGGCTTGATGTCAGCACAGAATCTGTCTTCATGTCATAGCAGAGAATCAGGCTTCACGTCACCCACCACTGGAACAGGCCACTGTCACACATTTAGGCCCAGGCACCCAGGCAGAGGAGAGAGGTCCCGTAACAGAGAATCTGGCCTTATGTCAGCGCAGAATCTGTCTTCATGTCATAGCAGAGAATCAGGCTTCACGTCACCCACCACTGGAACAGGCCACTGTCACACATTTAGGCCCCGGCACCCAGACAGAGGAGAGCGGTCCCGTAACAGAGAATCTGGCCTTATGTCAGCGCAGAATCTGTCTTCATGTCATAGCAGAGAATCAGGCTTCACGTCACCCACCACTGGAACAGGCCACTGTCACACATTTAGGCCCAGGCACCCAGGCAGAGGAGAGAGGTCCCGTAACAGAGAATCTGGCCTTATGTCAGCGCAGAATCTGTATTCATGTCATAGCAGAGAATCAGGCTTCACGTCACCCACCACTGGAACAGGCCACTGTCACACATTTAGGCCCCGGCACCCAGACAGAGGAGAGCGGTCCCGTAACAGAGAATCTGGCCTTATGTCAGCGCAGAATCTGTCTTCATGTCATAGCAGAGAATCAGGCTTCACGTCACCCACCACTGGAACAGGCCACTGTCACACATTTAGGCCCAGGCACCCAGGCAGAGGAGAGAGGTCCCGTAACAGAGAATCTGGCCTTATGTCAGCGCAGAATCTGTCTTCATGTCATAGCAGAGAATCAGGCTTCACGTCACCCACCACTGGAACAGGCCACTGTCACACATTTAGGCCCCGGCACCCAGACAGAGGAGAGCGGTCCCGTAACAGAGAATCTGGCCTTATGTCAGCGCAGAATCTGTCTTCATGTCATAGCAGAGAATCAGGCTTCTCGTCACCCACCACTGGAACAGGCCACTGTCACACATTTAGGCCCAGGCACCCAGGCAGAGGAGAGAGGTCCCGTAACAGAGAATCTGGCCTTATGTCAGCGCAGAATCTGTATTCATGTCATAGCAGAGAATCAGGCTTCACGTCACCCACCACTGGAACAGGCCACTGTCACACATTTAGGCCCCGGCACCCAGACAGAGGAGAGCGGTCCCGTAACAGAGAATCTGGCCTTATGTCAGCGCAGAATCTGTCTTCATGTCATAGCAGAGAATCAGGCTTCACGTCACCCACCACTGGAACAGGCCACTGTCACACATTTAGGCCCAGGCACCCAGGCAGAGGAGAGAGGTCCCGTAACAGAGAATCTGGCCTTATGTCAGCGCAGAATCTGTATTCATGTCATAGCAGAGAATCAGGCTTCACGTCACCCACCACTGGAACAGGCCACTGTCACACATTTAGGCCCCGGCACCCAGACAGAGGAGAGCGGTCCCGTAACAGAGAATCTGGCCTTATGTCAGCGCAGAATCTGTCTTTATGTCATAGCAGAGAATCAGGCTTCACGTCACCCACCACTGGAACAGGCCACTGTCACACATTTAGGCCCCGGCACCCAGACAGAGGAGAGGTTCATTCAACTTTGGGTTGCCCCGCAATATAATGGTAAAATGAAATTAAAAATAGTATTGAATGAGGAAGTGCCCTGGAGTAGAATAATATATTGTTAAGGGGAGGTAGTTAATATCTAATCTGCACAAGGGATGGACAGGTCCTGTGGGATCCATGCCTGGTTCATTTTTATGAACGTCAGCTTGTCCACATTGGCTGCGTTTGTCTGTAATGACGCCCCCTGCCGTGCTGAATACACGTTCAGACAAAACGCTGGCCGCCGGGCAGGCCAGCACCTCCAAGGCATAAAAGGCTAGCTCTGGCCACGTGGACAATTTGGAGACCCAGAAGTTGAATGGGGCCGAACCATCAGTCAGTACGTGGAGGGGTGTGCACAGGTACTGTTCCACCATGTTAGTGAAATGTTGCCTCCTGCTAACACGTTCCGTATCAGGTGGTGGTGCACTTAGCTGTGGCGTGTTGACAAAACTTTTCCACATCTCTGCCATGCTAACCCTGCCCTCAGAGGAGCTGGGCGTGACACAGCTGCGTTGGCGACCTCTTGCTCCTCCTCTGCCTTCGCCTTGGGCTTCCACTGGTTCCCCTGTGACATTTGGGAATGCTCTCAGTAGCGCGTCTACCAACGTGCGCTTGTACTCGCGCATCTGAGAGCATTCCCAAATGTCACAGGGGAACCAGTGGAAGCCCAAGGCGAAGGCAGAGGAGGAGCAAGAGGTCGCCAACGCAGCTGTGTCACGCCCAGCTCCTCTGAGGGCAGGGTTAGCATGGCAGAGATGTGGAAAAGTTTTGTCAACACGCCACAGCTAAGTGCACCACCATTCCAGTGTAGGAAGTAAGGTGGGCACATTGTCTTTGTACCGGGGATCCAGCAGGGTGGCAACCCAGTAGTCCGCACACGTTAAAATGTGGGCAACTCTGCTGTCGTTGCGCAGGCACTGCAGCATGTAGTCGCTCATGTGTGCCAGGCTGCCCAGAGGTAAGGACAAGCTGTCCTCTGTGGGAGGCGTATCGTCATCGTCCTGTGTTTCCCCCCAGCCACGCACCAGTGATGGGCCCGAGCTGCTTTGGGTGCCACCCCGCTGTGAACATGCTTCATCCTCATCCTCCTCCACCTCCTCCTCATCCTCGTCCTCCAGTAGTGGGCCCTGTCTGGCCACATTTGTACCTGGCCTCTGGTGTTGCAAAAAACCTCCCTCTGAGTCACTTCGAAGAGACTGGCCTGAAAGTGCTAAAAATGACCCCTCTTCCTCCTCTTCCTCCTGGGCCATCTCCTCTTCCATCATCGCCCTAAGTGTTTTCTCAAGGAGACATAGAAGTGGTATTGTAACGCTGATAACGGCGTCATCGCCTCTGGCCATGTAGGTGGAGTACTCGAAACAGCGCAACAGGGCACACAGGTCTCGCATGGAGGCCCAGTCATTGGTGGTGAAGTGGGTCTGATCCGCAGTGCGACTGACCCGTGTGTGCTGCAGCTGAAACTCCACTATGGCCTGCTGCTGCTCGCACAGTCTGTCCAGCATATGCAAGGTGGAGTTCCACCTGGTGGGCACGTCGCATATGAGGCGGTGAGCGGGAAGGCCGAAGTTACGCTGTAGCGCAGACAGGCGAGCAGCGGCAGGGTGTGAACGCCGGAAGCGCGAACAGACGGCCCGCACTTTATGCAGCAGCTCTGACATGTCGGGGTAGTTGCGAATGAACTTCTGCACCACCAAATTCAGCACATGCGCCAGGCAAGGGATGTGCGTCAAACCGGCTAGTCCCAGAGCTGCAACGAGATTTCGCCCATTATCGCACACCACCAGGCCGGGCTTGAGGCTCACCGGCAGCAACCACTCGTCGGTCTGTTGTTCTATACCCCGCCACAACTCCTGTGCGGTGTGGGGCCTGTCCCCCAAACATATGAGTTTCAGAATGGCCTGCTGACGTTTACCCCGTGCTGTGCTGAAGTTGGTGGTGAAGGTGTGTGGCTGACTGGATGAGCAGGTGGAAGAAGAGGAGGAGGAAGCTGAGTAGGAGGAGGAGGAGACAGGAGGCAAAGAATGTTGCCCTGCGATCCTTGGCGGCGGAAGGACGTGCGCCAAACAGCTCTCCGCCTGGGGCCCAGCCGCCACTACATTTACCCAGTGTGCAGTTAGGGAGATATAGCGTCCCTGGCCGTGCTTACTGGTCCACGTATCTGTGGTTAGGTGGACCTTGCCACAGATGGCGTTGCGCAGTGCACACTTGATTTTATCGGACACTTGTTTGTGCAGGGAAGGCACGGCTCTCTTGGAGAAGTAGTGGCGGCTGGGAACAACATACTGTGGGACAGCAAGTGACATGAGCTGTTTGAAGCTGTGTGTGTCCACCAGCCTAAATGACAGCATTTCATAGGCCAGTAGTTTAGAAATGCTGGCATTCAGGGCCAGGGATCGAGGGTGGCTAGGTGGGAATTTACGCTTTCTCTCAAATGTTTGTGAGATGGAGAGCTGAACACTGCCGTGTGACATGGTTGAGATGCTTGGTGACGCAGGTGGTGGTGTTGGTGGTACATCCCATGTTTGCTGGGCGGCAGGTGCCAACGTTCCTCCAGAGGCGGAGGAAGAGGCCGAGGCGGCGGCAGCAGCAGCAGAAGAGGCCGAGGCGGCGGCAGCAGCAGAAGAGGCCGAGGCGGCAGCAGCAGAAGAGGTAGCAGGGGGAGCCTGAGTGACTTCCTTGTTTTTAAGGTGTTTACTCCACTGCAGTTCATGCTTTGCATGCAGGTGCCTGGTCATGCAGGTTGTGCTAAGGTTCAGAACGTTAATGCCTCGCTTCAGGCTCTGATGGCACAGCGTGCAAACCACTCGGGTCTTGTCGTCAGCACATTGTTTGAAGAAGTGCCATGCCAGGGAACTCCTTGAAGCTGCCTTTGGGGTGCTCGGTCCCAGATGGCGGTGGTCAGTAGCAGGCGGAGTCTCTTGGCGGCGGGTGTTCTGATTTTGCCCACTGCTCCCTCTTTTGCTACGCTGTTGGCTCGGTCTCACCACTGCCTCTTCCTCCGAACTGTGAAAGTCAGTGGCACGACCTTCATTCCATGTGGGGTCTAGGACCTCATCGTCCCCTGCATCGTCTTCCACCCAGTCTTGATCCCTGACCTCCTGTTCAGTCTGCACACTGCAGAAAGACGCAGCAGTTGGCACCTGTGTTTCGTCATCATCAGAGACGTGCTGAGGTGGTATTCCCATGTCCTCATCATCAGGAAAAATAAGTGGTTGTGCGTTAGTGCATTCTATCTCTTCCACCCCTGGGGAAGGGCTAGGTGGATGCCCTTGGGAAACCCTGCCAGCAGAGTCTTCAAACAGCATAAGAGACTGCTGCATAACTTGAGGCTCAGACAGTTTCCCTGATATGCATGGGGGTGATGTGACATCTGTGCGCTTTCTGCAGAAGACTGGGTGGGAGATAATGTGAACGTGCTGGATCCACTGTCGGCCACCCAATTGACTAATGCCTGTACCTGCTCAGGCCTTACCATCCTTAGAACGGCATTGGGCCCCACCAAATATCGCTGTAAATTCTGCTGGCTACTGGGACCTGAGGTAGTTGGTTCACTAGGACGTGTGGCTGTGGCAGAACGGCCACGTCCTCTCCCAGCACCAGAGGGTCCACTAACACCACCACGACCATGTCCACGTCCGCGTCCCTTATTAGATGTTTTCCTCATTGTTCCCGTTCACCACAATTTTGAGAATGGCAAATTTGGGAATGCTTTTTCAACCCAGAAAAAAAAGTGTGCTTTTACGGTCACTACAAATAACTTGACCAGCTAAAACAGCGCAGATTTGGTTGAATAGAGATGTGAGACCTGTTTTTTTTTGCGCTGTGTGACAGGTATAGGTTTAATCACAGAATCACACTTGTATCAGCACGCTAGCGTGTGTCTTAGGTTTTTCTGAATGACACTATCAATACCTTCAATGTAAGATTTTCTTTTTGGGATAGATTTCAAGTAGGCCTCAAATACCAGAAACTAGTTATTTTGAGAATGGCAAATTTGGGAATGCTTTTCCAACCCAGAACAAAAAGTCTGCTTTTACGGTCACTACAAATAACTTGACCAGCTCAAACAGTGCAGATTTGGTTGAATAGAGATGTGAGACCTGTTTTTTTTTGCGCTGTGTGACAGGTATAGGTTTAATCACAGAATCACACTTCTATCAGCACGCTAGCGTGTGTCTTAGGTTTTTATGAATGACACTATCAATAACTTCAATGTAAGATTTTCTTTTTGGGATAGATTTCAAGTAGGCCTCAAATACCAGAAACTAGTTATTTTGAGAATGGCAAATTTGGGAATGCTTTTTCAACCCAGAAAAAAAAGTGTGCTTTTACGGTCAATACAAATAACTTGACCAGCTAAAACAGTACAGATTTGGTTGAATAGAAATGTCAGGTCTATTTTTTAGGCGCTGGGTGACAGGCTCAACTTGCCCCTGATGTAATATATGGCCAAAAAATAACCACACTGTTGATGGTTAAAGGCACTTGGGTGACACAGGCTCAGCCTGCACCAGATGTAGTATATGGCCAAAAAATAATCAGACTGTTGATGGTTAAATGCACTTGGGTGACACAGGCTCAGCCTGCACCAGATGTAGTATATGGCCAAAAAATAATCAGACTGTTGATGGTTAAATGCACTTGGGTGACACAGGCTCAGCCTGCACCAGATGTAGTATATAGCCAAAAAATAATCAGACTGTTGATGGTTAAATGCACTTGGGTGACACAGGCTCAGCCTGCAGCTGATGTAGGATATAGCACAAAATAACCACACTATCGATGGTTAAATACACTTGGGTGACACAGGCTCAGCCTGCAGCTGATGTAGTATATGGCCAAAAAATAATCAGACTGTTGATGGTTAAATGCACTTCGGTGACACAGGCTCAGCCTGCAGCTGATGTAGGATATAGCACAAAATAACCACACTATCGATGGTTAAATACACTTGGTGATAGCTCGTGCTGGCGCACCACAAGTCACAAAATGGCGGCCGATCACCCCAGAAAAAAAGTGATCTAAAAACGCTCTGGGCAGCCTCAAAAAAGTGAGCAAGTCAATAATAGCACTTCAATGATCCACAGCTGCAGATCGATCACAGAATGAAGTCTTTTGGAGGAGTTAATCTGCCTAATCTCGCCCTAACGTCGCAGCTGCAACCTCTCCCTATACTGATCATAGCAGAGTGACGTGCGGCGCTACGTGACTCCAGCTTAAATAGAGGCTGGGTCACATGGTGCACTGGCCAATCACTGCCATGCCAATAGTAGGCATGGCTGTGATGGCCTCTTGGGCCAAGTAGTATGACGCTTGTTGATTGGCTGCTTTGTTGATTGGCTGCTATGACACTTTTACGAAAATGTTCGGGTTCGGGTCCGTGTCACGGACACCCCAAAATTCATCCCTAGTGCTGTGAAAAATGACCAGAATTACAGTTCCTTCAAGTTAGAGTTCCTAGCACTTGTCTGGGCCATCACTGAAAAATTTAAAGACTATCTCGCAGCAACCCCATTTGTGGCCTATACTGATAACAACCCACTGGCGCATCTCAACACAGCCAAATTAGGAGCCTTAGAACAAAGATGGGCCTCACGTCTTGACAACTACGACTTCACCGTCAAGTACAGAACAGGCAAGTCAAATGAAAATGCGGATGCGTTATCTCGCCTGCCCACCAAAGAAGATCCTACAGAACAGATAGATGTATGGGAAGAAATGGAGATGCCTGCTTTTTACTGACATTTTGCCCAAGACGTCATCACCGCCAAGGGTAAAGAAGTTTTTAAATTCCAACAACAGACAGATCCAAAATCCCAAGTTGAAAAGGAAGGTTGGATCAAGTTGCAATCAGAAAGCAGAGTCTTAGGTGAACTTCAAGACTTTATCACCAGTGGAAGAACCCCAGAACGAATCCGCCGGAGAAATGCAGATCCAGAGTTACTCAAACTATGGAGGCATTGAAAACAACTCTTCATGCAAAAGGGCTTGATGTTAAGAAGAACTCTAGATCCAATTTCCAATGATCGGCTGTACCAAATCCTGATCCCCCGCCGAGATGCCAGAATCGTTCTCGAAATGTACCATGATAAGTCAGGACACTTTGGGGTGCAAAAAACTGAGTCTACTATACGCCGCAGGTTTTATTGGATTGGAATGAGAGGAGATATTGAGAGTTGGTGTCAAGAATGTTCTACTTGTGCCCTTGGGAGAAATGAAAGACATGACCAGAGAGCACCATTACATTACATCATGAGCAAAACTCCTCTAGAAATAGTTGCCATTGACCATGTAAAGTTAGAACCAAGTTGCTCAGGGTATACCTACGCCATGACAATAATTGATCAAATTTGTAGTAGCTGTACCTGTTAAAGAATTGATGGCCAAAACCATCGCCAATATTTTCTGAAAAAACTTCCTGTTGCCCTGTGGATGCCCTGAAAAGATTCTTACGGATCAAGGATCCGCCTTCGAGTCCCAATTGTTCCATGAACTGTGTTCACTTCATAATTGTCAGAAGATCAGAACAACAGCTTACCATCCTCAAGGTAACGGATTTTGTGAAAAGATGAATCGAACCTTAATTGAAATGTTGAGGGCTGTACCACCTGCTAAGAGAACTGAGTGGCCAACTTTATTGCCCCAATTGATGTATACTTACAACAATACCATCCATTGTTCTACTGGATATACTCCATATTATCTTATGTTTGGCCGCCAAGGAAAGTTGCCTGCAGATCACACCCTGGATGTGCAAGTTCCAGATTCAATTAATCCTCTACCCCAAACTGATTTGGTGAGTGAACATCAGAAACGCCTAGCCGATGCTCAGGAGATTGTCCAAATCTGCATGGCAAATGCACGCGACGAACAACAGAATGACTATAATCAGTCTGTTAAAGCAGAAACTTTAGAAATTGGTAACCATGTGTGGCTGAGAAATAACCATCGCACTAGTAAGCTAGATAGCAAATGGGAAAGAGAACCCTACCTCATTACAGCTATTCCTAATGGTGAGACTGATGTCTATGAAATCACTAAGGAATACAGAGCACCACAAATAGTGCATCGCAACAGTCTTAAGTTGTGTCTAAAAAGAGCTGTTCAAGAGGAAATTCCATCCACAGTGCAAAGTACCTGAAAAATAAGCTGAACCAGAAGGACCAATGCAGGCCGTTGAGAAGTTGTGACTGGAATCAGATCCTCTACAGTGGTTCCTTATGCCGTGGCTTAGCTTTCCTGTACTCGCAAAGGTAAATACAGTTCCACCTCAGCCAGAAAACCATGAAGTACCTAGTTCTCTTGAACCAATGCCTATGGAGTCTTTACCACTTCGGAGATCTGACCAGACTAGTAAGGGGCAACCGCCTGCTCGCTACAGAGACTTCCTGCAACCGCGGCCGAGAAGAAGACTTCCAGCCCTGCCTGTTCAACAGTAATTCCCTTTCCTACAATTTGAAGCTACAGAGCCGGATGAGAGACTTATTATGTTGATTGTTTTGCCTTACCCAAAGGACTCTCTACAAACCTGCTTCTACTTGTTTGTTGCAACGTTTAAGCCTTGTGCCCGGAGATAGACTTTAACATACCTGAGCCTCCGTGATTTTCCTCTATTGACATTTTGCTCAGGGAACGGACTCATGGCCATGAACCTCCTGTAAGATTTATTGCTGATTTTATTATGGACTATCCTGGTTTTCATTGTTCGCTGTGCCAGGTCAGCGCCCCACCTCACCAGTCTTGAAAGAGAACGACGGCCCCTTGTCACCAAGATTATACTAAAGTGTATTTTCATGATGTGCATTTTCATGTTATTTATAACTGTATGCTTGTTTGCATGCTTGCCTCTTTTGTATCTTTCAGGAGACTTCGTCCAGAATGTGTTGAGGCCGACACATATTAAACAAAGGGTGTATGCAGCGTCCCACTAGCTTATGTGGGAACTGCAAAAGCTTTTTGTTATCATCTGTATATCATGCTGTATTGTGTCATCCTGTGATGTTCCTATTTACCAGGCTGTCAGGTGCACTACATACATCCACCACTAGATGGGGGTAGCACCACAGTATAAATCGTGTAGTTCAGGCCTAGTTAGGGAGTTAAGTCAGTTCAGAGGAGAAGTGGGAAGTGAAGGAGTGAGAGTGCAGCTGTAGCTGTGTTAAATGCAAGGCAATTCAAGAGAAACAGAGTGGAGCTAAAATACAAAGGACAACAGACATTTATTCAGGCATCAAGGACCTTTGGATTCAAGGTGAAGGACTTACTAGCTTCGGGCAGCCTCACCATTAAAGAGCTGGAGAAACAGAACCAGGATAAGGAACTGAATATCAGTGAGTACATAACTTACCACCCTAGCCTGACACAGTTTTATCAGCACAGCCTGTTACTAGGATTTATCACAGCCAACTTGCATGTGTATCAGAGACAGTTTTATTGCTGGATGTAAACTGTTATCAAGAACCTGGTGAAAGTAAAGTTTACCTTTTGGATTTAAACTTGCCTCATTCTTCCAACTCCACACCACTATTACCCTCAACCTTTTACAAAGGTGCTGACGTCACAACATTATTTAAACCAGGGGACCAGCTGCCCAAGCACTCAGCAACCATCTATTATCAAGGGCACCTCAATCACCACCTGGCTGGTGTCCCCTGTAACCGAGAGTGCCCCGGAGAATCCAGTGATGTTCTCCCCTTTACTGCACTGCTGGCCCAGGGAGGCGACTGCTAAACCACGAGTAACCTATGAACTATATGTACATTCCGGCCCACCGTGCACCTCACGTGTTCTACCCCTGCGGACTGGCACGTTGCACATTCTGGTAAAAAAATAAATAGAGCACTGGTGAGCTTGGGAACTCAAAAAGGCCTGGACATGTCGGAGCACAGCATCAGCATGCAAGTGAGTATGAAGATAAAAATGAGTACTCAGCATCACTTATGCTATACAGAGCTTACTAAAGTTTGGTGGGTGTTTTGGAGCTGACAGATTCCCTTTAAACAGCATAACATACACTTAATGTACTGTATGACAAAGCTGGATACCGAAGAAAGGACCACTCCCGCTCTACAACTGCATCTCATACAAATACAAGCCAAAGACAGGACATGTCCTATCTTTTGCGGAGCAGAGGCAAGGATCGTAAGCCCACAGAAACACTACGATGTACCTCCATGGGCTTTCGGGTCAGTGCCTCCGCATCGCGAAAGATAGGCCATGTTCTATCTTCGGCCGTATCTTGCAGATCCATTCAAGTCAATGGGTCCGTATCCGCAGCATGGAGTGAGTGCACATGGCCGGTGCCTGTGCATTGCAGACCACTATTTGTGGTCGTTAGCACGGGCACGGAGCACTTAGATTCGTGTGCAGGAGCCCTTAGCGGACAGACTTATGTTACTGATCTATCAACTGCTGCCCTTACATAGGAGTTAGAAAGTAAGTGCATTGTGATGAGATTCTGCCCTTGCAGTTTCTGGAAAGCCAGAATCATAATTAAAAATGTAGGCAGCATTAAGTGAGCCACATCAGAGAGGAAGAAGGAGCCAAGATGGCAGACAGCCCATATATGTCACATCAACTAAGACAGGATTACACAAGGCCTACACAAGAGCCTCTACATGATTCTTTAAAAATAGCCTATGCTGTACTATATAGGCAAAAAACATTGCTGTAGTGCTTCTTTAAAGTATGCCATAAAAGACTTGTAAGGAACTGTTCACTTGCCGCTTTGTGCAGGCAGAATTTGGAATGCTCATGGTAATAAACTGCAGCTGCATAAATGGCAGCGCAGCCTCCCAGAATCTGCGCTAAATTCTGACTGCCCAAACCGTGTGAATGTCCCCTTATACTCTTGTGCAACCAATTTAGTCACAGCATAAGGGCTCATGCACACGGCTGTAGCCCTTTTTGCGGTCTGCAAATTGCAGATCCACAAAACACGGATACCGGCCAACCGGAACATCTAACCCATAATAAAATATTTTTTTGCGGGTGCCTCTCACCTCCCTTAAATGTGCCTGGAGTTGTGTGGCATTCATCATCTGGTTCTGCAGGGCATTGTTTACAATGCAGCGTTCATCAGTGTGAGATGTGGCCAAAGGACGTTCACTTATATGCCTTTCTGTGACTCTTCCAGTCTCTCTGTATCTCCGTCTGAGAACATTCTGCTTGAAGCATTGCAATAGCAAGGTACTGTTGATCAACTGTTAGGTGTCTTTTGGGTCTCATGATGTCAAAATGCGAACAGCATGATGAGGAGGACTGTTTAAATACCAATTCAAAATTGAACTAGGAATTTTATTGGGCGATTCATGATTCAAACACCTGTTGTGAATTTTGCTGTTAAGTTCCTTGTTAGAGAACAGCAAGTTGTGCAAAAAGTACTGAAACAATGAACAGTTGGGCATGTGCATTCAAAAGTTTAGAGGTCACATTAAGTTCATCTGTAAAGGTTAGAGTGCATTTTAGATTCATCCTGAAATTTCACCCACAAGCCAAATATCCCAAACCTTTTGTGAGTAGTGTATATACACCAGAGTACCAGAGGATCCTCCAGTGGGCCCTGGTTCATATACCATAGTGGACTCCAAAGAGCCAAACGAAAAATACACATTTGGAGCTTCCTTTGGAGCCAATACCTCACCACAGGGGCGGACTGGGAACTTAAAGTGCCCCTGGAAAAAATATAAAAGTGGCCTTTTTTGTAGTCAGGTCCAAATTGATAGAAGGCAGCGCCAGCAATACCATATTGTGGCACATTATATTATCCCAATAGAGTCAAATACCACAGTCCACCACAAAATACTGCCAGCAGCACAAAATACATCCCCAAAAACTTCCAATGGCCGGCCATGAAAAGGACTCAGGCGGCCCCTGGGCATTGGCCCTCTGGGAAATTTCCCTGTAAGGTCTATAGCCAATCCTCCCCTGCCTCAAAACTAGGGTCTATTTCTATCAATCAAAACCTATTGAACTGTATTGATAATATGGGGGTTGGGCCCCTGAGAATAATTTCCTTTGGTGGCTGGTTCCTCTGACCCTATATATTATATATGTAATTTGCTTTTTTATATTCAAAAGTTTATTCGAACAGCACAAAGAGCTCTGCACATTGGTACGCACAACAAGTAAACATAGAAATAAACCCAACCAAGGGCAGAGATCTTCAGTAGGTCATCTGGAGAGAATCTGTATAGTGGGTTTCAGGGTCCAAAGCCAGCCTCAGGCAGTATGATGAACTTGTGGAAAAATCATTTCTTTGCTGAAGTGGGGCTCTTTCCTGTAATATGGTGTCTACAACGGTGGGGTGTAACGCATCACATATGAAGAAAGGGGTGGAAAAGAGTGAAGAGGTGTGGAAGTAGGGAGAAGAGCATGGAGAATTCCGGAGTCCATCCCTCGGCAAAAGATGGTGGACGGCTGAAAATAATATGGTTTTGATCAAGTATAAGATTTAGACTACATGCACATGACCGTATGTGTTTTGCGGTCCGCAAATTGCGGATCTGCAAAAAAAAAAGGATGACATCCGTATGCCATTCGTTTTTTTTTTTTGCAGATCCATTGTAAAAATGCCTAAAATGGACAAGAATGGGACATGTTCTATTTTTTTGGCGGGGCTACGGAACGGACATACTGATGTGGACAGCACACGGTGTGCTGTCCACATTTTTTGCGGACCCATTGAAAATAATGGGTCCGCATCTTATTCACAAAAAAACCCGGAAAGGACACGGAAACAAACAACGTTCGTGTGCATGTAGCCTAATAGTGTAATAACTATAGATCCACTTTAGTAGACAAATAACAAAGGGTCTGATTACAGAATAGGACTCAGAAACATATGTAATGGAGAAAGACAGGAATGAGATGGATTCAGTTGTGTGTGGAGGGTATGGTAAATGGTGAGAGCATAAGACAGTGTAGTAGTGCCAACAAGTGTATAACCAATACATAAAAAAAATATTGCACTATGATTTTCAGTCAAGCAGATTTTTTTTATGATCATCATATGATGGCAGGATTACATCTGTACAAAATCTCATACATGTCCCAATGTAGACCCTACCATTGTCTCTGAAGTGAATATAGTGGGACTATTCTGAAAAGTCCCTTATGCTAGAATTTCAGCCAAAAGGGACAAATAAAGCAACGCTTCAACACCTTTTATCATAAAATTAATATGGCTTATCATAGACGCTAGTGGATATGCTTATTTCAAGTGTAAGTCACTGCAAGGGAGGAGCACTATAATATAATGTTATTAAAAAATAACCTGATTAGGACAAATCTCCCAAAACTTCTTTAACCACTTCCATACCGGGCCATTTACCCGCTTCCTGACCAGGCCTAATTTAGCAAATTTGACATGTGTCACTTTATATGGTAATAACTAGAGATGAGCGAATTTCTAAAAAAATTTCAGAAAATTTTTGGTTCGATCCAAATTAATTTGTGGCGAATCGCGTTAAAAAACGGCTATTTCCTGGCTGCAGAGAGCCTTTATAGTGGTGTTGCAGTGGCCGGGTTTGGGGTGGCCCCAACGATATGCTGGGTCCCCCTGACACCGGAAGGGATGGTAAGATGTGGTGCACCCCAATGGGAAATAAGTCCAGAGAGTCAGGGTCTGTAGTAAACCAGGGTGCTTCTTTACTGGAGGAATTCAGGTACAAAACAATACAGACGAGGCATTGGGCTGGCTTCTCCTCCCTGGCAGAAGAAGGGTTTGATGCTGAGGAAAGACCTGAGCTAGCTGTCCCTCTTTCTCTTTAGAAGGCTGGTACCCTGGTCCAAGGATGGTGATCCAGGGTCTGTGGCAGCGTATCCCCGTCTTCTTCTGGTCACTCAGTAGTCTGGCAGAGTCTCCTCCCTGGCAGAAGAAGGTTTTAATGCTGAGAAAAGTCCTGAGCTAGCTGTCCATCTCTCTCTCAGAAGGCTGGCATCCTGGTCAAGGGCCCACGGTCTGTAGCTCAGTAGTCCGGGTGGCTCCTTGGTCACAGGATAGTGACCCATGGTCTGTGGCTCAGCGTCCCCATCTCAGCATCTTCTTTTGGTCACTCATGCAGACTGGCATGAGTCTTCCCTGCAAGGACTGATCCCTAACTGCAGCACACAAGGGGCTCTGACTGCTCTCCTTATATACAGTTTTTGCTATACTAGAACCTTCTAGTGGGAGGGGTAGAGTGGAGAAACTCAGCACAAACAGATACATTTTTTAAACTCCAGTCTGGTATAGACTTACATTAAAGCTTCAATGATACTCAATGACAATGACACAGCAGGTTTACCAGACAAAAACAAGTTTCCAGACAAAACAACATAGCTAAAACCAGACATTTAAAAGGTCAGGCTGTCTGCTTTTGGTGGTAAACAAGTCTGAGGTTTTTTTCCCCAAAAAAACATAGTCATCTTTAAACCCTATGGCAGCTGTGGAAAATTACCAGGTTTTCAATGAAAGCCCTAACAGTCTCTCAGTGTTCATTAAACCTTTCCACAGAGCCATGTAAATACAGTGATAATGAACAGGATATATATCACAACATACAGTGAGAAACAGAAGTTTTTGAAGTTCTCCCACTTAGAAATCATGGAGGGGTCTAAAATTCCCACTCTGAGAGACAGAATAAAATTTAAAAAAAATCAGGAAATCACATTGTATGATTTTTAAAGAATTTATTTGTCTTGCACTGCTGAACATAAGTGTTTGAACACCTGAGAAACAGCAAGAATTCTGGCTCTCAAAGACCTGTTACTGTGCCTTTAAAAAGTCCACCTCTACTCCACTCATTAATCTAACTTAGTAGCACCTGTCTGAGCTCTTTAAAGACACCTGTCCACCCCACAGTCAATCAGATGCCAACTACTACCATGGGCAAGACCAAAGAGCTGTCAAAAGACACCAGATACAAAATTGTGGACCTCCACAAGGCTGGAAAGGGCTACGGGGCAATTGCCAAGCAGCTTGGTGAAAATAGATCAACTGTTAGAAAATGGAAGAGGCTAAAGACGACTGTCAGTCTCCCCCGGACTAGGGCTCCATGCAAGATCTCACCTCGTGGGGTATCACTGATGATAAGAAAGGTGAGTAATCAGCCCAGAACTAAAAGGGAGGAGCTGGTCAATGACATGAAGAGAGCTGGAACCACAGTTTCAAAGTTCACTGTCGGTAGAACACTACGCCGTCATGGTTTCAAATCATGCATTGCAGGGAAGGTTCCCCTGCTCAAGTCATCACATGTCCAGGCCCGTCTGAAGCTTGCCAATTACCATCTTGATGATCCAGAGGAGGCATGGGAGAAAGTCATGTGGTCAGATGAGACCAATGTATAACTTTGTGGTCTAAACTTTACTTGTCGTGTTTGGAGGAAAAAAAGGATGAGTTGCATCCCAAGAACACCATCCCTACTGTGAAGCATGGGGTGGTAACATCATGCTTTGTGGGTGCTTTTCTGCGAAGGGGACAGGACGACTGCACTGTATTAAGGACAGGATGAATGGGACCATTTATTGTGAGATTTTGAGCAACAGCCTCCTTCCCTCAGTCAGAGCATTGAAGATGGGTCGTGGCTGGGTCTTCCAACATGACAACAACCCGAAGAATACAGCCAGGATAAGCAAGGAGTGGCTCTGTAAGAAGCATGTCAAGGTTCTGGAGTGGCCTAGCCAGTCTCCAGACCTAAATCCAATAGAACATCTTTGGAGGAAGATAAAACTCTGTGTTGCTGAGCGACAGCCCCGAAACCTGACAGATCTAGAGGAGATCTGTGTGGAGGTGTGCGCTAAAATCCCTGTTGCAGTGTGTGCAAACCTGGTCAAGAACTACAGGAAACGCTTGACCTCTGTAATTGCAAACAAAGGCTTCTGTACCAAATATTAACACTGATTTTCTCAGGTGTTCAAATACTTATGTTCAGCAGTGCAAGACAAATACATTCTTCAAAAATCATACAATGTGATTTCCTCAATGTTTTTTTTTTATTCTGTCTCTCAGAGTGGGAATGCACCTACAATGTGAATTTCAGACCCCTCCATGTTTTTTAAGTGGGAGAACTTGCAAAATCGCAGTGTGTTCAAATACTTCTGTTCCTCACTGAATACTGTATATAAAATGCAGTTACACAGTATTAAACAGTGCAAGTTTAGGTGAAATAAAGTAAGAAGTTTTAACTTTGCATAAGGGAAATAGGCAAATGTCCAAATCTCAAAGTACTCCCTGCTCCAGGGCACTACAGTGTAGAACACTGTGCCTTGCAGTAACACACATAGGGAGTCTGCTGTGGTAGTAAAACAATACTGTGAGTCAGTATCACATTTAGATCACAGGCGTCGCTCTTAGAATCACTGCACACTTCACTTATTTGGGCAGTTACATGGCCAAAACTGATCAAATAACTCAAGTGTACACTCAGTCTTACAGGTCAATGTTAGCGCCAGGTATAAAGAACCGTGCAGAGGCTCAAGATCTAACTATAGCGTGAAAGAGTGCACTCCTTTTACACCAATTCACTGATTCCACATAGATTTCTACAGAACCTGTTCTATTAAACGCTTATACAAGTAGAGCCCCCCGACAGAGAGGAGTGGGTGTGAGCAGTAAGTTTGTGTTGACGTCACTGATTATTTTGCATTTCCTCTGATCCGTCAGAACAATAATCCCCAAAAAACGGATCCTGTCTGTGGAGCAACCGCCTTCACTCGGTCAGCATTTGGTCAGTAATCCATTAGTATTGCTAAAGCCCAAAAAAAACAGGAGTGGATCCAAAACAGAGATGACACGTGAATGGAATATTTGCATGTCTTCTGTGTTTTGTACCCACTCCTGCTTTTGGCTACCAAATCATAAGCCAATTCTGATGCAAAATAGGGACCATGTTATGCAGGCCTTACAGCTGTTACATAGACAGGATCCGTTGTGCGTCTCATTTTTCCTTCCTTCTGACAGATCAGAAGAAGGGTCAAATAAATGATGATGTCAGCCAGGCCGAAAGGCCAAATAATGGCGCAGTCATGAAGTGGGGAGGGTCGGAACAGCATGAGAAGTCCACAGAGTGGCCCTATGACATAGTGGTGAGGTGGAAGCAGCATGAGACCACAGAGCGGCCCAATGACAGATTCTGGAGGTGGCAGCAGCATCAGGAGGCCACAGAGTGGCACAATGACAGAGTGTGGAGGTGGCTGCAGCAGCAGCAGCATCAGGAGGAGGCCACAGGGTGGGACAATGACAGTGTGGAGGTGGCAGCAGCATCAGGAGGCCACAGAGTAGCACAATGACAGAGCATGGAGGTTGCAGCAGCAGCATCAGGAGGAGGCCACAGGGTGGCACAAAGACAGTGTGGAGGTGGCGGCAACAGCATCAGGAGACCTAAGTGGTGAGGTGGCAGCAGCATCAGGAGACCACAGAATGACCTGTTGACAGAGTGGGGAGGTGGGTGGCAATACCAGTACCAGCTGAAAATGGTGGGTGAAAGGAGCACTTGGCATCAGATGTGTGGCATCAGGCGGGTGGCATCATCAGAATAGTAGCTGAGACAGGTAGCCAGAAGAATCCGGTCTCTTTTGTCAAAGTGTTGGTGTGGCACCATGGATGATCTAGTCTGATGCATCAGGCATTGGTGGGTGGAAATCCTGGCTGATCCATGCCTGATTCATCTTAACAAAGGTCAGTCTCTCCACATTTTGGGTGGACAGGCGAGTTCTTCTTAGGGTAACTTAGGGTGCCCAGTAGTCCAGCAGATCTTCAATGTGGGGTGGCAGATTGCTGTCCAAGTATACTACCACCTGCTGGTTCAGGTCCTGCTCCAGGTCTAGCTGCTGCTGCTGCTACTGGTGAGTAGTTTCTTCACTAGGCGGGTGAAGAAAGCTGCTCATCAGCGACTCTAGACTCAAGTTGCTGCTGATGTAGCTGGAACTGCTCCTACCACCCCCCGCCACAGCAGCCATGGCAGAAGAACATGAGTGCAGAGGGCCCCGGTCAGACCTGCGAGAGGATGGACGATGACCCAGATAGGCAACGGCCAACTGACTACGTAGGATGTCTCTATAGTAGTTCAGTTTGTCCTCCTTCTCAGCGGGTGTAAAAAAGACCCCCATTTTGGACCGGTAGTGAGGGTCCCACAAGGTAGAGATCCAGAAGTCATCCCTCTGCCGAATGCTGACAATTCAGCTGTCACTATGCAAGCAAGTGAGCATGCATTGGGCCAATTGTGAAAGTGACTCGGAGGGACTCCCAGCTTCCATCTCCACTGCATACTGCCACGGTGTATCTGAGTTCTCTGCCTCGTCTTCCTCATCGCCCTGTAGCTCTTCTGGCTGCTCCTGCTCCTCCTCTCCTGTGTAGAAAAAACACCCATTTCGCTACACATTGCTCGTGCTCCAATGTCCTCCTCTTCCTCCTCCAGTTCAGCCCCCACAGGGCTCATGGCGCCAGTCCCCTGACCAGCCAGATTTACCAGCATCTGTTCCAGGACATGAAGCAGTGGAATGACGTTGTTCATCTCATAGTCATGGCGACTGACAAATAAAGTGGCCTCTTCAAAGGGCCTGAGCACACAGCAGGTGTCATGCATGAGCTGCCACTGGCTGACATCGAAGTTACACAGGGGAGTACTCCTGTCTGCTTGGATCATCAAGAAATCTTCTATGGCCTTTCTCTGTTTGTATAGTCGGTCCAACAAATGACGGGTGGAATTCCAACAGGTGGAAACGTTGCATATTAGCCTATGTTGGGGGATGACGTTCTGCCACTGCAGCTCAAGGAGGGTGTGCTTTGTGGTGTACGAGTGGCTGAAGTGCATGCAAAGTTTTCTGGCCATTTTTAGGATGTCTTTCAGATGGGTAGAAGACTTCAGGAACCGCTTGACAACCAGATTAAACATATGTGCCACAGGGTGCATGGCTCAGCCCTCCTTGACGCAGCGCCGACATTATGTTCTTCCCGTTGTCAGTCACCAGGGTTCCGATTTTGAGTCATCTCGGAAAAATGACAGTGTGGAGGTGGCAGCAACAGCATCTGGAGACCTGAGTGGTGAGGTGGCAGCAGCATCAGGAGACCACAGAATGACCCGTTGACAGAGTGGGGAGGTGGGTGGCAATACCAGTACCAGCTGAAAATGGTGGGTGAAAGAAGGAGCACTTGGCATCAGATGTGTGGCATCAGGCGGGTGGCATCATCAGAATAGTAGCTGAGACAGGTAGCCAGAAGAAACCGGTCTCTTTTGTCAAAGTGTTGGTGTGGCACCATGGATGATCTAGTCTGATGCATCAGGCATTGGTGGGTGGAAATCCTGGCTGATCCATGCCTGATTCATCTTGACAAAGGTCAGTCTCTCCACATTTTGGGTGGACAGGCGAGTTCTTCTTAGGGTAACTATGGCCCACGCTGCACTAAATACCCGCTCTGATGCCACACTACTGGCTGGGCAGGACAGCTTTTCCAGGGCAAACTATGCCAGTTGCAGCCACAAATCCAGTTTGACTGCCCAGTAGTCCAGCAGATCTTCAATGTGGGGTGGCAGAGTGCTGTCTAAGTATGCCACCACCTGCTGGTTCAGGTCCTGCTCCAGGCCTAGCTGCTGCTTCTGTTGAGGAACCGCTTGACAACTAGTGATGAGCGGCAGGGGTCATATTCGAATTCGTGATATTCCGCGAATATTTTGTAGAATATTCGTCGAAAATTCGCGATTTTTTTTTACTCCAAAAATCGGAAAGTAATGATTGTGTAATATGCAAATTTTCGGAATTTGAATTTTCGGATTAGAATTTTTTATTGCGAATTTTTCAAGTTACAACTATTAGACAAAGAAGATTATATCACTATATTAGCTAAATTGCTCTATTCGATTTTTTTTTCGAATATTCTCTATATTGCTATAACTTCGTTTTTTCGAATATTCGTAATATTCTAAAACAAGAATATATAGCAATATAGCGAATATTCAAAAAAAACGAATATAGAGCAAAATTCGCAAACATTACTACTCCTAAAGTCAAGTATATTGCAGCCTTCTTATTGGCCCACAAGCTAGAAGCAGTGAGGGATCATGTGTACTGATTAAAAAAAATAAAATAAAATTATTCAGAAAAAATTTGAATATTAGAAATTTCGAATATATAGAACTATATTCGAAATTTTCGCGAAGTTTCGAAGTACCTATATTCGCGATAAAAATTCGAAATTCGAATATTCGTGATCAACACTATTGACAACCAGATTAAACACATGTGCCATGCAGGGTGCATGGCTCAGCCCTCCTTGACGCAGCGCCGACACCATGTTCTTCCCGTTGTCGGTCACCATGTTTCTGATTTTGAGTTATCTCGGAGAAAGCCAGGATTCGATTTCTTTAAAAAGGACACTGAGCAGTTCCTCCCCTGTGTGACTCTGTTCGCCCAGGCAAATGAGGTGCAGAACAGCATTACACCGCCGTGCCCTGCACATGTGGTATGCTGGAGGGGCACTGTGAATTGTCCACGCAGTGGAGGTTGAGGACACGATGGAGGATGAGGAGGCAGAGGAGGACATTGTCACAGGACCAACGGCGTGAGAATGTGGAGGCAGAAGTAGCGTCACCTGGCCAAGTTGCTGGTGTGGCTGTGTAGGAACCACATTCACCCAGAACATGTATTGTCCCTGACTGTAGTTACAGCTCCACAAGTCGGCGCTGCTGTGCACTTTGGCAGACACCTAATGGCTCAAGGATTGGCTCACCTTCTATTCTACATACGTGTGCAGGGCTGGTACTGCCTTTTTGGCAAATAAATGATGGCTTGGGACTCTCCAACTCGGCTCGGCACAAGCCATCAGTTTTCTGAAAGGTGCAGAGTCCACCATTTGGAAAGGGAGGGACTGCAGCACCAGCAACTTAGCCAGGAGCGCATTCAGCTCCTGCGCCGTTGGAAGAGTGCACGCATACTGTTGTCTCTTGGCAATCGCTTTGGTGATCGATTGCTCACGGAATGACTGACCAGGAGTAGTAGGAGGAGCAGGAGCATCAGGACCAGTAAATGATGGGAAGGACAGACAGCTCCCTTCGGCTGAGGTGGTGGAGCCTTGACTGCTTGAAATTGGGTGCGTGCCACCGGGTGATGCAGCGGTTGCTGTGGCAGGCTGGACCACCACATCGGGCCACTGTTCTCCCAGGCCACTTTATGGTGACACTGCATATGCTGACGCAGGGCCGTGGTGCCAACATTGGCACCCTGGCCATGATTCACCTTCTGCCCACAGATTTTACAAATGGCCATGTTCACCTCCTCTGGCGGCTTAACCAAAAACTGCCACACCGCCGAGTAGTTAGGCTCCTGCGAAGCGGGTGGTCTTCCCCGAGCACGTTTGGCTCCCGACCTCCCACTGCTGCCACCCTGTTGACTCCCGGCCACGCTAGTGACTTGCTGGCTCCTCCGCTGCCTCACGGGCAAGCTGCCACCCTCTTCTCCCGATGATGATGAAGCTCCTAATTTACCTGGCTCCCAAGTGCAATCAGCTACATCATCATTATCGAGTACTGTCTGCACGTCACTGATGTCCTCCTCAACCGTCTCTGGGTCAAAAGCCTGACCGCTCGCAACACCAGCTCCCACGCCACTCTCCTCATGACTACATGTCCACCTACTGGAGGAAGCGGCGGATGTCTCCTACACATCTTGCTGGCCAGTAGCTGCTGACTGTCCTCTAGTAGCTCGTCCTCGCTGTATAGTGGAATTGAGCCCACAGCATATAATACTTGTCTGGCTGAGGGAGCAGAAAAGGACAGAGGCAGGTTGAGGACAGATGAGGGCACAGGGCCTGTTCCCAAGCCATGCCAACTAGGGGTTGTAAGGTAATGGCCAAAGGGTGAGAAAGGCGCTCATAGGGTAAGTAAATCGAGGTACAACAGCTTCTTTCAAAGAGCTGGTGGATGCGATAGACTCACCTGTTATGGTTGCACCGAAGTTAAGTGCAACCGTATTGCAGGTGAGCTGTGAAGTATAAAAGGTGCAGGTCGGTGCTGCCAGATATGTCAAGAAGCCCCTTGGGACGAAGGCCAAGTCGCCACTCGGGTATATATTGGAAAACGTATCTTAGCTTGTCACTGTGGAGTGATCAAGCTGGTAGACGATCATAAGGCGCATTACCACGACCCGGTACAGGATGCAATAAAGTTTATTTTGAGACAACGCGTTTCGGGGTCTCGACGGCCCTTTATCAAGTCTACATGGAACATAGATAATAGGAAAACTACAGTAAAAAATAATAATAATAAATAAAAACATATATATGTACGTTTCAAAGTTGTATATGGAATTTGGTAATTCCATATACGACTCTTAAACGTACATATACATGTACACATCTGTCTATACCAAATTCCATATACATACATATACATATACGTACATATATATGTTTTTATTTATTATTATTATTTTTTACTGTACTTTTCCTATTATCTATGTTCCATGTAGACTTGATAAAGGGGCCGTCGAGACCCCGAAACGCGTTGTCTCAAAATAAACTTTATTGCATCCTGTACCGGGTCGTGGTAATGCGCCTTATGATCGTCTACCAGCTTGATCACTCCACAGTGACAAGCTAACATAATTTTTCCAACTAAGGGTTGTGTCTGACGAACCCACCGACTCTTGGCTGGGGGTGTCTGATGTCACTTGGGACGAAGTGGATGACCGAGTCAACCATTCAAGAACCGCTGGGTTGCTGGTCACAACACGACCACTAGATGGCACCGGGAGCTCAGGCCTCTCGCTGCAACTCCTACTGCCATGCCCCCTTACTCTGCTGTGTCCTGTGCCTGCGCCAGAAAAATTTAAGCCTCTGCCACTCCCCTGTGCAGGGCCAGGCACGTCTCTGTCTGACATACTGTTAGATCAAATAAATAAATAAAAAGGAAATTAAAACACCCAAAAAAAGTCACATTTTCTCACTTCGCCACACAACGGCTAATAAGCCCTTTTTTTCCCACTAATACACGCCAAAGAAGGCTTTAGAACATATAACTGCACAGCTGAACAGCAAATAGGCCCTTAATTTTTTCCACTAATACACGCCAAAAAGGGCTTTAGAACATATAACTGCACCGCTGAACCGCAAATAATATATTTTTTTTCCCACTAATACACACAAAAAAGTGTGTATTATTTTCCATTACACCTCAGGTCAGACCAGCAATTAGACTCCCAATGTTAATCAGACCTCAGCTTACAGCCCCAATCAGATCCCAATGTCAATCAGACCTCAGATCAGACCCCCAATGCCTCAGATCAACCCCCAAACCTTCAGCCATCTATCAGCCCTCATGTCAGCCATCTATCAGCCATCATGTCAGCCATCTATCAGCCCTCATGTCAGCCATCAGCCTTTATGTCAGCCATCAGCCCTTATGTCAGCCATCAGCCCTCATGTCAGCCCCAGCCATATGTCAGCCCCCAGCCATCAACGCAAATAAAATATAAAACCCACTTACCTCTCCTGCTCCTGGACTACACTGCTCATCACCATAGCGATCCTCTTCATCCTGCTGTCGGCTGTGCTCTGTGAACCGTTGTGCACAGCGTGAGGTCAAAGAGCGCCCTCACACTGCATAGCCGGCAGCTGAGGACCAGGAAGAGGCGAGTACAGAGCCTTCACCGCTTCCCGGTCCTACAGTACTAATGAGCAATTCCATAATGGAAGCGCTTCATTAGTATTCGCCCCATAAGACGCAGGGGCATTTTCCCGCTGGGGAATTGGGGGGAAAAAGTGCGTCTTATAGGGCGTAAAATACGGTAACTGCACCTCTGAACGGCAAGTAATATATATTTGTTTGCCACTAATACATGCCAAAAAGGGCTTTAGAACATATAACTGCACCGCTGAACAGCAAATAATATATATATTTTTGCCACTAATACACACCAAAAAGGGCTGTAGTTTTCTTACTTCACCACACAACGGCTAATAAGCTCTTTCTCACCACTAATACAAGCCAAAAAATGCTTTAGAACATATAACTACACCGCACAAGGGCAAGTAAGGCGTAGAAATATTTCCTTGTAATAAACCCTGTTAATGGCTGTATCAAACAGCTCTTGCACCCCAATAACAAGAACGGTCTGCTGGAATTACAGAGCTGTATAATGGCAGTTTGGATCCGCAGTCAGTGCAGCAAGGTGTAATAGGATTGTTCCTATTACCCAGGCTGTAACCTCCCATACTGAACTCTGTTCTGCTTCAATACTGTGAAATGATTCCTCCCTATCCTTTCCCTGAACATTTATAAAGCAAAAAAAAAGTTTTAAAGTCTTTTCTACCACTGTCACTAGCGCCTGCTGACGTCTCTCCAGTACACTGGAAAATGGCTGAATCCAAGATGGCTGAGGCTATTTATAGGGCTGTGACATCACAGGGCTGGCTGGCTGCTGATTGGCTGCATGCATGGCATTGTGGGTGATCCCTTGTTCCCAGAGTTCTTTGCTCCATGTCCTAACAAGTGCAGCAGCCATTTAGGAAAAAATGCAATTCGTTACCACGAAGCGTGAGGAAATTCGAATTCGGTGCGAATCAAATATTTTTGTCAACTTCAATTCGCTCATCTCTAGTAATAACTTTGGAACGCTTTTAATTATCCAAGCCATTCAGAGATTGTTTTCTCTTGACACATTGTACTTCATGTTAATGGTAAATTTGAATCAATGTTTTCTAAATTCTAATCTCTCTGCTTTTAAGACAGATAGTGATGCCTTTTTAAAGACCAGTTCAGTTCTGAAGTCACTTTGTGGGTCTTACATATTAGAACCAACCTATAAATGTCCCCATTTTAGAAATTACACCCCTCAAACTATTCAAAACTGGTTTTAGAAATGTTGTTAACCCTTTAGGTATTCCACAAAAAAGCAAAATAGAGGTGAAATTCCAAAATGTCACTTTTTTGAAGATTTTCCATTTTAATAAATTTTTTCCTTTCACACATCAAGGGTTAACAATAAAACAAACCTCAATATTTATTACCGTGATTCTGCAGTTTGCAGAAACACTCCATATGTGGTCGTATATAGTGCTGTTTGGGCACATGACAGGGCACAGAAGGCAAGGAGCGCCATATGGTTTTTGGAGGGCAGATTTTGCTGGAATGGTCTTTGGGCACCATGCATTTGAAGAGGCCCTGAAGTAACCCAACAGTGAAAACCCCAAAAAAGTGACCACGTTTTGTAAACTACACCACCCAAGGAATTTTTAAGGGGTGTAGCGAGCACTTTACTGAACAGATGTTTCATATAATTTTTAATACTTGGGTGTGAAAATAAAAAATACATTTTTATTTTTTTTTACAAGAAAATTGTGCTTTAGGCCCAAACATTAATTTTTCACAGAAGATAACAGGAGAATATCCCACCCCAATTTGCTATCTACTTTCTCCTGAATACAGTAATACCTCAATTGGGATGGTAAACTGTTATCTTGGGATACGCCAGGGCTCAGAAGGGAAGGAGCAGCATCTGGATTTTCTAACATGGAATTTTCTGTCATGGTTTTTAAGAGCAATAACTTTTTTAATTTTTTGTTGAATGAGCTGTGTGAGGGCTTAATTTGTGTGAGACAAGATGTAGTTTTTATTGGCACCACTTTGAGGTCTTCATAATTTTATTAGTTTTTTTTACACCGTTCACTTGATGGGGTAGATCATGTCATATTTTTGTAGAGCCAATTATTATGGATGCGGAGATATATATGTCTATTTTTTTTTATATTTTTTTTTTTACATTTTACACAATAAGAGCATTTTTTGTGTTGCAATTTTTATAGAGCCATTTATTTTTATTTTTCTGGCTATGGTCTTGTGTGGGGGCTCATTTTTTGCAGGATGAGGTGACGTTGTTATTGCTACCATTTTGGGGTACATCCGACTTTGTGATTGATTAACATTAGGTTGTTTGGGAGGTAAGCTCACTGTTTCGGCGCAATGTTTATTTTTATTTTTTTACGGCGTTCACCTGATAGGTCATATGATATTATTATAGAGCCGGTCATTGCGGACGCAGTGATACCAAATATGTATATTTAATTTTTTTCTTCTATTTTTTAAATAATGGATTTGGGGGGAAACTTTTTTTAAAATGTGAAACTTTATTTTTTATTTTTTTCAAAACACTTTATTTTTTTATGTTTAAAATTTTTTATTTTACACTTTGTGTCCCCCATAAGGTCATACAAGACCTCTGGGGGACATTTAACTTCATTTTGATTTCTCCTGTAACTGGTGCTGACATAGTAGCGAATCAAATTTTTGGGTAAATTCGGATCGACATGGGTTGATAGTAGCCCCTGTTACAGGGGAAATACACCCCCCAGAGAGGCTGTACAGCATAATACAGCGCTTTACAGCCTCAGTGCAGGTCTGATCGAGGTCTATGGAAGACCCGACAGCTCCTGCACTCTCCCGACCCGGCAGTCACATGACCACCGGGCAGGGACAGGAAGTGGCATAGCGCTTCCTGATCTGTATACACAGCACTCGTTGAGCACTGTGTATACAGCGATCTAGAAGGCAGGGACACCCAGGAACGGTCCATGCCTTCTCTCTGGGGTGCCCTACTGTCACTGACAGCAGGCCCCCCGCTCGGCAGTTGCATGATTAGCATACAGCTGCCATCTCTAAAAGGACGTTCCAGAACATCCATTCAGAGATAAACCGACCGCCCAAGGACGTTTATAGTCAATGGGCGGTCGGGAAGTGGTTAAAGATGTTTTGCAGGGCTTAAACATTGTTGACCTATGCTCATGATAGGTTATAAATATTAGATTGGTGTGGGCCCTACACCTGGCACCCCACCAGTCAGCATTCTGAAGGGGTCACGGAGCTCAGATCGGCATGGCAGCCTCTTTATAGTATACTAAACACAGCACCAGACATTGCTTAGTGGCTGTGTTTGGTATTGCAGCTCAATTCCATTCACTTGAAATTTCACCTGCAGGGAAATCATGTGACCAGTGAATGTGACATCAAAGTCTGTTAAGGGGCCCCTTCAAACAGTTTATGGGTGGAGGTGCCCAGAGTTGGTCCACAACAATCTGATATTGATGACTTATCCTGAGGATAAGTCATCAATACTTAAATGGGGTTGTCTCATCTCAGACTAGTGATATGCCCCAATAGTCCTCCAGCTACCACTTTGCTGGACTCTGTTCCCAATATAGGTACGGGTGTCAGCGGTGGGGCCAGCACCTATAAGACAATGGGGGCATATCCTAGCGATATGCCCACATTGTCTGAGATAAGACAACTTCTTTAAGTCACAAAAAAAACCTTTAACTGATCCTGCAAATGCAATCAAATTTGAGCAATTTTGTCCAGCTTAAGCCGAGCAGCCCAGTAGGATCTCAGTTTTTACAAGAAAAACACTGTGCATCATTTTACAATTTTATGAACGCAGCCAGATATGTTAGCAATGAATGCTTTTATTCTGGACATCATGGCTGCATCCAGAGACAGGCAATTACTTTTTACTGTAATCGTGGTTTCTTTGTGATCTTTTATTAGGAAAAGCATGTAAGAAAGAAATGTGGGTATTTTTGAAAAATAATAAGCCGATTGCACTGTAGTTAGTTCTTCATTTTCTTCAGTTACAGTTATGTGCATCCTGTGTCGTCCTAGTGAGAGACACTTCCTGTTGGTAAAGTATTTATTTTAAGAGGAAGGCTTAAAGGGGGTTTCCCACTTCAGACATAATAGGCTATCTCTACAGGAAGCCATAAATGTCTGAAAGGTGAAGATCCCATGTCTGGGAACCCTGCACATTGAGAGAGAGAGAGAGAGAGACCGTTAGGGACTGCTGGGAGTTGTAGTTTCACAACAGCTGGAAAACCATAAAGAACTATTTCTAAAGTAATTTACATTTTTAATATACAGTGTATATATATATATATATATATATATATATATATATATATATACACACATATATATATTGTGGGGATTCGCTCTGGTAGTTAGGACTAGCGGATGCAGTACAGAGGCAAAGTACACAGTTCTTGAATCAAACAGCAGTGTTTATTCACACATTGGTGTATAACAAAATGCAGATAAGGTGTATCACAAAACGCAGGTGGCTTGGTGTTTGTTCACACACAAGGAAAGTTCATGAACAATAGAAGTCACCTTTTCTCCTGGGTGTTAATTCACACCCTGTTAGCAGTTCAGCCTCATCAAGTCCACAAGCGGCCTGTTAGCCTTTAGAGGGGCCTGATTCCTCTAGCCCGGCTCAAACCTCAAATCCCAGCACAGCCCTCAGTTCACAGCACACAGACTCCTGAGCTCCACTGTCAGAGGGAGGTAAATCCACCACACCTGGCAGTGCTGGCTGGTTTTTATGCCTTGCAAAACCTGGCCTAGAACATGGGGAGTAGTCACCCACCCAGCACTTTGACTACTCCTAGTAAGAGCCGTCCCGGATCAACTATGACAGCCATGCTAACTCTTAAGGGCAATAGCTGCTGCTGACACATAAAATACCAGCTCTTACTTTACCGAGGCCAGGAACCTCGGTGACACATACCTTCTATCCACAATGATCCAAGGTACCTTCTTACAATATATATACACAGGGGCGTAGCTAAAGGCTCATGGGTCCTAGTGCAAGAGTTCAGCTTGCCCCCCCCCCCTCCTTCCCTCAGTGCTTTGTGGCCAGGGGCAGGGGTGCACTTAGCCTTCGTGCTGCCTGAGGTAAAAATTAAAACATCCCCCCCATGCTAAATTCTTAACGTAACCCATGCCCTCCAGTCCTACTGTTAAAGGAGATGTCCTCATTTTACTACTGATGACCTATCCTCAGGATAGGTCATCAATTTAAGATCGGTTGAGGTCTCTCTACTCTCGCTGCAATTGCAGTGGTGAGCAGGTAAACAGAGCAGAGAATGCAGAACTCGTACGGAAAAAAGTGGACAACCCCTTTAAAGACATAGTTGGAAAACATTACATGCAGCGCTACAGAACATATACGATAATACAGCCCCACATATGTACCTCTTACATCCAGTGATGTCTCCTCTGATGTAGATATTCTCTTTCCTCATCTTCTCCGTTCAGACCAGACCACCATGGTGGCTTCTTTCAGCCGTGTCTTGTCTCTGCAGAGTTTAACAAACAAGTCTTAGTTTTGTACTTTTCCAATAATATTAGGGGTGGGCGATATGGCCTAAAATCTATATTGCAATATAATTTGAAGCATGTGCGATATGCGATATATATTGCAATATATTATTTTCTTCTGTATGTATTCAAAAAATACAAATTACAAAACTGCCATCAGACATGTGCCCCAGAGCCAGTGCCATTAGCCCCAAGCCCCAGGGCATTTGCCATCATCTGCCATCAGACATGTCCTTGTCCCCCAGAGCCAGTGCCATCAGCCCCATGGCATTTGCCATCATCTGCCATATGTCCCCCAGAGTCAGTGCCATCAGCCCCAAGCCTTATGTGGCATTTGCCATCATCTGCCATATGTCCCCCAGAGAGCCAGTGCCATCAGCCCCAAGCCCCATGTGGCATTTGCCATCATCTATTCTGACATATGTCCCCCAGAGCCAGTGCCATCAGCCCCAAGCCCCATGGCCATCCTTTGCAAATAGATCCCCCCCGATACTCCAGCCATTCCCCCCCGATCCTCCAGTTCCCCCCAGAAGAATCGCTATACTAACCTTTCCTGCAGGGTGCTCGGCGAGTCGGCAGTCCGCAGGTGTCGCGTCTTCTTCCCAGCATGCATTGCAGAACCTGACGTCACACACAGCGTCAGGGAGCCGGAGCCACGGAGCGTTGAGAAACTTTTTCAATTCACTACCGCTCCGTGGTCATATCGCGGTCGGCGATATATGCGATATGGACAAAATCTGTATCATTGCACAGATTCATATCGTCCATATCGCATATATCGCCCACCCCTATTTTCCATCATCCTCCCCACCTTCTACCATTCTGTCACCTCTAATACGGTGCCCCCCAATACTATCCTGCAGAAACAGTCCCCCTGAAAATACTGGTACCACACAGTGCGCCAGTACAAAAATACCCATTTATATTGTGCACCAGTACAAAAACAAACCCCCATACATTTCAGATCAGACCACCATATAAAACCCCAGATGAGACACCCCTCCATCTCAGACCAGACCCCCTTTAGAACTTTATGTCAGACCCCATATCAGTCCCCAGTTTTAGACTCATCTGATTGGGGGCCTGGCGCTTGCATTATGGAAGCACTCAGTATTCCCTTTACAAGATGCACTGCATCTTATAAAGGGAAATATACAGCACCACTGGCAAGGGGGGCCCTCTGGGTCCCCCTGGCTTACAAGCCCGGTTGCAGCTGCGACCCCTATAGCTACGCAAGTGAATATATATATATATATATATATATATATACACAATCCAAAAACCGAGGCAGCACTTCCAGGCTTCAGTGAAAGGGTGAAGACCCCAAACTTTCTTCCCCAGCTGGGGAATAAAGTTTGGGGTCTTCATCCTTTCACTGAAGCTTGGAAGTGCTGCCTCGGTTTTTGGATCTCATATTTCGTGGAGGAGGAGCCGGCCTCCAGGAGGAATTGCACCCAGTTCACACAGTCTGACTGTGCTGCTGCGGTATTTGCTAAATATATAAATATATTATATATATATATATATATATATATATATACACACATACATACATACATATTCCTTATGCATTGGGTGCACGTTACAGATTTTTTAAAGGTATTCATTGCATTTGCATTTTTAAGTAATATTTAATTTCAATTTAAAAATATTTCTTTACTGATAGTAGCTTTTACATACTGTATTCTCATATATAGGCAAGCACAAAGATTCATCATTTCTGTGCCAAGCAATTATAACATATGTCACTAAATTGACACAGCAAGCATCAACATGTTTGCAATTACATCAGCAGTAACAGAACAATGACGGGTAATTATTCTTTCAGAGTGTTCATTTACACTGTAATATGAGCAGGTGCAGACCATAGGCCAAAGTGAAAGTTCACAGTGAGGACCTGAGAATGAAATAGACTGACAGCTGTTCTCTGGTAATCGGGAGACACCGTCCAGCACATATCATCTGACTATTATTAGGAGAGATAATGGACACAATATACAGTTACAGGCAGCAAAAAAACAAATATAAATGACAGATTTTATATATTTTATATATATATATATATACACAGGTGAAACTCGAAAAATTAGAATATCGTGTAAACTTCATTTATTTCAGTAATGCAACTTAAAAGGTGAAACTAACATATGAGATAGACTCATTACATGCAAAGCGAGATATTTCAAGCCATTATTTGGTATAATTTGGATGATTATAGGTTATGAAACCCCAAAGTCACAATCTCGGGTACCCTTTGCTTAGGGAATATGGACTAATTAGCTGACTAGAGTGTGACACTTTGAGCCTAGAATATTGAACCTTTTCACAAAATTCTAATTTTAAGCTGCATTAATGCAATTCCTTTTAATTTTCATTACTGAAATAAATGGACTTTTGCACGATATTCAAATTTTTCGAGTTTCACCTGTGTGTGTATATATATATATATATACACACAAACATCTTTTTGCCCACTAATCTGCCTTGATGTAATAGTACATAAAGGGTCTCAGGTAGTTGTGGCACCAGGTACACTATTATATCAAGGTGATAACGTGGGCACTGTAATACACACCCGCTGCAAAATAAATAAATAAATAAATAAAATATAAAATGTATATATATATTATACACAAAAAGGAATTCAGCAGCACCCAGGGGCGGATTGGCCATAGACCCCACAGGGAAACTCCCCAGAAGGCTGATGCCCAGGGGGCTGCCCGAGCCCTCCTCATGGCCTCCATGATCTGACATTCCCCTCATGATTCCTGTATTGCCACCTAAGGCAACTGGAGTAGGAGGGCAGAATGTGGCGCTAGCCACTATAAAGGGGAAGGTATTTTGTGCTGCTGGGGCAGTATTTATTGATGCACTAAGGTATTTTGCTTTGCTGGGTTGGTATAATGTGCCTCAATAGCACTATTGCTGCTCCCCACACACACACACTTGTGTTGGCTCTCTTCTGTCAATTCGGACCTGACTACAAAATGGGGCCCACTTTTAGTTTTTTCCAGGGCCACTTTGAGTTTCCAATCTACCCCTGGCAACACCAGTGAAAGCAATAGAGCTGCTAGTTCAGGACACTTGACCACTTGTCCACTTGACCAAAAGTAGCTCTCTCTTTTGCTTGAGAAAGGCTCTAATGTTGAGCTGAAACATTGGAACCATTTTGGGTTTTCACTATTTTGGAGGGTGCTCCAGGTTTTCACTGCGGTATTTATTTATTTTTTTATGATAGATAGATAGATAGATAGATAGATAGATAGATAGATAGATACACACACACTGTATAGTATTGGGATGGCGTTATTTATTTATTTATTTTTTGCTTGTCCCACAAAATAGATTCTTAAAAGATGTAGGTGATCCAAAATGATTGAAGCTACAACTTGAAATGCAAAAAATGACTACATTTTGAGGCATTGATGCAAAAAAAATTTAAGATTTCTCCCATATAGGGTTGAAAAGTATCAATCTCTGCCTTGTGTTCTGCTGCGGAATAACATTCTGCACCGTAAATAATGAGGTGTTGCGGCTTTTCTGAAGCAGAATGTCTCCATTCACTTCAATGGGGGATGTAATTCGCACAGAAATATTGTGAAAATCTGCACCTGCGTATTGTTTGGGAGGTTTTTCCACCACTTGTGAAGGCACCCTAAGACTCTGGCTATGTGGTGTTGATACAATCAGTTTGGCCATTAACATCCATGATGGATTTGTAGCCATATTTGTGCCTATTGTAACTTGCAATATGTGGAAATTGTTTGGAAATTGTGCTGTAAATGTAGTGATGTCAAGAAAGAGCATTAGATGAACCGACACTGTCAGAAATTAGAGGAAGAGTTAGATTCTTTCTTTTAATAATACTGTGAACACAAGGATATAACAAGACATGCTTAAAGGGGGTGTGCCACCAGTAAACGTTATTTTAATATAAATCAACATGAAAAAGTAGTTACTTTAATAAATTACTTCATGTTACAAAAAAGTTCCAATTGGGAAATATTTTCTTTATTTCATCATATTGGCGCCTCCTGGTGTTTAATCTGTGTAGTAATTTGCACGTCCACCTACTGAGGTCGCACATGCTCAGGTCCTTTCAGTGACTGCCACTACTTTTAGAAGCTGTGACAATTACAAGAAGAATGCGGAAGCGAAAAAGACACGGCCCATGAGAAAGGACATGGTCCCTGAGAAAGGACCCCCCTCCCCCAAGAAAGAACATACCTCCTGAGCTGCTAGCAGTACCAGCAAAGTAAATGAGAATTGACAAATCTACACAAATGTACACTTCTCTTTTTTTCTTAGGTGCGGAAATTGACCTGTTGTGCAGATATTAAAATCTGCAGCATGTCAATTGTTCGTGCGATTCGGCACTTTCTGTAGAGTGGTTCTCCCATAGACTTCAACAGGATTGTTTACATAAACCTAAAAACCACAGGAAAATCCACAACAAAAAGTGCATAAAAAAATGCACAAAAATCACACCAAAACAAGTTCAGTCAGTTTTGTCTGCAATTGCGTTCAGTTTGTTCCACGTGGGTACAATGCATTTTATAAATAAACTGAAGGTTTACAAACAACATCTCTTAGCAACCATCAGTGAAAAACGCATCGCACCCGCACTTGCTTCCGGATGCAATGCGTTTTTTCACTGAAGCCCCATTCACTTCTATGGGGCCAGGGCTGCGTGAAAAACGCAGAATATAGAACATGCTGCGTTTTTCACGCAACGCACAAGTGATGCGTGAAAAAAAAGCTCATGTACACAGACCCATTGAAATGAATGGGTGAGGATTCAGTGCGGGTGCTATGAGTTCACGTCACGCATTGCACCCCCCGAAAAACTCGCTCGTCTGAAAGGGCCCTTAGGCCCCTTTCACACAAGCGAGTTTTACCCGCGGGTGCAATGCTGAACAACTGAACGCACGGGTGCAATGCTAAACAACTGAACGCAATCGCAGACAAAACTGACTGAACTTGCTTGCAAAATGGTGCGAGTTTCACTGAATGCACCCTGAACGCATCCGGAGTAAATCCGTCATGCTCGTGTAAAAGATGCCTTAGGCCTCTTTCACACGGGCGTTGCGGAAAAATGTGCGGGTGCGTTGCGGGAACACCCGCGATTTTTCCGCGCGAGTGCAAAACATTGTAATGCGTTTTGCACTCGCGTGAGAAAAATCGCGCGTGTTTGGTACCCAAACCCGAACTTCTTCACAGAAGTTCGGGCTTGGGATCGGTGTTCTGTAAATAGTATTATTTTCCCTTATAACATGGTTATAAGGGAAAATAATAGCATTCTGAATGCAGAATGCTAAGTAAAACAGGGCTGGAGGGGTTAAAAAAAATAAAAATCATTTAACTCACCTTAATCCACTTGCTCGCGATGCCCGGCATCTCCGTCTGACTCTTTTACTGTCTAGGACCTGTGGAGAGCATTAACTATAGTTTAAGGACCTGGGATGACGTCACTCCGGTCATCACATGGTACGTCACATGATCTTTTACCATGGTGAATCAACATGGTAAAAGATCATGTGACGTACCATGTGATGACCGGAGTGACGTCATCCCAGGTCCTTAAACTATAGTTAATGCTCTCCACAGGTCCTAGACAGTAAAAGAGTCAGACGGAGATGCCGGGCATCGCGAGCAAGTGGATTAAGGTGAGTTAAATAATTTATTTTTTTTAACCCCTCCAGCCCTGTTTTACTTAGCATTCTGTATTCAGAATGCTATTATTTTCCCTTATAACCATGTTATAAGGGAAAATAATAAGGTTCGGGTCTCCATCCCGATCGTCTCCTAGCAACCGTGCGTGAAAATTGCACCGCATCCGCACTTGCTTGCGGATGCTTGCGATTTTCACGCAACCCCATTCATTTTTATGGGGCCTGCGTTACGTGAAAAACGCACAAAGAGGAGCATGCTGCGATTTTCACGCAACGCAAAAGTGATGCGTGAAAATCACCGCTCGTGTGCACAGCCCCATAGAAATGAATGGGTCAGTATTCAGTGCGGGTGCAATGCGTTCACCTCCCGCATCGCATCCGCACGGAATACTCGCTCGTGTGAAAGGGGCCTTAGGGTTCAGAGCACTCCAGTGAGTCCCTTTATTTCGAGAAGTCATTTCAGTCTGAGTCACACATACATAATCATGACACTAGATTCCCCCATGAAATGGTTTCCATCATTCTCACTTGAGATCTGCTGTCCTCCAGATACACCGGCTGTGCTTTAGGGCCCATGCACACGACCGTATGTATTTTGCGGTCCGTAAAAAATATGGATGAGGTCTCTGTGACATCCGTATTCCATTTGTTTGTTTTTTGTGGATCCATTATAACAATGCCTATCCTTGTCCACAACAGCAGAACAGCCATGCGGACATTTCCATTTATTTATTTTTGCGGACCCATTGAAGTGAATGGTACCCCACACGCGCCGCAAAAAAAAAAACGAACAGTCACAGAAAAAAAATACGTTCATGTCCATGAGATAAGTCCTTATGCAGTTTCTAGCTCTAAAAAATAGAGGTCTTGATCAGGAAACCCTTTGGCCCCTTTCCCACGGGCGAGAATTCCGTGCGGGTGCAATGCGTGAGGTGAACGCATTGCACCCGCACTGAATCCGGACCCATTCACTTCAATGGGGCTGTGCACCTGAGCGGTGATTTTCACACGTCACTGGTGCGTTGCGTGAAAATCGCAGCACGTTCTATATTGTGCTTTTTCACGCAACGCAGGCCCCATAGAAATGAATGGGGCTGCATGAAAATCGCAAGCATCCGCAAACAAGTGCGGATGTGCTGCGATTTTCACGCATGGTTGCTAGGAGATGATCGGGATGGGGTTATAAGGGAAAATAATAGCATTCTTAATACAGAATGCTTAGTAAAATAGTGATAAGGTCACTGCGCTCATCATATGGTCCATCACCATGGTGATAAACCATGTGATGAGCACAATGACGTCATCAAAGGTCCTTTAGCCAGGTCCTGAAGAAAGAAAGAAGAGGAGATCCTCTATGAGATCAAGTGGATGGGGTGAGTTAAATTTGTTTATTATTTTTAACCCCTCAATGGACATTTTACTAAACATTCTGTATTCAGAATGCTATTATTTTCCCTTATAACCATGTTATAAGGGAAAATAATAAAATCTACACAACACCTAACCCAAACCTGAATTTCTGTGAAAAAGTCCGGGTTCGGGTCTGGGTACTAAACATGCTGATTTTTCTCACGCGCGTGAAAAATGCATTAAAACGCTTTGCACTCGCTCGGAAAAATCACGCATTTTCCCGCAACGCACCTGCATCTTGTCCGGCCCTCACACACGACACCCGTGTGAAAGAGGCCTTTCAGTAAGTTCAACATGCATGCAGGACAAAATCCAAGGAATTGACTAAAGCAGAGCATTAATTTTGATATATATAAAAAAATTAAAACATAAAATGAAAAATATATATATATTTGGGTGGATTGACATACAGCATAACAATATAACAATAGTCACCTTTAGGGCTCATGCACACAAATGGTTTTTGCGTTCCGTATACGGGGCCGTATTTTGATTCCGTATACGGTCCTTATACAGAACCATTCATTTCTGTGTGCTGTCCGCATCCGTTGCTCCGTTCCGTGGCCCCGCAAAAATTATGAGGCATGTCCTATTCTTGTCCGTTTTGCGGACAAGAATAGGCATTTCTATAATGGGCCTCCTGTTCCGTTCCGCAATTTGTGGACTGTAAAAAAACGGCACGGTTCAATTGATTTCCTGATGATAAAATCCCTCTGATCATGAACAGGTTAAGCTATTTCATATCCCTATAGATATTTAATGGGTCATTTCTCTATTTCATCCTTCCACTCGTATTTGCCTCCAGAATTCATATTCAGTACTACAGCCATCAGATCAAGGTCCTAAATGACTACGTGAAACTAATTCTGAGCCTGGGATAGATGTTCTGATTTCACAATCCCGGCAGATTGTCGACAGAGTACTGAGAAACACAAGAACAACTTTTCCCTATAAGCTTAGTGTGGTGGGGTGAGGAATGTAGTATCAGATGGGCCAATTCAGGGATGGAAGTCTGCAGCTGCTTGTGCATGCCCACCCCCCGCTTGGCATTTTGGATTGGGTCCTACACGTCTGGGGATTGCCTTCAGCACGTAGAGTTTCATGGAGGCTGGTGCTCTACGTCTTAGCAACAAATTAAAAAGAAAAAAAAGTCTAAAAGGAAATTCAGGGAAAACCATTGTATTTGTTGGCATTGTGAGGCAGAAGGATCGCTTCAAATTTCTTCGTGACGGAAGAAGAATTCTTAGTCACCATGGAAAGAATGGATGTGATTGTTCGGTTGCATGCAACGTTTTATACATATCAGACCAAGTTCAGATTTAGTGAATTAATCGAAAATTATGTCACATTGTGGATTTAATTACATATACTGGCAGAACCTCTAAACTTAGTGCTCTATAATGAATGCTGTTCCTCCCCAGCCCGTTCTCTGAACTTTACTAGGCTCTACCATCAGCTCGGGTATCATTAGGAACAGTCTTATTAATATGTGATAAACACGGTATGTTTAGCTTTGTCATTGCCAATGGTTGTATGAAAGAGGCTGAAAAGTCTGCTCTTTCCAGAAACAGCACCACTCTCGTGTGTTGGGGGTTTGTGGTATTGCAGGTCAGTCTCATTCACTTGCATGAAGCTGAGTTCCAATACCACGCATGCTATAGGCCAGTGACGGCTACCCTCCGGAACTCTAGCTGTGGTGAAACTACAACTCCCAGCATGCTCCATTCATTTCTAAGGAGTTCTTAGAACAGCCAAGCAAGTGTGCATCTTGGGAGTTGTAGTTTGGATTTTCTACGCTGATTTTTGTGCAGATTTTGCTGCGTATTGCCGAATGCACACGGCCGTGGAACACGGTCCGTGGTATCCCGGCCTGGCATCCTGCTGACAGCAGGAGTGCACGGCGTCATTGGTTGCTATGATCAATGCAAGTGTATTACTGTAGTGCAGCGGCGGCATGAAGCGCACGGCGTCATAGCAACCAAAGACGCCGCGCGCTCCTGCTGTTAGCAGGATGCCAGGCCAGGGTACCACGGACCGCTCACGTCCGTGTTCATTCGTCCTATCTGTGACAAAATTCACAAGGAACATGCCCGATTCTGGTGCAGATATGCAGCAAAAACTGCTCACAAATCAGTGTGGAAAATGGTGACACGGATTTGCCTCAGATCTCATCCTTTGTATTGCAAAGTGTGAAATCCGCACAAACAATGAAAAATTTAGCAAATTTCAAAATTCACACTGCAGGTCAATTTCCTCGCAGAAAATTTCCGCACCTTGTACATCTACGTAGCTGGTACTGCATTATTCTACATGAAAATCCGCACATGGAAAATCTGCAAGTACCGTAATATGCACCGTGCGCATGTAAAAAAATGTGTATGTCCTTTTAAATTTCCGTATCGTTCTCACACTAGCACTTTTCTGATGACCTCATATACAGCACAGCACATATGGACCAGACATAAATGAGCAACTACGTAGTTATCCAATTCAAACTGATATCCGACATGCCCCTCTGTCTGGCCAGGAGATGCTACTGGCCTGTGTCTGGAGTTTCTTCCAACCACACTATTAGACTTCAGAGAAGTTGCACATGATACGTGTGAAGAGTGTGATCCTGTTACAAGGCTGCTTGTGACTGAGGGATCGGTGCTGTAGTTAAGGGATATACATACAAGAGCTTCACATCTGATATTTCTCTTTGACTGAGACTTAATTATATGAGAGAGCCTTACACAGTGTACTACCAGATAGGGGTAAATAACACACTGCAAAGGAACCTAAACGATTAGTTATACTTACTTAAAGGCAAAGGGGTACACAGATCTCATAGGGCCCCATAGCAAAACTTAGTATGTGCCCCCCTGCTCCCAGTACACGTGTCAAACACCCCCAGACAATGTGGATTACAAAGCTCAATGCCTCAGATTTCTGACGAAGTTACAGTTTTTTTTTATTAAGCAGAAGAAATTTTAATTTAAAAATTTTTTAATAAAAAAACTAGCCTTCTCCTCACCCACTTATGTGTAGGAAAAAGGGGAACAGGTTAGTCAAAAATATGGCGCTCATCCTGAACAGCAAATTCCTCAGTGTATTTACACCAGACGACTGGCATAACTACATTGATACATTTTCCAGTCTCACTTCACATATTACAAAGCTGTCTGCCTGCAGCCACCACTAGAGGGAGCTCAGTGCATATAAAAGCTATAATAATGTGGTGGTGGCTGCATGATAAAGCAGTGTTTTCACTGAAGCAGATCAGTGCGGAGCCCCCTGTCCCTGGGCCTCATAGCAGTCGCATGGTCTTCCTTTATTGAACGTACGCTTAAAGCGAACCTGCCACGTAGAACATGGCATCTGAGCAGATTGATATAAATTTGGTGGTAAATAGGTCATTATAAACTGAGTGATAGCTATCTCTGCAAAATCATACAAGAAAGGGCTTATGCACACGGTCCCCAATGCACGGGCATCATCATCAGCGCGAACTTCTCAGACGGATTCAGACCCATTCAACTTTAATGGGTCCGTGGTTCATCCACACCGAAAAAAAAGTAGTGTGTTCAGAGGCACGGACAGAAACCCAGCGGAAGCACTCCGTAGTGCTTCCATGGGGTTCTGTGCCTCCATTCCGCACCGCACGTTCCGGATTGGGGATCCATTTAGGTGAATGCGTCCACACACGTGATACATATTGCGGACCTGCCCACTGGACTCCTAAACTTAAAAAAAACAGGAGTTTATTAAATATTAGTAATACTACAATACTACTCCTAACATGCAACAAACAACCCCCACTCCACCCCCGGATAGGACTGCATGTACAGTCGTGGCCAAAAGTTTTGAGAATGACACAAATATTAGTTTTCACAAAATTTGCTGCTAAACTGCTTTTAGATCTTTGTTTCAGTTGTTTCTGTGATGTAGTGAAATATAATTACACGCACTTCATACGTTTCAAAGGCTTTTATCGACAATTACATGACATTTATGCAAAGAGTCAGTATTTGCAGTGTTGGCCCTTCTTTTTCAGGACCTCTGCAATTCGACTGGGCATGGTCTCAATCAACTTCTGAGCCAATTCCTGACTGATAGCAACCCATTCTTTCATAATCACTTCTTGGAGTTTGTCAGAATTAGTGGGTTTTTGTTTGTCCACCCACCTCTTGAGGGTTGACCACAAGTTCTCAATGGGATTAAGATCTGGGGAGTTTCCAGGCCATGGACCCAAAATGTCAACGTTTTGGTCCCCAAGCCACTTAGTTATCACTTTTGCCTTATGGCACGGTGCTCCATCGTGCTGGAAAATGCATTGTTCTTCACCAAACTGTTGTTGGATTGTTGGAAGAAGTTGTTGTTGGAGGGTGTTTTGGTACCATTCTTTATTCATGGCTGTGTTTTTGGGCAAAATTGTGAGTGAGCCCACTCCCTTGGATGAAAAGCAACCCCACACAGGAATGGTCTCAGGATGCTTTACTGTTGGCATGACACAGGACTGATGGTAGCGCTCACCTTTTCTTCTCCGGACAAGCCTTTTTCCAGATGCCCAAACAATCGGAAAGAGGCTTCATCGGAGAATATGACTTTGCCCCAGTCCTCAGCAGTCCATTCACCATACTTTCTGCAGAAGATCAATCTGTCCCTGATGTTTTTTTTGGAGAGAAGTGGCTTCTTTGCTGCCCTTCTTGACACCAGGCCATCTTCCAAAAGTCTTCGCCTCACTGTGCGTGCAGATGCACTCACACCTGCCTGCTGCCATTCCTGAGCAAGCTCTGCACTGGTGGAACTCCGATCCCGCAGCTGAATCCTCTTTAGGAGACGATCCTGGCGCTTGCTGGACTTTCTTGGACTCCCTGAAGCCTTCTTAACAAGAATTGAACCTCTTTCCTTGAAGTTCTTGATGATCCTATAAATTGTTGATTGAGGTGCAATCTTAGTAGCCACAATATCCTTCCTGTTAAGCCATTTTTATGCAATGCAATGATGGCTGCACGCGTTTCTTTGCAGGTCACCATGGTTAACAATGGAAGAACAATGATTTCAAGCATCACCCTCCTTTTAACATGTCAAGTCTGCCATTTTGACCCAATCAGCCTGACATAATGATCTCCAGCCTTGTGCTCGTCAACATTCTCACCTGAGTTAACAAGACGATTACTGAAATGATCTCAGCAGGTCCTTTAATGACAGCAATGAAATGCAGTGGAAAGTTTTTTTTGGGATTAAGTTAATTTTCATGGCAAAGAAGGACTATGCAATTCATCTGATCACTCTTCATAACATTCTGGAGTATATGCAAATTGCTATTATAAAAACTTAAGCAGCAACTTTTCCAATTTCCAATATTTATGTAATTCTCAAAACTTTTGGCCATGACTGTACAATGTGACAGGGTCCCTTTACATTTCTGAATCATTGTTAGGCATACAGGTAAAAAAGGCAGCTTCAAAAACCTATTTTTATTGCAGTGCTGCAAAGATCCACACTGGAAATCTGCAGAAAATTACAGTACAACACATCTGGAAGGAGTTTGGATGACTTATTCCAACATGTTAAAACAAAAGGTTAGAAAATGAGTTTGACTGGATTTCCCTTTTATCCCCTATATCCATCATTCTCACTGAGGATCTCCACCAGACATATAAACTAGGCTCTGTGCAGATCCTAGCTGTAGAAAATACAAAGGTTCTGATTAGGTGACCTATTTGGGTTCCCTGAATAGTAAAGGGTGTAGGAAATACATTAAATAGATACTGTTAGCAGTTCTGACCTTGCAAAACTGCTAGCAGCACTAGGTAGTGGCAAAACAAATATACCTTTTGGGTAGCTTTTATCATCAGTAGTATTAAGAATATGAAGTTTTATTCTGCCGGATTATGCTCCAGCAAGTGCCTAAGAGGTGGAGCTTCACTGTGAAATGATCTCTGCTCTCCTATCACGGTTTCTCCTGGTTGGATGCTACAGCTGTCACTCAGAGCAGAGGCGAGAGGTTGTGAAGCAGCTCGATGCAGAGAGCACTTCACAGTGTAGCTTTGCATCCTGGACACTTGCTGGCAGAATAAAACTTCATATTCACACTAATCCGAATGATAAAAGCTCCACAGAAACTTTTGTTTGGCCTGTTCTCCCCAGCACCTACCTACTGCTGCCAGAAAATTGGCATGGTCAAAACTGCTGACTCCTTTTAAAAGGGGTTATTCTATGACGTAAAAAATGAAAATCAGACAATATCTTTCTAAGGCTGCCTTCACATGCTGCAGATTTTGTTACAGAAAATTCCGCGACTGAAAATCAGTTCCATTCAGCTGAATCCATGTGCTTGAAATGAATTAAACTTATTTCCAGTGGCAATCTGCAGCATGTGAAGGCACCCTAACAAAGCTAGAACAAGCCCCTTACCACACGTGGGTACAGAGATCTCCATATTTACTGCTCCAATTTCTCTGCTATGTTATCTTCAGGCTAGCAGCCCAAGGTGCGTGTCCTTTCTCCTGCAGCTCTTTCCCTGTAACTGCCACAGCTTCTAACGGAACATGTAGCTGGTGGCAGTTGAAGATTTAGGCCTCATGCACGGGCAACATCTGTGCGGTGGCCGGGATGGATCGAGACCCATTCAACTTGAATGGGTCCGTGATCCGTCCGCACCGCAAAGATATAGAACATGTTCTATTTTTTTGCAGTGTGGAGGCATGGACAGAAACACCACGGAAGTACTCCGTAGTGCTTCCATGAGGTTCCATGCCTCAAGTGAATGGGTCCGCATCCGTGATGGGTGGAGCACGCGGCCGGTGCCCGCATATTGCGGACCCACTATTTGCGACCGCAATACGTGGCTGAGGCCTTAAACTGAGCACGTTCGACCAGCTCAGTGAGATGGACAAAAAATAAGGAAAAGAGCAAACAGCAGGTAGCGCTATACAGATACATTTCATTCAAGAGCTCTGTGACTATACAACAAAATAATTTACTTACAATTACAAAAGTATTCAGATCCAGGTGCTGGTTTGAAAAATGTAGAATATGTTTTGGGACACAACCCCTTTAAGGGCTTGGGCATACAGCCATATTATAGGTCTGCAGAGCAATTATACGAAATCTATAGAGGTGTACGGTGCCATCCTGTTCCCTATACTTCTGATTTAATACAAATGGGGGGGGGGGGGGGGAGGGGTTCTTTGATTTACAGTATATGGAATCCTAGAAGAAAAAATGTGTGCCATATTCCTTTGGATGCAATATTATGAAAGTTATATATTTTTTTGTAATACAGAACCTTTGCAAGAGTCCATGAAGATGACACATTTTATTTCCTATACTAATGAAGTAGATTCTAATCAGTCATCATATTAACAAACTAATAGAAAAAGGGCATAATAGAAGGACAGTAGGTTGTAATAGTGTTCAAGCATAACTGTATTTTACAGTCATGTGCTACTTCAAATTCACCACAATGAACGAACTAGTGTATCGGCTTGAATTAGATAATCTTATATATTTAACAGAATTTAAAGGGAACCTGTCACCTGGATTTTGGGTATAGAGCTGAGGACATGGGCTGCTAGATGGCCGCTAGCACATCCGCAATACCCAGTCCCCATAGCTCTGTGTGCTTTTATTGTGTAAAAAAAAACTATTTTATAGATATGTAAATGGACGTAGGTGAGTATTTAGCTTTTCATTTTTTATTTCATGTGCCTACTTTGGGGGACATGTGGGGGGTGTGGGACAAACAGTAGGACATATTAAGAGACATTGAGTACATAGGGGGAGGGAGAATGTGGGGGCTGTGGGGCCAAATTATTATGGGAGGGAATACTATGTGGGGGCAAATTACTATATGGTGCAGTGTGGGGGCAAATTACTATGTGGGGGCAGTGTGGGGGAAACTATTGCGTGGGGACAGTGTGGGGTAATTGCTATGTGGGGACAGTGGGGTAATTGCTATGTGGGGACAGTGTGGGGTAATTTCTATGTGGGGACAGTGTGGGGTAATTGCTATGTGGGGACAGTGTGGGGTAATTGCTATGTGGGGACAGTGTGGGGTAATTTCTATGTGGGGACAGTGTGGGGTAATTTCTATGTGGGGACAGTGTGGGGTAATTTCTATGTGGGGACAGTGGGGTAATTTCTATGTGGGGGCAAATTACTATATGGGGCAGTGTGGTGGAAATTACTGTGGGGGGGCAAACTACTATATGGGGCAGTGTGGTGGAAATTACTATGGAGGGGCAAGAGTGTAATGGCCCAGATCAATTTCCCAATGAAGACTCTTCGAAGAAATGTTTTTGTTTGCATTTGTTTGTACCATTTTATGGGATTTAAGGGATTTTTTAAAAGAAATAAATAATAATAATACAAGAAATTTGACCTTTACATCAAATGTGAATAAGATGAACACAGAATTTCTGGATTTGCAAATTTCCAGGCAAGATAGAAAATATGTATGCAGCACCTTTCAGAAACCAATGTCCAAAAACTGTTTTATACTCTTTTCCAGTTGTCATCTGCCGAACTGGCTAATAAATATTCAGACGGGGCAGTTCCGTAGGATTAAAAGAAATTGTACGAATGAGAGTAAATTTGAAGAAGAGGCCATAAGAATGAAAGACCAATTTATTGACAAAGAATACCCTGAAGAAATAGTTAATAATGCATTGGATCGGGTCAGGATGCTAGAGCGAGAGACCTTTTTCTCTGATTATAAAATTGAGAATACAAATATAACATCAAAAGAAATGGAGTTAAGAGTCATTCTACCATTCAATGCGCATTACAAGAAAGTCCAGTATATTTTGAAACAACATTGGCATTATATACTGGACGACAAAACAATAGGCCATTTGGTACCAAAGGTCCCCTTAATATCTTTCACGAAAGCGCCTAATTTAGGCCTCAAAATAGCGCCTTCTATTAAACAACAAAAGGGAAAGAAAGTCTCTATGTTTCAAAATTGGACAAACATGAATGGCTTCTTTAGGTGTGGGAGGTGCATTGCTTGTAAGAATACAACATTCCCCAAGAGAACACTAGAAGTAACATCTACACAAAATTTGTTCTCTTGGAAAATCAGGGATAGTCTATCCTGCAACTCCTCCAGTGTCATCTACATTATCCAGTGCCCATGTCAGAAACAATATATTGGACGAACAAAACGACCATTAAAAATAAGGTATGACATATGACCAAGATTAAGAATGGGTTCGACAAACATTCTTTGTCGAGACATTTTAGGGAATTCCACAACAAAACCCTACTAAACTGACATTTGCGGCACTGGAGAAGGTAGATCCACACTGGAGGGGTGGTGATCATATTCATCGAATGTCTAGGATTGAATCCAGACGAATTTATGAGTTTGGGAGTTTGTATCCAGTAGGTCTCTATGCTGAGCTAGATATCTTTGGTTTCCTGTGAGTGGGGGTGGGCGCCTGCTTTTGACGGTAGACATTTGGGTGATGCTGCGGTCCCCTCAGAGGCAGGGCTCCATCCCATTATACCTGCAGGATCTCAGGAATCGAAAGTTCATCGATTATTTATTGAATTATTCAGTTATCAATTTGTATATATCCCTATATGTATGTCCATTTCAGATATTTGTATGTACTTTGAATATTGGTATAGATATGATTGAAAAATATGTATGAATACGGTTTATTGCTGATATTTAAAGAATGAAAATGAATTTTAATTTTTGGGGATATTAGAATGAATTATATGTCCAATTCAGCAGTCTAGGAGATAAAAACGCATAAAAAAAACACGTAGAAAAAAACGCATTAAAAAAACGTATCTAAATCGAATATCTGACATATGAGAATGAATCACTATTTCGATTCAGCAGTCTTGGTGACAAAAACGCATTTGTTGAAAAAATCGCAAACAAAATCACATCAGATCGAATTTGTCTTCTTGGAATCTGCTACTCCAGGACTTACCTGTGACCATTCAGCTCACCTTGAGATCCGTTCTCCAGAACTTACTTTTCAGTGAGTAGAGTATAAATAGTGGGATCTGGGCATTTGGAGCATAACCACTGAGGAAGAGGTCAGCAAGACCTCGAAACACGTCTGGTGCTATATGCCGATGCTCTGAAAGATCCCACAACCAATTGAAGCATGGCCATGCGTTTTCAACTCTATAATTTATTCTGGTAAGACGACTCTTCAGTAATTTGGAAAGTGAAGGCAAAAAGCGATCTGCACCCGTGAATTCGAATCCAAATTCTCACGAGAACTGTGCACGGAGCAGAATATAGAGACAGTCCAGGCAATTGCAAGAAAATCTTACCGCTACGCAGGTATTGACTTGCCCGGAACACCTACACCTGAGCGCACGCTAGTCAGTGTGAACATCACATACCATCAGGTGGGGTGAGTGCTCGGTGAGCAATCATTTATCCGTACAATATACTGCAGCTATCAAAACTGTTATCTGTGATTTTGGGTGCAATACTATATCAAAGCGTGCAGGCGGCTAGTATTCCAGCGCTAATACCAGATGCACTAATAAGGACATCTACTGATATTATTTATTTCAAAAGGAACTTATCTTGCCCCTTATCCCTCTACGATTTTTTTTACGATTTTTTTATTATTTTTATCGTATTTTTATCGATTTCTAGTGTTTTAGTGTTATATGCTATATATTTTAAGTGATGTTATTATTGTGATACCCTGTACTATTAGTATTAAATAGTGTGCCTGCTCCATGATAGTTTGAGTGCTTGCCTTTCAAGTTTAGTTTATCTCTTGTACCGTTTTATACCTTTAACATACCTAAACATATTAGAACATGCACTCATTTGTCCTGTAGCATTCCTGTTTCTATCGTTTTTAGATATTCTTACCATTGAAAGTATATGCGAACTAGCCACCAGAGTATAAGTGCCCTTGTTGGCACACAGCTAACATTTTTCGATGCCACGAAAATGCTGTGCAGGGTAACCAAGCACGTTCAGTATGGAGTTGAATTTCCTGTTAGATATTTTTAGGGGAATCACACTAGAGTCACCGTTACTACTTCTAATCATATTACCTTTTTCTTGGAAACATCTTACAGCTCTTTGCATCTGTTTAACACCTTCATAGCCAAAAGAACCGTAAACATATCAACTTGTAAAGAAGGTTAGATCCTGGCATATGATTACGCATTCTCTAATGTAGTAATCACGTACAAACATGCAAGAGGAATGAAGTTATGCCTATTGATGAACCGGCCAAGTGTTAATTCCATGCGGTCACCGTGTTAAATGTTACTAGTGGAGATGTGGAAGGTGATGAATGGCGCCAATTACTACTATATCCATTTCAGCCTCTCCTTGGTTACACGGCAACACTTTGGTGTAACAAGACACAAACTTTATACTTCAACCACCTTAATTCACAGGTTAACAGATCCCCTCAAATGTGTACAACTGATACGGGTGAGAAAAGTACATGGTCTCTCTCTATCTCTCTCGAGTTTATTATCTGGCATTAGTTAACGCATTAATAAAGCGAATCATATTATTGTAGCCTACAGATGTTAACTGGTTTAGGAATATACTCATTATTAGGCTGGGTTCACATATATTGAGTTTTATGAGTTAGCCCGACTCAACTAATGTCAACTGTGAGGAGCTGGCTGTGGACTAAATATTACTGTACTAATGGACTTAGAGCGGAGTCCACAGCTCTAAGTGATGCCAACTTTTTCCAGCAAGAGGAGCCGGTTAAGTTGAGTTTTATTTTTGTGGTTTATTCCTTTTTTGGTATTTTAGGCATATAAAGTTTTTAATGGATTGGGGTAGTGCACCAGGAATGGAGAACAACGGAGGACTCCCTCAACCTCCAGATCCTGTGGCTTCACTGGGAAATGCAGGAGGGTCGCAGTGGGAGACACAAACCACTCATACACACGCCATGCTCATCCAGACCCCAGAGCCAAGAGTTGAGACGTGCTGGCTGGACCTTATGTACAAATAAGAACAGGCACTAGATTGGTAAAAACAATTATTCTATTAGCTTAGTTAGTATCTCGGGGGCCTCAATTAAGACATTGTTCTCCCAGCCCATTATATGGATGGTGATGGGTAGACCTCCCACACTGGGTCTCATTTGTAGTCTCAGGTGAGGGCTCGGCCTCAGGGAAAAACATCCACCAATACAAGGGAGGAAGTGTTCCCCAGGGGACAAACTCAAACCTGGAGCTGGCATTAGGGTACTCATTACACTGACTAGGGGATGATTGGGTGTTGCTGGTTAGAGTTGGATCCATGCACTTAGGTTGGCTGTGACTGCAAAATATACCAGCGGGCGGTACTAAGGCTGTGGCCAACCTAAAATGTTGGGAGACAGTGATTACCGAAATCCCTAATATACAGTATGTGAAAAAGGGCTTTGCATGGTGTAGCAGTAAGCAGGCAGGCTCATTAGGGGAAGCATTTGAATGCATTTAATGTGTAATGTGATTTTTTTTTCCTATATACAGTACTAGAGCCACATAACATTAATGAATCCCATTAACAGACTCTGATTAATGCTAGCCTTATAATATCTCTTGCAAATATTGAATCAATATGAGTCATTTTTGCCTGTCCTTGCATGGACCCTGATAGACAGACAGGACCCCAGTTTCCTTCAAATAGCGTTAATACAATTATAGTCTGGCTTCTCACAATTCAGAAATGACCAGGACATTTTTATCATTTATTGAAAGAAAATATAAAAGTATAAAAGTATAACTGAACAAGCGAGTTTTCACTTGAGGAGGATAAGAGCTATGTTAAATTATTAAAATTACTTTACTCACAGTGCAGAAGGAGGTGGTGAAGAGTGACCCGGGCTTCCATGGGTTATGGAGGGCACTTACATGGTACCCGGAAACCACCCCTACCAAGAGCTCATTGCTTTTATGTTTGAGTCCAATTGGTGCTGTATAACATATTCTGTCAGTTCCCTCTAATGGTGGCTTATCAGTAAGGCTGCCTTCACACTCTGCAGATTTTATTGCAGAATTTTCCGCGACTGAAAATCAGTTCCATTCATGTGAATAGGGCAGCAAGCGCATGGATTTCTGCAAGCCCCCATTCAGGTGAGTGAAAGTGATCTTCAGTCACAGAAAATACTTCAAGAAAATCTGCAGTGCGTGAAGGCACCCTAACTCTCTGGCTCCCTGGAGAGATGGGTAGGATTTGGAGTTCTGTCTCATAAAAACAGAACTACAGTAGTTTGTGTTCGGTTGAATTAAATTATGGCTAAATTAACCAAGTTCTCAAACCATTTATTAATTTTTGTTAAGCAATTTATTCAAAGAGAACCCGCAAGCAGGATCAACCCTATCACATCAGACACACCTGGTGGCGTTGATCGTGCTGATTAATCCTTTGACGGTATGGCGATTTTCCATTTTTTGCATTTTACTTACTTTTACTCCCTGTTTCCTGGAGCCATAACTTTTTTATTTTTCCATTCAAATAGATGTATGATGTAGGGTTGTCCCGATACCGATACTAGTATCGGTATCGGGACCGATTCCGAGTTTTCTCGGCGGTACTCAGCCGCCGATACCCCGCCCCGATACATAAATAGAATACTTTTTTTTTTTCCCGCAATGAATATTTTTGCGGCCCGGCAAAGATGCAGCATCGGGAGAGAGGAGGGGCTGGAGTCCGTAACTATGGGCGGGGCCCGGTGCAGTCACTGTACTCTTACACCGGGCCCCGCCGCTCACCAAAGTATTTATAAACGTGAATCCTTATCCTGTTATTAAGTTGAACTAACGCTGCCCTCTCCCATGTTCCCATGTTCCCCTGTATCCCCCTGTAAGCTTCAATAGCAGGCAGAGCAGACGGCAGCAGTAACGTCACTCACTGACGTAGAGCGCCTGCTCCGCCCACTTTATGAATGAAGCAGGCGGAGCAGACGCGCGACGTCAGTGAGTGACGTTACTGGTGCCGTCCGCTCTGCCTGCTATGGAAGCTTAAGTAAGTGCTGTGGGGATACAGGGGGATACAGGGGAACATGGGAGAGGGCAGCGTTAGTTCAACTTAATAACAGGATAAGGATTCACGTTTATAAATACTTCGGTGAGCGGCGGGGCCCGGTGTATTGGGGGACACTGTTATGAGGGGGATCTGTGGATGACATATAGCAGTGTCATCCACAGATCCTCCCCATAACAGTTCCATCCACAGATCCCCTATAACAGCACCATCCACAGATCCCCCACCAAATAACAATGCCATCCTCAGATCCCCCCACCCCATAACAATGCCATCCACAGATATCCCACCCCATAGCAGTACCATCCACAGATCCCCATAACAGTGCCATCCACAAATCCCCATAACAGTGCCATCCACAGATCCCCCATAACAGTGCCATCCACAGATCCCCCATAACAGTGCCATCCACAGATCCCCATAACAGTGCCATCCACAGATCCCCCATAACAGTGCCATCCACAGATCCCCCATAACAGTGCCATCCACAGATCCCCATAACAGTGCCATCCACAGATCCCCCATAACAGTGCCATCCACAGATCCCCCATAACAGCGCCATCCACAGATCCCCCATAACAGTGCCATCCACAGATCCCCCATAACAGTGCCATCCACAGATCCCCCATAATAGTGCCATCCACAGATCCCCATAACAGTGCCATCCACAGATCCCCCATAACAGTGCCATCCACAGATCCCCCATAACAGCGCCATCCACAGATCCCCCATAACAGTGCCATCCACAGATCCCCCATAACAGTGCCATCCACAGATCCCCCATAATAGTGCCATCCACAGGTCCCCCATAACAGTGCCATCCACAGATCCCCCACATGACAGTGCGTCATCCACAGATCCACAGATCCCCCAAAACGGTCACATGACATTTAAAAAAAGTATCGGTATTCGGTATCGGTGACTACTTGAAAAAAAGTATCGGTACTTGTACTCGGTCCTAAAAAAGTGGTATCGGGACAACCCTAGTGATGGCTTGGTTTTTGCAGGACAAGATGCACTTTCTAATGTCACTATTTAATATTGCATACAATGTAGTAGGAAGCTGGAAAAAAAATTCCAAATGGGGTGGAATTGGAAAAAAAATGCAATTGTGCCATAGCTTTATGGGTTTTGTTTTTATGGAGTTCCCTATTTAAATGGACCTGTTTCCTTTGGGTCAGTATGTTTACAATGGTACCACATTTATATAGTTTTACTTGTGTTTTAATACTGAAAAAAAAATTTGATTTTTTTTTTCCCTTGCATCACCATAATCTGACCCCCATAACTTTCTTATATTTTCATCTATGGAGCTGTGTGAGAACTTATGTTCTATGGGGTGATCTGTAGTTTTTAGTGGTGCCATTTTAGAGTTTGTATGACTTTTTGATCACTTTTTATTAATTTTGGGGGGGGGGGGGGTGAAGTGACAAAAAAAGACAAATCAGCCATTTTAATTATTTTTTTCCTTACGGCGTTCACTGTACGAGACAAATACATTTATATTTTAATTGTTTTGGGATGGTGTGTTCTTTTTATGGGCAAAGGGGAAGATTTGAATATTTATATATTTTTATATTTTTTTTTTTACTTTTTTGTTTGTTTTGTTTTTTAGAGGTGCTTGAATATGAGATCTTAAGATTGTTTCTCCCTTACACTGCAATGAATTACCATTGCAGTGCATGGCAGATTCTCTATTTTCTTATGGGTCTCTGCCACCTGCAGGCCAACCTAAGAACTACAGCTGTAATAGCCTGGGTTTCTTCAGAAAGACCCAGGCTATTAGAAAGAATGAAAGGCTTCCCTGATCACAATTGACCACAGCATCTGAGGGGTTAAATGTTTGCGATCGGCATTATTAGCTTCAGGTATCTGCTGTGTGAAACATGCGTCAACATATACGGTGTATGTCGTCAAGGGGTTAAAATGATACCCTTATCACCCGGATTTTAAATGCCATAGCAGAGATATCTTTTATGCTAATAAGGGTTTCAGTGCCTCTCGTGTATCACCGCTCCTTCACTGTTCCTACTTAGACAAACCCCCTTTCCTTTCATTGACAGGGCCAGGCATCTTTACTTTGTTCTTGCCAGGCACGTTAATCCTGTGCATGCGACATAGATTCCATAATCTGTGCATATACAGTACATCTCCTTTGGGATTTCCTGCTGTTGAGATCATATCTGCAGTACTACAGAGATAATCTCAGCAGCTGGGAAACCCCAAGAAGATGTACTGTGCATGTGCCGATTACAGAATCTATAGTGCATGTGCGGAATTACGCTATGTCCCTACCATAAGAGAGCTACATTATAGACAGGAGGGGATAGACAACTAGTCGCAACTACAAACCGGATTCCAAAAAAGTTGGGACACTAAACAAATTGTGAATAAAAACTGAATGCAATGATGTGGAGATGGCAAATGTCAATATTTTTTTTGTAATAGAACGTAGATGACAGATCAAACGTTTAATCCGAGTAAATGTATCATTTTAAAGGAAAAATACGTTGATTCCAATTTTCACGGTGTCAACAAATCCCCAAAAAGTTAGGACAAGTAGCAATAAGAGGCTGGAAAAAGTAAATTTGAACATAACGAAGAGCTGGAAGACCAATTAACACTAATTAGGTCAATTGGCAACATGATTGGGTATAAAAAGAGCTTCTCAGAGTGGCAGTGTCTCTCAGAAGCCAAGATGGGTAGAGGATAACCAATTCCCACAATGTTGTGCAGAAAGATAGTGGAGCAATATCAGAAAGATGTTACCCAGCGAAAAATTGCAATGACTTTGCATCTATCATCATCAACTGTGCATAACATCTGAAGATTCAGAGAATCTGGAACAATCTCTGTGCGTAAGGGTCAAGGCCGTAAAACCATACTGGATGCCCGTGATCTCTGGGCCCTTAAACGACACTGCACCACAAACAGGAATGCTACTGTAAAGGAAATCACAGAATGGGCTCAGGAATACTTCCAGAAACCATTGTCAGTGAACAAAATCCACCGTGCCATCCGCCGTTGCCAGCTGAAACTCTACAGTGCAAAGAAGAAGCCATTTCTAAGCAAGATCCACAAGCTCAGGCGTTTTCACTGGGCCAGGGATCATTTAAAATGGAGTGTGGCAAAATGGAAGACTGTTCTGTGGTCAGACGAGTCACGATTCGAAGTTCTTTTTGGAAATCTGGAACGCCATGTCATCCGGACCAAAGAGGACAAGGACAACCCAAGTTGTTATCAACGCTCAGTTCAGAAGCCTGCATCTCTGATGGTATGGGGTTGCATGAGTGCGTGTGGCATGGGCAGCTTGCATGTCTGGAAAGGCACCATCAATGCAGAAAAATATATTCAGGTTCTAGAACAACATCTGCTCCCATCCAGACGTCATCTCTTTCAGGGAAGACCCTGCATTTTTCAACAAGATAATGCCAGACCACATTCTGCATCAATCACAACATCATGGCTGCGTAGGAGAAGGATCCGGGTACTGAAATGGCCAGTCTGCAGTCCAGATCTTTCACCTATAGAGAACATTTGGCGCATCATAAAGAGGAAGGTGCAACAAAGAAGGCCCAAGACGATTGAACAGTTAGAGGCCTGTATTAGACAAGAATGGGAGAGCATTCCTATTTCTAAACTTGAGAAACTGGTCTCCTCGGTCCCCAGACGTCTGTTGAGTGTTGTAAGAAGAAGGGGAGATGCCACACAGTGGTGAAAATGGCCTTGTCCCAACTTTTTGGGGATTTGTTGACACCATGAAATTCTGATTTAACATATTTTTCCCTTAAAATGGTACATTTTCTCAGTTTAAACTTTTGTTCCGTGATTTATGTTCTACTCAGAATAAAATATTAGAAGTTGGCACCTCCACATCATTGCATTCAGTTTTTATTCACAATTTGTATAGTGTCCCAACTTTTTTGGAATCCGGTTTGTATTTTTCATCAAACATGGCGGCATGTTGGACCAATCTTTGCAGGTGCTTCAAGGTCCAGGACCACACTGGAGAACACAAAAGGCACGTAGGGCCCCATCTGTTGGCCAGATGGCTTGTATGGACGTGGACGTGAGGGTAGTCATTTTTTGCAGATGGAGAAACCAATCTTGAACTCTCAAACTTTGGTTGTTATCAGAATATCAATATTTAGCAACACAGCAAAACAGGAGCTCAAAAACCTCTTTCTAGTCTCTTCTTGTACCTAATTGTTTTGAATGGACGATACAAGACCCAGTGATCCATGCATGCTACATAGACTTGATGAAACTTAGTCTATTGCCGTGCTTCAGTACTGTACATATGAAATTTCTATAGGCCACAAAGGAATTTCGTTTCTTAGGTTTTTGACTCGTTTCCATCTGCTACACATCTTCTCAGGCCTTAGGATATAATTTGTGCTCAATAACCATGAATGCTGAATGCTCGCTCCATTAAGAAGGGTTTTGTACATCCCATCCCATTCTTGCTCACCAGCTTTAAGCTCAGGAAGAACTTTTTCCATTATAATTCAATGGTTCTATTCAGCTTGTTATTAAAAAGATGCATGAAAGCATTCATTACACCGTACTGCCAAAAATATGACATTAATCTTTAAGTAGATGATATGATAAGTTCACACGAATAGGAGGAAGATTTGTATGTTCTAGTTATTCTTTACATATAGGCACAATAGAATGAAGCAATGGCCATGTATGAAAGGTGGCTTCATTGTGGCCATAAATTAGCACAGTTAATTTATATGTTGTAATAAATTCTTTGATAAATTTTCCTCAACATACTTCATTGGTATTAATATTTATGCTGTCTAAAATGATGGCACTTTATCTATGCCAGGGTGTGACTGGAGCAGAGATGTGACTTTATTAAACTTTTCAAAATGTCACATCCTGACCAATAAAACAAGCCGTGCCCACTTTTCAATTTGCTTTTAAAAAAGGAAGAGCAAGGCCTTAGGAAGATGAGTAGGTTGTTACACGGGACACGTTGGGCCAGATTTATCATTAGGATACGCCACATTTGTGGTGTTAAAAATTCACAATCTGCATGTTTGCGTCTTCTGGAACGCCAGTTGTTCCGAATTTTTTGTGCAAGTGGCATTTCTCCATCGGCCTCACCACTTTCCCAAAAAAGGTGTGGTGGGGGAGGGAACATTTATCTTCTGCGCCAGTTTTCTGGCTTAGAAGAACACTGAAATATATGGCAACCAGGAGCCGGTGTACATTTCAGTTGAGGTGCACAGCCGGCTGGATCATAAATTAGGTGCGGCGTTCGGCAGCACGCTTCGGCATAATAAATAAACCTCCCGCTTTGTTTTTTTTCTGGGAATACCTCTATAAGCACAATTTGGTGACTTTAGGAAATGTGGACATTACTGCTGATATTAAACATGTTGGAGGTGGGTAGCGAAGGTGGGCAGTAATAAGTGTATTTCACATAAATGCAATGGCAGGAACCTTATCCGCTGGTCTTGTGCTTAGAAGTGTCATTTTAGATTGAGATAAAAAGCCATTATGAATAGTTAGGATAGTAGCCATCTTGAGGGATAGGCTCATCGTAGAAATGTTTTTTTCCCCATTCTCAAAACTTCTTGATATTGAAGGAGTTATGTGAAATAATTGTAGAATTGATGTGAAATGAACTACGTCAGTGTTCAGCATTTATGTATCATTTATCCCCTCTGATGTTATAAAAGTGATGTGGAAATGGACATTTAGAAAATGAGGCCGTCGATTGTGTATAAGCTAGGAAGGGCATGTCGAGAAATGATGTGTCAGAGAAGTGTCAAGTTCTTTATTTTTTTATCTAAAGCTCAGTTAAAACATGATACAGATAGTTGAAGATCCTTGGCCCCCATGGAAAATTGGTAGCTGGGTCCCCATCTGCCATTTGCTTTTTTAGAATATTAAAGGGGTTATGTATAGCTTGGAAGAAAGGCGAGACAGAGGGGATATGATAGAAACTTTTAGATACATAAAGGGAATCAACAAGGTAAAAGAGGAGAGAATATTTAAAAGAAGAAAAACTGCTACAAGAGGACATAGTTTTAAATTAGAGGGGCAAAGGTTTAAAAGTAATATCAGGAAGTATTACTTTACTGAGAGTAGTGGATGCATGGAATAGCCTTCCTGCAGAAGTGGTAGCTGCAAATACAGTGAAGGAGTTTAAGCATGCATGGGAAAGGCATAAGGCCATCCTTCATATAAGATAGGGCCAGGGGCTATCCATAGTATTCAGTATAATGGGCAGACTAGATGGGCCAAATGGTTCTTATCTGCCGACACATTCTATGTTTCTATGTTTCTATGCAACCCCTTAAATGCCCCCCTATGTGCCCGAGCCCCCCCACATACTATACTTACTTTGCTCCCTGGCACCCGCGTCGCTCCTGGTCTCCGCACGGCTGCCACTACTTTTCCCCGTGTGTGAATGAAAACATCCGGTATTGGGGCGGGCAGCCAATGGCGGACAGCAAAAAAATGGAGCGGTCTTGTGCATGAGGCCTAACTTGTGATATAGTACGGATTTTAAAGGGGTTGTCCCATGAAAAATATTCATCAGTTTACAAACCAGCACTTTTGTGATTTCATGTAATTAAAATTTTTATATAACCACTGAGTTATTCAATAAAATGTATCTCTATAGCGCCACCTGATGTTTTTTCTTTTCCTTATTTCTCTGTCTACTTCCCTGAGGTGGACGCACATGTTCAATTCTGTTCTTCAACTGCCTCCCGAGCTGTTCTAGGGAGAGGGCTGCAGCAGAAAGGACACACCCCCTGAGCTGCAGCAGAAAGGACACACACCCTGAGCTGCAGCAGAAAGGGGACACACCCTGAGCTGCAGTAGAAAGAGCACGTCCTTGAGCTGCTGGCATGATATAATCTAGAAGAGCAATAGGAACAATGAATGAGGAGAGCTCTGGATCCATGTGAGGTGCAGGACTGGTTCTTGTTTTGTTAGAAGGAGACTGTCATGTACTATATGATGTCTCTTCATATTGTACATTACTCATAGGATAATCACTGTGGATTTTACCATTTGCGATGCAGAAGGCAATATCTGTGGTGAACTTTCAGCATTTATGACATAAATTCTGCAACTAATTCTAGACCATGTGTTTCAGTTTTTGTTACTGCGGGATTCTGGCAGACATGTGCAATGGGCCTACTAAACACCTGGGGTATCCCTTTCCCCTTAGGAGGTTCCTACAAAATATGTCCCACTTATAGAGCAAGTAAACATGATGCCAGTTGCAGTTAAGCAACGAGGACATGGAGTCCCCTTTGTAGATGGTAATGTTGGTACCCAGGGTAGGATTGCCAGAGTGGTGTAGAGTGGCCTACAATCTCTGTAGATGTTGTACACTGCGTGCAGAATTATTAGGCAAATGAGTATTTTGACCACATCATCCTCTTTATGCATGTTGTCTTACTCCAAGCTGTATAGGCTCGAAAGCCTACTACCAATTAAGCATATTAGGTGATGTGCATCTCTGTAATGAGAAGGGGTGTGGTCTAATGACATCAACACCCTATATTAGGTGTGCATAATTATTAGGCAACTTCCTTTCCTTTTGGCAAAATGGGTCAAAAGAAGGACTTGACAGGCTCAGAAAAGTCAAAAATAGTGAGATATCTTGCAGAGGGATGCAGCACTCTTAAAATGGCAAAGCTTCTGAAGCGTGATCATCGAACAATCAAGCGTTTCATTCAAAATAATCAACAGGGTCGCAAGAAGAGTGTGGAAAAACCAAGGCGCAAAATAACTGCCCATGAACTGAGAAAAGTCAAGCGTGCAGCTGCCAAGATGCCACTTGCCTCCAGTTTGGCCATATTTCAGAGCTGCAACATCACTGGAGTGCCCAAAAGCACAAGGTGTGCAATACTCAGAGACATGGCCAAGGTAAGAAAGGCTGAAAGACGACCACCACTGAACAAGACACACAAGCTGAAACGTCAAGACTGGGCCAAGAAATATCGTAAGACTGATTTTTCTAAGGTTTTATGGACTGATGAAATGAGAGTGAGTCTTGATGGGCCAGATGGATGGGCCCGTGGCTGGATTGGTAAAGGGCAGAGAGCTCCAGTCCGACTCAGACGCCAGCAAGGTGGAGGTGGAGTACTGGTTTGGGCTGGTATCATCAAAGATGAGCTTGTGGGGCCTTTTCGGGTTGAGGATGGAGTCAAGCTCAACTCCCAGTCCTACTGCCAGTTTCTGGAAGACACCTTCTTCAAGCAGTGGTACAGGAAGAAGTCTGCATCCTTCAAGAAAAACATGATTTTCATGCAGGACAATGCTCCATCACACGCGTCCAAGTACTCCACAGCGTGGCTGGCAAGAAAGGGTATAAAAGAAGAAAATCTAATGACATGGCCTCCTTGTTCACCTGATCTGAACCCCATTGAGAACCTGCGGTCCATCATCAAATGTGAGATTTACAAGGAGGGAAAACAGTACACCTCTCTGAACAGTGTCTGGGAGGCTGTGGTTGCTGCTGCACGCAATGTTGATGGTGAACAGATCAGAACACTGACAGAATCCATGGATGGCAGGCTTTTGAGTGTCCTTGCAAAGAAAGGTGGCTATATTGGTCACTGATTTGTTTTTGTTTTGTTTTTGAATGTCAGAAATGTATATTTGTGAATGTTGAGATGTTATATTGGTTTCACTGGTAAAAATAAATAATTGAAATGGGTATATATTTGTTTTTTGTTAAGTTGCCTAATAATTATGCACAGTAAAAGTTACCTGCACACACAGATATCCCCCTAAAATAGCTAAAACTAAAAACAAACTAAAAACTACTTCCAAAAATATTCAGCTTTGATATTAATGAGTTTTTTGGGTTCATTGAGAACATGGTTGTTGTTCAATAATAAAATTAATCCTCAAAAATACAACTTGCCTAATCATTCTGCACTCCCTGTATACACATGTCACAGTGTTCCTACCTGAATATGTAACATTACATTATTAAAGGAATGAATGCACACATTGCAGGAATTGACATTAAATATATACAGTCAGGTCCATAAATATTGGGACATTGACACAATTCTAACATTTTTGGCTCTATACACCACCACAATGGATTTGAAATGAAATGAACAAGATGTGCTTTAACTGCAGACTGTCAGCTTTAATTTGAGGGTATTTACATCCAAATCAGGTAGACAGTGTAGGAATTACAACAGTTTTCATATGTGCCTCCCACTTGTTAAGGGACCAAAAGTAATGGGACGGAATAATAATCATAAATCAAACTTTAACTTTTTAATACTTGGTTGCAAATCCTTTGCAGTCAATTACAGCCTGAAGTCTGAAACGCATAGACATCACCAGACGTTGGGTTTCATCCCTGGTGATGCTCTGCCAGGCCTCTACTGCAACTGTCTTCAAGTCCTGCTTGTTCTTGAGGCATTTTCTCTTCAGTTTTGTCTTCAGCAAGTGAAATGCATGCTCAATCGGATTCAGGTCAGGTGATTTGATTTGGCCATTGCATAACATTCCACTTCTTTCCCTTAAAAAAACTCTTTGGTTGCTTTTGCAGTATGCTTTGGGTCATTGTTCATCTGCACTGTAATGCACCGTCCAATGAGTTCTGAAGCATTTGCCTGAATATGAGCAGATAATATTGCCCGAAACACTTCAGAATTCATCCTGCTGCTTTTTTCAGCAGTTACTTCATCAATAAATACAAGAGAACCAGTTCCATTGGCAGCCATACATGCCCACGCCATGACACTACCACCACCATGCTTCACTGATGAGGTTGTATGCTTAGGATCATGAGCAGTTCCTTTCCTTCTCCATACTCTTCTCTTCCCATCATTCTGGTACAAGTTGATCTTGGTCTCATCTGTCCATAGGATGTTGTTCCAGAACTGTGAATGCTTTTTAAGATGTCGTTTGACAAACTCTAATCTGGCCTTCCTGTTTTTGAGGCTCACCAATGGTTTACATCTTGTGGTGAACCCTCTGTATTCACTCTGGTGAAGTCTTCTCTTGAGTGTTGACTTTGACACACATACACCTACCTCCTGGAGAGTGTTCTTGATCTGGCCAACTGTTGTAAAGAGTGTTTTCTTCACCAGGGAAAGAATTCTTCGGTCATCCACCACAGTTGTTTTCCGTGGTCTTCCAGGTCTTTTAGTGTTGCTGAGCTCACCAGTGCGTTCCTTCTTTTTAAGAATGTTCCAAACAGTTGTTTTGGCAATGCCTAATGTTTTTGCTATCTCTCTGATGGGTTTGTTTTGTTTTTTCAGCCTAATGATGGCTTGCTTCACTGATAGTGACAGCTCTTTGGATCTCATCTTGAGAGTTGACAGCAACATATTCCAAATGCAAATAGCACACTTGAAATGAACTCTGGACCTTTTATCTACTCATTGTAATTGGGATAATGAGGGAATAACACACACATGGCCATGGAACAGCTGAGAAGCCAATTGTCCCATTACTTTTGGTCCCTTAACAAGTGGGAGGCACATATGCAAACTGTTGTAATTCCTACACGGTTCACCTGATTTGGATGTAAATACCCTCAAATTAAAGCTGACAGTCTGCAGTTAAAGCACATCTTGTTCGTTTCATTTCAAATCCATTGTAGTGGTGTATAGAGCCAAAAATGTTAGAATTGTGTCTATGTTCCAATATTTATGGACCTAACTGTGTATATAGTGGTAATGGCATTAAGGGGACATTACATTCCCCCTCACTTAAAGGGCAAGCCACCCTCGGTTTGTGCTTAGGGTATTTGTAAATATAAATACCAACGCATGCTCTCAGGGTACCAAATTATTATAGCGTGCTGCAATATAAGACATATGTTACCATCCAATATAGCAACGGCTACCAAAAGGTCTCTCTGCCCTTATGAGTAGGGTGTCCGAGAACAGTTTCCCTCTCAGGTATACCTAGAGAACCAAATATTGTGCACTAAGCAATCATTACTGACTAAACTTTATATACTGGATCCGTAGCATCAAAGTAAGAGTAGGTGTGACTTCACTCCATCAACCCACCACTATGCAATGAAAACGCCCACAGATAGAAGGGTGGCATTATCCAGGGTCCCTTCCGGCAGCAAGGTCTAATTATGCTTTACGCTATGTCACCTTGATAAATGAAACAGGTAGCAAAATATTTTTCCATATGCCTGGTGCACAATAATTCAGGAGGAGGAACATTTTCTCCTACAACTCCAGAGATAATAGCAGCTGGTCACCCTTAATGGTGTTAGATTTGCTTGGAACATAACCACTTGGTCTAGAATCGTTAGTTTTACATGTACTCGGCTTTAGCACATAACCACTTGGTTTAGAACCATTAGTTTTAATTGTACTCAGAGGCAATCAATAAGGAGCAATAAAGAGTTAGACCTGCTTGGAGCGTACCAGACGCACTCAGAGGCAGTACATAAGGACTAAGCAATAAAGTGCTTAGTATCTGGCGATCTGAAAAAAGTGCAAACATAATCTATACAATAATGCATTTAGAATATCACATTGTTGTACCTGCAAGAGAAATACACAATCAGCGCAATGCTTGAACGTTGCTGAAAAGGTAAAAAGGTTAGTGCAAATTTTAATAAGGCACAATATTTAATAATGCAATAAAATAAGCAATAAGGCAATATAGAGTCACTTTAGAGTCACTTTCCTCTGTTCTTGAAGGTAAAGTGCACGGAACTGTCACTTTAGGTGCAACAAAAGTCTTTTGTAATCCAAATGAGGTAATAAAGTTCTTTGTAATCCCCAAGGCACATAGTCATTTGCAATCCACATGGGTAGGAAAGTCATTTGTAATCCACATGGGTAGTAGTGTAGCAGCACAGGTCATGAGAACCATTAGCAACAGGCTACCAAATAACCTGAAAAGGGGGGGGGGGGGAAGAAAGGGAATAGGCACTATCCAGTGCAACTAGGATTTTGGTAGTTGGGGTTTTGGTAGTTGGGGTGAGTCCTTACTCACATGCCAATCCGGCTGAGAAGATAAAGGGGGCAACCTGTTAAATAAAAACATGCTAAACAATGCCAACAGGTCCTCACCCTTCAGGAATAGTCCATGCTGTGGCTCCCAAAGTCAATGTTCTTTTCATGAAGACTTTTTGAGAAAGTCCAGCTCCTTAAAGGAGGGACTGGAAATCCTTTTTGCTGCTTGAGCTAGAGAACAACATCGGGGGTCTGTCCTGCCACCTGTAGTCCAATCTGGCTTGGGTAGTGGAGCGCCACCGTCCTCCTGTGGCTTCACTGGAAAGTGACCGGGTGGTGTGCTCCGCACAGCTGTTGTGACTCGCCGTTTAATTGGAGTGAACGCTCCGGCCATTTGGAATGGATCCAGCCCCTCCGGCTGTATCGGCACTGGGAGATGATCTTCTGGGGCTTCTTTCAAGTCGGAGAGGTCGCTTCTGCTGAGCATCTCTTCCTCCACAGATGTTGGAGTAGCCTCAGTCGCCATCTTGCAATCTTTCGTGCGGGCACCGACAGCAAACGAAGGAGGAGCTTCTTAGGAGTGGCTTCTTCTCTCACTGTTTCCGTAATAGTCTTGCTCCCTGTAGGCGGGTCTAGGTTTTCGCTCTTCCAGAGGGGGAGTTTCTTGAGTTTCGCACCTATGGGCATGAAGAAGATGATGCGCCATAGCGTACATAAAAGGGCGAATTAACCCTTTGGATGCCGGCGTGCAGCGTTTTGCGCCGTTCGCTCCTCAGTAAACACATTAAAGTCATTTTTAAAGTCAGATTTGTAAATCCAATTGGTTAATAGAGTTGGTAGACACACAATTTTGCTGTTTGACTGTTCTTTAGTATAATGGTATGCAGCACACAGTATGGTATTGTCAGAATCCTTAATGGCATAAACTTTGTACTGTCCTTATCCTGTTCTTAATGGCACACAGTTATGTTACTGTTCTGAATCATGTTCGTGACGCCACTTTGATGCAACGGGCCCACTAAGCACCTGGGGTATACCTTTCCCCTTACTAAGTTTCTACGAAATATGTCCCTCTTATAGAGCAAGTAAATGTGACACCAGTTACAGTTTAGCAACAAGGACATGGAGTCCCCTTTGTAGATGGTAATGTTGGTACCCAGGGTAGGATTGCCAGAGTGGTGTAGAGTGGCCTACAATCTCTGTAGATGTTGTATACACGTTTCACGGTGTAACTACCTGGATATCCTTGGATCCCAGATGTAAAGTGGTCCGAAGCAGTGCAAAAAGGGTAGTTGAACTTGGATGACGAATAAGTAGAATAAATGGAATCCAGACTTGTAGTAACATTAAACACAGCTTTACTTGGCATAAACGGTAATCCAAACAGTTTCCAAGCGGTATCTTGGTCATCAGCAGATTTTGGCTTAACCTTGGCAGGCAAATGCTTCTCTGCAACAATCTCAGCTCTGCTATGCTAGTGTCACGAGGGTGTCAAGAACCACGCCTTACTCCGTTATACCCGGGGTCAGGAAGTCGCAGCGGTTGGCTGCGCACTCTATGTAAGATAGGGCTGTTTCCTTATGGTAGCTTTCTGGGTTTGCTTTGCAACCCTTTTGGCTCACTCAGGGATCCGTAGCTCCTTCTCCTCAGCTGTTCCTTGTCCAGCACTCCCAACCTCCTTATATTCCCCTCTCACACTTCTCTGGTTGCCAGATATAGAGCTTCCTGCCTGGACATCTATTCTGACCCTCTGGAGCTGTGTTGCTGCGTTCTCTGGTTGTTGGTCCAGAACGCTACCCTCCGGATACCTGTTGGACCTTTGTGGTCTGCTGTGGTCACCCACCTGGGTGTATGTGTTTGTCTGTATTGTCTGTCCTCTCCCTGGTGTTTCCCTCTTAGTGTCAGTGGTGCGGACTAGCGATCCCACTGGCCCGTTCACTATCTAGGGCTCATTTTAGGGAAAGCCAGGGTTTAGGCACGTGATCGCCGCACGGGTGAGGAACCCGTCTAGGGACGTCAGGGCAGTCAGATGCCAGCCGCAAGATGAGTCAGGGGTCACCACCTTTCCCTCTCCCTTGGGCAGGGCTTTCCCTTTTCCCTCCCTGTGCGTGACGCCGGTCATTACATTATATCTGGCCCTTATTTTGTGTAGGTAAAAAAATAAATAATTTTTTTTACCTACTTAGAATCCAGTATGGATCAAATTGCTGCTCTATCCAAACAATTTCATGGCCTGTCTTTGGAGGTGGCAGGATTGAAGGCGTCGGTCCTCCAGCAACAGCAGCAATTACAACTGACCGCAAGCCCAGCGGCTGCTACTGGTAACCAGGTTGTTGCGGAACCCAAGGTCCCTCTCCCTGACAGATTTTCTGGGGGAAGGGACAAGTTTTTGACATTCCGTGAGGCCTGTAAATTATATTTTAAACTGCGCCCTTACTCCTCTGGTAATGAAGAACAGCGGGTGGGGGTTGTTATTTCCCTGCTGCAGGGGGACCCGCAGTCCTGGGCGTTCTCTTTACCTACTGATTCCCAGGCTCTTCGGTCAGTGGATGAGTTTTTCGGGGCCTTGGGTCTCATATATGACGACCCTGACCGAGTCGCACTGGCTGAATCAAGATTACGGAGACTCCTACAAGGAGAGCGGACGGTAGAGGAGTATTGCTCTGACTTCCGTAGGTGGGCTACGGATACCCAATGGAACGACCCTGCTCTCAGGAGTCAGTTCTGCTCTGGGTTATCCGAAAGGGTTAAGGATGCGCTTGCATTATATGAGACCCCCTTTTCCCTTGATGCGGTTATGTCCCTTTCTATCTGAATAGATAGACGCCTTAGGGACAGGTTGAAAAAACCGGAGCAATTGGTAACCCCTCCCAAGCAGCAGTTAGTCTGTATGGACTTAGACGAGCCTATGCAGCTAGGAGGAACTATTCGTCAGGTCCGTCCTCCTGAGGCTCGCCGTAGGCGTGGGGTTTGTTTTTTTTGTGGGGAGAGAGGTCATTTCATTAATGTCTGTCCTTCTTTCCTCAGAAACAAAAGACCGTCGGAAAACTACTAACCCCAGGCTGTGTGGAGGATGTCAGCCGGGGGGTATACGTTTCCTCCATACGTACATCGCAATTTGTGTTGCCAGCGGTTATTGTTTTTGGTGATAAGACGGAGACTGTTTGTTTCTTTCTTTCTAGACAGTGGAGCAGGGGTAAATTTGATAGATGCCCATTTTGCCCACACTATGGGTTTGTCTCTCTGTACGCTACAGAGACCTATTCCCATATTCGCTATTGATTCTGCTCCTCTGTCTCAGAGAAACCTTACCCACATTGTTCATAATTTACACCTTCGGGTAGGGGACCACCATAACGAGATGCTTTCATGTTATGTTCTGGAGGGGCTTCCCACTCCGGTAGTGCTGGGTCTTCCCTGGTTGGTAGCGCACAATCCAGTGGTGGATTGGCAGGCCAGGGAGATATTGGAGTGGAGTGAGCAGTGCAGAGAAAATTGCTTAAATAGCAATTGCTTAGTCGCCTCCATAACTACCCTACCTACATTTATTTCGGATTTTGAGGACGTTTTTTTCTGAAAAGGGTTGTCAGAAGTTACCACCTCATCGTCCTTATGATTGCCCGGTTAACCTTATTCCCGGCGCAAAATTACCCAAGACCAGGTTATATAATCTTTCAGGTCCAGAGAGACAAGCCATGAAAGATTATATCTCCGAGAGCTTGGCTAAGGAACACATCAGATCCTCTTCTTCACCCGTGGCTGCAGGGTTTTTCTTCGTTAAAAAGAAAGATGGGGGCCTGCGTCCTTGCCTAGATTTTCGCGAATTAAATCGGATAACCATCCGAGACCCATACCCTCTTCCTCTCATTCCTGACCTGTTTAACCAGATTGCGGGTGCTAGGTGGTTCTCCAAACTTGATCTTAGGGGGGCCTACAATTTGATTCGTATTAAGGAAGGGGATGAGTGGAAGACAGCTTTTAACACCCCTGAGGGGCATTATGAAAATCTAGTTATGCCTTTCGGTCTGACCAATGCTCCTGCCGTCTTTCAACATTTCGTTAATGACATTTTTAGTCATCTAATCGGCAGGTTTGTGGTAATATACCTAGATGATATTTTAATTTATTCGTCTGATCTGAGAACACATGAGGTGCATGTCAGACAAGTACTGCAGGTCCTACGGACGAATAAATTATATGCTAAAATTGAAAAATGTGTCTTCGCCGTTCAGGAGATACAATTCCTAGGTTATTTTTTATCTGCTTCAGGATTCCGTATGGATCCTAGGAAGGTCCAGGCAATTTTAGATTGGGATCTTCCTGAGAACCTCAAAGCACTGCAACGGTTCTTGGGCTTCGCGAATTTCTATAGGAAATTCATTAAAAATTATTCACTTATTGTAAAACCTCTTACTGACATGACTAGGAAGGGGACTGATTTTTCTAAATGGTCTGACGCCGCTAAAGTTGCTTTTTCCTCTCTAAAAGAGAGGTTTACTTCAGCACCTGTACTAGTCCAACCTGATGTCTCTCAGCCTTTTATTGTTGAAGTCGATGCGTCAGAGGTGGGAGTGGGGGCGGTGCTGTCTCAGGGTCCGTCTCCTGGCAAATGGCGTCCTTGTGCTTTCTTTTCTAAAAAACTATCTGCAGCAGAAAAGAACTACGATATTGGCAATAGGGAACTATTAGCTATTAAACTAGCGTTTGAAGAATGGCGTCACTTTTTAGAGGGGGCAGTCCACCCCGTCACTGTGATTACGGACCACAAAAATCTTCTGTACCTCGAATCAGCTAAGCATCTCACCCCTAGACAAGCTAGGTGGTCGCTATTTTTTACCAGGTTTAACTTTGTGATTACCTATCGTCCTGGGGCAAAGAATACCAAGGCTGATGCACTATCTCGTTGTTTCCCTGGAGGGGGTAATGTGAGTGATCTGGTGCCCATTCTTCAAAGAGGAGTGGTTGTTTCTGCGGTACACTCTGTTCTGGAGGGGAAGGTGTTAGAGGCCCAGGGGGACGCCCCGGTCTCTTGCCCCTCAGAGAAATTGTTTGTACCGTTGAACCTGCGTTTCGAATTATTAAAGGAACATCATAATTCGGCACTTGCTGGACACCCGGGTAGTAAAGCAACCTTGGAGCTATTGTCTCGTCGTTTTTGGTGGCCAAGGTTGCTTCAGGATGTATTGGATTTTGTGTCTTCTTGTTCTACCTGTGCGCGCGCAAAAGTTTCACATACACGTCCTGCAGGGTCTCTATTACCACTCGTCATTCCCAATAGACCATAGACACATCTGTCAATGGATTTTTTCACTGACTTACCTTTGTCTGCGTGTAAAACTGTTATTTTGGTAGTAGTGGACAGGTTTAGCAAAATGGTACACTTCATTGCGTTACCCGCACTACCTAATGCTAAGACTCCTGCTCAGGTATTCGTCAGTGAAATCGTGAAGCTTCACGGGGTCCCCTCCGATGTTGTTTCGGATCGGGGTACCCAGTTTATTTCTAAATTTTGGAAAGCTTTTTGTTCCCGTTTGGGGGTACACTTGTCCTTTTCCTCAGCTTTCCATCCTCAGTCGAATGGACAGACTGAGCGTACCAACCAAAACCTGGAGACATATCTAAGATGTTTTGTGTCTGAAAACCAAGAGTTGTGGTCATCATATTTACCGTTAGCTGAGATTGCCATAAATAATCGTCGTCAGGAATCCACTGGCAAGTCACCATTTCTTGGTGCATATGGTTTTCATCCCCAATTCTGTACTTTCAAAGAGGGGGTGTCTTCTGGGGTTCCCGAAGAGGAACGGTTTTCGTCATCTCTTTCATCGGTATGGCAGAAGGTGCAAGCTAACTTGAAAAATATGGGAGGTAAATACAAATGCATGGCTGATAAGAGACGGTCGCCAGGTCCGGACCTAGGAGTGAATGACTATGTGTGGTTGTCTACTAGGAATATTAAATTGAAGGTTCCCTCTTGGAAACTGGGTCCTAGGTTTATTGGTCCTTACAAAATTGTAGCCATCATCAACCCCGTGGCTTTTCGCCTGGAGTTACCTCAGACTTTTAAAATCCATAATGTTTTTCATAAGTCGTTACTCAAAAAATATGTTCCACCTCTAGAACCGTCACCGCTGCCACCCCCTCCTGTTGTTGTGGATGGTAATCTAGAATTTCAGATATCCAAAATTGTTAATTCTCGTCGGGTCCGCCGCTCTCTTCAATATCTGGTGCATTGGAGAGGTTACGGTCCCGAGGAAAGAATGTGGGTTCCTGCGTATGAGGTAAACGCCGACAGGCTAGTTCGGGTTTTTCATGCCTCTCATCCTGAGAGACCTGGTCCTGAGTGTCCGGAGGCCCCTCGTAGAGAGGGGGGTACTGTCACGAGGGTGTCAAGAACCACGCCTGACTCCGTTATACCCAGGGTCAGGAAGTCGCAGCGGTTGGCTGCGCGCTCTATGTAAGATAGGGCTGTTTCCTTATGGTAGCTTTCTGGGTTTGCTTTGCAACCCTTTTGGCTCACTCAGGGATCCGTAGCTCCTTCTCCTCGGCTGTTCCTTGTCCAGCACTCCCAACCTCCTTATATTCCCCTCTCACACTTCTCTGGTTGCCAGATATAGAGCTTCCTGCCTGGACATCTATTCTGACCCTCTGGAGCTGTGTTGCTGCGTTCTCTGGTTGTTGGTCCAGAACGCTACCCTCCGGATCCCTGTTGGACCTTTGTGTTCTGCTGTGGTCGCCCACCTGGGTGTATGTGTTTGTCTGTATTGTCTGTCCTCGCCCTGGTGTTTCCCTCTTAGTGTCAGTGGTGCGGACTAGCGATCCCACCGGCCCGTTCACTATCTAGGGCTCATTTTAGGGAAAGCCAGGGTTTAGGCACGTGATCACCGCACGGTGAGTCAGGGGTCACCACCTTTCCCTCTCCCTTGGGCAGGGCTTTCCCTTTTCACTCCCTGTGCGTGATGCCGGTCATTACAGCTAGCTGGAGTAAATAGGAACTTTTCCTCTTCTGCTGGAACTTAGTTTAGCTGTCTCTAGTCTGTCTCTTACTTTAATCCTAGGAACTTCTTTCCTGGCTTTGGAGTACCTGAAGCTCAAGCTTCCGCTTAGATGAAGGCAATGCAAGCCCAGGAGGGGACAAGCATCCATGTAGATATTGCAGGCAGGGCCTGCATGCCTAGCAGAGCAGGCAGTGTTCTGCTAGCCGACACACAACCTCTCCCTAAGGAAGGTAGACTAGACACTGACTCACTGACTAACTAAACTCCTCCCTCTCTAAAGAGGGCTGGAAGGAACCTGAAGGTTCCTCTTCAGAGAAACTAATACCCTGCCAATCTTGCAGCCACCAGGCACATTACATGTAGCATTACATTATCAAAGGAATGAATACACACATTGCAGGAAATGACATTAAAAATATATATAATGACACAGAATGCACCAACTAAGATAGTGCGGGTACAAAGGAGGTGGTAATGGCACTCCGGGACATTACATTCCCCGGCACTTAAAAGGCAAGCCGCCCTCGATTTGTGCTTAGGGTATTTGTAAAGATAAATACCAACATATGCTCTCAGGGTACCAACTTAGTATAACGTGCTGCAATATATATAATATAGCAATGGCAATGGCTACCAAAAGGTCTCTCTGCCCTTATGAGTAGGATGTCCAGAGAACAGTTTCCCTCTGAGGTATAACCAGAGAACCAAACATTGTGCACTAAGCGGGGGTACAAAGGAGGTGTAAATGGCACTCCGGAACATTACACATGTTGCAGATTTTTGTCCCATGTGGACGCACTCTTATGGTATCCATTAGGTGACCGTATTAGTGATTGCACAGGATTTGCTTGTATGGACTAAACAAGGTCCTAACACCAGAGAGGGAAGACCTGATCTAGCAAAATCCAGAATAGGTAGGTGTCTGTTTATGTATGTGTATTTTTACACCAGGGTAGTATGAGGAGGTCCTCTTCCAAATGTCTCTATAGGGCTGTGTGTTGACTTATTGCGCCTCCGGTTAACACCACACATGAACCTCATTAAGTTCCAGAATTTTAGGCAACTTACACGTTTCCAGACAATGATACAATGCATTACATATTCTAATTATGGTTGACTGCACCTCTTATACAATGATGTGATGTATTTACGGATACGCAGTAATTGTATATTCAGTCACTTGGTACGTGTTACTTGGTGTTATATAAGAAGCTTAAAAATAAATTGTGATTAACTTTCAGAAAACATCATTATTGCTTTCATTAATCAAGTGATTTCTCTAAAATATTGATCAATCAATCATAGGCTTTAGAAAAACAAGAGTTTGTTCCGATAAGAGCGACCTTATCCAGTCTAGACAATGCTCTATGGGCTCAGTACATCTGCCGATGCTCCGATCTATTCTGTAGTTTGTCGTGAGAGGGCAGTTTTTCTGACACAGAACTTCACAATCTCATTGCTTCTCTTCACATAGCCATAGAATTAAATTATACAATCTTCCCTACCTGCAGCTTCCACTAGGGTGAGCTAAATACCTGTGGGGGCAGCTGGAATTGTATAATTTATTCATTTTTTTAGGGAACCTGTCAAATGGTTTGGGGCACTAAACCACCACCATGATACAGCAGGGATTAGGGTCCCAAACCTAACCATAGCAAACCCATCTGTCTCTGCAAAGGAAAGTAAATGAACTTCAAGCTTACCAGGAAAAGAAGTCCAGGACTCCTCCACCAGCACTGGGTGCATGCACACTGCACTGATGACACAGAGGAATGTACATCACTGTGCATGTGATCGATGTGCCGTACACGCCCAGTGAAGTGAGGTATAACATCCTCAGCATTCATCGGTGCAGTGTGCACGCACCAAATGCCACTGGAGAAGAGTCCTGGACACTTCTCCTGGTAAGTTAGAAATTAATTAGCTTACTTTTGTGGGGATAATTGGGTTTATATTGGTTTGAGACCCTAAGCCTGGAACTATTTCGCTTAAAAATAGGGATGAGCCAACCCGTGGAAGTTCAGGTTCGGCTGAACTTCAGGTCAAAGTTCGTGTTTGCCCCGTACCCAACTCCATTGAAGTCAATGGAGACGCGAACTTCACTTTATTATTTTCCGTTATAACATAGTTATATTGGAAAATAAAAGCATTAGTAAGACAGAATACAAAACAATATGGCCATATAGGGGTTAAAAAAAGCAGCTCACCTCATCCACTTGATCGCGCTGCAGCAGCTTCTTCTATCTTCACTGAACAGAACCTGCCAAAGGACCTGTGATATGCATGATGACGTCACCACGTGGGAAAGCGCACTGACGTCATGGCGCACATCGCAGGTCCTTTGGCAGGTCCTGTTCAGTGAAGATAGAAGAAGCTGCTGCGGCGCGATCAAGTGGATGAGGTGAGTTGTTGTTGGTTTTTTTTTTTACCCCTCAATGGCCATATTGTTTTGCATTCTGTCTTAAGAATGCTATTATTTTCCAATTTAACGATGTTATAACGGAAAATATTAAAATCACCTGAACACCGAACCCGGACTTCAGTGGAAAAGTCCAGGTTCGGGTCTGGATACACAAACTCGCAAAGTTTGGTACGAACCTGAACTTTGCAGTTCGGGTTCACTCATCCCTACTTAAAAATAATGTTCAAGAGTAGTGACCCACTTTATGCTGCGTGCCATGAGTTGAATTTGCAGTGATATAAATCATTATCAATACACAGTTCTTGAAGATGATTTGTCATGGAAGACCCATGTTCATCACCTGCCTCCTGCAGACTGAAGATAAGTGAGCAACTTCTAGACGTCGGTCGATCAATATCCTTGAGTAAACGTCTAATGTCTATGGTTAACTTTACAAACACTTGCAAGAGCGACTTGTCAATTTTGCCTTCTGGAGTTTAGTGTATGTAGGTATTGTTTGAAGCAGATTACCATTTATGACTCTAGGCACTGCTTGCTTTAGCTTTGTGTTACTTGATCTTTAGAGGGGTTTGCCATAATTAGGAAAACCTGACCTTTTTCTTTTCTACTTGATATCGCAGCTAGGCCCCATGTCAACCACTGCTTGCTTTTATGGCTGATTATGTACTGTAGGGCTTAAACAACGAATGACATTGAGGAGTCTTACAATAGATGGCTCCAAAAAATATTGGATTGTATAACATAAGTAAAGAAAAAGATAGAAGTTTGAAGTTTGCTGGATCCTTATTATTTTACACATCTTGAAACTACACAAGAATGCGGTTTAAGGGTTGTTGAAATCCTGCAGGGCTTTCTCCTGCCAAAAGAAAGCATATGTTCACTGTAACTGTGAGAGTCCACAATTCTGTTGCCAGGTGAAATTGCGGTTTGTTTTACAGTTATGCTAGACTATAAAAACCCTGGCGGAGGGGACACCACTCCCCTCCCCCAATCCTTCCCTCCACTTTTTCCAATGATCCACTATTTATCACAAGTAAATACATAAATACCAAGAAATCACATATCCACCACTGGTTTGGCCACCATGTTCCTCTCCTGAGGATTAGAACTTGAAATGCTGATGGTTCACATGAATTCCTGCCCTACCGTCAATGTACGTGACAATGCAGGATCTCTGTAATATCATGGAGATCAAACAGTATCATTTGACAGCCATATCTTCTGGAGACAACAAAAATATTCAAAAATATATTCATTAGAGAGTTTTAAAGATCTATTATGATAGATAGATAGATAGATAGATAGATAGATAGATAGATAGATAGATAGATAGATAGATAGATAGATGGATAGAACACCAGTGGAGCAGCACAGCTAAATGCACACACATATACACAGGCTAAGGGTGGGTTCACACTAGCGTTAGGGATTCCGTTATGGCTTTCCGTTATAATGGTTATAATAGAAAATAACGGAATCCATAAGACGGAAGGACGGATCCGTTATGCTTTCCCATAGATTTCTATTAGGACAGAAAGCAAACGGAAGGCCTTTTAAAGGCTTCCATTTTGCATTCTGTCTGGGCATTCCATTATTTTCCATTATAACCATATTATAACGGAAAGCCATAACGGAATCCCCAACCCCTAGTGTGAACCCACCCTAAGGCTACTTTCACGCTCGCGTTTTGGGCGGATCCGTCATAGATCTGAAAAAACAGATCCATTACAATAATACAACCGCATGCATCCGTCATGAACGGATCCGTTTGTATTATCTGTAACATAGCCAAGACGGATCGGCCATGAACTCCATTGAAAGTCAATAGGAGACGGATCCGTTTTCTATTGTGCCAGATTGTGTCAGTAGCCTTTTTGGTGTCCGCCTCCAGAGCGGAATGGAGACGGATCGGAGACAAACTGATGCATTCTGAGCGGATCCTTTTCCATTCAGAATGCATTAGTGCAAAACTGATCCATTTTGGACCGCCTGTGAGAGCCCTGAACGGATCTGACAAACGGAAAGCCAAAACGCCGGTGTGAAAGTAGCCTTAGGCCTCATACACACGACGTTTTTGATCCGCATCCGAGCTGCAGTTTTTGCGGCTCAGGTGCGGACCTATTCACTTCAATAGGGCCGCAAAAGATGTGGACAGCACTCCGTGTGCTGTTTGCATCCGTTGCTCCGTTCCGAGGCCCCGCAAAAAAAATATAACATGTCCTATTCTTGTCCGTTTTGCGGGCGGCTTCTGTTTTTTGCGGATCCGCTGTTTGCAGACCGCAAAAAAACGGAACAGTCGTGTGGATAAGGCCTTAGGCTGAGTTCACACTTCAGTTATTTCTCCAGTTATTTCCATCAGTTATTAGGAGCCAAAACTAGGTGCGGGTCAAAAACACAGATCAGGTGCAGATCTTTCAATTATACCTTACCTCTGTGTAGGCTTCACTACTGGTTTTGGCTCACAATAACTGATGGAAATAACTGATCAAAAAACTGAAGTGTGAACTCAGCCTAAGCAGGCATAAACGACCCGTGTAAAGGGACCTTGAATATGGGAAAGTGGGTGACAACAGGTCAGACTCTAGACCAGGGATGTCCAACCTGCAGCCATCCAGCTGTTGCAAAATGACAACTTCTATCATGCCTAGACAGCCTACAGATATCAGGACATGGTGGGAGTTGTAGTTTTGCAGCTGGAGGGCCGCAGGTTGGACATCCCTACACTAGACCTTGTCTATTTGATACAATCTCCAATGGAAGAAGCAGCACTTCAAAGATCTTCCAACAAACCCTCAAGGGAACCATTTTGATAGGGTTGAAAACGATTCTATTGAGGGTCTGAAACGTTGCATGTGCATTGGGTGAATAAATTCATTGTCTGAAGATCTTTGGAGTGCTGCTTCTTCTATTATAGACTGTATCAAAAGTATCACTATCTATTAAAAATCTCTTCTGACAGCAGTCAATACTATTTATACATTTATTTTTTCATTTCATAAAATCAAAGTCAGTATCTTTTTTCCTGCAGGTATTTATTAAGGGCTGACTTGATTGACTATTTCCATAACTACTTTCTTGCTTATTTCCTTAAATCCTATGGAATTAAATGCCAATTATGCTAAAAATAAAATAAAAATTTAAAATATATATCCCAGCCCTTCCTCCCTTCATCTCCTCCCTTCCTTAGTCCTATTTTATCTCATATTACAGTTAACACTAAGAGGTACACAGTATTTAAGAAAATCTCTCAGAGTCCCAATAGGTCCACTCTGTTCTCCCTCCTCCTCCTCACTGTCCTATGTCTGACTGTAAGACAAGTGCCTGAAGCAGGAGCCTCCCTGCTGTGTCCTGTCTGCAGTAGAATAAAAGGATCATTATCCCTCATCCCCTTGGCTAAACCCCAGTCCCTTAGTCACTCTCCAGCCAAAGATAGGGCAGATCAGCAGATGATTAACTCCTTTGCTCTCTGCAAGATTTCTGCAAGACTGGTTGAGTCAGGATCCTACAGAAATAGCTACAGACTGACAAACAATGGGGGCAACTATATTTATTTCTCTCTAGATCCTTTAATAGAGAGAGATAAACGTGGCTCTTCCCAGTTTCTCTATACATTTGTATCCAAAACATCATATGCACGTGTCACAAATGTCTTTTGACCCACTGATGAAGCTGGCATGGAAGCCGGTGGAAATACATCTGGGTGTTACAGGGTATGTGCTGTGCAAGGGTCATTGTAGGGACGCTCTGTTAGAGAGAGATCGTTTTTTGTTTTTGTTGCCTCCAGGCTACACCATCCACATCTCAGGAAACAAGACTTTTCTAGGTCCTTCAACTGTTGACAACTCACGCACACAGAGGCGAACAGCCATCAATAACTGTGACTGGTACGTGAACACTGGTAATTTATCCTCATATTACTTGGTATGTTTATTGTGGCTTTATTGGATTTTTCCATTGTCTACATTATCTCTCAATTGGTTTATTAAGCATTGCTGTGCATAAGGTACACACAGATGTCAGGGGCTCTTTAATAATTTGGCACTAAAGGTAGATTTACGTTGCCCGATTGTCGAGCAGAAAATCGTGAATGAACGTTCCTGGGAACGCTCGTTCCTGAAATCTACTCATCTAAATGTGCACATACTCGGAGAAGGATCACCTGATGAACAAGTGAAATGCACATCAATCATTGTTTGTGAGCAGCAGATTGTGCCGTCTAAACAGAGATCCGCTGCCCAGAAACACTGATTCTGTATGAGGACGAGCGATCGCAATAGTGATGCTTCATCCTCATACTGTGGAGGAGATTGCTGCATGTAAATGCAGTGGTCTCCTTCACTTCTCCTTCCCAACAATCAGCTTTCTGGTCGACGCGTGTAAACCCGCCTTAAATGACTGGTCAGATTATTTTATTCTAGACATATCTTGTGTACTTGGGTTTAAATTGTATCAATTTTAAATTAATCAATAAAAGCGATGTTTTAATGTAGCTCTTGTCAGTGAGTCATGAGATTCTAATCGGTCCCAAAAATTACAGGTCGAGATTTGACGCTATAGGGGGGTGCAGTTGCACCAGATGCTAAATGGGGCTTATAAGAAGAGTTTTAAAGGGGTTGTACAAGAATGGGAAAGGGGGGAGGCTGGCGACCTCCAAAGTCAAGATGTTCCAGAGTCAAGGGGAGACATGTTTTGTTAATTAATGAAGTTGTGGTAACCTTGAGCGAGAGGCATATAGTAGATTACTTTTACTCCAGATTTTAGTAAATCCCCAAATAATGTGGCTTTAGATAACTTTTCAAATGTTGCTGTTTTTTTTTTGTTTTTTTTTGCTTTCTTAATGTATTGTGTTCCTTTATATAAAATCTATATTTCATTTATTTTTTATAAGCTCTTTTTAAAAAGTTTTGGAAAGTTACACTCGACATAATAGTAAAACATTGCAATTACGCTGAGCTGCTGGGATGTCCCTTGATGCCAAACAAGCAGAGTTATCTGAGAAGCAGAAAACATTAGAGATCTTGTCTAATAGAGAACACAATAACATACATTCACATAAACATTCTCTGTCTGTCTCTAATTTCAGACTGTTTGGAACCATAACTGAAAGGGGCACTTAATGTGATGAGTGGCATTGACCAGATGATTTAAATGGCAGAGGGGAGGGGGAGGGGGTCGTTCCTTATGTTTACTAATAACACACATATGCAGGCATATATATACAGTATGTGTGTGTGTGTGTGTGTGTGTAATATATATATATATATATATATATATATATATACACACAGTATATTATTTTTTATTAATAGATATAAATTGCTTTTGGTTTATGTAGTATTTTAGTTACGTTCTTTTTTTTCCATTTATGAACTGTGTTGTGGTTTCCATAGAAAATGCTACAAGATTATGTCCTGGAGCAGACAATATTTTTTAAGACAAAAACTATGAATAAACTGTGATGGTCTTCTGGTGCATTTTTTTTTTTGTTTCAGCAAAGGTCATCTCACAATATGATCTATAAGCATGTATGTTTATGGGGGAATCAAGGGAGATATTTGTTGGTTGTACGATTACTTGTCTGACATCTCTCTTATCTGCATGCCAGTATAAGGGGTTCCCTATATCAGGAGAAGCTTCTGGTGGTGGAACTTGTAGACTTGTTCCGTTTTGATGCAATCATTCTTCTAAAACAACAATGAGCAACCGGTGGAGATCCTATCACACTTCAGTCATATCTGCCCTGTATGTCATATAAGACTTTGCAAAACAAGTAATCCCAGTGACGTTGGCTATGGCAGCTAATCAGATGCCTTTATTTCCAAAAGTAATTTGATTGTACAACCATAGCACTTCCTATTATATGTGACCCCATCATTTATGGCCCATACGAACCACCCCAAACCATTCTCCCTATGACAACTACGCAGTTAGCACCAGAGCAATACAGTCACTCTGGCAACAATCGGAAAAGTCTACAATGTGCAGTCCTAACCCAAAATCTGCCTTTTCCCTATTTTCTATTATCACTGGGCCCATATGTAGTTGGGAGATTGTGAAAACTTTAAGGCTCCTTTACATGGCCCGATGTAGCCAGTAATTGTTGTGACGGAAGCGTTCTTTCCTGACAATTGCTTGCTCGTCAGTGGAGGAGAAGGCTGCATTTACATGTGGTGATCCCCTCTACAGTATGAAGAGAAGTGATCACTAAGGCTTCTTTCAAACTTGCCTTTTTGCCTGATCCGGGAGGGATTAGCAAAAACGCTTCCGTCTCTGATAATACAACCATCTGTATCCGTTATGAATGGATCCAGTTATATTATCTTTAAAATAGCAATGACGGATCCGGCATGAACACCATTTAAAGTTAATGGAGGATAGATTTGTTTTCTATTGTGTCCGTTTTGCTCTGCATCCCATGACGGAAAGAAAACCGCATGGATCTCAACACCGGAAAAGTTAAATGCAAGTGTGAAAGAAGCCTAATGACAGCATTTTGCTGGTTCATAGGGCAATCAGCGTCATCTTTATACTGGCAGACTATCGCTAATGAGCATTTGTACAAACACTCGATAGAGATAATCTGCCCAAAGATCAGGCGGTGTAAAGGGGGCTTGAATCAGTAGCAAATGACTTGATTTTTTATTTTGCCTTAAATTGGCAATTCAATCTCATGAGTGCATTGAAGAAGACTTCCAGTTAAATCACCAAAAACCATGCAGTAATCCTGATAAAAATGTCATCAGTCTTTCAGCAATTCCATCAGACTCTTAGTTTTTTTTTGGTCATCACAGTCAATAATAAGTGATATCAATTTGTCATCAGTTTGTTAAAAATTTTAGATCAACTGAAGCCCAAATCCAAATATTGTGGAAAAACCGATGTGAGGCCAAACCTAAGTCTTCATCTAAGGTTTCATCTAAGACTAGGACTATGCAGCCAGTTACGGTCTAGCTCTGACCTTACATCACCATAGAACCCTGTGGCAATCTAAGTTTGGTACAGCAGAACCAAGGAGGGTCTGAGCGATGCAGCCACACCGTGGATGCTAAGATGTCGCCACACTATGGCCATGTGAATTGGTCCAAGGCTAGTTTCAGGTGTCCAAATTTCTATGGTATTTGGAACAACCTCCCTGCTGAGTTCCTTCAAAAACTGTGTGTAAGGGTACTTTCACACTTGCGGCAGGACGGATCCGACAGGCTGTTCACCCTGTCGGATCCGTCCTTCTGCCATTTCGCCGGCCCGCCGCTCCGTCCCCATTGACTATAATGGGGACGGGGGCGGAGCTCCGGCGCAGCACGGCAGTGCACGGTGAAAGGCCACCGACTTAAAAGTCCTGCATGTCCGACTTTTTAGTCCGGCGGCCTCTCACTGCGAACTGCCGTACTGCGCCGGAGCTCTGCCCTGCCCCCATATAGTCAACGGGGACGGAGCGGCGGTCCAGCGGCACGGCGAAATAGCGGAAGGATCCGACATGGTGAACAGCCTGTCGGACCCTTCCTGCCGCAAGTGTGAAAGTACCCTAAGTGTACGTAGAAGAACTGATGCTGTTTTGACGGAAAAGGGCGGTCACACGAAATATTGATTTGATTTAGATTTCTCGTTTGTTCGGTCACTTTTGCATTTTGTTAATTGATAAAAATAAACTATTAACACGTGTATCTTTGAAAGCGTTCTTACTTTGCACACCTAAAACTGCCTAAAACGTTTGCACAGAATTATATATATATATATATATAGACATCCTTCACCATCAAAGTAAAACAAAATATCCGGTTAGGACCCAGGGAGGGGCAGTGATGATTAATATATGAAATAAATATGCCTGTTACATATGCAGGCGTCTTACTGTATACCATTTATAGCTTCCATAATGACTCCGTTTTGTGTTTCTAAGTCACGAAGTGGAACTGTTAACTGACTTGTTGAGAGAACACAGCTGAATATTCTCCGCAGTCAAGCAAGCATTTTTACTTAAAATATTCCTCTCCTCCCGTCCTGTCTCCCCCTCCTCCAAGCACAGGAAGCACCTGGCCTAATTAGTCTCTATACCTTAAACCAGATGCTGACTTCACTGCAATGCGATCTTAAACCTGATTACTGGTGTAAATCCACCCACTGCACAGTTCTGAGCGGATCTGCACTGCACACACTTCTGCTCAGGATAAAGCTGGCTTGTTCTGGAGCCCTTTGATTAGTGCTATTAGATTTTTTAGAATTTTTTGTTAATGTAAGGCAAGCTATGGGATCTCTGCTAGAACAGACATATGTGAGATAAAATTGTCTTGTTTTTCTTTCTAAATTAGTGTATTGAATGTATCAAAAACTAATGACAACCTGAAAAGTACCAGCATACAGAAAAGTTCTCCATACCATCTGTGTTAGTTCATCTGCTGACAGCACTTCTCAAAAATAATAGGGGTTACAGTAAAGACTGCCGGCTCTGTGCAAACTAATTTGTCCTAATAGTAATGTAGCTTCACTACCAGTTACTATGTCTCCCATCCTAATAATTGTTTTCCAGCCTACTTCTAGAGCAGTTAACAAATCCATTGTCACGACTTAGGCTACTTCAGCACTAGCGTTAATATTTTCCGGTATTGAGATCCGTCATAGGGGCTCAATACCAGGAAAAAAAATGCTTCCGTTTTGTCCCCATTCATTGTCAATGGGGACAAAATGTAACTGAACAGAACGGAATCCTCCAAAATGCATTCCGTTCCGTTCTCATACCGGATCCGTCATAACCCCCAATGCAAGTCAATGGGGACGTATCCGTTTTCTCTGGCACAATAGAAAACGGATCCGTCCTTCATTGACTTTCAATGAAGTTAATGACGGATCCGTCTTGGCAATGTTAAAGATAATACAACCGGATCCGTTCATAACGGATGCAGACGGTTGTATTATCAGTAACGGAAGCGTTTTTGCTGAACCCTGCCGGATCCAGTAACTACGCTAGTGTGAAAGTAGCCTTAGCTGGTAGCAAATAAGCTGCTGCTGCTTGATTTCCTGCAATGGATACAGAATTGGAACAGCAAGCAGAATCTTTGCCCCAAATTTCCCATTCCTTTGGAATCAACTTTTGAAGTTGTAAGGTCTTTGCACCAATTATGGTAGGTGCTGACCTATGCGTACCGGGAACACCCCACAAGACCTGCAGTTCTAGAGACGCCCTAATCTAATTATCATCTATTACAATTTGCCCCATTGTGTAAGTGACACACCAGTAAAATTTGGGGCATGAAAATAACAGCTATCATTTATCATCTCGTGCCCAGAACACCAGTGGCTGCATGTATTTTGAGGCAAAAATGGAAAATTCACACATTAAATGATGAATTTAATACATTGAGATGGGTTCTTGAGGATGTAGTAAAGAAGATAAATGTGCTTTATGTATGTAATATATGCAGTTTTACTCTGATCAGAGGACTGTAGTTTGCTTAAAGAAGCAGTTCAAGAAAACGTTCCTACAGCGATAGCCACAGAGAACTGCCTAAGGCTAATTTCATACTATCAAGTTTTCCGTCCAGATGTGATCCGTTTTGTGATGGAGAGACAGCATCCGGACTGAATATTCACCAATTCATTGTAATGGGTCAGTGCACATCAGCGTTCAGGAAAAATCCCAGCATGTTGTATATTGAGCGTTTTTCACGCAGCCCTGACTCCATAGAAAAGAATGGGGCTTGCATGAAAAACGGAAAGCATCCGGATGCAATGTGTTTTCACTGATGGTTGCTAGAAAATGTAGATTGTTATTCTTCCGTTTTTCTTCACGTGCGTGAAAAATGGATATAAAATGCATGCAATCCTGATGGACAACTATGAAACACTGAACACAAGACAATCGCAGACAAAACTGATTAAACTTGCGTACAAAACCATCGTTTTTCCCTGAACAGACTCTGACTCATTCCATATTGCTCATGTGGAAGAGGCCTTAGGCTTGATATACATTTTTAGATATCTTTTTCCCTTTAGGCCGAGTTCACACGAACGTGTGTAAACTGTGGCCGTATTGCGGCCCGCAAATCGCGGGCCGCAATACACGGCCACAGTTCTGTGTGAATTCCGCATCACGGATGCGGACCCATTCACTTCAATGGGTCCGCAAATCCGGAACCGCGGAACTGCCGCACGGGACGGGACCCCTCGGAAGCACTACGGAGTGCCTCCGTGGGGTTACGCCCCGTACTTCCGTTCCGCTAAGGCCTCTTTCACACGACAGTATGTCTTTTTCAGTGTTTTGCGGTCCGTTTTAAACGGATCCGTTGTTCCGTTTTTTGTTTCCATTGTGTTTCCGTTTCCGTTCCGTTTTTCCGTTCCGTTTTTCCGTATGGCAAATACAGTATACAATAATTTCATAGAAAAAATTGGGCTGGGCATAATTTTCAATAGATGGATCCGCAAAAAACGGAACGGATACGGAAGACATACGGATGCACTTCCGTATGCATTCCGTTTTTTTGCGGACCCATAGACTTTAATGGAGCCACGGAACGTGATTTGCGGCCAAATATAGGACATGTTCTATGTTGAAACGGAACGGAAAAACAGAAATACGGAAACGGAATGCAAACGGAGTACATTCCGTTTTTTTTGCGGAACCATTGAAATCAATGGTTCCGTATACGGACCGTATACGGACCGCAAAAAACGGCCCGCAAAACGGAAAAAAAAAAACGGCCGTGTGAAAGAGGCCTAAAAGATAGAACAAGTCCTATCTTTTAGCGGAACGGTCGGATCGCGGACCCATTAAAGTGAATGGGTCCGCGATCCGATGCGGCTGACCTACGGCCGGCGATCGTGCATTGCGGCCCGCTATTTGCGGGCCGCAGCACAGGCACGGGTCACACACGTTCGTGTGAACTCGGCCTTAGAGTCTATGGAATAAGACCTGAAAAGTTTGCCATACCTGGAGCATGAGAATTTTGAGGGGGAAAAAATGCCGAAAGCAGGAAACACAAAGAGCAATTAAAAAATTGTAGTGTGTTTCATAATTTACCTTTGTCCTACAGAAAGCTCCTGGCCGTAATGTTATTTGCATAAAAAAATGGCAAAAATGTCAAAATTAATCTCATAACAGCATTTTTCCTAAAAACACATTCTTAGCAGGATTTTTATTTGTCCCCTAAATTTTTTCCCCGACTGCTGGTATCTAAATAACTTTGATCTTGATACAGTAAAACCTCCACAATGAATCTCCTCTTATTTAATATGGATAATAGCGATAAAGGAATAAAGGTGACTTTAAGACGATGTTGAATAGATTCTCTTTCTAATGATTCATTCCTTTTAAGTTACTTTGCCTTTTACATGGCTATCAGGGTCATATAAATCTACTTTTTTCCCATCAGGAAGTAAGCTGTATATTATATATTGCCATAAAGCAATGCTGCCGTCTTGGGCCAGCTCCAGTTCAATACCGAATGTCTGTATTTACTGCAATAAAACGAGGCTTAGCAGCAATATATTTAACCTTTGAGTTTAGGTGCCAAGTACAGTTTAACTCCAGAGTCCTGTGGTTTATTTCACGCAGAGTTGATGATGAACTGGAGTTTTCCAAGTTGTGTCTCGCCAATACTCTTAACTAAATGAGCCTGAACAGATAAAATAGTGACAAGGCCAGGCAAGGAATACAGCAAACAGTGATGGGTGTTATCACCAAAAACTCATCTGTCAGCACTTCTAACAGCATATATGTGCTTTAATCACATTATTATCCTTGCAAAAGACACAGTGAAGGTTTGTGAGTTCTAGCTTTAAGATGTTTTTGCTATGGACACAAAGCATCATGGCCCCTTCACTATAGTTATCGTGTCATCTCAGTGGTCAGACCCCCATGATCAGAAAATTATGGCAAATCCTTCTAAAATATCACTTGCAGGAAACCCTTTCAACTTCCTAAATGTTGGCCATACACAATACCAAGTCCGTGTGCACTTCATGGTGGTCATTATCGACTAAGTGAGTTACTAATTTAACAAGGGCCTGTCACATCTTCACAGAACTGAAGCTGGCAGTATACCTTTACAGACATATCTTCTGTGGTTCCGGGGCGATTTTTCTTTTCTTCTAGCCCCCTCAGTCACCAACTGGTATGAAACAGAGGTGAAAAAGAATTCCGCCAGAAAACTCAAAATCTGCTACTTACAGCCAGGTCCATAAATATTGGGACATGGACACAATTCTAACATTTTTGGCTCTATACACCACCACAATGGATTTGAAATGAAACGAACAAGATGTGCTTTAACTGCAGACTGTCAGCTTTAATTTGAGGGTATTTACATCCAAATCAGGTGAACGGTGTAGGAATTACAACAGTTTGCATATGTGCCTCCCACTTGTTAAGGAACCAAAATTAATGGGACAGAATAATAATCATAAATCAAACTTTCACTTTTTAATACTTAGTTGCAAATCCTTTGCAGTCAATTACAGCCTCAAGTCTGAAACGCATAGACATCCCTGGTGATGCTCTGCCAGGCCTCTACTGCAACTGTCTTCAGTTCCTGCTTGTTCTTGGGGCATTTTCCCTTCAGTTTTGTCTATAGCAAGTGAAATGCATGCTCAATCGGATTCAGGTCAGGTGATTGACTTGGCCATTGCATAACATTCCACTTCTTTCCCTTAAAAAACTCTTTGGTTGCTTTTGCAGTATGCTTTGTGTCATTGTCCAAATGCACTGTGAAGCGCCGTCCAATGAGTTCTGAAGCATTTGGCTGAATATGAGCAGATAATATTGCCCAAAACACTTCAGAATTCATCCTGCTGCTTTTGTCAGCAGTCACATCATCAATAAATACAAGAGAACCAGTTCCACTGGCAGCCATACATGCCCACGCCATGACACTACCACCACCATGCTTCACTGATTAGGTGGTATGCTTAGGATCATGAGCAGTTCCTTTCCTTCTCCATACTCTTCTCTTCCCATCACTCTGGTACAAGTTGATCTTGGTCTCATCTGTCCGTAGGATGTTGTTCCAGAACTGTGAAGGCTTTTTTAGATGTCGTTTGGCAAACTCTAATCTGGCCTTCCTGTTTTTGAGGCTCACCAATGGTTTACATCTTGTGGTGAACCCTCTGTATTCACTCTGGTGAAGTCTTCTCTTGATTGTTGACTTTGACACACATACACCTACCTCCTGGAGAGTGTTCTTGAGCTGGCTAACTGTTGTGAAGGGTGTTTTCTTCACCAGGGAAAGAATTCTTCGGTCATCCAACACAGTTTTTTTCCGTGGTCTTCCGGGTCTTTTGGTGTTGCTGAGCTCACCGATGCGTTCCTTCTTTTTAAGAATGTTCCAAACAGTTGTTTTGGCCACGCCTAACATTTTTGCTATCTCTCTGATGGGTTTGTTGTGTTTTTTCAGCCTAATGATGGCTTGCTTCACTGATAGTGACAGCTCTTTGGATCTCATCTTGAGAGTTGACAGCAACAGATTCCAAATGCAAATAGCACACTTGAAATGAACTCTGTACCTTTTATCTGCTCATTGTAATTGGCATAATGAGGGAATAACACACACCTGGCCATGGAACAGCTGAGAAGCCAATTGTCCCATTACTTTTGGTCCCTTAACAAGTGGGAGGCACATATGCAAACTGTTGTAATTCCTACACCGTTCACCTGATTTGGATGTAAATACCCTCAAATTAAAGCGGACAGTCTGCAGTCAAAGTACATCTTGTTCGTTTCATTTTAAATCCATTGTGGTGGTGAATAGAGCCAAAACTGTTAGAATTGTGTCGATGTCCCAATATTTATGGACCTGACTGTATCTTCCTTCACCATGCTGGCTAGTGGATTAGGCTACCCCTAGGTGTTTACTAGAGCCCACTGCAAAGCAGGTTGGAATAGGCTGCTAGAAACCCAGTTTACATCTGCAGAGTATGGCAGCAGAAAACAGGTGCAAGCTCACAAAAAGCAGACCTATAAAATGCCAAGGACTAGCAAGAGAGTACAAGCCACAGTAGGAGCTAAATAAGTAGATAAGGGGTTAATTCAGAAACAAGACACAGAGTCTAAGCCAGGAGAAACAGTAGAAGGATAATAAGTAGGCAATAGGAAAATCCAGAAACTAGTCAAGGCTAGTATCTAGGAAGGTCTAATATGAATTTATATGTGACTGTTCACATTGTTCAGTTTCATAGGGGTAAAATTAATGTATTAGGATGTACTTAAACTGGGAGAAAACACAATCATACGAAGAACATTATGACATCTGTTCATGTGTTCTATTGTATGCCGTGTTGGCTGGTTGCTGGATACTGGTGGTGTGTACCTAGGGCCATGTGTCAGTGTAGCAGTGCACACCTGCCTCTGTCTCGTGTATACTGGCCATGGATACTTGTGGTGTTCCATTATTTCTGTGTGGGCTGGTTGCCGTATACTGTTGGATATGTATCTAGGGCCATGTGTCGGTGTGGCAGTGCATGTCCGTCTCTTTGTTGTGCATACTGGCCGACGATTCTTTGTGGTGTGAACATGACAATTATTGTATGCTGTGCGGGCTGGTTGCTGGATACTGGTGGTGTGCATCTAGAGCCATGTGTTGGTGTGGCAGTGCACACCTGCCTCTGTCTTGTTTACACTGATACTTGTGGTGTCCCCTTGTTTCTGTGTGGGCTGGTTGCCGTATACTGCTGGATATGTATCTAGGGCCATGTGTGGGAATGCATATCTACCTCTGTGTTGTGCGTACTGGCCGCGGATAGTTCGTGGTGTGAACATGACCATTGTGTATCTCTCTCCTTTCTGTTCTGCTCAGCAAGACAGGGGTTAATTCCCCTTACCTGCTGTGTGTTCTGTTTCAATCTGCCTGATATTTGGGTGCTGTTGTGTGGATTTACACTGCCCAAATATCGGGCAGATTATCAGGAATGAACGTTCCTGCGAATGCTTGTTCTGACAGAGTGCTCGTTCTGTCATTCGTGCAGGCACATGAATTATCATTTCTGGTCAGCAGATCGTGATGCCTAAACAGCAATCTGCTGCCCAGAAACAGCGCAGCTGTATGGCGACGAGCGATCGCAATAGTCGGGACAATCGGCTGTACATTGCATCGTGTAAACCCGCCTTAAGTCTTAGTTCCTGTTCAGACTGTGCCTGTGGTTTTGTCGATTTCCTGATCCTGCCTGTGTTCCTGAGTCCTAGGGTCAGCTGCCAAGAAAACCAGGACCATCCCAGGAGGTAGAGCTCTGGTCACTAACCCACACCGAAGTCTACATCCCTGTATATGGGTTAAAGGGTGTATACCGTGAAGGTGACAGAATAATGCCCTTAGGGTTTGGTCCAACGTCCAACCGGCTACTTGGCACAGTGGTTCCCCTTTCCCACTCATCTGTTTTGATCCGCAATCAGTGGATCCGTAAAAAACATTATGGGGGTCATTTATTAAGACTGACATTTTAGACGCCAGTCATAACCCCGTGCGCTGGCGGTGGATCCGCCGAAGTTATGAAGAGGCCTCTACATAACTTTGGCGCATCCACAGCTGGCCTAAATTGACGCCAGCTTCCTTGCTGGCGTAGATTTAGAACATTTTCTACGCCTAAAACACGCGTAGAAAATTATAAATGAGACGGGCCTTCCCTGCCCACATCACGCCCCCTCTTTTAGACCTGGCGTGAGCTGGGAAAAGTCGCAGATTGTGGCACAAATAAATGTTGCAATCTGCAACACATATACGCTAGAAAACTGTTGTATATCAGTTCATAAATGACCCGATATGTCCTTGGTTGGGAACCTAAGACCCCCAGTGCTAACCTCTGACTGTCCACACTGCTTAGCATTAGTGGGGCAAATACACCAAGCCTGTAGATGGTGTAAAATGTGACAGACTATCTAGACATGCACCAGGCTGGAAGATAAATTTGGGCCAGGGCTAGACATTTTATCTAACTCCATACCAAGTATTGGTTGGCTTAGTTTGAAAAATAATTTGATGCCAGTATTGTGGTGCAATTTTGACGCTAAATGGAACATATTAGGTCACACCTTTTTCCTTTGAAGCCCCACTTCTTTTCACTCCCCCTTATCGAGCTAGGCGTACATCATTTCTCTAAATCTTGATGTGCCAAATTGCACCACATTTTGGAGCAACTGATGCCAGAATCTATGTGCACTGATGTTAGTATATGGGCCAGTGTTTCCATTCATACCATACGATGCATGCAGTCATCTAATCTACATGGAAGACCAGTGGTCGTTTAAGTTACAATATAATTTTTTTTTTCCAGGGTGATCATTGTCACTTGAAATATTGTAACTTCAGAACATAACTTGGGAAAACTGGCAATAAGTTTCAAAGCCTCAAAATCATCTGAAAATAAGAAAAAATAAAGGTTAAAGGGGTTCTCTGGGATTTGGTGAAAATCTGACCTGCAGATTGAATATAGTCTGCTCAATACTTAACTGAATGGAGTAAGTAGTTAGCAGGATGCAAATAAGTTCTTAACAAGCTCTTCCTCTGATGCCACCAGATGTAGGGCAGCTATCCTACTAATCAATGTTCGATCTTTTAAATAGGCCTTGAGACATGACCTCCCTAATAAGTAAGTCAACATCTCATCTGCAGACAGCTGTTTTGGGGTGATTGTCCTTCATCAGTGCAGAGCAGAGAACACTGGCTTAAAGGGGTTATCCCATGACTAAAGTAAAAAAATGAAAATCAGACATCATATAGTACATGACAATACCTTTCTAAGGCCTCTTGCACACGAACGTTGTGTGCCCGTGGTCGTATTGCGGCCCGCATATGGCAGGTCTGCAATACACAGGCACCGGCCCATGTTCCACTCCGCATCACGGATGTGGACCCATTCACTTCAAGGGGCGTGTCTTTTTTGCTGCAGCTGTCTCCCTATAACAGCTCAGGAGACAGTTGAAAGATGAAACTGAGCATGTGCGGCCATCTCTGTGAGCTGGATGAAGAAATAAGAATAAAACAAGCAGCAGGTGGCGCTATACCAATACATTTTATTTAATAATTATATGCAATTACAAAAGTATTCTGATCCTGGTGCTGGTTTGAAAACTGTAGAATATTTTTTGTGGGACAACCCCTTTAACTGGGTGAGAGGCCTAGGTCAGGATTTGGGGAATACAATATCTCTTTATGGAGATCGTCTGAGGAGTCTTATATTGACTGAGGAGTCTTATATTGCTCATTTGCATACCCTCTTCCCAGAATTCCAGAGGAGCGTTGCCAGGCCCATAAGTAGATATTGTATTGCCCAAATAGATAGCAGTGAGTGCTGTAACCCTGCCCTGTACTGCAGAGAATCTCTACTTTAACACCCATAGGTGCCCCCAATGTGATGCACTGAGTGCCTTAATTTTACCAGTAGATTTTTGCTGGCTTATGAGACCAATCACATGCTCCGCAGACCTGCCGTGTACTCAAATTCAGTACAAGCAATTATTTCATAATGGTTCAGTGTACGGGGCGACTAATTTTAGGAGAGTTACCGCACTTCCACTACTTAAAAAGCAATTTAGATAGAAAGTCCTAGCAGTGAATGTGCAGGCTAGAGATGTAGAAATAATAGGATTTCTCCAGATCAGCACATTTTCATCAAATACTCTTTTTGTGAAGCCTCCTCTAGTTGGTGGAATTTTACTTTTGACTTTCTTGCATTACATTCTGTTTGGAATGCAACTTGAGCACTTCCTGAAAAGGCACTTATGTGAATAAGCACTTATTCGCCAACCAGAATAGACAAGAGCACTTATTTATGAAATGCAAAGCTGCAAACCTATAAAGTTTCTCTATTTGCACCAAGTAAATCTGGGTTTACCAATTCCAGATCCTTAGAAACAACAGCAGAAAATCTATATGTTTCCAGCCTTGTAGATGGCAGGACCTAATGAGACTGTACATAGTAAAAAAAAGAAAAGATCCAAAAGTTCAAGTCACCAACCCCCCCCCCCCCCACCCCCTGCTTGTTCAGACGTCTTAAAAATGCAGCCAGTTGAAAACCATGTACTTTTTATACATACAATTAACATACCACAGATGAGAATCAAGAAGGAATTCAGAATAAGAATAGAATACCTATTGAGGACAATGGATTTATAGAATTAATCACAAAGTCCGACGAAGAAAGAGGTCCCTGATGTTAAAGTAGGGCTCCAGCCTATTTAGGTAGAAATTCATAAGTCCACTCTACCTAATTCCAAAGTTGGTGTCTGGTCACCTAGGTGTTTTAGTGTTCCCACCAGGACAAGGTATTCTGGAGCTCTAGGCGGAGCAGGAAAATTGCATCCCCTCAATCAATTAAAAGTGACATTACTTTAAATAACAAGATTTAAACACATTTAAAAGAAGCAGTGAAGTGCAGATCCAGTGACTTACAGGTGACGTCTCCACGGACTTCAGTTCTTCACTTTGCTTTTCTTTATTCCAGACCATCACGCGCAGATGTCTTTGGTTAGGGGCGTGTAGCCCCCTCTGCTATATAAGAAGACACCAGCATTACTACTGTATATCAGCCCCCAAATTTACTCAGACCCCAGATCAGCCCCCAAATTTATACAGACCACTATCATCCTGCTGCTACTCTCAATACTGTGCCCGCTGGGCTCCCTCATGCCAACAAACACTATACTGTCAGAAATAACAGTGCCATACAGAGCCCCCCCCCCCCCCCCCCAGTAATAGTGCTCCTAGGCTGCCCTCACTAGTAATAGTGCCCCAATAGTGATAATACTCCCCAAGAGTGCCCCCATTAGTAGCAATGCCCCCTATATTGTGCCCAGTAATAATAATGCTCCCACAGTATCCCTGGTAGTAATAATGCCACCAGTGCCCCCAAAATGTATAATGCCCTCCTGTAGTGTCCCCTACAGGGGGGATACCCTTGCTTACTCATCACCCTAGCCCACTTCCCAGCTCAAAGGTGTTATCCAATGATTAATGTTAAAATGAATAATCAGACATCATATACTATATGGCAACCTCTTTTGTGGTGCGTACGGATATTGGACCCATTCAAGTTGAATGGGTCTCAATCCGTCCCGGCCGCCGCACGGACGCTGCCCGTGCATTGGGGACCGCAACGTTTGTGTGCAAGAGGCCTAACAAAGCTAGAACCAGACGTGTACCTCAAATAGATCCAGAGATCTCTCCATTCATTGCTCTGGTAGATTTACTGGGTGTGTCCTTTCTCAGGGGCATGTCCTTTTTAGGGGATGTTTCCTTTCTGCTGCAGCTCTTTTATTATAACTGTCACAGATTAAATATAGCACAGCTAATAGCGGATGGAACTGAGCATGTGCATCCACCTCAGTGATGTGGACAGAGAATTAAGGATAAGAAAAAACAGCAGGTTGCGTTCTACAGAGATTGTATTGAATATCTTAGGGGCTATATTAAATTTGTAATTGATTATTTAAAAAGTACAAAAAGTACAAAAAGTATTCAGATCCTGGTGCTGGTGCAAAATGTAAAATGTTTTTGCAGCACAACCTTTTCAAAAGCCATGTCCGCTTTTGCATTTTTTGGAGGGAGGGGAATTCCTAAGAAAATAGACTTTTTATTTGAATGAGTGCACTGACAGGTAGGGCCTAGTCCAGTGGTTCTTAACCTTGTTGGAGGTACTGAACCCCACCAGTTTCATATGCGCATTCACCGAACCCTTCTTAATTGGAAAAATTAAATATGATTTTTTCAAATTCAAAACATAGGTATATATTTATACATTGGTGCACAAAGTGAATAAAACCATTAAAGAACAAAACCATTAAGAACAAAGAACAAAACCATTAAAACATGATGGCCCCTTAAATACAATACACAATAGGTCCTCCAAGCCCCTTTACTCTTACCTGTAGTACAACAGGTCAGCTTAGCTCAGTGATGCCGGTGTCTGTGTGCAGGAGGGACAGGATGCCGCCGCCGCCACCATGCTGTGCAGTCACTAGATCCGCCGCCGCGCAGCCGCCGGATATGACGTCATGTCGTCATGTGCCGCTCACATCCGGCGGCTGGCGGAAGCAAAATCATTGCGCTCGCTCGGCTCTTCTGATCATGAGCCGCAGCGGGCACAAAAGGAGTCTGAGTAACAGGAAATAAATATTTTCCTGTCTTGTGGCAGCCACCTATCAAAGCGGCCCCCCAGGGCCGGCGGCCGAACCCTCGAGACTGACTCACCGAACCCCTGGGGTTCGATCGAACCCAGGTTAAGAACCACTGGCCTAGTCCCTTCAGAGGACCTCAGTCTTCAGCTTTTCAGGGTTGGCCATGCCCCTAAGTGCACTGAAGGCCTCATTTGCATAAAGACTTTTCAGAAACCGATTTTCACAAGACAGGTATCATTTTAGTTACCAGAATCAACCCTACCAGGCAGCATGCCTGAATGAATAAGGTTGATCCTGCTGACAGTTATTTTTAACCCTAGTGCTACAAGATGATAATAATAATAATAATAAAAATATTTATTTATATATATAGCGCCACCATATTCCGCAGAGCTTTACAAATTACAAGATAGCAATGCCACAAGTCTCAGGTTTAAATCTTAGAGGTTCTATTAACAAGGTTCGTGGTGTTTGTATACATTTCTCTCCAGATTATATACCAGTACAAGCTGCAAAGTTTCGACTCAAAGCAACAGTCGGGTCTTCATCAATCTGAAGTTGCATGCTGGTGCCGTTTCACTTTTACTAGTGATCAGGATTGTCACTGGTAGTAAGCACCCAATGACACTGAATCGACCCTCTGACAAGAGGCAGTGGCAGATATACAGCATGTACGGTATATAGTATATAAATTCTATGCTCTTGCACGTGGTAAAGGGGCGGCTGTCACCTTTAGCAGCTTTCTCCCATATGCACACTTGGCTCAGATGAGCGTGCATGTGTTATAAATAGAGACAGGAGAGTACGACGCTGCCAGACACCTCAGTCAGTCAGATCAGCCAGGTTGAAATCCCTTGGCGGGATCCTTCTCTCCCCAAACATCCGCCATCAGGGGAGAGTCGGAGGCCCCCATACACATTCGATGGTCAGCCAGTCCCACCAAAATGAGCAGGTTCGTCCAACATTAATATAAAGGCTCATGCACTTGACCGTATTTTGCATCCGTGTCCTATCTGCATTTTATGTGGATAGCACTTGAACCCATTCACTTCTATGGTTCCGCAGAAAAAACGGACAGCGCACAGATGTCATCCATGCACCGTCCGCATCCGTATGTCTGTTCCGTAAACAAGAAGACATTTCTAGAATAGTCATTTCTTTTTTTTAAAAACTCTTATATTGATACAAGAGAAATAACATCATGTTGCATGTCCTAATACAAACGGTACAACAAGTTTAAATTGTACATAGATTTCAGTCATCCACTGCACTACTGTACAATTCCCCATCTTTTTTTGAAAGTTTGTACAAAGCATTCATGTGACTCCACTAGACCGACCCATCCCTAGATCCCTGTCGCAGTCTTGAGGCTGAGTATAACGTGTTTGGAGAGTTGCACCACGGGCCCCAAACCTTTTCAAATTTTTGAGGCTTGTTACGGTGTTTAAACACCAACACTAAATATGATTTGATTCATCTGTAGTTAGAATAGTCATTTCTAGTGATGAGAGTGAGAACGTGGAAAGTATCCATATGTTGTGGATCCATGGTTTTCGGACTGCAATACGGACACGATTGTGTGCATGGGGCCTAATGGGTATGGTCAGTTTTAAAGAGTCTTTAGGTAGGTGCTCCGTGCTGAACTATTGAAAATGAAGGGGCCAATATACAGTTCATGGCACTGCTGAAAGGCATCTCGTATAATGGTTTCTAGTAGATTAAAATGTTTAGATCTTATCGAGCAACTGAACGATCATCAATACATAAGACGTATGAGGTCATCTGCTGGCAGATCTGATAACGGAGGGAGGAAGGTAAAGCACGGCATGAGTGAATGTTCTCAAGCGAACAAAATGAAATTGCCGTAAAACTTTGTATACATCAATTTCATTTTGTCAATGTTTAAAGACTTCAGTCTTGCAGTATATTATCTTAGACTATAGTTTCCAGCCAAGAATATATATATACTGTAAAGGCAACAGGAAAAATATATGTATAAAACTAAGTATAGGAAAAAAAGTTCTGAGACTGAGCCAGAAAACATAATATAGATGGAGAATTGAAGCTATATAAAATGAGGCCCAAAAAGCAGTTTTCTTCAGGGTTCTGCTCAGGATGTAAAGTGAATTTTAATACAATGCCATTATTTAGGGTTGACGTTCTCTGCAGATTATATTTAATAAATACTTATAGCAACTGGAGCTCTGATTTACTGATAAATGTTTTCAGATTCCCTCATAGACTAAAACATAATATCCTGGGGGTGTAGCTAGGCCGCCGGGAGACATGGCTGCTTAGTTGAGGCGCTCCAGCACCAAAGATAAGCCACATCATCTCGGCACACTCGAGCCAAAACATTTTAATCTGTGGAGGAGACGGATGGAGAAGATGGGGAAGACAAGGAGGCAGCTCCCGAGGCTTTCAAGCAACTTGGAGCAATACATTGATCGGACCCGGAATGCAGATGGCGCAGCAGCACAAGCTTTAATACCCGCTCCTGACTCACATCAGAGTTCCCCAACCTTACTATCACCGCGTTCCTACTCTCCTGAACCCGACCTAGCTCACCAACCATCGGATACGCTCATACCTTCATTGCCGCCGACTCCGGAGGACATCAGTGAGCTGCAGGCGGGAACTCAACACAGGCAAGATGGCGGGCGCAGGAAAGAAGGACGCGAGTCGGCACCCAATGGCACACAGCAGCGGAATCCGCGGTTGGACTCGGCAAACATGAAAAAGGTCAGTGACTGTTGAGCACTTTGCTCCATCATCAAAACTGTCAGAGTCTATCATAGACTTTCCTACAACTGACAAGCCTGCCTCAGAGGACACCCATAAACTTATGTTGATGGCCCTGCAGTCTTCACTGCACGCAGATATGGCGCGACTCCTTGCCCCTTTGTCCGCCTCCATACAAGACATGGAGAATAGAGTGCAGCATATGGAGACCAAAATGGGAGAATATGCTGAATCACAAAATGCTGTCATTGATGCGCATAATGATATGGCGGAGGAAGTGGAAGCGATTAAAGCAAAAATGGCGGATATGGAGGACCCTTCCCTCCATAATAACTTTAAATTCAGGGGTATCCCAGAATCAGTGGCCCCAAGTGAGCTACAAGCCTTCCTCGATAAGCTCTTTTCTTCACTTATTCCAGGAATAACGCCTCAGGAAATGACTATAGATAGGGCACACAGGGTGCCAAAACCACAATTCTTGAACTAAGATGTTCCACGAGATGCGTTGGCACGAGTTCACTTTTATCACGTCAAAGTAGCCTTGATGGCGGCGGCGAGAAAATGCAAAACCTTACCACCACCTTATCAGTCAGTCAAGCTGTTTACTGATCTCTCCGCAGCAACCCTCCGTCAACGCAGGAGCCTCATCCTAGTGGCGACTCTAGGAACAATATATAGGGGGGGCACAAAGATACCACATTTAAAAATGGGGGGGCAAAAACAAAATAAGTATATATAAATAAGATTACAAAATACGAGAGAATTGCGGTATGCAGGGATACATTTATAAAAAATCTATTTACTTGCAAAAGAAGCTATTCAGTCGTCTGCTGTGCCGTCCTCTGCTTGCTTCCGCAGATTCTTTCCCCTTCTTTCTGTCTCTCGTCAGTGTTATGGTGGATCTGTGGAAGACACACTGTTATGGGGGCATCTGTGGATGACACTTATTATGCCTCTCATTAGCCCCCATTATGCCTCTCATCACTCCCATATTAGCCCCCATGCCTCTCATTAGCCCCCATATCAGCCCTTATGCCTCATTAGCCCACATTATGCCTCTTATTAGCCCCCATATGCCTCATTAGCCCCCATATGCCTAATTAACTCCCATATGCCTCATTAGCCCCCATTATAAGCCATTATGCCTCATTAGCCCACATTATGCCTCTTATTAGCCCTCATATGCCTAATTAGCACACATTATGTCTCTAATTTGCCCCCATTATGTCTCTAATTAGCCCCATTATGCCTCTTATTAGCGCCCATATGCCTCTTATTAGCGCCCATATGCCTCATTAGCCCCCATATGCCTCTAATAATCTAATTAGCCCCCATTGTGTCTCTAATTAGCCCCCATGATGCCTCTCATTAGCCCCCATTATGCATCATTAGCCCCCATATGCCTCATTAGCCCCCATATGCCTCTAATTATCCCCCATATGCCTCTAATTAGCCCCATATGCCTCCAATTAGCCCACATTATGCCTCTCATGATTATCCCCTATTATGCCCCCAGCAGCCACATTTTTTATAAAATAAAAAACCACTTACCTCTCCTGCTCCTGGACGCCGCCTGCAATTTTCTTTCTCCTCAGTCGACTGTGCTCTGAACTGGCCCGCACAGCGTGAGGACACAGAGCGCCCTCACACCGTGCGCATCCCTGCAGAGCCGACAGCCGAGGACCAGAAAGTGGTAAATACAGAGCGTTTACCGCTTCCTGGTCCTTCGGTACTAATGAGCGCTTCCATAATGGAAGCGCTCATTAGTATTCACCGGCCTGCTTTGGGGGGAATCAGCGGGGGGGCACCTGGGGGGGCAAAGAATAACATAGGGGGGGCAGTTGCCCCCCCTCGCCCCCCTGTAGCGACACCACTACCTCATCCCCATCACGACCGCTTTAAGGGGTCACAATATCACATATCGTTGGGGTTACCCACTGAAATTGCTCATTTCTGTGGAGGACGTCACTCATATGGTGAAATCTTGTAATGAGCGAAAGAAACTCCTCACCGAATGGAATATCCCTATAGAGCAACAGAGGGACAAAGATATTGTGAATCTTCCTCCATTGAACAAGGAATGGACCATGCTCTCCTACAGCAGAACACACAAGAGATGACTGTCGACTACATCTGACAGGATGCCCACTTGCCTTGAATAGCCTATGTACCTGGCTTCTACATGGACCTACTTCCAATGGTTACTGTAAGCGGCATAATGCCGTATTGGTTTCCCCCTTTGCTGTTTTTTTTGTTTGAAACAATTTTCTGTATTCAGCATAATTGTTTTATGGTTCCCTCAGGTATCTTTAAGGGGCAACAGCATTACCTATATAGGGTACATGGAGGTTAAATTGATGTCTCTTAATGTCAAGGGGCTGAATAGTCCTCAGAAGAGGGCTCATGCTTGGAGGGAGGCGATAGCTGCTCACGCGGATGTCTTCTGTGTGCAGGAATCTCACTTGCTGCAATCAGATGCCCACCGAATGCAGCATCGCCTTTACCCAACTATCATACATGCACACAATCAGAAAAAAACAAAAGGAGTCTTTATAGCAGTAAGAAACACAATGGTTTGCTCGTTTATTACAAAACAGATAGATAACAAAGGTAGATTTATTATTTAAATCTGCTCCATTAATAATATAGTATACACCCTGGTTAATATATATGTGCCAAATGTACACCAATTGGCCTTCTTGAGACGACTCATTAAAAAAAAAAATAGGATGAAGCAAGGCAAACTAATTCTGTTCGGTGATTTTAATATGGTAGTTGACCCTGCAGTAGACTCCACTAATAAAAGCCGACCTTTAGAATCAGGTATATCAACATTCCTACGTACAGAAGGACTTATTGATGTTTGGAGGGCCTAACATAGCGCTGAACGGGATTTCACTTATTTTTTTCCACCCTATTCTTCCTATTCTCGACTAGACATGTTTCTGGTGGATCGTACCACCCTATTCCACTCAACCTCCACTACGATAGGTCTCATTAAATGGTCAGACCATGCCCTTAAGGAACAATTCCAATCACATAGAACAACAATGTGGAGAAATAACACCTTCATACTAGGACATGAGAAATATGCTCAGGAAATAACAAAGGCCTTAAAAGAATACTTCAAGATTAATGCAAACTCAGTGTCTGACCCATACATTGTATGACAGGCCCACAAAGCAATACGTATGGGGATTACTGATTAAGATTGGTCACCAGGAGAGGAAAGCTAGGGAGAAAAATCTAGACACTGCATTAGCTAAGATAGCCACATTGAAACAGAGCAACAAACAAAAACCAACAATAGCCCTCTTGGCAGATATACTAGCTGAGAGAGATACAGTGGATATAAAAACTCTACACACCCCTGTTAAAATGTCAGGTTTCTGTGATGTAAAAAAATGAGACAAAGATAAATCATTTCAGAACTTTTTCCACCTTTAATGTGACCTATAAACTGTACCACTCAATCTTTTAGGTGGAGGGAAGAAAACAAAAAAAAATAATAATAATGTGGTTGCATAAGTGTGCACACCCTCCTATAACTGGGGATGTAGCTGTGTTCATAATTAAGCAATCACTTTCAAAATCATGTTAAATAGGAGTCAGCAAACACCTGCCATCATTTAAAGTGCCTCTGATTAACCCCAAATAAAGTTCAGCTGCTCTAGTTGGTCTTTCCTGAAATTTTCTTAGTCGCATCCCACAGCAAAAGCCATGGTCCACAGAGAGCTTCCAAAGCATCAGAGGGATCTCATTGTTAAAAGGTATTAGTCAGGAGAAGGGTACAAAAGAATTTTCAAGGCATTAGATATATCATGGAACTGAAGACAGTCATCATCAAGTGGAGAAAATATGGCACAACAGTGACATTACCAAGAACTGGACGTCCCTCTAAAATTGATGAAAAGACGAGAAGAAAACTGGTCTGGGAGGCTACCAAGAGGCCTACAGCAACATTAAAGGAGCTGCAGGAATATCTGGCAAGTACTGGCTGTGTGGTACATGTGACAACAATCTACCTTATTCTTCATATGTCTGGGCTATGGGGTAGAGTGGCAAGACGAAAGCCTTTTCTTACAAAGAAAAACATCCAAGTCAGGCTACATTTTGCAAAAACACATGTGGAAAAAGGCGTTAAGGTCTGATGAAACCAAGGTTGAACTTTTTGGCCATAATTCCAAAAGATATGTTTGGCTCAAAAACAACACTGCACATCACCAAAAGAACACCATACCCACAGTGAAGCATGGTGGTGGCAGCATCATGCCAAGGGGCTGTTTTTCTTCAGCTGGAATTGGGGCCTTAGTTAAGCTAGAGGGAATTATGAACAGTTCCAAATATCAGTCAATATTGGCACAAAACCTTCAGGCTTCTGCTAGAAAGCTGAACATGAAGAGGAACTTCGTATTTCAGCATGACAACGACCCAAAGCATACATCCAAATCAACAAAGGAATGGCTTCACCAGAAAAAGATTAACGTTTTGGAATGGCCCAGCCAGAGCCAAGACCTGAATCTGATTGAAAATCTGTGGGGTGATCTGAAGAGGGCTGTGCACAGGAGATGCCCTCACTATCTGACAGATTTGGAGTGTCTTTGCAAAGAAGAGTGGGCAAATCTTGCAAAGTCAAAATATGCCATGCTGATAGACTCATACCCAAAAAGGCTGAGTGCTGTAATAAAATCCAAAGGTGCTTCAACAAAGTATTAGTTTTATTTTACCGTATTATTTTATTTTTCAATTTTTTCTTCCCTCCACCTAAAAGATTTCAGTTTGTTTTTCAATTGAGTAGTACAGTTTATAGGTCACATTAAAGGTGGAAAAAGTTCATTTTTTTTACAGCACAGAAACCCGACATTTTAACAGGGTTGTGTAGACTTTTTATATCCACTGTAGATTGAAAACGCTTTAACAGTTTAACTATGAGAAAGCTCTGTCACGGACGAAATCTAGGTATTATGCCCAAGGGAATAAAGCGGGTAAACTACTGTCCTCCAAATTAAAAGCAGCGCATACTAGATCTCAAATATCTTATATCTTACCCCCCCCCCCCCCCCGACAAATGGGAAGCTCATAGACCCCAGAGATATAGCAGATCAATTTAGAGCTTATTATGAAAAACTATATAATCTCAAATATCAAATCCCACCACCGGACTCTTACACTGAATTAGAGCTGAATTTTCTAACAAAAGCTTCCCTCCCTTCTCTATCTATCGACCAACAAAATCAACTCAACGGCCCCATTTTAGAAGAGGATATTGAAAAGGTGATTAAATCTCTTCCCATGGGCCAGTCACCGGGCCCGGATGGTTTATCAGGTGAATATTATAAACAATTCCCACACCTGACTTCTATATATGGTAGCGCTGCCACAGGCATACTTTTCTCAGCCGAAATGCAAATGGCACTGATAATTACCCTTCCTAAACCAGGTAAACCAGACAACATTCCACAAAACTTTAGGCCCATTTTGTTGCTAAACGCAGACATAAACATCTTCTCCAAATTGATAGCAAACCGACTAGCCCCTATTTTGCCTTCGCTTATCGAAGCAGACCAAACAGGTTTTATCAAGGGACGCCAGGCAGCGGATAACACTAGAATCACGCCAGGGATGTCCCCTCTCACCACTAATATTCATCCTAGCCCTAGAGCCCCTAGCACAATATATTAGACATAGTGAAGATATAAAAGGAATCACCATCGGCAACTGTATTCACAAAATGACATTATACGCGGATGACATCATCCTGGCACTCACTGAACCGAGACTATCCCTGAGCAGGGCTATGGAGGTCATATCCTCGTTTGGGGTTCTGTCATATTACAAAATTAATGAGGCTAAGTCACAAGCCTTGCCAATCCAGATTCTTAAGTCTATGTTCCAGTTGGATTGGCAATCCACTAATATTACCTACTTGGGGGTTCATTTAACATATCCATGCTCAATTATCTATCAGCACAATTTTATGCCATTACTGAACACTCTAGAAAGTCGCGCAGCCGGCATCATCTTCTTTCTTCTTCTTCCAGGACCTGCCAAACGACCTTTGATGATGTAATCGCGCTCACTACGTGGTGAGCGCAGTGACATCAGCGCAGGTCCTGCTGAATGAAGATAGAAATCTTCTATCTTCATTCAGCAGGACCTGCGCTGACATCACCGCGCTCACCACGTGGGGAGCGTGGTTACGTCATCAAAGGTCGTTTGGCAGGTCCTGAAAGAAGAAGAAAGAAGACGATGCAGGCTGCGCGAACAACAGGATGAGGTGAGTCAATTTATTTTTATTTTTTAACCCCTACAGCCACATTTTACTTAGCATTCTGTATTAAGAATGCTATTATTTTCCCTTATAACCATGTTATAAGGGAAAATAATAAAATATACAGAAGACCGATCCCAAACCCGAACTTCAGTGAAGAAGTCCGGGTTCGGATCTGGGTACCACAGTCAGTTTTTTATCACGAGCGTGCAAAACGCATTGCACCCGCGCGATAAAAACTCGGAGCGCAGTCGCAGTGAAAACTGACTGCCATTGCGTACCTACTCGCACGATTTTCCCTTTTCGCAGACGCAACGCATCCGGACATAATCCGGAAACGCTCGTCTGCAAGGACCCTGGGATTTTCCATTATAGCGTTTTCGTTTTTCATGCCCCGCCTTCCCATAGTCCTAACTTTCTTATTTTTCCATTCACATAGCCTTATGAGGGCTTATTTTTTGCGGGACAAGTTGTACTTTCTATTGGCACCATTTACGGTTGCATACCATGTAGTAGGGAGCGGGAAAAAAATGCAATTCTGATAAAGGTTTTTATTTTATTCTATTTACACTGTACACGATGCAGTAAAATTGACCTGTTATCTTCATTCTCCAGGTCAGTATGGTTCCAACGATACCACACAGTATCATTTTTCTTGAGTTTTAATACTGAAAAACAAATTAAAACCTTTTAGCTATGTGTACGGGGTTGCATGAGGGCTAATTTTTTGCGGGATGATCTGTTCTTTTCAGTGATACCAATTTTAAGTGTGTGCGACTTTTTGATCACTTTTTATAAAAAAATGATTGGGTAGTTGAAGTGGCAAATTGGCTGTTTTTATTTTTTTCCCGCTACGCCATTTGCCGTATGCCATTAATATTGTTATATTTTAATAGTATGGGTGTTTTTGCACGCGGCGATGCCCATGATGTTTATTTTTTTATTGGTTAGGTATTTTTATTTTAAGAAAAGGGGGGTGATTCGAACTTTTACGTTTTTTTTTTTTTTTTTTTATATTTGTAAAAACTTTTTTTAAACTTTTTTTTTACTTGGGTGACAATAACTGGCAATCATTCGATTGCCCATAGTATTCAGTGAATAGGAATAGCCATCATTGAAGACTTCATTTGCACTATATCAATACAAGGCTGCCACCTAGTGGCCTGTATTGATATATACATCTAATTGACTCTGAAGCCTGCTTGAGGCTTCGGTCAATTAGAGCAAGGTAACAGGTCCCCCGATCTCAGCCGGGGAACGCTGTTACCGGACCGGAAGCGCGCGACTTCCTGTTCTGCGCAGATGCCGTGGTCACATTTGACCACGGCATCTGAAAGGTAAGATGTATGCGATCAGCCTTATTTAAAATAGCAGATACCCCGTGGCTAAGGCACCGGCTGCACGCGCGAGTGGGAGCCATGTTTAGGGATCGGACCCATGACGTACAGCTATGTCATGGGTCCTTAAAGGGTTAAGTAGAATTTACCAAGGAGTTCCTGCGTGTTGTTGGAGAGATTGTGGACAAACAGGAACCTTACTACACACTTTGTGGAGCTGCTCCAAATTGGCGACGTATTGGCAAGAGATCTTTGCATTAATTTCAGAAATATGTAGCACAAACGTTAGGCCAATATCGTCTTTGGCATTACTATTTTTAGGTTTACAACAATTTGCGTTGCCAATTAGACCACTCATAGGCCATATCCTTATTAGCGCCAAGTTGGTGAGAACACGTCATTGGAAAAAGCTACATTCCCCACAAATAGAGGAAGTTTACCAAACCCTAAATACAACATGCCGATATGAGAAAATGGTACCGAATACACAGATTAATAGAGAGCGTGTGGAAAAAATATGGGCGCCATGGTTGAAACATGCTAAATACTCATCTTGATAACTCTTGACAGAAACGTATAAACAATCCAAACTAGTGAACTAGATGAGATATGAGGAACCGGAGTTGCAGTTAATTTAATTCTGTTTATTTGATGATTCACTTTTGATGTTGATACACATAGAGGTACTAGGTAGGCAGAATCCAAGTGGATGCCCTAGTGCCTATACTTAAGATATAACGTATAATCACATTTGAATATACTTACCCCATGGAGTGAGATGAGGGGGTGATATTATGCAGATTATAATGTATATTTCAATGCACGTGGCTGCGTCCACGAAAAGTGTATTCTCTCTCAATGTAATGTTAAAAAATTCAATAAAAAAGATTGAAACTAAAGCATAATATCCTGGCTGCCACTAGAGGGAGCTTAGAAGCTAACTGTATACTGCCATGTACTGCACTTAAAGGGCATCTGTCAGCATATTTGTACCTGTTACATGTGAGCTTGGCAGCTGAAGATATCTGTGTTGGTCTCATGTTCATATGTGCCTGCATTGCTAAGAAAAATGGTGTTTAAAGATATTCAAATGAGCCTCTAGGAGCAACGGGGGCGTTGCCGTTACTTCTAGAAGCTCTGCTCTCTTTGCAACTGCCGTGTCCTCTCCACTTTAAGTGACAGGGCAGTGAGAAGGTCATCACACCTGAGCCTGTCAATAAAAGAACAGAGGGTGCAGAGCGAGCAGAGCCTCTAGGTGTAACAGCAACTACTAAAGGCTCATGATTTGGAAATTATTGCATGCTGTTTTTATAAAAATTTTATACAGCATCCCAACTTTTTGGGAATTGGGGTTGTAAGCTGTCCCCACTAGGGGGAGGTCCGTGCATAGCAATTACCACTTAACTCAAATGAAGCTGTAAAAATCATTTTGCACTGACCTCGACTTGTTTTGACCTTGCTTACTCTTTTATATGTATCTTTCGTCCTGTATTTTGACCGCTGCTTATATTTGCAATGTTTGTGTATTTACCCACACCTCTCTCCCTGCCTACTTGCACGGTCTACCCTACGCGACGGTGTACAACTGGACGACGTTACCTAAACTGAGTACATGCTGGGCCTTAAAGGGAACAATGAAACTGGAGAAAATAAAAAACAAAGTGACAGGCAGGCATGGAGGGGTAAATACACGAACAATGCAAATATAAGCAGCGGTCAAAATACAGGACGAAAGATACATATAAAAGAGTAAGCAAGGTCAAAGCAAGCCGAGGTCAGTACCAGGAGGTCACGTCAGTACAAAGGAATAATCAAATCACAACAAACACAAGCCGAGGTCCGAATGCCAGGAGGTCATGTCAATGCAGAGGAAACAGCAGAAGCGGGGTCAAGGAAACAGAGCCGAGGTCAAGGTACAATGCAAACCAATACAGAGAACTTGGTAAATGAAAAGACCTTACTCACAGGCAACCTGTGGCCAGTAGGCTGCCTGTTTAAATAGTCCTGGCTGGTGAGTCACATGACGTGGCTGACGTCACGTGACTCAGCAGCCCAACTCAGCCGAGCACCGATCATCACCGATCATCATTATCGGCGCTAGGCTCTCCTGCAGCTCACCTGCTGTCATGGAGACGAGGACGCAGGCTACGTCCCTGTCCCTCTCCTTGCGCAGGGTGACGGCGGTGCTGCGAAGGAAGCGCGCGTCGCCGGCCCCTCATTACAAGTGATACATGTAATGTTAGGAGGGAAGGGTTTAGGTTGAGAATTTGGTATGGGGGTGGGGGGGCTCTACATAAGAAAAATGGAGGAGATTTATCAAAAGTAGTGTGAAGGAAAACTGGCTTACCAATCCGACTCCACCTTATAATTTCCAAAAGAGCTCTGAAAAATGAAAGGTGGAGTCTGACACCACTTTTAAGAAATCTCTCATTGTTTCTGATTGTACAAATAAGTATCATTCCGGCAGGAAGGCAGCACCCCTTTGAAATGTAATGGATGAGGACACAGTTGATGAAGAGTTAATCATTTCTAAGTTGGATGTAGATCTGTATTAGTAATCATTCTTGATATGCTAAGAAATCTTGGGTGCCTCAGGTATTCACGCTGACAGCTGAGAAGCAGTAGCCGAGGACTCCGAGCAGGTTATGGGTAATTAGTGACTATATCGTAATACCTTGTATCTTAGATACAAAAACATCCCAGATGTACCGAGCGTGGCCGCTGCCTGACAGCACAGCACAGCAAGCAACAATTAGAGGTTTTCTGAATTATTCAGGCTAAGCTTGTGGGAATCGTTCTGCCGGCAGACTCGCATTATTCTGTTCTACACTGACAGATACATCTGGGAATTTTATCTCAGGCCTGCCTACTTATGAGAGTCATTTGGGGAGATTTATCAAGGATGGTGTTTCATGTCGGTCTTTTAAATCTCCTGCACTGCCATAGGATGCGCCTAATTTATGGCTTTCTTTATAAATTGGTTGCAATGTCCATATTTCTTACAGGGTTTTCCAGGACTTTACTATTGAGGACTTATCCTTAGTATCAATTTCAGATTGACAGGGGTCCGACTCCCACCACCCCTGCTGATCATCTATTTTCATGAGCTGCGACGTCAAAACCTAAATGGCAGAAAAATAGAAGAAACTGCGGCACTCCAAGTCTTCCAAAAATTTCCGTGTTTATTTTCACCAAACAAGCGACGTTTCGACTCTATGAGTCTTTTTCAAGCTCGAGAGACTGGTGGTGGGAATGTCATGGTTTGGGGCTGCATGAGTGCTGCCGGCTGTGGGGAGCGACAGTTCATTGAGGGAACCATGAATGCCAACATGTACTGTGACCTACTGAAAGAGAGCATGATCCCCTACCTTCGGAAACTGGACCGCAGGTCAGTATTCCAACATGATAATGACCCCAAACAGACCTCCAAGACGACGACTGCCTTGCTAAAGAAACTGAGGGAAAAGGTGCTGGACTGGCCAGGCATGTCTCCAGACCTAATCCCTATCGAGCATCTGTGGGGCATCCTCAAACGGAAGGTGGAGGAGCGCAATGTTTCTAACATTCACCAGCTCTGTCATGGAGGAGGGGAAGAGGATTCCAGTGGCAACCTGTTAAACTCCATGGCCAAGAGAGTTAAGGCAGTGATGGAAAATAATGGTGGCCACACAAAATATTAACACTCAAGTGAATAGTGTCACATAGTTTCAACACATGTAATGCCCCCCTTGCCAATCCCCCTTGCCAATCCTAAAAAAAAGTCTATGAATAACCAGTGAATAGTTAGGCCCGGTTCATATCGCAGTTTCGTTTTCTGTTTTTCTGCTCCGTCAGAAGAGCAGAGCAACAATAAAAAAAAAAATGGATCCTGTATTTTAAGCATCCGTTATGCTCAGTTATGAAAATTTTGCATCCGTTTTAGGCATTTCCATCTGAGATCTGTTATTTTAGAGGGGGGAAAAATCCTACACAAAGTCTGTCTAAAATAACGGATCTCAGACGTAAATAGTTAAAAAGGGTGCAAAATGTGCATAATTGAGCATAACAGATGCCTGAAATAAAGGATCAGGTTTTTTTTTGGTTTTTTTTATGTATCAGAAGAACGGAAAACGAAACGGTGATGCGAATCTGGCCTAACATCTAAAGAAACACAGATGAATTTTAGAGGAATATGTTGCTGCATGCCCATTATTATTATTATTATTATAAATCGGATAATCTTGACATCACTTGTGCACAATTGGGACTAATTGTAGCTACCTCTGGTTAGGATAAGACCTAGAGCACTTTACATGTAGCATTCTTCTTCTAACTCATGTTCCGGGACAACTTATGCAAGTCCAAAACTGTGGAGATTTGTGTTACCTAATTTAAACAATTTGTGTAACTTGAATGATTGCCTCCTAATAGAGCATGACATTGAACAAGAGTACATTGGCATTTGTCCATCAGAATGTGAAATCACACAGGGGCTAATTATACAAGGGACCAGACTGTAGTTGTAACTCGATAGCATAGATGCTGCTTGTTCTACAGCCGCCCATTTATCAAGCTGCTCATCCTAATTATTACACCAGCCTTTCAATGTGGCTTCTGTTACTACACAAAAAGGGGGAGGGAGAGGTCGCTCACTTTATTGACATCCACTCATTGGGGGCAGTTTTGTGGCACTCCATGTGGTGGGATATCTGCCCCTCTCCGAGGCTAACCGAAGGATAGAATGACACTGTTCTGGGGTACTTCCATGCTTAGGAGGTATTAATGCATAGTGGGTAATGGACCCCTTAATGTAAATCAGTTGGATAGTAGAGACAGGATAGAGAGGCTGAATTGACATCTGTAATTTTTTCATTAGAATCTGCTTTGTTAGGGCTTATGCACATGACCGTATGTATTTTGCAGTCCCTAAAAAACGGATCCGCAAAAAATATGGATGACGTCCGTGTGCATTCTGTATTTTGCGGAACGGAACAGCTGGCCTCTAATAGAACAGTCCTATCCTTGTCCGTAGTGGGGATAATAATAGGACATGTTCTATTGTTTTGCGGAACGAACATATCCCAGATAAACACTTTAACACAGCGTGATTAGGTTAAATAGATCCCTGTGTAGTAAGTGATTGGTATCCTCAGGGGCGTTTCTAGGGTCTTAAAAGATCCGGGGCCTAAGCCCCAATGCATATGGCAAAATTCTCTAAGTCGACCCCCCTTCTGCATACTATAGCACTAAAGACATTTTACTGTACTTGCTATACAGCAGCACATACCTCTCACATCCAGTACCTCCCAGGTGACATCTTCTCTAATGAAGATCTTCTCTGTCATCATCTCCATTCGGTCCGGACAATTTCTTTCAGCCGTGCCTCATCTCTGCTCACAGACATCTTAGCTTCCTCAATTTTCCATCATCCTCCCCCAACCTCAAGTCCCAAGAATGCTATCCTGCTGCTTGCTGTGCTCCCCAATACCCCCAGATATTATCCTAAAGACAAATTAGTGAAATACAGATAGTCCCCCCTCATAGCAATAGTGCTCCTCAAAGTCCCACTAATAGTAATTCCCTTCTAGAATGCCCTCATTAGTGATATTGCCCCCTACAGTGCCCCCAACAGTGATAGTGCTCCCCAAGAGTGCTCTATTAGTCGAAGAGCCCTCCAGTATTAATAATGCCCTCACAGAGCCCCCAATAGAAATAGGGCCCCCTAATGTTCCACCAGTGGTAAAAAAGCTCTCTACAGACCTCTCAATAGTAATGAGGTCCCTCATAGTGCTCTTAGTAGAAATAAGGTGGATCTATAAGTCCCTCCTATAGAGTCCCCAGTAGTAATAAGAATGCCTTTAACCACCTCCGGACCGCTGTACGCACAGACGCGTCCTGGAGGTGGTTGATTCATTCCGAGTGGACGCATATACGCGTCATCTCGCGAGATGCGAGATTTCCTGTGAACGCGCGCACACAGGCGCGCGCGCTCACAGGAACGGAAGGTAAGAGAGTTGATCTCCAGCCTGCCAGCGGCGATCGTTCGCTGGCAGGCTGGAGATGTGTTTTTTTTAACCCCTAACAGGTATATTAGACGCTGTTTTGATAACAGCATCTAATATACCTGCTACCTGGTCCTCTGGTGGTCCCATTTGTTTGGATCGACCACCAGAGGACACAGGTAGCTCAGTAAAGTCCCACCAAGCACCACTACACTACACTACACCCCCCCCCGTCACTTATTAACCCCTTATTAGCCCCTGATCACCCCTGATCACCCCATATAGACTCCCTGATCACCCCCCTGTCATTGATCACCCCCCTGTCATTGATCACCCCCCTGTCATTGATTACCCCCCTGTAAAGCTCCATTCAGACGTCCGCATGATTTTTACGGATCCACTGATAGATGGATCGGATCCGCAAAACGCATCCGGACGTCTGAATGAAGCCTTACAGGGGCATGATCAATGAATGTGGTGATCACCCCATATAGACTCCCTGATCACCCCCCTGTAAAGCTCCATTCAGATGTCCGCATGATTTTTACGGATCCACTGATAGATGGATCGGATCCGCAAAACGCATCCGGACGTCTGAATGAAGCCTTACAGGGGCATGATCAATGACTGTGGTTATCACCCCATATAGACTCCCTGATCACCCCCCTGTCATTGATCACCCCCCTGTCATTGATTACCCCCCTGTAAAGCTCCATTCAGACGTCCGCATGATTTTTACGGATCCACTGATAGATGGATCGGATCCGCAAAACGCATCCGGACGTCTGAATGAAGCCTTACAGGGGCATGATCAATGACTGTGGTTATCACCCCATATAGACTCCCTGATCACCCCCCTGTCATTGATTACCCCCCTGTAAAGCTCCATTCAGACGTCCGCATGATTTTTACGGATCCACTGATAGATGGATCGGATCCGCAAAACGCATCCGGACGTCTGAATGAAGCCTTACAGGGGCATGATCAATGACTGTGGTGATCACCCCATATAGACTCCCTGATCACCCCCCTGTCATTGATTACCCCCCTGTCATTGATCACCCCCCTGTAAAGCTCCATTCAGACGTCCGCATGATTTTTACGGATCCACTGATAGATGGATCGGATCCGCAAAACGCATCCGGACGTCTGAATGAAGCCTTACAGGGGCATGATCAATGACTGTGGTTATCACCCCATATAGACTCCCTGATCACCCCCCTGTCATTGATTACCCCCCTGTAAAGCTCCATTCAGACGTCCGCATGATTTTTACGGATCCACTGATAGATGGATCGGATCCGCAAAACGCATCCGGACGTCTGAATGAAGCCTTACAGGGGCATGATCAATGACTGTGGTGATCACCCCATATAGACTCCCTGATCACCCCCCTGTCATTGATTACCCCCCTGTCATTGATCACCCCCCTGTAAAGCTCCATTCAGACGTCCGCATGATTTTTACGGATCCACTGATAGATGGATCGGATCCGCAAAACGCATCCGGACGTCTGAATGAAGCCTTACACGGGCGTGATCAATGACTGTGGTTATCACCCCATATAGACTCCCTGATCACCCCCCTGTCATTGATCACCCCCCCTGTCATTGATCACCCCCCCTGTCATTGATCACCCCCCTGTCATTGATCACCCCCCTGTCATTGATCACCCCCCTGTCATTGATCAACCCCCTGTCATTGATCAACCCCCCTGTCATTGATCACCCCCCTGTCATTGATCACCCCCCTGTAAGGCTCCATTCAGACATTTTTTTGGCCCAAGTTAGCGGAATTATTATTTTTTTTTCTTACAAAGTCTCATATTCCACTAACTTGTGACAAAAAATTAAATCTCACATGAACTCCCCATACCCCTCACGGAATCCAAATGCGTAAAATTTTTTAGACATTTATATTCCAGACTTCTTCTCACGCTTTAGGGCCCCTAGAATGCCAGGGCAGTATAAATACCCCACATGTGACCCCATTTCGGAAAGAAGACACCCCCAGGTATTCCGTGAGGGGCATATTGAGTCCATGAAAGATTGAAATTTTTGTCCCAAGTTAGCGGAACGGGAGACTTTGTGAGAAAAAAATAAAAAATATCAATTTCCGCTAACTTGTGCCAAAAAAAAAAAATTTCTATGAACTCGCCATGCCCCTCATTGAATACCTTGGGGTGTCTTCTTTCCAAAATGGGGTCACATGTGGGGTATTTATACTGCCCTGGCATTCTAGGGGCCCCAAAGCGTGAGAAGAAGTCTGGTATCCAAATGTCTAAAAATGCCCTCCTAAAAGGAATTTGGGCCCCTTTGCGCATCTAGGCTGCAAAAAAGTGTCACACATCTGGTATCGCCGTACTCAGGAGAAGTTGGGGAATGTGTTTTGGGGTGTCATTTTACATATACCCATGCTGGGGTGAGATAAATATCTTGGTCAAATGCCAACTTTGTATAAAAAAATGGGAAAAGTTGTCTTTTGCCAAGATATTTCTCTCACCCAGCATGGGTATATGTAAAAAGACACCCCAAAACACATTCCCCAACTTCTCCCGAGTACGGAGATACCAGATGTGTGACACTTTTTTGCAGCCTAGGTGGGCAAAGGGGCCCATATTCCAAAGAGCACCTTTCGGATTTCACTGGTCATTTACCTACTTACCACACATTAGGGCCCCTGGAAAATGCCAGGGCAGTATAACTACCCCACAAGTGACCCCATTTTGGAAAGAAGACACCCCAAGGTATTCCGTGAGGGGCATGGCGAGTTCCTAGAATTTTTTATTTTTTGTCACAAGTTAGTGGAAAATGATGATTTTTTTTTTTTTGATTTTTTTTTTCATACAAAGTCTCATATTCCACTAACTTGTGACAAAAAATAAAAACTTCCATGAACTCACTATGCCCATCAGCGAATACCTTGGGGTCTATTCTTTCCAAAATGGGGTCACTTGTGGGGTAGGTATAATTCCCTGGTATTTTAGGGGCCCAAATGTGTGGTAAGGAGTTTGAAATCAAATTCTGTAAAAAATGACGAGTGAAATCCGAAAGGTGCTCTTTGGAATATGGGCCCCTTTGCCCACCTAGGCTGCAAAAAAGTGTCACACATCTGGTATCTCCGTACTCAGGAGAAGGTGGGGAATGTGTTTTGGGGTGTCATTTTACATATACCCATGCTGGGTGAGATAAATATCTTGGTCAAATGCCAACTTTGTATAAAAAAATGGGAAAAGTTGTCTTTTGCCAAGATATTTCTCTCACCCAGCATGGGTATATGTAAAAAGACACCCCAAAACACATTCCCCAACTTCTCCTGAGTACGGAGATACCACATGTGTGGCACTTTTTTGCAGCCTAGGTGGGCAAAGGGGCCCATATTCCAAAGAGCACCTTTTGGATTTCACTGGTCATTTACCTACTTACCACACATTAGGGCCCCTGGAAAATGCCAGGGCAGTATAACTACCCCACAAGTGACCCCATTTTGGAAAGAAGACACCCCAAGGTATTCCGTGAGGGGCATGGCGAGTTCCTAGAATTTTTTATTTTTTGTCACAAGTTAGTGGAAAATGATGATTTTTTTTATATATTTTTTTTTTTCATACAAAGTCTCATATTCCACTAACTTGTGACAAAAAATAAAAACTTCCAAGAACTCACTATGCCCATCAGCGAATACCTTGGGGTCTCTTCTTTCCAAAATGGGGTCACTTGTGGGGTAGTTATACTGCCCTGGCATTCTAGGGGCCCAAATGTGTGGTAAGGAGTTTGAAATCAAATTCTGTAAAAAATGACGAGTGAAATCCGAAAGGTGCTCTTTGGAATATGGGCCCCTTTGCCCACCTAGGCTGCAAAAAAGTGTCACACATCTGGTATCTCCGTATTCAGGAGAAGTTGGGGATGTGTTTTGGGGTGTCTTTTTACATATACCCATGCTGGGTGAGAGAAATATCTTGGCAAAAGACAACTTTTCCCATTTTTTTATACAAAGTTGGCATTTGACCAAGATATTTATCTCACCCAGCATGGGTATATGTAAAATGACACCCCAAAACACATTCCCCAACTTCTACTGAATACGGAGATACCAGATGTGTGACACTTTTTTGCAGCCTAGGTGGGCAAAGGGGCCCACATTCCAAAGAGCACCTTTCAGATTTCACTGGTCAGTTTTTACAGAATTTGATTTCAAACTCCTTACCACACATTTGGGCCCCTAGAATGCCAGGGCAGTATAACTACCCCACAAGTGACCCCATTTTGGAAAGAAGAGACCCCAAGGTATTTCGTGATGGGCATAGTGAGTTCATGAAAGTTTTTATTTTTTGTCACAAGTTAGTGGAATATGAGACTTTGTAAGAAAAAAAAAAAAAAAATCATCATTTTCCGCTAACTTGTGACAAAAAATAAAAAGTTCTATGAACTCACTATGCCCATCAGCGAATACCTTAGGGTGTGTACTTTCCGAAATGGGGTCATTTGTGGGGTGTTTGTACTGTCTGGGCATTGTAGAACCTCAGGAAACATGACAGGTGCTCAGAAAGTCAGAGCTGCTTCAAAAAGCGGAAATTCACATTTTTGTACCATAGTTTGTAAACGCTATAACTTTTACCCAAACCATTTTTTTTTTACCCAAACATTTTTTTTTTATCAAAGACATGTAGAACTATAAATTTAGAGCAAAATTTATATATGGATGTCATTTTTTTTGCAAAATTTTACAACTGAAAGTGAAAAATGTCATTTTTTTGCAAAAAAATCGTTAAATTTCGATTAATAACAAAAAAAGTAAAAATGTCAGCAGCAATGAAATACCACCAAATGAAAGCTCTATTAGTGAGAAGAAAAGGAGGTAAAATTCATTTGGGTGGTAAGTTGCATGACCGAGCAATAAACGGTGAAAGTAGTGTAGGTCAGAAGTGTAAAAAGTGGCCTGGTCTTTCAGGGTGTTTAAGCACTGGGGGCTGAGGTGGTTAATGTCCCCTGGATTTACAATACCCTTACAGTGCCCCCAGTATTTATATCGCCCCTACTGTTATAATGCTCACCCTGAAGTGCCCCCAGTATTTATAACGCCCCCTGCATTGCCCCCTGTAGTTATATTCCTCCCTTTAGTGCCCTCAGAAATCATAATTTCTCAGCCCCTCCACCGTACAGTCCCATGTATTTCCCTCCCTCCCATGTAAATAACATCACACTATCTCTCCTGTCCTCTCCAAAACCAAAATACAGTCCCATGTAAATAACATCACTCCACTCCCTTCAGCCCCTCCAATATCTAGTCCCATGTAAATAAAATCACTCCCTCCCCCACCTGCCTTCAACATACAGTCCCATGTAAATAACATCACCCCCTCTCAGCCACCTCCAACCAACAGTCCCATGTAAATAACATCTCCCCCTCCCCAGGCACCTCCAAATTCAGTCCCATGTAAATAACATCACCCCCTCAACATTACCTGCCATGTAAATAACATCACTCCCTCCCACAGCTGCCTTTAACATACAGTCCCATGTAAATGACATCACCCTGACCCAGCCACCTCTAACATACAGTCCCATGTAAATAACATTGCTCCCTTCAGCCCTAACATACAGTCCCAGTTAAATAACCACAACTCCCAGCATTACTCTGCCTCCCACACTGAGAATCTATCCCTTCACTTACCTCCCCTCATGTTGCACACCTCACCACAGCTTCTTCCCCAGGACTTCTTCTCTTCACTGCTCAGCGCCATCCTCTCCTTCACTGGTCACATGATGGTCATCATCGCAGGTCCTTCTCAACCACTGCCTTTAGCACTGATCACATGATTGTGATGTCATCACAGGTCCTTCATCTCTTGCAGTGCATTAGATTCAAATGTATTGTAGTCCTGAGGACTGCAAAACAGTTGTTTCTATCTGGCAGGCAGTACATTCGGGGCCTGGGACAAAACATCAGGAGCCCAGGCCCCAAATGTTTTAACCTAGCAACACCCCTAGGTATCCTCCTGTTATACATATACTATAATATTATTTCTTTTTTTTTTACAGAGATGAGGAGTTGGAATTTGGATGGGAGCCATAAATGGTAATGGCTGCCATAATATCTTCACCTTCTTCTGGATGCAATTCTAAAAACTCCTTTTAAATCCCCTTTTCTCCACAGTGTGCACACTGTTCAAGTCTATATACTCTACATGTTAATATGCATTACACGTTAATAATTCTGCACATACAAATCATGCGCCCCCACACCGTATAGCAAATATGTGTAACCAAGCACATACCAAACAGTGCAACTCATGAGGTACCTGTCAGGTCCCAATTATTTCATCCATATGTTATAGGAGATAAACTAATCCAGAATTTGTCACAGGATCCTACCTACCAAGTGCCATGTACAGGGGACTTTGGACCGCCACATGCACCAGGGACCTTGCACCTCCTATAGTCACTCTTCTGAGGACAGCAATGCAATGAACATGCACAATCCAGGAATCATTCTGCACTGGTTATTAACATACATATCACCCGTGGGCAGAACTACCAGGGTAGCAGACATATCAGCTGCTATTGGGCCAAACAACTAAGGGGACCCATCTCTAATCAAAAGGTGCAGTTAGAGGTGAAATGTATGTAAGGTGGCATGGAAAACTGAATGTGTTTGCATTCTAAATTTTACATCAATTTAGACGGTTACCCTATGTGCAGGGTGTCTATTATACCAGCACTGTGACATCACTGTGTTTATTATTTCTGCACTGTGACATCACTGTTTATTATCATTATATTGTGACATCACTGTATTCTGTACATTACCCCTGTGCTGTGATATCACTGTGTGCATTTCCCCACTCTTATTACATAAGTGTGCACAATATCCCACTAGCATTATATCATTATCCCTGTACTGTAACATCCAGGGGCGTAACTATAGGGGAAGCAGGGGAAGCGGCTGCTTTGGGCCCTGACCCAGAAGGGGCCCATCCAGGAGGAGGAGGACTACAAGATTTTGTCAGGGCCCCATCAACAGTATTACACAATGAAATTATATACAGTGACAGTATAGACAGTGTAGAAAACGGATGGAACAGCTTCCGGGCCTGGTCTGAGAGAGCGATCTTTACTAGCCACAGGAATGGGGGCGGCATGAAAGGAAGGGGTTGCGAAAAAATTACTGGGGGAGGGGGGTCCCATTAAAAAATTTGCTGTGGGGCCAGGCATTTCTAGCTATGCCACTGGTAACATCACTGTGTGCATTAGGAAAACCAATCATAAACTTTTCTGAAGTCGCTGCTGAAACTGGTCATGGTGGAGACAGTGAGGCCACATTCCAAGTTACTCCAGTATTCACCCCAGTTTTCAATATTCTAATTTGTCTCAATGACTTTGATCTTCCTATATCATATCATCCTATATTGATTTGGACAATATAATTGGTGCTTTAAATTGGCAACTCTGTTATAACATTTCTGCCATGGTTGGCCCAGATCCTTAGATTCCAGACTTTACCCATGTGCTAGATTCTTCTCACCAGGGGTGGATTGGCCATAGACCTCACAGGGAAATTTCCCGGTGGGCCGATGCCCAGGGGGCTGCCTGGGCCCTCCGCTTCGCCGTCCAGTGGAAGTTTTTGGGGATGTATTTTGTGCTGGGGGAAGTATTTTGTGATGGACTGTGGTATTTGGCTCTGTTGGGGTGGTATAATGTGCCACAATATGGTATTGCTGGCTCTGCTTCCATCAAGTTGGACCCAACTACAAAACGGGGCCACTTTTAGTATTTGTTTCCAGGACCATTTTAAGTTCCCAGTCCGCCCCTGCTCCTTACCTCAAAAAGATGCCACACTATAAGGAGGATAGACTCAATAGAACTGGAATCTGAGAGAAGAAAGTGACTAGTAAGCTTTAATAAATGTAATTAACTTTTGTTACCAGTCTTCAATCCAGCAAAGCGATTCATGTACTTTTGGACATAGACCTCCAAACCATCAGCTTTCCATATGACTCTTCCTCGAGCCCATGGCCATATTTTGGCTTTGTTTTGTATGGGGAAATAATATGACCCATATGGAGGTTTATGACATCTCTAATATACCTTGGTATGCCTTCAACTTCATTCACAAACATGTTTCCATAGATGCTGTATGTATGGAGGTAGCAATGCTTCCAGATGAGTAGAGTAACTTAAAAATACTTTGCATTGCTCATCTTGTACTGATCTTTAGTTAGAAGCAGCAGTATACCCCAGAGCTGCATTCACAAGTTTTAGATTCACAACATACATGCCCATTATGATGCAGACATATGGCAAATTTTCAGCGTGAACTTCAACTTTTGAAGCCTATAGGACTTTAAATGAAGATCTTGAGTACAAGATAAGTGATGTTGAGTTACTCAACCTTTAACGTGGGTTAATTCTAGATGTAAACTGTGAAATGGTGTTCCAAAAACAGACTTGACCTTTAAAAAATCTTCAGTAAAAAACAGATCACAAACCTATTTCAGATGCTAGATCTAATTTATTGAAAACCCAATAGAAGGCCCCCTTCCCATATCCCAATGTACGTGTACGTAATGGTGATCGCACAGGGCACAGCTGAAGGACGAACTCCAATCCAATACCGCTTACTCCTTTCATCCTGCATCAGAAAATTCAAGTCCTCAAATGTCTATATCAAAATTAAAAAAGTTATGGCTGACATAATGTAGTGAGGCAAGACCACAAAAATTCCTGTGGCCCTTAAAGCCAAAATGACCTTGGTCCCAAGAGGTTAACCAACATGTATTGCCAAACCCTGCTTTGCACCATGATGTATTCTGAGGAACATTGGAATTACCAGATTTTGGCTAGATTCATATATACAGTTTTAGGTGCACTTTTTGAGAGAAAGCCAACAGTGTATCCAGCAGGCATGAGAGGTACAAGTCATTCCTTTACATTTCTCATTCCCTCAAAATAACTGCATAAAAAACTGTCACCAAACCAACATGTGTGATTGCAGCCTATTAGAAATTTTACTGCATTTATTTTTGTAATTTTTTTGTACTTTTGAAAACATAACTAATTGAATTGTAGTTCACAACGGTATGAAAACCTTCATAAACAACTGGAAACCTGAAAACAGAAGAAACCTTAACCAAGAATAGTTTACATGGCCTGAAAGAAAGCCACAACAAGCAAGATCTCTGTCCATCATTATCTGTTCCTTAGGTCAATTAGAAGCCACCGAAACCCTGAACCACCACCACCATTTCTTTCCAACGTATTTTTTTTATTTTTTTTGCTTTGGTTTGCAGCCCTCATTGCTGATATTTAACCTTTTTACTCTTGAATAATAAAAAAACACACCAATATCTTCATAGGGAATTTGCATTCTGTTCATCTGCTATTAGTTCTAGCATATCATCATTATACAGGCCGATTGGCAACTGGTTATTGCTGTGATGTTAGTACAGATCCATCCAAAATGCCAAATACATGAATCAGTGTGTCTCATAGGGGTCATCATTAAAACAAGCTGGGGAAAAAAAAATCCATAATGTGATTTTCTTGTATTAAGTGGTAAAGGGTGCCAAAATAACACTTGGCCTGTCACCCTGCAAAAGAGCCCAGCAAGACACCCTGCCACTGGTCTAGCACAACACCCAAATAACTTACCAGAATATTACCGTATATATCTTTGAATATTTTTTTTTTTTAAGAAGAGCCTGGAGGACACTGGCATGTTTCATAGAAGATCCATGCTGACTTGATCATTACGTCCACTATGAATTATTAAAATGCAATATTTGAATAAAATTATTTCACTTTAGAGGCGATGTATGCTTTATATGTTCTGTTGTAGTCATTTACATATTGCTAATTAGCATCTTGATACATCTTATTCTGAGAGTTCTTTCATCTTGTTAATCCCACAAAATGTCCTTAAGACATTGGTGCTCGATGTATATACTGAAATCCTCTGCAGTTATAGGTTATAAGACGTAAAGTTTATAAGAAAGCTACAGACTGATGTACGGGGAGTGGAATGGAGGCGATCAAGGAAGATTCAAACACAAATGCAGTCATCTTAATAGGGAAGGCATTATGGTGGAAAATGTTCTACAATATATTTGTGAACTTTTAAAACTGTAATGTAAAACAATAATATATTATAGTGTACACCTCCCTTTTATTCCATCTGAACCCTGATGAGTATTCATTTCCCAACCATTGTCTTATTAATTATTATAATGTCCAATAAAGATATTATGCAATGAAAATTATATTGCTGTATGTTGTGTTTTCTATAGGTTCTCTATTCCTTTTCATTAGGCCCTTGATGAATATAGTGAAGTGCGGCATTTGACAAATTCACAAATTTCAACAAATTTCATTAGAATTCACAGCTAAGACAATATCCCATCAGAGGGAATAATAACCACAGGTGGTATATACACTCACCTAAAGAATTATTAGGAACACCTGTTCTATTTCTCATTAATGCAATTATCTAGTCAACCAATCACATGGCAGTTGCTTCAATGCACTGAAATAACCACTCGTTACAACCGAGGTATGCAGCAAAGCATTTGTGAAGCCACAATACGCACAACCTTGAGGCGGATGGGCTATAACAGCAGAAGACCCCACCGGGTACCACTCATCTCCACTACACATAGGAATAAGAGGCTACAATTTGCACGAGCTCACCAAAATTGGACTGTTGAAGACTGGAGAAATGTTGCCTGGTCTGATAAGTCTTGATTTCTGTTGAGACATTCAAATGGTAGAGTCCGAATTTGGCATAAACAGAATGAGAACATGTATCTATCCTCTGATGGCTACTTCCAGCAGGATAATGCACCATGTCACAAAGCTCGAATCATTTCAAATTGGTTTCTTGAACATGACAAGGAGTTCACTGTACTAAAATGGCCCCCACAGTCACCAGATCTCAACCCAATAGAGCATCTTTGGGATGTGGTGGAACGGGAGCTTCGTGCCCTGGATGTGCATCCCTCAAATCTCCATCAACTGCAAGATGCTATCCTATCAATATGGGCCAACATTTCTAAAGAATGTTATCAGCACCTTGTTGAATCAATGCCACGTAGAATTAAGGCAGTTCTGAAGGCAAAAGGGGGTCCGTATTAGTATGGTGTTCCTAATAATTCTTTAGGTGAGTGTATGTATAGTTAATGTGATCACAGGGTACAACCTGTTATAAAACGTAGCCTTTAATATAATTTACATATAAAATAACAAACTCCCACAGACAAACATAGAAAAAGAACAAAAAGGAAAAAAGATGTCACCATGACGACATATATGGGATAATACTGTAATGCTCAGTGGCATTAGTCGATGATAGGCAGGGTAGACTGTCGTTGATTTGGGCCTGTCCCTGTATGTTGCCCTATACTCAGCAGCCCTGCCTATAAACGGAATGGCCGCCCTGATAAGGACGATCCCGTATTCTGGAACCTCCTGGTAGGCCCTAGGCTGACCCTATGATGTTGGTAAGTCCCTAGATGGAGGCCTAGTCTAAGTACACAGAACAAAAAATAAAATTACAGTATAGAGAGCAATGGACCACCCGCAACCTTGGATGCTGTCTCTGTAGGTGGGGAATTTCTCGAGATGTTACGTCATAGACGGTACAAAGACACTCACGTTCGTGATTCTCAATATATATATATCATCAAGTGAAAGATATCTGTGTAATATTCACACACCAAGATGCCGTACACATTTATACATACAGATGTGTTGTCAAATATATATACACAATTGGCGCCAAAAGACTGCCTCCTGACTTGGTGGCATACAATCAGGCGCCAAAGTCCCAACGCGTTTCACCCTTATTGATTGCCAGGTTCCTCAGGGGACGTTTTTAGTACAATGCTGTTTTTTGGCATCAGTAATTAGTACGGAGTAGCAAAGCAGTCAGCCAAGCCCTCAATTATGATAACATAGTTTGGCTAGTTATTTTAAATAGCCTGATAAATCCAATATTTAAATAGCTAAACAAGTCAGATATAAAGACCATATTTAAGGGCCATAAGTGGCACCTAATGTGTTAATCACTCGCCATTGGGGGTACAGTGCATGGAAATATCACCCATAAGGAGTACAGACTCCCGGACAGATATCAGAGCACATGCAGATAGATAGTCCCAATATAAATCATTTAAGTGAGGACCTCTGGAGACAATCACATATGTAATATGACATGTGTAATATTAAACAAGTAACAAGATACTACTTGCGTCTCCGGACCCAGCCTGGACGATCCCAAACTGTCCGCAGGATTAGCAGTGTAGCCACTGCCACTCCAGCCGTGCCCGTGTGCAATAAGTAATGGTGCCTCACTGTCTCAGACCCCCATGGTTCAGCCACCAACTACACCAGGACTATCTCAAGAGTTTGCAGTCTGGTGGCTCCCCTTCAGTGAAGACCAGATACCTGTATAAGGGTTAAAGTGTGAATACCAGGGCACTGCCAGGATTGCACCCTTAGAAATAGTTTTAGCCCAAACCGGTTAGTTTGTATAGTGGTTCCACACTCACTGCCCGTCCTAATGAGCCACTGCCACTGTTTTTTTCCCCTCTCCCCATTCAGAACACATGCATGTTGAAGCATAGCTATTGGCAGACAGCTATTGGAGGTACATGGATACTTTACACCTTTGATATTTGCCAGTCCAGGCGATCTGATGTATCAAGATGCAAACCACTGTCTACAATAAACATGACATTGACAAATGACGGCCTATTTACTGCAATGAGGTCATCTCCACTTGTAAGACGGCTTAGCCTCCCTTGTCCCCATATCTTTCTAGTTATATAAAATGGCTCAGTTTGCTATGGTTTCTGGTTTACAAAAAAATTGCATGTATCAGTGGTCACTTGCTAAATAAGATTACAGTCTTCTGGCCTAATTCTGTCAGTTAGTGTAAAAGTCATAAGCATAAATTATCGTAACTACGGTAACTGAGGCGGACAATCTTCACTTTATCCAATATTGTAGGGAACTTAGTTGAGGCGTCTCTTGTTTTAAGTAAGGGCTTGCACGTTGCGGCATACCATTCAGTGACTTAACCTCTTGTTCGAAGGAAATATTCATGTGAAGGAAATATTCAACACGTCGCTATAAGTGGCGATTATTTCATATTGCAATAAAGTTCAAGTTGTAGTCACATGCTAAAAAGGCATGAAGAAAAGGTTACATGGTGCATGCGGCCAGAACTTGCATTTGTACTCAACCATATTCATAGTCAGAAGACAGTCTGAGGTCTGCACCGGCAGAGTTCAAACGTATCTGAGAAACAAGTCCAAGGTCAGGGCAGGCAGCAATGGGTCAATATGGGAAACAGGCTAAGGTCAGGGCAGGCAGTGGAGAGTCCAAGTCGGTTATCAGGCAGTAGTCCTGTACACAAGTAATCAAACAGATTAACGCACCTTCACTGGTTGGCTACAAACTAGGAATCTAAAGCTCAGCCACCCTGCCCTAGGGAATGGTGCCTTAAATACCCAGAAGTGAACTGTGATAGGATGGGGAAGACTAAGGATGTTCGAGCACTGGCCCTTTAAGAGCTGGGGAGAGTGTGTGCGGGCCGAGGCAGCACACCTGTGAGAGTGCATAGGCTGCAGCCTGCAAGCGTAGAATCTGGATAGCAGCAAGCATATGGAATGCCAGTGGCTGGAACCGCTGCAGGTGGAATAAGAGAGCACACCAGTCTGGGCTGCCGGTGAAACAACTAGGAGGAGCAGGGCAGCATGTGCCACCGTCATAACATTTATTTCCTGAGCACAAAATGAATGAGGTTTGAAATTCAAAATGCCTGACCCTTACTCCATCATCTGTCATGGAGAGTTGGGAGGCCTGCACGCACAGAACATAGTAAACTGTTTATGCCAAAATTGTTGGCTCGACTGAGTGTATGGGGGTTTTAAAGGGGTTGTATATTCTTATACTATTGATGGCCTATTCTCGGGATAAGCAGCAAATATTTGATCAGTAGGGGTCCAACATTTCCACACCCCTGCTGATTAGGCTGCTTCAGAGTAGCTTTGAGGCCAAAAGTCAACACCAGAACTACACAGCTCCATTCATTGTATAGTGTATGGGGCTGGTCAATGGGAGCAGCGCTGCAGTTACAAGCTCTCTCCACTACACAATGGATGGGGCAGTGTAGTTTCAATGTCTACTTCCAAGTACTGAAGCTACAAGGTAACAGCTGATCAGCAAGGGTGCAGAGTGTCGAAACCGCAAACAATCTAATATTTATGGCCTCTCCTGAGGATAGGCCATCAATGGTAAAGATGTGAACAACCCCTTTAATTTGAAGTTTCTGGCCTCCAAAGCAAAACTGTAACTGAAAGTGACAGAGGAACCTTTGGGCCCTCCCAGTCACCGGGGCCCAGGTGTGGCTGCTACCTCTGCTCCCCCCTAAGCCCATGTATGAAGCTACTTAGGTGTCATTCTAGTACACTCTTTTTAGAAACCTTTCCCACCGATACGATTAATCCAGACTATTTTCTGATGGTGAAAGACCTGAACATGGGTCGTGGAAAACACCCCAAACATGTCCTGTCTACAGAAGGATGTCTTTTACCAGATGTCGAAATCAGTAGCAGCAGACTTTCAGTAGGACACAACTCCCTTGTGTGAACTGCAGTATTTCAAACCACAAGACAAATACAAAGAAGGGGGCTGAGATGGGAACACTGAATGTTCTTGGTTAGGTTTTTAGCCATCTGGTGACCTTTCTTCTAAGGCTACTGACCCCCTGGGGACATCGCGTCCACCACATTATACCTAGTGTTTACCTACTTCATGCTTGGGATACAGTCCTTTCTTTGTATATTGGGATCCATTTGTTATCTATAACTGCAAAACACTTGAAGGCTCAAATCACTGGAGACAGCATGAGAAGGTCGATGACCACTTCAGTGGACGCTGCACAAAATGTACAAGTACAAAATGTTTTGCATTCTTATTTCTATCTTTGATATATTTTACCTACAACTAATTACACTGACCAATGTTTTGCATTCTTGTTTCTATCTTTGATGTATTTTACCTGTATTTGATGTATCCAAGTATTAGCTTTTTATGCCTTTACAACTGATTTTCTATATTTACTACCCTCACTGCAGATATGTATGTATGTATATATATATATATATATATATATATATATATATCCATGGTGTTTTGGATATTGCTGCGTCGACAGAACCAGATTCACAGGTTGTACATGATCCAATTGCCCGGAAAAATTGGAATGAAGTTTACCACGAGAATTTGAGTATCAATCTATTATAAAGACCACTTCAGTCTCTATATTTCAGTTATTTGGAGGGAAATATTCCTTTATGGGAATGTATTGAACATATAAAACACTGTAGTATACCTTAAAGGGGTTATCCAGGAAATAATATTGATGACCTATTTACTTATATTTATTTTACTCACCTATATAGCCACTGATATATTCCACAGCGCTTAACAGTCATTATCATCACTCACTGCACAGGATAGGTTATCAATATCATATTGTCAGGGGTCCAAGTCCTGGCGCCCCCAGCAATCAGCTGATGCAGGAAGCTGCAGCGCTCTCCAAGCACAGCGCCGTACATCGTATAGTGGCTGTGTTTGGTATTACAGCTCAGCTCTATTGACTTAAAGAGGACCTTTCACCTGTATAAACTATATGAACTGAGTATGCTGCCATGTAGAGCGGCGCCCGGGGATCTCACTGCACTTACTATTATCCCCGGGCGCCGCTCCGTTCTCCCGTTATAGGCTCCGGTACCTTTGCTTCTTAAGTTATAGTAGGCGGGTCTTCCCTCGTCCTGTGGGCGTCTCCTTCTCCTAGCCTGCAGCGCTGCCCAATCGCAGCGCACAGCTCACAGCCTGGGAGGTTTTTTTCTCCCAGGCTGTGAGCTGTGCGCTGCGATTGGCCAGAGCTGCAGCCTAGGAGAAGGAGACGCCCACAGGACAAGGGAAGACCCGCCTACTATAACTTAAGAAGCAAAGGTACCGGAGCCTATAACGGGAGAACGGAGCGGTGCCCGGGGATAATAGTAAGTGCAGTGAGATCCCTGGGCGCCGCTCTACATGGCAGCATACTCAGTTCATATAGTTTATACAGGTGAAAGGTCCTCTTTAAATGGGGCTGAGCTGCAACTGTGCCACGTGACCGATGTACAGTGATTTCACTGGCCTAAGAATATTATTTCCAGGATAACCCCTTTAAACCAATGTGACTGATTTTATTATTATTATCTTTCATAGACTAGAGTTAGCGATTTTTTGGCGGCTTTAGTTCCATGCTAAGTAATGATGTAAATGTTATTAATAATGTATTTCTGCCATTCCTTGCAATCCATTTGCATGGTGTTTTTTTCCATGGACATGAAAAACTTTTACACAGAAACCTTACAGTAAGTAACATTTAGTCCAATGAATTTTTGCAAAATGATTTACCTTTAAGTATGGTAACTTAGTGTGGAAAAAAAGAATTAAAGGGCTACTCCACCTTCAGCAAATTAAGCGTATTCATTATATAATAATTATGTAACTTTCCAATGCAATGTCTGTGAAGGTTCTCATTTATCCAGGTCATGGTATATCTGTAAAGAATAAATCAAGGCAACTGGACTTACTGTAGATTTCTTGAAAACGTTTCACTCGTTCTTCCAACGAGCTTTCTCAATTCTGAGTGACTGTACAAGAATTCTCTGGGAATAAATATGTGCTATGGGATCGCCAGTCTCACCTATTGTAGCGAACCTGTATATGGAGGAAATAGAAAGGAAAGCCCTGACCACTTTCAAGGGAATTACACCGAGTCATTGGTTCAGATATGTGGATGACACTTGGGTTAAAATTCATAAACAAGAGTTACAGGCTTTCACCGACCACATCAACTCAGTGGATCACAACATCAATTTCACGCGGGAAGATATGCAGAACAACAAACTGGCGTTTCTAGACTGTCTTATAACAGTGGGAGAGGGAAGAAAGCTGGGAATAGAGGTCTATCGAAAACCAACACACACAGACCAGTACCTGCTATTTGATTCCCACCATCCTCTAGACCACAAACTGGGAGTCATCCAGACTCTACACCACCGGGCAGAGAAAATCCCCACCAGCACAGAGGCCAAGGCGAAGGAATTCAAACATCTCAGAGGGGCATTTAAAACTTTTGGGTATCGAGTTTGGGCCTTTGTCAAAACAGAAGAAAGGAGAAGAAAGAGCACCAAGACTACCAGTGAGGGCGAGAAGCATGACAGATGCAAGAATATAGTTATCCCATATGTAGCTGGGGTGTCTGAGAAACTCAAAAGGATTTTTAATGAACATTACATCCCTGTCTGCTTTAAACCCAGCAACACACTGAGGCAACAACTGGTTCACCCCAAAGACCCAAGGCCTAAACACAAGATGGGCAACATTGTGTACGCAGTCCAGTGCAATGAGGAATGCTCGGAACTGTATATCGGCGAAACAAAACAACAACTATATCAGCGTATGGCTCAGCATAGAAGAGCCAAAACCTCTGGTCAAGATTTAGCCGTGTACTTACATCTAAAAGAAACAGGTCACACCTTTGAAGACAGTCAAGTACGTGTTTTCGATAAGGAGGCCGATTGGTACAAACGAGGTGTGAAGGAGGCCATCTACGTAAAAATGAGGCGGGGGGGTTAGACATCTATTGTCTGCCACATACAATGCTGTCTTGACACCTTTTTCTGGGAGGTCATTATCACCTACTGACTCCAATTAGGATAATGGAATCAACACCTTTGACCCCATGCTGGGTATAATTACCAGATGTTGATTCAGCTATATATTTATTCCCAGAGAATTCTTGTACAGTCACTCAGAATTGAGAAAGCTCGTTGGAAGCACGAGTGAAACGTTTTCAAGAAATCTACAGTAAGTCCAGTTGCCTTGATTTATTCTTTACAGATATTTCCAATGCAATGTACTTTTCTGCATCTATTGCTCTTGATTTTCTGTTGGCTGTCATTCCATTGGAGACATCACTATTTATTTAAAGGGGTTGGCTCAAGATTAAAATGTATCACCTACTGTCTAGTCGTTGGGGTCTTACTGCTGGGACCCCTACTGAACAAGAGAATTAGTGGGGGCAGCGATCAGTAAACCTGTGGAGTGTTGATGTGTTTCACCCTTGGGTCAGCCTCTTTAAACAACAAAACCTAGTCATATGATGTTCACACAGGATAGCGCTTTCTCATAACATGCACCTGTGAGCATCACATAACTGGGACAGATTTATATCCGCTGGGAGTAAACAAGGAAGATTTCCATTGGCTGTCAGCAAGCAAAGATTTTGAAGACTATGAGAGAATGAAGCAGAAAGTACACTAATGAGCAACAGGGTAACAATGGTTTGAACTTTTGACTTTCAGGCTCCATATCTCACCGTCTGCTTCAGCTTCCAATGTGAGACTGCCATAATTTTATAGACAATCATCTTGGCTATCTCATACATAAATTGGATTTGTAACTATTTATCATATGATTAGTTCTGCAGATTCTTGTCATGTAACTGCATTGTTACTGTTCTGCTCCTGGTGGTGGAACAATCTTTTTCTTCCTGTATACTACAAATTACAACCTGCTCTCACATTCCCTAATAGCTCAGTGTGTTATTAGGTTGATTCGCAAGGGAAAAGGTCACTGGTCCGAATCCACGAGCAGCCATGAAGAAGATTTCCCAAGAAAAGAGAAATAGCATCATCCAGCTCATCAATGGCAGTATAAAGAGAAATAACATCATCCAGCTCATCGATGGCAATATAAAGAGAAACAGCATCATCCAGCTTATCGATATCTGTATCTCGGCCAGGAAAATTGCCAAACTGCATCATGCGAGTTCCATGACAGTTGGAAGAATATGAAATGACGTCTGTCCAATGCCAAGAGGTGGACGTCCAGGCAAAATATCGGAGTCAACAAGTCGGCTCATCACAAGGTCTATCAGTTCTGGCGTGACAAACACGGCAGTAGAGGTGGCTCGTATGCTTTTAAATAGTGAGATCACAGACATCCATGCAAGCCCTGTGCGATGCACATTATACAAGTCTGGAAGGGTGGCGCAAAAAAAGTGGCGCCTCGACTTCAATATTGTCATGAGAACCGTTGACTCGAGATTGCAAAAAAATGTGGACAGTAGAAGATTGGAAACTGGTGATTTGGAGCGATGAGACAAAAGTCAATAGACTGGGCTCTGATAGGTGCAAATGGGTCTGGATGAAACAAAGGAAAAGGGTGCTAACGGATCGCGAAATTGAAGGAACTGTCAAGTTCGGTGGAAGAAGCCTGATGGTATGATGTTATTTCACAGTCAAAAGTGCTGGATACTTGACCAGGATCGGTGGTGGTCTCAATGCTGAGCTATCTGTGAGTATCCTAGAAGACGAGTTACTTCGCACACTCGACTACTATGGGTATGAAAAGGACGACATTGGGTTCCAACTGGACAATGACCTGAAACATACATTGAGATTGGCGAAGAAATGGTTCAATAACAATGAAGTAGAGGTGCTGGATTGGCCCCCACAGTCCATAGGCTTTAGTGAAACTCTTGAATCCCTTAGTCTACTTTTTTGTGCTGTAAATCTACCGCCAGGCATACTGTACCACCCATCTGACACATATATAGAGAGATGCAACTGTATGCTTGCCAAAGCAAGAGTACAACACCCAGCAAGTATTGCGCACACGTCCTATTCTAATTAATGAGATATGTGCATAATACTTGCTAAGTGTGAGATCGGGAGGGAGTGTATACCTGGAGGTACACCTCAAAGGAATACTAAATAAAGAAAGTCTACAAATATATAACACATATTCCAGCTTTTCCTCCATTCATCTCCTCCGTTCCTTTGATGCTATTCTGTCCCATATTCCAAATAAAAATGACAAATATATAAAGATATTTTCAGTGTGTCCCTGAATCAGTCATGTCCTCCTCCTGAGCCTCCCCATCTGGACTGTCTGCAGTAGAACAAAATAACTGTTAAGCCACGCACACATGGCCCTCAGTAGGTCTCCAGCCCAAGATGGAGCAAATCAGCAGGAAGGAAGAAGTCAATATCAAGGAAATTACTAACATAATGCGACTCCAGTGCTTTATTTTTGCAGTGAATTTCTCAAATAAATCCTTACATTTCTGATGCTGATCATGAGGACAGTGGAGTCAATGGGCACATTAAATAATTCACTTATTGCCCATAGCCAAGTAATCTACCAACCGTAAATGAATTGGGTCTACCCCATGAGTGACAAGAAAATTTCTGGACCAGGCACAGTCTGTGCCAACAAAACAAATCCTTCCATCAAAAAGTGATGCCAAATACAACAAATGTCTTCCTCTGGGGTCAACATAATAAGTCTGTGAATAACAGCCATCAAAAAATAGGACATGTTCTGTTTTCATGGACAGACAACCCCCATACAATGCAAAGAGGCCATTTTAATGGCTGTTTTTTTAGAAAACCATCCATGAAAAAAACAGCTGTTAAACATTGACCGTTTTGACATTTGTGAACACAAAAAAAATATATTTAAGCCATGCAAAAAAAATTGTTCCTCACTATGGGCACCAGGGGCGTAACTACCATAGAGGCAGACCATGCGACTGCTATGGGGCCCAGGGCAAGAGGGGGCCCAGTTTTAGTTGGGATCATCCCCTCTTCTACTGGAAGTAAAAACTTGGTCAGGACTCTACCCTCTTAAGGAACAACTTTTAGCAAATGAGAAAAATGGCCCAAGGGTCATTAAAAAGGGTTTAGGCAGAAGCCCTTCTGTCCTGTGTGGGGAACCTGGTTTGATCCTTGCTATGGAGCCCTTACTTCTCTATGTACACTACTGATGGGTACGATCACACGGTCAGGTTATTGGATGCTGTTTTAAAAGCCAAAATCAGAAGTGGATCATAAAAGGAGAGAATTGATTAAGGACAGATATGACTTCTCTTTTTGAGATCAGTCCCGGTTTTGACTTCCAAAACTGTATCCAAAAACTTGAACGTGTGGGGTTGAAGAACATGGCACCCAAAAATTTGCCACTCAGCTACAAATAACTGGAAAATATGCCTGACTTACAACAGCTTTTACTTTCCTGTAACTGCGCTATTCTTTTACATCCATCAAATTTCCTGATTTAGAATTTCTCCGACTTCTACGCCTCTACAACATATGCTGGGTTTGTAGCAAGTCACATACAAACATATTTTTTTTCTGTTTTGGTTCATTTTTTTTATAAGTACAGCATATGTTTATCTGGTTCAGCCTTGTAGTGTATGTAATAGGGTATAAAAATAAAAAAAAACACTTGAAAAAGTTTCCACAATCTTGGAGGAAATACAATTGTATAAAAATGTCTCTTCAGAAGTGCTCTATTATACATATTTGTTGCAATCAATGGTTTTGAAGTGTTAACCCCTTCATTGAAAGCTCCAGACTAAAGCCTCATGCACACGACTGTATGTATTTTGCGGTCCGCAAAAAGCAGATCTGCAAAAAATACAGATGAGGTCCATGTGCATTCCGAATGTTGCGGAACGGAACAGCTGGCCCCTAATAGAAAAGTCCTATCCTTGTCCATAATAATAGGACATGTTCTATTTTTTTACGGAACGAAAATATGCACATTCGGAAACAGAATGGACACGTTTTTTTTGCTGACCTATTAAAATAAATGGTTCCATATACAGTCCTCAAAATACATTCATGTGCATGAGGCCTAAACCTGCTTTGGCTTTGACAAATGCTGACTGTTGGAAGCTGCTGTTTGCTATGGGGACCCTGGCCTTTTACTGGATTACACATCTAGGAATCAAGCCTTGGTTACGGTGCAGATTGAGCTGTGGATTTCACTCAATCCATTGCATTTAAAAATCCATAGCGTGTTCCTAAATTCAACTGCAGATCATTTACGCAGTAAGTGAATGAGGCTTTAGAAACCCCATTTGCTAATATTGTAGTGTAACTTCGGTGCAGATTCCAGAACCGAAATTCCAGACCAAATACTGGATGTCTGACTCTATATTAGTGCTAAACAGAGGGCAAAGTGTTAACAGACTCTTCTGCATCCGTTTCATTTTCACTTCCTTGCTTTCTGACAGCGAAAAACTTACATAGGTTTTCTTTTTGAAATAATTACAGAAAACAATCCCTTGAATAGGGGCTCAACTGCACAGCGGACAAAGCCTTCTGCTCAGCAGCGGCGGCTGGCCGAAAAACAGCTGATCGATGAGCGTGCCAGGTGTCTGACTTCCCCTAATCTGATACTGATGATCTTTTCTGAGGATAGTTCATTAGGATCTAGGTCCCCAAAAACCCCCCATTAAGGCCTCTTGCACACGAACGTGTGCGCACCGTGGTCGTGCTGCGTCCCGCAAAATACACAAACACCGTCCGTGGGGCAGCCGCAGCGGATCGCGGACCCATTCACTTTAATGGGTCCACGATCCGGCCGTTCCGCAAAAAGATAGGACATGTTCTCCCGTAGTTCTCCCATAGGGTTCTGTTCCGCATCTCCGGATTTGCGGACCCATTCAAGTGAATGGGTCCGCATCCGTGATGCGGAATGCCCACGGAACGGCGCCCGTGTATTGAGGATCCGCAAATGCGGTCCGCAATACGGCCATGGAGCGCACATGTTCGTGTGCAAGAGGCCTAAGGAACATGTGAAAAAATATTGGTCATTGATAGCATATTGTGATATCTCAATGACCTGTTCCAAATGAAAAACTGAAGCTCTGCTACATCTTTAAAAATATACTATTGAGAATGCATGTGATTTAATTTCTTGCTAAAACTTAACAAAACCTTCTATAATGCCAGAATAGTCTAAGAAATCCATTTGCGTAGCTGAATCTAACCTTCCTATGTGCCCTCTGTGACAGGGCAGTTGGCAGCTGGTGGTAAAGATCATAATTACCATCCTAAAGGAGACGTGAGACCCACTGCATAAAGGCGCTCTTGTCTCTTTCCAGGATGCCACCTCGAGATATCCATGCCCTTCCATTAAATGCACTTAGTGTTCGCGGCTCTTGTGTATCTTTTTCCATGGCAACCTTCACATATACATTCATAAATAAATGGTTCACACTTATGTGACTTATTGCTGCCAATTTATCAGGAAACATGTGGAAAATATGAATCCATATGACTAGTCACACAGCAGGGCTAATAACCAGGGATGAGCTAGTAATCCGGCTTTCTAAAGATTTTTCTTCACATAGCTGTTGCCATTATTTCATGTTCTTGGTACCATAACCACCAAGCGTGATGTGTCTGCCTCTCGTGCCATCATTTATGTCTACAGCTATATATAAATGGTCGTACATGACTCTGGTATGTATATTTTTTACTGTTTTATTTAAACCTATTAAAGAATTTGGCCACTTTTCAATAAAATTTCTGCAATGACAGAAATGGTGGCTATGTACAACTTTTTGCATTGCGTTGTACTCATTTTGAGCTAAAAAAAACTAACATTTTTAATTGGTCAGTCACAGCGAAGGGGCAGGGAAGGGGGCGTGGTTACCTTGACTTGAAGCAAGGAGGCCGCTGCCCCCTTGACTTGAAGCATGTCTAGAGAAGCGCAGTGGCAGGGGATGAAGGAAACGTTTTCTGAGCTTTTGCCGCATCTGTGTTAAAGCGGCCCTAAATTAAGGCATTTTAGATACACTCTGGTGTTCCAGATCAATGTACCCCCCCCCCCCCCCCAGGGGTTAATATCCACGCGTGGCTGAGAGACTGAACACTGACACAGAAGTTGGTCAAAGCAATCTCTAACTTTATTTAAATCAGGTAAGCCGTATTATACATCTTCAGAAGAGGGCAGTCCTCACTGAGGCTTAAACATTGTTTCATTGGTCAAAAAGGAAGAAGAGATAAGAGAGAGGAGATAATACACCTGCATCTGCACAGTGAATACCACTTTGGAATGTGAACTAATGTAAACATCTCGTTACCATCGCCATTTTGTAATGGCGGACAATCTAACAATAATACTGCATATGTCATATGTGACACTTCAAAGAGGTTCTTATCTATAGGCAGTGAATAATATATATCATCAAGCCATATGATTGGCTTACGCATCTCCACCACACTCTATGGGACACCTGTAGTAAGATGAGAAATCAGACACTGCCTGCAGCACTTTGCCCCCCTTCCTCTCCAGCTTTGAAACAAAGAGAGGGGTGGGGGGGAGGCACTTGGAGAAGAAAAAGTTTAACTCATTACAGTCCTAGATATACAAAATATAGAATAAAATTCACACATCTTTAACAGTCCCCCCTTGAATTTCATTCTCTCACTAAACCTAACCATCTGTCCACCTTTTCACCAGCTTCCACGACAAGCCATACCTAGCAAACAGCCTCCCGTGACACTGGACTTGAGCACGGGGAAGTCAGATGATCTTTCCCTAACCGGCGTTGACATTATATGGGGGGGACTGGAGGTTATCAGTGCTTCTGATTTTCTGGATCGATGTTTTCATACAGTTTTTCCATATTCTTTTGAGTCATGATCAACAGGACACACAAGGGAAAACCAGTCTCAACACTTCCTTGAAATCAATCCAATTATGCTTTTCTTTGAGCTTCACTGTGCTTGTGGTCAACAACACTCGGAATGGACCATCAAACCAGGGTTTTAGGACTTTCCTAACGTGTCTTTTTCTACCACCCAATCTCCAGACACAAGTGCGTGGGTTCCTGGTACTTTATCAAAACCTGGAAGTGAAGCAAAAACTCGAAAATGTACTTTAGTCAAATGCTTGTACAAAACTGATCACATAATCTGTCAGACAACCATGTTGCATCTGGAGCTGCTGTGGGAAATAAAATCCTATCCTAGGGCCTGACCCAAAAAGGACCTTATAGGGACAAAGGCCTGTCTCACGGTTAGGCGTATACCTTACTAAAAGAGGGCTACCAGCAGGCACTCTGTTAGGGCTTTTGAATCTTTAACTTAGTGTCCCGTTCAGTTCCTTTTCCCTACTCTACTGCTGCTTTGTGGATGGTACGAAGCATGTAAGGCCTGTCCTACACCCAAAACCTTCATCATCTCCTGCATCACTTCACCTGTGAAGTGAACACCTGTGTCACTTTCAATGATCTAAGGTACCCCATACCTGCACACAACTTCGGCCATATTCTTTTTTTTACTTCTTTGGGTACGGTTTTGGCCATCCTGAAAACCAGTCACATATCAATACATACTCATACATGCCCACCTTGTGTAGTTGAAGGTAGTCTGTAAACGTTGAAACAGATACAAAAAACAAGACGTGTTTCTTGGGTACCTTAACCACCTTGCCCACGTTGTTGTGGGCACAACCGTTTATCCTTGAGTATGTCTGACTGTTACAGTGCTGAACCCTGGGGCGTACCATATGCTACATACTAAATCACACATAGCAGTTTTTGTCTGGTGCGTCACTCCATGGGTTGCCTGTGCCATTGTGGATTAGAGGGACCTGGGAAGGTAAACTTTCCCTTCTTATTTGTAGACAGAAGGAGTTATTTCAAGGACCTGAACTGTGGCCACTTAAGATAGGGGTCTGCTTAGGTAATTTGGAAGCCATTTTTGCCGCCTGATCTGCGTGGCTTTCCCCTTTGCCTCCTCTGCATCTGTTTACAGTGGCCTTTCGTTGCTATCATCACCTCTCATGTTAGTGACAAGAGGGCTTCCATCAGAGACCTCACTGCTTCCCCATTTTCGATGGGTTTACCTGAAGCGATCAAGGAGTCTCTGGCTTTCCATATGGGCCCAAAGTCATGGGCTATCCCAAAAGCACACCTGGAATCAGTGTAAATGTTGGCTGTTTTTCCATCTGCATATCTGCAAGCCATCTTTTAGCTCAACTTCTTGAGCAGACATGTGTGGTAGTTCACGTTTAATCACCACTGCCCAACCTGTGTAGTACATGCCATCCTGGCCATACCTCGATCCATCCACAAAGAGCACATGATCTGGATTACCTAATGGCTGATTTACCAAATCCCACTACCTCTTGCAACATCATCTGCAAACAGTCAGGAGCCTCTTCCTTTGAATCTGGAAGAAAAGTTTAAAGTGCGGTGCCCTAACTCTTCCCTCCCCCCTTGGTCCAGAGGCAACAGGGTGGCTGGGTCCAAAGTATTACACCTTTGGAGAGCAACATTGTCAGGCAACAAAATGGAACACTGCATTCTCAAATAACGGGCAACAAAACAATAATTTGGATTGTATGTTCATGAGGATAGATGTAATATCACCATCACTTTGTGGTTCAGAACTATCTCCGAGCTTTCATCAAGCATAGCTAGTACAACTACTACAGCTCTGATGCAGAAAGGGGCACCTCTGGCCATGGGATCAATTCTGGCTGAATAATATGCTACGGGGTGTTATTGCTGGCCATGCAGTTGGGTGAGGACAGCTGAGTCATGGCCACTCACTTCATAACAATACAATCTAAATGTAATAATCTGATAGGCCCAGTGTGGGGGAACACAAAATTGCCAGTTCTAGGCATAAAAAGCATCTACCACCTCATCTGTGAAGCGGTAGGGACTAAAGGACAAATCAATCACAGTGGAGTGAGTAGGGGTAATGGGAGCCTGAGCCAACAAGGTGTGTGTATTGGACACGATGTGGGTGTTAGAAACTGTGACTTCATTAACGGCATGTAGGTCATGTACCATCCAATGGTGAGTGGTGTTGCTTTTCTCAGCTTCTGGGAGTACTTATACAAACATGGACCAGGGAATTTTATCACTAATGGCCAACAAACAAAGTTCCTGGTCGTTGAGGGCACCTGTAAGCTTCACAGTGCCGTCCTCCTGATATGAGATACCAGCATGTACTTTTGCAAGCAAATCTGCACCTAGGAGGCAACAAGGGGCGTTACCACTGACCAGCAAACGGGCAAGCGCATCTTGGTTAGGGGTAAATCTAATATGGATGGTTCCTGTTGAAAAGGGAACGTACTACTTTCCCATCCACTTCTACCCAAAGACTGGTGTGCTTGGAGAGTAAATCAGGGGAGGCCATGTTTGCTGTGCACAACTGTCTTGGCTGCTCCAGTATCAATCAAAAACGGGACTACTACTTTATCACCCAGAGTAAGGGATATCATTGGGCCAGACTGAATCTGCTAAAAATGTTTAAAAGTAGAGCCGATAATGGATTTCCTGTTTCCTAATCTTGATCTAACTCCCCCCCCTCCCTGTCTTTGTGTTCTCCTTATGACAACAAAACATGGGTTTCTGTGGGGACAGACAGTGATCCGGGCATCGTCAACATAGAATACAATCCTCTCGTGTGGTGTGGACGAGGAGTACCACACATAGCACAACACTCTTTCTTCTGGGATCTGGGTCCCACAGACTCTGCAGGCCCATCACAGGGTGGCAGACTTACTTTTTCCTCACTTCAATGAGGCGTTTGACATCAGGGCTGAAGCAATGCCAAAGGAACACTACCTATGGTTGGCACCACTGAACCACCCAATGCCGCTTGATGTTACTCTGCATTTTGGCTTACAGAAGTATCCAACTTTCCCTATCGCGGAATTAATAGACTGGAAAACAAAACAGGACTTCTCATCTTCCATGGGAGTGTCTTATAACTAGGGGATGGGCACAAGGGCTGTCGTTGTCTGTAATGTCCACCCCTATCCTCCTCCCTCCGCTCTGAGTCATCTAAGTCCACCCCTTTCAGTCGGACGCTGTGGTCCTTCTTTTGTCTGTCAGTAATGTGGCAGCTATCCATCAGAACAGAGCTCTGATGTTTAGCACAACACTTAACATGTAACACGTAACTTCAAACATTGAAACAAACAGATCTGATAATACAGACATGAACACACAAAGGGCCCATAAAAACTTTTCATTGACTTCGATATAAAAAATGTACAGCTTGATCAATGCTGTTGGCACCAATAAAAACCCAAAAACTTCCAAGAAAAAATAAAATAAAATCCTCAATGCGCATATTATTTTAAAAAAACAAATACCGTACTCCATACGCATTCATATACATTTTCATTAACAGCTCATAATCAGTCTTCACACATATTCGCCTCAATCACAACTCAAAGCCACACCCATTCACATTCCACTGAATCATTCATGTCTTCCAACCCACATTGTTTCATCCCAAACCTTGCAGCACAGACAAACACAGCTTTCCTGGAAACAGATAGCCACACCACACCCAGAATTGCTGATGGTCTGTCGCTGTAAGACAATATACATGTTATAATCATACAGTCATTTTGTTAAAAGCTGGATTCCCACAGTGCACTGCTTGGGAAAGAAGAAAGAAGATTATTGAACAATTCTTTGTCTTCTATAATAATAATATTACACATATAACATCACTTACTCTGCACGATTCTCTGCCCCCATTTTTCCCTCCCCCCATTTTCCTGCTCCTCTTATCTCAGGAATGTTTCTGTGTGAAGGCGGGGGAAAGTGAATCTCTCTATTTCACAGTTCCTGACCATCTTTTTGTCCCTCCAGTTGCCATAAATCGACTTGCCGCTCGGTGCCATGCCTGTGCTGCACCTAATAACATTCAGCTTTCCCTGACACTGCTCTGTTTTCCCACTCGTTAAAACTCCCCCTTCAACATCACCGGAGTTCTGATGCCCTCAATCTGTAAGCTCTAACTTCAGTTTCTTACAGATTTTCATCCCTGTTGCCAGCCGGGCGACCTTCTGTCCGGGGCCACACTTTCTCTAACATTCTTTGTCACATTTTAACTTTCAATTCTCCATATCACATCCTATAATCTCCCTCTTTATAATACTGGGACTGACCCATCTTAACAACAGTATTACAAACTGACACACACACAAAACAGAGGAGTGATCAGCACCTTTAACCCTTTCCTCCGCAGACAAAGGATTCACCCTCCCCACTGGTTTGCTCAAATCTGACTATCACGTTTGACTAGTCAGCCGGGACTCCCCGCACGTCTTCCCCAAAACCAGGGGTCAGGCGGGGCTCCGTCGCGTCTTCCTGGGGGTCAGGTCAGGTAGTCTCCACAGTCTTCCCCTTGATCAATAAGTCATGTGGAACTACCATCTTCCTAGGGTCAGGTCAGGTAGTCTCCGCAGTCTTCCCCTGATCAATGAGTCATGTGGAACTACAGTCTCCCTGGTCAGGTCAGCCGGAGTTCCTTTGTCCCACATCTCAGCGCTACAGCGCCCCCTTCCAAACCAGGAGGTTACTGTCACCTCCCTTTGTCTGTGGTTTTACCGTCTGTGCTCAACTCACTCCTCACATAAATCACAGACACAAAACATATACACACCAGAGTGATCTATAATTTCAGACTATGGTTCTATGGACCCCAGGCTTTCAGCATTACAGCCGACTACTATACTTACATGGGTACCACCTCACAGCAGACTAAGCCAACATGAAGTGACAAACTAAATGGCAGAAAGGCAGGTAAGAGTATTCTTACTGTTCTATGAAAGCCGGCCATCTCCTCTCTGCCGTTCGTCAAGTCCTGGGGCCTCTTGTGTGTCGGCTGTCGATGCTCCCTTCACCTTGGGGCCCCACGTTGGAGGCGCCATTTGTTAAAGCAGCCCTAAATTAGGGCATTTTAGATACACTCTGGTGTTCCAGATCAATGTACCCCCCCCCCCCAGGGGGTTAATATCCATGCTTGGCTGAGAGACTGAACACTGACACAGAAGTTGGTCAAAGCAATCTCTAACTTTATTTAAATCAGGTAAGCCGTATTATACATCTTCAGAAGAGGGCAGTCCTCACTGAGGCTTAAACATTGTTTTATTGGTCAAAAAGGAAGAAGAGATAAGAGAGAGGCTGATAATACACCTGCATCTGCGCAGTGAATACCACTTTGGAATGTGAACTAATGTAAACATCTCGTTACCATCGCCATTTTGTAATGGCGGACAATCTAACAATAATACTGCATACGTCATATGAGACACTTCAAAGAGGTGCTTCTCTATAGGCAGTGAATAATATATATCATCAAGCCATATGATTGGCTTACGCATCTCCACCACACTCTATGGGAAACCTGTAGTAAGATGAGAAATCAGACACTGCCCGCAGCACTTTGCCCCCCTTCCTCTCCAGCCTTGAAACAAAGAGAGGGGTGGGGGGGAGGCACTTGGAGAAGAAAAAGTTTAACTCATTACAGTCCTAGATATACAAAATATAGAATAAAATTCACACATCTTTAACATCTGCATTCAGGAACAAAACAATCGTCAGAAACACACTGCTGGCTACTCGCAGGTACTGCTTACGGCTTCAGATGGTTTTTGGAGGTGACAGGTTCCCTTTAAAAAGTGAGTTTTGGAAATTTGGAAATTGCTAAGTCTTCTAACATCATAAAAAAAATAAAATGCCATTTACAAAATGATGCCATCATAAAGTAGACATATGGGGAATGTTAAGTAATAAATATTTTATGAGGTTTTTTTCTAAATTGTTGTAAAATGTGGTATTTTTTTTTATAAAAAAAGGTGAAATATATTGACTAAAATTTATGACTATCATGAAGTACAATGTGTCACGAGAAAACAATCTCAGAATGGCTTGGATAAATAAAAGAGTTCTATAGTTATTACCACATAAAGTGACACATGTCAGATTTGCAAAAAATGGCCTGGGCAGGAGGGCGAAAACCGGCCCGGGGTAGAAAGGGTTAAATAAAGATGTTTTCATGTAAAATTAGAAATAACATCACTAGAAATTCTTAAAAAAATATGCTAAACATAAATAATGTGATTTAAACAATAGGTCATTTTCTGATGACACATTCCCTTTAGGCCTCATGCACACAACCATTTTTGTTTTCCGTTTACATTCCGTTTTTTGCGTTCCATATACGGTACGTATACGGAACCATTCATTTCAATAAGTCCGCAAAAAAAAACGGAATGTACTCCGTATGCATTCCGTTTCCGTTTTTCCGTTCCGTTCAAAGATAGACAAGGATAGTACTGTTCTATCAGGGGCCAGCTGTTCCGTTCCGCAAAAAACGGAACGCACACAGACGTCATCTGCACTTTTTGTGGACCGCAAAACACTGAAAAAGCCATACGGTCATGTGCAATAGGCCTTAACATGATTTAGATAGAGATGTGAAGAGGTCTGGAATTTAGAGGGGCTCTCCCTGTTTTGGCTTTACTTTTTAATAGCACCAAACTCTGAATTTCCTCTTTAATTGAAGGCTACAATGGATGAAGAATAGACACTGTGTCAGCAGTCTGTTTTTTTTTATGCAACCTTCATAAAATCCATAGGCTTCTTACAAATCCTCCCACTCCTCCTTTTCTGAGCCATTTCATTTACCTGCTTGTTATTTTTAGACACTTCCCAATTATGCTAACAGCTGCTTCACTGAAGATTGTGGGTTGCAGCACTTATTGACGTGGGAATGTTGGATGCCTATGAAAGCTACATGGGAGATGAATTTCTTTTGATTTCTTTAAACTAGAGCAAAAAAGAAATCCATTTGAAGACTTTTTGTAGGAAGCTCAACACTGACTCATATACATATAAGTACACTAATCTGTGTATTCAGAGAGAAAGCAAACCAGCGGCGTCCATCTATAATCCTTAGGACGTATTCACACGCCGATGACTCGTGACGTCACATGTATCCATTTATTTTAACTTGTTTGTCCCACGGTAAGTGTACAAACAATGGAGACTTGCACTACTTCGGTCCTTGGTGTGGACCAAGCAAGCCCATTGAAGTCTATGGATCTATGAAAACCACCAACAGAAGATGGATGGCAGTGGTTGTCACTGACCATTGGAAGGAGAGGCTCCGGAAATCCCATTTTTTAGCCTAGCAGTGTACATGGAAAACATGGAGGGTAAAAAAAAAGACCAACCATTGACCCTTCATGGACATTCCCAAGGATGAAACACTGACCATCTTGTCATTGCAAGCCAATCTGCTGGGCTTATGGGAACTTATTAAAGGGGCTATCCTATGATTAATGTAAAAATGAGAATCAGGCATCATATAGGACATGACAATCTCTTTCTAACAAAGCTAGAACCAGCCCTGTACCTCACATGGATCCAGAAATCTCCCCATTCTTTGCTCCAACTGCTCTGCTAGATTTAGGGCTCTTTCACACTTGCGTTGTTCTTTTCCGGCATAGAGTTCCGTCGTCGGGGCTCTATGCCGGAAGAATCCTGATCAGGATTATCCTCATGCATTCTGAATGGAGAGAAATCCATTCAGGATGCATCAGGATGTCTTCAGTTCAGGACCGGAACGTTTTTTGGCCGGAGAAAATACCGCAGCATGCTGCGCTTTTTGCTCCAGTCAAAAATCCTGAACACTTGCCGCAAGGCCGGATCCGGAATTAATGCCCATTGAAAGGCATTAATCCGGATCCGGCCTTAAGCTAAACATTGTTTCGGCGCATTACCGGATCCGACGTTTAGCTTTTTCTGAATGGTTACCATGGCTGCCGGGATGCTAAAGTCCTGTTAGCCATGGTAAAGTGTAGTGGGGAGCGGGGGAGCAGCATACTTACCGTCCGTGCGGCTCCCGGGGCGCTTCAGAGTGACGTCAGGGCTCCCCACGCGCATGGATGACGTGATCACATGGATCACGTCATCCATGCGCATGGGGCGCTCTGACGTCATTCTGGAGCGCCCCGGGAGCCGCACGGACTGTAAGTATACTGCTCCCCCGCTCCCCACTACTACTATGGCAGCCAGGACTTTATTACGTCCTGGGTGCCATAGTAACACTGAACGCATTTTGAAGACGGATCCGTCTTCAAATGCTTTCAGTTCACTTGCGGTGCTACGGATCCGGCGGGCACCTCCGGCAAATGGAGTGCACGACGGATCCGGACAACGCAAGTGTGAAAGAGGCCTTATATCAAAAGCTGGCAGCTCAGGGAGGGGAGAATGTCCTTTCTGCTGCAGCTCAAGGGGCGTGTCTTTCTTCTGCAGCTCTCTCCCTGTCAAAGCTCAGGAAGCAGTTGAAGGATGGAACTGAGCATGTGAGTCCACTCCAGTGAGGTAGACAGAGAAATAAGAAAAAAGGCAAACAGCAGGTGGCGCTATACAAGTACATTTTATCTAAAACTCAGTGACTACATTTTTACTGACATGCAATTACAAAAGTACCGGCATTCAGATTCAGGTGAGGTTTGAAAACTGCTAAATATTTTTCCTGGGACAACCCCTTTAGGACTAGTGTTTCATATATAGTGTAAAAAAAATATGTGTTTTGGTGTAAGATAGGCTACCTTTATTAAAATGGAAAAAAAGTTTTTTGTACGCCAGGAAACTGGACGACATCCTTTGATAAATGCAAATGTGTGTTACACATATACAGTATATACTACACCAATTCAGGCTCTGGCAGCATGAGTAACTTTATGGAGGGAGGTGGTGAGACCCTATACAGAGATTACCAGTACATTCTGAAGGTGCATCTTGATGTACTGGAAATTTTCCACTGATATTTCATCCACTGCATTTCCACAGCAGAATGGGCATGCTGCAAATTTTCCCCACACATTTTTTTCTATTAAATGTGCATATAGTTTAAAAAGAAACTGTATTGTATTGTACGGTAAATTGTCCCAGACATTCATTGCGAAATACATAACAATTCCAGCACATTTGAACATCGCCTAAGGGCCCATGCACACGAACGTATTTTATTTCCGTGTCCATTCTCCATGTGCATTCCGTTTCCGTATGTCCGTTCCGCAAAAAAATAGAACATGTCCTATTATTGTCCGCATTACGGACAAGGATAGTACAGTTCTATTAGGGGCCAGCTGTTCCGTTCCGCAAAATATGGATTGCACACAGATTTTTTTGCGGATCCGTTTTTTGCGGACCGCAAAATACATACGGTCGTGTGCATAAGGCCTAAGGGTGCTTTTCCATAGGGAACAATTACTTGGAGAAAAGAGAAGGACTAATATTGAGTAATTTATTAACTATATTCACTAGCTCATTGTACTTGATTATATTAGAGCATTTTAGGGATTTCCTAAAGATTTCAGTATAAGAATTAGCCTACATGCACACGAACGTGGTTTGGTTCCGCATCCGAGCCGCATTTTTTGCTCGGGTGCAGACCCATTCACTTCAATGGGGCCGCAAAAGATGCGGACAGCACTCCGTGTGCTGTTTTCATCCGTTGCTCCGTTCCGTAGCCATGAAAAAAAATATAGAACATGTCCTATTCTTTTCCGTTTTGCGGACAAGGATAGGCATTATTACAATGGATCTGCAAAAAAAAAGATGCCATACGGACGGCATCCATTTTTTTTGCGGATCTAAAGTGCACTAGAGTGGCATATCACTACTTCTCACTCCACTCCTGGGCTTACCACAACTTCTCACTCCACTTCAGGGCTTGCCACTCCTTCCCACCCCTTTCCAGGGCTTCCCATTCCTTCTCACTTCACACCAGTGCTTTCCAATCCTTCCCACCCCACTCCAGGGATGCCCACTCCTTCCCACTTCACTCCAGGGCTTCCCACTCCTCACTCCACTCCAGGGCTTCTCACTCCACTCCTGGGATTCTCACAACTTCTCACTCAACTCCAGGGCTTCGCACTCCTTCCCACCCCACTCCAGGGCTTCCCACTCCTTCCCACCCCTCTCCAGGGCTTCCCACCCCACTCCAGTGCTTCCAATTCCTTCTTACTCCACTCCAGAGCTAATCACTCCTTCTCACTCCACTCCAGGGCTTCCCACTACTTCCCACCCCACTCTAGGGCTTCGCACTCTTTCCCACCCCCCTTCAGGGCTTTGTAATCCTTCCAACCCCACTCCAGAGATTCCGACTCCTTCCCACCCCACTCCAGGGTTTCCCACTCTTTCCCACCCCACTCCAGGGCTTCCAACTCTTTCCCATCCCACTCCAGGGCTTCCCACTCCTTCCCATCCCACTCCAGGGCTTCCAGTTTCCATTAAAGTCCAATGCACTCAATCAATTGAGCAACAGAGCCAATTATATTTTATTCTCCCACAGAACTGTGCATCCGGCCTTCCCACTCCTTCTCACTCCACTCCAGGGCTTCCCACTCCTTCTCACTCCACTCCTGGGCTTCCCATTCCTTCCCACGCAACTCCAGGGCTTCCCACTCCTTCTCACTCCACTCCAGGGCTTCCCACTCCTTCTCACGGCACTCCAGGGCTTCCCATTACTTCCCAGCCCACTCCAGGGCTTCTCACTCCTCACTCCACTCCAGGGCTTCACATCCTTCACACCCCACTCCAGGACTTCCCACTCCTTCTCACCCCACTCCAGGGCTTCACACTCCTTCCCACTCCAGGGCTTCCCACTCCTTCTCACTCCACTCCAGGGCTTCCCACAATTTATCACTCCACTATAGGGCTTCCCACCCCACTCCAGGGCTTCACACTCCTTCTCATTTCACTCCAGTGCTTTTGAATCCTTCCCATCCCACTCCAGGGATGCCCACTCCTTCCCACTTCACTCCATCGCTTCCCACTCCTCACTCCACTCCAGGGCTTCTCACTCCTTTTCACTCCACTCCTGGGATTCCCACAACTTCTCACTCAACTCCAGGGCTTCCCACTCCTTCCCACCCCACTCCAGTGCTTCCCATTCCTTCCCAGCCCACTCCAGGGCTTCCCATTCCTTCCCAGCCCACTCCAGGGCTTCTCACTCCTCACTCCACTCCAGGGCTTCACACTTCTTCCCACCCCACTCCAGGACTTCTCACTCCTTCTCACCACACTCCAGGGCTTCATACTCCTTCCCACTCCACTCCAGGGCTTCCCACTCCTTTCCACCCCACTCCAGGGCTTCACATCCTTCTCACTCCACTCCAGGGCTTCCCATCCCACTCCAGGGCTTCACACTCCTCACTTCACTCCAGTGCTTTCCAATCCTTCCCACCCCACTCCAGGGATGCCCACTCCTTCCTACTTCACTCCAGAGCTTCCCACTCCTTACTCCACTCCAGGGCTTCTCACGCCTTTTCACTACACTCCAGGGCTAATCACTCCTTCTCACTCCACTCCAGGGCTTCCCACTACTTCCCATCCCACTCTAGGGCTTCGCACTCTTTCCCACCCCACTCCAGAGATTCCCACTCCTTCCCACCCCATGCCAGGGGCTTCACACCCTATGCCAGGGGCTTCCCACTCCTTCCCATCCTGCTCCAGGGCATTCCATTCCTTCTCACTCCACTCCAGGGCTTCCCACTCTTTCCCACCCCACTCCAGGGTTTCCAACTCTTTCCGATCCCCCTCCAGGTCTTCCCACTCCTTCCCATCCCACTCTAGGACTTCCAGTTTCCATTAAAGTCCAATGCACTCAATCAATTGAGCAACAGAGCCAGAGATATTTTATTCTCCCACTGAACTGTGCATCCGGGCTTCCCACTCCTTCTCACTCCACTCTAGGGCTTCTCACTCCTTCTCACTCCACTCCAGGGCTTCCCACTCCTTCTCACTCCACTCCAGTGCTTCCCATCCCACTTCATGGCTTCCCACTCCTTCTCACTCCACTCCAGGGCTTCACACTCCTCACTTTACTCCAGTGTTTTCCAATCCTTCCCACCCCACTCCAGGGCTGCCTACTCCTTTCCTCTTCTTTTCAGGGCTTCCCACTCCTTGTCACTCCACTCCAGGACTTCTCACATCATTCCTGGGCTTCCCACAACTTCGTACTCAACTCCAGGTCTTCCCACTCCTTTGCACGCCACTCCAGGGCTTCCCACCCCACTCTAGGGCTTTCCATTCTTTCTTACTCCACTCCAGGGCTAACCACTCCTTCTGACTCCACTCCTGGGCTTCCCACTCCTTCCCATCCCACCCCAGGGCTTACTACTCCTTACTCCACTCCAGGGATTCCCATTCCTTCCCACCCCATGCCAGGGGCTTCCCACTCCTTCCCATCCTGCTCCAGGGCTTTCCATTCCTTCTCACTCCACTCCATGGCTTCGCACTCTTTCCCACCCTACTTCAGGGCTCCCCACTCCTTCCCACCCCCACTCCAGGGCTTCCCACTCTTTCCCACCCTACTTCAGGGCTTCCCACTTCTTTCCATCCCACTCCAGGGCTTCCAGTGTCCATTAAAGTCCAATCCACTCAATCAATTGAGCAACAGAGCCAATTAAATTTTTTTCTCCCACTGAACTGTGCATCCGGGCTTCCCACTCCTTCTCACTCCACTCCAGGGCTTCCCACTCCTTTTCACTCCACTCCTGGGCTTCCCACTCCTTCCCACGCAATTCCAGAGCTTCCCACCCCACTTCATGGCTTCCCACTCCTCACTCCACTCCAGGGCTTCCCACTCCTTCTCACTGCACTCCAGGGCTTCCCATTCCTTCCCGCCCCACTCCAGGGCTTACCACTCCTTCCCACCCCACTCCAGGGCTTCACACTCCTTCTCACTTGACTCCAGTGTTTTCCAATCCTCCCCACCCACTCCAGGGCTGCCCACTCATTTCCACTTCACTCCAGGGCTTCCCACTCTTTGTCACTCCACTCAAGGGTTTCTCACTCCACTCCTGGGCTTCCCACAACTTCTCACTCAACTCCGGGGCTTCCCACTCCTTCACACCCCACTCCAGGGCTTCCCATTCCTTCTTATTCCACTCCAGGGCTAACCACTCCTTCTCACTCCACTCCTGGGCTTCCCACTCCTTCTCATCCCACCCCAGGGCTTCCCACTCCTTCTTACTGCACTCCAGGGATTCCCATTCCTTCCCACCCCATGCCAGGGCTTCCCACTACTTCTCATCCCACTCCAGGGCTTTCCATTCCTTCTCACTCCACTCCAGGGTTTTCCACTCTTTCCCACCCCACTCCAGGGCTTCCTACTCTTTCCCACCCCACTCCAGGGCTTACCACTTCTTCCCATCCCATTCCAGGGCTTCCCATCCCCTTCTCACGCCACTACTGGGCTTCCCACTCCTTCTCACTACACTCCAGGGCTTCCCATATCCTTCTCACACCACTCCTGGGCTTCCCACTCCTCACTCTAGTCCCAGGGCTTCCCATCTCCTTCTCACGCCACTCCGGGGCTTCCCACTCCTTCTCACTCCACTCCAGGGCTTCCCACTCCTTCTCTCTCCACTCTGGGGCTTCCCACTCCTTCTCACCCCACTCCAAGGCTATTTTGAAGTGAGGAAGCACGGATCCGAAAGCCCATGGGCTTTTGATCCGTGCCTCTGCTCCACAAAAAATAGGATATGTCTTACCTTTTGCCATATTTTGCGGATTTCAGACCCGTTCAAGTCAATGAATCCGCATCCGTAGCACAGAGTTCACATGGCCAGTGTTCGTCTTTTGTGGATCCGCTGTTTGTGGCCCACAACACGGGCACAGAGGCTTACATTTGTGTGAATGGGGCCTTATAGGTGTGATTCCCTATAAACAGCCCTATAGATTAAATATCTGCTAGAAGAGATCAGAGGGTCTAAGCCTGTGATGGCTAACCTCCGGCAGTCAAGCTGTGGTAAAACTACAACTTCCAAGATGCACACTTGCTTGGCTGTTCTCAGAACTCCATAGAAATATAAGGAGCATGCTGGGAGTTGTAGTTTAACCACAGCTGGAATGCCGGAGGTTAGCCATCACTGGTCTAAGCCTTTGTGTCAGGTTTGGGTGTTTGGGTTGCTTCTAGCCTACAGTTTTTGATGCTGGTTTCCAGCTTATAAAATACGCCATGAAATTCAGGCATTTCTGAAATGGTTCTTTGGGGGATGACGTTGTTTACTTACACATTTTTCTTACAATTTTTTTTCTCTTTAGAAAAGTCTATAGGAAAACATCTGAAAAAATGCCACAGCCAGTGATGGCCAATATATAACAGACATGATCGCAAGGCTCCATTGGTTTTTATTTTTGGGGAAAAACACCAGCTCTAGAAGTTGCTTGGAAGTCTTTGGGAAATATTAGACAGGCAGGACAAACAGGTGTTTTTTGCAGTGCCATTTATGCACCTTTTTTTCACTGCATGCTCTTGGTCTGGCATTTTTTGTCACATAGATAGCGTTTTTTTGTAGCAATGTATTTTCCCTATAAAAAAAATTTAAGGAATACAAGCACAATGAAAAAATACCAGGTGGTAAAACACACTATATGGGCAAAGACCTATCAAAAACACCTTTAAAAAGCTACAAAAACGCTAAGGCCTTGTTCACATCTAGCAGATACAACAGGCTATTCAGGCACAGAGCAGTCTGTCAGATCCTCTACTTCACTGCCGGATCCCCACTGATCCCCCGCATTCCAGCATAAAAGTCGGGCTTCGGCCTGGCCAAAAGCGTTAAATGTCGCGTTTTTTTTTTTTTTTGTGTGGACGACAGCTGGCAGGCAGCAGGATCTCTTTAAGGGCTCATGCACACGACCATTGTTGATTTGTAGTCTACAAATTGCGGATCCGCAAAAAAAACATACGAACAGTGTGCGTTCCACATTTTGCAGAACAGAACGGCCGGCCCGTGATAGAACAGTCCTATTCTTGTCCGTAATGCGGACAATAATAGAAAATGTTTTATTTTTTTGCAGACATACAATGAAACCCCATTGAAGTGAATGCATTATTTCCAGTACAAAGGAATATCTTTCTCTAAATAAGTATATTACAAAAATATTTAACTACCCTACACTTTATTAAAAAATACCATAATATCTAGAATTTAAGGTTTGGTAGTGCACCATTTTGATGCGCATATGCCCATGTTCCCAGTTTCCCTCTTCTTAAAAGGCAAAGGGAACTTGTCTTTGAGGTTTTCTTCTGGAGCGGTAACTCTTCTGCGTTATCTACAGTACACTGCCCAGCTTATGTTTTCTCAGCGAGTAAACAGGACCATTTTACTTACCAGAAAATCTATCTGAAGAGGTTAAAACAATGTAAACAGCGTTTCCTGTACATGTTTAGCTTGCCGTTTTCCGAATTCTGGGATTACAGTTTTGAGTTCACTTAACTCTCCAGTTAGGGGAGGAAATTGATGTTAATCAGTTGCAGCTAGAGCACAAGCCCTAGGCCTTTAAAGGAGGAATCACATTAATAGCTAAAGCAGATGTTAGTGCAAAAGATAGGCAGACGTTTCTAGTCAAAGGTTTAATAGGTGATAATGTCCTAAAGAAATGAGGGGTTGGGGCAGGGAGAGGGATCTATATGCATTCCAAATAAACTGAGGGGGATGGGCAAACCTTTATGCTCTTGGAAATCTGACTGATGCATGGAATCCGAGTCTCATAACATGGATTTAGGATTGTGTTACCTACTAGCTAAAGTGACCAACACCATCATTTAGAATGAATGGCAAGGGAGATCTGAAACATGAGAGAAGGGAAGACCAATACTCACGTCCATTTCATCGACCACTACTGACCTCATGGAACTGCAAAATGATGTGGCTAGAAGGACGCGTTTTCTTTCAATGCAAGTCAGCACCTTCATCTGCAGGACTAAAGCTGTCCATACACTAGACTTAGGCCTCATGTACACGGCTGCAAATTGCAGATCTGCAAAATATGGATGCCGTCCGCGTTGCATTCACATTTTTTGTGGACCCTTTGACCATGGTCTGCATTTTGCGATCAAGTATAGGACATGCAAATTTTTTTTTGCAGGACGGACATACGGATACAGAAAGCACAAGGTTTATCGGTGTGTTTCTGCATCTGTATGTCCGTTCTGCAAAAACATAGAATGTGGACCACGGACACATTGAAGTCAGTGATTACAGATGTTGTAATCTGCACGAGGGGGAGATGTGGCAACGGCCTTGGAGGGATCCCTAAGGACACAGGCTTTCGGAACTAGGTAAGTATTCTCTGTATGAAGGGCCTGGGCATAGTGTTAGTGTTAGTGTTAGTGTGTGTGTGTGTAATGGGGGGATGTTACAGATTTAGATAACACCTTTTAATGTCTCCAAAAGTTCCACACCAATAAAAGTTCACATCTGTGACAACGGCTCAGTTAAAGACGCATGTAATAAAAATTTTTAGTATAGCCAGTAACCTATTCAATGAAATATATCTGTATAGCGCCACCTGCTGTTTGCTCTTTTCCTTATTTTCTGTCCGTCTCACTGAGCTGGTTGAATGTGCTCAGTTTAAATCTTTAACTGCCACCAGCCACATGTTCTGTTAGAAGCTGGGGCAGTTATAGGGAGCTTCAGCAGAAAGGACACGTCCCTGGAGCTGAAAGGCTGAAGATAATCTAGCAGAGCAAATGAAGCAGTGAATGTGGAGCTCTCTAGACCCACGTGCAGTACGAGGCTGGTTCTAGCTTTGTTAGAAAGGTATTATCATGTACTATATATTCATTTTTTTACAGCAATCATCTCTGCCCCCCCAAAAATACAGGACAAAATAGGGCAGAATTCTGCACTATTGTGTCCGGTAAAATGCCGGACTGACCGACTTTATTATGGCCAAGAGGATCCATTGGGTGCCGTTTGTGTTCATCCTAAGACCGATCCAGCAAATCCATTATTTTTTTATGCTTTGCAGAACAGAGAAAAAGAATGTCGTTGTGAAGGTGGCTTTAGAGAAATGCCAGAATATCACCACACTTCTGACACTACACAAATTCCATTAAGAAGTGGTTGTAAGAGTTTTATAAAAAATAGAACTACTTTTCTTCCCCAGATACAGTGCCACTCTTCTCTATAGGCTGTAGCTGGTACTACAGCTCAGACCCATTTACAGCATAAATGACAATATAATTGATTTCACATGCAGTACGTTCTTAAATGAAACCTGTCATGAACATACGTCAGAATTAGGTGGTGACAGACACACTGATTTAAATAGCATGTCACTCATGAGCCAATATTAAGTGATTGGTAAGAACCAGCATTGTAATCATCAGAGACCAGGTCTGGGAAAGAGTCACAGCTGACTGAAAAGAGTCCTGGTTATTCATGAGTCCCCCCCCCCCTCCCTCCCTCCCTCCCTCCCTGCCGAAGATTGACAGTTTTCTCCTGGGGATAAAACTAAGAAAACTGTCAATCAATAGCTGGGCAGGAACTCCTGAATAACCATGACTCTTCTCAGGCTGACGTGACTCTTTTCCAGACCTGGGCTCTGATCAAAATACTGGTTCTAACCAACCACTTAATTTTAGCAAAAGAGTGACAATTGAAATCTGTGTGTCTGTCACTATTTTATGCTGCCATCACTGACAGCAGTATCAAGTTGATGACTGTGAAGGAAAGGAACTTCCAGCACGTAGTAAGTTAAAACGTTGCGTCGCCTTTATTCTGTAACAGTCATTCTGATTAAAGTGCAGTGGACAAAACCTCCTGACAGATCGACATGTTTCGAACCGTGCGGTTCTTACTCATGATCTGATGACTGCCTGGGTTCGAGCACCCTTATGGAAATCCACAACCAATTAGGTACTCAAGGAAAGGGGGGTGGGGAGGGGGAAGAAAACCGGAATGGGAAGGGACACAGGTGAGAGGAGGTGGAAACCAAGAAAGCCCGAGGCCAGGCAGTTCCCAATTAAAAATAAAGTAAAATCACCATCACACAGTAATCTCATTGTGCAATTAAAAACACTGGAGGCCATACAAAAAAGAACAACTCTGTGCGTGTGTTACTCGAACCCAACACCCAGACTGTGTCATAGGACATCAGGCTGGAAACCATATAAAACGAACAGTGTGTATGTGATCCAGTAGAATGACCAACTAAACATAAAAGAGAAGGAAAAAAAACAAAGGTACTGATGGGGGGGAAAAAAGAAAGGAACGAGAACAAAGCTCTCACACATGTTATCCAATCCCCCAAAACGAAACAGACAACAACAATGTTTCACAATATAGAAATCTATAAATGTAGAAATGTAAATATGTTCCACAGCATCAATAAAAATGCATTAACTCCTGGAAAAAGTATCAGTATGGGAAGAATTATCGAACCCAGTTGTTTGCACTGCAAATTTACAGGTTTTGCAAGGGTAGCCCCCGCATTTGGTGGAGCCAATGAACTTAAAGGGAACCTGTCACCGGGATTTTGTGTATAGAGCTGAGGACATGGGCTGCTAGATGGCCGCTAGCACATCCGCAATACCCAGTCCCCATAGCTCTGTGTGCTTTTATTGTGTGAAAAAAAAATAATGTAATCCATATGCAAATAAGCCTGAGATGAGTCAGAGCTTGAAAATATGACTCTTCTCTGGTCACACAAGTAAGATATGACTCTTATGTTAATTTGCATAAAAGGCGTGAAGTACAAAAATGCATAATACTTATTGAATTCATCTGCAAATGAAATTAAAAGTGTAATTTATATGTTTAGGGTAACACAATGAACATTTAGAAACGCTCTGCGAGGGTAGCACAGTAGAGGTGACAGGTTCCCTTTAAGCCAAGTATCTCTATGTATCGTAGAAGCACAAGTAAAGAATGAAGGGGGCAGAATATTAGCCAATACTTTGGATCAACTGGGCACTACTCGACAGCCATGTTTCAGTGTCGAACAGGATGCTGTCATCATACAGTATTGCAAGGCATCTTTTAATCGCCCGCTGAATTTCCGAAAACTGGCGACTATATGTCAGTACTAAAATGGGTATATAAGTTTCTTTGCCTTCAATTTTTTCTTTGTTCTTTATAATTTTTGTTATGATTATTAATAACAATATCATCGTGTTCGGTGTTACTTTTAATCTTACTAAATAATAGGACCCCCCTTTCTTCATTACTAGCAATATTAAGGGCTCTCTAGGGGGAATAGCCCCTAGTTTTAAGGCGGCTCCAGATGTTCATGCATTCCGGAAAAAAAAAAAACGCAACTTCGGTGCTGCAGTTCCGGCGTGCATGGATAAACTCACCTACTGGAATTGCCTTAATGGTATGTAAGGGATGGTGACTAGAGGCCTTGAATATAGTATTTTCTGATGTTTCTTTACAAAATGGTTTTGTGCAGATATCTGAACCCTGTATGCCAGTTAATCTAAGGTCAAGGAAATAGATGGTATTGGGATTGTATGGGTTATCATTAACACATTCAAAAAAATAAATTAAAAAAAGTCAGGTATGGCAAATACATCGGCGGAGCAAATCGTCGATGTATCTGCCTCACCAAAACCCCCCCCCCCCCTCCCCCAGCAAACGGATTTTCAGCAAAGATATAACGCTCCTCCCAGTACGCCATCACAGGGTTCGCAAGGGAAAGGTGAGTATTTAGCCCCCATCGATACAACTTTAATTTGCAAGAAAAACTTATCAGACTAAAAATAATTATGTGTCATGAGGATCGCAGTAACTTCAGAGACATTGTCCACAAAATCGGATGTATAACTGGTGTATCTATGGAGGTGATACTCAAGAGCCCAAATAGCCACCTGGTGTGGGATAGAGCGAGACTACATCCAAAGTGAGTCAGGAATATTCTTTATACCATTTTTTTTATTTTATTGTAGAACACCCTCAATACATCTGTGGTGTCCCTAATATACCCCGGGAGTCTCCTGACAAGGGGCTGGAGAAGCGTATCAAGCCACTCCCCCAGTCGCTCCTTCAGGGACCCAATACCGGTGACAATGGGACGTAGTGGAGGTGGGTTTAGGTTTTTATTAATTTTGGGTAGCGCGTGTATAGTAGGTGTGGCACTGGCGACCCCACACACAGAAAACCATGCTCCTCTCCACTGAAGAAACCCCTGTATTTACCTTTGTCTATAATAGAGATATATTTTTTTTTTGGTAGAGGGTTTTCATCAAGTTTCCTGTAGGTGGAGTCGTCAGATAACATGTCACACATTTGTTGGCTATAAGCATCTTTCTCCATAATTACCACCGAACCTCCCTTATCTGCCATTTTAATAGTGAGGTTGGACCATTCACCTAAATGTTTCAGAGCATTACGTTGTTTTACATTAAGATTATGGTGTTTATATTTATTGGAACTTTCTTTTGCTCTCGTAGATATCTGTAAGCTCCCTTTCTAGGGTTTCCTGAAAGGTATCCATACTACGTGTCTATTTGATAGATTTACAAACAACTAGTGAGGGTCCTGAGGGAATTATTCAACAGACATGAATTTAAAATCAGCAATATTTTGGATTGCTGATTTTAAATTCATGTCTGTTGAATAATTCCCTCAGGACCCTCACTAGTTGTTTGTAAATCTATCAAATAGACTAGGGAAACCTGCTCACAAAGAGACAAATCAGCAAATTAATTCTCTATATTGGGAGGTTCCAGCTGTGTAGTGCTCTGTACAGGAGTCGTATCAGAGAAATGTCTTTGCAGGGTCAAATTCCTGATAAATTTAACATCTAGAATAGTAAAACAAATCAGTCATTAGTGGGAGCAAAATTAAACCCGTAGAGGACCCGTGACTTAAGGACCAGCGCAGTACATGTATGGCGCTATGATCGGGCGGGTGCAGGAGATGCGCCTGCCCGATCCGCGGCAGGGGTCCGGCGGTCACTGATAGCCAGACCACTGCTGCATGCATCGGCATTGGTGAAATCACCGATGCCGGCGTATTAACCCTTGGTGTGCCACGGTCAGCGCTGACCGCAGCACATGTGATGTCCTCACGGATATCAGAGCTGCCATCGGGTCCCCATGCTGCTGTGATGGGGACCCGATGGCATGAAAGGCAGTGCGATGCCTTCCTTAGGAATCGGGGCTGCCTTCCAATGTAATGTAATAGAGCAGCACGAAATGCCAGCAGAATGCTTGGATGTATAGGGAAAGGTATAAGCAGTAGAAAGAGTGAAGTGCTTATGCCGCTGTACAGAACACTAGTGAGACCTCACTTGGAGTATTGTGCTCAGTACTGGAGGCCATATCTCCAGAAGGATATAGATACTCTAGAGAGAGTTCAGAGAAGAGCTACTAAACTAGTACATGGATTGCAGGATAAAACTTACCAGGAAAGGTTAAAGGACCTTAATATGTATAGCTTGGAAGAAAGAAGAGACAGAGGGGATATGATAGAAACTTTTAAATACATAAAGGGAATCAACTCGGTAAAGGAAGAGAGCATATTTAAAAGAAGAAAAACTACCACAAGAGGACACAGTTTTAAATTAGAGGGGCAAAGGTTTAAAAGTAATATAAGGAAGTATTACTTTACTGAGAGAGTAGTGGATGCATGGAATAGCCTTCCTGCAGAAGTGGTAGCTGCAAATACAGTGAAGGGGTTTAAGCATGCATGGGATAGGCATAAGGCCATCCTTCATATAAGATAGGGCCGGGGGCTATCCATAGTATTCAGTATATTGGGCAGACTAGATGGGCCAAATGGTTCTTATCTGCCGACACATTCTATGTTTCTATGTTTCCAGGGGGAGAGCCTGTGAGATCCAGCCCTCTGGATCTCACAGGCAGGAAGCTGTACGTGAAATACACACTGTATTACAATTACAGCCAATGCATTCCAATACAGAAGTATTGGAATGCATTGTAAAGGGGATCAGTCCCAAAAAGTTGAAGCCCCAAAGTGGGACAAAAAATAAAGTGCAAAAAAAAATTTAAGTTTTTTTGCCAAAATAAAGGGAAATAATAATTTTTTACAAAATAGGGGAAAAAAAGAAAAGTACACATATTAGGTATCGCCGCGTCCATATCAACTGGCTCTATAAAACTGTGCTAAATAAACAATTTTTTGGTCACCTTACATCACTAATAGTGCAACACCAAGCGATCAAAAAGGCCCCCTAACATAGTACCAATCTAACAGTCACCTCATCCCGCCCAAAAATTAGCCCCTACCTAAGACAATCGCCCGACCCCCCCAAAAAAAAAACAAAAAAAAACTATGGCTCAGAATATGGAGACACTAAAAACATCTTTTTTTTTTGTTTCAAAAATGCTGTTAGTGTAAAACTTAAGTAAATTTAAAAAAAGTATATGTATTAGGTATTGCCACGTCCGTAATAACCTGCTCTATAAAAATATCACATGACCTAAACCCTCAGGTGAATACCGTAAAAAAAAATAAGTGTAATAGCAAGCGATCAAAAAGTCATACGCACCCCAAAATAGTGCCAATCAAACCATTATCTCATCCCGCAAAAATCATATCCTACCTAAGACAATCGCCCCAAAACTGAAAACTATGGCTCTCAGACTATGGAGACACTAAAAACATTTTTTTTTGTTTAAAAAATGAAATCATTGTGTAAAACTTACATAAATAAAAAAGTTTACATATTAGGTATCGCCGTATCCGTAATAACCTGCTCTATAAAAATATCACAGGTGAGGTACCACAGGTGAATACCGTAAAAGAAAAAAAAAATTGGAGTAAAAAAAGAAATTTTTTGTCACCTTAAATCACAAAAAGTGTAATAGCAAGCGATCAAAAAGTCATATGCATTCTACAATAGTACCAATCAAACCATCAACTCATCCCGAAAAAAAATTAGCCCCTACATAAAACTATAAAAATAAATAAAACTACCGCTTTCATGGTTTTTTTTTCAAAAATGCTTTATGTAAAACTTAAACAACCAAAAAGTCATATTTGGTATTGTCGCATGCGTAACAACCTGCTCTATAAAAAATACCACATGATCTAACCTGTCAGATGAATGTTGTAAATAACAAAAAGATACAAACGGTGGCAAAACAGCTATTTCTGGTTACCTTGACTCACAAAAAGAGTAATATAGAGCAGCCAAAAATCATATGTACCCTAATATAGTACCAACTAAACTGCCACCTTATCCCGTAGTTATCAAAACGGGGTCACTTTTTTGGAGTTTCTACTCTAGGGGTGCATCAGGGGGGCTTCAAGTGGAACATGGTGTCAAACCAGTCCAGCAAAATCTGCCTTCCAAAAACCATATGGCGTTAATTTTCTTCCTCGCAATGCCGTGTGCCAGTACAGCAGTTTACGACCACATATGGGGTGTTTCTGTAAACTACAGAATCAGGGCCATAAATATTGAGTTTTGTTTGGCTGTTAACTCTTGCTTTGTAACTGGAAAAATAAATCGATTAAAATGGAAAATCTGCCAAAAAAAAGTGAAATTCTAAAATGTCATCTCTATTTTCCATTGTCTCGTGGAACACCTAAAGGGTTAACAGTTTGTAAAAATCTGGTTTTGTATACCTTGAGGGGTGTAGTTTCTAAAATGGGGTCATTCTTGGGTGGTTTCTATTATGTAAGCCTCACAAAGTGACTTCAGAAATGAACTGGTCATGAAAAAGTGGGTTTTGAAAATTTTCTGAAAAAATTCAAGATTTGCTTCTAAATTTCTAAGCCTAACTTCCCCAAAAATTAAAATGGCAATCACAAAATGATCCAAACATGAAGTAGACATATGGTGAATGTAAAGTAATAACTATTTTTGGAGGTATTACTATCTATTATAAAAAGTAGAGAAATTGAAATTAGGAAATTTTACCACTGTCATGATGTACAATATGTGACGAGAAAATCTCAGAATCGCCTGGATAAGTAAGAGAGTTTTAAAGTTAAAAGTTATTCACACAAAGTGACACGTCAGTTTTGCAAAAAATGGCCTGGTCCTTAAGGTGAAAAATGGCAGGGTCCTCAAGGTGAAAAATAGCAGGGTCCTGAAGAGGTTAAGCCCAGTGATAGGACCTCCATTTCATCATCTGTCAATACAGTATCCGCTAGATTAATAACGTCCAATGATTTGTTAAGTGGAACAGAGGCACCTATTTCTCGTGGAATCTGGTAGTCATTGGGTGAGTTTTTTCCCCGAGTGTTTACGTCCACCGCGCCGTGTTAGTTTTTTGTGGGGTCACCATATCTAGCTTTGTCTTTTTGAAATATGAAAGTTTCGTCTGAGTCAATGGTGTCTCCTGAGGTTCACTGAGAAACTCTTCTACCGATTCCTGAGTCACTGGTCATCCGTGAGTGTTCTAAGTCCATAGATGTAAAACTGACTTTACATGCCAATTTAGACTTGGGTGTTTTATTCCGCAGTTTGTTTTAATTGATATTCCGTTTTTTTAGAATAGATTTGGGAGTATGGTGGGGATTCTGCCACCTACCCCATTCATAAACTTAATCATTGGTATAGTCAAATAGATCTCTGAAATTTATTGTGTTTCAGATCCATAATACCATCTTCCATCTGTTTAATGGTTATCATATTCTCCTCCAGGGCCACATATTCTGGCATGTTGGAATATTTTTTCAGACTGTGGTCACCTTAAAATTAAAGTTATGTGACTACCATAGCTCAAGATGGAGGCAAGATTTCATAACCTTCTCAAAAGAAAAAAATAAGTTTATTAAAGAAGGTTTCTCCAACAAAGACATCAAACAGAGTTGCCAGAATAGATGTATCGGCGTGGTAGAAGCTAGGACAGCTTCCAGCCTTCAAGATTGAAGAAGCTGCAGATAAGTCAGCTTTTTGTATCCTGAACCAGAGCCCCTCTGGATCAGGCACCACTCAATTGAAGGGGATGGTAATTTATGGAACAGTGTTATGATAAGAAGCTGAAGATGTATCAACGCCTAAATTCTAGGCATTGCTAAGGGTCCCAGAGGTCAGAGTGATGGCATCCTATGAACATACCACTTATTTTTGATTGTGCTGACCAATTAGGATACTTACACACATGCTATTTTGATGGATTTTTTTTTTTTTTTTTTTTATACAGCTGTTAAAGCCAATGTTAGGAGGGAAACTACACAGAAAAGATTAGGTGGGAAATTTATCACCCTCTCCACACCAGAAAACTGTCACCAAAAAGTCAAAGTGTGGCGCAAGCTGCACTTTTACAAAATTGGGGGTCTTAGACTACACTTGCCACTTTTTAAAGTAGCGAGTGGTGTGGGGGCGGTTTAGGCAGCCTATCACATTTATTATAATCTATGCTAGGAAACTGACATATTGTAGCAAAAATCTACACCAGCTCACCGGCAGTAAGTAAAAATTGACTATTTGCAGTACTTTTCGTGTGATAAACGCTTTATAATTTTAATTTTTAATACTGCCTCTAAATGCCCAATGAACTAGCAAATGCTTGTTCATTGGGCAGTCTAGATTTGTTAGCGGAAGATCGCATAGTCTAATAGCAATCTGCCGCAGGCACCCCGCTGTTCTACATGGGGATGAGCGATAGCATAACTATTGCTCCTACCGATGGTGTGGAGGACATCACTGCATGTAATAGCAGCAGTGTTCTCCGATAGCCATCTGCCGATTGCCATGAGGGAACGTTTTCCTCCCGAAAATCGCTAGTAGCATCTAGGTGTCTAATACACCCTTAAGGATAGACGCCAAACCAGAAACCTATCTGCAAACAGCCATTTCAGGGGGGTTCATGCAGTACAGAGCAGGGTACTGGTTGGCTGGTGAGAAGCCCGTTTTACATAGCTCTCAATAGGGTACTGACATCCAATAGCTAGTACTATAGAAACCGTTTCTTCCTTCAGGAATGCCAGTTATGAAAATACTGTATATAGCCTTTATAAACATCTAACATGGACCAACTACAGTGTTAAAAACATGGGCAAGAACTACTTTTTCATAAAAACAAATTTTCAATATTTCACGACATAAGGAAAGGATAAGACATTTGTAAGTATTGTAAGAAGCAAACATGTTCAAATATCAAACAAAGACACACTGACAAGTCAAAGAAAAGAAACCATTGGTTGTATGGACTGGCTGTTTTTAAATATACGTTTTATTTTGTATATATTTCTATTATACATCTTTAATTTTTTTCCGCTAAGACCACAACAAAAACACTTGAAACTGGAGTAAGAACTTGGGACACTGTGCCCTGTAAACAGATTTAGCACTATAATACACTGGTAAATTTTTGTATTTTGGGTATACATCTCTCCAATAAAACACCCACACAGTGACAAGAATGAGACTTTAATTGGTTTTTAAGTGGAGTTTATAACACTAAGATAAAGGGATGTTAACACATACAATAACAAATGGACATGTGATTTGAACGAGGCATTATCCTGTACATGTAATTGTTGTATATTCTCAGTGCATAGCATTACACACAGAGCCACAATAATATTTGAAGAGCCTGAACCGGAGGAAAAAAAACTAAAGGGGGAAAAAAAAAAAAAAAAGAAAAAATATAACTTTCAAGGAATTCCTCAAATTTGGGAGCAGAATTATAGGGGCCAAACATTATTATCTCCAGTTGAAGCCTCCTAATAGTGCACAGTTCCACCCATTCCATTTGCATGCATGACAGGTTTAACAGTATTTAACGAAAAGAGAAAAAAATAAAAATAAAGTGGGGGTGGGGGGAAACAAAGAAACAAACAAAAAAAAAAGTAAACGAGGCACTTTGTGGCAACCACAGGCATCGTTAGACATATTGCACAAATTTCTACTTCTGCTTGTATACACACTGCCTGCAAACTTCACCTAAAATCTGTGGCCCATTCACAAAGGAGTCATGTACACAAACCAACTCTCTGCAATAAAATAAAAAGTTTTCACTGGGACTATAGATCTGCCTGTGGGCTTTTTGGTGGCTGTACAGAACTCCATCCTTATCTTAGTGAACATCATTTAATAGGAAAAACTTTCGATTTGGACCGCGAGATGGCCAAATTCAAAAAGACCCACACTGCACACCCCTCACCTGTTCCACTTGTTGGAAGATGACAGCATTGTGCATCTTTTCTTAATGAACCACACCCACAGGTTTTTTTTTTTATCCTCTGGCCTGTTAGAAAGATGCATGATCCAAAATGTAGTGAAGATAATGTTTTACTGGTGGCTGTAGTTAGGAGTTATCCCCTTCCTTCTGATCCTCAGCTGTGTCATGTGACTGACACTCTAACCCTCCAGCTGACAACGTCTTGTGTTGACAGGAAGTCACTTTCTCTAGTCATTCCTATTAGGCCTCATGCACTAGGCCAGGGATGGCGAACCTGAGGCTTTCCAGCTGTTGCAAAACTACAACTCCCAGCATGCCTACAGCAAGGCATGGTGGGAGTTTGTTTTACAACAGCTGGAAAGCCGCAGGTTGGCCATCCCTGCACTAAGTTTCCGTATTGCGGTTCGCAAACTACTGCAGCCTTCCACATTTAATCTGCATTTTTTCCCACTCCTATTACTAGAAATTACTATTCTTGTCTGCAATACGGACAATAGTACATGTTCTATAATTCGCGGAACGGACAGTCATGGATGTTTTTCGGGCAGACCCATAGAAATTAATGGGTCCATGAGCAATCTGCAAAAAATGCAGATTGGAAACCGATACAAAACATGGTCGTGTGCATGAGGCCTTAAACTAACATGGAGACTCCCATAGGAATAAACAGAGTTCCTACCCACACGGGTCAGTTGGAGTGTGGAAGTGTCAGTCACAAGACAGAGGAGGAACAGAAGGGAGTTGATAGAAGATTACCTTCACTACAATTTACAGCACACCAGGCCAGAGAATAAAACTTTTGTGGGAGTGCTCATTTAAGTATTCTTCTTTCTACAGGATAAGCATTAAGCAGGTTGGTCATTCAGGACACATACATGGCAAAGGCTAAAATCTAGAAATCAATTACAAACTAAGGGTGTTACACCAGCTGCACAAAAACTTGCAGCCAACGTGTTGCCTTTATGCATAGTTAACCAGCATCAATGCCTACAGGCCATACTGTCCCAGGACTATGACTGCTATGTACAACACAGCAGTCATTTCCAGGGGAGGCCAACAAAATACTGCAATAAATTAAATTTAGGAATAGAACAAATCATTCGGTCACAAGAATTCTTGGCAAATCTATGAAAAAAAATAAAATAAGTTGTAGATTTATACACATCATATACTTTATATTTAACGTAATGCCATGGGTCCCACTCCAGATGACTACACCATAAAACATTAGGGAGGTTTTGAGGATAGCGAAAGCCTTAAAAACAATCTAATTTAAGGGGGCTGAGAAGGGATCAGGGGGAAAAAGTGCAAAATCCCATAGTTTAGGGTTTATCTGTATGATCTTCATTCAAATAAAGCATATGTGACAGTTTCTAAAAATCTAGCTGTAAATTGGAAGCCAAACTCAGAGGTTGGCAGATATATATATATATTTTTTAAAGTTCTAGCATATCCCTGAACCAAGGATGATTCAATTTATTAAATGCGCTATTTAATAAAAAAAAACTTTTCTTTTCCAATGCTGCACCGCTTTAGCCCCAATTCTACATTTTTTGGACCTAGTCACGACTATACATAGTAGCAGCAGGTATGCATCACATAGGGAGGAGGAGGAGGAGGAGTCCAGGCCTGCACAATTGGTAACTCCTCATCTTAGTGCAATCTGTTTGGCCATACCAAGTCTTCACCCCTGGCAATGTCGGTAAGGCAACAAATGAGCAACACTTAATCGAAACAGGAATTCAGAATGGCAGAAGCAGAAAACGATGCTCAACTTTAAAGCATTTGATGCCCACATGGGTACTAATGAACAGGTTGTAGTGATGGCACATCGCCAAACCAGGATCAAACCTAAGCATACATATGCAAATATGCTGTCAAAAGACAAACCTAGCAATTTGTTACCAAAATGCATTATATAGGCAGCGAGGGTGGCAAACATCTCTCCTGGCATACGGCAGACAGACTGAATAGACAGGGTGCCCAACAGTTTCAGGACACGCGCGCTTAGGTTGTGGTGCTCTTCTACATGTTGACTTTTCATTGCCAAATGAATTGACTACACAAATGACTGGCAGGCAAGGACAGGTTACCCATGTGCTGCCCAACAGCTGAAACTAACGGGGTTCAAATACATACAATACAGCTTTAAGGCTGTGTTCACATTTGCGTCAGAACCTAGCCTTTAAAAAGGTCAGGTTTCCATTGGGGTTCCTATATTTTTCACACCAACAAGATACCAATTGCTAGGGAAAGAGCATAACACAAGTGTGAACATAGCCAAAGACATGTCATGTGCATTTACAACGGTCATACGAAAGCCGTGTAGTTCCTGACCATAAAAATTAGAAATAAAAGTAGAATAAAAACACTTCAATAATACTTCGGCCTCAAAGTCAATGAGGGCTGTTGATGAGGCACAGGACATATCTGCTACAAATTTCCTAATAAAAATTCGCCATTACTAGTGAATAACTTGAAAACTGGATCAGGTTCTCCTAAAACTCCATACTTTCCTCTGTGTCGGAACAGGCGAGAGGCGTAACTAAACACATGAAATTGCTCCATCCAGTCTAAGGCTGGGTTCACACTTGAGCGCATTTTATATGCGCGTTTAACGCGCGTTTTTAGCAATAGTAAACGCGCGTTTGTGTGATTGACTGCAGTGTCCTATGGCCACAAACGCGCGTCAAAACGCCCCAAAGAAGCTCAAGAACTTGTTTGAGCGTAGGGCGTTTTTTCAGCGCGTTCAAACGCGCTGTAAAACGCTCAAGTGAGAACCAGGGCCATAGGGAAGCATTGGTTTTCATGTGTTGAGCGTTTTACAGCGCTGTAAAACGGTCAAGTGTGAACCCAGCCTTACAGCACACCAAATTTACCCAAGTGAAAGTGGCTTGGAAGTTTTTCCAACACTGATCAATGCCTGGCCTCTAAACTGAAATAAAACCCACGTCATAATTTCAGTAAGGAGTCAATTATTCTTTTCCCCGTGCAGTAAAAAAAATAAAATAAAATACTCCTTACTGAAATTACGAAAGGAGACTCAAATGAAGATAACCTAATTACGTGGAGGTACCAGGATCACAGCCGCTGCTGGAGTCAAGAGCAGTCAGACATACGGGAAGGCTCTGTTGTGATAGGATTCCAAAAAAATTAAAAGCCAGTATCTGTTCACGCTAATAAATGCCCAATATGAAAAAAAGAATTCTAAACCAGGTCGAGGTACACCACCTACTTCTCATTTCTAAATGCCAGTTTCACATCGATCGCTGGCATACCATTTGATTAAATAACTATTTCCAAATACTTAAAATTGAAACAGCCAGCTTCCATTGTTAACTGGGACAAAGTACATTTAATGAAACAGAATAAAATGGGATTTTACACGACCGTAAAACATACTTTCTTTTAGTAAAATATCAACATTTGAATTGTAGATTTAAAGCTTGCAAAAAAAAATATTAAAATTAAAATAAAAACAGCAGCGGTGGTAAGCTTAAATATTCTGTAGCCTGGCATGCCCCCAAAAAAATAAAAATAGAAAGAAAAACATTGCCACATTAAGGGTCCATTCACATGTCCGCAAAATGGGTCTGCATCCGACCCGCAATTTTGCGAAACAGGTGCGGACCCATTAATTTTTATTGGGGCCGGAATGTGCAGTCCGCATCCGCGAATCTGCACTTCCGTTCCGCAAAAAATAGAACATGTCCTATTCTTGTCCGCAATTGGACAAAAGGCATTTTCTATGAGAGTGCCGGCGATGTGCGGTATGCAAACTGTGGAACGCACATTGCCGGTGTTATGCGGATTCATAAAACACTTATGGACGTGTGAATGGACCCTAATGGAGTACCAGGCTAGATTTGCCATATATGTGAACTATTGAACACTGCCAGTTGAGAAGTCTAATATTTTTTTTTAATAGCAAACTACATAGAATATTTGGGACACTTTATATTTTAGATATACATTTTTTTTTTTTATATCTGTGCCGTGTTGAAACTTTTAAAGCAACACTGACTTCATAACCATGTGTAACGTAAAAAAAAACAAAAATATATATGTATATGTATATATAAAAAAAAAAAAAAACATTGAAGCTACTAACATTCTTCAAGTAAAATTCCCTAACAGTTAATGACATTAAAAGTGTGCAAAACTGCAAAACTCATTGTAATAGAATGTGTAAGGTCAAAAAGGTGGATCAAGTCGACACCTAGGCAATTTCATTGATGCGTAATTTCCTTTTGTTCCTTCTTTTTCAGAAAGATCGGTTAGAATTATACACAGACTTCCTGTACTGTTATAATAGTTTATATTCGACGAGGGCATGGGGAAATGTAAAACAGAGGCTTGCAGGCAGCACTTGAAGCATTGAAAAGCGGGCATATATTTGGAAATTAAAGGGGTATCCCCATCTCATTGATGGCATATCGCTAGGATATGCCATCAATATTAGATGGGTGCGAGTCCTATCTCTGGGACCTGCACCTCTCTCTATAACAGGCCCCTCGAAGCAAAGGAAGAGCAGTCAAGCATGCGTGGCCACCCTCCGTTTAGAGCTACTGGAGGTTTGAAAATAGTTAGGCAAGGCCTTGGCCGTTTCCAGCAGTCCCATAGAGCTGAATGGAGGTGTGACTGAATTCACTGTTCGCTATGGGACTTCCTAAAATAGAGTGTACTCACTCGGCTATTTTCGGAACTCCCATAGAAGTAAATGGACTGCACACCATGCATGCGGGCCTGCTCTGCTTCACTTTGGGTCCCATCTCAGGGAACTCCTATCTCCGGGCCACCAAAGACTATCTGATATTGATATAGAGAGGAAGATCTATGGCACACCAAAAGATTATTTTTTCAAGCGATGCTTTAATACATATTTCTGCAATTACATCAACATCATTTTAGGTTTAATTTTCATCCAAAGTATGTAACAATACAAGGGGCCGTAAAGAGAAGGCCCAACGTTTCGGTCAAAAGTTACCTTTATCAAGGGATCTTGGCCCATATGAGGAGTGTTTTTCTCTGATGTTGACGTAATTGCACAAATATGTATTAAAGCATCGCTTGAAAAAAAAAATTATCTTTTGGTGTGCCATAGATATTCCTCTCTATATTGGATTGACTTTTGTCCTCTATGAGCACCTACCACTAGAGGGTGTGCAGATCTTTTTTTTTTCTAAATATCTGATATTGATGGCATAGCCTAGCGATGTGCCCTTAAAGTCAGAGATGGGCCAACCCCTTTAACTGAACGAGTTTAATGATTGACCCTCAAGCAAATTTATCCACTGCACAGGCATCCTCGTGGCACCCAGATGCCTAATATCCAAGACCACATCACTGCCCTTCATAAACACAAGGGGGTGAAAACCATCAACATAGCAGGCTGAAGTCAGGGATGCCCATCCTGCTGCCCTCCAGCTGTTGCAAAACTACAACTCCCAGCATGCTTGGACAGCCTACAGCCATCAGGGCAAGATGGGAGCTGTAATTTTACAACAGCTAGAGGGCCACAAGTTGAGCATCCCTGCCTTAAATGGTCAATTACACTTCACTACGGACGACTAGTCTATACACCTGGATGAAACTTTGAGGCTCTTTCGACTTCTCTATATGACCCTGTTGGCATTAGAACTGAGCAGGCCCGCTTGTATATATAAAATAAAAAATTTGGATGGTTCAGTCCTGTACCTCTTTAAAGGACTGCTCCCTATAGCTGCCTTTTCTAGCACCATTATGCTTACATTTTTTTAAAAATATTTTTTAAAGCACAAACAATAAGCAGCGACAGTGAAAAATTCCTTATATGTTCAGGATTTACTGCAGCATGCTAAACAAAAGGAGCATGTGATAGTTTGAGATGGTCCATGAATCAAGCTGGAAGTAGATTCAGTTTTCAATATTCACTATCCACCGCATATAATACATACGTACAACAAAATAACCCTCGAACATCTCTTGGCCGAATAAAAACGTCATCTGTTGCCACAATGGCTGTGGAGAGGCAGGAGGTGAACCTTGTATTTCACAAAGCACACAAGTAACTTCAGTTGGTGAGAGGGAAAGAAAATAAAGGGAAGAAAACTACACATACACAGCTCCACTTAAAGAAAGAAAAAAAAGGAGGCGGAAGGGGGGAAAACAAAGAAAAAAAAAGCTGGAATAAAATGGGAAAGTGCCATCTTTATTTATCCTAATTTTAAGATTTAAACGTCCTTTTGACACGAAAAGGATATTTACATAACAATGCTACGTAACCTTTTCTTCAATTTTACTGTTTTTTTTTCCTCTTTTCTTTTTTATTTCACTGGACAGCAGTGCCAAAAACCCGGTGGGGCAAAACAATATTGGTCAAGGAAAGAAAATAAATTGCTCCTATGTTAGGCTGACAATGCCATTTAAAAAGGTCCTTTTCGGTTTATTCAAGTTTGTCTTTTCTGTGGTTTTAATTCCCTCGATAAAAAACAAAAACAAAAAAAAATAAAAAACAGGAAAAATTAAGGAAAATATTCAGACTTTTGTAATCTGTGTAATCTGATCTTCATCAAAAGGTTCATTCTCTGGGTCAGAGTCAGTGGTGTCAGAATATCGGTAATGATCAGGTTCATTGTCACTAACATCCGGTGTCACAGAAGTGGAGCTGCTAGCCTCTGAATTTGAAGATTCTTCTACTGTTTTTGTGAAAAATAGCTTCACCTGAAATAAAATAAAAATAATAAAAAAGTGAACACTGAGAACAGCATTCTAACATCCTAAATAGGTTCTCAGAGATGACCCCTCTCAAAATGTGGCCCCCTAATTGCTCCAGCTTAGCACCAGACATCACTGGGGGAAGTCTCGGCCACCATGCATTTCCCATTCAGTCGCCAAGAGGATGGATCTTATAGAGCACTTTGGTTATTCTGGGGGAGGCCCTGTGCAGGGAAGCCCCCTCTAGGTTTTCCTTAATCAGGCATACAGAGAGGGGTTACCTTGCGACAACTCCTGTAAAAGACATTAGGGAAATTCATGAAGACTTAAATGGCACCTGTCAGCAGATTTGCAGCTATGAAACGGTCTGACCTGTGGCATGTGTGCTTAGCAGGTGAAGGCATCTGTGTTGGTCCCATGTTCCTATATGCCCAGATTGCTGAGAAAAATGATGTTTTAATGCAAAATGAGCCTCTAGAAGCAACAGGGGCGTTGCCGTTACAACTAGAGGCTAAACTCTCCCTCTATACTTTGATCGACAAGACCAGGTAGCGAAAAAGTACAGAGGGCATGGCAGTTCCAGAGAGAGCGCAGCCTCTAGGAATAATGGCAACACCCCCATTGGTCCTAAGGGCTCATTTGCATATATTAAAACATAATTTTTCACAGCAATGCGGACACATATGAACATGGGACCAACAGATGTCTTCAGCTGCCAAGCGCACATGTAACAGGTCAGCCAGTGTCATGGGTACAAAACTGCTGACAGATTCCCTTTAACTACACCAACCAAAGCACAGCTTTGCTGTTGCATTTCTAAAAATGAAAGATGCATTATGATTGGTGCATTATGATATGGGCAAAGTATTTTGTTGGCTTCATCTGGCTAGGGCTGTACTTTGTGAATTTCTCAATTTGAGTAAGAGAAAAAGAAAAACCCAATAAGACAACTTGCACAGACTTACTTTGAAGTTTGGTGAGAAGTATCTGTTGGCCTTGTCTTTGTTAGCTTTATCTAGGTCGTTTTTTGTTAACGTGAGGGTAAGATATTCCTTGTCATTGTCTGAACGTTCCGTACTATATATACCATCAAGTTCTTGTTCGCCAAGTAATGTTCCATTCTCTACTTTCTCTGAATGTTCATCTGGACCGGGTACAAAGAAGGTGTTTACCCAAAAATGAAACATCTTTTCCTAAAAGAAAGAAGAAAACAAAACTATGCAATTACATACAAAAACGAACATGTCTGCAACTGGGCAAACCTGGTGCAATTCTAGAAGAGGGGGAGATTCACATGTGGCATGTTATTCTGCCATGGATCTGTCAAAATGTACATGCTTTGCGGAACAGGGAATCAACTGAAAACAGCTGAGAGACTGCCGCAAAAAGGCCTTCAAATCTGCATCCAAATGTTCCGGTGTAAGAGGCAGCAAAGCCACATCTGAGTCTTCACTTAGGCCCTCGAGACGTCAGCTGCAGTTTCACAGGGTGATGTGTGGCAGGTACTCCAAGTGCGAATGCTAGGAGCCACCCATGTCTGTGGCATATAGAAAAGTCGGGCTCACACTGGTAAAAATATTGCAGTCTGCAGCTTCTTTCTTACCCAAATGGTTTTTTGGGAAACAGATTAAGCATAAGTGTCGTGGCCGAGTCTGTTACCGGGGAGCAATGTGGTGATGGACCCGGCCACACTGTGGAAAGCAGTCCGAGAATTTGCTAACACATGACCTCAATGGGTCTCCTGAATTTACAAAAAATAAAAATCGTTGGAATAAATGGACTTGCTCGACTCGAAACAGGACAAGTTTCCTTGGTGTGAAGTGATTAATATAATTTTGTTTATGTGTTTGCATTTTCAGCAACTTTTAGGGGGTATTTTACATCCTATACACATCTATACTATGATGCCATAGTGAACTAAGCTATGGACCAACAATGTTAAGCACAACCCAGGCATACTACATGAAAAAAGTGAGCATGTCAAACTCCGGAACTACAGGGCCTTGCAAACCAGCAATCACAACGCAAAAGTGAATGAAGGGAGAATGTGGAAAAAGCTGGAAATAGAGAAGTGGAGCAATGTCTCCCAGTCTGGAGGATTCAGTGAGACTATTAAACCATCACAGACTACAGCTTCCAGCAAGGGTAAAACGATGGACAGAGTTTAGATTTTTCGGACTACTTGTAGCTTTACATACAGTAGCTCATGAGGTAAACTTATCTGCTTTAAGCCATACCTAAGTAGATAAGCCCTTTATTTCCAAGCTACCAGCTAAAATTTTCCAAAGACCAAAGTATGATTCAGCTAGAGGACTGCTCAGGAGAAAAAGAGTAAGGCATTCAGAAAGCTCGTCTGACAGATTCAGCATCTTGCTATATAGTTGAATACAAGAAAGCTGCAGAAGTTAAAACGGTTTAAAATATTTAACTATTCATGCAATGGAATAATAAAATTATGATCAAAGCTGTAAGTGTAAACGAGAATTTCCCTTTCTGAAGCCAATGAAAGGGAATTAGTCATTTAGCGGCAGCCGGGGAGTCAGAAGGTTTGTTTTCATTGTGGTAATATGTGGGAGACGGTTAAAAGCGCAGAGCGAGTGCTGCAGGTAAAAGGAGAATGTAGTAGATCAAACTCCAAGCGCTCTCCCATACTCCCCAATATTGGAGACACTTGTTTCTTATATCTCTATATGGATCAAAGCTTTCATCAGGTCTGAGTCCTATAAAATAATATATATATTATATATATATATATATATATATATTATATATATATATATATATATATATATATATATATATATATATATATTAGTATTTTTCACCCTATAGGACACACCGGCCCATAAGACGCACCTAGGTTTTTGGGGAGGAAAATAAAAAAATTTTTTAACCAAAAGGTGTGCGGTCTGTGGATGACTGACACTGTTATGGGGGGGGGGGGGGGGGGGGAGATCTGTGGCTTGCACTGTTACAGGGGTGATCTGTGGGTGGCACTGTTATATATGTGCCATCCACAGACCCCCCCAGCCCATAACTGCCATCCACAGATGTCGCCCATAAAAATGTCATCCACAGATACCACCACCACCACCACCCCCGCATACTAATATAAGATGTCTTATTCAATTAATAGTTATTAAACATGCCCTCCAACTCCTAATAGTACCTTACATCCTAACAGCTTCTGTACAATGCCGGAAGGCAGGTGCGTCCCTCACTGACGTCGCTTGCCTGCGCCGCCAGCTTCATTCATAAAGTAGGCGGCGCAGGCACCTGACATCAGGGAGTTACGCTGCCGCCCGCCCGGCCTGCCTGCATTCTACAGAAGCTGTTAGGATGTAAGGTACTATTAGGAGTTGGGGGGCATGTTTAATAACTATTAATTGAATAAGACATCTTATATTAGTATACCGGAGCGGCGGGGCTATACTACACTGACTGCACCGCCGATATTGCCAGCCCCAAGCTCCACCTCCCAGTCCCTCCCCTAGTCCCCGCTCACGATGTAAAACTGCAAGCATTTGCCCCATAAGACGCAAGGGCATTTATGGGGTGAAAAATACAATAAAATATATATATATATATATTAATGTTTTCTAACTACAGTGTTTCTTTAAATGAGCTTTTATGTGCAGCTGTACCTCAGTGACCAGAGCTATATAATCCAGCACATTATAGGGTAAAGACGGTCGTGTGGGGTTTTAGATCTTAATTTGTGCAAATGACGCTATTTATGTGGCTTGATATGATCTGGAGACTACAGGTCCCCCGCAGAGGAATTTAGTCACGAGTCAGAGGGCACCCTTAACCCCATAGGGACACAGCCTTATTTCACCTTAAGGACCAGGCCATTTTTTGCAAATCTGACCAGTGTCACTTTAAGTGGTGATAACTTTAAAACGCTTTGACTTATCCAGGCCGTTCTGAGATAGTTTTTTCGTCACATATTGTACTTCATGACACTTGAAAAATGAAGTAAAATTTTTTTACCAAAAACTTGGAAAAATTTGCAAATTTCAAAGTTTCAGTTTCTCTACTTCTATAATACATAGTAATACCCCCAAAAATTGTGATGACTTTACATTCCCCATATGTCTACTTCATGTTTGAATTATTTTGGGAATGATATTTTATTTTTTGGGGATGTTACAAGGCTTAGAAGTTTAGAAGCAAATCTTGAAATTTTTCAGAAATCCAATTTTTAGGGACCACTACAGGTCTGAAGTCACTTTGCAAGGCTTACATAATAGAAACCACCCAAAACTGACCCCATTCTATAAACTACACCCCTCAAGGTATTCAAAACTGATTTTACTAACTTTGTTAACCCTTTAGGTGTTGCACAAGAGTTACTGGCAAATGGGGATTAAATTTGAGAATTTCATTTTTTTGCCTAATTTTCCATTTTAACCCATTTTTTCCACTAACAAAGCAAGGGTTAACAACCAAACAAGACTATCTTTATTGCCCTGACTCTGCCGTTTACAGAAACACCCCATATGTGGCCGTAAACTACTGTACGGCCACACAGCGGGGCGTAGAGTGAAAGGTGCGCCGTTTGGTTTTTGGAAGACAGATTTTGCTGGACTGGTTTATGTACACCATGTCCCATTTGAAGCCCCCCCTGATGCACCCCTAGAGTAGAAACTCCATAAAAGTGACCCCATCTAAGAAACTACACCCCTCAAGGTATTCAAAACCGATTTTACAAACTTTGTTAACCCTTTAGGTGTTGCACAAGATTTAATGGAAAATAGAGATACAATTTCAAAATTTCACTTTTTTGGCAGATTTTCCATTTTAATATTTTTTGTGAGGCAATGTAACAAAAAATTGCTTTTTTGGCACCTTTTTTTTGTTATTTACAACATTCATCTGACAGGTTAGATCATGTGGTAATTTTATAGAGCAGGTTGTCACGGACGCAGCGATACCTAATATGTATGCTTTTTTTTTTTTTATATATATATAAGTTTTACACAATGATTTCATTTTGAAAACAAAAAAAATGTTTTAGTGTCTCCATAGTCTAAGAGCCATAGTTTTTTCAGTTTTAGGGTGATTATCTTGGGTAGGGTATGATTTTTGCAGGATGAGATGACGGTTTGATTGTTACAAATTTGGCGTACATGCGGCTTTTTTGATCACTTTTATTACCTTTTTTGGGAAGTAAGGTGGGCAAAATTTCAATTTCATCATAGTTTTTTATTTTTATGGCGTTCACCGTTCGGGTAAAGTAACATGACCGTTTTATAGATCAGGTCGTTACGGACGCGGCGATACCAAACGTGTAGGGAATTTTATGGTTTTCATTTTTAATCAGTGATAAATGTGTTTTTTGATTTTCTTTTTTTTTTACCCAGACCCACTTGGTTCTTGAAGATCCAGTGGGTCTGATGTCTGTATAGTACAGTACACTATATAGTGTTTTGTACTGTATTTTACTTACACTTTGTCTGAACAGATCTATGCCTTTAACACAGATCTGTTCAGCACCATGGACAGCAGGATGCCTGAGAAGGCGTCCTGTTGCCATGGGAACCTTCCCCGTCTGCTCAGTTGTGGGCAGAAACTGCAAAAAGCGCATCAAACCGCAGGTCTGAATTGACCTGCGGTTTGTTGCGATCACCGACATGGGGGGGAAGGGGGTGTCACTCGCATTTAGCCTAGGTGCCTGCTCAATGATTTGAGCAGGCACCTTGTTCCGATCACCGGCAGTGATCGGAACACCACATGACGTACCGGTACGTCATGTGTCCTTAAGTACCAGGACATCATGACGTACCGGTACGTCATGTGTCCTTAAGAGGTTAAACTAGGGCATGGATCCATTTCGCAGCATGTGCCTGTAAGCAGGTGGTATGTCAATATTTAATCCAGGATCGGGCTGTGGAGGACCAAATATAACTGATAAGCAAATGTAATTTACACCATCAATTAGGGCTACAGGTGGCTTGATTCACATTATATGACCAAACAAAAAGAGAACTCACATGCTAAATGTGTAGACCAGTGGTCTGCAACCTGTGGCTTTCCAGCTGTTGGGAACTGTCACAGGCAGTCAGGGAACGCTGGGAGTTGTAGTTTCTCAACAGCCAGAGGATGCAGACCGCTGCTAGAGACTTACAAAATGGTAAATCAAGTGAAACGTGACTCATTTCTCAGACCAACCACACACCAAATGCTGAATACTACAAAATCAATGATGCAAGTCACATATGGACCACAAACACTTGACAGCTTTGATTTGGGGGCAAGCAGACGTTTTTAGAACAACACTTCAAAGGGGTAGTCCTAGGTTAGATCAGTATCAGTCAGTGGGGAGTCAGACATCCGCACCCCTGCCGTTCAGCTGTGTAGTAAACGGAGCCGGTTACTGCAGCACTGCTCCAACTGAAGTGAATGGGAGCGGCACTGCAGTTATCAGCTCCATCCACAACACAGTGGATAGAGCTGTGGATTTCTGGGGCTGGAGCTACAACTATAAACAGCTGATCAGCCAGAGCGAGGGGTTTCGGACCCCCACTGACTGATACTGATGGTCTATCCTGAGAAAAAGCCACCAATACCAAGATTTTGGCCAAAGGGTTTTGCCCCGGTCTCAATGTTTACCAGTATGGCCGCTACACACAGTAGCTTCCTGCCATTCTCATAGGCCCAGTTCCAGGAAGTTTCTGAACACATGGCCAGAGAAGGCAAAAAAAGTAATTCCATAGGAGCAAGCAGCCTGGGAGACCCGGCTTCAAATACAGTCCCCATTTACATGGCCTTGGACTAAAAATGTGTACTAAAGAGCAACAAAGAAATGGGGTAAGAAATGGGGTTGGAGACAGAAATCTCATTACACAGGGCAGAAGTGTACGGTCAGGAAGCCTTATTGAGCTATAGAAATTTCTCCAACACGTCAGAAGGGGGTGGAGATGGGGCATATGAAAATAAATGGTAGAAGTAATCTTACACTGGAGAGAAGCTGAAAAGACAATTCACAAACCTTTTTCATCATCTTGTTCTGTTTGTGGAAAAACTCAACCTTTATGTCCCCACAAACAGGAAGAGGCTGTGGGAAATCAAAATACATGTACTTCTCCTCGCGCCTTGTGGGTCCTGTGGAGGATGTAAAGATCTTAACCTTCAGCTGATAGATGACAAACTGGGGATCTAAAAGCAAAAAAAAAAGTCAAAAACATAAATGTAAGTAACAATCATGTCTTGTCAATGCCATACTAAGCCACAAACATCTCTCTAGACAGTGTCCATATTGCTTCCTTTGCTGGCTGGATTCTTTTTTCCATCACAATATACACTGTTCGTTTCCATGGTTATGACCACCCTGCAATCCAGCAGCTGTGGCCGTGCTTGCAGATTATAGGAAAAATCACCAGCCTATGGTGAGGAGGAGCACAGCATCGAGGGGATACTTCAAGATACTGATTTAAAGCAAGCATTGTTTTACATCAGTATGGTTCCTCTTCTAAGGCTACTTTCACACTTGCGGCAGAGTGATCCGGCAAGCAGTTCCGTATGCCAACTGATAGTATTTGCAAGACTGATCAGGATCCTGATGAATCTGAAAAATGCATTGAAATGCCGGGTCCGTCTTTCCGGTGTCACCCGGAAAAACGGATCCGGCATTTTTTTTTTTTCCACCTTTTTTTTTCTCGGTCTGCGCATGCGCAGTCCTGATCCGGCATTCCAGTATTTTGAATGTCGGACCCGGCTCTAATACATTCCAATGGGAAAAAAAATGCCGGCTCCAGCATTCAGGCAAGTCTTCAGTTTTTTGGGCCGGAGATAAAACCGTAGCATGCTGCGGTTTTATCTTTTGCCTGATCAGTCAAAACGACTAAACTGAAGACATCCTGATGCATCCTGAACCAATTGCTCTCCATTCAGAACGCATTAGGATAAAACTGATCAGTTCTTTTCCGGTATAGAGCCCCTAGGACGGAACTCTATGCCGGAAAAGAAAAACGCAAGTGTGAAAGTATCCTTATAGGATGAATCAATGCGTATACATTTTATAATATGGAGATAACTGTTTAAAGAGAATGTGTCACAGAAAATGTTTTCTACTAGTTAAAACTAGATTAGTGAGGCACAACCTTTTTTCTAATCTGTTTTTCATTCTATTTCCTGAACATGATTATGGAGGTGGTGATCTTGCCTGAGCTGTTCTTAGCAGCATTTAGAGACGGGCCATAGACACAGTGGTCAGAAAGGGACCCTATTGACTTCTATGGGAGAGTTCTCTGGTTCTGGGCATGCTCTGTGACCTGTGCAGAGGTTATTTTATAAGCACAGGATAAAGCTTTGACGCTCCCCGATTGGGAATAGAGGATACAGAGGTGATATTGGTTATTCGAATCCTGCAGTAAAGTGATCTGTGTAGACCAATAAGTGGCGCCTATTAGGCTTAGTGGCCAGTGCGAAAACTGCAGGATTTAAAAATGTTTTGTTGTTGTTGAAATCTAGATGTTGACATTGAAAAATTAAAAATAACCACCAAAATGTTAAAATAAGTTCCACATAAAAATGTGATTTAAACAATAGGTCATTTTCTGGCGATGCATGCCCTTTAGTACTACCATGTTCAGAACTGCAACCTTAACTCCGTGCAGCCTCAAAAGGAACAAGTTGCTGGTGGGTCCCACAAAGTGTTGACTAACCTAAAGCAACCCAAGTGGAAATAGCATGGAAGTGCCACCGAACAGCTGGGTCAGGCTAGTCCACACCTTCAGTAAAGCTATCCGGCAGAGGAACAGCTGGCTGGAGTTCACTGTATCCGGCCTACCTGGATATATTGCATGGGTTCCGGTGGGGATTCGACCCGTTTCCAGCATGTGAGCCAAATTTTGGCTGTACAGCCAGCACTCATGACTGAATTTGGGCAGATCCCATTATAGTCCAGATACTGTTAAATCTGACGAAACAGCCTTTTGGATAACTTTACCATAGGTGTGGAACTATCCTAATGGAGACCTATTTTTGATTAACCCAACACTCCAACTATCAGAACTTCATATAAAAAAAAAGTAATAATATAACTTTCCTCTCTAAACAGCTTATGATTCACCCAGGGCTTCCTTAATTATCAGAAGTTAACGTAGGAACTCCACTTAATCAGCACATAAATAATCAGAAACATTCAGGGCTGGGGGAAGTCACACCATTCAGGTGCACAAAACCAAAATGCCTCAGATATTCAGAACAGGAAGGGTGGAGGCAGAAAACCCACAGCACAGTAAAACCCAGAAAAAAAAAAAAAAAAAAAAAAAAAAAAAAAAGTGTGCAAAATTGGGACAATATTACAGAACTGGTCTGTAAGCCTTCAACCAACAAGAAATAAAGGGGTTCTTCTACAACAATCTCTAATGAACAAAGCCTTTCACACATTTCACTACTCTGCAACACCACAAGGGCCTATGCTGCGGCCCACAATGCACAGGCACTGACCGGGGGGCTGTCATATGCGGACACAGGACCCATTCACTTGAGCGTCCGAGGCACGGACAGTAAACCCACGTAAGCACTCCATATTGCCTCTGTTCCACACCTACCAGATTGCGGACCCATTCAAGTGAATGGGTCCGCATTCATGATACAGTGTGCACACTGCTGTTTGTGGGCCACAGTACGGAAACGGCCGGGCAATGGCTGTGTGCATGAACCCTAAGAGACAGGTAGGTGACCGCTGGACACCTACTTATGGCATTATGTATACTCTTGGAAATAAAACAGATTTGCAATTAGCTTCATTTAACAATCTTCCATCCCATAAATGTAAAACTCCTTTTTCGGACTCCTGCACACGAATATGCGCGCCCCATGGCCGTGCTGCGGCCTGCAAATTGCTGGCCGCAATGCACGAACACTGACCATGGGGGAGCCGCAGCGGATCGCGGACGCATTTACTTTAATGGGTCCGCGATCTGCCCGTCCGCAAAAAGATAGGACATGTTTTATCTTTTTGCAGAATGGAAGTACGGGACGAAACACGAAAGCACTCCGTGGTGCTTCTGTAGGGTTCCGTTCCCTGCTTTCGCCCCGCACCATTGCGCATCTCCGGATTTGCACACGGAACGTTGCCTGTGTATTGCGGATCTGCAATATGGCAACGGGAAGCACGCGTTCGTGTGCAGGAGGCCTTACTCATTATCTGGAAGACTCTCTTTACTTTCTGTTGGAGGGCAGCAACTCCAGCACCTGCATCTCGTTAAGCCCTCCCTTGCATAGAAAACAGTCCCTCAGATACATATGGTATGTAATGCAAGCCCCGACCTCCAAATTTCCGTCTCCAGTATCTAGAGAGATATAAGCTATATATTTCTATGAATGTAGAAGTAAGGATGAATCAATGAAATGTGTCCCGGCAGCTCAGGGGAGGACTGGGAACTTAAGTGGCAAATGGGGGCCAGCAGTACCTTAGTGAATAACAAAATAGCACCCCAGCAGAACCAAATAGAGTGCAGCATAAAATACAGTTGTGACACATGTGGCAGTATCACTGTCCTGAGGCGGGGTATAAGTACCTGATGCTCCTAGCATTAAATAATGCTGAGAGCATCAGATAGTAAGTACACAGCCGGCAGCTGTGAGGAGGGCCCGGGGAGCCCCTGGGGCAGGCACATTATAAGATCACTACGATAACACACAGTGGGGAAGAGTGGGGAAACTACTGAGCATATCTGTCCATTACTGAATGCATCAAGTGGTGGAAAAAAAAAGAATAAACCCTACTAAAGAGGAAAACGTAAAAGATTTTTTTTCAAAAGTGACAATATTTATATTGCATGTACATTACGATACTCCCCTTGAAATGCATAGTACAATTTTTCACAGGAAAACCTGTAACTTCTGCATCCTGTATGCATATACTAACCCTGCGCCCTCACTATACAAGCTGTGAACTATTGAATTTTCTTGCAGCGTTTGCTGGCAAACGTCAAATTTGCTTCCACTCAATAACACGATGGGCGACCAAACAAGCATCAAGTCCCTGTGAGGAACCTCTGCCACAACACTGTGCCCAGAAATATCATGAGAAGCTCCACCACTACCAGAAAAAGGGCATTGTGCAATGCAAGCAATGAGACAACGGTCATACTTACTGCAAGTGCCTCCACTGAACATAGGAATCGTTTCAAACATCATCTTGTGAAACAGCAGGGCCACTGGTCGATAATCCAAATTTTTTTTTAACAAGTAGCTGTAGTAATAGACATAGCGCCTTTGGCTGGGAATTGTCACACCCTAAATATAGAGAAGGACGATTTTAACACATTTGAGCAGAGCATTCACAGTCAGTAAAGGTATAGACAATGCGCACAGCAGGCTTTTTGTTCTTTTGTGCTTGGTTGGTTTGTTTTACACGTGAAATCACAGCTTAATATTCTTACCTCAGATATGTTATACTGCAGGCAATTTGTCAAAAAGGGGCCACATGAACCCCCCCCCCAAACTTTTTCAGTCTAATGTTGGCATCTAACAGATGTTCTTTTATAAAGATTGAGTCTCCATGACAGATCTCATAGATCCACGTGAATTTAGGCGGCTGGACCAGCACAATTCCACTCACCTTTTTGTCCCGGGTCCGTACTTCTCCGTAAAAATCTAATGCTTCTTGTGCCTTGATAAACTTGCCTCGATGTAGCAAATAAGCACAGATCATAACTCCTGTACGTCCTTTGCCAGCTTTACAGTGGATTGCTGCTACATTGTCATTTTCACTTAGCCATTGGTCAAGATCTTCACAAAATGGTTTGATTAGTTCTAACTGTGGTGGATTGTGGTCTTCGAAAGGATACTGTGCAACTGCAATTAAAAAAAAAAAAAAGAACAAAAGGCATGCAGGTAAACCAATTACATGTAGAAATATCTTCACTATATATGTTAAATCTGATAAAATGGTACATGTGAAGAGCTGTCACGGGTGAAGACTAACATTGGCCCCACACGGATTTCCAGAAAGGGATCTGCAGAACATTCAAACCATTACAGCACTGCTCAGATTTTTGAAACTGGAAACATGACTAAAAGGGCGCTAATTTTCAAAGGCATAAATTAAAAGACAAACCATGCAATGTATCTCATCAGTCTCCCTGAGAGATCAGGTTTCATATGTTCCATATAGAAGTCAGATAGAAGGAGGAAGCAGCTGCAGTGAGAGGGGAACGAGACGCAGCTGATTCCACTGTCTCACCCCAATACTGGATTCACAGCTACACTCCTCACTATAATGTTCTCCATCCTGCGATGAAGATGTGCTACAAAGGAGGGGAGGACGATATACACAGAGGTAGGGATCGACCGATATTGATTTTTTAGGGCCGATACCGATAATTTGTGAACTTTCAGGCCGATAGCCGATAATTTATACCGATATTCTGGGAATTTTCATTTTTGAGAAAAAAAAAAATTTCCTACACAAATCTGCTGAAAATTAATATGTTTATTGTTAATGTGTATTTTTTTTGTTTATTGTTAATGTGTATTTATTTTTTTAATCTTTTTCATTTATACTTAATATTTTTGTGTTTTTTTTTTTTTTTACTAACTTTTAGCCCCCTTAGGGACTAGAACCCTTGTCCTATTCCCCCTGATAGATCTCTATCAGGGTGAATAGGATCTCACACTGTCCCTGCTGCTCTGTGCTTTGTGCACACAGCAGCATGGAGCTTACCATGGCAGCCAGGGCTTCAATAGCGTCCTGGCTGCCATGGTAACCGATCGGAGCCCCAGGATTACACTGCTGGGGCTCCGATCGGAGGAGCAGGGAGAGGGGATCCTGTTGCCACTGCCACCAATGATTAATACTGGGGGGGGGGGGCGCACTGCGCCACCAATGTTTTTAATACTGGGGTGGGGGTGGGGGGCGCACTGCGCCACCAATGATTAATACTGGGGGGCTTGGGGGCGCACTGCGCCACCAATGAAGATAAGTCTCTCAATCATTCATATACAGGAGGCGGGAGCTGGCTGCAGAATCACATAGCCGGCTCCCGACCTCTATGAGCGGTACCTGCGATCCGCGGCACCTGAGGAATTAACTACCGCGGATCGCAGCTACAGCTCATAGAGGTCGGGAGCCGGCTATGTGATTCTGCAGCCAGCTCCCGCCTCCTGTATATGAATGATTGAGAGACTTATCTTCAATAGTGGAGCGGTGGCCACAACCCCTCCCCTCCTCTTATGTTCTCTCCTCTCATTGGCAGCAGCGGCAGCACAGGGGGAGGAGACACTGCTTCCTTCTCCCTTGTGCTGCGGAGGGAACACAGAGCGCTGAGAGCAGCGCGTTCTGTGTTCCCAATGCGTTATCGGTATATCGGCAAAATAGATGCCGATAACGTTCAAAATCCTCAATATCGGCCGATAATATCGGCCAAACCGATAATCGGTCGATCCCTACACAGAGGTAGACTTACTAATCCCATGGATGGCATAAGCTTAGACAGGCTAACTAGTCATGCACCAAATGTATTACACAAGCTGAGGCTTTAAAATTTGGTGTATGGTTAAATCATTTTGTCTCACTTGATACCAACTAATCAGTTGGCTCAATTTGAAACAGAATTTTACACAAGAATTGCATAGCAAAATGTTGCATCTTAGGCCAAACCCCTTTTTCACTAAGCTATGCCCCTGGACGAGCTAGGTGCAATGGATTTTCTAAAACTAGATGCCTCAAAATTTGGTGCAATTTACGACAATATCTGGGCACACTCACATTAGTAAATGTGGTCATTGTGTGTGACTCCTGCCCAAAGAGATTAGACAGAACTCCAAAATATCTTCCATTAGCTTTGGCAGAAAAAGCACTTACAGGTTTTTTGGTTTTCCCCGTATTTCTGGCCTATGCTCAGGGCAGGTCATGAATATCAGATCAGTGGAGTCCGACAACCCTGCAAGTCAGCTGTATGAAGAGAAAGCATCGCTCGTGCAGCGCCGATTACCAGCCCAGAGTCTACATCTCAGCAGTAAGCAGGTGTAATTACAGAGCACTGCGTTCTCTTCATAAAGCTGATTGGCATGGTGCTGATCCTAAAGGTTAGGTAATCAATATCAGAACAGCAGAGTCCGACACCTGAATGGGAAGTAGCAGGTGCAGTTACACTCCGTCCCATCCAAGTGAATGGGAAAGCGGAGTTGTAATTACACTGCTACAATGTCAACTGGCAGCAGGTAAACAGTTAAAAGAAGGCACAGGAGCTGCGTTCTCTTCATACAGCTGATCGGCAGGGATGCCAAAAGTTGGACCACGGACCGTCTGATATTGATGACTTTGGCCTCATGCACAAGAAACGTTGTTTGGGTCGGCTTCAGAGCTGCATATTTTAGCGGCTGGGATGCGGACCTACGGTATTCACTTCAATGGGGCCAAGAAAGATGAGGACAGCACGCCGTGTGCTGTCCATATCCGTACCTCGATTCTGCTGTCATGTGAAATTTAAAAAAAATAAAAATATAGAACATGTCCTATTCTCGTAGAACTTCCGTTCTGCAAACAACCAGTATACGTGTTTTGCGGTACGGTTGTGTGCATGAGGCCTTATCCTGAGGATAGATCATCAATATGGGGATAGCAGAAAACCCCCTTGAACATCTCTAGAGCATGTTTATTGATATTCAGTCTGTAAAGCCAGACCTTGTAGTACGGCTCTGTTCTCACTCCGCTTTTCGCTACATTACTTTGTTACCTTCTTTTTAAAGGGAAACATTAGTGAAAAATGGTTACATTAATGAAAACTTTAGTCAATCAGATTTCTCTGAAGGCAAACGGCATCAATGTGCAATGAGCCATTGCATCAAATTTCTGGTTGAGAACGCAGAAAAGGAAAAGCTGTTCAATCAATGAAGAGTGTGACTAATGTATAAACCCCACAAACCATTTTGTCACAAGGTCACTTACCTCTGCAGCTAAATTTGTTTGTATCATAATGTCTTTCAGCACATCTACAAGTGAAGCAGACACAGGTTAGAGCCAAGGACATTTACATTTTAAGATGTCAGATCCCCATACAGTGGACATGCCCGTCTCTACCAATACCAGCAAACAATCATCAAAATCCAATAAGGCTCCATTTCAGCAAGATTTCTCAATCTGTAACTCAAACTAAATCTACTTCATAACAAAAGAAGAAGGTCTAATTATTTCCAATTCCTATTTGAAGCCTGCTCATGTCGAGCACATTATTCTGCATTATTTAAAGAGATATGCAATTAAGACCTCAGGCATTGATCTTGGACAGCTCTCAGAGTGCAAAAGCCTTGTGATGTCATTATTGGCAAGGCTCCTTAAGAGGACAATACACTCCAGACTGACGGCTTTGGGAAATGGACTGTGGACGACATGTCTGCCCATTGTTAGATAATGTCTTAAAGTGGAGTTCAGACACCTCAAGACGAAGCCTAGTTAAAGGGGAAATTCTCATTCATGACAAAAAGCATAACCAATTCTAATCATCGCTAAACCTAGCACAAAGCTAAAACACTTCTGCATCCAGGGGATGTACCTGAAAATGACATTTAAAAATTGGGATATATTATAAAATCTATATCTGACACAGACAGCGGCTCATTGCTCACTTGACAGCTTTGCTGTATAGACTGGGACAAAATGAGCAGTCATCTCATTATCTTTAGACACCAGTCAAGTTAATTACAACTCTACTGTACTGCTGGAGACCAAAATAGTAAAGGCTCCTTCACTTTCAATAGATGTCAGCCAAAAGTTCATTCAGCTGACAGCTATCCCTCCCAACGTGTACTCAGCTGTGTGTGCATTTGTTCCTAATGGGGAGAACAGGGGAAGCCATTGCCAGATACCTTAGCTTCCCTAAGAAAAAAAAAGGTGTGGCCGTTGAAAGAGGACTTTTCACCAGTTTTTACTTTATAAAAGCAATACTTCACACTGTAGCCCATGTTCCCTAGATGTCATATCGCAAATTTTCTTCATTATATGCTCCTCCATTGCGCCGCTGTGCCCCTCGTTCTGTTTATAGCATTGGAACAGGGAGGAGGAGACATCAGCTTTTCTCAGTGGGCGTCTTTTGCCAGAGTTATTAAATAAAATGTATCTGTATAGAGCCACCTGCAGTTAGTTTTTTCCCCCTCATTTCTTTGTTCGGCTCATTGAGAGGGCCGCACATGCTCTGTTTCATCCTTCAACTGAGCTGTCATAGGGAGAGAGCTGCAGCAGAATGGCCACGCCCCCTGAGCGGTCAGCTTGAAATAAATCTAGCAGAGCAATTGGAGCAATGAATGGGGAGATCTCTGGATCCATGTGAGGTACAGGGCTGGTTCTAGCTTTGTCAGAGATTGTCATGTACTATATGATGTTCAATTTTCATTTTTTACATTAAATCACGGGATAACGTCTTTAACATGCCTGAACCAGCATCAATTCTCTACTACTGACAAAGTGGTTTCCTGGTACTTCGATATTAAAGGGGGTTATCAAAGATTATTAAATGCTCCATATGCCCGGGCCCTTTACAATGAATATACTTAGGGTACTTTCACATTAGTGGCAGGGGACTCCAGCAGGTGAACAGTTTGTCTGATCCGTCCTGCTGCTAGTTCACGCGTGCCCCCGGAATGCCGCTCCGTCCCCATCGACTATGACACTGGCTGCTCCCCGACGCCGGATGTTTTCATCTGCACAAGGGGAGCAGCAGTGCGGGGACCAGGAGCGGCGCAGAGAGCGGGGAGTCAGGTAAGTATATTTATTGTGAGGGGCATTTAATAGTCTTGGATAACCCCTTTAATGGCTTATCAGGATAGGTCATCAATATCATACCCCGACTATCAGCTGCTTAAGACAGGCATTCGTGACGGAAGTAATACAGTGGATAGAAGGCTCCATCCGCTGTGTAGTTTATGGTGTGCTGCAGCTCAATTCCTATTCATTTAGGCTACTTTCACACTTGCGTTCAGAGCGGATCCGTCTGCTGTCTGCACAGACGGATCTGCTCCTATAATGCAGACGTTTGGATCCGTTCAGAACGGATCCGTCTTCATTATAGTTTAGAAAAAATTCTAAGTGTGAAAGTAGTTCAGACGGATCCGTCCAGACATTACATTGAAAGTCAATGGGGGACGGATCCGTTTGAAAATTGAGCCATATTGTGTCAACTTCAAACGGATCCGTCCCCATTGACTTACATTGTAAGTCTGGACGGATCCGTTTGCTTCCGGACGGCCAGGCGGACACCCGAACGCTGCAAGCAGCGTTCAGGAGTCCGCTTGCTGAGCGGAGCGGAGGCTGAACGCTGCCAGACTGATGCATTCTGAGCGGATCCGCATCCACTCAGAATGCATTAGGGCTGGACGGATCCGTTCGGGGCCGCTTGTGAGAGCCTTCAAACGGAACTCACAAGCGGAGCCCCGAACGCTAGTGTGAAAGTAGCCTTAAATGGAAGCTGAGCTGCAGTAATCGATACAGTCGCAGCACAATGGATGGACGCTTGAGGTCCCAGCTCTGCCCGCTGTATAGCTTCTGCCACCGGCAGCTGATGAGTGGGGATGCCAGATGTCGCATCCCTCCCCCCACCAGTCTAATATTGATGACCTCTCAAGAATAGGCGATTAATATCCAAGTACCAAAAAACCCTTTTAAATAAAAACTTTAAAAAAAACATAAAAAAGTGAGACATTCCCTTTAAATCGTTGCAGGCACCCAAGCTTTGAAAAGTTGCTTCTACCACAGCTACAGACGAAGCAACTCAAATCAGTGATGCCATGTTTATTTTTTGTACCCAGTCCTCTAATATCCTTGGGTACATTTACAACGATTAACTATGGTGCAGAACTTCCCGTTAGGGAAATCCAACAGTGCGTTTCTCTGAAATCTGGCGCCGAAATGGGCAGGTTGTGGTGGCATTGCTACGGAGATAGCAGCTGCTTTCAACATTTGCATTGCAAAGGTAGATAGCCGCGAGTGAAACCTGGAGCATAAACTAGACTTGCTATGGATAAAAAATTTACAATGCAAGTCGGATTTTTAAAAGAATGTCATCCACTTTGGAGAGAAAAAAAAAAAAAAAAAAAAAGTGAAGATATGCGTCAGACAAATCATTTATGGCCCATGTGGATGGACCCTTAGAGATTTGGGGTGTGTCAAACACCAGAATTGGTATTTACTGATGCTCACCCACCCTAAAGTACAGGATATGCCAAATCTATGCCAGCACTAAAGCGGTGGTGGCTCATCCTTGTGGCTCACAAGACTGCTTCCCAAGTCAACAAGCTGAGAGGCACTGGCTATATATTTTATTCCCAATTCAACACGTGGTCACAGGCCATGGAGTGGGCAAGCATCCAAGTCGTTTAAAAGTAGATCATGTAACATGAACGCCTGCCAAAATTCCATCTAACCTCATCACTCCACCACTGCGACACAACTCTCCATTAGGCCCCTCTAACTAATTGTTTCAGGCATGCAAGTCTGTAAAACAATACCCAACCTCTGGGTCTGCGGAAATCTACAGGCAGAAACTTTTAACCAAAATGCTATCATTTAAACTGAAGGCAACAGCAGAGTATACTTACAGATTGTAGATCTTGTAATGGTTTTTATGCTTGGAGTCCAAAAACCTTGAAAATAATTCAGAGAAAAGCACTGTAAGTAGCAGAAAAAGCCGATCTTAGAGACCACTCGTCTAAACTACTGCATGCAGCAGAGGAAGACATTAAGACATCTAAAAAGGGTTTTAAATTCATTTTTAGCAGTTTTCTACTGCACTGCTGCCAGGACGTACCCTTAAAGACGACCTTTCATCAGTTTATACTTTCTAAAATACAGTACTGGCACAGTAGGCCAAGATTAGGACATGTGGTATCGCTATTTTTTCCCCTCATACACTGCTCCGTTGGGGCGCTGTGCCCCCTTCTGTTTTGCAGTCCTGTATGCTAATTAATAGCATTGATACAGGGAGGAGGAGACGGACGCGTTTCTCGGGGGGCGTCTCCTTCTCCCTGGCTGTGGCAATGTCCAATAACCGCTAACTGCATCACAGCGATTGGCAAAAAACAGCTCACCTTTGCCCTGGCTGTGATGTGCTCCGCTGCAACTGGACCGCGCCACAGTCAGGGAGAAGGGGACACCCCCTGAGAAACGCAGCCGTCTCCTCCTCCCTGTACCGATGCTATTCATTAGTATACAAGACGTCGAAACAGAAGGGGGCACAGCGCCCCAACGGAGGAGAATATGAGAAAAAATAGTGATATGACATCTAAACTTGGCCTACAGTGCCAGGTATTGATTTCAGAAATTATAAACTGATGAAAGCTCATCCTTAACATTATCAAATATACTTATGTTTACCCTTCTTAAAGGGGTTCTCCAGGAATACACAATTTCTAACAGCCAAACTCCCCCACTGAAAGGGCCATACTTTCCTGCATCTCCGTCTTGCCGTCCGGGGTTTGCTTTCTTCCTTCTCGTCATGGCCATCTGATCCTCTTCAGCCAAGCACTGGCTTCAGCAGTGACGCATCTCTGGTGGAAACATCACTGCGGTTGGCTGAAGAGGATCAGGTGACCGACCCGGGGGGGGGGGGAAGAAAACAAATCCCAGACCAGAAGATCGAGGTACAGGAGTAAGCGCATAGGACCAGAGTGGTATGGAGCACGTATGAGCGTTTCAGTAGGAGGGGGCGGGCGAACTGTAAGTACCTGTTTATGTGGGATTTTTATACTGATGGCCTATCCTTACGATGAAAGATCTAAGTCCTACCAACAACAATTGTTTACCTATTCAAAGGAGAGGCCATCAGTCTAAAAACAGGCACTAGGCTGCATAATATACACAATTCCACAAAATGCATTATCAAACACACAAGATTCAATTCAAATGTTTTTTAAATAATTCCCATGTCAGATTTAAAGGGAATGTGTCAGTCTAATTTTTAAAGGGAATGTGTCAGTCTAAGACTATTTAAAGCAGGCTTGCTCAACCTGCGGCCCCTCCAGCTGTTGCAAAACTACAACTCCCAGCATGCCCAAACAGCCTACAGCAGGGCATTGTGGGAGTTGTAGTTTTGCAACAGCTGGAGGGCCGCAGGTTAAGCATGCCTGATTTAAAGTAACACAGGAGTAGTACTAAAGATTAGGAGTGTAGATCACTATTTTTTTCCCCTACTGTCCCCAGGGGGTGCGGTAGGAGTCCACACCCGCAGTTTAATGTATTACTGTAGATAAGGGTCCAAAATCGGGGTGACAGATTTCCTTAAGGCTGGGTTCAGACCTGAGCGTCTTTGATATGCGCGTTTAACGCGCGTTTTTGACTCGCGTTTTTTGCAATAGTAAACGCGCGTTTGACGCGCGTTTGTGTGATTAACTGCAATGTCCTATGGCCACAAACGCGCGTCAAAACGCCCCAAAGAAGCTCAAGTACTTGTTTGAGCGTAGGGCGTTTTACAGCGCGTTTTTCAGCGCTGTAAAACGCTCAAGTGAGAACCAGGGCCATAGGGAAGCATTGGTTTTCATGTGTTGAGCGTTTTACAGCGCGTTTGAACGCGCTGTAAAACGCTCAAGTGTGAACCCAGCCTTAAGGTAAACCCTTAGGGTGCTTGTGCATGTAGGTGTTTTTTTTTTGCAGGAAAACACACAGCGGACAGATGTTACATGTTAACCTGTAGGAAGCTATAAGTATTTTTGTACCTTGGCATGTAAAAGAAGCACTAACCCCTTCCTCTGCGTGCATTTTGGGCCTTAGTCACCAAGCAATTTTTTTTTTTATTGTCACCTTCCAAGAGTTATAACTATTTTACTTTTCTGTTCGATGTAGCTACACGAGTGATAAAAGTGGTTGTGCAGGCTGCATATAGGATGCAATCTTCATAATAATCTGATTAGCGGGGGTCCGACATCTGGCGCCCCCGATCGGCTGTTCCATGCGAGCCCTGCTTCCTCTTCATTACACTACACATAGTCTCCCTTGCGGTGGTGACGTAGTGTAATCAAGTGACTGGAGAGAGTACTTGTAACTACACCGCACTTCTGAGACGACGGACAGTGTAATGAAGAGGGAGCAGGGCTTGCATGGAACACCACTTCCTCCAAACAGCTGATTGGCTGGTGGGGGAAAGGGTACACCCCTGATTAGCTTATTAAAAGAGGCTTTCCAAGATTGTTTTTCTTTACCAATTACCTATCCTCAGGAAAGGTAATCCGTATCTGATCCAAGGGGGTTTGACACACAAAATCCCCGCCGATTATCGTCTTGAGAAGGCACCTGTGCTCGCAGTTGCGCCACGGCCTTCCCTCAGCTTTTCCTAGGCCAGTGAGGACACGTTCATCGGTCACATGACCTAGGAGTAGCTGCCCATAGAAGTGAATGAGGCAGAGCACGATACCAAGCATAGCCGCTATACAATGTAAGGGGCTGTGCGTGGTGAGCACGGAGAAGGCCACGGCGCTCACAGGAGAACCACTGCCTTCTCAAAACAGCTGATCAGTGGGGGTCCTGGGTGTCTGACCCCACGCATCAGATACTGATGACCTACCCAGAGGATAGGTCATCAGTATTAAAGTCTTGGAAAATCCTTTTAACTCTTTAAAAATTGCCTTTTTATGCTGTCAGTTTTGCAACATTCACTTAGCAGCATAAATACCATTATAACTTTGTATTTGGTCATACTTACCCAAATAGTATAGTCTAAGTTTTACTACTTCTGCACAATAAAAACTCTTTTTAAATCGCTGCATCCCATTTTCGTTCTAACAAGCTGTCTGAGGGTCAAATTTTTACGGGACAGCTTGTAGCTAAGGCTACTTTCACACCTGCGTTCGGGTGTCCGCTCGTGAGCTCCGTTTAAAGGGGCTCACAAGCGGCCCCGAACGCAGCCGTCCAGCCCTAATGCATTCTCAGTGGAGGCGGATCCGCTGAGAATGCATCAGTCTGCCAGCGTTCAGCCTCCGCTCCGCTCAGCGAGCGGACACCTGAACGCTGCTTGCAGCGTTCGGGTGTCTGCCTGGCCGCGCGGAGGCAAGCGGATCCGTCCAGACTTACAATGTAAGTCAATGGGGACGGATCCGTTTGAAGATGACACAATATGGCTCAATCTTCAAACGGATCCGTCTCCCATTGACTTTCAATGTAAAGTCTGGACGGATCCGTTCAGGCTACTTTCACACTTAGAAAGTTTTCTAAGTAATAATGCAGACGGATCCGTTCTGAACGGATGCAAACGTCTGTATTATAGGAGCGGATCCGTCTGATGAAACATCAGACGGACCCGCTCCAACGCTAGTGTGAAAGTAGCCTTACATGTGTTACAGGTGATGTTTTTATTAAAATTTTTACGTCTTTTGTGGCAGATAAGCTAAAGCAGCAATTCTGGTATGGCGGATTTTTTTTCCAAGGTATTCAGTGTCCTGGGCCGAGTGTGAAACCATAAAGAACATTTCCATTTGAACATGAATTACGCGCAGTCGGGCTCCGGAGACGGCCATAGCCCTAACCTATTGGCACAGGAATAGATCCCATCACTGAAGAGCTCCAGCGGCGTGCCATCACAGCTGGCCACTAATGAGTTACACACACAACTGGTAGTGAGGATTTGGGTTTTCCCAGCAACTACACACTGAATACAGTCATTGTACTTAAATTTTAATGATCTCAAGAAATGGGTGAGGGGTCTTTGATCTCCGAATCAACATGCATTTTTCCACTCCAGCTCTCTGGATTGCATCTGGTTTTAACTTCCCATTTGGCTCCATGACAGTGCCGTCTGCAGAAACAGGCTTTTCTGGGCGCTCGCTGCTTCATCAGGAAGCACAGGCTGCAGCAGGACGGTCGGGGTCTGCGGCCTGCCTTTTACAGATTAGGATTTTTTTAACTTTTTTTTTCACTCTATTAACTTCACTATTTATGCACAGAGCTAAATGTCTGAAAGGTCTGGCTTTAATGGATGGAGATCAACAGGCATCACCCACCACAAAAATCAGCACCCATACAGGATATACCTTCAGGAATGGCAAACGGGATGCCACAATTTCTTCTCCAAACTAAAAAGAAGACCGAGCTGCAGTAATAACGTCCTCATAGGTCGTCCAGAAATCAAAGCCACAGCTCACAATCAGGAGGCCTCTTATCTCCGCTGTATGGGTGCTCCTTGTGTAACTGGTAACCAGCGCTGTTACACCTTTATTTGTCATTGTACGGCCTGGCCCGCTGCCAAGCCTTAATACTGGTAAGTCTGAAAGATGAGGAGGCACAATTGCTGCCGGCACTGGAAGTATGAGACACATAGCATGCAGGCCCTGGAGGGGGTTCCCAGATCAGGACCTCCAGGGACTTACAGGGGAAACTGAAAGGAGAAGATCTGAAATCTATGATATGAAAGGGGGATATTTTTATTATTATTATTTTAAATAAGACTCACACAGTGGGGAGAATGCCACTGCAAAGTTTTCAAACCAGAAGTGGATTCAGCAGGAAGGAGAAATCTATGGCGCACATTATTATTATTGGTGTTTTAGATGGCGGTCTTAATAACCCTTATACCTGGCGGTGGATCCGCCAAAGTAACAGAGGTGCCGGCCTCTCCATAACTTCGCCGGATCAGCCTCCGAGCTGTCTGACATTTACACCATTTTCTACACCTAAAACAGGCGTAAGAAATGAATGAGACGGGCCTGCCATCCTGTCCCCTTCCCTGCCCACAATCTTAGACCTGGCGTGAACGTTGCGCCACCATCTGCACCTGAAACATGCCTAACTTAGGTGTATTTCAGCTTAGTAAATGCCCCCCCCCCCCCCCCATGTCCTTTCCTTTATATTTCCCATTCCTTGTGAATCCATTTCTAGCTAGTTTTAGCTCAATGAAACTACCTTTACAGTAGGGTCAGAGTTTTTTTTTCTGTCCTTAAAGAAAATCTGCTGTGGATTTCTCCCAGTTTTTCGTTCTTACACCGTTAATCACATTTTATTTTAGATGCAGCTTTGATGTGGTTTCCATCCTGTCCATTTCAATGGGACCTCTGGATGCGGATAAAAAATTCAGTTTGTTTTTTTTAAAACCACAACTGGAAAAAATAAAATAAAGTGCTGTATGATTTTAAATGCAGATTAGCCATTTGAATCAATAGAGAAGGTCTGCATGTGCTTTTGGGGTGGAATCCACACCAAAAATCAGATATGCGAACAAACCTATTCCCTGGCACCACATGCAACCCACGTATTAAGTAGGTTAGCCTATATCCTTTTTCTGGCTTCTGATCCAGGAGCGCTCGTTTCCCATGACCAGGCACTGGTTAATTTCACAAGACTTTAAAAGGTCTTCACTTCCTCCCCATCTGACAGAGCGTAGGCACGCAGAAATCTCCGCACTCCCCCGCGCCCGTCTAGACATTCCTGTGCCCATCAACAGCTACAGTTCTGTCTCATCACCTGAAAGACTCGCCTGGCAAGTGTTAACCCTTTACCAAGAGACCTTTCAGATAAAGATAAGATTGTTTTAATGAGGCCTTGAGTAACAGCTCATAATTCAACTGAATGAATACTGCCCTGCAGGCGAGTCCGGGCCACAAAGACTGGCAGGGCATTCAGGGGGATTAAAGGGCCTTGCCCCCTACAGACCTTTAACGCTTTGCCCTTAAGTTATAAATGTTGTATCAGTGGGGGTCACAGATCTAGAACCCCCACCAATCTAAGACCAGCATCCTGAGCCCCCCCCCCCACTGTATGCCTGCAATGAAGAAGAGTTTGAATGGAGCTGCGGCGGCCGAGCATGCACCATTCAATGGGGCTAACAGAAACTGCTGTGGATAGGGGATATATGTCAATTGTGGGAGAACCCCTTAAAGGCTGCATTGACATGGCTGTGTGCCGTCTGAGCAACAGACATTTCCCGGACTGACTGCAGCTCTTGTGCGCTGAACTCACTGCATCAGAGTGATCTAATGATACTGAGTTCCATCCCAACCTTTAAAGGGTTTTCCAGGACTTTAATACTAATTACCTATTCTCTGGATAGGTCATCAGTATCTAATCGGTGGAGGTCCAACACCCGGGACCCCTCTGATCAGCTGTTTGAGAAGGCAGCAGCTCTTCTGTAAGCACCCCCAACCTTCTCCATGCTCACCAAGCACAGCGCCGTATATTGTATAGTGGCTGTGCTTGGTACTGCAGCTCAGCCCCATTCACTTCTATGGGGTTGAGCAGCACCTAGGCCACATGACTGATGAACGAGATGTCGCATGACCTAGGAAAATCTGAGAAGACTGCAGCACTGACAGCGGCGCTGGTGTCTCCTCATACAGCTGATCGGAGGGGGTCCAGGGCGTCAGACCCCATGATCAGATACTGATGACCTATCCAGAGGATAGGTCATCAGCAGTAAAAGCTCAGAAAACCCCCCTTTACACCTGCTTCACACTTGAGCGTGTTTGATACGCGCGTTTTACGCACGTTTTTTGTCTGGCGTTTTCCGGGCGTATTAAAGCGTTTTTGGAAATAGGAAACTAACGTCATACGCGCGTTCTTGCGATTGACCACAGAGGCATCCAATGAAAAACAGCCTTGTCTAATGAGGTGTCCAATGAAAGACTTCCTGCGGAGCACCATCACCCTTTCCTGTGTGTTTATGTACAGAGGAGAGTCCATTTTGCCGCGTTCCCATTGAAGTCTTTGGGTGCAAACGCGCGACAATACGCCCCAAAGAATCTCCTGTACTTTGGGCGTAGGGCGTTTTACAGCGCGTTCGTACGCGCTGTAAAACGCGCAGGTGAGAACCATGCCCATAGGGAAACATGGGTTTTCACCTGTTGAGCGTTTTACAGCGCGTAGGAACGCGCTGTAAAACGCTCAGGTGTGAACCAGGCTTTAATCCATGTTTAGTCCCGCACTCTCAGCATCATTTCAGTGAATGAAGTGGATGGGCTGGAACTCACAGCATCTTAGATCACTATGAGCTGCAGCTGGTCTGGGAAATGTGGCTGTAACAGGGACCACATTTCACGGACTGTACTGGGCCATGTGAATTCCGCCTGGCAGAACCAAACGTCTTATACACGTGGCCACAGCACAGCAGTAATGGTTTACTTGTTCCAAGCATAGACAAAACCTAAATTGAGCTACAAATTACTATCAGCATTAAAGGTTTTCTAAGGAGATGTTTTGTCACAATAGTTCTGAGAGTAAATAGCAGATATGAAACGAGTGACTTTTAAAATTTACCTTTATTAAATATTTAAGTGGGTATAGGTATGTATATACCAACAGTGAAAAAACTACAATTACTGAGATTACTCAGTGGGGGAGTAATTACTACTCCCCCACTGAGTAATTGTAGTTTTTTCACTGTTGGTATATACATACCTATACCCACTTAAATATTTAATAAAGGTAAATTTTAAAAGTCACTCGTTTCATATATGCTATTTACTAAATTGAGCTACCTTTAAGGGGTTGTCCAGGCTTTTTCTATTGATAAACTATCCTCAGGATAGGTCATCAATATAAGATCGGCGGGGGTCAGACACCTGGCAACCCCGCTGAACAGCTGTTTGAGGAGACTGCGCGCGCACAGTACGCCCATGCCGTCTCTCTTCTGTATTTCTATGGGGCCGCAGCAGGGAGCAGAGGTGTCAGACCCCCGCCAATCTAATATTGATGACCTACCCTGAGGATAGGTTCTCAACATTAAAAGCCCGGACAACCCTATGCCAGATGAGACCAAAAGAGGGCTGCACCGCTAGCACAAAGCCGACGAATCGCTTTATGCAGTGTAAAGGGTGATCTGACTGCTATGGGCAAGCACATGGGTACTGCTAAAAAGGCCACATTTTCTATGAAACCATTTTGTTGCAAAAGTCCTAACACATGGTGCTAGCATCTGGAAACGCTTTCTCCAGTTTACCAGAGTTACTATTCATTGTGAAGGACGCTACTATCACTACACCATTTCTTGGGATCATAATATCTGAATCTCTCTCTTGCTGGGGCAGTAATGTTCCCGACCCCCCCAGTCCGCAGTGGAGCCCAGGCCAGCTAGGCACCCCTCCTGCGCCAGGTACCTGCTTAGCTTTGGGCTGGAGGCAGAGGACAGGGTTCCCCTTCCAGACTGTGACATGCCCTTTTACTTTGGAAACTCCTTACACTTTTTCTCATTCAAGTCTGGGTTTAGTGGCCACAAACTAGATTCCATTTTTGAGCACACACAAATGTATCTTTCTAAGGGCTCCTTCAGACGGCCGTATGCTGTCCGCAAAAATGTGGATCCGTTTTTTTGCGGATTAGATGCTGTCCCATTCACTTCTATGGGGCCCTTTTCTTCCATTGCACAGTTCAGCAAAAACATGTCCTATACTGGTCAGTGAAAATCAGGACATGGCCTTATTAAAGTCTATGGATCAGCAAAAAAACCGAAGGCAAACCATTTTTTTGCGAACATGCTGAACTGTCCGCAAAAAAACGGATCCGCATTTTTGCGGACATCATACGGCCCTCTGAATGAGCCCTAACTGGAATAAAAGGAGAACTGAGAAGATTCCAGCTTCCAAACGTTGGGCTCCACCACCCAGATACATAAGGTTTTCATAAGCCACGGTTTCCGTATAACATCACCACACAGATTTACAATAGTAACCTCTTGCCTCAAGCGAGACCTAATTTGATTCTAAGCAGAACAAAGGCGTACAGGAACCACCAGTCTAATGACGCGATTTACCATGGAGGGCATTTTGGTGCCTTTGTGCAGCTACACATCCTGTTAGAAAATGAAGGAAGCTGTTTAGACAATGCAATCTGGGTCACATCTAGTTCACTCGCAGCCATTTGGATGGTCAGGAGAAAAAATAAATGAAAAAATATATATAAAATCACACACACCGAGACTAAAAACAAGCGCGTGAAACACGCCAAGATGTAGAGCACACTTGTAAAAACATGCTCACCCTAGGACAGAGGAGAGGAATTGATCCATTGCCGAGGAGCCATGCATTCACAGAAACATTGGAAAAACTCACTTTGTACCACTTACCTTACAACATCATCTATATTGTTTCTGTATACACCTTCAAGTCTTTCTGCCGGGAACCCCATGGCAATTATATTAGGATAAATATCTGAGAACGGAATGTTAAGGAAAGGAAGCAGCATGGTATGGTGGTCGGTGGGCACTAGCAGCACCCACTAAATTAGACAGCAGGGGGCAGTACCTAGACCCAATGAGGGAGTCCGGTCACACCAAGTTTGAGCCATCAGGCTACGCTATTCAATACCTTCATAAAGGCCGATCCTGAGCAAAAAGTGTGCCAAGTCTGCATGTGGAGAACATTATAAAGGCATGCCAAAGATATGGGCACAGCATGAAGTCAATAGACAAAAAAAAAGTAATAACAAAAATTAACGCAAAGATGGATAAATTACTGTAGACATTAGGAAAAGGTTGGCATACTTCAGGGCCAATCTTGACTATTTCAGCGCCCCAAAAACCACAAGTTCTATAGATATCAGACATGCCAAAAGGCTGGGCTATTTCATGGAGTTCCTCCAAGAATCCGTCTGTGAATCAGCACCAAATATGCAATGAATCAGCATCTGTCTCCCCGATGCAAAGGGTGGAATCTGTGGGGAAATCTCATGGAGATCGGGTTTCTGTAAATTGCTGCAGAATGATTCTGCACATCAGTCACGCAGGAACTCAGCAAGTCTGACAAGCCATTTCCAATCTGCGCTCCTGCATTAACCCCGACTCAACATTTTAGGGGGTCTCTTCTCGCTTTCCCCAGGAAATACTGAGGAAAGCAGAGGACATTAAAATATTGCACAATGTCCAAGGAGCACTGACAGGAGGTGGTCTTATTTCTTCAAAGGACTTAGAACTATTATTGTCCAACCCTTTACAAATAAAGGCCTATCCTGAGAAGAGGCCATCACTATCCGACAGGCTGGGGTCCGACACCGCAACCCCGCCAATCAGCAGTAGCTTCAGAACTACACAGCGCCGTCCGTCGTGCAGTGGACGGAGATGGTTACTGCAGCTCTGCTGCCAAATGAACATCTAATAGTTACACAATGTAAACTTGGACTAGACAGACTAAAGCTATGCCAGATTTCTCACAATGACAGATGCCGGGTGATCTGGCGCACCTTAACGCAGCGTAGTTTACACCACCTATTGGTTGGCTTACTTTTGGCACACATTCTCGCACCACAACCGCACCCCTCTCCACATGAGCCAAAAAATAAAAATGTCAAACACTCAAGTGCAGGGTTAAGCATGAAAGCCATATTTTGTTTTAGAGGCGTTTCTTTTTGCCAACCATGCCAAAATTGTGGCGCATTCTGACACCTCCCTCATTGCTGCATGTGCTTTCTATTACTTGTATAGGAGCCGAGTTGTGGTTATGTGGGGCCTTGCACTACACCTCTGGTTCCAAGAGAATGAGATACCTCGTCTTTACCAAAAAGTTGGACACCGGGGGGGAGTTATTGACTATAGAAAAAGTGGTGTCGCTTGCTGTGGTAACCAGATTCCAGATCCCATTTTCACAGCATCTTGAAAATTGGTCGCTATGTGCTGATAATAGGTCATCAGAAAATGACCTATTGTTTAAATCACGTTTTTATGTATAACATGTTTTTAAAGAATTTTGATGTTATTTTTTTATTTTCCATGTCCGTATCTATCAAGAAAAAAAAATCCTGCAGTTTCCACACTGGCCACAGCCTAATCAAATCTGTACAGATTACTTTACTGCAGTTATCTGCTCATCTGTCATTCTAATCCTGCCTGTAATGGTATCACCTCTGTGTATAGATAAGACAGGATCCACCATTCACAATAGGTGATTGGCAGAGCTTATCTATTCTTCTTCCCTTGTACAATGACCTCTGAACAGGTCACAGAACATGCCTAGAAAACTCTCCCATAGATGTCAATGAGGTCCCCTCCTGACCATTGTGTCTATGAACCATGGGGCTTGCTGTAAAGCAATTTTTTTTTTTTGACAGGTCAATCAAGATGGCTGCCCCTATGCTATGGGCAACTAAGCCCCATTCCCTTTATAAAAGTTTGATAAATTACCCCATTTTCTTTAAAGGGGTTGTCTCACTTCAGCAAATAGCATTTATCATGTTAAAGTTAATACAAGGCACTTACTAATGTATTGCGAGTGTCCATATTGCCTCCTTTGCTGGCCGGATTAATTTTTCCATCACCTTATACACTACTTGTTTCCATGGTTACGATGACCCTGCAATCCAGCAGCAGTGGCCGTGCTTGCACACTGTAGAAAAAAGCACCAGCATATGTGTCCGCTCCCACAGTCCTGGTCACAGGAGAGGCCAGCACTTTTTCCTGTAGTATGCAAGCAAGACCACCACTGTTGGATTGCAGGGTGGTCATAACTATGGAAATGAGAAGTATATAATGTGATGGGAAAATGAATCAAACAATTTGGATAATCACAACACATTACTAAGCGTCTTGTATTAACTTTTTCTACATAATAAATGCCACTTGCTGAAGTGAGAAAACCCCTGATTACCTGACACCTAGATTTTGCCCAGCGCAGTATTGGACCAAAATCCAATTGTGCTACCATCCAAAGTATTGTGCAACATTTCTAACCTACAACACGGTCCAGGTCGTTGGGAAAATGAACAGCTACCCCATTAAGACATTACAGCAATTACACTATATAAATTACTCCAATGAAATTCTAAACAATTAAATCCACTATTAAATCTAAGAAAGCAATAAGATCACCAAGGACAACAATACTAATATTTCACAGGACACATCACAAAAACCAGCTCAGGCAGGTCAGTACTGGGACTTCCTGGTACACCAACCCTTGCTAACACATTTTTTGCCATATCCTACCATTTAGGCCTCCAGCACACGACTGTGTGCCAGCGTTGCCTGAGCTGCAGACGGACCACAAATTGCAGTCCTCAATGCACGGGCACCAACTGTATGCCTGCTGTCTGTGGACCCATTGACGTGAATGGGGTCTGCATTCTGCATCAGACGGTCCGCACTATTTCGCGATGCGGAGGCACAGACAGAAAACTCACGGAAGCATCAAGATGGTGAATGACATCATGTTCTCATTTGCAGCAGCTCCTCGCCAAGGCATTTTCCACAACAATAACCAAGCAGTGGCAAGAATGAGAAGCCAGCCATTCTTCCTTCCTCAAACTTTTCCAAGATCATATCTTAAACCACAAGACAGCTCCATCTGTGCAAGGGAATGAGATTGGTTTATCTAAGACGACAAAACTCTATGCAAAAGCTGCAAAAAAAAAATAACTCTTGGAATGGTGCGCATGGGGAAAATGCTTCCCAAGTTACAGAATTTCCATATTTTCAAAATTTTGGCAAGCCCATTTGGATGAACTGGTCAGGCACAAAAAAGTGCAGTGCAAGAACATACCTGAAAGCTAGAAATAGGAAATAGACAGGTGTCTGCTGGGCAGCGACCGCTATCCCTCCGGACTAAATTATATATATATGCGCTAGGTTTGCCTGAGCAGGCCTCTGATCATCTGCATCTCCCTTTATAAGGGAACTCAACTGCTGATCCTCCTCCCCCAAACATCTGTGGCGGAAAATATAGACATTCAAAAACAGGACAATCACCTAATGTGTACTGGCACCGTAAGGGTCCATTCACATGACCACAAGTGTGTTTTGGGGTCCGCAAATTGCAAATCTGCAAAACAGTGGTACCGGCAATGTGCGTTCTGCATTTTGCATCCATATTAAAAGCCTGAAGAAGCCCTTTAAAACATAATTTTTCTCAGTAATGTGGGCACATAGGAACATGGGACCAACACAGATGCCTTCAGCTGCCAAGCGCACATGTAACAGGTCAGCCAGTGTCATAGGTACAGAACTGCTGACAGATGCCCTTTAAAAGAAACCTGTCACCGGGATTTTGTGTATAGAGCTGAGAACATGGGTTGCTAGATAGCCGCTAGCAGATCTGCAATACCCAGTCCCCATAGCTCTGTGTGCTTTTATTGTGTAAAAAAAAACGATTTGATACATATGCTAATTAACCTGAGATGAGTCCTGTCCCTGACTCATCTCATGTACAGGACTCATCTCAGGTTAATTTGCATATGTATCAAATCGTTTTTTTTACACAATAAAAGCACACAGAGCTATGGGGACTGGGTATTGCAGATGTGCTAGCGGCCATCTAGCAGCCCATGTCCTCAGCTCTATACACAAAATCCCAGTGACAGGTTTCCTTTAATAGCATATAAAAGCTATAGATTTAACCAGCCCTTTTTAAAAGGGAACCTGTCACCGTGAAAATGCAGTATAATCTGCAGGTGTGTTATAGAGCAGGAGGAGCTGAGCAGATTGATCTATAGCAGGCATGCTCAACCTACGGCCCTCCAGCGGTTGTAAAACTACAACTCCCACAATGCCCTGCTGTAGGCTGATAGCTGCAAGCTGTCCAGCCATACTGGGAGTTGTAGTTTTGCAACAGCTGGAGGGCCGCCGGTTGAGCATGCCTGATCTATAGTGTGGAGGGAAAAGATTCAGTAGAACGTGTATTTCATTAATTTAAATTCCCACTTAGGGTGCATTCACACGACCGTAAGTGTTTTGCGGTCTGCAAAACACAGATACCTGCTGTGTGCGTTCCGCATTTTGCGGACCGCACATGGTCGACGCTATATAGAGAATGCGGACAATAGGACATGCTCTCTTTTTTGCGGGGCCACGGAACGGAACAACGGATGCGGATAGCACACGGTGTGCTGTCTGCATCTTTTGCGGCCCCATTGAAATGAATGGGTCTGCACCCGTTACGCAAATTTGCGGAACGGATGCGGATCCATTTATACTGTCGTGTGAAAGCTCCCTTATTCTGTTCTTTAAAGTCCAGGAGACGGTCCTATCAGTGACTGACCGCTCTCTCTGTATACACAGAGATAGAGGGAAGGCTGTCAGTTACTGATAGGACTTCAAAGAACAGAATGAGCAGGGATATAAATGTATAAATTACTGTACAAGTTTTACTGAATCTTTTCTCATTACGCTATATATCAATCTGCTCAGCTCCTCCTGCTCTATAACATGCAGCTTGCACTGCATTTTCACGCTAATGGGTTTCCTTTTAATAATTATCCTTGGATATCAAATAGATCAGCTCTGAGCAAAATCGCAGCAAATTGTAGCCACAAATCAGTTCTGTCTAAGGCGAGCAGGTCTGGATGACAGGATGCCAAACCTTCCATAGAGCAATGCTGGCCTCAAAGCTCAGGGGCAGAATCCGAACGGACTGAAAACATTGGATGCAACCAAGAATATTCACATTAACTGAATGATCCCTGCCCATCGCACTTGTTTCCAAACTGGCACCCGTTTCGAGCAAGACTCCATCTGCAGGAACCCAAACTACTAAACAAATTAGAGCAGAAACACAACATGCTGCATTTTTACACTTTGGAAACTAGAGAGAAGTATCAAAAGCCAAAAAGGGCATCTGGGCACTGAACCAGTAGTGAACTCTCAGGTCTGCAGAGAAAGGAGTTAAAATCCCAGTACAAGGGAATAAAGCCATGTCTGTTCCCAGCTCTGGTGCAGACTCTCGGCAGTATCTCCTCTTTCAACAGTAAGCACTTTGTGCTCTGACTGCCACAGCCAGTCCAAGGAAAACGCCTTTGGTATTTTCAGCATAGGGGATACATTCATGGTGTCTGCCAAGTTCATTTCTGAAGTGACTGTACTTGAAAACAGCACTGTTATATTCTAAACTTCAAATCCTGGGGCAGGAAATAATCCTTTTTGGCTTCAGCCTCTCCTAGAGATGTTCTTCGAAGAATGCCTGTTTCACTCTCCCAACACGAATAGTGGAGAGCACTCGTGGATCGAGGAAAAGGGATTAAGAATTTGCCAGTACACTGCACCACAAATGGACCAACTAATCAAAACTAAAGCAAGCGCTGGCATCCCAGGCCCCGGGTTACTTGATAGAAACGCTGCCTGTGAAAGCTTCCTGCTGCAAAACGGTGAATTCACACACAGAAGAGCCGTGGCAGACACGTATGTGGCCAGGAACTTCCACGTGAACGCCTTCTGCAAGCCCCATTTAGATCAGTGATAGATTTGCTGTTGAAATGTATGCCACTAACCCAGTGCACGGTCCCATTGTGAGCCATGCAGGAAAACACCTTCTTGTGGAACCAAAAGTTCCACACAACACAGGAAGAAAACACTTGCCTGGATTTGCTAATGCAAGTCCACCCAGACCTAGTCGCAAATTGCACAAATATTTGGCACAATTTAAGTCATCTGGTTTTGGGAAAAGTCCTATGCATCTAGCTAAGCAACTGGACATGGCTTAAGGGGGCTATCCAGTAAATAATATTGATGATCTATCCTCAGGAGAGGTCATCAATATCAGATCGGTGGGGTCAAACACCCCAGCCCCCTGCCGATCAGCTGTAAGAGGCCAGCCGGCTCCATGAGCGCCGAGGTCTCTTCCTAGGCCATGTGAGATCACTGTACATCAGTCACGTGGCCTGAGGTGAATGAGGATGAGCTGCGATACCAAACACAGCCACTATACTATGTAGGGCGCTGTGCCCACAGCACTCCCCAGAGCTCCAGTGAGCGCAGTGGCTCCCTGGAACAACCGATTGGCAGGGGTGTCGGGGCTCTGACCCCTGCCAATTTGATCATGATGACCTATCCCGAGGATAGGTCATCATTATAATTTCCTGTATAACCCATTTAATGAGAAATGGGATAAGGCCTAAAATGCAACATTTTGCACCAGAATTGAGCCTCAATTCTGGTATAAAACGATCACAAACTAAGACAAGCAATCAATCGTTGGTATAAAGTCTAGCCATGCACCAAATTTATCATCCAGAGGAATAAGACCAGAGGATTTCACAGACGCATAACTTCCAACCCATGGTCCATTCTCATCATCTGGACACTTGGCCAGCACGCATTAATGACCCACGTTTTCAAAGCAGGAAAAAGATGTTGCGCAAGGTCAAAAAAAAATATCAAATTGCATATTCACCACTACAACTGCCCCATCAAAGCTACGTACGTCATCCTTACTATGTAAACTGCCGCATTACAATTTTACTTTCAGTACATTCCCATGTAAACCACAAATCGCTTATGCCACTTTCTGTACTCAAAGGCGAAACAAACGGTTAAAGGTGGGTAAATGGCACAGACTTGCAACAGCAGACACCGAGAGATTTTGTCAGCGATCTGCAATATCGCCGATCGCAGACCTTCAAACTGGGCTTTCCCCGGGTGCAAAGACTGGGGGAGCTGTTCATTTGTCGTGGTAGCCTTGAGCCTTCTAAAGGCTTGCAGGTTACCACAGCAACAGTTTCTATGCAGCCCTGTCTGTGGCAGGGCTTCATAGGAACATAGTGAACCTCTCAAAGGCTGCTATGGTAATTCACTGCAGTCTATGATCTAATGATCGCATGTTCAAATGGTCAATAAAATTCAATTAAAACTATTAGAAAATAAATGTACCGTCTTGTATGCTGAACACCATAACAGAAATAAAATAAAAATGGTGATTTGCTGTTTTTTCCTCTGCGCAAAAAAAAGTAAATAAAAAAATAAAGTGATCAAAAACTAACATTGGAAAATGGTATAACAAAAATTTTTTATTATATTCCGCTATAGTTTTATACATTTTTATGCCATTTACTATACAAATAGAGATAAGGCATTTATACAGTTTTCTTGTGTTTTAATACTTCTAAAAACATTGGGAAAAAAATATGATTTTTGCTGTGCAACACCATATTCTGGCCCCCTTTAACTTTTTTATATTTACACCTACAGAGCTGTGTGTGCTCATTTCTTGTGGGGTGATCTGTAGTTTTCACCCCATTTTTAATTATTTTCCAGCTCACTACATCATATGCCATACTATATGATGCCATTAAAAAGTGCAACTTGTCTCAAAAAAAAAAAAAAACTCATACGGCTATGCAAATTGAAAAATAAAGTTATGGCTCTGTTAAGGCAGTGAGTAAGAAAAAAAGAATATTTAAAGGATCTGCGAAATATTGATGACCTATTTCGCAGGATAATTTGAGTGGGGGGGTGGGGGATCTGCAGATCAGTTGTCGGAAGAGACACCTGCGCTCAGGAGAGAGCTGTGCCCTTTTCCTCTTAAAGGGGTTGTCCAGGTTCAGAGCTGAAACCGGACATACCTCCATTTTCAGCCAGGCAGCCCCCCTGACGAGCATCGGAGCAGTTCAGGCTCCGATGCTCTCCTTTGTCCTGCGCTAAATCGCTTATGATAAACAAAAGAGCCCTTACCCTGCGCGATCTAGCGCAGAGCAAGGGGGCACATCGGAGCATGAGATGCTCTGATGCTAGCCTCAGGGATGCTGCCGGGGTGAAAATAAGGGTATGTCCGGGTTCAGCTCTGAACCCGGATAAGCCCTTTAAGTCTTGTCCAAAGGATCAGTCCCATGGCCTTTGTGCAGGTCAGGTTCATTCAAGTGAATGGGTCTGAGCAGCAAAACCAAGCACAGTCGCCATACAATATACAGCGCTGCTTCATATACTATGAAATGGTTGCAGCGCAACAGCGAATCAGCAGGGTTGTCAGAAATTGGATCCCCCACCAGTCAGATGCTAATGACCTACTGTATGCTGCTGATAGGTGATCAATATGCAAGCCCCAGAAAACCTCAGATGAATGAATCTTCATAGCCACATGACAGCATTAGCAACCTCTGAATAGTCCCATACGATATAGAGGTGCCAGTCCCATCACCTGAACGACAGTAGCTTATTTTAATTGTTAAAAAAACTGCAAAAAGATTAACGCAATTAACAGAACAGCTATAAAAATGTGTGTCAACCTCGCTGCTAGGAAGGCCACGCAAGATAAAATGATGAAAGGAACACGTAGTACTGACAACTATTCTGGAAGTGTATCTTAAAAATATCAGGGACGTTCCATGTTACTTTTGTTAAAGCGCAATAAGAAAAAGGGCGAACCTGACGCTGAGAAGTCATTACTGCCCAGTGATGGGCAAGTGCCAGGAGCTCTCCAGCTTGCAGGAGGCCTGGACCTGACACTGTTTGCAGCCACAAGGCATCCATGGCAGAAGATGGCGCAGGACCATTACAATCTTCACTGCTCAGGTAGCCCTTACCATCCTCGGCCAGGTCTGCTCATAGATAACATGCTGATCTTGAGAAGGGTGAAATACCTTGCGATTACACTCATCTCGTAATACACTGTTCTGACAAGCAAACAATCAGCTCGACCAGTGTCATAGGTACAGAACTGCTGACAGATGCCCTTTAAAAGAAACCTGTCACCGGGATTTTGTGTATAGAGCTGAGAACATGGGTTGCTAGATAGCCGCTAGCAGATCTGCAATACCCAGTCCCCATAGCTCTGTGTGCTTTTATTGTGTAAAAAAAAAACGATTTGATACATATGCTAATTAACCTGAGATGAGTCCTGTCCCTGACTCATCTCATGTACAGGACTCATCTCAGGTTAATTTGCATATGTATCAAATCGTTTTTTTTACACAATAAAAGCACACAGAGCTATGGGGACTGGGTATTGCAGATGTGCTAGCGGCCATCTAGCAGCCCATGTCCTCAGCTCTATACACAAAATCCCAGTGACAGGTTTCCTTTAATAGCATATAAAAGCTATAGATTTAACCAGCCCTTTTTAAAAGGGAACCTGTCACCGTGAAAATGCAGTATAATCTGCAGGTGTGTTATAGAGCAGGAGGAGCTGAGCAGATTGATCTATAGCAGGCATGCTCAACCTACGGCCCTCCAGCGGTTGTAAAACTACAACTCCCACAATGCCCTGCTGTAGGCTGATAGCTGCAAGCTGTCCAGCCATACTGGGAGTTGTAGTTTTGCAACAGCTGGAGGGCCGCCGGTTGAGCATGCCTGATCTATAGTGTGGAGGGAAAAGATTCAGTAGAACGTGTATTTCATTAATTTAAATTCCCACTTAGGGTGCATTCACACGACCGTAAGTGTTTTGCGGTCTGCAAAACACAGATACCTGCTGTGTGCGTTCCGCATTTTGCGGACCGCACATGGTCGACGCTATATAGAGAATGCGGACAATAGGACATGCTCTCTTTTTTGCGGGGCCACGGAACGGAACAACGGATGCGGATAGCACACGGTGTGCTGTCTGCATCTTTTGCGGCCCCATTGAAATGAATGGGTCTGCACCCGTTACGCAAATTTGCGGAACGGATGCGGATCCATTTATACTGTCGTGTGAAAGCTCCCTTATTCTGTTCTTTAAAGTCCAGGAGACGGTCCTATCAGTGACTGACCGCTCTCTCTGTATACACAGAGATAGAGGGAAGGCTGTCAGTTACTGATAGGACTTCAAAGAACAGAATGAGCAGGGATATAAATGTATAAATTACTGTACAAGTTTTACTGAATCTTTTCTCATTACGCTATATATCAATCTGCTCAGCTCCTCCTGCTCTATAACATGCAGCTTGCACTGCATTTTCACGCTAATGGGTTTCCATTAGAGCTGAAACCGGACATACCTCCATTTTCAGCCAGGCAGCCCCCCTGACGAGCATCGGAGCAGTTCAGGCTCCGATGCTCTCCTTTGTCCTGCGCTAAATCGCTTATGATAAACAAAAGAGCCCTTACCCTGCGCGATCTAGCGCAGAGCAAGGGGGCACATCGGAGCATGAGATGCTCTGATGCTAGCCTCAGGGATGCTGCCGGGGTGAAAATAAGGGTATGTCCGGGTTCAGCTCTGAACCCGGATAAGCCCTTTAAGTCTTGTCCAAAGGATCAGTCCCATGGCCTTTGTGCAGGTCAGGTTCATTCAAGTGAATGGGTCTGAGCAGCAAAACCAAGCACAGTCGCCATACAATATACAGCGCTGCTTCATATACTATGAAATGGTTGCAGCGCAACAGCGAATCAGCAGGGTTGTCAGAAATTGGATCCCCCACCAGTCAGATGCTAATGACCTACTGTATGCTGCTGATAGGTGATCAATATGCAAGCCCCAGAAAACCTCAGATGAATGAATCTTCATAGCCACATGACAGCATTAGCAACCTCTGAATAGTCCCATACGATATAGAGGTGCCAGTCCCATCACCTGAACGACAGTAGCTTATTTTAATTGTTAAAAAAACTGCAAAAAGATTAACGCAATTAACAGAACAGCTATAAAAATGTGTGTCAACCTCGCTGCTAGGAAGGCCACGCAAGATAAAATGATGAAAGGAACACGTAGTACTGACAACTATTCTGGAAGTGTATCTTAAAAATATCAGGGACGTTCCATGTTACTTTTGTTAAAGCGCAATAAGAAAAAGGGCGAACCTGACGCTGAGAAGTCATTACTGCCCAGTGATGGGCAAGTGCCAGGAGCTCTCCAGCTTGCAGGAGGCCTGGACCTGACACTGTTTGCAGCCACAAGGCATCCATGGCAGAAGATGGCGCAGGACCATTACAATCTTCACTGCTCAGGTAGCCCTTACCATCCTCGGCCAGGTCTGCTCATAGATAACATGCTGATCTTGAGAAGGGTGAAATACCTTGCGATTACACTCATCTCGTAATACACTGTTCTGACAAGCAAACAATCAGCTCGACCTTTGGAGCCATTTTCCTGATTACATTACCTGGAGAAATCCCAGGAGCCAGGTAGCCAACGTGCCTAGAAATCTGCTGCTGGAACCTATCTTTAGGAGTTATTTTCTACTGAGCGCAAGGATCCCGGAAGCCTTTGGAAGACGTTTCCCAAGCCACAAAAATGTCACAAACGCCTGCCAATGCCTGACTGTGCCACCTACAGAAGAGTGGCGTCATTTATGGCAGCGCTAAGTGATATTGTCTAACAGTAAGGCCTCATGCACACAAACATTTTCCATCTGCGTCCAACCCGTATTTTTGGCAGATACAGCAAAAGGGCCCATTCATTTCTATGTATGCCATTTGTCATGGCTGAAGTGGAGCTGGTGACCGCCACGGCCTGTGATCGACTGCAGCGATGTCAAACATCGAGGAGAAGGAACAGGGAGCCATCGGCAGGAAGCAGCCAAGTCATCTTTCCTTTACAGGTCCAGGCAAGTGTCTGTGTTTGGGGGAAGGGTGCCAAATTCTTGCACAACCCCTTTAATATACTTTATCAGGAGCCAGGTAGTCGGATAACTTGCTGACAACTTGCTGTTTGGGGTTCACACTGCTGAGCTACGACAGATTTAATGAAACAAATAGTGGTAGAGGCCATCAAGTGACAAATCTGGCAATGCACCATAGTGTCCCTTTTAAACAGAAACCAAGACAAAAGTGTGAACAAAGCCTTGCCCCAACCAGCTCCTAAACCTCTAAGCTGCCCATTCTTTGCTTACAGCGGTCAAATTATAATATGGGCTGTGCAAATGCCGATGGATGATAACATCCATCAGCGCTTGTTTGCACAGGCCTGATGTGGGAGGGAGGATTGCTACTGCAGTCCTTCCTCCCGATTACGCAGTGAGTTGTGCCGCTGATCTTCAGGCATCTGTGATCCTGAACCTTTGATCATTCATCGGCTGCTCGGACAGAAGGAACGCGCTTCCGATAACTGGCCCTGTAATGCTGCCAAAGACAGTCCACCTACCTCCAATCTTAAAATTGTGCCCGTACACATAGGACATTGGCCGATGAACTAACTACACCAGTGAAAGGCATTCCTCTCTGAGCAAACCAGAAATCTAGCGGAGAGCTTACAGGCACCACCGACACACATAGTGGTGGTGCAATCTCACAGGAAGGAGTAAGGGTCCACCATGAAGCACTCACACTGATCTTCTCTGTGCCACCAGGTGAGAAAGGTGGCTTGTATGCATGACCCCTAAGAGTCTTGAAATGGAAAGTCATGTTTCGATGCTTGCTAACAATACATTCTGAAAAACCTGAAATGCCAGCTACACAAAACTGCAGTCTAGTCCAGTGTAAAGAATGCAGCCAGTCAGGTAAAGGAAACCGCATGGTACTGCGCCTTCACATTACATACCGAAATATATGACAGCCTACTGCTAAACCGCAACGGGTTAGCGTCCCATGTAGATCCGAGCTACTTACGTGTTATTTTTTTCAGATTTCCACAATTTGTAATGCTTTGCTGCTTTGAAATCTCGCTCGTGTGAAATCTGCCTTACTCCCCTCATCCAGATTGGCCTCAGTGCATACACAGAATGAGAAGGTGAGTTACATTACAGCAAGGCCAGGGTAAGACTCCATTCAGACGTCCCTATGAATGTTCCGGATCCGTTCTGCAATTATGTGGAACGGGTGCGGACCCATTCATTTTCAATGGGGCTGGAAAAGATACTGACAGCAGTGTGCTGTCCGCACTTCCGTTCCGCGGCCCCAAACTTCCGGTCCGCGGCTCTGCAAATAGCAGACAAGAATAGGCATTTTCTATAATAGTGCCGGCCATGTGCACATGGCCGGTGTCAGTGTTTTGTGGATCCGCAAAACACTTACGGACATGTGAATGGACCCTTGAGGACCTGTTACCACAAAATACAATGCTATCTGAAAACACCATGCGACGCTCTCCGCTGTGATTGGACAGCCCTACAGCCAGGGAGAAGGAGACACCCACTGAGAAACCCTGGGGTCTCCTCCTCCCTGTACCGATGCTCAGTATTAACATACTGAGCGGGAAAACTACTGGGGGGCACAGCGGGGCGTATTTGAAAAAAAAAAAAAACAGGCAGGGTGGCAGCATCAGCAGGGGGTACCCAGCAAGGAAAGGTATTTATCTAAACTAAAAAATAAAATATGAAAGGTCCTCTTTAAACTTCAGATTAAAGAGTGCACCCCGGATGGAACAAACCCTTTATAAAAGTCCAGTCATTAAAGGGAACCCGTCCTCAAGATCAAGCTCCCACAAACCGCAATTGGGCCTCCCACGCACAACCGTATGCATTTTGCAGTCCACAAAATACGGATAACAGTGTGCATCCAGCAATAATGGAGAAGAATAGGACGTGTTCTCTCCAACCTTCAGGAAATGCAAATCAGATGAGGGGGAAAAAATAGTCATGTACAGGAGGCCTTAACCTGTTACTGTTAATCATGGTGAAGGTTTTCAATGCCTGACGTCCCACAGACCGGGTACAGCACCACAAGCAGCAATCTAATGCGCACGCTCCACATCCTCAGGACACATTCCCTTTATAAGGATTGAGTTATCACAATGACTACTAAAATGACAGGCTTTTGGCACAAATTTGTCAGCCATGTCTCAGACGACAGTGACGTAAAGGTTATATAATATCCACATACCAGACAATACCCCTACATTACCAAGACTCACTGCTCAAAATGAACACCAACTCATGGATGAACCCTAATTTCATCAGAGGTTCGCCACTTTTTGCGAGATGATTATATAGCACTTACTAATATAGCCTTTGTTTAAATTCTGCACTATTTTCTATATCTCTGTTTGCAGTCTTTTGTGCTGCCTGCACAGGGCGTCTGTCCATAAAATGGCTGCTAATGGCGGGTCATGTAACCAGGAATCCATGTATCTGATCAGCGGGGGTCCAACACCAGGACCCCTGCCGATCAGCTGTTTAAGAAGGCACTTGCACCCCTGTTAGCGCCGCGGCCTTCTCCCAGCTTACCAAGCGCATTGCCATTCATTGTATAGCGGCTGCGCTTAGTACTGCAGTTCAGCCGCATTCACTTCTATGGGGCTGAGCTGCTCCAAGGCCACGTGACCAATGACATGTCATCACTGGCCTTGGGAAAGCAGAGAGAAGGCCGTTACGCTCACAGGAGTGCCGCTGCCTTCTCACACAGCTGATCGGCAGGGGTTCTGCTGTGGGACCCCCACCATTCAGATATTGATGACGTATACTGAGGATAGGTCATTAGTATTTAAAGGAGTATTCCCACCCGAGACAATGGGGGGGCATATCCTTGCATATCCCACCTCTGGGACCCGCACCTACACAGAGAACGGAGCAGGGAAGGTGGTGGCTAGAGGGCCCCAGGTCACCACCAAGTAGTGAATAGGAGTGCTCTTCTCTGGCGCGGTCACTGCTCCCATTCATGTCTATGGAGCAGACGGAAATAGCTGAGCCAGCACTCAGCTATTTTCGGCAGCCCCATAGAAACAAATGGAGGTAGGAAGCACATGTGCAGTGTACCCTCCACAACTTTCAGGGCTCCGTTCTCTGTGTAGGTGCAGGTCCCAGAGGTGGAACCTGCACCCATCAGACTATGGGGGCATATCCTAGCACAGTGGTAGGGAAACTATGACACCGGTGCCAGAGGCAGCACTCAGAGCCCTCTCTGTGGGCACCCTGGAAAAAGTCTATAGTGTACCAATATGCCCTAGACCAGGGATGCTCAACCTGCAGCCCTCCAGCTGTTGTAAAACTACAACTCCCACAATGCCCTGTTGTAGACTGATAGCTGTAGACTGTCCTGGCATGCTGGGAGTTGTAGTTTTGCAACAGCTGTAGGGCCGCAGGTTGAGCTTCCCTGCCCTAGACTATTCTTGCCATTCATCAGCGCAGGGCGCACTATGAACAGCACAGGCAGCGCTCTGAATGCAGGCAGGATATTATAGCTAAATGGTAAAGTACATAGAAGATATACTATATTGGTATTCAGGTTAAATTGTCATCTTGGCACGTTGCGATAAATAAGTGGGTTTTGGGTTCACCATCACTGTCCTAGCATATCCCATCTCTGCGACCTGCACCTACAACGAGAATGGAGCGAGGAAGGTGGTGGCTGGAGGACCCCGGGATTCCCTGGGTCCGGCCACCACCAAGCACTTTCCCAGTAGTCATGAATAGGAGCCCACCGCGCTTGTGCGGCCACTGCTCCCATTCATTTCTATGGGTTTGAAGGAAATAGCCGAGCCAGCACTATTTTTGGCAGCCCCCTAGAAATGAATGGAGGGAGGCTGCACAGTGCACCCTCGACAACTTCCGGGGCTCCGTTCTCAGAGTAGTTTCAGGTCCCATTTCCCCCCTACTATCTGAGATGGGAAAACCCCTTTAAATATTTACATTGTAACGAATCTGCCACTTATGGTATCAGGTTCTGTCCTCTAAGAATTCCTTTAATGGGCAAGGGCTCATGCACCCGACAGTAATCGGCCCAGTAAACACAGCCCATGTGTCGGCAACTACTCCCTGGCCGACTGTGGCTCCCCCGACCTGAAGTGACCACAGTCATTTATGATAGCCTGCTTGTATCTGATCTCGGGGGTACTGCGGTATACTGATATCATCGTGTGAGTACACTGATAGCTCCACAATCAGAGACGGCTGTATCATAAATTACTGTGATACAGTCAGTTCGGGTCAGCAGGGGAGATGCGACCAACACATGCACCATGTTTCCCGGGCCGAGCATGGTTCTTTATATACAAGTAGGTGAATCCAAACAGGAAAGTGTAGAATAAAGCTACTAAAGCACGCAGCAGAATACAGAGGCATTTTTGGTATACCAATGGCTTGCACACAACATAAACTTGCCAGGCCTTTCTAATATATATTTTCTGCTGCCGAGAACATGTACAAAAGGCATTCAAACTGGATGCAGCAGTCCAGTACTGACCACATTCGCCATTTTTTCTGTCTTAGATCAGCAGAGGAGTAGAAACATGAATACTGGAGCGTCAGATGCCTCATCATCTGAAGACCCCCGGACTTATAATCAGGTTCCACTGAAGTGTCCGTCATTTTGACAGAAGGAATAGTTCTTCACGCTGCACTACTCTTCCCTTACAATATCTGGAAATGTGAACAAAGCCATAGATACATAGCAATTTTACATGTATATATCTGTTGGGCCTCATTCACATGTCCGTCAAGTAGATTTGGCACAGAGCAGCCTGGCGGATTCTGTACTTCACCGCCAGATCAGGCAGCTGGACCTCCTGAACAGGGCCTTACCATAAACCATGGGTGTCCTGCAGTTAGCAGCCACTAATAGAAAGCTACCCCACACACATAGCAAGGATCCTCTACAACCTGTCTCCCAATATGCATCAGACAGCTACTCCTACAAACACCAACTACAGAAGGCCATCACCAAAGATTGACATCGCTACCGGCTACATAGTGTAACAGCGGTCCACAGACATCCAAATCTGCAGGACAAGAAACCAGCCATATTTCTGATTTTCTTTACAAGCGGAGGTATTACAATACATTCGCCAGATTGCTCAGCGTAGGGCAGAGCAAAGAGTGGTGAAAAATATGAGGTATTCCTGGAAGGCCATGGAGGCTCCGGCCGCTGGCAATTGCACACCAAGAAAAAAAAAAAATATAGAACATCTCCTATTCTTGTCTGTTCTGCGGACTAAGACCGGCATTGTTACAATGGATCCACAAAGAAAAAAAAAAAATGGATAACATTGCCTGTCCTAGTCTCCAAAACAGACAAGAATTGGACATGTTCTATTTATTGTGAAACCGACTTGCGGACATACGGAGTGAACACTGATCCATTTTTTTTTTTTTTTTTGCAAACCATTGAAATTAATGGTTCCGCATATGGGCCACAAAAAAAAGAAAAACGGAACGGGCACAGACAAAGTACGTTCCTGTGCATGAGCCCAAAGAGTGAGGAACTGGACGCCATGCAGATACCAAGTCAAGCAGGGATGCACTCTATGGAAGTCCTCCCACACATGGCGGTGTCATACAGGGGTACATGGGCACACCCCTAAGAATTGGATTCCATACAGAATTCTCAATTACTTGCTGCATTAGCGGCGCCTGTCACCCATTCGAGGCCACGCAGCTCTGCATACGGCAGGGATGGCCAACCTGAGGCTCTCCAGATGTTGCAAAACTACAACTCCCACCATGCCCAGACTGCCTACAGCTATCAGCCTACAGCAGGGCATGGTGGGAATTGTAGTTTTACAACAGCTGGAGAGCCACAGGTTGGCCATGCCTGGCATACAGCAACTGCTTCAAGTAACCAATCAAACCCCATCAACCGAATCTAGGGGCACACAAGTACAACATTCAGGGTACCGCCACGCAATCAGGTTTCCTAATGCAGCTTTGGAAGTCAAAATAGGAAGCGGATCATAAAAGGGGAAAAAATATAAAGGACTTCTCTTTCAAATCTACTCCTGGTTTTGGCTTCGAAAAAAGCATAAGAAAACCTGACCGTGTGGCGGCACTCCAGTCACACCAAATCTAAAAAGGGAAACTTCTGCCCGACACCACTGGTTCAGGGGCAATGAAGCATGAATGCTTGACCTGACGTCCCATTCATTTTAGAGGTAGGTGGCCCCAATCCTCACGCTTGTGGGGATCCCAGTGGTAGGACCCCACTAACTGAATACCTATCCACTATCCTGTGGACAGAGGATAACTTGCCATTACCAGAAAACCCCTTCAACGCATGAGACCATTTTAAAACTATTCTTTAAAGTGTAACAGCAAAAATTTCATTCTCCCCTAAGTACCTGTGGTTCCTCAGAGGAGGGAATAACTGGGTGACTACCCAGGAACCAGCATGTCAAACAGGCCACTGCTGTGAACCACAGCTCATGGGCCCCATATTTCTGCAATACAAGAGCCAAGGTAAGGTCACAGCCATCTGTATTGGCACATTTTAAACCTGTAGGTTTTCCTGTTGGCAAAATAATTCTCATCACTGATTACCCAATTGCTGTAGACAAGCTGCCCACACACATTCAATAGCTGTCGGGCAAATGGCTGCCCAGACAGCACCTATCCCTCTCAACCACCTCCTACACATGTCCGATCGGTGTGGAGATGGGAGTTTTCCTCTGGCTACAGAATATCTCCATGGAAAACTAAAGGTTCAGAGATGTTAAAATCCACCTGACCCTACTCTCCCAATATCTGCTGTCAGGGGTAGTCGGGACACCCACATACGACTACTTTCACACTCACGTTTTTGGCTTTCCGTTTGAGAGATCTGTTCAGGGCTCTCACAAGCGGTCCGAAACGGATCAGTTTGCATTATAATGCATTCTGAATGGAAGGATCCGCTCAGAATGCATCAGTTCAGCCTCCACTCTGCTTTGCAGCGTTTTGGTGTCCGTCTGACGAAACTGAGCCAAACGGATCTGTCCTGGCACACAATGTAAGTCAATGGGGACAGATCCGTTTTCTTTGACACAATAGAAAACGGATCCAACTTCCATTGACTTCCGTCATGGCTATAGAAGACATAATACAAACGGATCCGTTCATGACGGATGTATAAGGTTGTATTATTGTAACGGATCCGTTTTGCAGATCCATGATGGTCCCGCCCAAAACGCGAGTGTGAAAGTAGCCTAAGGCCTCATGCACAACCAATGACGCCGTGCGCTCCTGCTGTCAGCAGGAATCCCGGCCGGGTTACCACGGACCGCTCTCGGCCGCGGAACACGGCCGTGTGCATGAGGCCTAAAGTGAATGCGGCCAGTGCTTCCGGCAGCACACGAGTGCAAGTGTTAATACAGCCTAATGCCAATGCGAAAGAAGCCTTAGTTGCTGGAGATAAAGAAATTCTACAGACATCACTAGCAACGCTGATCACTTGGTTCCTGGACTTTGACTAGCCTTGTTTTAGGGTACTTTCACACTTGTGGCAGAGGATTCCAGGAGGCAGTTCAGCCGCCGGTACTGCCTGCCGGATCCGGCAATCCGGAGGCAAACAGATGCATTTGTGAGACAGATCCGGATCTGTCTGACAAATGCATCCATGGACTTCAGCACCTGCCCAATTTTAGTGATCGGGGCTCGCAGTAATCCATGCAACATAGAGCAGATTTTCAGTTCAAGCAACTTCTGTACAGAAGCTGCTGCATTTTGAACATACCCCAAGGCCTGTTACAGATGGTTATAATATGACTGCAAGTGCTGAAATCATGGATGTAAACTAAGCTGAATGTAGGGTGGCTTTGCATGGGCAGATTTCTACCCGTTAAAAGCCAATTTACATGCAGCAATTGGGGGTATAAGGACGAAGGACCAGGAATACGGCTGTTCACGCACACAGTTATGATTTGTTGCCAGCACATCCCCTGCTTACATAGGACACTGTTCTGCCAGCAAGCTAGGCTTTTTGGTGCCACATTAAAGAGCAATCACCTGACAAAAGGGCAGGCAAATGGCAGCACCTGCACATGGGCCAACGCTCAGGAATTAGCACTGCTTGATCCCAGTCGTTGGCCAGTGCAGAGTTTGGCCTATCTTAGGTTACATCCACACCAGATCACCACTAGACCCCAATATATTAAATGGGGATCTGGCGGTGAACGGTATAATCCTGCAATGCCGTATCCGGCAGGCTGCTCTCTGCCACAGATGTGAGCATACCCTAAGCTGGCTTTCATAGAAGCATTGTGGATCCAGGTTCTGTGGCCGTATTACAACCACCTGAAAGAAACAATGTGACGTCACTAGTCCTGTGATGGGTAGCCTCCGCCACTCCAGCTATAGCAAAACTACAACTCCCATCATGCCCTGTGGAATCCTTCAAAAGAAACCTGAAAACCCACCTCTTCAGACTAGCCTACAACCAGTGACCCTGCTGCCTCTATACCGCCATGACCAGCTTCACCCTCACCTACTGTGTCCTTCTCCTATACCATGTAGATTGTAAGCCCTCACGGGCAAAGCCCTCTCTCCTTCTGTACCAGTCTGTAGCTAGTCTTGTTTATGATTAGTGCAATTGTCTGTATTATGTATGTATACCTCTTTAATAATAATAATAATGCCCTGATAGTCCATGGCTGTGATGGCTAACCTCCGGCACTCCAGTTATGGTAAAACTACGACTCCCAAGATGGCCCCTGGCTGTTCTCAGAACTCCACAGAAATGAATGGAGCATACTGGGAGTTGTAGTTTCGCCACAGCTGGAGTTCCGAAGGTTAGCAATCACTGCGACTAGACAATCAAAAAAATCTGAAGACTGCAGCCTAATGTCAAGACGTGCACACATCAAGAGTTTCACTTCTGCAAAACTGCAAAGCTCTTGCCTTGGTAATAACTACCTATTGCAGCGTCAGGACTCAATCAAGGGTAATTGTGCATCAAGAGAAAACGGTCCATGCTAATGGTACCACAACAGAAACGTATCCAAAACTGAAAAGTATCCTCCAAGCCAGAGAGAAGCAAAAATGCACGACCTCAAGGTCCTATTGTCCACATTCAAAAGTAGAGATTGCAAATGAAAGCAGAGGTAGCAGACTACACACCTCTGCATCCTGTGCAGAACAGCATCACATGCAAATGGCAGACGACTGGAAGAAATACTATGACGTCACCTCAAGACATCTGCACCCGGCTCCTTCCCTGACAAGTAACACCAGCGGAGAACAGACTGAAATCACGCTGCAGAAAGGCAGTGCCGATATATGCCGAAACATAGAAATAAAAGGGTTTATGATGAGTGCCACAGCAACTAGCTGCAGGGAGTCTGATGCAATCCTACGTGCTACCTTCATTTTAATCTGATCTGTGACTGAGCTCAGGCCTCGGCAACAATGGATGATCCTCAGTCTCTAAACGATCTGGAGGAAGCAACTGATGAGCGAGACAGAGGGGGAAACCGTTCGGAAGAACTCCTTTCTACAAAACGAAGCATAAAAAAAAAACAATATCCTGCAGCTTATTCCACAGGGCAATCCCCAAAGAACTGCCTTATAAGTGCCAGGAGGAACCCACGGATCACTGCATGTCGTCCCTGCCATAGCGAGACCCCAGAGACATCTGCACATACCCAGTGCACAGGGTGAGATGCCCAGACCATCTGCCATGTGATGACCCTATACAATGCTCCACAGACATCAATCTGACAAGCTTCGCCATAAACGCCCCATGTTAAAATGAATGAAATCTGTCACCGCCGACAGGTCTTAGGCTACTTTCACACCGGCGTTTTGGCTTTCCATTTGTGAGATCCGTTCAGGGCTCTCACACGCGGTCCAAAACGGATCAGTTTTGCCCTAATGCATTCTGAATGGAAAAGGATCCGCTCAGAATGCATCAGTTTGCCTCCGATCAGTCTCCATTCCGCTCTGGAGGCGGACACCAAAACACTGCTTGCAGAGTTATGGTGTCTGTCTGACGAAACTGAGCCAAACGGATCCTTTTTGACACACAATGGAAGTCAATGGGCACGGATCCGTTTTCTATGAGACATTAGAAAATGGATCCGTCCTCTATTGACTTTCAATGGTGTTCAAGACGGATCCGTCTTGGCTATGTTAAAGATAATACAAACGGATGCGTTCTGAGCGGATGCAGACGGTTGTATTATCTGAACGGATCCGTCCATAACTGATCAGCACAAAACGAGAGTGTGAAAGTAGCCTTAAATCTATGACCGTGGGCACCGGCCCTTCCACCAGGTCCCCTAATCTCACCCAGATTTAGCAGCGTGATCTATGGTGACGATCAAATAGTTAACTATGCAACTTGCTTAACTTTATAGGCGAGACTTCATAGGCAAGCAATATGATTTTGGCGACTACAAAATGTGTAAGAAACGTAAGAAGTTGTTCTGTTCAAAGCAGAAGCTTTCTATATTATGAGGAATACAGAGTATTTGCCCACCTGTCTGATTATTGGCAAATATCCACAGGCATGTCTACCTTGAGGTTAGGGGTCTGAACAGGGCAGGAATGGGGTCTCCAAACAAAACTGCAAATTTAAATACAATTACACGTAGAGGAGGCCTGGGGCTGACTTCGGACCGCTCCGCCAAAAAACAGCCAAGCACTCGACATAAAAAGGACTAAGCAGAAGACGAAGGGTCCTAACCCACGTGACCGCTGTGGAGGGAGGACACCATCTATCCCAGCTCCCTAATCTATACGTAAAGCCCCATGCACCAGTATGCGGTCCGCAAAACATGGATGTCGGCAGTGTGCATGCCGCCATTTTCTTTCTCCCTTCTGTAGAAATGTCCCACGTCACAGACATACGGAAGCGTATCCACATTAAAAATGAACGGGTCCGCATCTGATCTGCATAAACAAGCGGAACAAAAACACGGCTGTGCGTACGAGGCCTTAACCAAAACTGCGACACATACAATATACCCCATTACCCGTCTACGTCCCTAAAGCCACCCGATCCCTGGGCACAACTGGCAGGCTACAAGAGCGCTACACCGGACTGCCACCCGGACCCAACGCTCTACAACTCTCTTCGGCGTCCACCAACACGCTAAGGGTATATTCGCAAAAAGACAAACGGTCCATATTCAACTGCTGGTTTGTTTTTCACGGATGAAAAAACACCGCTTTGAACTTTATGGATGCTGCTGGTGCGTGAAAACGGACAACAGGATATGTCCAATTTTCTACAACACCATAGACTGCAACGGTTCTGAAAACAGCCGTGCGGCAATCGGTCACACGTCCGATTTTAACTGTTGTGAGGTCATTTATCAAATTCAAATACCATATGAACATGTCAGCCTCTGACACCCCCTTCCCCCGCTCTGACAACCATACAGTCCCAACATGGATACAACTTGTCAGCCTTCAGAACAAATGAGCGCAGCCTACGAGGGGGCACGGTGCTCGCCCCAGCGTCACAGCTTCTGTTTCTAAAGGTTTCATTCCCACCCCCAACTCAAACTGAGTCTTTTAATTCTGCAGCTTCCTGGCTCAGCAAACAGCAATATAAAGCACAGCACCAAAGTAGTCCAAAACCACCCAATGACTGATAATACTGCGCTAGAATAAGTGCACATGGATGTGATCACAGCCGGGCCGGCGTGGCCCCCACAGCTAGTGTCCCCCGTTATCAGCCACCATAGGGACCTTCAATGGGATGACTGAGAGGCAGTGCCAAAAACTGTGTGACCCATCTCCACACATGCATGACACCCCCGCAGCCACAAAGGCCTCCAACTCTGCAGAAATAAGGGGGCACTCTCCCAGGGCCCTCCATGATCGTGGGAGCCACAAAGCATCTGCAAAGCGATCATGCCACCCCTCCCCTCCTCCATCCAGATGCCCCCCATCTGCGTGCAGACCAGGAATGGAGATGATGGGGGTAGTAGTGAAATGGATACAGGTCAAGTCCAAGTCGAATCCATCCTCCTGGTATCGCCTTTTGTTCCTGCTGACGAACTCCTTGATGATGGCAGTCATGTCGGGGAGCCTGGGGGTGGGGAAGAAGGAGGAGAGGGGGGCCGAGAGGTGCTGCTGGTGGGGGGCAGCAGCGGCCCCGGCTCCGTGGTCTGCCTCCTCTCCCCGGCCGTTTAGGTCCCCTCTCCGCCCCCTTCTCCTCCTCCTGCTGCTGCTCCGGGGGCTGCCGGGGGAGGCCAGAGTATGGCCGGAGGGACGGCACGACAAGTACCGTAGGGGGGATGCGGCCTACTTCCTCACAGCGGTTCCAAGTATAAAGCCCCGGGGGTCTCCGGCCGTTCTGGGTACACAAGTCCTTCCCGGCTCTCCCCTCCACCCTAGCCCGGCTCGGTGTCGTGATCCAGAGGGGAAAGCTGGGCGTCCGGTGCGCCGCGCCGTATTTCCGTTACTCGCTCGATTCCCGTAGCAGCTCTCCAGATGTTCACACAGCCGGTGCAAGATGGCCCGGTGTGGTCGGTGCAGGAGCCCGCCTGCCGCGTCTCATGTCTTCTCCTCCACCACCGCTGCTGCTGCTGCACGCTCAAGCACCCATCATGGCTTCCCCTGCGAGAGTCAACGAACGAGCGACGACGCGTATCCCTCCGCGGCCCGCTACTCGAATCACTCCGCCTTCGCACGATATAGTTCACCGCGCCACATCATCCGTCAGCGGATTTTTTTTATTTTTTTTTCCTTCTCAAGCCGTTCTCATAAGGTGACAGCCGTGGCTGGTATTAACACACAGCGGCTCCATCGTACCTTCATAATAAATAAATAAAAAAAATGGGACGACCAGGGTTCCGTTGGTAGAAGTGGAAGGATTCCACGTTTGCGGCGGAAGGATATTTTCGTAGTTTTAATCGCTGGGACTATTTTCTTTTTCCTTGAGGAGGGGGAGTCACGTGGTCCATAAGTGGGGAACTTTTGCAAAATGTCATTTTTTTTCTGCACTTCATTTCCCTCTCTTCCTCTTGCATGTAGAAAAAAAAAAGTGAGAGGCCTTTTTTTTCTGTTAAGCTTTGGGGGAGGGGGGGAGGCTTTCTGCAAAGATTTCTTCTTGAAGTAAAAAGTGAGATATTTCTGCAGTCTTTGTACATTTTTACCTCATAAAATGAGAGAATCAGTTTTATAAAGTTATATCGATCGTTATAGTATTTAGCTTCTCCTTGAAAGGATACAAATATATGAATTAATCAGCAAAATATCTCTATACGTTTAATTGCTGGAATTCATTTCCCGGCAGGATTTTCCTGATCAGGGCTCAAGCAGACGACCGTGATCTGCACGCCATGCGCAATTTTCAGGCAGAAAAACCGTAACAAAGTGAGTTAAACAAATCTCATGTACACATTGCATAGTTTTTACCTGCAGAAATTGACGTGTGGATTTTATGATTCTCCGAATGTCAAGTGTGCGCGATTCCGCACCTTATATGTAGTGCTTCTCCCCATTAAATTAGCAATAAAAGCCGCATTACAAAAACGCATTAGGTGCAGCTTTTTATTCTGTTTTGTTGCATATTTTCTGCATAGAAATACACAACATGTGCAGGTAGTTTGATATATTCTTCCCATACACAGAAAGATATATTTTTTTAAATGCACATTTATCACTCCACTGGATACATATCGCTCGTGCACCTTGGACGCTCGCACACCTAGGACACATATCGCTCGTGCACCTTGGACACTCGAACACCTAGGACACATATCGCTCGTGCACCTTGGACGCTCGCACACCTAGGACACATATCGCTCGTGCACCTTGGACACTCGAACACCTAGGACACATATCGCTCGTGCACCTTGGACACTCGAACACCTAGGACACATATCGCTCGTGCACCTTGGACACTCAGACACCTAGGACACATATCGCTCGTGCACCTTGGACACATATTGCTCGTGCACCTTGGACACATATCGCTCGTGCACCTTGGACACTCGAACACCTAGGACACATATCGCTCGTGCACCTTGGACACATATCGCTCGTGCACCTTGGACACTCGAACACCTAGGACACATATCGCTCGTGCACCTTGGACACTCGAACACCTAGGACACATATCGCTCGTGCACCTTGGACACATATCGCTCGTGCACCTTGGACACTCGAACACCTAGTACACATATCGCTCGTGCACCTTGGACACTCGAACACCTAGGACACATATCGCTCGTGCACCTTGGACACTCGCACACCTTGGACACATACCGCTCGTGCACCTTGGACGCTCGCACACCTTGGACACATATCGCTCGTGCACCTTGGACGCATGCCAATTGCACACCTTGGACACATGTGCACCTTGGACACATGCCACTTGCGGACCTTGGACGCATGCCGCTTGCACACCTTGGACACATGCCACTTGTGCGCCTTGGACGCATGTTGCTTGTGCACCTTGGACACATACCACTTGCATGCACAGCTTGGACGCATGCCGGTTGCGCACCTTGGGCACACACGCTCCTTGGACACATGACACTCACATACCTTGGACACATGCTCGCATACCTTGAACGAATGCTGCTTGGCCATATGCTACTCGCATACCTTGGACACATGCCGCTCGCGCACCTTGGATGTATGCTGCTCACATGAGTACACATAAAGTACACTTATCACTCACAGCACATGTGACACAGAAGCATTATTCATGCACCACTTATACGCTGGACACATGCTGTCAGGGGCGGACTGGCCATAGACCCTACAGGGAAACTTCTCAGTGGGCCGACGCCTGGGGGGGCGCCAGCCATGGTAAGTAATGATCTAATGTTCCCCTCCTGAATTGCCATCCTAAAGCAACTGGAGTAGGAGGACAAAACATGACAGCTGGTGCTGGCCACTATAGAGGGGAAGTTTTCGGAAAGGAGCTGCTGGGGCGGTATTTTGTGATGCACTGAGGTATTTGGCTCTGCTGGGGTGACATAATGTGTCTGAATAAGGTATTGCTGCCCCCCACCCTACTTGTGTTGGCTCTCTTCTGTCAATTCGGACCCAACTACAAAATGGGGCCACTTTGAGTGTCCAATCCGCCCGTGCATGACGTACATGTGCAGCTCATCCATAGGGTACATGTCCGTGATTGTCTGAGTGGCATTTCCTGCACGTCAAACCCAAACCAGGAAGGACAGGCCAGCGGGGACCCGGTAGGCATCAGAACAGAAGCAGCGGGGGACTGGTGGGGTTGAGTATTGATTATTTTATTTTCTTAAAGAGGACCTGTCACCGCTCCTGACATGTCTGTTTCAATAGCTTCATGCATTCCCCATGTAATAACAATTCTGGAGCATCTATTCTTATGTCTCTATGTTATGCCATTCCTTTATTATTTGCACTAGAAATTATGAATGAATTGCTAGCAGTCTGCAGTAAGGGCACAGAGGGGAGGTTACCAGTTTGGGGGGTGTACCTGCACAGTCTGACAACGGCAGCACTGATTGGATAGAGTCAGACTGTGCAGGTACACCCCCCCCCCCCCAACTGGTTACCCCCCCTCTGTACCCTTACTGAAGGCTAATAGCAATTTATTCATAAGCAGTAATGGTCAGTTCGCAATGTTCGCCAACGAACACATGCGGGCTGCCATCTTGACTCACCCGTCCTGCGATGCACAGGTAAGTCCTTTCCGGGAGCCGGTCTGAAATCAAATGCGGTCACCGGGAGCAGGCAGTTCCGAGAACAGCCCGATGAAGGCCCCCGGCGGCTGTTCTCGGAACTGCCTGCTCCCGGTGACCGCATTTGATTTCAGACAGGCTCCAGAAACAGGCACAGGTAAGGGCTTACCTGTACATCGTAGGACCATAACTTCTATTAGAAATAATAAAGGAACGGTACAACATACAGACACGAATAGATGTTCCAGAATTGTTATTACATGGGGAATGCATTAAGCTATTAAAACAGGAATGTCAGGAGCGGTGACAGGTCCTCTTTAAACCACTCTGAGCACTACAAGTTAAATTTATACCCCTCTGGACACCCCCTTTAAGCCACACCCCCTCCACCTATCACTAATTGACAGCAATTTTAGACAAGGTTTATAATGAAAATAATGTATCAATTATAAAGCAAAATGACTGAGGTGGATATACATGGCTGTAATGACTGTGCTCATTTTGCCAATAGCCAATCAGATCCAGCTTTTATTTTTCAAGCAAATTACTAAATCAATGATATAATTTGGGGACCCTCTGCTCTGCCGTCTCTATATATGTTTTTACATAGGGCCCATAACAAATACTGCTCCTGTCAGCCCTCCTTGCTAGCACACCTCATGTTTCACCTTATATTACGGAAAAAGGATGCAGGTCATCACAAGTTGTTGTCCAAGATTTTGCTATTGATGGTATCAGTATCAGTCCCGGGACCCCTTCTGATCAGCTGTTTGAAGAGGCAGCAGCTCAGTCCCATTCAAGTGAATAGACCTGGGCTGCAATACCAAGCACAGCCACTATACAATGTACGGCGCTGTGCTTGGTAAGCTGTGAGGAGGCAGCAGCGATCACTGGATCTCCGCGGCTTCTTCAAATATCTGATCGGTGGGGGTGCCAGGAGTGGGACCCCCACCAATCAGATACTGATGACCTATCCTAACAATACCCTCTAAAATCCTGTGGTGGCCATTGTCAAATATGTGTGTACAGAGGCACAGCTTGAAGATCTTTGGCCTCAAATTCAGCATCTGGACCCCCACTTACCATGTGTCTGGACTGGTGTCTTTATATGTGGTCTTTGGCAGGAGGCTCATCTCACCAAGAACAAAAGGACTGGGCTCCTTTCCCCTGACATTTAACACCGAGGGAGATTTGTAAGGTTCCCCGGGCTTGGCCAACATACATCTTGTACGGTCATCTCTAGATTTTAACAGGGCCTCTAATCGTATGGGCCTTTCACAATGCGGAATCTTTTCCTCTATATGGGGATAAATGATCACTACTGTGATCGCTCATCCCCATACAGAGTCACTATTTGTTGGCAGCACATCCTTGTTTACACAGGTCTCTCTCAAATGATTTTAGGTGGTGCATGAAGTATGGCGATCATCTTATGAATGAACATTTGCTCATTCACTGGTTGATTAGCAGCACCATTACCTATTCACCCCATGCTCTGCCTGTGTAAAAGGGCCCTTATAGGTCAGCAGATATCAGACACTGGCTTTGCCACTGATTGTAAAGCACAAGACAAGGACTTTAGGCTGCGATCACACCAGCATTTTGGAATCCATCAGAGGAACAGCCTGCTGCATAGCAGGATAAGGCTAGGAAACGCTGGATCTCCATTCACTATAATCCAGCATAGCTGGATAATGTCGGGAACCTCCAGATTCCTATTGCCTACAATGGGATCCAGCGGTGATCCAGCTGATTACGGCATAATGCCAGCTTTCGGGCCAGACAAAAAGCCTTTCATGCACGACTTTTTGTCTGGTCAGAAGCTGGCATCATGCCAGAAAGCAGCCAGATCCTGGTTGGGTCCCATTGTAGTCAGGCTCGGACTGGCCCACCGGGTAGGCGGGGGATTCCTCGGTAGGCCCCCAGTCTCCTGCGCCCGAGAGAAGATGTAGGAGTAATTATTTCTCCTTTCTCAGCAGAGATAATTATTGTAACCACTAGGTGGCAGTATCTCACAGTGATGCAGCCTCCTGCTGGTGTACATTGTACAGGAGCCCCGCAGTATCCTCTAGACTTCTGGGGCTGCTGGCTATGAAGGAGGAGACGAGGTGTCTGCCTCCTCCTGCCAGAAAACTGTGGCTGCTGGAACGAAGGACTCCTCTGCGGTGCTGGGCTGATTTCTCAGGTGTGTGACAGTAGTGAGCTGTAGGAGACTGTAAGGGGGAAATAGGGGATTTGTTTATAGTAGACTCAGATCTGTGTATGTGTGCTGCCCTCTGCAGAGTTCAGAGTGGCATTGGGGGGACTCTGCCCTAGGTCCCCCCTCCAATGCCTCTGCTTTAGGTGCAGCCCCATAAGCGCCCCAGCTCCAGATGCCCCCACTCTAAATGCACCCCTAATATTGCCTCTTCTCCAGTTACCCCTGCTCCAGGATCCCCACTATTACCCTGCCTCAGGTGACCCTAATGCCTCTGCTTTAGGTGCACCCCAATAAATACCCCAGCTTCAGATGCCCCCCAATGCCCCCACTCTAAATGCACCCCTAATATTGCCTCTTCTCCAGTTGCCCCCAATACCCCTGCAGCTGCTCCAGGATCACCACTATTACCCTGCCTCAGGCGACCCTAATGCCTCTGCTTTAGGTGCACCCCAATAAATACCCCAGCTTCAGATGCCCCCACTCTAAATGCACCACTAATATTGCCTCTTCTCCAGTTACCCCTGCCTCAGGTTCCCCACTATTACCCTACCTCAGGTGACCCTAATGCCTCTGTTTCAGTTATGACCCTCCGTTTGTGCCCTTGGTCACGTTGCTCCTCTAGCACCTTTGCTTGGGCTTTGTTAAAGGTTGCATGCAAAGGGGGTTGGACTTATGCCCGAAAAATTCTGCACAGTGCGTCATATTCTACAGTATTGACACGGATGGTTTACATAGTGGTAGTGATGATATTCCGTATTTACAGGCATCACTGCTGCCTTGTAAAGAGATACTGGTGATGGAGGATTTAAAGGGGTTGTCCAGGTTTTCAAGTTATCCTCTCCACACCATAGGGCATAACTATATGATTAGTGGGGTCCAATTCTGCGACCCCCACTGATCCCAGGAATGGGTCCTGTTCCGCCTTTTTGATGGTGTGGCAGGCCACACATATGCCCTGCTGCTCCATTCATTCTCTTTGGGACCGCTGGAAATAGCCAGCGCTGTACTCTGCCATCTCCAGAGACCCCATAGAGAATGGATGGAGAGGCAGGGCGTATGCTCAAGAAGCTGAACCCGGACATACCCTTTTTTTCACACAGAAAGCCCCCCTGAGGCTAGCATCGGAGCATCTCATGCTCCGATGCGCTCCCGTGCCCTGCGCTAAATCGCGCAGGGCACAGGCTTTTTTGTTTTCAATAACACACTGCCGGGCGGTAACTTCCGCCCGGCAGTGTGTTCGGTGACGTCACCGGCTCTGAGGGGCGGGCTTTAGCTCTGCCCTAGCCGTTTTACTACTGTTCCTGTCAGCCCCATGGAGAGCCCCGGTACGTCACCGGAACTCCTAAAAATGCCATTGCCCTGTGCAATTTAGCGCAGGTTTGGGTAATTAGACTTGTTTGGCTTTCAGTGTTAATAGCATACATTTGCCCATACCCTGATAGGGTCCATTAGGGAATTTTGGTATATATTTTAGTTTGACACATATTTTGGGCCAGATTTTTTATTTTTATAAAAAAAAAAATTTTTACACCCAAAGAAAACCTTTTAAGGATTGTGAATGTGAAAAGGTTAAACAGCTATGACACGACAGGTGATAAGTGTCTAATTGGTGGGGGTCTGACTGCTGGGACCCCCATGATCAAGTGATCGTGGTCTTAAAGGGGTTGTCTCACTTCAGTAAGTCGGATTTATCATGTAGAGTTTGTGCAGGTTTTCAACTTATCCCCTCCACACCATAGGGCATAACTATATGATTTGTGGGGTCTGATTCTGCGACCCCCACTGATCCCAGGATCGGGTCTTGTTCCCCCTTTTTATGGTGTGACAGGCCACACATACGCCCTGCTACTCCATTCATTCTCTTTGGAACCGCTGGAAATAGCCAGCGCTGTACTCCACCATCTCTGGAGACCCCATAGAGAATGGATGGAGAGGCAGGGCGTATGCTCAAGAAGGGGGACAAGTGGGGGCTCCAGCGTTCAGACCCCCACGGTATTGTGATTGTCCATATTGCTTCCTTTTCTGTCTGGATTCATTTTTTCCATCACATTATACACTGCTCATTTCCATGGTTACGACCACCCTGCAATCCAGCAGTGGTGAAGTGAGACAACCCCTTTAAGACCCTTGTGTACATAGATTGGCGGTAATGTAATTGAATGTCTCAGGACCCCTTTTTTCATGATCAGTGGGTGTTCCAGCAGTCAGACCCCAGCAATCTGATATTTATCACCTATCCTGTAGATAGGCAATAGGTCATTATGGTAGGACAATTATAATGTAGATTAAGTACAATCTGAGGAGGTTAAGATTTGATAAATTTAATGCCAGACATTTATGCTTAAAGAGGTTTTCTCACTTCAGTAAATGGCATTTATCATGTAGAGAAAGTTAATATAAGGCACTTACTAATGTATTGTGATACTCCATATTGCCTCCTTTCCATCACATTATACACAGCACGTATCCGTGGTTATTACCACTGTGTAATCCAGCAGTGGTGGCCGTGCTTACACACTATAGGGAAAGGCTGGAAGTGTGCACAGGCCAACACCTTTACCTATAGTGTGCAAGCACGGCCACCGCTGCTGGATTGCAGAGTGGTCAAAACCATGGATTTGTGCTGTGTATAATGTGATGGAAAAAAAACAATATGGAGAATCAGAATATATTAGTAAGTGCCTTGTTTTAACTTTCTCTACATAATAAATGTCAATTGCTGAAGGGAGACAACCCCTTTAAGTGTGCTACACTTGATAGGATTAGGCAAAAATGTCTTGGTGCGTGCATTGCGTGTTTCCTATGTGTAATAGGAACTGCATGTGTCTTGTTTCTGACTGACTTAAGAGCAGGATATCCATATACAGTACAGACCAAAAGTTTGGATACACCTTCTCATTCAAAGAGTTTTCTTTATTTTCATGACTATGAAAATTGTAGATTCACACTGAAGGCATCAAAACTATGAATTAACACATGTGGAATTATATACATAACAAACAAGTGTGAAACAACTGAAAATATGTCATATTCTAGTTTCTTCAAAGTAGCCACCTTTTGCTTTGATTACTGCTTTGCACACTCTTGGCATTCTCTTGATGAGCTTCAAGAGGTAGTCCCCTGAAATGGTTTTCACTTCACATGTGTGCCCTGTCAGGTTTAATAAGTGGGATTTCTTGCCTTATAAATGGGGTTGGGACCATCAGTTGCGTTGAGGAGAAGTCAGGTGGATACACAGCTGATAGTCCTACTGAATAGACTGTTAGAATTTGTATTATGGCAAGAAAAAAGCAGCTAAGTAAAGAAAAACGAGTGGCCATCATTACTTTAAGAAATGAAGGTCAGTCAGTCAGCCGAAAAATTGGGAAAACTTTGAAAGTAAGGGCTATTTGACCATGAAGGAGAGTGATGGGGTGCTGCGCCAGATGACCTGGCCTCCACAGTCACCGGACCTGAACCCAATCGAGATGGTTTGGGATGAGCTGGACCGCAGAGTGAAGGCAAAAGGGCCAACAAGTGCTAAGCATCTCTGGGAACTCCTTCAAGACTGTTGGAATACCATTTCAGGTGACTACCTCTTGAAGCTCATCAAGAGAATGCCAAGAGTGTGCAAAGCAGTAATCAAAGCAAAAGGTGGCTACTTTGAAGAACCTAGAATATGACATATTTTTAGTTGTTTAACACTTGTTTGTTATGTATATAATTCCACATGTGTTAATTCATAGTTTTGATGCCTTCATAGTCATGAAAATATAGAAAACTCTTTTGGTCTGTACTGTATGTGTAAGGCTACTTTCACACTTGCTGTAGCAGGGTCCGGCAGGCTATTACAGTGGGGGAACAGCCTGCCAGATCCGTGCTTACCCTAGCCCACCGTGCCGCCGGTGGTTCGCTCTGGCCCTTTTTACTATAATGGGGGCGGGCCGGAGGTCCGGTCGCAGCACAGAAAACATGCCGAGAGGCAGCCGGACAAAAACTACAACGGACTTCCGGCGGCACGGTGGGCTAGCGTTTGCACGGATGCGGCAGGCTGTTCCCCCGCCGGACCCTGCTACTGCAAGTGTAAACGTAGCCTAAATTCTGCCATATGTATGTTTGTGCATTTTGCTGTGAGTGTCTACCATCATACGCCATCTTTAATATTTCTGTTATCACTGTAAGGGATCATAAACACGATTGTTGGATGTTTTGTAGTCTGCAAATTGCGGAAAATGCCAAAAATAATAGGTCATGTTCTAACATTTTACGTAACGGCCATGCGGACATACAGACACGGAATGCGCATGGAGTCATTTCCGTTTTTTGCGGCCACATTGAAGTGAATGGTTTCACATAGAGGCCACGAAAAAAAATAATAATGGTACGGACACAGAAAAAAAAATACGTTTGTGTGTAGGAGCCCTTAATAGGGTTGCCACCCATACGGGAATGACCCGGACAGTCTGGGTTTGTAATCCTGTGCCCGGGTACAAGTGCAATTGAGCTGGGGCGTGGTATGGTTCCGCGGACGCCAAATTATGCAGTGGGTCCGGATATGGGTATAGAAGTCTATAGTTTTTGTTTGTGACGCCAATTGCAGAGTGCGCAGGGTACTGTTGCAGGGCCCTTTAAGATGTTGTAACTCACGTAGCAGGTTAGGAATGCCAGAGTGGTGTAATGTCTCTGTGTGATAGTGGCAATAGTGTCAATGGTGTCTCCTACCTGGGTACGGCTGGACTCCTGGATCCGGGGCTCACTTGCAATAAAATGAGTGTGTTGCTAGTAGGAGTAATTGAGGGATTTGCAGCAATAATTCAGATCCAGACTTGGAATAAAGTTCAAACTGGTCTTTACTTGATGCAGCTTTTATCCATGGAAGATACAGCAATAGTCTGAAGTCCCAGCAGGTATTGGTAATGTGTGGCAGGAATCTATCTTCTTCTTCTATCATGTGCCTGGAGCTCTTTTGCAGGATAAGTCGTCTGCTTGTGGTTCTGTAATGTGGCAGGAATCTATATCTTCTGAACTATCTGTCTTCTGCTGTATTGGGGACTGACTAGCTGAGGAGGAATTTGGCTTCTCCTGGTCTCTGGACGGTACTCACAGTTGTGCTCACAGGGTATGGTTCTTCCTGGAATACTGGAGGTGGCTGCTTGCTTCTCACCAGCTGAGGCTGAAGGGCTCAGACTGGGAATGATGATCTTTAGTCTCAGCCGAGACAAGATCCTGGCTTGGATCCCTAGAATTGGGAGCTCCTACTTGCACAGCCTTCCCCTAGCCGGGGTGGTTGGCACACTGACTCAACTTTCTTCCCCACCCATGAGGCAGGATGTGGGAACATTCCACACCTCCTTAAAGATGGGGAAGCTAAACTGGAATGTACTATTCCAGTCTAGAAATACTAAACCAAGTCCCTGCAAAACATTGCTGCCACCTGCTGGTAAACATAGAAATTACAGCAAATACATTTAACAAGGGTTTCAATGCACATTTGTGAGAATATTAGATAAAGTCATATTAGATGACCGTACAAATACACTGAACGGGTTGTAGCGGGGTAAAAGAGTTTAGTAACATAACTCTGGGATGTTACATAAGCCTTTCTCAGACTCGGGCACAGGATTCATTTCAAACTGCAGTGAAGACTGTCTGACTTGCTCGCTCACGGTCCTGACAGCTGGCGGCGAGTGAGCGGCGGCGAGCTGTGAGCGGCCGACACTCCTGGAACGGCTCGAACCTGAAAAGGACAAGGCCGCCGGTTGGGATAGATTGGAAGCCGGAGAGCTGGGGGCTGCACAGCGGGTGGTCTGGAGCAGGAGCACGAAGACGCTGCTGAAGGAGAGCAGCAAACCCTCGCCCCACAGCATGGCGGCTGTGCCGGGACTGAGCCGCTCTCACTCCCAGATCAGGCCGAATAACAATGAGCTATATAGAGTGGTTGTGCACACCTCATTTGGAAGAATTCATGTGTCGTTTATTTAAAACAAATTGCTGGTATATAGTAACAGTTTTATTTAATAAAAAAATAAAATAAAAGTGGAAAAGTAAAAATATAACAACCAGTGGATGAATTAGTTGTTATATTTTTAACCTTTGCAGCTGCATTGCGGACTATATAGCTATTGGAGCAATTTCCCTTCAGGTGGAATCCTCTTTTTTTTCCTTGTACAGGTGGAACTCTTTTTATTTTTACTTTAGGTGGAAGTACTCTCTTTTTTTAGGTGGAAAAATTGTCTACTTAGGTGGAATTATCTCACACCTTAATACAAGGTTCCTTTCCAACACAACCACTATACCTTCAGTAGGTGGACATATTTTTTCCATAATAACTTCTTTCACATTATTGTTTTTTTAATAGGTGGAGTTATTTTATTTCTATGTATTCACTTTAATATAAGTATCTGTATTGTGGATAGATTTTATTATCGTCCTTCTCAGCCCCGTGGTGGATGAAATATTGATTTCTACTGATATCAGCATCAATACTATACTGATCTATCTGATGAATGTTGACATATGATTTCTACTTTGTTTGAATTGAGCCATATAGCTACTTGAAGACAATCTGGGATAATCATTACGGAGACCCTAACATTTATGGTCCACCTGACCTAGGTCTACGCAGTTGAATATCTCTGAGATTTCCACTTTTATTTAATTTTATTTTTATTTAATTTTATTAAATGAAACTGTTCCAGCAATTTGTTTTAAATAAACGACACATGAATTCTTCCAAATGAGGTGTGCACAACCACTCTATATACAGTCGTGGCCAAAAGTTTTGAGAATGACAAAAATATTAGTTTTCACAACGTTTGCTGCTAAACTGCTTTTAGATCTTTGTTTCAGTTGTTTCTGTGATGTAGTGAAATATAATTACACGCACTTCATACGTTTCAAAGGCTTTTATCGACAATTATATGACATTTATGCAAAGAGTCAGTATTTGCAGTGTTGGCCCTTCTTTTTCAGGACCTCTGCAATTCGACTGGGCATGCTCTCAATCAACTTCTGGGCCAATTCCTGACTGATAGCAACCCATTCTTTCATAATCACTTCTTGGAGTTTGTCAGAATTAGTGGGTTTTTGTTTGTCCACCCGCCTCTTGAGGATTGACCACAAGTTCTCAATGGGATTAAGATCTAGGGAGTTTCCAGGCCATGGACGCAAAATGTCAACGTTTTGGTCCCCGAGCCACTTAGTTATCACTTTTGCCTTATGGCACGGTGCTGCATCGTGCTGGAAAATGCATTGTTCTTCACCAAACTGTTGTTGGATTGTTGGAAGAAGTTGCTGTTGGAGGGTGTTTTGGTACCATTCTTTATTCATGGCTGTGTTTTGGGGAAAAATTGTGAGTGAGCCCACTCCCTTGGATGAGAAGCAACCCCACACATGAATGGTCTCAGGATGCTTTACTTTTGGCATGACACAGGATTGATGGTAGCGCTCACCTTTTCTTCTCCGGACAAGCCTTTTTCCAGATGCCCCAAACAATCGGAAAGAGGCTTCATCGGAGAATATGACTTTGCCCCAGTCCTCAGCAGTCCATTCACCATACTTTCTGCAGAAGATCAATCTGTCCCTGGTGTTTTCTTTGGAGAAAAGTGGCTTCTTTGCTGCCCTTCTTGACACCAGGCCATCTTCCAAAAGTCTTTGCCTCACTGTGCGTGCAGATGCGCTCACACCTGCCTGCTGCCATTCCTGAGCAAGCTCTGCACTGGTGGAACTCCGATCCCGCAGCTGAATCCTCTTTAGGAGACGATCCTGGCGCTTGCTGGACTTTCTTGGACGCCCTGAAGCCTTCTTAACAAGAATTGAACTTCTTTCCTTGAAGTTCTTGATGATCCTATAAATTGTTGATTGAGGTGCAATCTTAGTAGCCACAATATCCTTGCCTGTGAGGCCATTTTTATGCAATGCAATGATGGCTGCACGCGTTTCTTTGCAGGTCACCATGGTTAACAATGGAAGAACAATGATTTCAAGCATCACCCTCCTTTTAACATGTCAAGTCTGCTATTTTAACCCAATCATCCTGACATAATGATCTCAAGCCTTGTGCTCGTCAACATTCTCACCTGAGTTAACAAGACGATTACTGAAATGATCTCAGCAGGTCCTTTAATGACAGCAATGAAATGCAGTGGAAAGGGTTTTTTGGGATTAAGTTAATTTTCATGGCAAAGAAGGACTATGCAATTCATCTGATTACTCTTCATAACATTCTGGAGTATATGCAAATTGCTATTATAAAAACTTAAGCAGCAACTTTTCCAATTTCCAATATTTTTGTCATTCTCAAAACTTTTGGCCACGACTGTAGTATATTGATCCTCTTTCTGTAGACCGGGTGTGTCTTTATTGGTTGGGGCACCCATTCCATTTGCAATAATCCGGTGAGCCATCACAAACAATCGAATAACAATGAGACGAGCCGCGGGCCTGCGCTCCTCCTGTCCCCGGCTCTTCTGCTGCGCTCCTTTCCTATCACCTCCCCTCTCCCCCGGTCTCCGTTACCGGGCCCAGGAAAGCTGCCGGACTCTCACACAACACTCTACAGTCAGTGTGCCTACCCCGAGTGACGGTTCCCGGGGGATGAGGGCCACATTACTCTAATTGGGGGTCACTAATGGGGGCATTACTCTTACTGGGGGGCACTAATAGGGGGCATTATTCATTTTGGGGCGCACTAATAGGGCCATTACTCTAACTGGGGCACACTAATGGGGGCATTACTATTACTGAGGGGGCACTAATGGGGCATTACTATTACTGGGTGCATTACTATTACTGGGGGCGCTAATGGGGGCTTTAATATTCCTGGGGAGCCGGATTTTAAAACACTGCTGTGAACATAGCCCTATCGCTGAATATCAAATCGTAACATTAGTAACATAGTATATAAGGCCGAAAAAGACATTTGTCCATCCAGTTCGGCCTGTTATCCTGCAAGTTACACCTCTCTAGTAACTATAACCTGTAATATTATTACACTCCAGAAATACATCCAGGCCCCTGTTGAACTCTTTTAGTGAACTCTCCATCACCACCTCCTCAGGCAGAGAGTTCCATAGTCTCACTGCTCTTACCGTAAAGAATCCTCTTCTATGTTTGTGTACAAACCTTCTTTCCTCCAGACGCAGAGGATGTCCCCTCGTCACAGTCACAGTCCTGGGGATAAATAGATGATGGGAGAGATCTCTGTACTGACCCCTGATATATTTATACATAGTAATTAGATCTCCCCTCAGTCGTCTTTTTTCTAAAGTGAATAACCCTAATTTTGATAATCTTTCAGGGTACTGTAGTCCCCCCCATTTCAGTTATTACTTTAGTTGCCCTCCTCTGGACCCTCTCCAGCTCTGCTATGTCTACCTTGTTCACAGGAGCCCAGAACTGTACACAGTACTCCATGTGTGGTCTGACTAGTGATTTGTAAAGTGGTAGGACTATGTTCTTATCATGGGCATCTATGCCCCTTTTGATGCAACCCATTATCTTATTGGCCTTTGCAGCAGCTGCCTGACACTGGTTTCTACAGCTTAGTTTGCTGGTTACTAAAACTCGTAGATCCTTTTCCATGTCAGTGTTACCGAGTGTTTTACCATTTAGTATGTACGGGTGACTTGCATTATTCCTTCCCATGTGCATAACCTTACATTTGTCAGTGTTAAACCTCATCTGCCACTTCTCTACCCAAGCCTCCAATCTATCCAGATCCCTCTGTAGTAGTATACTGTCCTCTTCAGTGTAAATTACTTTACAGTTTAGTGTCATCTGCAAAAATGTATATTTTCCTGTGCAAGCCTTCTAAAAGATCATGAGTATATTGAAGAGAATAGGGCCCAATACTGACCCCTGAGGTACCCCACTAGTGACAGTGACCCAATCTGAGTATGTACCGTTAATAACCACCCTCTGTTTTCTATCCCTCAGCCAGTTACTTACCCACATACAGACATTTTCTCCCAGTCCGAGCATTCTCATTTTATATACTAACCTTTTATGTGGTACAATGTCAAATGCTTTGGAGAAGTCCGGATATACGACATCCATTGATTCACCGCTGTCAAGTCTAGAACTTACCTCCTCATAGAAACTGATTAGAATTAGTTTGACATGACCGATCCCTCGCGAAGCCATGCTGATATGGCGTTATTTGCTTATTTTCATTGAGGTTTTCCAAGATAGCATCTCTCAGAAAACCTTCAAACAGTTTACCCACGACAGATGTTAAACTTTCCGGCCTATAGTTTCCGGCCTCTGTTTTTGGACCCTTTTTGAATGTTGGCACCACATTTGCTATGCGCCAAATACTTAACAATAATTATACACTGATCATCAGATACCAGAAAAAGACTGTAACACTAAAGGTGTCCATACATTTTCAAAAGCTGTCGATCAAACGGTCTTTTGGCCTACAGCTATCTCTACTGACTCCCACAAACACGCTCGGTTTGGCCAAGGGTTTTCAGTGGGGAGAGAGGATAAAGCTGCTGCCAGACACCTCTGATGGTGGCTCATCAACCAGTAAAATACAGAAAAAGTTGTAGCAGCAATTACAGAAAAAATATGTCATCAATAAGGTGGTGGTGTAAGCGGTGATAGGTACCAGCCTGTAGTGCCCTCATTATCCAGAATATTGAAGAGAACCGCATCACTCTGAAGTCTTCAGAAAAACTATAGCTTATTCACCAAATAGTGCAACGTTTCGACCTTACATGGTCTTTTTCAAGCCTTGAAAAAGACCATGTAAGGTTGAAACATTGCACTATTTGGTGAATAAGCTATAGTTTTTCTGAAGACTTCAGAGTGATGCGGTTCTCTTCAATATTCTGGATAATGAGGGCACTACAGGCTGGTACCTATCACCGCTTACACCACCACCATCAGATGTGACTGCAGCAGGCCAGCAGCGATTGATAAGCCAGGATTAATGTGCAAAGTGGGAGGCCCCCCCTTAGGCAAGTGACAAACTGCCCCCCCCCTCAGTCTTAGGCAAGTGACAAACTGCCCCCCCTCAGTCTAAGGCAAGTGACAAACTCAGCTCTACTACATCTACAATGAGCAACTACAACAAATGTAATGCCAAACTGCAGTTCCTTGTAATGCCTTGGATAGCTTCCACTGGACCCACAGCCTCATTGTAGATGTAGCAGAGCTGAGTTTGTCACTTGCCTAAGAATGAAAGGGGGGGGGGGCAGTTTGTCACTTGCCTAAGGGGAGGGCCTCCCACTGTGCACATCTGATGAGTGATTTCCTAAGGGGGTATTGACTGGCATTAGGGACGAACTGGTGGATGAGGGCAGCCACCCGGTCCTGCCTATGGATCACCCAGTTTGCACTTAGCTATGCCCAGGCCCCATGCCAGGGGGTCCCTGATGTATTAACTGACCAATAACATGGAGATCCCAGTGCCAGCTGCCTTGCTGGTGGACGATTGGCATATACTTCTGCTGCGCCCCCCAGTCTGTGACTGTTCCTGCTGGCTGCTGCAGATGAGGAATCTCATCTGCCCTGCCTCTTGACTGATAGGGCTGGAGGCTGGAGTCTCTGGACATGTTGTGGGGCCCTGAAAGTCTCCCTCCTGCACTGCTACAATGGTAGAAGAGCAGAGTACATGTGCTGCTACTTCTGGGTGAATGCACAGTCTCTGTTCCAGCAGAGCCTCTGACTCTGAGCACATGCGCCACTACTCAGAGCAGCAGCGCAGGCGTGCAATTGTCCTGGTACGGCGAGATATCCGTCCCTGTCAATCAAGTGGCAGGGGGAGATTCTTTGGCAGCGAGGACAGCCCCCCTGTAACACAGAAGTCACTATGCTGCCACAGACAGTGCCTACTTTTAAAAATAATTTAAAATGTACTACTTTTAGATGGCATCCTTATCATCATTATTATTATGCACTTATTGGATTAAAATGTATTTTCTCTGTGAGATTTTAGTTCTGTTATTGGGCATGGTGGGCGTGCAGGGGTCTGGTGGTGTTAGGAAACGGTATTGAGGGTAGGGGGGGCCCAAATTGAACTCTTGCACCAGGGCACATGAGCCTATAGCTACGCCCCGGCATATTAGCCATTACAATTGGTCAGGGTGGACCAGCCGAAGGATGAATTGTCACCGCCAGTTCTGTGAGGTCTGGCAGACGTTCTTCTCTACCTCTTGCATGACGTTCTTTGTTTTGGTTTCACTTTGTCATCTCCTTTCCTTCTCCCAGGTGTCACCTATTTAGACTAATTGTCTCCCTTTATATTTCCTCCCATACTGCCTCACTTTGCGGTTTATACTACTTCCTGTGTAACATCCCAGAGTTATGTTACTAAACTCTTTTTCCCTGCTACTATTTGTTGGTAACATGTGCCTTGTCATCTTTTATTTTTTATTTTAATAAATATATATTTTTATTTTCCAAATCATGATATTAGTACATAAACCAGTAATAATCACAACGGTATGCCTAGCATGGCAATCATAAACATCCTTACAGGAAGAAAAATTCTATACAGCTTCCTAAGAACACCCTCACAACAATATATAATAGTAACTATATCCACCCCCCCCCCCCCCCCATTGGCTGCCGTCCGCTCCATTCATTAATGTATAGAATAATATTAATTATGGCTGTGTAGATCTGCGTGCAATTCTCAGTTTCCTTTCAATGTCCTCATAAACTCTAATTTTTTGAAGATATGAACCCCACTCCCTTGTTGAGGGCGGGGAGACAGAGCCCCAATACTTTATCAATATAGTTTTAGCGACCATCAATCCCCGCATCCAAATCCGTCTGACCTGGGCCGGGACTTCCACTTCTGACCCACATTCTCCAAAGAGCACGATCAAAACCCCCGGGTTATAATTCATTGAACTCTCCCTTTCTAGGGTAGCGAAAACCTCATCCCAATAACTTCTTATTTTGCTGCAGCTCCAAAGCAAGTGGACATAGTCCGCATTAATATATCCACATTTGGAGCAGCAGCAATCCCTATCTTTATTTTGGGGAAATTTTCCTTGGATTTTAGGCGTATAGTAAAGTCTATGGAGGATCTTAAATTGGATTAACCTGTGCGCACTGGAAACCGACGCCTTTCTCACATTCCTATAAATAGTAGACCACTGTAGTGGGGGGCAATTCAACTCTTGCTCCCACTTATCTGTGCTTTTGAAAGGTGTTACAGTTGCCAGTGCAATTCGGAGTTTTGCAATGTGCCTTGTCATCTAATGTGATTTTATTTAATATTCCTCACAAATGTGCATTGAAAGCCTTGTTTGAATGTACTTTGCTGTAATTTCCATGTACACCAGCAGGTGGCAGCAATGTGTCAGCAGGGCCTTAGTAACAGTTTAGCATATCTAGACTGGAATAGTACATTCCAGTTAACTCCCCCCTCTTTGAGGAGGTGTGGAATGTTCCCACATCCTGCCTCATGGGGAGGAAAGGAAGTTACAGTTAGTGTGCCAGCCACCCCGGCTAGGGGAAGGCTGTGCTGGTAGGAGCTCCCAGTTCTAGGGATCCCAACCCAGGATCGTGTCTCGGCTGAGACCAAAGATCACCATTCCCAGTCTGAGCCTTCAGCCTCAACTGGTGACAAGCAAGCAGCCACCTCCAGAACTACAGGAAGAACCATTCCCTGTGAGCACCACTGTGAGTACCATCCAGAGACCAGGAGAAGCCAAATTCCTCCTCAGCTAGTCAGTCCCATACACAGCAGAAGATAGAGCAGAAGATATAGATTCCTGCCATATTCTCCAGGCATATGATAGAAGCAGAAGAGATAGTAATCCCTGCCACATATTAGTAATACCTGCTGGGACCCAAGACTATTGCTGTATCTCATATGGATTGCTGCTGCACCAGAGTAAAGACAAGTTTGAATTATATTCCAAGTCTGGATCTCATTTACTGCTACCAAAACCCTCAATTACTCCTACTAGCAACACACTCATTTATTGCAAGTGAGCCAGGATCCAGGAGTCCAGCCGTACCAAGGTAGGAGACACCGTTGACACTATACCTACTACTATACAGAGACATTACACCACTCTGGCATTCCTAACCTGGTACGTGAGTTGCAACACCTTAAAGGGCCCTGAGACTGTACCCTGCGCACGCTGCAATTGGCGTCTTGAACAAAAACTATTAACTATGACCTACACCTGACCCAGTCATTGCATATTGTAGCGTCAGTGTGCATAATCCCAATCCGGCTTACTGCATATTTTGGCGTAACTAGAACAGGATCGAGCTGTGTGCCAACAGAACCGGATCCAATTGTGTGCTACAACAGAACCGGATCCAATTGTGTGCCACAACAGAACCGGATCAAATTGCATGTTTTACAGTACTGCAAGATCTGAAGATTGTGCAAAAACCCTGAAAACTGACTTTATTGCCTTGTTGCTGTGCCAGAAAGCGCTAAACGTGCGCTCCAGCACTCAAAGGGTTAATGTGCCATATTCGCAAAATGGCGCTGCTTCTTCGTGCCCAGAAGCGGGAAAACTCAGGAACGCCCTCTCAGGAGTGCGAAGATGCCGAATACGCCCCCCTAGAAGCGGGAAACCTAAAGCCTGCCCACCAAGAACTTTGCATTGTGAGCCAAGGGAGTGCAGACTCCTCCCTCTGGGCTCCACCCTCACTTCCTGAAAGCACCCCAACAGTGGAGCCAAGGAAGATGGCGCTCCGTCCTCCAAAATGGGATCAGATGGCGATCCAGGGAGAGCTGATATACGAGACAACCGTACCTGAGATCTGGGTCTCGCAGTTTGTCAAGAAAGTGGGCCCCTGCGCATTTGGAGCGTCCCCAGAGCCAGTGCCTGGCGCAAGCAAGGACGGGACAGCCGCCGCTAACCCAGCTGAGAAGGCCGCTGTTCCAGCTTCCGCGGAAGAAGACGCGACTCCAGCCAAATCCTCGGAGGCTGTGGATCCCTCCGCTACTACTGTTGTCAGCGCTGAAGGCGAGACGTCACCCAAGATGGCCGCCGCTGCTAAACCTGCTCCCGCGGAGGACGCCGTTAATACAGTCGCCCAGGCCATGGATCAGCCTGCACCGCAGATGGCGATTGGACCCCGCGATGACCACCAGGAGGCACCGGAACCGGCCTAGGGCCTAGGCCTGCTCCGACAAGGACACTTACTGGTGCGGCAGAGGCGGCCGGAACTTCCACTCCGCCGCCCAGTGCTACTACTGCCAAACCGGGATGTCTTAACCCCGAAGTCCCTTGGGAAATTACCGCCTATGCCCAGACGGCTTGGGAATACAAGTCTGCCATTAAAGAATGGGTCAAGCAGGTAGTAGATGACCCCCAGCCAGGAGACCCCAAACTCACCAGGCGGACTGGGACTGTGCTCTGGTTTTCAGTCGAGAGAGGAGTGGGATTCCTGCAAGATAGCGACTCTGGGTCAGAGATCTTTGTGGGCCGCCACTCAGTCAAGCGACATTACCTGCCACAGGCCCGTCACAACTTGTACGCAGGGGACCAGGTGGAATACACCCCTATGCGTTCAGTCCAAGGACCTTTTGCTGCCGGCGTGACTCTTCTGGACAAACCATTAACCCCTGCAGTCACCCCAGAGGTCTGGCAGGAAGACCCAGGCTCTGCAGGGAAAGTCCGTTCTTTGCAAGAAACCCCAGATGGCAGATTGCATTTCAGGGAACAGCCCCAGCTAGCAACTGAACCTCTTATCCCTGACCTGGCTGCACCACCAACACTACGGGTGGGCCAGATAAACAATTCTGTTTTGACATTTAACCCCAGGGTGCAACCTTATGTCATTCCTTGGAAGCAGCCCCAGGCACCCTCTGTTTGCCTATCAGAACCCCTTCAGCCGGAGGTTTTGAATGCCTCTGCACCGGCTAGGGATCCCGGCTTGCAGCAGGTTACAGCTGCATTCTCCAGGCTGTCTGCACAGCCAACTCCAAAGGACACCACTAGAGGGCAGTGGCGTACCACAACTGCTGAGCTACCAAAAGCAAGAGCGCCCCCTGATGCGCTTCAGTAGCTCAAGCAGCGAGGAGGACATGGATGTCCTTCTCTAAGTGCATCCCTCTACAAAAATAAGGACATTTGGGAGCCACGTTGTGGACTATTCCTGACGGGTGAGGACCCGTTGGCATTGTGTGTTTTTAAAGTTTTCTATTTTCAGGTTGCCCTATTTTGTCCTCACCCTGGTGGTCATGAGCTGTAAGGACTCCCCCCCCTCCCCATCAGCATTTAACCCCTCACGTCCAAGTTCATTGTTTTATCCCCTTTCTCAGGTTACTTGATAACCTCATGGAACCATGGTTCTTAAATATGTGCTTTTATATAACACTTTATGCCTCCTTGGATTACAATTAACTTTTATCCCTGTGGATTACAATTCACTTTTTACCTGTTTCCAGAGGATTTAACGTCAAGCACTTCAAGTCAAAGGACTCAAGTTATTTTTGAGCCTACTCTTGCATTAATAAAATTGCACTACTTTTACTAAAAATGTTTACCGCAACATAAAAGCTTGCACCCAAAGAAAAGACTCAAACGATACCTGAGCTCTTTGCGATTCCTATTTAATATTTTTGCACTAATTACCAGTTTACATGTTATGTAACGTTTAAGATAACTGTCACCGCCAGATCTCTGAGAAGTTCTGACAGACGTTCTTCAGTACCTCTTGCATGATGTTCTTTTGTTTTGGTTTTGTTTTGTCATCTCTTCTCCCTCTCCCAGCTGTCATCTATTAGCAGTGATTGCCTCCCTTTATATCCCCTCCCATACTGCCTCACTTTGCGGTTTATACTACTTCCTGGATTGTGCTCACTGCTAGATGCTGCAACTGCTGGTTCCTCAGATAAGTCTATTCCTTTATTTGTGTTTTCCTGTTGGCTTGATTCTAAGTGACCCTGACTCCGTCCGTATTGAGTGCAGTGAGCCGGTGGTCGTGTCCCCTCAGTATTATAGGGTTTTGAGGTAGCCCTGGGTCAGATATATGATGATCCGGATCGTATTGCTCTGGCTGAATCTAAACTGCGTCTTTTATGCCAGGGTAAACAGTCCGCAGAGATATACTGTTCAGAATTTCGGAGATGGGCAGCTGATTCTGGTTGGAATGATGCTGCACTCCGAAGTAAATTTTGCCATGGTCTTTCGGAGGGATTGAAAGACGCATTTGCTTTTCATGAGAGACCTGCCTCCTTGGAGTCTGCCATGTCTCGGGCTGTTCGTATTGACAGGCGTCTTAGAGAGAGAGGAGAGATCACTCCTTCCTGTCATATTCAGTCCAAGGACAGTGGGGCTGTCTCATTCAGTGTGCAGGGGCCTCAGTCTCTCTCAATCCCCTCTGAGCCGGAGCCCATGCAGCTGGGTTTGCTTGCCTCTAATAATAAAGGATTCAGCTCTCAGAGGAGGGTTTGTTTCTGTTGTGGAGGTATAAATCATTTGGCAAATGTTTGCCCCTCTAGGAGATTCAGGGAGTTTTTTGAGGGTAATAAAGAAACAAAAGGAAAAAAGTCCTCTAAAGACGTTCCATCTGTTACTATTGGCAAGGTTGATGCGGAAATTGAAGGTTTTCCATTTGCTTGTAGTTCCCGTTTTGTCCTACCTGCCAGGGTGGCGCTAGAGAGCAAGAACATTGTTTGTGAGATTTGTGTAGATAGTGGAGCAGCTGTCAATCTCATTGATAATCAATTTGCTATAACACATGGTTTCCAGGTATGCACTTTGGGAAAGGATATACCTGTTTTTGCTATCGATTCCGCTCCACTTTCTCAAAAATCGTTAAAGGGCATAGTTCACAATATCCGTTTGTCTGTGGGTGATGCTCATGTTGAGGATATGTCATGTTTCGTCCTAAGCGGATTACCTACTCCTCTAGTGTTGGGGCTACCCTGGCTCACTAAACATAACCCCACCATTGATTGGCAAGCGAGGCAAATAAATGGTTGGAGTGACTTTTGCAGAGAGAATTGCCTCTCAGCGTCTCTTTCAGAGGTTTCTACTAAGACTGTACCATCTTTTCTCTCAGAATTTTCGGATGTGTTTTCAGAGAGTGGTGTCCAGGAGCTGCCCCCTCACCGGGAGTACGATTGCCCTATTAATCTCATTCCAGGCGCCAAGCTGCCTAAATCTCGTTTATACAATCTCTCCCAACCTGAAAGGGTCGCTATGCGTACTTATATCTCTGAGAGCCTGAGAAAGGGACACATCTGACCCTCAAAGTCACCTGTTGCCGCTGGGGTTTTTTTTGTTAAGAAAAAAGATGGTTCTTTAAGACCATGTCTGGATTTCAGGGAGCTAAACAGTATCACAATTCGTGACCCTTATCCGCTTCCTCTGATCCCAGACCTGTTTAACCAGATTATTGGGGCTAAAGTTTTTTGTAAGTTGGATTTAAGAGGGGCATACAACCTGGTCAGGGTCAGAGAAGGAGACGAATGGAAGACGGCCTTCAATACCCCTGAGGGCCATTTTGAGAATTTGGTTATGCCTTTTGGTTTGATGAATGCTCCAGCCGTCTTCCAACATTTTGTGAACAGCATTTTTTATCATTTAATGGGGAAATTTGTACTAGTGTATCTAGATGACATTTAGATTTTTTCTCCTGATTTCAAAACTCATAGGGACCACCTACGTCAGGTCTTGCTCATTCTGCGGAAGAAAAAATTATACGCTAAACTGGAAAAATGTGTGTTTGCGGTTCCAGAAATTCAATTTCTGGGTTTTCTTCTCTCCGCTTCTGGTTTTCGCATGGACCCTGAGAAGGTCCGCGCTGTGCTTGATTGGGAGCTTCCTGAGAATCAGAAGGCGTTGATGCGTTTTTTGGGTTTTGCCAATTATTACAGGAAGTTCATTTTGAATTATTCTTCTGTTGTTAAGCCACTCACTGATATGACTAAAAAGGCGGTAGATTTTTCCTCCTGGTCGGTAGATGCACGTAAGGTCTTTTCTAGTATCAAAGAGAGTTTTGCTTCCGCTCCCATCTTGGTACAACCTGATGTCTCTCTGCCTTTCATTGTTGAGGTGGACGCTTCTGAGGTGGGTGTGGGTGCGGTCTTGTCTCAGCGTCCCTCTCCTGCCAAATGGCCTTTTTCTCAAAGAAGCTCTCCTCCGCAGAGAGAAATTACGATGTGGGAGTTGTTGGCCATGAAATTAGCTTTTGAGGAATGGCGCCATTGGCTAGAGGGAGCCAGACACCCTATTACCGTGTTTACCGACCATAAGAATCTGGCCTACTTGGAGTCAGCCAAGCTTCTGAACCCGAGACAGGCCAGATGGTCTTTATTCTTTTCTAGGTTTAATTTTGTTGTCACGTTCCGCCCTGGGGTTAAAAATGTGAAGGCTGATGCCCTGTCACGTTGTTTTCCGGGAGGGGGGAACTTTGAAGACCCAGGTCCCATTTTGGCTGAAGGGGTGGTCGTCTCTGCTCTTTACCCCGATTTGGAGGCAGAGGTTCAGGCAGCCCAGGCAGAGGCTCCTGATCTTTGTCCTCCTGGGAGGTTGTTTGTGCCTCTCGCTTTACGACACAAGGTTTTTAAGGAGCACCACGATACTGTCCTTGCTGGGCACCCGGGGGGTAGAGCCACAGTGGATCTCATTGCTCGGAGATTCTGGTGGCCGGCTCTTCGTAAGATGGTTGAGGGTTTTGTGGCAGCCTGCGAGACCTGCGCTCGTGCCAAGGTCCCTCATTCATGGCCATCGTGTCCTCTCCTTCCGTTACCCATTCCTTCCCGTCCTTGGAAGCATCTGTCCATCGACTTCATTACGGACCTGCCTTGTTCCTCGGGGAAGAATGTGATTCTGGTGGTGGTGGACCGTTTTAGCAAAATGGCGCATTTCATTCCCTTTCCTGGGTTACCCAATGCTAAAACGCTGGCGCAAGTATTTGTTGATCACATTGTCAAATTGCATGGCATTCCTTTAGACATAGTCTCTGATAGGGGCACGCAGTTTGTTTCCAGATTCTGGAAGGCTTTCTGTTCTCGCTTGGGGGTTCGCTTGTCGTTCTCTTCTGCTTTTCACCCGCAGTCGAATGGCCAGACGGAGCGCGTCAATCAGAATCTGGAGACATATTTGCGCTGTTTTGAGACAGAGACTCAGGAGGATTGGTGTTCTTTTTTGTCCCTTGCTGAGTTTGCTTTAACTAACCGTCGCCAGGAGTCCTCTGATAAGTCAAAATTTTTTGGTGCATATGGGTTTCATCCACAGTTTGGGACATTCTCTGGAGAGGGGTCTTCTGGTTTACCTGATGAGGAGAGATTTTCCTCGTCTTTGTCATTTATTTGGCAAAAGATTCAGGGTAATCTATAGAGCATGAGTGAGAGATATAAGCGTGTGGCGGATAAGAGACGTGTGCCTGGTCCGGACCTGAATGTGGGTGATCTGGTGTGGTTGTCTACTAAGAATATCAAATTGAAGGTTCCCTCCTGGAACTTGGATCCTAAGTTTATTGGGCCTTACAAGATCTTGTCTGTCATCAATCCCGTTGCTTTCCGTCTTGATCTTCCTCAGACTTGGAAGATCCATAATGTTTTTCACAAGTCCCTATTAAAACCTTATGTCCAACCCACTGTACCCTCCTCTTTGCCTCCTCCTCCGATTTTTGTTGATGGTAATCTTGAATTTCAGGTCTCTAGGATTGTGGATTCTCGTATTATCCGCAGTTCTCTCCAGTACCTCGTTCATTGGGAGGGTTATGGTCCTGAGGAGAGGATGTGGGTTCCAGTGGCGGACATTAAGGCCACTCGTCTTATCAGGGCTTTCCATAGGTCCCATCCTGAGAAGGTGGGCTCTGAGTGTCCGGAGTCCACTCGTAGAGGGAGGGGTACTGTCACCGCCAGATCTCTGAGAAGTTCTGACAGACGTTCTTCAGTACCTCTTGCATGATGTTCTTTTGTTTTGGTTTCGTTTTGTCATCTCTTCTCCCTCTCCTAGCTGTCATCTATTAGCAGTGATTGCCTCCCTTTATATCCCCTCCCATACTGCCTCACTTTGCGGTTTATACTACTTCCTGGATTGTGCTCACTGCTAGATGCTGCAACTGCTGGTTCCTCAGATAAGTCTATTCCTTTATTTGTGTTTTCCTGTTGGCTTGATTCTAGGTGACCCTGACTCCCTCCGTATTGAGTGCAGGGAGCCGGTGGTCGTGTCCCCTCACTATTATAGGGTTTTCAGGTGTCACTCAGTCTAGGTACGAGGGCATGCAATTTTCTATCATAAAGATCTTTGCATGGGGAGGCTAGGGCTAGGGCTTTTATAGGGCTCACCCATATGTTTCTTAGTTTGGGATCAAGTCAGTCGGATCTTTATTTGTGACTTCTAGTTTTCTGCAACACCATCCGTGACATCCATTGTGTGTATTCTTTTCCAGGTGCCGCAATGTGATCTTCCTGCACTATTTGTGACAATTGCACTTAACATTGCACTTAACATTGCACTTAACAAAAAATGTAGCAACTTACTTCATTATGCCTTATTTGACAGCTCTTATTCTCTCCTTCCTTTATACGGACTGCCTTCATACCAACGCTTAAATACTAATGGCCTACAGCTGGAGTTGTATATCCTAGGTACCCAGGTTGGACCAAGTGGTAAGTCCCGGCAGGTCCAGTAATTACACAGATAACTCCGCTGCTTCGGGAATCGTTAGAAGTCCTTCCCGTTCATTTTTTGTTCAGGATTGTTCCCATCCTGAGGTGTCTTACTTCCAGGAGTTTCATGGGATTATCATACCCTCCTCCTGTGACATTGCCAGAAGTGCATGGAGACGATAAATACCTTCTGAGCCTTTGCCTAAGGTATGGCGCCTCAAACCTTAGAGACATAATTTAGCTACCCCTTAGTCACCATAGTGATCGTGCTTTAAGCCAAATTTCTCAGGCTTTGGTGCAGGAAAGGGAATACAGGATGAAGCCACCCTTTTTATTTGCGGGCATTCCATTACATAATGGTGGGATTACAGAGTAAAGACACCCCCATGCTTTCTTTGGTGTTTATAGCGCAGGAAACTACAAAGTCAGTCAGTAATGTTTGCTTAGTGCAGTATTTGGTTCACTGGTTATACCAAGAGAAGGAAACTGTGTGTTGGACACCTTACTCTAGCGGGCAGGAACCTGGGGATAGCCGTTTCATGTTTGTCTTTGTATGTCATATGTGTAATACATGCAGCACTTTGTACTTTATTGGGTACCCCAGAGCTGGTTCCTCTCCATCCTAAGCATAAGCCGAGGGCTGCTTAACTCGAAGTAAGGGGGGATGTAACATCCCAGAGTTATGTTACTAAACTCTTTTTCCCCGCTACTATTTGTTACTAACATGTGCCTTGTCATCTAATGTGATTTTAAAGCCTTGTTTGAATGTACTTTGCTGTAATTTCCATGTACACCAGCAGGTGGCAGCAATGTGTCAGCAGGGCCTTAGTAACAGTTTAGCATATCTAGACTGGAATAATACATTCCAGTTTAGCTCCCCCCTCTTTGAGGAGGTGTGAAATGTTCCCACATCCTGCCTCATGGGGAGGAAAGGAAGTTAAAGTTAGTGTGCCAGCCACCCCGGCTAGGGGAAGGCTGTGCTGGTAGGAGCTCCCAGTTCTAGGGATCCCAACCCAGGATCGTGTCTCGGCTGAGACCAAAGATCACCATTCCTAGTCTGAGCCTTCAGTCTCAACTGGTGACAAGCAAGCAGCCACCTCCAGAACTCCAGGAAGAACCATTCCCTGTGAGCACCACTGTGAGTACCATCCAGAGACCAGGAGAAGCCAAATTCCTCCTCAGCTAGTCAGTCCCATACACAGCAGAAGATAGACAGAGCAGAAGATATAGATTTGTGCCATATTCTCCAGGCATATGATAGAAGCAGAAGAGATAGTAATCCCTGCCACATATTAGTAATACCTGCTGGGACCCAAGACTATTGCTGTATCTCATATGGATTGCTGCTGCACCAGAGTAAAGACAAGTTTGAATTATATTCCAAGTCTGGATCTCATTTACTGCTACCAAAACCCTCAATTACTCCTACTAGCAACACACTCATTTATTGCAAGTGAGCCAGGATCCAAGAGTCCAGCCGTACCAAGGTAGGAGACACCGTTGACACTATACCTACTACTATACAGAGACATTACACCACTCTGGCATTCCTAACCTGGTACGTGAGTTGAAACACCTTAAAGGGCCCTGAGACTGTACCCTGCGCATGCTGCAATTGGCGTCTTGAACAATAACTATTAACTATGACCTACACCTGACCCAGTCATTGCATATTATAGCGTCAGTGTGCATAATCCCAATCCGGTTTACTGCATATTTTGGCGTAACTGGAACAGGATCGAGCTGTGTGCCAACAGAACCGGATCCAATTGTGTGCTACAACAGAACCGGATCCAATTGTGTGCCACAACAGAACCGGATCAAATTGCATATTTTACAGTACTGCAAGATCTGAAGATTGTGCAAAAACCCTGAAAACTGACTTTATTGCCTTGTTGCTGTGCCAGAAAGCGCTAAACGTGCGCTCCAGCACTCAAAGGGTTAATTTGCCATATTCGCAAAATGGAGCTGCGAATACAGAGACATTACACCACTCTGGCATTCCTAACCTGGTACGTGAGTTTCTACACCTTAAAGGGCCCTGAGACTGTACCCTGCGCATGCTGCAATTGGCGTCACAAACAAAAACTATTAACTATGACCTACACCTGACCCAGTCATTGCATATTATAGCGTCAGTGTGCATAATCCCAATCCGGCTTACTGCACCTGGATGAGGTGTTCACTGCTGGTGGCTGCTGCTGCTGTTTGCTAAGATAAGTCTTTTTCTTTATTTGTGTTTCCTTGCTGGCTTGATTCTAGGTGACCCTGACTCCGTCCGTATTAAGTGTAGGGAGCCGGTGGTCCTGTCCCCTCACTATTATAGGGTCTTCAGGTGTCACACAGTCTTAGGTACGTGGGCATGCAATCGGCTACCATTCAGACCCTTGCATGGGCATAGCAGTCAGGGAGAGCTCTTTGGGTTTTATAGGGCTCACCCATATGCTCCTTAGTTTGGGATCAAGCCAGTCGGATGTTTATTTATAAGTTCCAGCTATCTGCAACATAATCCGTGACATGAATGGTCTTTTTTGTAACATTCTTTCAAAGAAAGATTGAGTCTTAACAGGATTGTCATGTTTTCTCCAGACCCCACAGAGTGTCCAGACCCACGGTGGGGATCATACTTACCTGGTCCGCGCCGCTGGGTTCCGGCTCCATAACTCCACTGCCAGCTATGGAGCTCCCAAAGGTGCTTGCATCAACGTCCTGTTAGGGTCCATTCACACATCTGTATGTGTTTTGCGGAAAACATGGACACCGGCAATGTGCGTTCCGCATTTTGCGGACGGCACATCGCCGGCACTATAATAGAAAATGCCTAATCTTGTCCGCAATTGTCCGCAATTGCGGACAAGAATAGGGCATGTTCTATTTTTTTCGTGAACGGATTTGCGGACCCGGAAGTGCGGATCCGCATTTCCGGATCCGGGCAGCACATAATGTGGCCCCATAGAAATGAATGGGTCCGCAATTCCGTTCTGCAAAATGCAGAACAGAATTGTGGACGTGCTAATGGGGCCTTAACGTGGAGCATGTGACTACTGCAGCCAATTACTGACGTGTTACCTGTGTGGCCCATGATCCGGTCACTAGAGGAACAAAGGTTTCTACAGCATTATAGAAGAGGGTTCCTTACGGTAAGAGCAGTGGGACTATGGAACTCTCTGAGATGATGGTGAATTAACTAAAAGAGTTCAAGAAGGGCCTGGATGTATTACAGGTTATAGTTATTAGATTTCTGGAGAAGGGTCGTTGATCCAGGGAGTTATTCTGATTGCCCGATTGGCAAGATGAGAAAAATTGGTGTCTACCTCACAGTTTTTTTTTTTGCCTTCCTCTGGATCAACTTTGCAGGATAACAGGCTGAACTGGTTTCAGCCTTACAAACTATGGGGTGTAAAGCAGAACTGGCTTAGTTGCCCATAACAACCAATCAGATTCATCCTTTCATTTTCCAAAGGAGCTGACAACAATGAAAGAAGGAATCTGATTGGTTGCTATGGAAAACTAAGCCAGTTCTACTTTACACCAATTTGATAACCCCCTGTGTTACAATAAAAGGTGTATTTCCTGCACAGGTTTAGTATAGTCTTCCACAGGAACTTGTTTTCATAGAAACTACATATCCCTTCAAGAAAGATTTGGATGCTTTTTTGAAACAACATGACGGAAGGTGTTTCATAAGTTTATAAAAATACTTAGCTGGATCCTGAGTCTAATTGCTTTTAGGGGTCAGGAAGGATTGTTTTTCCCACAGACCAGGCCTTAGAACGGCTTTTTACCTCTGAATCAGCCAGGGTTAATTAGGATTCCCTTAGTTTTGTTCTGGATTAACTTCTTTTTTTTTTTTCAAAGAGAAAATAAAATGCAGCTATAATTGTAACAGGAACTGAACGCTGAATGTTCCACTGGCCATCAGATAACAGGCACCGAATTTACTTTTTAGACTTCATTCCCATCTGCGTGGTTAATTTCATTGTTCTGATTTGTCATAGGAGCAAAACAACAAAAATAACGCCAGTGCCGGATCCATCATACGTTAGACGCCAACGGAGCCTGGCAGACCTTATTGATTATAATGGGATCTGTCGGTTTCTGTCATGGTGTCTGCCATTTTATTTAGAATCCTTTTTAGCAAATTTTTTAAACAGAAAATGGAAGGTAAGGGCGTGACGTGGATGAGTCAAAAAAATAAGTCAATAACAGGGATGCAAAATACCAAATAGTAGTATTAGGATGCTAACAGGCGTTCAGGAGGACAGCAGCTTCTAACTAGATAGGAGCCCAGTTATTGCCATATTCAACTGTCTTTTAAATTCTGATTAACCAGGCAGCCATGCTCCCTGCTCATGCGCCACCCTGCATCCCTGCCAGCCCCACCGCTAAGACTTGCATTGTGAGAACTGATACTTGTTCATCTGACAGCTATGTTTTTTAACTCCCTCATAGATATGCACGCTTAAGCTGACCATACATTTTAGATGGTCATTAGGCTGTCAGCAATTTCTCAAGAACCACATAAACATACACATTCAGCTTGGCTGAGCATGCATGTGTTGCGAAAGAGGAGAGGTAAGTAAACTGCTGCCAGACCCTGCCAGAGGCATGTTGAAATCCGACTACTCGACCTTTCTATCCCTCAACATCTGCCATCAGGGAAAAGTTGGGAGGCCCCCATATAAATTAGATGGTCTGCCAGACTCACTGAGATCAGTAGGTTCACATTAAAGGGGTTGTGCCACTAATATAAATGTATTCTGCCCAACAGATATCGCTGTTATATCACTTTCCCCAAATACCACCATTTATCAAGACTGCCTTATTCTAAAGTTATTAGCCTACCATTGAGCCCTGTGGCAAACCGGTTTTGATATTCACTTGCCGTTGGTTATGTCCTGTATTGGAGCCTTGTAATACAGGACGCACATGCTCACATGCAAATATTCCTTTCCTTCAATAACCACTTGTCTACCTCTGGGACCTGCACCTACACCGAGAATGGAGCCCTGAAAGCAACGTAGCATTCACATCCATCCTCCATTCATTTCTATGAGGTTGCCGAAAATAGCTGAGCCCTGGACGGGCTATTTCCGTCGGGGCCATAGAAGTGAATGGGAGCAGTGGCCGTGCATGTGGTGTGCTCCCATTCACTACTATGGGAAGAGTGCTTGGTGGTGGCCAGAGTCCTCTAGCCACCACCTTGGCCCGCTCCGTTCTCGATATAGGTGCGAGTCCCAGCGGTGGGACCTGCACCTATCAGACAATGGGGATATATTCTTGCAATATGCTCCCATTGTCTGAGATGGGAAAACCCCTTTAAGGGTCCATTCACAAGTCCATAGTGTATTGCGGATCCGCAATACACCCGGCCGGCACCCCCACTGAACTGCCTATTCATGAAATTCAACATGCCTGATTCTTCGTTTCCTCAATAACATCTGTCGGTAGAGTATCTGGAGGCCTCCATACACATAAGATAGTTGGCCAGTCGGGCTGAAATTAGTGGGTTCAGATGACTTTTCTCTTATGCGTATGAGGCCATTAAATGCTCACTGTGCTTTCAAACAGCTTTGCATAAATCAATAGTTTAAGTGACTATAAGAAACTTTGTGATACATCTTAATACACACTAATACACACTGGAATGAACGTAGCTATGTGAAATATTTTAATATACTATATCTAAAGTCTATCTAATGAAACATCTTTGTGGTGGCATTAGCCATTAAACGGGTTTTCCAAGATTGTTATACTGATAACCAATCCTCTGGATAGGTCATCAGTATCTTATCGGTGGGGGTCCGACACCCAGGACCCCTGATGATCAGCTGTTTGAGAAGGTATCGGCACTCCGGTGAGCACCACGGCCTTCACATTCATTGGTCACATGGCCTAAGAGCAGCTCAGCCCCATTCTAGTGAATAGGGCTAAGCGCAATACCAAGCACAGCCATTATACAATGTACGGCGCTGTGCGTGGTGAGCTGCAGGAAGGCAGCGGCACTCACAGGAGAACCACTACCATCTCAATACAGTTCATCTGGCTGTCCGCAGGATAAGTCATCAGTAATAAAATCTTGGAAAACCCTTTTAACTACTACACTATACAGAACAGGAACAGATACTGAAAATAGCAATCGCCATGCTGAATAAGGATTGCCCCATCATCAGCTTTAAGAGGGACTTTTTGTTTAGTAGTAAAAATAAAATTCAGTTTACGGCCCACACCACATTTATGGGTTACATAAGAAGGTCATATAGGGACAGCAAAAAAGTTTCTAAATGTACACTGTGATGCAACATGTAGGTTTATATTGGCTAACGTGTCAACATCTGTGTACTTTTAACTATAACATAGGCCTATACACTATTTACCACCAAAACAACAAATTATACACTACACTATATACCTTTTACAAAAAAATCTATGGCAATAGTAGACATATGAAATACTGTACTGCACCAGAGAAGAAGAATAAATCTTTCAGCAGGAGATGTTGGCTAAGGGTTAACAGTTAAGTATTAGGTATTATAATTTATTATTGGAAAACCCCTTTAAGGCTGGTAAATCCAGTAGTCTGTTCTATCAGAGGAACAGACAGACTCCTGGAGTTAACATATCCGGCATAGCCATACATTGCCGAGCACTGCTAGATAATTGCTGGCTTTCTGCTAAAGAAATACCACTGTATGCAGCAGAAAGCAGCATTTATGCTGGAAACCTGCTGGATCCCTGCCAAATTGGGGATCTGGCGGTGTCCAGCTATGCCAGATACATTAACCCTGGTAGTCTCGCCCCTTGCTGGAACAGACTACTGGATTTACAAAACAGAGATGTGAACGAAGCCTTAGGCCCTTTTACACAGGTCGATGAGCAGGACAATTATCAGGGATGAGCGCTTATACAAACATCCATTTCCTATAATTGCCCCATGTATATGTTTTGAAAAACTGGCAAATGTCCATTCATCTGGTGATGCAACACAAAATCCTCATTTGTTGGCAGCCCATCACCCTATATGAACAGGGATGTGCTGCGTATACACAAGGAAACTGTGTGGTACAAACTATGGTATTTCCATTAATTCCCCATTCTGTAAGCCTATGGAAAAAAGCCTTTACAATATTACATAGGACGGTTGAAAAAATGACAAGTTCAACCAAGGGATACGGGGAGATGGGAATTTTAGCAAAGGGGGAATGAGACACAAACTTCTGCACATTTTCATAAGCGTTAATGTTATTTAATTTTAAAAATGTATCTAGGCTTTTTTTTTTTAAACGGTCCACTGTTCCTGCTGTGACCACGTCCCGAGGAAGTCTATTCCACAGATTTACAGTTCTTACAGTAAAGAAGCTTTGATGCTTCTGGAGACGGATCTTTTTCTTCTTCAGTCGGAGGCAGTGCCCTATTGTCTTTTGAGGGGATTTCACATGGAAAAGTTTTTCACCATATTTTTGGTACAGCCCATTTATATATTTGTATAAGTTAATCATGTCCCCCCTTAGACATCTCTTCTCAAGATTAAATAAATTTAATTCTTTCATAACTAAGACCCTCCATGCCACTTATCAGTTTAGTTGCTCTCCTTTGTACTTTTTCCAGCTCCAGGGCATCCTTTCTACGGACTGGTGCCCAGAACCGCATATTCCAGATGAGGCCGCACCAACGCTTTGTAAAGGGGTAATATTACATCCCTTCCCCCGCGAGTCCATGCCTTGTTTAATGCATGACAATATCCTGCTAGCCTTAGAAGCAGCTGATTAACATGGTATGCTGTTATTTAATCTACGATCTACAAGGACACCCAGATCCTTCTCTATAAGTAACTCTCCCAGTGCTACCTCCCCCAGGACATATGATGCATGTAGATTATTACTACCAGTCCAAGATGCAGAACTTAAAATTTCTGTACATCAAACCTCATTTGACAAGTTAATGCCCAAACACCCAGGTCAGCTTGTAGTTTATAGACATCTTCCATAGACTGCATTGTGCTACATAGCTTGGTGTCATCTTCAAAAATAGAGGTGTTATTACCCTCTTCCACCACTGTGACGTACCGGTAACGTCATGGTGGTTAAGGAAATGTATGGAGGGGGTGCTGCAGTGAGCCCACTCTATATGTGGCAGGTGCCGGTTATATAATACAGCAGGCACCAGGCTCGCAAAGACGGGGAATTTGGCTATAAGGCCAAACCCCTTAGATGTCACAATCAACGGCATCGATGTCACGATTACGGCATCTTTGGGGTCAGGCAAAGGGATGCGGCTCCCTCTGACTCTTGATTGGAGCCTGCGTAGTGAAATCGCAGGGCTCCAAATGGTTACCATGGCAGCCTTGATGCTTCTGAAGCTTTCCAGGCCTGCCATGGTAAGCTCCCTGCTAAGCTGTGCACGAAGCACAGCTCAGCAGTGAGCATGTCAAAATGCCATTCTAATAGATCTCTAATAGGGTGAATGGGACAAGGGATCAAAAGATCCCAGGTTCTAGCCCCCTAAGGGGGTTAAAAATTATTACTATAAAAGTAGAAAAAGTTAAAAACAAAAAAAACATTAAAAGTTTAAATCACCCCCTTTTCCAATTATATATATAAAAATATTATTGCCTGATAAATGTCTGAACTATTAAAATATTTTAAAAAATTCCAGTGCAGTGAACGACAAAAAAAAAAAAGAAAACCATTCACCATTTTTTATTCCCCCTAACGGAATTGAATAACAGTGATCAAAAAGTCATACATACCACAAAAATGCCACAAAAAAGTACCAATAAAAACTACAGTTCATCCCGCAAAAAAACAAAACTCTCACACAGCTCTCTAGATCGAAATTCTAAAAATTTCTAGCCGTCAGAAAATGTATGCAATGCAAAGAAAATTTAGATTTTTTTTCAAAGGTTTTTATTTTTTTAAAGTAGCAAAACAATACCTATACAAGTTTGGTATTGCCATATTTATATTGAGCCGCAGAATAAGGACGTCATGTCATTTTTAGCACACAGTGAACGCTGTAATGTTTAATTTAACCAATAACAGACATGGCAAATTAAATGGTGCCCTTAAAATACAACTTATCCTACAAATAATAAGCCCTCATATGGCTATATGAATATAACATTTAAAAAGTTATGGCTATTGGAACGTGGGGAGGTAAAAACAAAAATGCAGAACCATAAATGGGCCCAGTACTTAAGGAGTAAATCACATCCTCTCTGTTGTGCCAGAGATTTCAAGTAAGGCTACTTTCACACTAGTGTTTTCAATTCCGCTATTGAGATCCGTCATAGGATCTCAATAGCGGAGGAAAACGCTTCCGTTTTGTCCCCATTCATTGTCAATGGGGACAAAACTGAACTGAACGAAACGGAATGCACCAAAATGCATTCCGTTCCATTTGGTTGCACTCCCATCGCGGACAGAATAAAGCTGCAAGCAGCGGATCCGTCACCATTGACTTACATTGTGTGTCAGGACGGATCCGTTTTCTCTGACACAATAGAAAATGCATTTGTCCCCCATTGACTTTCAATGGTGTTTAAGACGGATCCGTCATGGCTATATAAGACATAATACAACCGGATCCGTTCATGACGGATGAATGCGGTTGTAAACAGAAGTGTTTTTGCAGATCCATGACGGATCCGCAAAAAACGCTAGTGTGAAAGTAGCCTTACTGTATATGCAGAAATCTGAGTCATTCTAGAGGGGTTTATGAGCTCCCATACCTTTAGTACTGTGACACAGTGAGGGGAATGTTCTGGGAAAACAGGTACTTTCATCTCAGCGTGTGCTGCTGGGCTGATTTGCAGCCAGGTGGGGTCAAATACCGGACTGGATTTTAATTGCCTGGCACCTGGCTGTCCTTAAATAGGCAGCTGGGCTCAGCAGCAGGATCTCTGTGTTGGGATCTGAGGCTTGGTGCCAAGTTGAAGGGCTGAGACTCATGGGCCGAGGAAACAGGCCCCCTAAAGCCTGCCGTGGACTGCTGGAGGCAGAACTGACATCAATGTGACTTGTCTTAGGCTACTTTCACACTGGCGTTTCAGGGTCCGCCTGTGAGATCCGTTTCAAGGCTCTCACAAGCGGCCTAAAACGGATCAGTTTAGCCCCAATGCATTCTGAATGGATGCGGATCCATTCAGAATGCATCAGTTTGGCTCCGTTCCGCCTCCATTCTGCTCTGGAGGCGGACACCAAAACGCTGCTTGCAGCGTTTTGGTGTCCGCCTGGCGGTGAGGAGCCGAACGGATCCGTCCTGACTTACAATATAAGTCAATGGGGACGGATCCGTTTACATTGACACAATATTGGTGCAATTGTAAACTGATCCGTCCCCCATTGACTTTCAATGTAAAGTCAGGAGTCCCTATTAATATACCATCGGATCGGAGTTTTCTCCAATCCAATGGTATATTTTAACTTGAAGCGTCCCCATCACCATGGGAACGCCTCTATGTTAGAATATACCATCGGATTTGAGTTAGATCGTGAAAACTCAGATCCAACAGTATATTCTAACACAGAGGCGTTCCCATAGTGATGGGGACGCTTCAAGTTAGAATATACTAAGAACTGTGTACATAACTGCCCCCTGCTGCCTGGCAGCACCCGATCTCTTACAGGGGGCTGTGATCCGCACAATTAATTAATTGTGCGGATCTCAGCCCCCTGATGCGCCGCACAGACCTGTCACTTACCAGTAGGAGGAGCTCCAGCCGCCGAGCAGACAGCGCATATAAGAATAAGCTAAGTAACCATGGCAGCCAGGACTGCAGTAGTGTCCTGGCTGCCATGGTAACCGATCGGAGCCCCAGCGATTAAACTGGGACTCCGATCGGAAATGCTGCTCCGCTGCCACCAATGATGGGGGGGAGGGGGGTTGTTAGCCTGTGGCCACTGCCACCAATGCTTTTAATACTGGGGAGTGAGGGGGGGCCGCACTGGCCACCAATGCTTTTAATACTGGGGAGGGAGGGGGGGGGGCGCACTGGCCACCAATGCTTTTAATACTGGGGAGGGAGAGGGGTCTGGCCCCTGCTGCCTGGCAGCACCCGATTAGGGGGCTGAGGGGTTAATTGTGCGGATCACAGCCCCCTGTAAGAGATCGGGTGCTGCCAGGCAGCAGGGGGCAGTTATGTACACAGTTCTTAGTATATTCTAACTTGAAGCGTCCCCATCATCATGGGAACGCCTCTGTGTTAGAATATACTGTCGGATCTGAGTTTTCACGATCGTGAAAACTCAGATCTGAAAAGCTGTTATGCAGACGGATCTGCACTGAACGGATACCATCATTTGCATTTATAGGTGCGGATCCGTTTTGCATTAAGAACTTGTCTTTTGCCTCTGTACTGCGTCTGCTTACCCTATCTACCAGAGCAAAACACCACAGTACTTCGATAAGATGGGAGCTTCTGCTGTGTATTTTTATACCCTGTTAGTTACTTTGGGCTTTTTCTGTGTAATTACACAAATTATCTTCAGCACCAATGAGACAATCTGTAGAGATGTTGCCAATACCCTCCAATTGAACACCAGTATAGTGCATGGCACTACTTGGTATCATCTGCCTGTTTGTTGGCAGCGCATGCTGATGCATGTGAGTGCATATGACATTTCAAGACTGTGTGGTCAGAGATTTCCTAATTTTAAGTCACCTCCATAGCATTGTGGTCTGTGTTGCTAGGATTCCTATTGCAGAAACTGTTTTAAAAGCGGGAGGAGGAAGCAACTTGCCAGTGGTAAAAGCAGATGTCTCTGAGAACCTTCCGTGTTTTATACTACATATAAGAGACTGCCATTGATTTCAATGGAGAGTGGGGGAAGATGCAGTACGGGTCGCCAACATCCGTAAGTGTATGGGCGGTCTGTAATAATAGAGGACTTTTGATCAGGATAGGTAATTAAACATAGATGCAGCCATGATGTATTGAAGATGGCGGCACTTATCCAGCTAAAGGGATTATCCAACCCCTAAAATGCCTCCCCACACGCCCCTGACAGAGGTTATACGTACCTGGCACCCTTGTCGCTTCTGACTTCTGCATGGCCGCCGCTGCATCTCCCAGTAGCGGGCCGCGATGAGAACGAGCCTCCCTAGCATTACAGAGCACCAGAAGCGGGCGTCAGAAGGAACACGGGTGTCAGGAAGCCAGGAAAATATAACCTCTGTCAGGGGCCCAGGCGTGTATGGGGAGGCATTTTAGGGGTTAAGCCCGTTAATTATCATTATTTTACATTACACAAAAGTATTCATGTTGGTAGTCTGAACTATACACTGCTACCTCACACATTATTTATGATTCATTTTTACCTTTCTAATATGTCCTTAAAAAATGTGTCCACGATTCCTGGTTTTCTGGGATTTGCATATTAAAGGGGATCTGTCAGCAGATTTGACAGCTGAAGGCATCTGTGTTGGTTCCATGTTCATATGTGGCCGCATTGCTGAGAAAAATGAAGTTTTAATATATGCAAATGAGCCTCTAAGAGCAATGGGGGTGTTGCCGTTACACCGAGAAGCTCTGCTCTATCTGCAGCGGCCATGCATTCTGCACTTTGACAGGACCAGGTGTGATGATGATTTCACTGTTTGGCCCTGTCAATCAAAGTGCAGAGGGTGCTGCAGTTGCAGAGAGGGCAGAGCCTCTAGGTGTAATGGCAATGCCCCCGTTGCGCCTAGAGGATCATTTGCATATATTATAACATCATTTTTCTCAGCAATGCGGGAACATATGAACATGGGACCAACACAGATGTCTTCAGCTGCCAAGCGCACAACAGGTCAGCCAGTGTCCTAGGGACAAATCTGCTGACAGATGCCTTTTAATGGCCTGTTCTCAGGATAAACCATCAATATGAGATTGACGGGGGGCCAACTCTCGACACTCCTGTCAATCAGCTGTTTGAGGAATCCACGGAGCTCACCAAAGCTTTGATAAGCTCCGCGTCCTCCTCTAAGCTTATCCAAGCATATCGCCGTCCATTTGATAGAAACCATGCTTGGTATGGCAGTTCAGCCCCATTCACTTTAAGGCTATGTGACCAATGAACCTGATGTCACCGTAGCGCGGAGGTCTCTGGTGGGGTCACTGGGAGTCGAATCGCCGTCAATCTGATATTGGTGCCCTATCCTGAGGATAGGCCATCAGTATCAAAATCCCAGAGAACCCCTTTAAACTAAGGTTGGCAACCCTAGCGTCCCACTGATATGCCATGAGAAACACCCTGTAATTTCCATAACCTTTCCTAGAAGAAAGGCTGCTGGCACATAGTCTCTCCTGCCACTCCCAGCCCTGGAGGTCACTGGTTCCCATCAGTAAAGTGTAGATTTAGTGATAACTGTTTTCCAGAAATACTCCAGTCTAGCAGTGATATCTTTCCTGGAGGAGAGACGTCTTCTCATTATGAAGATACACTGATGAAATTTGCTTTCAATCTAAATTGTACCCTAATCACCAGACACATGGTTTGCCAAGTTCAATATGATTTTACTTCCTCCGCGATGTGAGGGTCCGATAGGTCGTGGACAGATAATCTATGAGAAACTGAGGCTGTCCATAGGGGGTCTGAGGACAGGGAGAAGAAGTCCTTCTTCTATCTGTCATTGATAAATCCAGCTCTCTATATAGGGAATAATAAAAAATATAAAAAAAACTGATGATGGGGACTAAAACAGGTCTGGTCAATTAGCAGGTCACAGAATCTAAATTAATGAATATGAATTGGGGCCCCGAAAGGGAATCCATGTGGTAGAAGAGGGACTAAATGGATGAGGTTTCCTGACAGATCTGTATGTGACCAGGCGCAGGGTAGCACTTTTTAGGCCTCGTGCACACGACCGTATTTTGTAGCCGTGTCTGATCCGCATTTTTTGGTGGATTGCACATGGACCCATTCATTTCTAATCTGCGTGTCCGTTCCGCAAACGGATAGAATATGTCCTATTCTTGGCCACAAAAAGCGGACAAAGTCAATGGGCCCTTAAAAAAAAACTGATGTCACATGGACGTCATCCGTGTTTTGCAGACCTCATGTCGTGTGTATGAGGCCCTAGCATTATATACTAATAAGATAAACATATGTTTTAGATGAAATTCAGTAAATCATTGACACAAATCAAGGCTCCCCAGAAATTTGCTGTCCTGAAACACTTGCCTTGATGAGACAGACAAATGAGGAGAAGGCGGCACTCACATTGGGTGAATAAGACTCAGATTTTTAGGATTGCTGCCTTCTCCTTGTTCATCTGTCGTCCGATGAGGATTTGGATTCTGCCTCTCTGGAGACGTGCACCCTCCTTTTCTCCTTTTTCATTTACTGTCTCTTTTTTGGGGTTCTTTGCTGTGCCGCTCTAATTGTATGTTTTTGCCTTGATGAGACAATATTCTCGCTGTGGTCTCAATAATGTTGAAGAAGTAAAAAAATGTGTGTGAGTTTTCTGTATGAACACTGGTAGAACGCCCTGACCGATCTGAGCACCTTTTATACTGCAGATCAGGGGTGCACAACCTTTTCTGGTTGGGGGCCACATTGTTAGACTGAAGAAATCCCAAGGGCCGAAAATAGAATTTAAAGGGGTTGTCTCACTTCAGCAACTGACATTTATCATGTAGAGAAAGTTAAAACAAGGCACTTACTAATGTATTGGTATTGTCCATATTGCCTCCTTTGCTGGCTGGATTAATTTTTCCATCACATTATACACTGCTCGTTTCCATGGTTACAGACCACCCTGCAATCCATTAGTGGTGGTCATGCTTGCACACGATAGGAAATAGCGGCAGCCTCTCTGGTGGCCAGGACCATAGGCTATTGCTTTTTTCTATACTGTGCAAGCACGACCACCACTGATGGATTGCAGGGTGGTCTGTAACCATGGAAACGAGCAGTGTATAATGTGATGGAAAAATGAATCCAGCCAGCAAAGGAAGCAATATGGATAATACCAATACATTAGTAAGTGTCTTGTATTAACTTTCTCTACATAATAAATGCCACTTACTGAAGTGAGACAACCCCTTTAATAACTAAAATACTGTATTTATGGCATATTGAACAAATATTATATACCATTAATGTCTAGTTACAGTTCCAGGACTCCCATCTAATGGGAGAATACAGGAAAAATACATGTGAGCAGCCACAAGACATAGACATACATGTCTGTCACCAGATAGTTGGGGGCCGCACAGAATGATATCAAGGGCCGCATGTGGCGCCCGGGCCGCAGGTTGTGCACCCCTGCTGTAGATAATACTACAAATGCCAAGTGCTAAAAATTTGAATAAGTGCAACATCTCAATAATATTTGTTATGACACATTGAGAAGTGAGATTTTTTTAACCAGTTCAAGACCAGGTCATTTACCCCCTCTTCCTAATCAGACACATTTTAGGCTACTTTCACACTCGTGTTTTGGGCGGATCCGTCATGGATCTGCAAAAACAGATCCGTTACAATAATACAACCACATGAATCCGTCTTGAACATCCGTTCATCACATGGTGATGGATCATGTGATGGACCATGTGATGAGCGCAGTGACGTCACCAAAGGTCCTTTTCTCCCAGGTCCTCTATCAGGAAGAAAGAGAAGCCGGGCTTCGCGAACAAGTGGATGATGTGAGTTTAATTTTTTTTTATTTTTAACCCCTCCATCCCTAATTTACTTTGCATTCTGTATTAAGAATGCTATTATTTTCTCTTATAACCATGTTATAAGGGAAAATAATAAAGATCGGGTCCCCATCCCGATCGTCACCTAGCAACTATGCGTTAAAATCGCACCGCATCCGCACTTGCTTGCGGATGCTTGAGATTTTCAGGCAGCCCCATTCACTTCTATGGGGCCTGCGTTCGTGAAAAACGCACAATATAGAGCTTGCTGCGATTTTCACGCAACGTATAAGTGATGCGTGAAAATCACCGCTCATGTGCACAGCCCCATAGAAATGAATGGGTCAGGATTCAGTGCGGGTGCAATGCGTTCACCTCCCGCATTGCACCCGCGCGGAATACTCGCCCGTGTGAAAGGGGCTTTACACAACGCAGAACTGATACGTGAAAAAAACCGCTCATGTACACAGACCCATTGAAATAAATGGGTCAGGATTCAGTGCGGGTGCTATGCGTTCACGTCACGCCTTGCCCCGCGCGGAAAACTTGCTCGCGTGAAAGGGGCCTTAAGGAGATATTTCAGGATTTTAATATTGTTGGCCTATCCTCAGGCAGGGCTCTGATACTCTGCAGTTCTTGAGTATCTTTGATGCCAGAAGTCGAGATTAAAGTGAATATATGGAGCTGTTTAGTTCAAGGACTGACTTCCAGTGTCGGAGTCACTCTGAAACAACGGATCAATGGTGGTGCGGGGAGTCGGACCCCCTCATTCAGATACTGATGGTCTATCCTGAGGAGAGGTTATCAATATTAAAAGATATTAAAATACTGCATTACCTTTTTAATGTTTTTTCTCGCTGAAATGTGGGTGGAACTACAGTATATACCATATTTTTCGCCCCATAAGACGCACTTCCCCCCCCCCCCAAAAGTGGGAGGAAAATGTCCCTGCGTCTTATGGGGCGAATGTTGCCATTTTACATTGCAGTCTGCGATGTATCAGCTGGAGGGGGGAGGGAGGAGGGGCCGGTGTCATGCAAATGCGGCGGGGCCGGTGCGGTCACTGTACTCCGGCCCCGCCGCTCACTCACTGCTTTATTGCCTAAACCTTTTATAATAATAACTTTAATTGAAGTTCCGATCCCCAGCCCCATCTGTACTACTTACTAAATGTCCTGTAGCAGGCAGAGCAGGGCGGGCGGCCGTAACTCACTGATGTCACATGCCTGCGCCGCCTACTTCATTCATAAAGTAGGCGGCACAGGCACGTAACATCAGTGAGTTACGGCCGCCCGCCCTGCTCTGCTCTGCCTGCTACAGGACATTTAGTAAGTAGTACAGATGGGGCTGGGGATCGGAACTTAAATTAAAGTTATTATTATAAAAGGTTTAGGCAATAAAGCAGTGAGTGAGCGGCGGGGCCGGAGTACAGTGACCGCACCGGCCCCGCCGCATTTGCATGCCACCGGCCCCTCCCACAGGTTTAGGTCCGGTATATTTGGGCATCTGTGGATGCCACTATTATGGGGTGGGGGATATGTGGATGGCACTGTTATGGGGTGGGGGATCTGTGTGGGTGACACATATATAGCAGTGCCATCCACAGATCCACCCCCCCCATAACAGTGCCATCCACAGATCCCCCTCTATAACAGTGCCATCCACAGATCACCCCCCCCCCCATAACAATGCCATCCACAGATCACCCCCCCCCATAACAGTGCCATCCACAGACCCCCCCTCCATAACAGTGCCATCCACAGATCTCGCCCCCATAACAGTGCCATCCACAGATCCCCCCCATAACAGTGCCATCCACAGATCCCCCCATAACAGTGCCATCCACAGATACCCCCCATAACAGTGCCATCCACAGATCCCCCATAACAGTGCCATCCACAGATCCCCCATAACAGTGCCATCCACAGATCCCCCATAACAGTGTGTCATCCACAGATCTGGTGTGCGGCCGCCCCCCCTCTATTGTATTAATATCATTGGTGGCCAGTGTGCGGCCTCCCCTCTCCCCCCCCCCCCCCCCCCCGATCATTGGTGGCAGCGGAGATTCCGATCGGAGTCCCAGTTTAATCGCTCTGGGGCTCCGATCGGTAACCATGGCAACCAGGACGCTACTGCAGGCCTGGTTGCCATGGTTACTTAGCAATATTACAATATTAGAAGCATCATACTTACCTGCTGCGCTGTCTGTGACCGGCCGGGAGCTCCTCCTACTGGTAAGTGACAGATCATTAAGCAATGCCTGTCACTTACCAGTAGGAGGAGCTCCCGGCTCCCGGTTACCGATCGGAGCCCCAGCGATTAAACTGGGACTCCGATCGGAACTCTCCGCTGCCACCAATGATCGGAAGGGGGGGGGAGAGGGGAGGCCGCACACTGGCCACCAATGATATTATAATAGAGTGGGGGCCGCACACTGGCCACCAATGATAATACAATAAAGGGAGGGAGGGGGGGCCGGGGTAGGCCGCACACTGGCCACCAATGATATTACAATAGAGAGAGGGAGGTGGGGCCGGGGGAGGCCGCACACTGGCCACCAATGATAATACAATCGAGGGAGGGGGGGCGGGGGGGGCCGCACACTGGCCACCAATGATAATACAATAGAGGGAGGGAGGGGGGCCGGGGGTGGGGGCCGCACACTGGCCACCAATGATATTCAAACTGGGGAGGGAGGGGGGTCTGCCCCCTGCTGGCTGGCAGCCCCTGATCTCTTACAGGGGGCTATGATATGCACAATTAACCCCTCAGGTGCAGCACCTGAGGGGTTAATTGTGCGGATCACAGCCCCCTGTAAGAGATCGGGTGCTGCCAGGCAGCAGGGGGCCGTCATGTACACAGTTCGTAGTATATTCTAACTAGAAGCGTCCCCATCACTATGGGAACGCCTCTGTGTTAGAATATACTGTCGGATATGAGTTTTCACTCATCTCTGAAAAAGCTTTTATGCAGACGGATCTTCGGATCCGTCTGTATGAAAGTAACCTACGGCCACGGATCACGGACGCGGATGCCAATCTTGTGTGCATCCGTGTTCTTTCACGGACCCATTGACTTGAATGGGTCCGTGAACCGTTGTCCGGCAAAAAAATAGGACAGGTCATATTTTTTTGATGGACAGGAAACACAGATCACGTATGCGGCTGCAAAACGGTGCATTTTCCGATTTTTCCACGGACCCATTGAAAGTCAATGGGTCCGCGAAAAAAAACGGAAAACAGCACAACGGCCACGGATGCACACAATGATATTACAATAGAGAGAGGGAGGTGGGGCCGGGGGAGGCCGCACACTGGCCACCAATGATAATACAATCGAGGGAGGGGGGGCGGGGGGGGCCGCACACTGGCCACCAATGATAATACAATAGAGGGAGGGAGGGGGGCCGGGGGTGGGGGCCGCACACTGGCCACCAATGATATTCAAACTGGGGAGGGAGGGGGGTCTGCCCCCTGCTGGCTGGCAGCCCCTGATCTCTTACAGGGGGCTATGATATGCACAATTAACCCCTCAGGTGCAGCACCTGAGGGGTTAATTGTGCGGATCACAGCCCCCTGTAAGAGATCGGGTGCTGCCAGGCAGCAGGGGGCAGTCATGTACACATTTCGTAGTATATTCTAACTAGAAGCGTCCCCATCACTATGGGAATGCCTCTGTGTTAGAATATACTGTCGGATATGAGTTTCACGATCTAACTCATATTCGACAGTATATTCTAACATAGAGGCGTTCCCATGGTGATGGGGACGCTTCAAGTTAAAATATACCATCGGATTGGAGAAAACTCCGATCCTATGTTATAATAGGGACTCCTGACTTTACATTGAAAGTCAATGGGGGACGGATCCGTTTGAAATTGCACCATATTGTGTCAACGTCAAACGGATCCGTCCCCATTGACTTGCATTGTAATTCAGGATGGATCCGTTTGGCTCCGCATGGCCAGGCGGACACCAAAACGACTTTTTTTTCATGTCCGTGGATCCTCCAAAAATCAAGGAAGACTCACAGACGAAAAAACGGTCACGGATCACGGACCAACGGAACCCCATTTTGCGGACCGTGAAAAAATACGGTCGTGTGTATGAGGCCTTACTCTGCTAAAGTCTGACATAGCCCATCTATTAAGGCCGCATGCACACAACCATGGTGTGTTTTGCGGTCTGCAAATCACGGATCCGCAAAACACGGATGGCGTCCGTGCGCGTTCCGCAATTTGCGGAACGGCACAGACAGCCTTTACATACAACTGACTATTCTTGTCCGCAAAGCGCGGACAAGAATAGGACATGTTATATTTTTTTGCGGGGCAACGGATGCGGACAGCACACGGAGTGCTGTCCGCATCTTTTGCAGCCCCATTGAAGTGACTGGGTCCGCATCCGAGCCGCCGTATCAAAACAACGGCCATGTGCATGAGGCCCAAAGGTCATCTCACCAGAAACAGACCAAGCAGGTCGTCGCAGGAGATAGCAAATGTCCAAACAGCGAGTGAAAGGTTAAAAAGTTTCTCCCAGCACTTAAATAAAATTCAAGCCCTTATTGTCATACATTAAAAAAAACATATAAAAAAAAAAAGGTTTGATACAGACATTCATGCGTTTCGAACAATAAAAATCCATGTCCTTAGCCATAGCCCATCTATGCCAGTCTTTAGTAGAGCAGCGCTAGAACAGGCAGAAGCTGCGATGCTCCAGCCTGTACAGTGCTCAGCACAGCCCCAGGAGGATCCATACTCCCATACACAGCAATGTACTAGAGAACGGATTCTAAAGCACAATAGGCACCTGAACTTGAAACACCCATTTCATTAGGAAAAGTAAAAAAAAATCATATAATAAAGTATACTAGAAAAAATAATGTAATCACATTTTACTTTTAGGTTTTAATAAAGTTTATTTATAAGTTTAGGTACGCTTTAAGAATGGAATGGACTCTTTTGATTTTGAATCTTCACATTACAACACCCATAACTGTTTTTCTATCATTTTTTTTATAGCTGTATAGGACAAATTGTGTTTTGTGACATTTTTGGGTATTTATCATTTAAAATGTATTAATTTTTCTTGGGAGGAATGCAGAGTAAAAAAAAAAGCAAGTCACTTGCAGTATACATATACTGATATTGATGGTTTATTCTGAATAAACTTTTCATAAATCAAGAGTACTGGCAAATGTGATAAACCTTGTAGTATAGCTTATTAGAGAAAAAGTGCTGTTCGGTACTTGTGTATAATGTGCTGTTTGGTAATTCTGAGTGACAGAGATCGCGGAATCTCTTGTTTTCTCCCTGTGTATCAGAGACATGACAACAGTTACTATAGCTTCCACCCAATAGCTCAGGGACAACTGAGATTTAGACATGGAGCCTGCAGAGGAGGAAAATGCTAAAAAAATGCAGAATACAAGTCATATAAGAGGCAATAAATAGCATTATTTCTTAAGTACACAAACATGACAGCTTATTTTGAAAAGTCATCTGAAAATGTAGGTGCCCTTTAATTTACTGTATATCTAGATTTCTGATCTTTGAAGTATCATGACACATAGTGTTGAGTGAATCGAAGCATCCAAAGTGGAATTCGATCTGAAGTTTAGGAAAAATTTGATTCGCCACAAATCCGAATTTCCTCACTCTTTGTGGTAACAAATCAATTTTTCCTAAAATGCCAGCTGAAAATCAAAAAAATATATTCACCTCCACTTGATCGCAGAGAGGCCACCCACTCCCGTCTTGATTAAAGAAAACCCACCAAATGACCTGCGGCAATCAAGAAGACGCTACCACATGATCAAGCTGGCGCACACGGTTATGTTATCACTGACCTCGGTCGTGTGCATGAGCCCTAACTTTACCACTGTAAAAACAGAACCCTAAAAACAATGGTAGAATTGCAGTTTTTCACACCATCACCCCCCCCCCCCCCCAAAATAAAAAAATAAGAGGTTATTCAAAACATTAGATGTACCTCAGAATTGTGCCATTACAATATAAGTCTTCCAACAAAAACAAGCCCCCTGTCAGCGGAAAAAAAAGTGGTGATGAAAAAAATGAAAAAATAAAAAATCACCACAAGTCCAAAATAGGTAGCATCCTTAATGGGTTAAAGGGGTTGCATGGATTTTACTTATTAAAAATCTATTTTAAGATTGGCCATCAATAAGTAAAACTCAGTAAAACTCAGAAAAAACCTTTAATGCTGCTTACATGTATGTCTCTGCACTCATGCTCCGCCTCCTCTTTCACAGCATGCAGAGAGAGAAGCTGCAGCTGGGATACTGTATTTGTTTAAGGGACAAAGATCTCAATTATTATGGGTTGCCAACATCCTTTTATGTGCTGAGTTTGCAAAAGAATTTTAAAGCATTTGCCTAATTTATTTTTACTTCGTTTTAAAGTAGATCAAACAAATATTTCTGAACTACTGCAGCTTTCATTATGGTGAACTGTCTTAATATAGAGAACTAAGAGCTAAAGAAAGAGATCTTAGCCACTCGTGATAAATAGACCTTGCATGCAGGGTCATGATCAGCAATTTTTTTTTTGCAACGTAGCTCCATGGGCAGCTGCCCCTCTGAATTTTGCCGATGGTCCTCAGCTGCCCTCCTGCTTGTATGACTGTATTCTGGCTGTATTACAGTCACGCTGGCACATGCCCATGAAGCATCCCTTCTGGTATTTCATTTAATCCTAGTACTGGCAAAAAGACCAACAACCCAATGAAAGGTGCTGCATGGCACGAATATTTGTCAGCTGCTGACTTACTATATTTTCTGCGAGGCAGTGATAAATTATTAATCTTCACAAACATTGTTGATTGTGATAATACTGTGGCTGTAACAGTAAAAGGAAGCATCGTTGATAAATGGCAGCGAGTATGGAAAATGCTGAAATCTATTGACTACATTTTATATTAATGCTGACAGATGGCAGGGCCAGGCATACCATGGCCAGGACGTACACCATTGGCAGAGATGCTTACATTGGAGAGGAGCTTTTCACATTATGGCCTAGGTCCATTTGTCCACATGAGACCCTCAGAGACATTTCAGGATATCAAGTGCTTGGGAACTTCTGCAGTATGACATCATGCTTTTATTCTGTAAATGGGTTCTAGGCAATTACTAAGACAGAAAAAACAGGAGTGTCCTTTCTAAACATGTCTTATATAACGCATGTATTCTGAAGCTTGGTCCATTTCAGGTGCTAAGGGACCATCGAAGGATGCGGCCCTGGCTCACACTGACCCTTTTGGCATTCCAAAGGTGCGGTTAATTCTTCTTCATTCACCAGCAGCACTAAAAGATCAGCTTTCATGATCAATGGGCAGCCATGCTATCTTAGTTTTGCAGTTGCTCTCTACCCTGACTAATAGAGTTGCTCCCCAGAGATGTTCATATGCCCTACTTTCCTTTAGGCCTCATGCAATGAACATATTTTGTCCGTATCCGATCTGCATTTTTTGCCGGTCGGATGCGGACCCATTCACTTCAATAGGGCTGCAAAAGATGCGGACTGCTGTCCGCATCCGTATGTCCATTCCACGACACCCACACCCGGAAAAAAATAGAACATGTCCTATTCTTGTCCACATTATAGACAAGGATTGGTCTATTCTATTATTGGCCAGATGTTCCGTTCCGCTAAATTCCGTTTTGCCGGTATCTGTTTTGCAGACCCGCAATTTGCGGACAGCAAAAACGGCTACGGCCATGTGCATGAGCCCTTAAGGTACACAAGGGAGGACACTTACCAAGCCCTTTTGACACACAGTATAGGAGATGAGGGGACAGTTTTCTTTATTCTCATTTGTGCTAGTATGTGCCGTGTGTACCGTACACCCCTGAATCACAATGAAAACTGCTAAAGCAGTGTTTCCCAAACCTCACCTCAAAGATCTAAGAAATACAGTAATCAATGCAATGCTATTCTGTGGACATCCAACTAGAGCCTTTCCTACTGTTATGCCAATTCTACACCTACTATTATCCCAATGATTACCCCAATGATTTTTTTTATTTTGTTTTGCTTAAAAGCAGTAGATTAATAGTCATATTTTGCACCATTATTGCAGGCACGAGAAAAATATATGAATTGTACGGAAATGCATGCTGCGAGCAAACACTGTAGATCATTGTAGTCACACAGTACAGTGGCTAGATGGGTGGCTTAACCCCTTCCTGACGTATGACGTAATAGTACGTCATAGCGGGAAGTGACTTCCCACAATTTGACGTACTAGTACGTCATGCCAATCGGGCAGGCACTGGAGCGGTGTGCGGCCGATCAGTGCAGGGGCCCGGCAGTCACTGAAAGCCGGGTCCCTGCTGTATCCACCAGCCTTGCTGTAAAAGCTGATGCCAGCGGATTAACCCCTTCTATGCCTTGGTCAGCACTAACCGCAGCATAGAAGGTGTTTGCAGTGGGTAAGAGTATAAAACGGGTCCCCACGCTGCGGTGATGGGGACCCGATGGGTAAGAAGGCATCGGGGCTTGCCTTATACGGAAGCCTAGGAGATCCAGCCCCTTAGGCTGGGTCTCCTAGGCAACTGTCACTGTATTACACTGGTAATACACTGGCAGGCAATACATTACAATGCACATGTATTGTAGTGCATTGAAGAGGGGGTCAGACCCCTAAAAGTTGAAGTTTCACAATGGGACAAAGTGTAATACCAAGCGATCAAAAAGTCATATTTACCCCAAAATAGTACCAACAAAACTTTCACCTTATCCCGTAGTTTTTAAAATGGGGTCACTTTTTGGTAGTTTCTACTGTAGGTTTCTGTAGGGGGTCATCAAATGGGACATGGTGCCTAAAAACCAGTCCAGCAAAATCTGCCCTCCAAAAAACATCTGGCGCTACTTTTCTTCTGCGCCATGCCGTGGTGTGCAGCAGTTTACGACCACATGTGGGCTGTTTCTGTAAACTGCCGAATCATGGTAATAAATATTGAGTTTTGTTTGGCTTTTGTTTGTTGTTGCTGTGTTACAGAAGAAATGGATTAAGATGAAAAATCTGCCCAAAAAATAGCAATTTGGAAATTTCATGTCCATTTTACACCTAAAGTGTTAACACAGTTTGTAAAATCAGTTTTGAATAACTTGAGGGGTGTGGTTTCTAAAATGGGGACATTTATAGGTGGTTTCTATTATGTAAGCCCCACAAAGTGACTTCATAACTGTTACTTAAAAAGTGGGTTTGGGAAATTTCCTTAAAAATTGTAATAATTGCTTCTAAAGTTCTAAGCCTTCTAATGTCCTGGGGAATGTTAAGTAATAAGTATTTTATGAGGTATCACTATCTGTTTTAAAAGCAGGGAAATTGAGATTTTGAAAATTGCAAATTTTTCCAAATTTTTGGGGTAAATTTGGGATTTTTTTAATAAAAAAAGGTGAAATATATTGACTCAAATTTACCACTGTCATGAAGTACAATGTGTCACAAGAAAACAATGGCAGAATGGCTTGGATAAGTAAAAGCGTTCTTAAAATTATTACCACATGTCAGATTTGCAAAAAACAGCCTGGGCAGAAAGGTGAAAACTGGCCCGGGGTAGAAGGGGTTAATAGCCAGTTAATGCATTTGGAGGATCGTCCATTGAAATGTTTAGAATACTTGAAGATCTGTGATTGAGATTTCAAAAATGAAATCAGTAAAATCTTTGGTTTTTTTGTGTAAAAACACCTTTAGGACTCATGGTGAACAATCGGAACTCTGGATACAGTGTACCGATTTGTGTGAATAGAAAAGTATGACCAATAGTCGTAAAATATCCAAAGTCCTCAAGACATGGGAGTGTCCATAAAATGTAGACACGGCAATGGAAACACCGTAGAAAGTAAGAGGAGACATTTAATGACAGATGAGTCATATTAGGTTGGATGTCATTTATCAGTATAAGTGTCAGTGGGCACGGGAGTTTCCAAAGCAACATGAGACAACTAACACATGCTACAGAGTTGGTGTCTGAATTGAAGGTGCATTAGTCACACAACTGCAATATCATTAAAAGACTTGATATATGGCAAGCAAGGACACGATGAATTGACGTCAGACGACAGGTCAAACAAGTGTAGAGAAAAGCAAGATAATACAGCAAAAATACCGCAACAGTAGAAGACAAAGTGTGGAGGTATTTCTGTAACATAGTTGATTATTTTTTTTTTTTTATAGTGTCATGTTGCTGTAGATGTTTTAGACAAATGCATATGATGTAATTGTGAAATATTGATGCCCAGATATTGATGCAGCAGATTAAAGTAGGTTGCCCAGCTGGATTAAAAAAAAGGATGAGAATGGCTTTAAAACAAAAGTCTTACTTAACTCACTGATTCCTGTCGTTTTTACTTCTTGATCCCAATCGCTGGCCGAGGAGGGTCCCACGTTAAGAAGCAGAGACCAGCGGGAGCAGCAGGGTATAACGTATTTTAACATGGTCAGGATTTGCAAAAAACACAAAAGAGGCATTCTCTTCTGTGTCTTAGCTTGCATACATGTATTGCAAAAGCCGGGTCATTAAACATGGTGCCTGCTCTGAAGCTCTGCTTGCCTGCTATTTTACACAGCGGACACCTTGAGCTAATATCTGTGATCAGCGATAACACTGATCAGTCATTTTACCCCTGAGATGACCTGTTCAGTTGTGACCACGGTATCTAAAAGGCTTTTCCCCAGGAGCTGTTCATTCATTGTGGTAGCCTTGAGCCTTCTAAAGGCTCCAAAGCTACCACAGAAAACATTTCTGTCGTGCTCTGCCTGTGGCAGGGCTTCATAGGAACATGACGAATCTCCCATAGGCTACAATGTTAATGCACTGCAGTCTATGGGACAAGCGATCTAATGATTACATGTAAAGAGTGACATTTTTTTTTTATAAATATAAAACAAATAACCTCAATTTCTAATAGTAAAAATAAAAGTAAACCATAAAGAAAAAAGATAGTTTGCACCACCTTGTCCCAAAATGCCCGTACTATTAAAATATGAATGTATTTATCTCATATGGTGAACATCATAATGGGGAAAAAAAACTAAATGGCCCATTCGTGTGTTTTTTTTTGTCACTTCACCTCCCCAAAAATATTGAATAAAAATTGATCAAAAAGTCTTAAACACTCCAAAATGGTATCAATACCAAAACTACATATTACCCCGCCAAAAATTTGCCTTCACACAGCTCTGTAGATGTAAATATAAAAAAGTTATGTGGCTCAGAATATAGCGATGCAAATAAAAAAGTTTTTCACTTCATAGAATGGCAGAAAAATGCAATGTAACAGAAAAAGGAGCACATTTTTTACTTGCCTTTTTTGGACTAACAAAATGCCAGCTGAAACTTATGTTTGAAGGAAGTCTAAGGCTGGGTTCACATGTGATTGATTAGTTGTACAGTACCAGCAAAGTGAATGAGCTTTCAGTAATTCTCCACAAATCTGCATATACACAATACCACAATTAATATAGATATACAGTATATTTTATTAATCAATCACAAATAACATTAAAAACTCAGTAGCAGCGACATTCATATATAAATAAATAGAACTACAGAGGGCATGTAACAATGTTATTCATAGTATATAGAAATTCCCTTTATCAAAGAAATGGCGCAGACCAATCCTCCACCCGACAAGTAATATTAACCTTAAAGGGGTTCTCCGGGAATTAAGAAAATGAAAATACTTAAATATTACTTCATTAGAAATATATTACCAAATACCTTTCATTAGTTATAATGGCTCATTTTGTCCAGGGAGCAATCATTAGGAAAAATAACATGGCCGCCATCCTACAAGTCCACACAAAACCTGTCCTAATTACACAGGAGAACAAGTTAAAGAGCTGCGCCATCTTCCTTTCTTACTTGTCAGGGATTATGATCCTGAATGCAGTTTAATATGATCTTTAGAGGAATCCCTGTAGGAATGGAGATCATGAGGAGACATGAAGTACAGAGAGGAGGTGGGGTTGTGGCTGATGAGCAGCAGCACTTGTGTGCAGTCTCTATTACCACAGCCCCACATTACCACAGTCTGTCCTATCCATCCTCTCTGTACTTCATGTCTCCTCATAAACTCTATTCCTACAGAGATTCAGCTGAAGATCTTATCATCGTATTCAGGATCATATAATCCCTGACAAGCAGAGCAGAGAGGAGGATGAGGCAGCTCTTTAGCTCAGTGTTGTAAAGTAACTTGTCCTGCTGTGTGATTAGGACAGGTTTTGTGTGTGCTACTAGGACGGCGGCCATTTTATTTGTCCTAATGATTGCTCCCTAGACATGAACCATTATAAATAATAAAGTGTATTTGGGAATATATTTATACTAAAGTAATATTTAAGTATTTTCATTTTCTTAATTGCCGGAGAACCTCTTTAAATGAGTGAAGTGCGACATGCAAAAAATTGGTGGATCCTCCTGGCCTGTGGTAGACTAGTTCAGTCCTGTCAACCAATTTATGTTTCAAATGCTTTATTGAAAAGTAAAATACCATTGAGTAAAAGCATCTTGACATAGCAATGTGGTATACATTTTAAACATACATAAAATGTAGAAAAATAAAACAATAAGAACAATATCAATCGTCACTGTCAACCAATTTAACGTGTATTTGTCTATTCTGTTTCTGATTTCTTTTGGCAATTAGAATTCTTGCAGCACGTTTATGGTATGAAGTGGCATATGACAGGAGATTTCTCTGGCCTATATGCTGAATGAAAAGGGCAAATGAAAAGTGAACAGAACTTACACAAAACTGCAGGATCAGACTACATTCTGGGGTTGTTTGTAGTCTGTAACCATGGCAGCAAACAGTTTTGCAAAGTAAGGCTACTTTCACAATAGCGTTTTCTTGAGGATTTGTCATGGATCTGCAAAAACGCTTCCGTTACAATAATACAACAGCATGCATCCGTCATGAACGGATCTGGTTGTATTATGTCTTCTATAGCCATGACTGATCCGTCATGAACACCATTGAAAGTCAATGGGGGACGGATCAGTTTTTTTATTGTGTCAGAGAAAACAGATCAATCCCCATTGACTTACATTGTGTGTCAGGACGTCTTGCTCTCCACCACATCGCGAATAGAAAAACGATGCAGGCAGCATTTTGGTGTCCGCCTCCAGTGGAATGGTGACTGAACGGAGGCAAACTGATGCATTATGAGCGGATCCTTTTCCATTCAGAATGAGAGCCCATTACGGATCTCAGAATTGGAAAGCCAAAACGCCAGTGTGAAAGTAGCCTAACTGCAGACAAACAATTTTGCTTATTTTTTTTCTTATTTCAATGTGTCTGATTATTAAAAAAAAGTTGGAAAATGTGTACATCCCCTTTACACTAACTACTTTTGTAGTTAGTGTATGGCCACATGTTCAGGTTTTCTGAGGGAAAGTACTAAAAGGATTGTCCCACTTCAGCAAGAGGCATTTACCATATAGACAAAGTTAATACACGGCACACTGCTCATATTCAGGGGTTACAACCACCGTTCAGTCCAGCAGCGGTGGTTGTGCTTGCAAAGTTTAGGAAAAAGTGCCGGGCTGTGCGTACTCTGGCGGTCCTGGTGCTTTTTCCTATAGTGTGGAAACACGGCCACCGTTGCTGGATTGCAGGGTGGTCGTAACCTCTGGATATAAGCAATGTATAATGTGATGAAAAAATTAATCCAGCCAGCAAAGGAAGCAATATGAACATCAGAATACATTAGTAAGTGCCTTGTATTAAGTTTCTCTACATCATAAATGCCATTTGCTGAAGTAAGACAGCCCCTTTAAAGTCAAATAGCACTTTTTTTGTTTCTTTTTTTTTGCAGTGATGAGGCACAGAGAGAAACGACCTGCTTCCGTGGTGTTCTGTGCCTCCATTCCGCACTGCTCCTTCCAAATTGCGGACCCATTCAAGTGAATGGGTCCGCATCGGTGATACGGGGTGCACAAGGCCGGTGCCTGTATATTCCGGACCCACTGTTTGCGAGCCGCAATATGGGCACGGTCAGACAACGGCCATGTGCATGAGTCCTTAGAGGAGTGATATTCTGATAATACACAAGAAGACCTCCAAGGAATCCTAAACTACCGTACTTCCCTGTGAATCCATCTATCAGGCACCTCCACAGCAACATAGTCTACACGTCATTAGCCTCTCTTCTTCTGCCATATTTGCTGGGCAATGAAAGGGATTTTTTTATTTCTCCCATCCCAGGCTTTAGATGATCAAAATGATCCTGTATCTCTTTATACATTTTGCTGTGTAGTAGTTTCACCATTAATTTTTTTTCACGGTTCTAGATTTTTGGCTTAAATAATTTTTTAATAGGGACACAGGTCTGCATTACTGATCTGTATTTCCAATAATAAGACAAGATGTAAGATAATCATTATTGTAGGTATTTGAAATGAATGATCTGCCTCTCAGTTACTTTATTATACTAGACCTAACAACTGCCATCAAGTAGGAATAACCATATTAGAATACAGCCGCCTTGCTCCCCCTGCTGTTTAGAAGAGTTAAAAGTGCTCAACCTGCACATGGGTCACTTTTGCTGTCAAAGGACAAAGAAAATGTATGTGAAAATCTATCTGAAAAGTTATTTTTGCTCACTTTTCCTTAGTATTGATACATTAAAGGGGTTCTCCGGGAATTAACAAAATTTAAATATTTAAATTATTTTATAATAAATATATTCACAAATGGTCTTAAGGAATGCGGGAGCCCGGCGGTGCTGCGGGGGAAGGGGGGGGGTGTATGAGAGAGTGAATCATACTTATTGTATAATTAATATTTGACAGACCTGTATTCTGTTTTTCTTATATGTAAGAGTAGAGGAGTTTGTTTACTTCTCTTCTGCTCTATTTTTGTATTGTACTGATTTATTCAATAAAACTTTTAAAAACCAAAAAAAAAAAAATGTATAAGATAATTATTATGAAGCAATGGCGAAAAGGCAGCCCTGAAGGAATCACACTGCCAGACTTTTATGACATCTGTTTAATGTGCCAAACCGTTGCCAACATGTTTCACTGAATTGTGTGAATCTGGTTCTTTGAACTGTTCTAAATGTTTATTTCTTAAAATGACAAATAAAAACAAACAAAAAAATTAATAAATATATATATATATATATATATATATATTCACAAATACCTTTCATTAGTTATAATAGTTCGTTTTGTCTAGAGAGCAAATAAAATGGCCCCCATCCTATTAGTACAAAAAAAACCTTGTCCTAATCTCACAGGAGGACAAGTTACTTCACAACACTGAGCTAAAGAGCTGCCTCATCCTGCTCTCTACTCTGCCTGTCAGGGGTTATGATCCTGAATACAGGTGAATCTCTGTGGGAATGAAGATGATGAGGAGACATGAGAGGAGGTGAGGTGTGGCTAATGAGCAGCAGCACTTGAATGCAGTCTCCATTACCACAGCAACACATTACCACAGTCTGTCCTGTCCGTCCTCTTTGTACTTCATGTCTCCTCATGAACTAAATTCCCCAGAGATTCAGTTAAAGATCTTATCATCTGTATTCAGGATGATAATCCCTGACAAGCAGAGCAGAGAGGAGGACGAGGCAGCTCTTTACCTCAGTGCTCTGAAGTAACTTGTCCTGCTGTGTGATTAGGACAGGTTTTGTGTGAACTGATGGGACGGGGGCCATTTTGTTTCTCCTGATGATTGCTCCCCAGACAAAACAAGCAATTATAAATAATGAAAGGTATTTGAGAATATATTTATTATAAAGTAATATTTAAGTATTTTAATTTTCTTAATTCACGGAGAACCCCTTTAAAGTGGCCAATGAATTACACTGTTTGATTTGTAGAACAGTGAAATGATGGGAAAAATTAGAGCTTGTCATTTATATGAACAAGTTCGTAATCCTTTGTTATGAAAGAATAGGTGGAGCAGATTGCTTACTATTGAGAGCGGTCACTGAAGTCAAAATTGAAATTTGAAGTCAAAATTGAAATTTGAGCCAATTACTCTTTATCATATTAACTTCTTATGCTGTGCCATGACCAAAGCATCATGTCTCACCTACTTCTCTAAATCTCTCTTCTTGCTAGCTCCTGCTCAAGAAGGAGCTCCATGTCAATTAAAAGGCAATGACTGAAATAAGGCATAGGACCAGGGACGTAGCTATAGGGGTGCAAAGGTAGCAGTCGCTACCCCATTTAAAGTGTTCTGTCTGACTGTGCTGTTCATTCAAATTTAATTCATGCACTGTATTATTATCTCTTCTTTTACTATGTTGTTTCAATGTTTTGTTCTCTGCTGCCATCTGCTGGCCGGAATTCGTATGCTGCATGCTTTGTTCTTGTTGTTAAAGTTTTTCTCTGCTGGGCGTGGTTTTAAGCAGCCTTGGTCCTTATCACTTCCTACAGCCATTTTCAGTGCTCCATTCCTGTGTGACCGGAGATACACACCTTGGCTTGTGAAGGCATCAGTTTTTGACCAGCAGTTAGCCTCAGGAAAGACATCTACGCGACAGCATCTACTCTACTACTGCATTACAGTATTGCATCATCATATGTCGCTGCTTTGGATCAAATAAACCCACGTTTGATTGCATCCTCATGTCTATGTCTGGGTCCATCTAACCTGAGCATCTGCCGGTCCGGTCTGCTCCACTGCTTGGATACGAAGGTAGGACAGTCACACAGTCATTATCAGTTACACCTTCATTCACCTTCATGTGGGGACAGAACAGTCAAAAACTGCCTTAAAGCCTAATACCCCATTCAATATCCATTTCAAAGTCCAATGCTACAGGTTCCCTCAGAGCCCAGTGCCACAGTCAGGAACCTCCCTTGCAATAGGCCCACTCGCAGCAAATCTGCCCAGCAACAGTGCACGTCCCACAAGCCTAAGGGGAAGCACGGCGTGTCCGCAGTAGATATACTCTCGCCTGGAAGTCCTCCACTACTCGCCAAGCCATTTTCAACATCCTATATTAACCCTTGCTCGCATGATATAAGAACTGTTCACGCACGCGGGGCCTCCCTCAAACCAAAACCCTGCAATTCACTCAAAACACTTTAGGAACCTCATCGGGGTGCCTCATCTGAGCCGCACTGCAATTTTCAGCCCCCAATTCAAAAGTTAATTTTCTTAAAAAGAGACAGCGCACCTTAAATCAAAATGGCCGAAAAGGACCTTGTACAGTTCCCCAGTGATGAAATAAAGCAAATGCAACCTGATACTGATCATTACGAAGAGCTGGAGGTAGAACCCACACTTCCAGCGGACCAAGTCACGCGACCAAGGCGCTCTCTCAAACCAACTATAAAGATCATGGAAAACTATCACACCAGGAAAGATGAGCTATGTGACAACCTGGAAGAGCTATGGGAACGAGTTTCCTCCCTCATATCAGGACTTAAGTCCTCCTCAGGCGATGCCACCAGTTTACAAGTTGCCGTCGGGCGGCTGAACGCAGCCCATGAAAGATACAAGAGACTGTCCACAAGGTATATAACCTTTCTAAAAGACTCTAATATTGAATATTGAAGAAGCCCCGTCAGAATTGTGCAAGGCAGAATCAATAGACAGACAAAGAGACGCCATGGTGCTGGATGCTAAAGATAAAGTGGAACTCCGCATCTCTCATTTGCAAGAAACTAGATCACACAGATCGCATTCATCCAAACATTCCTCTCGGTCCTACAGATCATCATGCTCTAGAACAGTGATGGCAAATCTTTTAGAGACCAAGTGCCCAAACTGCAACCCAAAGCCCACTTATTTATCACAAAGTGCAATTTAACCTAAATACTACTTACAGTCCAATATAGTAAATCTTCCATGTACTTTATCATCTAGCTATAATAGCCTGCCTATATTTAATGCTCTGCTTGTAGCGTTCATAGTGTGCCTTGTTCTAATGAATAGCAGGAAAAGTCTAAGGCATATTGGCATACCATAGACTTTTTCCAGGGTGCGGGTGCCCACAGAGAGGGCTCTGAGTGCCACCTCTGGCACCTGTACCATAGGTTCGCCACCACTACTCTAGAAGCTCAGCCCTGAGCGACAGATATATATGCAGAGCAATCCAAAGTGAGACGTTCCTTCACTGAAAAAGAAGTCCTTGCGAGGGCAGAAGCACAGACGGCGGCCAAGAGGGCTGAAGCGGAGGCGCCGGCCAAGAGGGTCGAAGCGGAGGCAGAGGCCAAGAGGGTAGAAGCAGAGGTGGTGGCCAAGAGGGCAGAAGCGGAGGCAGAAGCCAAGAGGGCAAAAGCGGAGGCAGAAGCCAAGAGGGCAAAAGCGGAGGCAGAAGCCAAGGGGGCAGAAGAAGAGGCTCGAATAAAGATCCTTGAATCACAGAGGGAAGAGGAAATTGCATTAGCAAAAGTAAGACTACTTGAGCAAGCATTGAGCCAAGGCCTTGATTCTGCCACCAGAGGAGATAGACGATCCAGTTGATCGCACCAGCGACTATGTACTGAAACAGTTATCTGCACCACCCCCAGTTTGCAGTACCGTCCAAGCCAACAACACTGAAACTTCCAAGTCAGCTCTACCCGCAGTGCCAGTGACACCCACAGCACCCGAGCAATCCATTAACAGTCGCCCAGACGCGCCCTCTGAAGGACAGTTATTACAACAAGATGGCTACCAGGCGTTTCCTGGCCTACCTCCACAGCTCTAGCAGCAGTCATCAAAATCTACAGAGGCTAGACCACAGCTAAACCCTGCAGCAACATCATTCTACCCGGAAGCATCTCACTCTTTCACGCCACGCAGCCTATACGCCCCAGGGGCATCACAAGTTGTCATGGCAACAAGCAGTGAGAAATCAGATATGTCTGAGTTTGCCAGGTTTATGGTGAGCAGAGAGCTAATTAACACCAGTCTCTCAAAATTTGATGACCGTGCGGAGAGCTACAGAGCCTGGAAGGCAACCTTCAAAGCTGCCATCGCCAACCTCAACCTAACCGCAGAGCAGGAGCTTGACCTCTTGATCAAATGGCTGGGCCCAGGCTCCACAAATCGCATCAAGAGCCTTAGAACTGTCTATGTGGGACAAGCAGAAGCAGGTCTCGCTGCAGCCTGGCAGAGACTCGAACGCACCTTTGGCAGTGCAGAAGCAATAGAGAAGGCACTATTCAGGAGACTGCAAAACGTCCCAAAGATCAGTCTCAAGGATGTCCATAAGCTTCAGGATTTAAGTGATTTGCTCATTGAGCTGGAGCTCGCCAAAAGAGACCCTTGTCTGTCCGGGCTGTGCTATCTGGATACAGCCCATAGGGTAAACCCAATTGTCGTGAAGTTACCATACAGCCTGCAAGAGAAGTGGGCCGCGGCATCAGTCTCAAGGTACAAAAGAGTGCATGACGTCACTTTTCCCCCATTTATTCATTTCTGTAGGTTCATCGATGAACAGTCCCAGATGAGGAATGACCCCAGCCTCGACTTCCTGGAGTTCAATACTACAGCTTCAGCGACGCCATCATCAAGGTATGAAAGTATTGTGCATAAACACAGAGATTTTAAGAGCAGCGTAAATGTTAGAAAGACCTACCATCATCTGCAGTACCCACTGGTAAACAGTACACTACCTCATCAGGAGACAAATCCTTCAATTGTGAATGTCCCATTCATAAAAAAACACACTCACTGAACAAATGCAGAGGATTTAGATCCAAAACCATACAGGAGTGCAAGAAAGTCCTCACCGAGCTTGGGGTATGTTTCAGATGCTGCGCTTCATTGGAGCACATGGCTAAGGACTGTAAATCCATTATAAAGTGTGAAGAGTGTCATAGTGAAAGACATGCCTCAGCTATGCACCCAACTCCACTCACAAGGGATTCACCGGCTGCTTTCACCACCAGTCCTGCTCCAAGTCATGGCGGGGAGCCCCAGAACCACGCTAACACAGCCACTGCTGTTTCCTGCTCATGCTTTGACGTATGTGGGGAGGGCCAAAGTGAGAAATGTTGTGCCCGTATATGCCTTATCAAGGTCTACCTGGAGGGGCTACCAGAAAAGGCAGTAAAAATGTATGCCATCATTGACGACCAAAGCAACCGCTCCCTAGCAGGACCTAAATTCTTTGAAGCCTTTGGAATAAAGGGACCGTCAGAACCCTACATCTTAAACACCTGCTCGGGTCTCATAGAGACTAGTGGCAGGAGGGCACAAGGATTCATCGCTTGTTCCGTCAGTGGGAATACGGAAATACCTCTACCGACGCTGATCGAATGCGATCAAATACCCAACCATAGGGATGAAATTCCTACCCCGGAAGCTGCATTTCACCAACCACACCTAAGGCACCTAGCCAACGTTATCCCACCTATGGACAACAACGCCGAGATTCTACTCCTGCTTGGCAGAGACAATCTAAGGGTACACAAGGTGCGTCAACAGTGTAATGGTCCCGACTATGCACCATACGCCCAGAGACTGGACTTGGGATGGGTAGCCATAGGAAATGTATGCTTGGATCAACCAAGAATCCGCTCTTTTAAAACGTACGTACGTGGAGATGGACGCACAACTTGCATTAAGCCTTGCCCTCATCACTATGAGGTGAAAGAGAAGCCTCCAGACCTCATACAACCACCTGAAGACCATAGGCGTGCGCACGGGGTGTGCCGGGTGTGCCTGGGCACACCCTAAACACACCCCTGTGCTCCTGCACTGCCGCCTGCCGCAGCTGCCTAGCCTCTTGAGCCCCGGCTGCCGGCCCCATCCGCACAGCTGCTCGACTGATGAGTACGGCTGCTCCTGTGCTCCGTGGCCCGGCGGCCGGTCGCGTAACGTCACTCACTCGGACGTCACGCGCCTGCTCCGCCTGCTTCATTAATAAAGTGGGAGGAGCAGGAGCGTGCGACGTGACGGAGTGGGTGACGTCACATTACGCTGCCGCCGGCCTGGTTTGAATGTTTGAGAGCCCGCCTGCCCGCCCGCCCGCCCAAGGCGCCCAGCGATTGTGTCTGTGAAAAAGAAAAAGTGTGAATACTAGCTGGAGTCCCAGTAAGTTAGTAATAGAGATAGTAGTACAACTTGGTAAAAGTTGTGGGTCACTCACTGTCAAGGACATTGTTATGGGGGGCTAGGGGGAATCTGTGGATGATGACACATATATAGCACAAGATGCTGCTATATATGTGTCATCCACAGATCCCCCCTAGCCCCCCATAACAGTGTCATCCACAGATCCCCCCGCATATGTGTTAGCTTCCACACAGATGCCCTTATAACAGTGCCATCCACAGATATCCCATTAATAGACTCTTAAGGGGATATCTGTGGATGACACTGTTATGGGGGGATCTGTGGATGACACTGGTATGGGGGGATCTGTGGATGACACTGTTATGGGGGGGGTCTGTGGATGATACTGTTAGGGGGGGGGGGGTCTGTGGATGATACTGTTATGGGGGGGTCTGTGGATGATACTGTTAAGGGGGGGTCTGTGGATGATACTGTTATGGGGGTCTGTGGATGACACTGTTATGGGGGGGTCTGTGGATGACACTGTTATGGGGGGGTCTGTGGATGATACTGTTATGGGGGGGATCTGTGGATAACGCACTGTTAATAACAGTGCGTCATCTACAGATGCCCCCATAACAGTATCATCCACAGACCTCCCCCCATAACAGTGTCATCCACAGATGCCCCTATAACAGTGTCATCCACTGATGCCCATAACAGTGCGTCATCCACAGATTCCCCCTTAACAGTGTCATCCACAGATCCCCCATAACAGTGCCACCCACAGATCCCCCATAACAGTGTCATCCACAGATCCCCCATAACAGTGTCTGTCATCCACAGATCCCCCATAACAGTGTCTGTCATCCACAGATCCCCCATAACAGTGTCTGTTATCCACAGATCCCCCATAACAGTGTCTGTCATCCACAGATCCCCCATAACAGTGTGTCATCCACGGATCCCCCATAACAGTGTGTCATCCACAGATCCCCCATAACACTGTGTCATCCACAGATCCCCCATAACACTGTGTCATCCACAGATCTCCCATAACAGTGTGTCATCCACAGATCTCCCATAACAGTGTGTCATCCACAGATCTCCCATAACAGTGTGTCATCCACAGATCTCCCATAACAGTGTGTCATCCACAGATCCCCCATAACAGTGTGTCATCCACAGATGCCCCCATAACAGTGTGTCATCCACAGATGCCCCCATAACAGTGTGTCATCCACAGATCCCCCATAACACTGTCATCCACAGATCCCCCATAACAGTGTGTCATCCACAGATCTCCCATAACAGTGTGTCATCCACAGATCTCCCATAACAGTGTGTCATCCACAGATCTCCCATAACAGTGTGTCATCCACAGATCTCCCATAACAGTGTGTCATCCACAGATCTCCCATAACAGTGTGTCATCCACAGATCTCCCATAACAGTGTGTCATCCACAGATCTCCCATAACAGTGTGTCATCCACAGATCTCCCATAACAGTGTGTCATCCACAGATCCCCCATAACAGTGTGTCATCCACAGATCCCCCATAACAGTGTGTCATCCACAGATGCCCCCATAACAGTGTGTCATCCACAGATCCCCCATAACACTGTGTCATCCACAGATCTCCCATAACAGTGCACCTGCGCACTATGGAGAGACTGAAAAGAGGGGAAGATCCGCGGAAGCAAGCAGAGGACAGCACAGCAGACGACTGAATAGCTTTTTTTGTAAGTAAATTATTTTATTATAGTGCTGAAACTGCTTTAAACTCTAAAGAAAAGTTTTGGAGAGTGTTTCTCTCTTTCTCAGGTCTAAAGCAATACCGAGGAAGAAAGGAAAACTCTTGAAAGCTTGTCTTTTAAGTATTAGGATAGTACAATAAAAAGGTATCCCTGCATACCGCAATACTCTCCTATTTTGTAATCTTCTTTATATATACTTATTTTGCTTTTTTCAGTGGTATAATTAAGTGGTGAAAATTATTAGTGCCCCCCATTTTCACTGTGATATCTTATGTGCCCCCCTATATATTGTTCCTAGAGTCGCCACTGCGCAGAGTCACGGCAACACTAGGGTTAGGCCCGGCCTGTGTGTGTATGTATATAATATATACAGATATATATATATATATATATATAGAAAGAAACCAAAAACAGAACTCAGCAGCACAAGACAAAAAGCAGTGGGTGCAAGTCCTCTCAGCCGCAGGCTAAGACGGCTATAAATAAGTATAGATTCCAAAAACGAGGCAGCACTCCAATGGAAGTAAAAACGTGGATCCTTTATTCCCCTCTGTGCAACGTTTCAACCGTCTCAATGCGGTCTTTCTCAAGCATAACAAAAAAGGTGTCATCAAGGGGTATATATACCCACAATACATTGCAAATAATGAACGTGACAATTATATAATCTTCAGACCAATGAAGCATAAACCATACAATCCATGGTGTACAAAAAACAAAAGTCATATATAGCCGAATGGTCTACATTGCATAATATATATCATAGTGCAAAACAGTGTACATATATATTTGATCATTATGATAACGATCAAATGAAATAATTGACCAATATCTAGTTAATCAAAAAAGTGTAACATCACCTGTGCAAATGAATAAGTGCATGTAGTTTAAAAAAAGGAACTCACACCGGATCGTATGGGACGGCGCGCCAAACTTCCGCGTCCTCACCGTCAAAGTGCGCATGTCCCAAGTGCCTGCCACGTCACCAGACGGACGCTCCAAGCCGAGGAGCCAGGCGTCATCACCATGGAAACGTGTGGGCACATGACCACAGCGATAGACACGTGACTCCTCAGGAGGACGCGCCGGGTAGAAGCACGCCCACAAGGCCGGCCCCGCGTCGCTAGGCAACAATGAAACATTGCTCCCCCAGCATCAGCAGTCCCGCAGTGTGTATCGTAGTCCACCCACCGGCCACACGGCAGGCACAGGTACCCGGGCACATAAAAAACGGCAGGAAAGGGGGAATTAACAGACGAGAGGAGAGAAAAAAAAAAAGGAAAACACTGGCATCGCAACAATGAACTATGTGGGTAGAAGGACCAAAGCAGGTCACTGTAGTTTGTATATTTATATATATAAATAAAAATCAGAGTGAACGTGGCTTGCATGAAGTATATCAGCACTGGAAATAAGTAATAACCCGTGCCATACTTCAAAAATAGGACAACAGGCCGGGGATCAAAAGGTCCCGCCGTTGTCACGGCAGAACCCCTGTTCCATGGAAGGCGAGGGATCAGAGACACGTCCATGCCACAGGTCCCAAACCCAGACACCGACCCTACAGTCCAAGATGAAATAAACAGACCACCACTCCAGATAGACAACATGATTATAGTAAACCCACACGTTACATGGCAAAGCCAATACAAATGCATCCAGGGATCTCTCCCATCATCATAATCCCAACATGGATAAGCAGAAGAGGGCGCATACCGTCCACAGAGAACGCCAGCGGAGCACCAATGATCTAAAGAAAGAAAGAGTAGAATATAAGCAATAAGACAGAGAATTATACATCTGTATGTAACAAATTGGTTATATATATCAAAAGAATGACACCAATACGGAATTCACATACACCAGGACACGACAAGGGGAGGGGCAACAGGGAATAGCTAAAAAAGCCACATCCTATACTACACTCCACTTAAAATCAACATTGAGACCATGGGGTCTCAGTGTGTTGAGACGATGGATCCATCTAAGCTCACGTTGTTTGAGAGCCAATGTCCTGTCACCTCCCCTTCTAGACAGAGAAATATGATCCACTAACATAAACTTCAAATCCTTCTCCTTGTGGTTGGCCTCGACAAAGTGTTTAGGCACGGGCAGATCTTTTCTTTTTTGTCGAATGGAAAAACGATGATTGTTCAACCGTGCCTTCATGTCACAAGTGGTCTCCCCAACATAGAGGAGGCCACAAGGACAGGAGAGCACGTAGATCACATATGAACTATTGCATGTCAAGAAATGTCCAATCCCATACTGGATCCCCGTAACAGGGTGAGTAAACTTCTCCCCCCTGGTCATGTAGGCGCAATTGACGCAGCCAAGGCAGGGATAAGAACCCACCCTGCGAGGGCCAATATGAGATTGTACTAAAGTCTTGACGGGAATGTCCGCACGGACCAATTTATCCCGGAAATTGGCAGGACGTCTGTAGGAAAGCAGAGGTGGCACCGTCAAAGGTATAACACTGGGAAAATTGCTCTTGAGTATTGCCCAATGTTTACGGACAATCTGAGCAATCTGAACACTTTGTTCCGAATAAGTTGATATAAAAGGTATTCTCTCAACTTTATTTTGTGTGGCACCTAGGGAGATCTGTGGATTTTTTACCTTGTTAAGGTGTTTATCAATCACCCGAGTCGGGTAACCCCGTTCCCTAAACTTGTGCACCATGTGAGAGAAACGAGTCGGGAGTAAGTCTGGATCCTGCACCAACCTCTTAACCCTGAGTAGCTGACTGTAGGGTACGGAATTAATGATGGATCTAGGGTGACAGCTGCCATAGTGCAGCAGTGTATTACAATCGGTGGGCTTCGTGTAGATGTCAGTGGATAAATGGTCACCCACAATGGTAACTGTCATGTCTAGAAACTGGACATGTGAACTCGAGTGTACAAGGGTAAACATGATATTGGGGTCCATGTGGTTCAAAAAGTCATGAAAGCTGCCGAGAGAAAGAGAGTCACCAGACCAGATGAGGAAGACGTCATCCATGTATCGCCACCACCCCAGCACATGGCTGAAGTGGTGGGACACATAGACAAGGTCCTCCTCGAGGGCCGCCATGAAGACATTGGCATAAGTCGGTGCCACATTAGACCCCATGGCGGTCCCTCGTAACTGGAGATAGAAGCTGTCCATGAAAAGGAAATAGTTGTTCCTCAAAATCAAATTCAAAAGCTGGACTAAAAAATCTTGACAAGCTAGTGAATAGTTACTGCCAGATAGCTGTCTCCGAACCGCAGCCAGACCTCTGTCATGGTCAATGGAGGTGTAAAGGCTAGTGACATCAAAGGATGCCAGGAGACAACCATCTGGCAGCACAATCTCAGAGATCCTATCCAAAAAATCGCCAGTGTCCCTGATATAGGACCTGGCGTTTATCGCATAGTGTCGAAGTACTCGATCCAAAAAAATTGAGATGTTGGAAAAAATAGATCCGGTGCCCGAAACAATGGGGCGACCTGGTGGGTCCAGCAATGACTTATGAATTTTGGGGAGAACATATATAACTGGTGTACGTGGCTGAGCTACCTAACTGTAGCTCAGCCACGGGTGATTGATAAACACCTTAACAAGGTAAAAAATCCACAGATCTCCCTAGGTGCCACACAAAATAAAGTTGAGAGAATACCTTTTATATCAACTTATTCGGAACAAAGTGTTCAGATTGCTCAGATTGTCCGTAAACATTGGGCAATACTCAAGAGCAATTTTCCCAGTGTTATACCTTTGACGGTGCCACCTCTGCTTTCCTACAGACGTCCTGCCAATTTCCGGGATAAATTGGTCCGTGCGGACATTCCCGTCAAGACTTTAGTACAATCTCATATTGGCCCTCGCAGGGTGGGTTCTTATCCCTGCCTTGGCTGCGTCAATTGCGCCTACATGACCAGGGGGGAGAAGTTTACTCACCCTGTTACGGGGATCCAGTATGGGATTGGACATTTCTTGACATGCAATAGTTCATATGTGATCTACGTGCTCTCCTGTCCTTGTGGCCTCCTCTATGTTGGGGAGACCACTTGTGACATGAAGGCACGGTTGAACAATCATCGTTTTTCCATTCGACAAAAAAGAAAAGATCTGCCCGTGCCTAAACACTTTGTCGAGGCCAACCACAAGGAGAAGGATTTGAAGTTTATGTTAGTGGATCATATTTCTCTGTCTAGAAGGGGAGTTGACAGGACATTGGCTCTCAAACAACGTGAGCTTAGATGGATCCATCGTCTCAACACACTGAGACCCCATGGTCTCAATGTTGATTTTAAGTGGAGTGTAGTATAGGATGTGGCTTTTTTAGCTATTCCCTGTTGCCCCTCCCCTTGTCGTGTCCTGGTGTATGTGAATTCCGTATTGGTGTCATTCTTTTGATATATATAACCAATTTGTTACATACAGATGTATAATTCTCTGTCTTATTGCTTATATTCTACTCTTTCTTTCTTTAGATCATTGGTGCTCCGCTGGCGTTCTCTGTGGACGGTATGCGCCCTCTTCTGCTTATCCATGTTGGGATTATGATGATGGGAGAGATCCCTGGATGCATTTGTATTGGCTTTGCCATGTAACGTGTGGGTTTACTATAATCATGTTGTCTATCTGGAGTGGTGGTCTGTTTATTTCATCTTGGACTGTAGGGTCGGTGTCTGGGTTTGGGACCTGTGGCATGGACGTGTCTCTGATCCCTCGCCTTCCATGGAACAGGGGTTCTGCCGTGACAACGGCGGGACCTTTTGATCCCCGGCCTGTTGTCCTATTTTTGAAGTATGGCACGGGTTATTACTTATTTCCAGTGCTGATATACTTCATGCAAGCCACGTTCACTCTGATTTTTATTTATATATATAAATATACAAACTACAGTGACCTGCTTTGGTCCTTCTACCCACATAGTTCATTGTTGCGATGCCAGTGTTTTCCTTTTTTTTTTCTCTCCTCTCGTCTGTTAATTCCCCCTTTCCTGCCGTTTTTTATGTGCCCGGGTACCTGTGCCTGCCGTGTGGCCGGTGGGTGGACTACGATACACACTGCGGGACTGCTGATGCTGGGGGAGCAATGTTTCATTGTTGCCTAGCGACGCGGGGCCGGCCTTGTGGGCGTGCTTCTACCCGGCGCGTCCTCCTGAGGAGTCACGTGTCTATCGCTGTGGTCATGTGCCCACACGTTTCCATGGTGATGACGCCTGGCTCCTCGGCTTGGAGCGTCCGTCTGGTGACGTGGCAGGCACTTGGGACATGCGCACTTTGACGGTGAGGACGCGGAAGTTTGGCGCGCCGTCCCATACGATCCGGTGTGAGTTCCTTTTTTTAAACTACATGCACTTATTCATTTGCACAGGTGATGTTACACTTTTTTGATTAACTAGATATTGGTCAATTATTTCATTTGATCGTTATTATAATGATCAAATATATATGTACACTGTTTTGCACTATGATATATATTATGCAATGTAGACCATTCGGCTATATATGACTTTTGTTTTTTGTACACCATGGATTGTATGGTTTATGCTTCATTGGTCTGAAGATTATATAATTGTCACGTTCATTATTTGCAATGTATTGTGGGTATATATACCCCTTGATGACACCTTTTTTGTTATGCTTGAGAAAGACCGCATTGAGACGGTTGAAACGTTGCACAGAGGGGAATAAAGGATCCACGTTTTTACTTCCATTGGAGTGCTGCCTCGTTTTTGGAATCTATATATATATATATATATATATATACATACATACACAAGTGCGCGGGGCGTGTGTGTTTGTACTTTAGGGTGCACACCCTAATGCAATAGGCTGCGCACGCCTATGCTGAAGACATTCCTCCCTTCTTTGCTGACAACTTGGGAAGATTAGTCTTTCACACAAGCAAGGACGATGATAAAGTAGCTCTGTCAGTAGAGGACAGAGAATTTATCAAGATAATGGACAACGAGTTCCTGAAAGACAAAACCAATCACTGGGTTTCTCCATTACCCTTCCGAGCTACCAGGGTGAGACTCCCGAACAATAGGGAACAAGCTCTGTCTAGATTTAACTCTCTTCAGCGTACCATGAACAGTAAGCCTGAGATGAGAGAACACATTGTTACCTTTATTGATAAAATATTCCGTAACAACCATGCAGAACCGACGAGTGCTGGTACTTGCCTTCATTTGGAATGTATCACCCACGGAAACTTAATCAAATTAGGGTTGTTTTCGACTCAAGCGCCAAACATCGAGGTGTATCTCTTAATGATGTCCTTCTCACAGGTCCTAATCTGACGAATAACCTAGTTGGAGTGCTGATGAGGTTCAGAAAAGAGCTCGTTGCCATCACCGCTTACATTGAGCAGATGTTCCACTGTTTCGTATGCAGAGAGGACCACCAGAATTTCCTCAGGTTTCTGTGGTACAAGAATAATGACACCAACGCAGAGATGGCGGAATATCGAATGAGGGTACACGTATTTGGAAACAGCCCTTCACCTGCCGTGGCAACTTACGTCCGTCGGCGAACTGCACTAGAGGGAGAATCCGAGTACGGTAAAGACGCCAGAGACTTTGTAGAAAAGGACTTCTACGTAGACGATGGACTCAAATCACTACCGACTGAATAAGCGGCTATCGATCTGCTCAAAAGGACTCAAAGTATGTTGTACCAAGCTAAACTTAGACTACACAAAATCGCTTCGAACAGCCTGGCCGTTATGAGGGCCTTCGAATCAGGCGATCATGCACCAGGATTCAAGGACATTAACTGGGACTGGACAGTCCACCTGTGCAGAGGAGCTTGGGCGTCAGATGGGATCTCTCGGCTGACTCCTTCGGTTTTCAGATAAGTTGTGCAGACAAGCCATTCACAAAACGAGGTGTCCTATCAGTGGTAAACAGCCTATTTGATCCGCTGGGATTTGTAGCGCCCATCACCATACAAGGTAAATCTCTACTGAGACAGTTTTCTGAAACAGTCAAGGATTGGGATACCCCACTTCCCTCTGAGAAAGAGCAAAAATGGGAAGCCTGGAAGCGATCCTTGTGTGCCTTGTGTGCTATATTAAAACCTCGCTTTCCTCTAGTATAAAGAAAGAACTCCACGTGTTCTCGGACGCCTCCACGGAGGCCATCGCAGTGGTTGCCTATCTGAAGGTGACAGAACGCAACAACCAAAATCACGTTGGATTCGTCTTTGGTAAGGCTAAGTTAGCCCCCAAGCTTGATCATACTATTCCCAGACTGGAACTTTGTGGGACTGTGTTGGCAGTGGAGATTGCGGATTTCATACAACAAGAACTGGGTGTCGACATAGCTGAAGTCCAGTATTACACGGACAGTAAGGTCGTTTTAGGTTACATCCACAATCAGACCAAGCGATTTTATGTGTACGTTAGTAACTGCATAGAGAGAATCAGGAGGTCTTCCAAACCTGAACAATGGCACTATGTACCATCCGAACTTAATCCAGCAGATCATGCCACTAGGCCTATGTCTATAGGTTCCTTTACTAACTCTACTTGGCTTACAGGTCCAGAGTTTCTGCTTGGAGAGGCGGATGAATGTGTACAGGAAGTTTTCATCATACAGGATCCGGGTAATGATCCTGAAATCCACGCTGAAGTTAGTGCATTAGTCACTGGAAAAAAGCAAACCGCCAGCTTTGGTTGTCAGCGCTTTGAACGTTTCTCCAGTTGGATGAGACTGGTCAGAACTATTGCAAGGTTAGTGCACATTGCAAGATGTTATCATAATACTCACCAAGATAAAGATTGTCATGGTTGGCATGCCTGCCATAAACCCTTCTCTGCTGAGAACATCTCTCATAGTGAGTACCTCATAATACATCACATCCAGCAGGAACATTTCAACATAGAATGGAAGTGCTTGTACAACAAACAGCAGATTCCTCTAAAAAGTCCTCTTGCCAACTTAAATCCAGTTATCGACAGTTTTGGCTTGCTGAGAGTTGGTGGTCGTTTGAATCAAGCCCACCTGGGAATTGCAGAACAAAATCCTCTCATCATCCCCAGCAAACATCATATCACCGTCTTGCTAATCCGACACTACCACGAAAGGGCCGAACACCAAGGCAGGCAAATTACTGAGGGAAAATTACGGTCTGCAGGCCTTTGGATTATAGGTATGAAAAAACGTGTAGCCCAAGTACTGCATCAATGTGTGCACTGTCGTAAAGCAAGAGGAAAACAACTACACCAACAAATGGCCGACTTGCCTGCGGATAGACTATGTACAGAGCCGCCTTTCACCTATGTTGGCCTAGATGTCTTTGGGCCATGGATGGTGTCCGCATGCAGGACCCACGGCGGTCACGCAAACAGCAAGCATTGGGCTGTACTATTTACTTGCATGAGTGTGCGAGCAGTTCACATAGAGGTGATAGAATCTATGGACACATCCAGCCTTATTAATGCCTTAAGACGGTTCTTCGCAATCAGAGGACCAGTTAAACAATTGAGGTCTGACCAGGGAAGCAACTTCATCGGAGCCTGTAGAGAACTTAACATCGACACCAAGTCCATTCAAGATCAGTTGGCGGAAAAAGGTTGCACCTGGATTTTCAATCCTCCTCATAGTTCCCACATGGGGGGCTCCTGGGAGAGAATGATCGGCATCTCACGCAACATCTTAAATTCTATGTTGATGGATGTAAACTCATCTAGACTCACACATGAGACTCTAGTCACCCTTCTCGCTGAAGTTTCGGCCATTATCAATTCAAGACCCCTTGTGCCAGTGTCTATGGATCCTGGAACACCAGCCATACTGACTCCGGCTATTCTACTTATCCAAAAAACTGAGAATACGCTAATACCTAGTGGAGAATTTACTCATGCAAACATCTATCAAAAACACTGGAAACGTGTACAATACCTAGCAGATTACTTCTGGAACAGGTGGCGAAAGGAGTACCTCAGTGTTCTTCAAGGAAGAAGAAAATGGCAACACCACAAACCAAACTTGAAGGAAGGAGACCTTGTATTGATGAACGAGCAACAAACCGAAAGGATTGACTGGCCTATCTGACTAATTTCAAAGGTTTTCCCTAGCAAGGATGGCAAGGTACGGAAGGTGGAGTTGAAGATCTTCAGGAAGGGCGAGCTTAAAACGTTCTCAAGACCAATTAACAAACTCATTTTAATATTACCTATCGAGAACGTCCCTGCTGGGTGAACAGGACTGTATCTAACTTCTTAGATCTTCTCCATTCCAAGTTGGAAAACAGGACTAAACTATGTTTTGCATTCTAACATGTTCTTTTTACAGGTTGTTTTATATTTTATGGACATTCGTCGTAGTGAAATCCCCGAAGTGAAGTTCAGACAGGGAGTGTGCTGTTCTTTCAAATTTAATTCATACACTGTATTATTATCTCTTCTTTTACTATGTTGTTTCAATGTATTGTTCTCTGCTGCCATCTGCTGGCCGGAATTCGTATGCTGCATGCCTCGTTCTTGTTATTAAACTTTTTCTCTGCTGGGCGTGGTTTTAAGCAGCCTTGGTCCTTGTCACTTCCTGCAGCCATTTTCAGTGCTGCATTCCTGTGTGACTGAAGATACACACCTTGGCTTGTGAAGGCATCAGTTTTTGACCAGCAGTTAGCCTCAGGAAAGACATCTACGCGACAGCATCTACTCTACTACTGCATTACAGTATTGCATCATCGTATGTCGCTGCTTTGGATCAAATAAACCCACGTTTGATTGCATCCTCGTGTCTACGTCTGGGTCCATCTAACCTGAGCATCTGCCGGTCCGGTCTTCTCCACTGCTTGGATACGAAGGTAGGAAAGTCACACAGTCATTATCAGTTACACCTTCATTCGCCTTCATGTGGGGACAGAACACTGACCCAGAAGAAGTACAACAGCGACTTAAAAAGATTAAAATAGATAAATCACCAGGACCGGATGGCATACACCCCCGTATCCTAAGGGAATTAAGTAATGTCATAGCCAGACCCTTATTTCTGATATTTGCGGACTTTATACTGACAGGGAATGTCCCACAGGATTGGCGCATGGCAAATGTGGTGCCAATATTCAAAAAGGGTCCAAAAACAGAGCCTGGAAACTATAGGCCGGTAAGTTTAACATCTGTTGTGGGTAAACTGTTTGAAGGTTTTCTGAGAGATGCTATCTTAGAGGATCTCAACGGAAATAAGCAAATAACGCCATATCAGCATGGCTTCGTGAGGGATCGGTCATGCCAAACTAATTTAATCAGTTGCTATGAGGAGGTAAGTTCTAGACTTGACAGCGGCGAATCAATGGATGTCGTATATCTGGACTTCTCCAAATCATTTGCCATTGTACCACATAAAAGGTTAGTATATAAAATGAGAATGCTTGGACTGGGAGAAAATGTCTGTATGTGGGTAAGTAACTGGATCAGTGATAGAAAACAGAGGGTGGTTATTAACGGTACACGCTCAGATTGGGTCACTGTCACTAGTGGGGTACCTCAGGGGTCAGTACTGGGCCCTATTCTCTTCAATATATTTATTAATGATCTTGTAGAAGGCTTGCATAGTAAAGTATCAATTTTCGCAGATGACACTAAACTGTGTAAAGTAATTAACACTGAAGAGGACAGTATACTACTACAGAGGGATCTGGATAGATTGGAGGCTTGGGCAGATAAGTGGCAGATGAGGTTTAACACTGACAAATGTAAAGTTATGCACATGGGAAGGAATAATGCAAGTCACCCGTACATACTAAATGGTAAAACACTCTGTAACACTGACATGGAAAAGGATCTAGGAATTTTAATAAACAGCAAACTAAGCTGCAAAAAGCAGTGTCAGGCAGCTGCTGCCAAGGCCAATAAGATAATGGGTTGCATCAAAAGGGGCATAGATGCCCGTGATGATAAACATAGTCCTACCACTTTACAAATCGCTAGTCAGACCACACATGGAGTACTGTGTACAGTTCTGGGCTCCTGTAAACAAGGCAGACATAGCAGAGCTGGAGAGGGTCCAGAGGAGGGCAACTAAAGTAATAACTGGAATGGGGCAACTACAGGACCCTGAAAGATTATCAAAATTAGGATTATTCACTTTAGAAAAAAGACTGAGGGGAGATCTAATTACTATGTATAAATATATCAGGGGTCAGTACAGAGATCTATCCCATCATCTATTTATCCCCAGGACTGTGACGAGGGGACATCTTCTGCGTCTGGAGGAAAGAAGGTTTGTACACAAACATAGAAGAGGATTCTTTACGGTAAGAGCAGTGAGACTATGGAACTCTCTGCCTGAGGAGGTGGTGATGGTGAGTACAATAAAGGAATTCAAGAGGGGCCTGGATGTATTTCTGGAGTGTAATAATATTACAGGCTATAGCTACTAGAGAGGGGTCGTTGATCCAGGGAGTTATTCTGATTGCCTGATTGGAGTCGGGAAGGAATTTTTTCCCTTAAGTGGGGAAAATTGGCTTCTACCTAATCTTTGCCTTCCTCTGGATCAACTTGCAGGATAACAGGCTGAACTGGATGGACAAATGTCTTTTTTCGGCCTTATGTACTATGTTACCGGGCCCAGGAGCCTGAGGTGGCCCAAAGACCCTTGTGCCGCATAAAAAGACAACAGTATTATTTTCAATTTCAGTTTCAACTTTTGCCGTGAAAACACCAGCGCTAGATGTTAGCTGAAGGTCTATGAGGAATAAGAAAAGCAGGGCACTCTAGTGGTTTTTTTTTTGTCTGTTTTTTTGTTCCGGGTGTTTTTGTTAAGTGGGTGGCATTTTTGTTAAAGGGCTTGTCCAAGTGTTTAAAGGGCTTCTGTCTACCCCCATTGTGCAATTTTCATTAGCCGACATTAGCTATTTGCTAATGTCAGCTGAGTGCAATCATACATGTCCTACCTTTTGTCTGTGGCTTATTTCTTGTAAAAATCATACTTTTATCATATGCAGATTTCTTGACTACCAGCAAGTTGGGCGTGTACTTGGTGGTAGCCGCCGCTTCTAGACACGCCCCATCTCCTCTTGATAGACAGGGCCAGCGAGCGCTCTCCTCCCGCTGGCCCCGTCTGCTGCTGAATTCCCGCGCCTGCGCCGTAACGTTCCTCGATCGGCGCAGGCGTACTGAGTGAAGGACACGCGCTTGCCAGCTCCTTCCTCTGTGCGCCTGCGCCGATTACGTCCCTCTACACCCAGAAGAGAAGACTGTCGGCATCAGCGATAATCGGCAGTCTTCTCTTCCGGGTGTAGTGTGACGTGATCGGCGCAGGCGCACTGAAGAAGGAGCTGGCAAGTGCGCGTCCTTCACTCAGTACGCCTGCGCCGATCGAGGAACGTTACGGCGCAGGCGCGGGAATTCAGCAGCAGACGGGGCCAACGGGAGGAGGAGAGCGCTCGCTGGCCCTGTCTATCAAGAGGAGATGGGGCGTGTCTAGAAGCGGCAGATGCGGCGACTACCAGCAAGTACACGCCCAACTTGCTGGTAGTGAAGAAATCTGCATATGATAAAAGTATGATTTTTACAAGAAATAAGCCACAGACAAAGGTAGGACATGTATGATTGCACTCAGCTGACATTAGCAAATAGCTAATGTCGGCTAATGAAAATTGCACAATGGGGGGTGACAGAAGCCCTATATTAGTGATGACCTATCCTCAGGATAGGTCACCAGCATCTGATCAGTGGGGGCCCGGCTCCTGGCGCTTCCCCTGATCATATGTTTGAAGAGGATGAGGATCTACAGTGAGTGCTGCGCCCTCTTCCTAGGACATCCTTTCAAGGACCCTTTGGACCCGGGATTTAAATTATTAGGGTTCAAATAGCCTGGCGGCTAATAAGTTCCCGTTTAAGGTCTATTTTAAAATGTAACATTTATTTTATATTCTTTAAAAAATTACGGGAAAATAGAAAAGAAAAAGAATATAAAATTCCAGTGCTATGGTGCTTGGTGACAGTAATGATTCTATTTGATTTGTTATTACTGCTTATATTTGCAGTCTCTATCCTTTGTATATCTACAACTCTGTCCTGAGGGATTGATCAAGTTGTATTGCCCTGCTTCAGTTTGACAGGAATATCTACAGCCCAAGCCTGAGATGTAGATCTCCGTCAATCCTGCATCAGAGTGGATCGAGTCTGTGTCGCTCTTATCCCTTGATTCCTCTTGAGGATAGAGCGTAACTATTTGTCTCGGCTAACCCAGTGTCTGCAGCACTCCGGGGGCCGGACTCCAAGCACACTGCACTGTCTCTAAAACCTAAACTTGCAGCTCCCCCGACATGTTTCACCACCGATGTGGCGTCTTCAGGGGCTAAGGAGCTACTAACAACAAGATCGCCATGTAGTTTGACCTTTATATATCATATGGGTGGGTCGTTGTCTAGCCATATCCCCTATGATTCGCCGGCGATCTGTTGATAGTCATAAGGATTGGCCAATAGAAATCCATTTGGTACACAGTCAGTAACGAACTAACCTGTGTTAATAGCCAGTGTGCGCCTGCGTGTGAACTTGTAACTTTACCTTATCCTCTCCGTTCCGGGACCTGTCTCACTGAGGTAGATTCACCGCACGGGCACTAAGTATAGGCGCGTGCGCACTGTTCACCACTTCGCCTGCCCACAGGTTATCCCTACTGCGCATGCCTACATACTTAGTTCGTGAATTGCTTAAAGCCCACGATACAGATGTCTATGCGCATGCGTCCACACTCAGCCATTCTTGAGATCCATTTATCCTCTCCACTTATTTCACCAGGTTAAGATCAAGGTACATGCGTCCATATTCTAATTGTATCTCTGAGGAATTCCTCCTACGCATGTGCCGCCTGTTAGTCTGTCAGTTGACAGAATTCTACAGGACTCTCCCAGACCTATGTTTTTGGGTGCATTTAGTATCCCTGTTTTTTGGAGATTTTACAGGGTGTGTTTTCACCTCCTGTGTATTAAAGGGATTTATTGCACTTATTATCCATTTCATTTACATAGGGATTTAGGCGACTTCCAGCATGTAGATGTAAATTCATGCAGTATTCCTGGATTGTTGCACTTATTATCCATTTTATTCACTTAGGGATTGGGAGAACTGCAGTATGTAAGTGTAAACTCATACAATTTTTCCAGAGAGGAGAAGGGAAAGGGAGGAAAAAGGGGTAGGGAGGGAGAGGCTGGGGATACAGTATACTCATAAAGGATGTCACAGTCATCCTATTTAGGGGAGATATTATTGCTATTATCTCAGATATTAAATTTTTGTGTCCTTCAGTATATACCAATCAAATCAATTCCCAAAGCTTATTGCTATAATACTGAATATAATGTACCCCCATATAATCCCGATCTCCACTTTGACCTATTATATACACTTTGTTCTTATATAATGCAGACTAAGGCATGCACACTGCCCTGTGGAAATCCTATAAATAACACTGATCGAGATGGTAATTGGCCAGAGCAATTTTCTCTAAAATCTTCCTTTAATTCCTTGTTTTTTATCCATTAATTTATATATACTAATAATTGAGTCTACTAGGTTTCCTTTTTATATACAAATATAATCTAATACTAGATGAATGCCGTGAATGAAAACCCTTCATTCAGTCCATAAGGACTCATCGTATTTAATCTGTCAATCCAACGGGCTTCACATTGTAACAGTTTTTTGTCTAGATTACCACCTCTTGGTCCCATGGATACCTTTTCTATTCCCCAGAATCTTAGTATCGAACTCTGGTTCCCATGTATGTATTTAACATGTCTGGCCAGAGGGGTGTCTTTATCTGTTTCAATGGTGCTTAGATGTCCAGAGATTCGACGTCTCAGCTCTTGTATGGTTTTACCCACATACAATTTCGGGCATATGCAAACTGTTGCAGTTCCTCCACCGTTCACCTGATTTGGATGTAAATACCCTCAAATTAAAGCTGACAGTCTGCAGTTAAAGTACATCTTGTTCGTTTAATTTCAAATCCATTGTGGTGGTGTATGGAGCCAAAAATGTTAGAATTGTGTTGATGTCCCAATATTTATGGACGTGACTGTATATTAAAGGGGTTCTGCAGTTTGTTTAAACTGATGATCTATTCTCTGGATAGATCAGCATCTGATCGGCGGGGGTCCGACACTTGGGACCCCCGCCGACCAGCTGTTTGAGAAGGCAGCGGCGCTTCAGGAGCGCTGCGGCCTTCTCACTGTTTACTGCAGGCCCACTGACGTCATGACTTGTACAAACTTGCCTGGGCGGGGCTAAGCTCTGTTCACTTGAATGGAGCTTAGCCGCGCCCAGGCCAGTGATACTAGTCGTGACGTCACGGCCTGCGGTAAACAGTGAGAAGGCCGCGGTGCTCCTTGAGCTCCGCTGCCTTCTCAAACTGCAGAAACCCTTTGGCCCCTTTCACACGAGCGAGTTTTCCGCACGGGTGCAATGCGTGATGTGAACGCATAGCACCCGCACTGAATCCTGACCCACTCATTTCAATAGGTCTGTGTACATGAGCGTTGTTTTTCACGCATCACTTGTGCGTTGCGTGAAAATCGCAGCATGTTCTATATTCAGCGTTTTTCACGTAGCCCTGGCCCCATAGAAGTGAATGGGGCTGCGTGAAAAATGCATTGCATCCGCAAGCAAGTGCGGGTGCGATGCGTTTTTCACTGATGGTTGCCAAGAGATGTTGTTTGTAAACCTTCAGTTTTTTATCACGCGTGTGAAAAACGCATCAAAACGCGTTGCACCCGCGGAAAAAAATTAACAACTGAACGCAATCGCAGACAAAACTGACTGAACTTGCTTGCAAAATAGTGCGAGTTTCACTGAACACATCCTGGACGCATCCGGACCTAATCAGTCTCGCTCGTGTGAAAGAGGCCTTTAAGTAGGAAGCAATATACAAAACTTCCATTATTGATCTACTACCAAATAGAAGCAAAGATATGGTTTGTAACCGTGTCAGCAGCGTTATTTTTACATCAAGTGCATATGAATATTTTGTGCATTAAATCATGAAACTTTACACAGTGCTAACAAAATTGTGTCACTGATAGAAATATGATCAAAGGATATTCTGCTCAAATAGAAACTGCGGCAAAAGCTAGAGGTTCCTATTGTTATTATCCATTAAAGGGGTTATCACATGGTTAATATAAAAAAAAAAAGAAGGAAATTCAGACATCATACAGTACAGGACAATCTCTTTCTAACAAAGCTACATAGAACTAGCTCAATACTTCACATGGATCCATAAAGCTCCCCATTCATAGGGCTCATGGGTGGCGTGTCCCTTCACAAGGGGTGTGTCCTTTCTTAGGGGGCATGTTATTAAAGGCGAGTTCACATCACCGTTTCATTTTCTTCTGATCTTTTAGAACAGAAAAAAAACTGTATCCTGTAAAAAAAGGATCCTTTTAAAAAACGGATCCTGTAAAAAAAAAAATTGATCCTGTGCATCAGTTATGCACATTTGGCATCTGTTTTAGCCATTTCCATCTGAGATCCATTTTTTTACACTGAAAAAAAGTCCTACATGCGAAGTACATGCGAATCCGTGAAACATGTCTAAAGTCAGCGCAGGCAGAGTATGTGCAAATCCATGAAACAGCTCCAAAGTCAGGGTAGGCAACAAAGAGTCAGAGTAAGGAATTGGGCAGGAGTCGGTAAACGGGCAGCGAAACAGAACAGGACTCCTTTTGCAGGGACTAGCAAGCGAGAAACACCTATTGCTCGCGCAAAGTAGGGTGTGCACTCTCTGGCCCTTTAAGAGCCCAGGAGCATGTGTGCCCTAGAAACAGACTTAGGCTCCATTCACACATGTTTGCGGATCCGCAACACACCCGTCCGGCACCCCTATAGAAATGCCTATTCTTGTCCGCAAGCTGCGGACAAGAATAGGACATGTTCTATCTTTTGCGGAGCTGCGGACCTGAAGATCGGGGCCGCGCTCCGCAAATGCGGATGCTGACAGCACACTGTGTTCTGTCCGCATCCATTCCGTCCCCATAGAAAATGAATGGGTCCGCACCTGTTCCGCAAAATTGCGGAACGAATGCGGACCCATTTGCGGATGTGTGAATGGAGCCTAAGAGGCCTAGGAGGAGAGGGCGGGCTGTGGCCTGCAGCAGAATAGCATGAGATTCCTAAAGAACGACAGATAGGCAGACAGATAAGTTTGTCATTCTGATAATTGGTTCATATAAAGGTGCTGCCGATCCCTTGTTGTCCTGTGTCCTGGATCTGTACAGGGAAGAACGATCATAGTAACATTTATTCATCTCCATTCAGTAGTGATAATTGCTGCTCTCAAATACAGCAAACAAGCAGGCAATGATCAGGAATGGATTCCCTCATTCCCAAGCACTGTTGGATCTGCTAAGCCTCTGGTTCAGATGAGCAGGCCTTATGCAGCAAGGACATGTGGCGCCGGTGCAAGCACAGCTGAAAACCGGATGTAGCAGAACTGAAAATTTAGCCGGACTGGTTATGTATCAGAAATTTAGATGTAGCACAGCCAGTAACATTGCAGAGTTAGGCCTCTTTCACACGAACATATTTTCTTTCCGTGTCCGTTCCGTTTTTTTGCAGACTGTATACGAAACTATTCATTTCAATGGGCCCGCAAAAAAAACGGAATGTACTCCGTGTGCATTCAGTTTCCTTATTGCCGTATATCCGTTCCGCAAAAAAAATAGAACTTGTCCTATTATTGTCCGCATTACGGACAAGGATAGTACTGTTCTTTGAAGGGCCAGCTGTTCCATTCCGCGAAATACGGAATGCACACTGATGTCATCCGTATTTTTTGCGGATCCGTTTTTTGCGGACCGCAAAATACATACGGTCGTGTGCAAGAGGCCTTAGTAGTGAAGCCATACCTCCCAACCGTCCCGGATTTCAGTGGCTGTCCCGGTACAGGAGAGCTATGTCCCGCTTTCTGGCAGCTGTCTCTGCGTCCATAGGAAGCAGAGACAGTTGTCTGTGTATTATGATGAAGCAGAGAGCCGGCATCGGTTCCCCGCTTCATCATTCCATTACTGAGGACACAGCTGAGCATAATTATGTGAGGGGGCACAATGTGGGGATAAATACTGTTCGGTGGCATGAAGGGGGAATAATTACTATGTGGGGGCATTAAGAGGACTGGTTGGGATTAGGTGCCTAGTTATGTTTCGGGTGGAGTTAGAGGCATGGCCTAGTGCTGAAAAAATTAGACGCGGTGCTGTTTGCGCGCCGCACAACGTGTCCCTCTTTGTTCATTTAGAAAGTTGGGAGGTATGGGTGAAGCAGTGATGACTATGTTTTGGAGATGTATTAAACATTTACTTGGTGGAGTATGAAAGCTGAAGATGTTGCACAGTCGGTGGTAACGCGGGCCTGAAGGTGTTGTGACATTGAGTGAATGGGCCCTTAATGTCCATAACCGATGGGAAAAAGAAGGCAGGAATGTTACAGATATCCTGAATTTAAATCACCTGATCACCTAGCGGCGTGATGTCACCAGGTCATTGTGGCCTGGTTGATGTGCAGGAGAATGAGCAGGACCAGCTGGAGGAGAAGAGCCATGCAGCACTTTGCGCTTGATCCGGAACCGGTTGAATAACATCAAGAAGATTTGTTTCTGCTGCCATCCAATTCCTGAAAGTGTTATTCACTACACTAGAGCTTTCCACCACAGGAAGCACTGCTGGGGCAGATTGGCCATAGGCCGTACAGGGAAATTTCTAGGTGGGCCGATGGCCAGGGGGCCTCCTCATGGGCGGCCAGTGGAAGTTTTTGGGGATGTATTTTGTGCTGCTGGCAGTATTTTGTGATGGACTGTGGTATTTGGCTCTGTTGGGTTGGTATAATGTGCTACAATGTGGTATTGCTGGCCTTGCCTTCCATCAATTTGGACCTGACTACAAAATGGGGCCACTATTAGTATTTTTTCCAGGGCCACTAAGTTTCCAGTCCGCCACTGAAGCAGTGTCTTGCTACATTGACCACTTAGGATGGGTTCACATTACTGTTTCGTTTTCCATTCTTCTGGTCAGTCAGAAGAACAGAAAACCAAAAAATAAATGGATCATTTTGAGCATCCGTTATGTTCCTTTTGCATCCGATTGAACCATTTTCCTCTGAGATTCGTTATTTTAGATGGAAGAACAAAGAACTTTTTCTTCCATCCGTAATAACGGATCTCAGACGGAATTGGCTAAAACTGATGCAAAAGGAACATAACGGATGCTCAAAATAGAGAATCTGTTTCTGTTTTTTTTTTTCTGTTCTTACGGATCAGAAGAACAGAAAACGAAACGGTGAATAAGGGCTCATTCAGACGGCCGTATGCTGTCTGCAAAAAATCTGGATCAGTTTTTTTGCGGACAGTTCAGCATGTCTGCAAAACAAATGGATTGCATTCCGCATTTTTCTGGATTCATAATGGGGTCACATCCTGATTTTCACTGACAAGTATAGGACATGTTTTATTTGTTTTACAGAGCCGTGGAACGGAAGAAAAGGACCCCATAGAAGTGAATGGGTCTGCAAAATTGCGGATCACATGCGGAAAGCAACATACGGCCATGTGAATGAGTCAAAGCCTGCAGAGTTTATCCTTAGGCCTCTTGCCCATGAACGTAAGGGCTCCGTGCCCGTGGTGCAGACCGCATGCAGATCGCGGACCCATTCACTTAAATGGGGTCCGCGATCCGTCCGTTCCGCAAAAAGATAGAACAAGTTTTATTGTTTTTGCGCGACGGAAGCACGGAACGGAACACCATAGTGCTTCCGTGGGGTTCCGTTCCGTGCTTCCGTTCCATTTTGCACCGCATCTCTGGATTTGCAGACTGCACATGGTTGGAATGCACACGGCTGGTGACCCGTGTATTGCGGAACCGCCGCATGCGGTCCACAGCACGGGCACGGAGCCCTTTACATTCGTGGGCAAGAGGCCTTAGTAAGATATCAGCGTCTCCCAGAGACATAGGGCTTTTACAGACACAGGTTGTGTAGTTGGAAACTAAAGACCAGATGTCACCATCTATAGCGCAGAATTCCTGTACCACTAAGCAGCTCCAAACTCCATGTGTCCATCAAGCATTTCTACCAGAGCACTGGAGAGCAGTGATGGTCAGTTCGCAGTGTTCGCCAGCGAACACATGCGGGCTGCCAGGGCTGCCATCAGAAATTTAGGGGCCCCTTACACAGCTCAAGGCCTGGCGCGCCCCCCCCCCCCTCCCTCCCTAGGCAAAAGCTAATTTTGCCGTCCCCCTTGACTCAGCCCATTGACCACACCCTTTAACCCGCCCCATTTTGTCAGCCACCTATTTAATGATTGTTTCATGCAACATTTTACTTGACCAGCTAATTTTAGATATTCTAGATATTCTTGGGGGTCATCTGTGCCATTTTGGCCTCAAAACATTACATGGCCCCCTACACTACATTACATTATTGACAACTGTAAGTTTTTACCTTGACTGGTGGTGGCCTAAGTGTGTTTATCAGCAGGTCTGCTCCAGTCACTGTTATGGGGGGATCTGTGGATGACACTGTTATGGGGGATCTGTGGATGACACACTGTTATGGGGGATCTGTGGATGACACACTGTTATGGGGGATCTGTGGATGACACACTGTTATGGGGGATCTGTGGATGACACACTGTTATGGGGGATCTGTGGATGACACACTGTTATGGGGGATCTGTGGATGACACACTGTCATGGGGGATCTGTGGATGACACACTGTCATGGGGGATCTGTGGATGACACTTCTGTTATGGGGCGCACACACGCCGTGGAAATATCATTACCGGCCTCACAGCTTGACAAAGGGCACCGAACTGGGCCCGAAACGTTGCTATAAGCAATAAATGTTATGAGATTATACCACTGGTAAAATAAAGATTGAATACAAAGCTACTTGTTGACTCTGATGTGCTGTCTCCGAACCACTAATATAAGCTACTTATCTACTCCTTGGGTGGAACGAACCTGTTAGGAGACGTGCACCCACAAAAGCCACTTGACAAAACGTGTGCTGAGGTCTCACAGTGATCAGAAGATACTGTTATAGAGGGGGATCTGTGGATGACACACTGTTATGGGGGATCTGTGGATGACACACTTATGGGGGATCTGTGGATGACACACTTATGGGGGATCTGTGGATGACACACTGTTATGGGGGATCTGTGGATGACACACTGTTATGGGGGATCTGTGGATGACACACTGTTATGGGGGATCTGTGGATGACACACTGTTATGGGGGATCTGTGGATGACACACTGTTATGGGGGATCTGTGGATGACACACTGTTATGGGGGATCTGTGGATGACACACTGTTATGGGGGATCTGTGGATGACACACTGTTATGGGGGATCTGTGGATGGCACTGTTATGGGGAGGATCTGTGGATAGCACTGTTATGGGGGGGATCTGTGGATAGCACTGTTATGGAGGTGGATCTGTGGATGACACATACCGTATATAGCATCTTATGCTATGTGTCATTCACAGATCCCCCTCCATAACAGTGTCATCCACAGATCCCCCATAAGTGTCATCCACAGATCCCCCTCCCCATAACAGTGCACAGATCCCCCCATAAGTGTCATCCACAGACCCCCCCATAACAGTGTCATCCACGGATCCCCCTCCCTATAACAGTGCCGTCATCCATAGATCCCCCTCCCCGCAGCTCACAGTAGTATACTTTATAAACTGTAATTGGTATCCTGCAGGCTGCAGACAGTAAGTTTAACTTTAAATCAGCGCTCATGTCTTTACTACCTTACATTCAGCTCCCTCCAGTAACAGGCAGTGCGGGCGGCAGCGCTCACTCACTGAAGTCACGCGCCTGCGCCGCCTAGTAGGAGTAGCAGGCGCATGACGTCAGTGAGTGAGCACCGCCCGCACTGCCTGCTGTTACCGGAGCTGAGTCAGTGTAAGATAGTAAATAGATGAGCGATGATTTTAAAGTTAACATACTGACACAAAAAAAAATATATGGCTCGGGACCGGCCGGGCCTCTTACTGCGGTATCGGCTTTACCCCCTCGATGGCGGCCCTGCGGGCTGCCATCTTTAGTAAGGTAGACTCACCCGTCCGGCGATGCACAGGTAGGTAAGCCCTTACCTGTGCCGGGAGCCGGTCTGAAATCAAATGCAGTCACTGGGAGCAGGCAGTTCCGAGAACAGCCCGATGAAGGCCCCGGCGGCTGTTCTCGGAACTGCCTGCTCCCGGTGACTGCATTTGATTTCAGACCGGCTCCCGCCACAGGCACAGGTAAGGGCTTACCTGTGCATCGCCGGACGGGTGAGTCTACCTTACTAAAGATGGCAGTCCGCATGTGTTCTCTGAGCGAACTGACCATCACTGCTGGAGAGTCTGATACTACTACACCCGACAAACCCCTTGTCACTATCACTAGCATTACCACTGTAATGGAAATGGTCTGAACTGTAGTAACCTTTGGTCAAGTTGTGTATGCACTGTAGCTTTAAGGCCGGACAGGTTCTGTTCTTTTTTGTCTTTCGCATGATGTTGCTGAAGAGTGCTAACCTTGAGATACAGTTACCTGCATACCTCAGTAATGCTGCCATACAATACTAATAAATAATGCCGAATATGTTGGCACTATATAAGCAACAGGAAATGGCACCCTCTAGCTTTCTAATATTTTGAATACGTCCCTTTGAGACGTCTTACGTGTTGCCATCCGCCATCGCATTTTGCAGACTAGCATTCTTCAGTCTCTTACATCTCAATAGTTTTCTCCCCAGACTTTTTCTTACTCCTATTATATAATTGGTACATTTTGTTCATTACGCCCAAAAGAAACAGAATTTGAAAAGCGGGTGGGTCTTTAAAATGAGCACTATTGTAAATAGATCTATTGGCCTTTCAGTCACACCGACACACCCTGCCATGATTAATAAAATCATCTTGGCTGCCAACCGAGCTGTCTGCTAAGTAACCAGATTTACCGACTTGTAGACAAAACGCTTACTATGCAAAGGATAATTCAACTTGCGTGATCTTCATTTAAGCCATGCACAATTCCTATTTGTTTGCAACAAGCTGATCTTTGAAACCGACTATCTCATAAAAGCCCTTCTATAAGTGCAAACCCTCATGGCACACATTACACAAGCAATGCTAAGATCTTGATATAGAATTAAGTTATAAGGTTATGTGTGGTGTGGGGTTGATTACTACTGTGTGTTTCCCATGTTGTCCCACTAGAACAGGCATGCTCAACCTGCGGCCCTCCAGCTGTTGCAAAACTACAGCTCCCAGAATGCCTGAACAGCCTACAGCAGGGCATGGTGGGAGTTGTCGTTTTACAACAGCTGGAGGGCCGCAGGTTAAGCCTCCCTGCACTAGAATGTTAGATCATATGTTATAGCTAGAGATGAGCGAATTTCATATTTTGGAATTCGTTCACACTTCGTTTGGTGGTAAAAGGTGAATTGCGTTATGGATTCCGTTACCACGGACCATAACACAATTCTATGACGGAATGCCTTTAGAATAGAATAATAGAAGTCTAAGGCCCCTTTCACACGAGCGAGTTTTCCGCGCGGGTGCAATGCGTTCACTTCACGCATTGCACGCATAGCACCCGCACTGAATCCTGACCCATTAATTTCAATGGGTCTGTGTACATGAGCGTTATTTTTCACGCATCAGTTCTGCGTTGCCACATGTTCTGTTAGACGCTGTTGTAGTCACAAGGAGAGGGCTGCAGCAGAAAGGACACACCCCAGGGTAGAGAGAACCTAGCAGAGCAATGAATAGGGAGATCTCTGGACCCATGTGAGGTACAGGGCTGGTTCTAGCTTTGTTAGAAAGAGATTGCCATGTACTATGTGATGTCTGATTTTCATTATTTACATCTGTAAGGGTCAGCCCCTAGAATACTGTTCTTTGCACAGATATCTACAATATGGTGCTACATAGACTGTAATGACTTATTTCAGCCACTAGAGGCCACTGTGGCTCTGAGAAAGAGGAAGCTGAACTGTTTCTGAGATACACTAGAGGTAGGAGGAGCCAGAAGTTCCCGAGGTTGGAGTCCTGGCTGGAGGTGGGAGTGCCCCCTGAGAGCTGTGAGAGGATGGCTGCCATGTTAGGAGCCAAGTAAAGGCTGGTGATGGGACATGGAGCCTGACTGATGGAGTCCTGAGAAGCTGGTTGTGCTGGAGACAGGCCAAAATAGACTCTGAACTGAAGTGCTGCAGCTGTGACCCAGAGAAAGAGACTGCACAGTGTGTTACAGAGGAGTGGGACCGTGTGTCCGAGACCAGTACAAGCCGTATCCTTCCTGCCAGAGCTGAAGAAGATCTGTATCTGCTGTAACCAGAGAGAGAAAGACAGACAAGCAAGTGACCGGACCTGGAGCCAGACTGCATCTTATGGGATCAAGGAGAATCTGCAGAACTGGGAGTGGCATCGGTGCTTATCTGTGATAGGTTATAGAGTCAGGGACTTAGTCAGTGTGCTGCAGAAGCGTCCCCTGGGTAGCAGGGCTAGATAGGAGTATATTAGCTGAGTGTAGCCTGGACTCTGATGTGTATACTGTGGAACGCATTTATTCTAACTCGTGTTTATGTAATCTGTGTAAACCTGTTTATACTGTTAATCCAATTTTCCGGCAGTTACATCTGGTTCTTTAATAAAGCCGGTTTTTGCTTCAGTCTCCTTGTCCGCTGTACTGTACTTGAATCCTGCTTTGCGATCTCTTCCTCCCCTGACCGCTACACATCATTCATGGCATAACCCATTTAATGACAATATAATGCAATACGCCATCAAATGACAGGTAGAAATCTACAGTTCAGTGCTGTAGAAAGCAAACAATTGTTAGTCGCAGACAAGCCCAGCCATAATTGAATTGTTTGTGTAGACATCCATATCGTCGTTTGCCGGCAGCAGACCGTGCTGTCTTAACACGCTCCATTGCTGGCAATCAATGAGTCTAAATCCATGCATAGGTCGCAATAATGCCTGCACAAGCGTCATAGACGCCTGTTCAGGACATTTTACCAATACCCCTTAGGCCCCTTTCACATGGGCGTTGTGGATTGGGGCCGGATGCGTTCAGGTAAAATGGTGCGATTTTGACACTAAAACAAGTCAGTTTTCACTGCGATTGCGTTCCATGTTTGCGTTTTTTCCGCGCGGGTGCAAAACATTGTAATGCGTTTTGCACGCGCGTGAGAAAAATCTGCATGTTTGGTACCAAGACTCGAACCCGGACTTCTTCACAGAAGTTCGGGTTTGGGTTAGGTGTTGTGTATATTTTATTATTTTCCCTTATAACATGGTTATAAGGGAAAATAATAGCATTCTTAATACATAATGCATAGTACAATGGGGCTGGAGGGGTTAAAAAAAATACTAAATAATTTAACTCGCCTTAATCCACTTGTTCGCGCAGCCCGGCTTCTTTTCTGTCTTCTTCTTTGAGGAATAGGACCTTTGATGACGTCACTGCGCTCATCACATGGTCCATCACATGATCTTTTACCATGGTGATGGGTCATTTGTCGGACCATGTGATGAGCGCAGTGACGTCATCAAAGGTCCTTTTCCTGTGCACAGCAATGAAGAAGACAGAAGAGAAGCCGGGCTGCGCGATCAAGTGGATTAAGGTGAGTTATATTATTTTTTTATTTTTTTTTACCCCTCCAGCCCTATTGTACTATGCATTCTGTATTAAGAATGCTATTATTTCCCCTTATAACCAGGTTATAAGGGAAAATAATAATGATCAGGTCCCCATCCCGATCATCTCCTAGCAACCATGCGTGAAAATCGCACCGCATCCGCACTTGCTTGCGGATGCTTGCGATTTTCACGCAGCCCCATTCACTTCTATGGGGCCTGCGTTGCGTGATAAACGCAAAATATAGAACATGCTGCGATTTTTTTCACGCAACGCACAAGTGATGCGTGAAAATCACTGCTCGTGTGCACAGCCCCATAGAAATGAATAGGTCCGGATTCAGTGCGGGTGCAATGCGTTCACGTCACGCATTGCACCCGCGCGGAAAAGGGGCCTTAGACTTTTCCTGCCATTCATCGGCACAGTGACCGCTGTGAACAGCACAGGCAGTGCAGCAATGCTGCTGGTGCCTGAAACAACCAGTGAGGAGCTTTGTTATTGGTCAGTTTCAGAGGGCTACTGGAGAATTCGACACACCATTCTCAAGTTAGGTGGGAGGCGCGCGATCTTCACTGGCGGAGTAAGCGGCCTTGCTGTGTAGAAAACTTTAGCGGAGGTCCCAGCTCTGAGACCCCCGCTGATCTCTATAAGGCCCCATTCACACGTCCGCAATTTCGTTCCGCATTTTGCGGAATGGAATTGTGGACCCATTCATTCATTTTTATGAGCCAGGCTCCGGAAATGCGGACCCGCATGGTCTAAGGCAGGGATGGGCAAAGTGTGGCTCTCCAGCTGTTGTAAAACTACAACTCCCAGTATTCCCAGTCTGCCTACAGCTATCAGCCTACAGCAGGGCATGATGGGATTTGTAGTTTTACAACAGCTGGAGAGCCCCAGTTTGCCCATCACTGGTCTAAGGGGCCACCTGCTTCAGTGCTGCTGTTCAGCTGAACGTCCGTGGAAGCAAACGGGCGGACAGTTGAAAAGCTGCACTTTACAATGCAGTGTAAGGCCCCCTTCCTGTACACATAAGGCCTCTTTCACACTTGCGTTGTCCGGATCCGGCGTGTACTCCACTTGCCGGAATTACACGCCGGATCCGGAAAAACGCAAGTGTACTGAAAGCATTTGAAGACGGAACCGTCTTCCAAATGCGTTCAGTGTTACTATGGCACCCAGGACGCTATTAAAGTCCTGGTTGCCATAGTAGGAGCGGGGAGCGGGGGAGCGGTATACTTACAGTCCGTGCGGCTCCCGGGGCGCTCCAGAATGACGTCAGAGCGCCCCATGCGCATGGATGACGTGATCCATGTGATCACATGATCCATGCGTTTGGGGCGCCCTGACGTCACTCTGGAGCGCCCGGGGAGCCGCACGGACGGTAAGTACACTGCTCCCCGCTCCCCACTACACTTTACCATGGCTGCCAGGACTTTAGCGTCCCGGCAGCCATGGTAACCACTCTGAAAAAGCTAAATGTCGGCTCCGGCAATGCGCCGAAACGACGTATAGCTTAAGGCCGGATCCGGATCAATGCCTTTCAATGGGCATTAATTCCGGATCCGGCCTTGCGGCAAGTGTTCCGGATTTTTGGCCGGAGCAAAAAGCGCAGCATGCTGCGGTATTTTCTCCGGCCAAAAAACGTTCCGTTCCGGAACTGAAGACATCCTGATGCATCCTGAACGGATTTCTCTCCATTCAGAATGCATTAGGATAATCCTGATCAGGATTCTTCCGGCATAGAGCCCCGACGACGGAACTCTATGCCGGAAGACAAGAACGCAAGTGTGAAAGAGCCCTAACACAAGTCATTACCACAGTGCTGCTCTGCAAACTGACAGCTCTGGACACCAGCAGCACTCTTCTACTGGAGCTGTAGGACCTGCCATGATGTCACCTGCAGGAGGCAGAGCAACAGCAGAGAAGAGGTGGATGAAGGACCTGCGATGACCTCACCATCATGTGACCAGAACAGGAGGCGGAGCTATGCAGTAAAGTAATGAAGAAAAAGACCAGTGATGCATGGGCAGAAGTGAAGGATTCAATGTAAGGGCCAGGGAAGTGCTGGGAGTTGAAGTCCTCTCCTCTTATACCTCCTGTTATGTAATATCAGAGTACATTACAAGATGAGGTATGAGGAGAGGACTAAAACTCCCAGCATGTCCAGCTTATTATGTAATATCAGAGTACACTACAAGAGAGAACTACAACTCTCAGCATGTTAAGACCATTATTATGTAATAGGGTACATTACAACACCCTGGATATGCTGGGAGTTGTAGTCTTTTCCTCTTATACCTCCTCTTATAATGTACTCTGATATTACATAATAACGGCTTGGATATGCTGGGAGTTATAGTCCCATCCTCTTATACGTCCCCCTGTAATGTGCTCTGATATGAAATAATAATGGCTTAGACATGGTGGGAGTTATAGTCCTCTCCTGTTATACCTCCTGTGGTAATGTGCTCTGCATTAGGGCCGGGACAATAGATAGGCGAGGGTAGTCATCCGCATAGGGCACCACTTCACTACCCATAAAGGGGGGCACACTCATGGCCGTCCAACTTCACAAGCCTCTGGCCGCTAGGCCTTAAGCCTGTGAGGCATTAAAACAGCGCAAGAAGCTGCAATTACATCAACGCAACCTCCTGCACTGGGTCTCGCATGATGACATGATCACGTGAGAGCCAGAGCAGGAGTGGTGATGACATTGGGACCGCATGCATCAGGACGCAGCAACACAAGCCACAAATAAAACTGTGGTCTGCATCGCAGACAGCGGCGAGAAAAACGGGTTTGAGGTGTTTATTTTTTTTATACTAAATGTCCGCACTGCTGGGGCACCAGGGAAGGGGGGAAGGAGATCATTATATATACTTGGCACTACTGGGGAGGAATGGAGGAGCATTATATACTGGCACTACTGGGGAACATTATATATACTGGCACTATGGGGGGGAGCATTATATATTGGAACTAGTGGGGGGCACTACAGGGGGACATTATGGTTATATTATTACTACTAGGGTACTGTAGAGGCACCTGGCACCCCATGCCGATCAGCTGTTTGAGGAGACGCTGTGCGCACGTGCCGTCTCCCTCCTCTCTTCCTGCTCACCGCTGTATGTCTATGGGACAACAGCAGTGAACAGCATGTGCCGTCTGCTCAAACAGCTGATTGGCGGGGGTGTCAGGTGCCGGACCGTTTTTTTTTACAAGATTGCTAATGTGAAGGAGGCACAATGGGCATTTCTACTCTGGAGGGGGAACAATGGGCATAGCTAATGTGAAGAGGGCACAATGGGCATTTCTACTATGGAGGGGGCACAATGGGCATTTCTACTATGGAGGGGGCACAATGGGCATTTTTACTATGGAGGGGCACAATGGGCATTTCTACTATGGAGGGGCACAGATAGGGCATTACTACTGTGAAAGGGGCACAGAGGGCATAATTACTGTGAGGGGGCACAATGAGGGCATAACTACTGTGAATAGGGCACAATGAAGGGATAAGTACTTTAAGGGGGCACAATGTGAGCATAACTACTGTTAGGGGGCACACATCTGTACAAAACTACTGTGAAGGTTGTACAATGAGGACAATACTAGTGTGAGGGGGTATGATTTTATTTTTAAGTATTAGGGGAAGAGAAAGGACCCGCCCCAGGTGCCAAACACCCTAGGCATGCCACTTAGGGCTCATTCAGACGGCCGTATGCTATCCACAAAAATGCAGATCCGTTTTTTTGCGGATTAGATGCTGACCCATTCACTTCTATGGGGCCCTATTCTATTCCACGGTTCCGCAAAACAAATGAAACATGTCCTATACTTGTCCGTGAAAATCAGGACATGGCCCCATTGAAATCTATGGGTCCGCAAAAATACTGAATGCTATCCGTTTTTTTTTGTGTATCCGCAAAAAAAAACGGATAGCATTCAGTATTTGTTTTGCGGAACCGTGGAATAGAAAAGGGCCCCATAGCGGACAGCATACGGCCGTCTGAATGAGCCCTTATGATGAGGGATACGTCTCCTCCTGCAGTCCTCTCGGAGCTGCCGTAGATTTTAGTCATTATTTAAGCCAGTTTCTGGTGTAAATTATGATGTGCCCTCGCCATGCCCCCTTTTCTGAAACTGGTGAGGGCAGTGTAAAAATGTAATGACATTTAAAAAGTTGCAAAACTAGGGTGTAGTAGGAATGATAGATTCCCCCCATTGACTCTCAGCGGTGTTGTTAATCTATATTTAGACGCTGAACACCTGCCCACTCTCACTTCTTCATTTTTCAGGGGGCCTCAGTCAAACAATCACAACACATACATTGTCTTACATGTGGACACATTCAATATGCCCTTTTTATAAATGAGAAATGTGAAGGAATATTATAGACAATATTCTGTCACGACATTTGTGCAGTGTCCATTTGGTTTATTTTACATTTAAAGAGAAGGACGTGCCACCTCTCCTGACATGTCTGTTGTAGTCACTACTTGCATTCCCCTCTAATAACAATTCTGGAGCATCTATCCTTATGACTCTGTAACAGCGGCTGCTGTATGCCGTGGTTCCCCCACTTATCGCTGCGGTCCCGGGCGCCGTGCTCAGTGGTAACCTGTGACCGGTGCTTCCATTTCACCGCTGTGGTCCTGGGCCCGGTTTCTGTAGGTGTTATTGCTTTTGAGGATTCCGCTCCACAGCTTCCACTCAGCCCTGGACACAGCATGAGTTTGGCTGGTTTTGTGTTACACTGCTCTAAGGCTGCGTTCACACGGGCGGGATTTCCGCGAGGGTGCAATGCGGTAGGTGAACGCATTGCACCCGCACTGAATCTGGACCCATTCATTTCAATGGGGCTGTTCAGATGAGCGATGATTTTCACGCATCACTTATGCGTTGCGTGAAAATCGGAGCATGCTCTATATTCTGCGTTTTTCACGCAACGCAGGCCCCATAGAAGTGAATGGGGTTGCGTGAAAATCGCATGCATCCGCAAGCAAGTGCGGATGCGGTGCGATTTTCACGCACGGTTGCTAGGTGACTGTCTATACACTGTATTATTTTCCCTTATAACATGGTTATAAGGGAAAATAATAGCATTCTGAAAACAGAATGCTTAGTAGAAGGTCAATTGAGGGTTAAAAAATAAAAAAAATTAACTCACCTTGTCCTCTTGTTCGCGTAGTTCTCCCGGTCTTTAGTTCTTTAAAAAGATGAACTATGGGCTAAAGGACCTTTGATGACGTAAGATCACATGCTCCAATCACATGGTCCATCACCGCGGTGATGGACCATGTGATTGGAGCATGTGATCTTACGTCATCAAAGGTCCTTTAGCCCATAGTTCATCTTTTGAGAAGTAAAGAAGAGACCGGGACTTACGCGAACAAACGGAGAAGGTGAGTTAATTTTTTTTATTTTTTTTAACCCTCAACTGATCACCTACTAAGCATTCTGTTTTCAGAATGCTATTATTTTCCCTTATAACCATGCTATAAGGGAAAATAATAACATCTACACAACACCGAACCCAAACCTGAACTTCTGTGAAGAAGTTCGGGTCTGGGTACCACAGTCGGTTTTTTATCACGCGCGTGCAAAACACATTGCACACGCACGATAAAAACTGAACAACGGAACGCAATCGCAGTCAAAACTGACTGCAATTGCATTCCTACTCGCGCGGGTTTGCCGCAACACACCGGGACGCATCCGGAACTAATCCGGACACGCTCGTGTGAACCCAGCCTAAGGGAAGAGTACATCACTCCCTGGGCTGTGTGGGTTAGGTCAGGTGACCTCGCTGACCAACTCTGGCTCTCCTGCATGTATTTAAGTGCCTCAGCCCCCTTCCCAGATGCCTCAGTGTCAAGGTCCTTGAGTTTACTGGTTTCTGACACTCTCGTGTGCTCCTGATCTATACTTCATTCCTAGACTCTGATTATCATCTGATCCCTTCCTGCTTTGTCTCTCCTGTTGCCAACCCGGATTGCCTGACCTGTACCCATGCCGCCTGGCCTGACCTATTGCCTGTCTGACTACGTCTCTGCCTTATCCTACAGACCAGCTGCCACTGACTGGACTGTCCAATCAGTACTGCTGGTGGCAGACTGTGCAGGGACACACCCCAACTGGTAACACCCATCTGTACCTTTACTGCAAGCTGCTGACAATCCATTCATAAACTTCTAGTAGAAATAACAGAGGAATGGCACAATATAGAGCCATAAGAATAAATGCTCCAGAATGCAAGTAGTTACTACAACAGCTATGCCAGGAGAGGTGAGGAAGGCCAGGAAGAGGAAAGGTCCTCTAAAATAATGCATCAGTCGAAGATCCTGCTGCAGTGTCCTTTAACCCCTTAGTGACCACACATACGCCTTTTTACAGCGGTCACTAAGGGGCCTTAGGCTGGGCCGCTGCTTTTTTACGACGGCCCAGTCTAAGCGCTGCACAGGTCCTCAGGGGAGCAGAGGCCCTGCTCTAACAACCCAGACCGGCTGTCTCCCATTGGCACGCCGCAAATGCGATCGCGGGGTGCCGATGTGTGTGAAGGCTGGCTGGGTTCTCGTGTAGGCCCCAGACCAGTTTTGAGTCATTTCAAGCAGGCTGCGCCTCTCTGGCCAATATCAGAATAGCACTGATATTAAAATGCAGTGCACTATAGGGATAATGCATTGCATTTTAAAATCAATCAGAATATTGTCTGTTATAGTCCCCTTGTGAGACTATTAAGTGGTAAAAAAATGCTACCACTTAATTTTATTCAATATAAAAATCCCATAAAAAAAATAATTACTGCGTCCGTAACGATTTGGACTACATAAATATCACGTAAATTATCCCCTATGGTGAACGCCATAAAAAAAAGACAGAATTGCTCATTTATTCTTAGTTGCCACCAAAATGATACCAAGAAAAAATCCAGTCCCGCAAAAATCAAGCCCTCACACAACTCCAAAAAAAGAAATAGAAAAAAAGTTATGGGTCTTGGGAAGCGGCAATGCAAAAAAGTTATTTTATTTAACCACCTCTCGTCCGCACATCGACTATAAACGTCCGGGAGGTAGTTCTATATCTCTGAATGGACGTTTCTGAACATCCATTCAGAGATTGCAGCTGCACACTAATTGTGCAGCTGCAGATCGGGTTGCCCGCTGTCAGTGACAGCAGGGCAACCCTTAGAGAAGGCAGGGACAGTTCCCAGGCGTCCCTGAGTTCTAGATCGCTGTATACACAGTGCTTCCTGTTACGGCCTGGCGGTCATGTGACCGCCGGGCCGGAGAGTGCAGGAGCTGTCAGGTCTTTCACAGATCTCGATCAGCCCTGCACTGAGGCTGTACAGCGCTGTATACCGCTGTACAGCCTCTCTGGGGGGTGTATTTACCCTGTAACTGGGGCTACTATGTCAGCCCCAGTTACAGGAGAAATCAATAGTGAAAAAAAAAAATATTTAAGTTAAGTGTCTTGTATGACCCTATGGGGGACGAAAAGTGTAAAATAAAAAAATAAAGTGTTAAAATAAAAAAATAAAAAGAAAGGTTTTACATGTAAAAAAAATAAAAAAAATCCCCCTAGTAAGGAATAAATTATTTTCTTTTTTTTTAAATAGAATTTTTTTAATAAAATGACATATTTGGTATTGCCGCGTCCGTGACGGTCGGCTCTATAAATATATCACATGATCCACCCAGTCTGATAAACACCATAAAAAAAATATGTGTAAAAAAAAAGCCATTTTTGTCACCTTACATCACAAAAAGTGCAACACCAAGTGATCAAAAAGGCATATGTCCCACAACATGGTACCAATAAAACCGTCACCTCATTCAGCAAAAAATTAGCCCCTACATAAGAAAATCGCTAAAAAAAAAAAAAAAACTCTAGCTCTCAGAACATGGACACATTAAAACAAATGTTTCAAAAATGCTATTATTGTGTAAAACTTAGATAAATAAGAAAAAGTATACATATTAGGTATCGCCATGTCCGTAACGATCTGCTCTAAAAAAATTCACATGACCTAACCCCTCAGGTGAACGCTGTAAAAATGAAGAAATAAAAACTGTGCTAAAACAACCAATTTTTTGGTCACCTTGCCCCATAAAGTGTTATGATTTTTTTGATCATTCATTATATGTACCAAAAATAGTACCAGTAAAACTGGCACCTTATCCCCTAGTTTCCAAAATGGGGTCCCTTTTTGGGAGTTTCTACTGTAAGGGTGCATCAGGGGGGCTTCAAATGGGACATGGCATCTAAAAACCAGTTTAGCAGAATCTGCCTTCCAAAAACCATGTGGCACTCCTTTTCTTCTGCGCCCTGCCGTGTGCCCATACAGCAGTTTATGACCACATGTGGGGTGTTTCTGTAAACCGCAGAATCAAAGTAATAAATATTGAGTTTTGTTTGACTGTTAAAGAAAAAAATGGATTAAAATGGAAAATCTGCCAAAAAAGTGTAATTTAAAAATTTGATCTCCATTTTCCTTCAATTCTTGTGGAACGCCTAAAGGGTTAACAAAGTCAGTTTTAAGTAACTTGAGGGGTGTAGTTTCTACAATGGGGTCATTTATGGGGGGTTTCTATTATGTAAGCCCCACAAAGTGACTTCAGACCTGAACTGGTCCTTAAAAAGTGGGTTTTGGCAATTTTCTTAAAAATTTTAAGAATTGCTTCTAAAATTCAAAGCCTTTTAACGTCCTAAAAAAATAAAAATACATTTCCAAAATGATGCCAACATAAAGTAGACATATGGGGAATGTTAAGTAATAAATATTTTATGAGGTATCACTTTCTGTTTTAAAAGCAGAGAAAGTGAAATTTTGAAAATTGCAAATTTTTGGTAAATTTTTGATTTTTTCTTAACCCCTTAGGGACACAGCCTTATTTCACCTTAAAGGGTTTCTATCACTTCATATGACATAATTAGCTGGCAGACACTAGCGATCTGCTAGTGTCTGCTCTGGCCAACCATCCTACTATAATCGAATTCTCGCGCATGCGCCGTGCGCGGCTGTATTCGGCGCATTAGAGATGTCTGAGCTCGGAGCGGTCAGACATTCAATGCGCATGCGCCGCTTCGGCGCATGCGCATTGAATGTCTGACCGCTCTGAGCTCAGACATCTCTAATGCGCCGAATACAGCCGCGCACGGCGCATGCGCGAGAATTCGGCCGCTGCGTCACACGGAGGAGGACATGGGCGGGCTGGAGGGACGTGCTGGGCGGCCGCTGTGTATGAAGGTAGACGGAGCCTCTAGGTGCTAATGACGCCCACATAGCACCTAGAGGCTCATTAGCATATTTATAAAAGTTAGTTTTTTAGCAAAACCGTTGCCCCACAAGTGATTATAGTAGGATGGTTGGCCAGAGCAGACACTAGCAGATCGCTAGTGTCTGCCAGCTAATTATGTCATATGAAGTGATAGAAACCCTTTAAGGACCAGGCCATTTTTTGCAAATCTGACCAGTGTCACTTTAAGTGCTGATAACTTTAAAACGCTTTGACTTATCCAGGCCATTCTGAGATTGTTTTTTCGTCACATATTGTACTTCATGACACTGGTAAAATGAAGTAAAAAAAAATATTTTTTTTTTGCACAAATAAATACCTAATTTACCAAGAATTTGGAAAAATTTGCAAATTTCAAAGTTTCAGTTTATCTACTACTATGATGACTTTACATTCCCCATATGTCTACTTCATGTTTGAATTATTTTGGGAATGATATTTTATTTTTTGGGGATGTTATAAGGCTTAGAAGTTTAGAAGCAAATCTTGAAATTTTTCAGACATTTACAAAAACAAAATCTTTAGGGACCAGTTCAGGTCTGAAGTCACTTTGCGAGGCTTACATAATAGAAACCACCCAAAAATGACCCCATCTAAGAAACTACACCCCTCAATGTATTCAAAACAGTTTTTACATACGTTGTTAACCCTTTAGGTGTTGCACAAGAGTTATTGGCAAATGGGGAGGAAATTTGAGAATTTCATTTTTGTGTCTAATTTTTCATTTTAACCCATTTTTTACACTAACAAAGCAAGGGTTAACAGCCAAACAAGATTGTATCTTTATTGCCCTGACTCTGCCGTTTACAGAAACACCCAATATGTGGCCGTACACTACTGTACGGCCACACAGCGGGGCGTAGAGTGAAAGGTGCGCCGTTTGGTTTTAGGAGGGCTGATTTTTATGGACCGGTTTATTTACACCGTGTCCTGTTTCAACCCCCCCTGATGCACCCCTGGAGTATAAACTCCCTAAAAACGACCCCATCTAAGAAACTACACCCCTCAAGGTATTCAAAACTGATTTTACATACGTCGTTAACCCTTTAGGTGTTGCACAAGAGTTATTGGCAAATGGGGATTAAATTAGAAAATTTCATTTTTTTGCCTTATTTTCCATTTTAACCCATTTTTTCCACTAACAAAGCAAGGGTTAACAGCCAAACAAGACTGTATCTTTATTTCCCTGACTCTGCCGTTTACAGAAACACCCAATATGTGGTCGTACACTACTGTACGGCCACACAGCGGGGCGTAGAGTGAAAGGTGCACCGTTTGGTTTTTGGAGGGCTGATTTTTATGGACCAGTTTATTTACACCGTGTCCTGTTTCAACCCCCCTGGAGTAGAAACTCCCTAAAAGTGACCCCATTTTGGAAACTACGGGATAAGGTGGCATTTTTTTGGGGACTATTTTTAGGGTAAATATGATTTTTAGTTGCTCTATATTACATTTTTGTGAGGCAAGATTACCAAAAATTGAAATTCTGAAATTTCATCTCCATTTGCCATTAACTGTTGAGGAACACCTAAAGGGTTAATAAAGTTTGTATAATCAGTTTTGAATACCTTGAGGGGTGTAGTTTCTTAGATGGGGTCACTTTTAGGGAGTTTTTACTCTAGGGGGGCATCAGGGGGGCTTCAAAAGGGACATGGTGTCAATAAAAAAGGCCATCAAAATCGGCCTTCCAGAAACCATGTCTGTCCTTTCCTTTTGCGGCCTCCCTTTTACTGATACAGCAGTTTACGACCACAAATGTGGCGTTTCTGTAAACTGCAGTATCAGGGTAATAAATTGTAACTTTTGTTTGGTTGTTAACCCTTGTTTTGTTACCGGAAAAAACGGATTGAAATGGAAAAGTGCCAAAAATAGCGGTTTTGGCACCGTTTTGTTTTGTTTTTTTAACCGTGTTAATCTGGGGGGTTAGGTCATGGGATATTTTTATAGAGGAGATTCTTACGGACGCGGCAATACCTAATAAGTCTACTTTTTTTTTACAATTATTTAGGTTTTGGACTATATTATCCTTTTTGATACAATTTCTTTTTTTTGGTATCTCTAAAGTCTAAGTGTCATTTTTTTTATTTTTTTTATCCAATTATCTTATGTGGGGGCTCATTTTTTGCGGGTTTTATTGGCAGTATTTTGGGGGCTATATGACTTTTTGATAGCTTGCTATTAAACTTTTTATTATGTAAGGTGACAAAAAAAAAACCTTTTTTTCTGGACCGTGTTAATCTGGGGGGTTAGGTCATGGGGTATTTTTATAGAGGAGATTATTACCGACGCTGCGATACCTAATATGTCTACTTTTAATAAATTATTTTTGTTTTTTTGGGTGTCTCAAGTCTAAGAACCAGTTTTTTTTATCCGATGTCAGTGCTAAATTGGGATATAAATTTAGTACTCCATGGAAGTGTGATACTCCCTGAAGCAACCGTCAATGCAGAGGCCCGGATGATCGGGGCACGTGTCGCACTGAGTGGTGGTGTCCTTCCGTATCCCCCTCCTGCGACACACTCTGCACTTTTTTTGGGTTCGTCCCTTCTTTCCAGTATGGGGGACCACACCTGGAAAGTGTTGGCCAGGGACGATCCGGGCGCCTACAGTTCCCGAGGTACTCTGGCCTGCTCTTTCCCGGTCCGAAAAGATCAGGGCCTTGAGGACTGCCTCAGAACTGGAGGAATGTCCCTGTGCTGCCAGCACTTCGGGATAGTACAAAAGAGTTGTACATGGCAACCTGTACCAAGTAGACCGCAACTTTTTTGTACCATGCCCGGGTTTTGCGCATGGCGTTATATGGCTTGAGGACTTGATCCGAGAGATCAACTCCTCCCATATACCGATTGTAGTCAACGATACAATCGGGCTTGAGGACCGTTGCCGCGGTACCTCGCACAGGGACAGGGGTGATGCCGTTACCATGAATTGTGGACAGCATAAGGACATCCCTCTTGTCCTTATACCTGACCAGCAACAGGTTTCCAGTGGTAAGGGCACGGGTCTCACCCCTGGGGATAGGTACCTGGAGGGGGTGGGCAGGGAGGCCGCGTTGGTTTTTCCGCACGGTCCCACAAGCGGACGTGGATCTGGCGGCAAGGGACTGGAACAAGGGGATACTGGTATAAAAGTTATCCACGTAAAGGTGGTAACCCTTATCCAGCAGTGGGTACATAATTTCCCACACAAGTTTCCTGGTAACACCCAGAGTGGGGGGACATTCTGGGGGTTGAATACGGGAATCTCACCCCTCGTATACACGAAATTTGTAAGTGTACCCTGAGGTACTCTCACAAATTTTGTATAGCTTTACGCCATACCTCGTCCTCTTGGAGGGCACATACTGGCGGAAAATGAGTCTCCCCTTGAACGCAATGAGAGACTCATCAACCACAACCTCCCTTCCAGGTACATAGGCCTCCATGAATTTGGCCCCAAAGTGATCGATGACCGGCCGTATCTTATACAGACGGTCATAGGCAGGATCACCTCGGGGGGGACATGCTGCATTATCGGAATAATGCAGACATTTCCGGATGGCCTCAAACCGGGAGCGTGTCATGGCCGTACTGTAAAGTGGGGTCTGGTATAGGACGTCCCCACTCCAGTAATGCCTGACACTGGGTTTCTTGACCAGGCCCATATGCAGCACGAGGCCCCAAAATGTCCTCATTTTGGCTGCACTGACCGGCGTCCAGCCACCGGGCCTGGCCAAAAAGGAGCCCGGGTGTTGAGCAATGAACTGTTGGGCGTACAGGTTCGTCTGCTCCACCATCAGATTTACCAGTGGGTCACTGAAAAAATGACAAAAAAAGTCATATTCAGTGTAGCCCACTGTGGAAATCTGGATTCCTGATTGGCCTACAAAATCAGGAATCACGGGCTCGTATCGCTCTGGGCTACACCAGACTAGTTCACCGGCAGGGTGCTCCGGTGGATTTAACTGGTGGGCCGGGAAACCAGTACGAGCCCCAGAGCTGCTCGTACTAGTGTGGGCCACAGGGTCCCTAACATGGCAGTCCCCTTGCTCCGCCTGGCGGCGTCTCCACCGCCTTGGGGGCTCATCATCATCGCTAGATGATGAGGAGGACGTGGATGACAACAGGAATGTGGGGTCATCCTCGTCCTCACTGGGACTCTCGGAGTCGGAGGCAAGCTGGGCGTATGCCTCCTCGGCCGAGAACGTCCGGCGGGCCATAGGGGAGTGTGTGTCTGCGTGTGTGTAAAACTTTATTTGGTGTGCGTGTGTGTGGGGGCACGGGTGTTCACGAACACACCCTAAAACTAACAGAAAAAAAAATATATAAACTAACTAGAAAAAGGGCAAAAAATGTGGAAAAAAAATTTCAAAACCGCTGATCAACCGTCCGAAGGATGTCACCATCACCACTCAAGATCGCTGGATGGTGATTGGTGGGGTGAAATCACACCACCATCACCATCCTGTTCCGGGTTATCGGGTCTTCAGAGACCCGAATAACCCGGAAACGCAGAAAACCGCAGGTCTGAATTGACCTGCGGTTTTCTGCGATCGCATATATGGGGGGGTCACATTTGCCCCAAGTGCCTGCTCAATGATTTGAGCAGGCACGGGGTTCCGATCACCGCACGGCGGTGATCGAAAATACACAGGGCGTACATGTACGCCCTGTGTCATTAAGTACCAGGACACAAGGGCGTACCTGTACGCCCTATGTCCTTAAGAGGTTAAATAAAGGTGAAATATATTGACTCAAATTTATGACTATCATGAAGTACAATGTGTCACGAGAAAACAATCTCTGAATGGCTTGGATAAGTAAAAGTGTTCCAAAGTTATTACCACATAAAGTGAGATATGTCAGATTTGCAAAATTAGGCCTGGTCAGGAAGGGGGCAAATGGCCCGGATGTGAAGTGGTTAAAAAAAGGGGGGGTTTTATTGCAAAAAAGTAGTAAAACGGAAAAAAAACTATATGTATTTGGTATCACTGTAATCGTAGTGACCCAGAGAATAAAGATATAGGTTATTTATACCGAAAAATTAACTCTCTAAAATGCATACCGTATTTTTCGCCCTATAAGACGCACCGGCCCATAAGACGCACCTAGGTTTTTGAGGAAGAAAATAAGAAAAAAATATTTTGAACCAATAGGTGTGCTTTTGGTGGGTTTTGAACTAATTGTGGTCTGTGGATGGCGCACTGTTATGGGGGATCTGTGGGTGACGCACTGTTATGGGGGATCTGTGGGTGACGCACTGTTATGGGGGATCTGTGGGTGACGCACTGTTATGGGGGATCTGTGGGTGACGCACTGTTATGGGGGATCTGTGGGTGACGCACTGTTATGGGGGATCTGTGGGTGACGCACTGTTATGGGGGATCTGTGGGTGACGCACTGTTATGGGGGATCTGTGGGTGACGCACTGTTATGGGGGATCTGTGGGTGACGCACTGTTATGGGGGATCTGTGGGTGACGCACTGTTATGGGGGATCTGTGGGTGACGCACTGTTATGGGGGATCTGTGGGTGACGCACTGTTATGGGGGATCTGTGGGTGACGCACTGTTATGGGGGATCTGTGGGTGACGCACTGTTATGGGGGATCTGTGGGTGACGCACTGTTATGGGGGATCTGTGGGTGACGCACTGTTATGGGGGATCTGTGGGTGACGCACTGTTATGGGGGATCTGTGGGTGACGCACTGTTATGGGGGATCTGTGGGTGACGCACTGTTATGGGGGATCTGTGGGTGACGCACTGTTATGGGGGATCTGTGGGTGACGCACTGTTATGGGGGATCTGTGGGTGACGCACTGTTATGGGGGATCTGTGGGTGACGCACTGTTATGGGGGATCTGTGGGTGACGCACTGTTATGGGGGATCTGTGGGTGACGCACTGTTATGGGGGATCTGTGGGTGACGCACTGTTATGGGGGATCTGTGGGTGACGCACTGTTATGGGGGATCTGTGGGTGACGCACTGTTATGGGGGATCTGTGGGTGACGCACTGTTATGGGGGATCTGTGGGTGACGCACTGTTATGGGGGATCTGTGGGTGACGCACTGTTATGGGGGATCTGTGGGTGACGCACTGTTATGGGGGATCTGTGGGTGACGCACTGTTATGGGGGATCTGTGGGTGACGCACTGTTATGGGGGATCTGTGGGTGACGCACTGTTATGGGGGATCTGTGGGTGACGCACTGTTATGGGGGATCTGTGGGTGACGCACTGTTATGGGGGATCTGTGGGTGACGCACTGTTATGGGGGATCTGTGGGTGACGCACTGTTATGGGGGATCTGTGGGTGACGCACTGTTATGGGGGATCTGTGGGTGACGCACTGTTATGGGGGATCTGTGGGTGACGCACTGTTATGGGGGATCTGTGGGTGACGCACTGTTATGGGGGATCTGTGGGTGACGCACTGTTATGGGGGATCTGTGGGTGACGCACTGTTATGGGGGATCTGTGGGTGACGCACTGTTATGGGGGATCTGTGGGTGACGCACTGTTATGGGGGATCTGTGGGTGACGCACTGTTATGGGGGATCTGTGGGTGACACTTATGGGGGATCTGTGGGTGACACTTATGGGGGATCTGTGGGTGACACTTATGGGGGATCTGTGGGTGACACTTATGGGGGATCTGTGGGTGACACTTATGGGGGATCTGTGGGTGACACTTATGGGGGATCTGTGGGTGACACTTATGGGGGATCTGTGGGTGACACTTATGGGGGATCTGTGGGTGACACTTATGGGGGATCTGTGGGTGACACTTATGGGGGATCTGTGGGTGACACTTATGGGGGATCTGTGGGTGACACTTATGGGGGATCTGTGGGTGACACTTATGGGGGATCTGTGGGTGACACTTATGGGGGATCTGTGGGTGACACTTATGGGGGATCTGTGGGTGACACTTATGGGGGATCTGTGGGTGACACTTATGGGGGATCTGTGGGTGACACTTATGGGGGATCTGTGGGTGACACTTATGGGGGATCTGTGGGTGACACTTATTGGGGTCTCTGGATGGCACTATTATGGGGATCTGTGTATGACAGTTATGGGGGGGATCTGTGTATGACAGTTATGGGGGGGATCTGTGTATGACAGTTATGGGGGGGATCTGTGGATGACACACATATATAGCATCTTATGCTATGTGTCATCCACAGATCCCCTCCATAAACAGTGTCCCTGTAGTGAATGACCCTCAATAAAGGGGGTGGGGGTCGCATCTGCTTTTATAATGACAGCGGGGCCCGTGCAGTGACTGTATTCTACTACACGGGCCCCGCTCACTGTATAATCGTATCTGTAATAGTTAATTATGTATATACCGGTAATCGCATAATCAGCGCTACTTACAACTACAAGCGCTCGGTAGGTAGCAGAGAGGAGGGAGGAGGCAGGCCGGGTGTCACGGCTGAGGATGGGGGAAATCCTCAGCCGTGTGGAGCCCGGTGATGTTACGGCTGCTTGGCCATGAAGACAGGATTAGGGAGCAGGTCACCTCCTAAACGCATCCCTAACCTGACCCTGGCTCCTAGCTACATGAGCCAACCTTGATGGTAGGAGGGCTCATGCTCCGGAACCTAGAAGTCCCTGCTAGCCCTCAAGATGACCCTAAGCTAGGAGCTGAGTAAGACAGCCCACTCCTCCTAGACACGGAGGAGCAGGAGTCTCAACGGCCAAGCTGCAGGAAAAGGGGAGACATAAACAGCTCTATGGATATGGCAGGTGAACAAAGAGTTCCACCTACCTGCCACAGCCTTGCTGACTGGATCCCTGTGTAAGCAGGGTGCAGATCACAAACGCATCCCCACACAGGAACCCAGATCCATAGCTGCACAAAATCACATATAAAACATCACACGGACATCACACATAACTAGAAATAACTTAAAGCGACATTATGGTTATGACCACAGGGGTGGCTCTTACTGGCAGGTAATAAAGACATGAGGCTGCTCTCAGCTAAGCATGGCTGAAGCAACCTGCAGGCCTGCAAAAGCAATGAGGCTTTATAGGCCAAGAAGCCACACCCCACAGTCGGACACACCCAGTGCACACACACACTAGGAAGGAGATTAACCCTTCCAACACCAGGGAAGGGAAAACACCACTTAAAGGAGATGTGCACACAATAACATAAAAAGGAAGTGCACACATACACACATAACACAAAACCGCATGCACAACGTAGCGAGCTGCAATGGCACAGCTCAGCCTGCTACGCTGCCACATACACACTGTTGCCAGCGGCAACCACAGGTGAGGCAAATACCACAGCCCTCACCTGTGATTGAACACCAAAGAGAACCGCTGACAACCGCATGCGGTTCAGGAGTCACGGTCATAGCCATGGCCGTGACACCGGGAGGACGGGCGCTGGCAGCGTGAGTCACTACGTCATGCGCCCACGCCGCCTGCTTCACTCATAAAGTGGGCGGTGCAGGCGCGTGACGTAGTGACTCACGCTGCCAGCGCCCGTCCTCCCGGCCTGCCTCCTCCCTCCTCTCTGCTACCTACCGAGCGCTTGTAGTTGTAAGTAGCGCTGATTATGCAATTACCGGTATATACATAATTAACTATTACAGATACGATTATACAGTGAGCGGGGCCAGTAGTAGAATACAGTCACTGCACGGGCCCCGCTGTCATTATAAAAGCAGATGCTGGCCCCAGCCTCTCCTCCCTCACAGCTGATACACCCGCCGCTCGGCATTGCGGCGGGTGTATCATTGAAAATTCAGCAAAATCAGCAGCTTTCGCCCCATAAGACGCACTGCTATTTTTACCCCACTTTTGGGGGGGAAAAGTGCGTCTTATAGGGCGAAAAATACGGTAACTTAAAAACACAGTGGCAGCATGGGTGTAGGAAGCGGGGGGGACGGATTCCCCCCCAGGAAATAATGCGGGGGGGACAGGTTTGGTCAAATCCCCCCCCAGGCCAGCGGCAGTGTGTGCGGCGGGGGCGGGGCAGGCACTGAGATGAGCACTTCCATTGTGGAAGCGAAGCGCTCATCTCCATGGTGATGTGTTTCTGTTTGTATCGCTGTCCTCAGGACAGCGATACAAACAGAAGGCTGTGCGGAGGAGCAGGGCAGGGAGGTGTGTCCCTTTCCTGTTCCTCTGATAGGCTGCCGGCACTACTAGGCCGGCAGCCTATCAGAGGCCGGCGTAGGCGGCGCGATGACTTCATCGCGCTGCCTGAGCCGTACAGCGCTGGAGTCGGGACACAGGCCGGAAGAGGCCTGCATCGCATCGCTCCAAAGAGGTAAGTATAAGTGTTATATATTTTTTTTTAACTATATACAATACATTTTTTTACTGGCACATAATGGGGGGGCCCTGGTATTACTGGCACATGATTGGGGAATTTGGGGGGGCCCTGGTATTACTGGCACATAATGGGGGGGGGGCCTGGTATTACTGGCACATGATTGGGGGGCCCTGGTATTACTGGCACATGATGGGGGGGGGGTCTGGTATTATTGGCACATGATTGGGGGGGGCTGGTATTACTGGCACATGATTGGGGGGGCTGGTATTACTGGCACATGATTTGGGGGGGTCTGGTATTACTGGCACATGATTTGGTGGGGTCTGGTATTACTGGCACATGATTTGGGGGGGAGTCTGGTATTACTGGCACATGATTTGGGGGGGGGGTCTGGTATTACTGGCACATGATTTGGGGGGGTCTGGTATTACTGGCACATGATTTGGGGGGGCTCTGGTATTACTGGGACATGATTTGGGGGGCCCTGGTATTACTGGCACATGATTGGGGGGGTCTGTTATTACTGGCACATGATTGGGGGGGTCTGTTATTACTGGCTGATGAGAGGCGCCGGGGGGGCTGATGAGAGGCACTGGGGGCTGCTATGAGGCATGGGGCTCTTATCTGAGGTCTGATTGGGGGTCATTCATATTGGGGTCTGAGCTGAGGTGTGATCTGAGGTCTTATTAACTTTGGGGATCTTATTGGGGCTGTTAGCTGAGGTCTGATTAACATTGGGGGTCTGATTGGTGGTCTGACCTGAGGCGTAATGGAAAATATTTTTTTCTTATTGTGCCCACTTCCAGCCCGGAGCCCAGCTGCCCAGAGCACTGATCCGGAGCAGCTTGGAGAAAAAGGCCTCACAGTCTCCCACACTCCTTCTGCCCGCCAGCCAGCACCCCTGAGTCTTCAGAACTGTAAGTAAATTATATATAATACCCGGCGAGCAAAAATGCTGTTCCCCCCAGATTTTTGGGGGTTCCTACACCCATGAGTGGCAGTATTGCTATTTTTCCCATCTGCCTCCCAGAAAAAGTTTATAAAAGTTAATCAGAAAGTTATGTGTACCCCAAAATGGGAGCATTAAAAACTACAACTTGTCCCGCAAAAAACAAGCCCTCATAAAGCTATATAGACGGAAAAATAAAAAAGTTATAGCTCTTAGAGCGCGACGATGAAAAAAGGAAGAAAAGCGTGTAAGGGGTTAAAGGGATTCTGTCGCCAGAAAATTCACTGAGAAGGCACAGTGCCTTGTAGGACTAGCTCAGTAGAATGTAATAATACCTTTCACTTTAGTGATCCCTTCCTTCATTCTGGAGAATAATTTTATCTATATTCAAATGAATAGTTAAAGGGGTTATCCAGGAAAAGATATGTATGACTTATCCTCAGGATAGGCTATTAGTATTAGATCTGTGGGCGTGCGACACCTAGGACCCCTGCCGATCAGCTGTTAGAAGAGGCCTTGTGCTGAACTGCAATACCAAGCACAGCCACTATACAACGTACGGCGCTCTCCTTGGAATGCAACCGTAAGCCTGCATTGCTCACAAGAGCTCCAGTGAGCGTAGCGGCCCCCTGAAACAGCTGATCGACTTGGACCCCCCGCTGATGAGATAATGATGATCCATCCCAGGGATCAGCAACCTCCGGCACTCCAACTGTTCTGAAACTACAACTCCCAACTTCTCTGGGAGTTATGAGAACAGCCGAGTAAGTTTGCATGCTGGATGTTGTAGTTTCACAGCATCTGGAGTGCCGAAGGTTGCTGATCGCTGATCTATCCTAAGGATAAGTCATCATTATCTTTTCCAGGATAACCCTTTTGAGGGCAGACCTAAGCGATAGTTCCTGGATAGTCAGAGTACTAAGCCACACAGCCACCCTCCTTTAAAATATATATATATATACTGTATATATAGTATCATATTATTAATTTCCATATTTTTACCTGTAAGGTGGTAGAATTTCCACTTAGTGCTGTTGTTCAGTAAATAGAATTTCTTTGAGTAAATTTCAAATTTTTGTGATTAGACGGGTATCAAAAAACGTTCATACAATCCAAATGTACAAAGAGAAGAGCAGAGTTGATGAATTTTATTTTCTCAAATGGCTTCAAAAATGTACAACTATAATGCAATGGCGCCACCTAGAGGAAATGTATAAAACATATACACTAGAACGAGGCGCAATCAGACAGGTGAAGACATTAGGTTTTTTCTTTTTTACAAAATGTTAGTTTTTTTTAAAATATCTATGCATCCATTCTGTTAGTACCGCTTTCTATATGCTTTATGCTTTACAGTGGCCCTTGAAAATTTCTGAATCTTTCAGACTTTTCTATATTTCTGCATAAAACTTCGTCAGATTTTCACACAAGATAATGAAATAAAAAATGAGTCACAAATATTAGACTTTGTCATTGATTTATTGAGAAAAATGGTCCAATATGGCATGTCTGTGAGTGGTAAAAGAATCGAGCGGGTTTTGATTTTTATTCTGTTACGGCGCTCACCGCATAGGAAATATTTTTTAATAGTTCACACTTTTTCGGGCGTGGCGATATGTAATATGTTTATTTTTTATTGTTTGTAAATTTTATATGTAAAATTGGGAAAGGAAAGGAGGCGATTTAAACTTTTAGTATTTTGGTGTTTTTTTTTTTACTTTTTATTTACTATTAGCCTCCTTAGTGGCTATAACCCTTGTCCTATTCACCCTGATAGAGCTCTATTAGGGGGAATAAGACCTCACACTCTCCCTGCTGTCCTGTGCTTTGTGCACACAGCAGCAGGGAGATTACCATGGCAGCCAGGGCTTCAGTAGCGTTCTGGCTGCCATGGTAACCGATCGGAGCCCCGCGATTACACTGCTGCCACTGCCACCAATGGAGGAGGGGACCCTGTGGCCACTGCCACCAATGAATATAAAAATGGGGGGGCAGGGTGTGTCTGTGGCCACTGCGCCGCCAATGATACTAATACAGGGGAAAGGGTGGGGGGGGGGGGCGCACTGCGCCACCAATGAATGTAATTAATACAGTAATTCAAGTATAGCAGGGAGTGGGTGCCGGCAGAGGTATCACATACCCGGCCTCAATAACAGGGCATGCCATCCGCCGAATCGCGCCAATTAACCCGTCAGGTGTGCCGGTTCAGCGGATCGCATGCCCTGTTATTGAGGCCGGGTGCCGGGTATGTGATACCGCTGCCTACACTTGAATTAATGTGTTTCACATTCATTGGTGGCGCAGTGGCCACAGCCCCTCCCCTCCTCCCTGCTATCTGCCCATTGGTGGCAGCTGCAGCCGTGTCACAGTGGGGAGGGAGGGACAGACTCCCTGCTTCTCCACGGTGCTAGTGAAGAGAACATGGCATGTGCTGAGAGCGGCGCGTGCCATGTTCTTTAACTGATACTAGGCTGCGCAGCCTTGTATCTGTAAATAGTAAGACCCGGTATCGTATCGATCCGGGTCTGAAAGTATCAATTGGGTATCGATACTTTGATACCCGATGCAACTGAACATGAGATCAATCATAGGCTTCAACAAGTGAGTGAAATGATTGTTCAGATCATATTCAGCTTTTGGGCAAACTTTTTTTTATGCCAAGAGATGTGCCTATCCTTGTAAATGCGTGCATCTATAGTAAAACTATTTCTTGGTTGCACTCAGAGCCGGTTCCATCATTGCATTGCTGCCGCATTACCCGGCACGGCACTGCTAGGGACCACTGCCTCGCACGCCACAACATTACTAACACCAAGGGCACCCCAAACCACCAGCAGGCAGGAGACCATCACCAGGCTGTGACCCGAGAGGAAGAAAGAGAGCGCCCCTCTCACTGTGCAGCGACCCAGGGAGAGCTGGAGGATTGCCTCCGTGAGTACTACTACCACCATCACCAACCATAGACACCACTCTCAACCTCTCCACCTCGTGCCTCCCCTGTCAGCTGCTGCTTATGGACATGAAATATCTGAACTGAACAATAGACTAAGGGTACTTTCACACCAGCATTATTCTTTTCTGGTATTGAAATCCGGTAAAGGGTCTCAAAACCGGAGAAAAAAGGATCAGTTTTGTCCTAATGCATTCGGAATGGAAAGCAATCCATTCAGTATGCATCAGGGTGTCTTCTGTTCCATCCCTTGTATGGTATTTGACCTGACAAAATACCGCAGCATACTGCGGTATTTTTTCCAGGCCAAAATCCCGGAACAGTACCGCACTTGCTGGATCCGGCATTCATTTCCATAGAGATATATTAATGCCAGATCCGGTACCAAGTGTTCCGGAAATTGCCGCATTGCCGGTTTTCTGGTCTGCGCATGCGCCGGGCTTTTGATCTTTGAAAAAAAAATTATACCGGATCCGTTATTCCGGATGAGACGGATCCAGTATATCACCGGATCCGTCTAACTGATCCTGAAAAAAAAGCTATCCGTTTGTATACGGCTTGCCGGATCCAGCAGGCAGTTCCATTGCCAGGACTGCCTGCCGGATTCTAACAATGTTAGTGTGAAAGTACCCTTATACATTCATATGAAACTAATGTCATCCCAATCACCAAGAATATTGGTCAGGACGCTAATTCCTATGTCCACCATCATATTATGTCACCTACCTATGGAGGCTTCCTGTATAGTCCTGGATTTTGGATCAAAACAGGTTTAGCACCCCATAAAATTACATCGGACCAGAACCCCAATAGAAGTGTGCCAGCCACAGAAGCCACCATAGAAGTGTGACAGCCACAGATGCCACCATTGAAGTGTGCCAGCCACGGATGCCACCATAGAAGTGTGCCAGCCACAGAAGCCACCATAGAAGTGTGCCAGCCACGGATGCCACCATTGAAGTGTGCCAGCCACGGATGCCACAATTGAAGTGTGCCAGTCACAGAAGCCACCATAGAAGTGTGCCAGCCACCGATGCCACCATAGAAGTGTGCCAGCGACCGATGCCACCATAGAAGTGTGCCAGCCACGGATGCCACCATAGAAGTGTGCCAGCCACAAATGCCACCATAGAAGTGTGCCAGCCACAGATGCCACCATAGAAGTGTGCCAGCCACAGAAGCCACCATAGAAGTGTGCCAGTCACGGATGCCACCATAGAAGTGTGCCAGCCACAGAAGCCACCATAGAAGTGTGCCAGCCACCGATGCCACCATAGAAGTGTGCCAGCCACGGATACCACCATAGAAGTGTGCCAGCCACAAATGCCACCATAGAAGTGTGCCAGCCACTGATGCCACCATAGAAGTGTGCCAGCCACAGATGCCACCATAGAAGTGTGCCAGCCACAGAAGCCACCATAGAAGTGTGCCAGCCACTGATGCCACCATAGAAGTGTGCCAGACACGGATGCCACCATAGAAGTGTGCCAGCCACGGATGCCACCATAGAAGTGTGCCAGCCACGGATACCACCATAGAAGTGTGCCAGCCACGGATGCCACCATAGAAATGTGCCAGCCACAGAAGCCACCATAGAAGTGTGCCAGCCACAGATGCCACCATAGAAGTGTGCCAGTCACAGAAGCCACCATAGAAGTGTGCCAGCCACGGATGCCACCATAGAAGTGTGCCAGCCACGGATGCCACCATAGAAGTGTGCCAGCCACGGATGCCACCATAGAAGTGTGCCAGCCACGGATGCCACCATAGAAGTGTGCCAGCCACGGATGCCCCATAAGGCCGTTATCACACTGTCAGTGTTTGATCAGTGACTTCCATCAGTGATTGTGAGCCAAAACCAGGTGCGGGTCAGAAACACAGAACAGGAGGAAATCTGTCCATTATACCTTATATCTAAGTAGGCTTCACTTCTGGTTTTGGCTCACAATCATGATGAAAATCACTGATCAAACACTGACAGTGTGAACACAACCCAACAATGCACAAACCACATATACCCCCATAAATACACAGAAACCATATATAACACTCTCCAAAAACTGTAAATTGAGATATTCTGTGATTTTGTGATAAAGACAGAATCCATTTGATGTCAACAGAAGAAACATGTCTAAAATCGTGTTCCTAGGGGCAGTGGAGTACTGACAAGTAACGACCAATCAAAAAGCAGCTTTCATTTTCCTAAGGCAGACTACAAAATGAAAGCATCAACGTGATTGGTTCTCATGTTTAACTGCAGAAGGTTTGACGTGCGCTGGCGCGTCTAGCCTCGTCCTATGGCTGCGCAGTCTAGGACAGGGTTAGCGTTCTGTGAGGCGGAACCGAAAGTCGCGAGGATCGTTTCCTCCGGAAGACATCGCCGGTGCACTGTACCAATGTGAAGCCGCTGCTTTTGGTTTTCACTTCCTGGATCGGTCGTGTCATCAAGCCGGCGAGAGGTGAATGTGCTGGGTGACGGGGCAGCGGTATGTGAATAGTTAATAGCCGCTCCGTTATGGGGGAAGGGTGGTGTTGTGTGCTGAGAGCCGGGCACCTCCTGGCAGAGAGGGCAGTGTGCAGAAGGAAGGTCACAGGAGGCAGCCTCACCCGCTGGGCACATTGTCAGAGCATGGCTGAGGCGGCCATAGTCCTACTGCTGCCCTTCTAGGTAGACAGGGGCCCTTCGCCCGAGGGGTAGATTGGCATTAGTACATTTACTATACTGATGCGGGAAGTGTTTCTCTGCTGCTCTCTGTATATTGTTTCATTGTTTGATGCAGTTTGTGTTTTAGAAATTTCTCTATTCTGATAAATGTTGCGCTTTTGTGTAAAAGATCCCGATTCAAGTGTATAAATACGCAGGGAAAATGGACGTTCACGGCAGGAAGCAGAAGTGGCCCTCAAGGACAGCGGGGAGATGCGTGTGATGCATATCTATAAGGGGCGGCTCACCTAACCATCTGTTCTATGGGTCTTGTGGATTGGTAGCTGCGCTTTAGGATTGCTGTTGGTACTGAGGCTAAAGCTGCCCATATACCGTTACCCCAGTGATATAATGTGTATGTGGTGGCCGATGTATCGGGCATGTAAGAATTCAATCTGCCTGATCCTTTAGTTTATTTGAGAGTATCCTGCTGTCCGCATCCGGCGCAAGTTCTGTGGCGCCGCTAAAAAGATAAAACCTGTCCTATTCTTGTCTGTTTTGTGCACAGGGATGTGACCTTTTTATTGAAGTGAAAAAGAAAATGGCAGCATTCGTACGGCCAGGAGTTGTGGTTTAGCAACAGATGGAGGGCCGCAGGTTGGGCATCCCTGCTCTAGAGCCCCTTCATTCTGGAAATCGTGATGGTTCAAGCACAGAGACTCATTCATTTCTGTGACCGTTTTGGATCCCCTTTCCTCTTCACTGCCTCCTTCTCTGAGGGGTTGGTCAGTGATGGGCCCCCCACCCAGAACTGTGAAGGGTGAACCTTCCGTATAGTTACAAGAAGGTTTCGTTTTTGCAGAGTACACTTGACTGCATTAATGAGGTCAAAGTCTGCAAGTCCCGTTCTTCCGCCTACAGATAGAGGGCAGACAGGTGGTATATCTGCAGGAGGAGGGGAGCGAGACTCAGGTCCCAGAAAATAATATGTCCCTAAGCTCCAGATAGAGGAGACCTCCAGAGCCTCTGTAAAAAGCCAGCAGATAGACCTGGTGGGCTGTCATGAACACTGTCATGCAGCCTATGTGCGTTGGTTCTGATAAAGTACAACGTTCTGTCTTTTCTGAATGACGCGTTTCTGGTCGGCCTCATACAATGGAGCTAGCATTTTCAAGAGTAAAATAATGGAACTTTTATGTTTTTCTTTTTCAGAAAATGGTCCACGCAGAAGCCTTTTCTCGCCCTTTGAGCAGAAATGAAGTTGTGGGCCTCATCTTCAGGTTGACCATATTTGGAGCCGTCACCTATTTTACCATTAAATGGATGGTAGATGCCATCGATCCCACCAGGAAGCAAAAGCTTGAAGCCCAGAAGCAGGTAAGAGCTTTATGATTGATGTCTACTGGGCTCATAAATGAGATATTAAAGCCGATAACTGCCTAGTACGTACAGAAGTAGCTGAAAGAGCTCAGCCGTTTCCAGCACTCTCCATAGACTCCTATGGAAACTGCTACAAGCACTCGCAGTAGAAATGCAGGCTAATCTAATCCAATTTTGGCCTTTAGAACGGCAACTGGGAACTTGGGACCACCATTCTTGGAATCGCCAGGTAGTTGGACCTCACCGATCAGACACTTTTGGCATGTTGTACATCTCACTTTATGAATGTACATCTGTCTTTCAGCTGTACTATGTAGATCCTGTGCTTTTGGCGACTTTTTCACTTTGCGTCACTCGGGCGCAGATCAGATCTGTGTAGATTTCTTACCCAAATTGTCTTATAGGAGTCTGTAGCAGTGTAAAAATCACCTGTCTCCTCAGGTTTTTTATTAGTATTGACCTTAGTAATGTAAGGTTGACGTCAGGCAGCCGTATTTTGGAGGTCAGTATTGTGAACAAGCTCATTTGCTGTTCCATAAATTGGAGGTTTGGTTCCCTTTGTACCTCCATTTTGGAGTGTCACAAAGCCCAAGGGAAGCATGTGCTATTAGTTAAGTGGGAGTAACAATGGCCTCCGATAACATTTCTGGTACTGCCACAAACAGTGGAAACTCCACAGTGTATCTGGCAAAGTCGTGGGTGATGCCAGTTACAATCACTAGGACCCCAGCAATTCCATGAATGGGGGCCCCATGTTCCCTGTTGCCGTGCTGAAACCTGTCTGACATGGGATTAGATAGCCTGCATTTCTGCTGTACTGGCCCGTAGCAATGCCCATAATAGTCTATGTTGGAAAAGGTTTAGCTCTCTCATCTATTTCCATTTGTGTTGATTTTTCCGTGAAACCGTTTTGCCCCAGATGGCACCTCCTGCGTTGCACAGGAAGTCCACAGCTGATACCCGCAACTTGAATTGACATTCTGCTGATTTAAAGGGGCTGGCCGCTGTCTGGTTAGTCTTGGTCAGCGTGTTTGTAAGATTATATTGCTCTTACTCTTATAGATCTTCATTAGGTATGCCCCCCCTGTTGGCCAAGTCTCTTGTGCTGTCCACACAGAGGTCCTGTCGATAAAATGGTGGCTGATGGAGGGTCATGTGACCAGACAAATCACTCCTTCATTCAATTAAACCACACCTGCCACCTGCACTTGCACTGTAGGGAGTTTAGCGCAGGTGCAGTGCGTTTGAATGGCGGAGGCTGAGTGATGTGATCAGCCGCCATCTTATAGACAGGACCTCTATGAGGACAGCACAGAAGATTTGCCGAACAAGGGGACATAGCTTCTGAAGTATAGCAAACGGCATAGAATATCAACAAAGGCTATATTAGTAAGTGCCATATAGCCATCTTACCTACACATTGGTCAGTAGTAGTTAGAAGGTGGCCAAACCCCTTTAAAATCTGCACCACCGGTCAAGTTATGTGCGGACACTTTCCACACTGTAGATTACATATTTTTTTATTCTCATCCACTTGTTGCTACTAAAAATGCTGTGTCTTTTCCTCTTAGGATTCCTCTATACACGGTGTTTACGCAGTGTAAAGGGGTTGACTAGGAACAAGCACTGACATTCTGCTAGGATTTGCCATCAGTTGTTGTCAGATGGCCCTGAGCCCACACTGATATTCATAGTAGCAGCATACAGGTAAAATATCGTGCAAAAGTCCATTTATTTCAGTAATGCAAATTAAAAGGAATTGCATTAATGCAGCTTAAAATTAGAATTTTGTGAAAAGGTTCAATATTCTAGGCTCAAAGTGTCACACTCTAGTCAGATAATTAATCCATACCCCCTGAGCAAAGGGGACCTCAAAATTGTGACTTTGGGGTTTCATAATTATCCAAATTATAACAAAGGCTTGAAATATCTCGCTTTGCATGTAATGAGTTTATCTCATATGTTAGTTTCACCTTTTAAGTTGCATTACTGAAACAAATGAACTTTGCACGATATTTCAATTTTTCGAGTTTCACCTGTACATATGAGGATGCCATATCGCCATCTCCTTTCCACCCTGGTGAGCGTTTTCTGGAGCAGCATAGGTAGACTGCGTAGATGTAGCAGCACCGCACTTATCTCTATCTGTTGCACTTCGTCCTGGTGATCAGCTGGGATCACAATAGTTGGGCCTAAAAAAAGTATTTACGGAAATAACCCCTTTAATATTTACAATGCAGGAATAAGTGGAGAATAGTGACCGTCAATTTTGACAACCCCAAGTTTGTCGTTTCTGAGGTGTTAGATGCTGTATATTGCAGGTTTCGTTGGAATTCTTACTATTTCTGTCATTGCTATTCTGTCATTCAGGCCGAGAAGCTGATGAGACAGATTGGGGTGAAGAACGTAAAGCTAACAGAATATGAAATGAGCATCGCCGCCCATCTTGTCGATCCACTCAGTATGCAGGTAACCATGTTGTTCATGCTGCGGAGAAGTAATTCTTGGCTAGTTTTGTTGTATATAGCTCCATTTTATTAAACATCGAGCTGTAATGGGTCTTCAGGTCTCCCAAATGAACATGGTTGAAGTAAGTCATTTGACAAAAATAAGAAGATGCTTGTAATGAATCTCAGAAGGTTTATGGAACGTTTACACATACTATAACTACTGGGTTTTTAGTTTTATAAGATGCATTCCCCCCCCCCCCTTCCCCCCCGACAAAAGTGTAGAGGAAAAATGGCAGTGTGTCTTATAAAGTGAGTATAGCAATCCAGGGGTGGGATTTTGACATCTTATTGTTACTAATGTGCACTTCCATTATGGAAGCACCCATTAGTACAATAGGTCAGGGAAGTGGGGAATGTACTGGCTTTACTCACTGCTTGGTCTTCTTCTCCGGGCACCACACTGTTCTGTGTCCTGATAGCGTGTTACATCAGGTCACAGTGCAGCGCTGCTGGACCTCCCGAGTGGCAACGCCGTCCAGGGCAGGAGCGGTGAGTTGTTTTATTTAATTGTCCGATAAAGATTGGGGGTCTCATCTGAGGTCTGATGAAAAATATTTTTTTTCCCCTCTAAAACCTGAGTGCGTCTTATGGTCACGCAAGCCTTATAGAGCTAAAAATATGGTATTTTAAAGGTTATTTGGCATTTTATATTAATGGCCTATACTTAGTATAGGCCATCATTGAGCCGGACAACAAGGCAGTAGTGCTCACTAGAGTGCCTTTCCTCTTCACTCCTGTACCCGATCCTGTTCATGTACATGGGTATGTGTCTGGTACTGAGCATCGACTCCTTTTAAAGGGAACCTGTCACTCGGATTTTGGGTATAGAGCTGAGGACATGGGTTGCTAGATGGCCACTAGCACATCCACAATATCCAGTCCCCATAACTCTGTGCTTTTATTGTGTCAAAAAAACTATTTTATAGATATGTAAATAAACCTTAGATGAGTCCTGCCTCCTCCATGCTTGAGAGACGAGTCCAGCGTTCTCTGACTCTGAGCCCAGCCATGCCCACTGTGAAGGAGCCCGGCACCGCCCCGCATCCTCCGAATCTCCTCCTTGCTCCCCGACGTCACAAAGCTAGAGCGCCGTGAGCTAGCGCATGCGCAGTTCGTTCCCTGAGGCTGATGCCAGCACAGGGAAGGAACACTATGCCGACACTGCGCATCGCGAGATTACGGCGCTCTAGCTTTGTGACGTCGGAGAGCAAGGAGGAGATTCGGAGGATGCGGGCGGTGCTGGGCTCCTTCACAGTGGGCGTGGCTGGGCTCCGGAAACGTTAGTAGCCTCATTTAGATAGATAGATAGATAGATAGAGATATAGAGATAGAGATATATAGATAGATAGAGATAGATAGAGATATATAGATAGATATATATATATATAGAAAAAAATAACCAGCAGCACCACCAAGCCAGGAAAAAAAAGTAGAGAGGGTGCAATGTCCAAGTATGGTAACTGGTGCTTACCCACAAATATGGAACAAAGAAATCGGACTGCACTCCAGTTGAATCCTCCGTGAAAAAAGGTTTATTCACCCATAGGTGGCACAAGCGACGTTTCGGCTCGCAATGAGCCTTTCTTGAGAAAGGCTCATTGCGAGCCGAAACGTCTCTTGTGCCACCTATGGGTGAATAAACCTTTTTTCACTGAGGATTCAACTGGAGTGCAGTCCGATTTCTTTGTTCTATATATATATAATAGTTTTTTTACACAATAAAAGCACAGAGAGCTATGAGGACTGGGTATTGCGGACGTGCTAGCGGCCATCTAGCAGCCCATGTCCTCAGCTCTATACCCAAAATCCAGGTGACAGGTTCCCTTTAAGCTGCAATAACTGACAATGGCATGATAGTATGTGTCAGTACTATAGTTTAGTTAAAAGGGCTTTCCAGGATTTTTATTCCTCTGGATGAGTATCTGATTGGTTGTGGTCCCAGGTGTTGGACCCCCACCTATCAGCTGCTTTTGTCAGTGGCGTTCCTCCCTTCTCGCACATTACCAAGCACAGTGCCATACTTTGTATAGAGGCTGTGCTTGGTTTCGCACTCAGCCCTATTTACTGAATGAGGCCGAGCTGCTCCTAGGCCACGTGAACGTGAGTTGTAAACTGCAGCAGAAGGTTTTAGACACCACGCAGTATTTTGGCTCTCGAGCAGCGCTATCTGGATCTCTGTACAAAGGTTCCAGCACTTTACAGGCTTATGCTAACAGCAGCACTTTTCAACTCCCAGACGTTTCCTTGAAGTTTGGCCACACATCTTATCCATCCAAGAAACCGCTGGAGGAATGAGATCAATACCATGAAAAGGTTATCTGAGTGAACGATTTGTCAATGCATGTCGTGAGTCCCATTTTTAACAAAAAGTCATGAGGCTCTGAAGGCTCCGTGACACTGATGGAGGGCCTGGTCCACTGTAATGGTTTCCAGTAATGTAAGGCTGCGTTCACACTTCAGTTATTTGGTCAGTTATTTCGATCAGTTATTGTGAGCCAAAACCAGGTGCGGGTCAAAAACACAGAACAGGAGCAGATCAAATAATTACACCTGATCTCAGTGAAGGCTTCACTACTGGTTTTGGCTCACAATAAACTGATCAAAATAACTGAAGTGTGAACGCAGCCTAAGGGTCCATTCACACGTCCGTTGTTTCTTTCCTGATCTGTTCCGTTTTTTGCGGAACAGATCTGGACCCATTCATTTTCAATGGGTCCTGAAAAAAATCGGACAGCTCAATGTCTGATTTTTTTTTCAGGACCCATTGAAAATGAATGGGTCCAGATCTGGTCCAGATCTGTTCCGCAAAAAACGGAACAGATCAGGAAAGAAACAACGGACGTGTGAATGGACCCTTATGGTGAGCATAGCTCTGCGGGTTGACCTATTCTTGCTGTAAAAAAAAGAAAAGTCCAGCTAAAACGGAAATGTAGATGTGAGTAATCATAGAAAGCGTTTAGACTGTGGTTTGTGCAGAGATGAGAGCGTTTTATACCATTACATTTTTCATAAAAGACAAGGTGAGTCTTCACTCCCTTATAATACTAATGTGATAACTTGTCTTCAGGTGACGTGGAGTGACATTGCTGGCCTGGATGATGTGATCACAGACCTGAAAGATACGGTTATTCTCCCAATAAGGAAGAAACATTTATTTGAGAACTCCAGACTTCTTCAGCCTCCTAAAGGTACCACTCTTGACTTATGTTGCTCTGTGTTGTTTTGGAAACTTATGGTGACTTTCTGGAAAAGGAACTATCATTATGTCCTAGCTGTGTTGTTCTTACAGCAGTTGGATGTACAGGTACATCTAGTGGATAGCGCACGTGCAGGAGCCGTGCCTCGACCATCAGCAGCTTGTGTCTGCTGCTGTATACAGTGTCATGACGCAGCAACAGCTGGAATTGGAGTTATCTTTGAAGCCAGTCAATTAATCACTTAGATGTCATGGCCAGTAGCAACCATGGTAAGGATACTTTCACACTAGCGGCAGGACGGATCTGACAGGCTGTTCACCCTGTTGGATCCGTCCTGCCGCTATTTCGCCGTTGGCTATAATGGGGACGGGGGGCGGAGCTCTGGTGCAGCATGGCGAGAGGCCGCCGGACTAAAAGTACTTCATGTCCGACTTTTTAGTCCGGCGCGCCCCCGTCAATAGTCAATGGGGACGGAGCGGCAGTCCGGCGGCACGGCAAAATAGCGGTAGGACGGATCCGGCAGGGTGAACAGCCTGTCGGATCCGTCCTGCCGCTAGTGTAAAAGTACCCTAAGGAGTTGACTTGACAGAAGGTGGGGCTCTTTCTGTCAGCCCATCAGTACCCTGCAATGAGTTCAGGTGGTGCTGATGGGATTCCATGGCAGCTGGGATCCTAACAAAGGTAGGTAGAACTAGTTGGTCATGCCAGTGTAACACTAAGGGTACTTTCACACTTGCGGCAGAGGATTCTGGCAGGCAGTTCCATTCCGTCGCCGGAACTGCCTGCCGGATCCGTCAAAACGTATGCAAACTAATGGCATTTGTCAGACGGATCCGGATCCGTCTCTCCGGTGTCATCCGGAAGAACGGATCCGGCATTTTATTTTTTCCAGTTTTTGCAGTCTGAACATGCGCAGACCGCAATGTTGGATCCGTTTTGCCGGAACACTCGAGGCCGGATCCAGCATTAATGCAGGTCAATGGGAAAAAATGCCGGCAAGTGTTCCAGAATTTTGTCCGGAGATAAAACCGCAGCATGCTGCGGTATTATCTCCGTCCTGAAAAGTAAAAAAGACTGAACTGGAGACATCCTGATGCATCCTGAACGGATTGCTCTCCATTCAGAATGCATTAGGATAAAACTGATCAGTTCTTTTCCGGTATAGAGCCCCTAGGACAGAACTCCATGCCGGAAAAGAATAACGCTAGTGTGAAAGTACCCTAACTGACAATATTGTAATAATAAGTATTCTCAAGTATTTTAGTAGCGATCAAGTAGTTGCTACAGGATAGGTCATCAATATCAGATCGGTGGAGGTGCTGGGAGTTCGAAGAGGCCAGAGCGCTCAGTCACGTGTCCTAGGTGCAGCTCAGTCCCCTTCAAAAGAGAGCTGCTATGCAATGGATGGCACTGTGCTTGGTAAGCTGTGAGGAGGCTGCAGCACTTACCAGAGCTCCAGTGAGCGCAGCAGCCTCTTTAAACAGCTGGTCGGCAAGTGTGCTGGGAGTTGGACCCTCACCAATATGATATTGATGACCTATTCTGAGGATAGACCATCAATCTCAAATTCACGGATAACCCCTTTAGGCCTCTTTCAGACGGGCCTTGCGGGAAAAGGTGCAGGTACGCTGCGGGAACATGCGCAATTTTTCCGTGCGAGTGCAAAACATTGTAATGCGTTTGGTACCCGAACTTCTTCACAGAAGTTCGGGCTTGGGATCGGTGTTCTGTAGATTGTATTATTTTCCCTTATAACATGGTTATAAGGGAAAATAATAGCATTCTGAATACAGAATGCATAGTAAAACAGCGCTGGAAGAGTTAAAAATAAATAAATAATTAAACTCACCTTAATCCACTTGATCGCGCGTCTCCTTTCTTTGCTGTGTGCAGGAACAGGACCTGTGGTGATGTTAATCTGGTCATCACATGATCCATCACCATGGTAAAAGATCATGTGACGGACCATGTGATGACCGGAGTGATGTCACCACAGGTCCTGTTCCTGCACACAGCAAAGAAAGAAGACAGAAGAGATGCCGCGCTGCGCGATCAAGTGGATTAAGGTGAGTTAAAAAAAAATTTAACTCCTCCAGCGCTATTTTACTATGCATTCTGTATTCAGAATGCTATTATTTTCCCTTATAACCATGTTATAAGAGAAAATAATAATGATCGGGTCTCCATCCCGATCGTCTCCTATCAACCGTGCGTGAAAATCGCACCGCATCCGCACTTGCTTGCGGATGCTTGCGATTTTCACGCAACCCCATTCATTTCTTTGGGGCCTGCGTTATGTGAAAAACGCACAAAATAGAGCATGCTGTGATTTTCACGCAACAAAAATCACCGCTCATGTTAACAGCCCCATAGAAATGAATGGGTCGGGATTCAGTGCGGGTGCAATGCGTTCAACTCGCGCCTCGCATCCGCGTGGAATACTCGCCCGTGTGAAAGGGGCCTTAGTCTTAAGACTGGTCCATACCTACATCCAGTTGATAATAATGAAGATAATTCAGACCCCTTTGTGCATTTTGTTGTCTGTAGGAATATATTATTTTCAACGTCTCGGTTTGCTATAAATGAATGAAATATTCTTGTGCACTGAAACCCATATAGTCCCTTACAAACAGGCAAAAACACCTAAGTAAGAAGTCTGCTTATTTAGTATGGAGATGCATTTCCTGACAGCAGAATGCTTCTAGAAGTATAATTTCAAATTGCACAAGTCCCTCCTGACTGCGGAGGGGAGGTTTAGAACAAATGAGCTCTTCCAGCCAAAAACCTTGCCGTCTGAAAGCGTTTAATTCTCTATAACATGATAAAGGCTCTTCCTCACTTCTCAGAAGTTTTATTTCTTGGAATCATTAAAAGTAAAAGAACAAATGCAACTTATTCCCGGCCAAAGGGAGAGCAGAAGAGCGATATCCTGTGAAGAAAAGCAAATGCTGGCAGAACAAAGTGCTGATTATTTAAAACAAAATTAACCCTACATTTTTCAATCGTAAAAAAAATCTTGTGTGCTAAATCCCCATCCAGGAAATAGCTTATGTCCGGTATGGTGATAGGAACCTGTGTGGCCTATATCAAGCATATAGCTGCTGTCAGAAGACCTTCAGTGAAGACTGATTATAGCAGATGGTGATGCATTGTTTCCGCGTTGTATTGCACGTCAGACTCCTCACTAATTGTTATGTTATTTAATTATATAGGTGTGCTGCTTTATGGACCACCAGGATGTGGGAAGACTCTTATTGCTAAAGCAACTGCTAAAGAAGCCGGGTGTCGCTTCATAAACCTGCAGCCATCTACTCTGACTGACAAGTGGTATGGAGAGTCCCAGAAACTCGCTGCCGCTGTCTTCTCCTTGGCTGTAAAACTACAACCGTCCATCATTTTTATTGATGAAATTGGTAAGACAACGTCAAAGACCGTGTGGGTCATTAACTTATCATGTAGGTTTACTGGTAAAAACCAAACCAGTCAGATTCCTGCTCTAATTTCTCAGACGCTGACTGGAAAATCGACTTTTCCCACTAACTAATTCTAATGCTTATCACCATTGTGTTAAAGGGGTTGTTCGGTGTACATAAATTAAGAGATGCATACTCACTGATCCCCTGCTGCGCTTTACTCTGACACTGCATTTCCCCTGTCCTTCTTTACTACCTGCTGCATTTCCCCTGTCTGTCTGTGTGATTCATGGGTAAATCAAGTCTACCAGAGTGTTCTGGGTCATAGACTTAAAGGGGTTGTGCGGTTTCAAGATAGGTAATCAATATCAGATCAGCGGTAGTCTAACTCTCTGCACTCCCACTGATCAGCTATTTGAAGGGGTCGTGGTGCTCGTTAGAGTGCTGTGTCCTCTTCAGTATTTACCTGCACGCTGTCTAGATCAGGTATGCACAGCCTGCCTAGGACAGGGGTAGGCAACCTCCGGCACTCCAGCTGTTGTGAAACTACAACTCTCAGCATGCATACTTGCTGTGTTCTTCTCAGAACTCCAATAGAAACAAGTGGAGCATGCTGGGAATTGTAGTTTCACAACAGTTGGAGTGCCGAGGGTTGCTGACCACTGGCCTGAGAGATGAGGGATCTCCCAGCATGCCTGCACAGCCTACAGCTATTAGGGCATGCTGGGAGCTGTAGTTTTGCAACAGCTGGAGGTTCCGCAGGTTGAGCATCCCTAGTCTAGATTATAGATTGGTGCAGTGTAATTACAGCCAGTACGTAATGGGACACGCAGTTGCAGTTACACACACCTCCCCTACAAGTTAGACGGCACTTGAACATTAAGACGGATGCAGCACTCACGCTAGTGTCAAGGCTCCTTCAAACAGCAGGAATTGGATCCCTGCTGATCTGATATTGATGACCCATCCTGACGATAGGTCACCAATATGCACAACCCCTTTAAGTCTATGACCCAGAAGACTCTGGTAGACTTGCTTTACCTGTGAATCACACAGGCACAGCCATTCACAGAACACTGACAAGACGCATACAACTCTGTCCACTTCTCAGCTGACAACAGGTCATCAATACCCTTACACTGCACATAACCTTTAGCATCAATGAGCCATAATAAGACATATAGCTAGGTGTAAATGCCATTATTATAAGGGTAACATCCGAGTTGCCTGTCAGCAAAGCTTTTAGACATAGGTCTATGAGCAGATTTACTTTCTTTTAACTGATTTGTGGATCAGATGTACCTATTCTTTAAATTCCCATAAAGTGATGCCATATTGCTGAGATATGCCACTACTTCATGACCGGTGGGGATCTGATCTCTAGGACCTCCACCAATCCTGAAGATAGAGGAAAGCTCCATTCTAATAAATGGGGTTATACTGCAGTTCCTTGCACAGCCAAGTGGCCAGGAGCACCTCTGGGCAGGGAAATAACATTGAAAGGGCGATCGCCCCATTATTCTCAGTGGAGAGATAAGCCATGACTCTCTGCGATACCCTTTTAAGTCATTCTTTGGTTTCAAGACTGAAATTCCGACACGATCATGTCCAGCTGAGCCAGAAGCACTCCTGATCTAGTGTATCCGAGCTGTCTCTTGTAACGCGCCTGGATCAGTTTGATGTGATCCTGTGTGCCTTTCAGAGACCGCATAGACCTTGAAATGTTAGCGTTAGGCCAGCTTCACATATATCCAGAAGTCCAGCTCAGTTTACTCCAGCAAGGTGCAGAAAACACAGGAGGGGAACAGAAGCTAGAACTGATCCCATAGTTTTCTGTTGGATCGTTCATATTCATCCCGTGCATCACTAATGATGCTGGATGTCAAATAGCGCAGGACTGAAAAACTTGGCATGCAGCGTTTTCCTGTCCGGCGTTAGTATAGACACCAGAACTGCACGTACATCAGTTGTGTCCGGCTCCCAGCCTGAAGTAGCTGGCTGGACATGGGAAGGGGGCCATTGTAATGCTTCATAACTATATTAAAAACATTTCATTCTCCTGAAATGAGTTATCCTCTTTCATTTTTGATTCTGAAATGTATCTGAGCAGCAATTATTTAATCTCGTTACTTCTCTTCTTTTGCAATGAAGATTCTTTCCTTCGGAGCCGTTCAAGTACTGATCACGAGGCAACTGCAATGATGAAGGCTCAGTTCATGAGTCTCTGGGATGGACTGGATACTGACTATAGCTGTCAGGTAAAAGCCTCTGTATTTAATCATCATCATATGACCGATACATGGGACAACTGACGGACCTCATTATCTTGTAATTGGGTCCTCGGGATCCACAGATTTTCAGACTTTGTAGTTACCCACTGGTATACTATGTGTCCACCCCACTGTCCTCTTCCAGTTAATACCTGTGGACTGGAAATTACATTTCCTTATATGCCTTTTATGGCACAGAATACCAGACATATATGGGGTCACTTATCAAACTGGTGTAAAGTAAAACTGGCTTAGTTGCCCATAGCAACCAATCGGATTCCACTTTTCATTTTCCATAGGAGCTGTTAAAATGAAAGGTGCAATCTGATGGTTGCTATAGGCCACTAAGCCAGTTCTACATTACACCAGTTTGATAAATGACCTCAATAGAGTTGTAATATCCCCTCCTCTTGGGCAGAACATACTTCCAGTACAATAAAGGAGTTGTGCCATAGGATAGGGGATAAGTATTTGATGTGCTCCTGTATGAATGGATTGGCAGGTTGCGCATGTTCGCTGCTGTTCCATTCATTTTCTATGGGACTGCTGGAGCTAGCCAAGAACAATATTTAACTTGCTGTATATGCCAGGAAAGGTCCTGTAGTATTCATTAAATTCATCCATAGGCCCCCATTCGCCCACCAGAAACAAAAAAGTAAAAATAATTTACTTTTTGCATCCTTCTCTCTGGTATACTTTTTATTATACTTTTTTTTCTGGATAGATTAGTGTAGTCCACTATGCTATTCTATTCAAAGACATCCTATGGGTGACAGATGCCACCTAAAAGGCCCCAGAACAGACCCCCTAAACAAATCCATGCCTTTGAATACAAACCTGGGCTAAACCCCTAAACAAATCCATGCCTTTGAATACAGACCTGGGCAGACCCCCTAAACAAATTCAGACACCAAATGCTCGTAAACTATTACAAACCCCAGAACAAGCCTTAGCTCATTTACAGGTAGTTACTGTTACTGTTAAAGTCTGTTTTAAAAATGTTCTGGAAAATGTAAAAGGCTTCTAAAATTCTAAGAAAAAAACACAATGCAACAGCACTCTGCAAACCCAATGCAATAATGCCATAGTGATAGAAAATATGCTGGTGGTAATGCTACGCTTATTTTGTAAATTTGAGATTCTTGGCAAATACATTTTGTACAAAATTATTTTGGCCCGTCTGCCACGCGTCAAGGCGATCTCTATCAGACGGGAACCTAACCCTAAATCCTACCTGTTATGTGCCATAATGACCACTATAAAATTCAGGGAGTGCATGCATGCTGAGTCCACCCTATACCTCTCCTGGTGCCAGACTGCTTCCAGTGAGTGAGGGAGAGCAGGCTAAGCTTTATACTTACTCTAATTAAAATCGCAAAAACTCAAATGCAATAGCACTCTGCAACCAGCACTCTGCCCTGCCTCTATGCTGGATGTTGAATGAGGCATTGGTGTACATTTTGGCCAAAGCGTAATAGGCCACTCACCACGTCAAGGTCGCCTCTGAGTGGTCCCTAACACTAGTTCCTACCTGTTTATGGGCCATGATAGCCACACAAAGTCCAGGGAGCGCAGGTACAGCATGAACGCTAGGCACACTCTGCTTTTAACCCCGTCCGGTGCCGTGACAGCTTTCATCGGATACAGGGATGCAAGTACCAACATGCATGCTGAGCCCACTATATACTTCTCCTGGAGCCAAATGGCTACTGGTAGGCGCTGTAAAAGTCGACTCAGTTTTATACTGACTTTAAAACAGCGCCTACCAGTAGCCATTTGGCTCCAGGAGAAGTATATAGTGGGCTCAGCATGCATGTTGGTACTTGCATCCCTGGATCCGATGAAAGCTGTCACGGCACCGGACGAGGTTAAAAGCAGAGTGTGCCTGGCGTGCATGCTGTACCTGCGCTCCCTGGACTTTGTGTGGCTATCATGACCCATAAACAGGTAGGAACTAGTGTTAGGGACCACTCATAGAGGCGACCTTGACGTGGTGAGTGGCTTATTACGCTTTGGCCAAAATGTACACCAATGCCTCATTCAACATCCAGCATAGAGGCAGGGCGGAGTGCTGGTTGCAGAGTGCTATTGCATTTGTGTTTTTGCGTTTGTATATGTATTTCGCCATAGCGATGTGCACCTGCATATAGGGTTGTGCTGATTGAATCCCCCACATTTTTTCTTTGTACTAATTAAAATCGGACTATAAAATCAGAAAATTGCTAATTTTGCCAAAAGCTCTATAGATTTTGGATTATTTTTTTTATAAATAAAGGTAAAGCATATCAACCCAAATTTACCACTATCATGAAGTACGATGTGTCACGAGAAACCATTTTAGAATGGCTTGGAAGTAAAAACGTTCCAAAGTTATAACCACATAAAGTGACTCGTCCTATTTGCAAAATTAGGCTGTGTCTGAAAGGGGTTAATCTGAGCACTGTACCATGTGTTCCTCAATATTACTATTGATATTAATTATGTTGTATAATACATATTAGTAGTAGTGGCAGTAATATTATTTATTATTATAAAAAAATTTTCCTCTCTTCTGACATAGGTGGTTGTAATGGGAGCCACAAACCGTCCTCAGGACCTGGATATTGCAATTATGAGGAGAATGCCCACAAGGTTTCACATCAATCAGCCGGTACATTAAAACATATATTTGAGAATTAATTAGACAAAATAATAAATGACTTTGAAGGTAAACGTCACAATCAACAGGCAGGATTTATGTGATAACAGCCCCCGTCCCCCCGTCTCTGATATTTAGGTCACCTATTGATTGCTTGTAAAGGGGCATTTACATGACTGAATGTATTTTGTGGTCCGCAAAATACGGATGACGTCTGTGTGACACTAGTGTTGCATCCATGTTTTGTTTTTTTGCGGATCCATGGATTTCAGTGGGTCGTGGCCTGCCTTTGCAGCCAAGAAAAAGATATGTTCTGTCTTTTGAGGAACTGACATATGGATGTGGTTCTGAGTAGGCACCATGTTTATATACTGGACTTCCGCTGTACATGTACGACGGGGGTCCAGAGGGGGTTAAAGGAAATATATTATGGTTGGGAATGCTCTGTGAATAATAATAGAGATACGTGTTACTTCCAGTGATGTGCTTTGGTCTTCCTGTCACTGACGCCATCTTTCTGGCAGCAGGGGTGACGTTGTGTGTGTGTGTGTGCACAGGACACCATGCAGCCTATCACTGGCCTCAGCAGTACATGGGACATCACCGCTGCAGCCAGAAAAAATAGCAAACAGCAGAGAGGGAGGACCATAGCGCATCGCATGAAGCGACAGGGGAGAAAAGGGGTTAATATTGAGGCTTTTGTTATCTTATTACATTTACAGGGTTTACCTGAGTTTTTATTTAACTCGGAGAACCTCTTTAATAGTCATGTGCGTTCAGAAATTTGAGGGTTTGTGGATTCTGTTCCTCAATCCTCCATTAGAGCCACTGATACTCCACATCCAATGTAAATGAATGGGAGTTATCCTATCCCAATCGCATGCAATGGGAAAAATGTGTGTGGAATAATGACCATGCTGCAGATTTTAAAAATGACAACGAGCAATGTTGGGTTTGAGTATCCAAATCCTGAATGTGTTATCATAGCCCAATAATTTACAACCATGACGTGATCTGGTATGCTAGAGTACTGCCATGGGTGGTAGGATAAGTGACAATTACTTTAACTGTAATTATATATTATATAATTATAATATAATTATATAAAATTGAATACCGTATCTATTTGGATTTATTTTATTATCATTCTGTCCTTTTGTGACCATGTGAAATAAATGCCCATAGCAGTTGCCTTTGCTGCCCTGTTAAGAAGGTAAAGGTCAATGCCCTAGAACAGTGATGGCTAAACTCCTGTACTCCTGCTGTGGCGAAACTACTACTCCCAGCATGCTCATTTTATTTCTGTGGAGTTCTGAGAACAGCCAAGCAAGTGTGCATCTTGGGAGTTGTAGTTTTACCACAGCTGGAGTGCCAGAGGTTAGCCATCACGGCCCTAGCTTTCTTATGTAAGATTCCTTGTTCACATAGCAGATTATAGAATTTTATCATGTTTTTGTTTCCATTTTACATTAATAACTTATCACACTTTCTTCCCAGTCTATGAGACAGCGAGAGGCAATCCTGAACCTCATACTGAGGAACGAGAATGTAAGTAATATATTAAGTGAAGTGAATCTCCTCCTCCTTCCTTTTTCTAGATACCTGATTTCATATGGACATGTTTAGAAAGAAGAACAGCGAGATCTGGAATGTCTTATATCCCTGGCGTGATGCCCACACACACTGATCAGCTAGTGATCAGGGTCAAGGAAGTGGACAACTCCTTATATTAAAGAGCCTTTCCTCTTAAAGGTATTGTGCCAAGTTTGCAAGTTATCCCTTATCCACAGAATAGGGGATAACAAATTGATCGCTGTGGATCTGACCACTGGAACCCCCTTCAGTCCTGAGAATTGGGGTCCCATTCACCTGATTTGATGGAGCAGCAGGTCAATCATGCCCTGGCACTCCATTCATTCTCTGTGGGAATGTCAGCTATGTCTGGCAGTTACATAGAGATGAATGGAGCGTTGGGCACTGCATGCTTGACCTGCTGCTCCATCAGATCGGGGAAACTGTACCCCTGTTCTCAAGATTATTGGAGGTACCAGCAGTTGTACCCATAGCAATCAGTTAGTTATCCCCTATCCTTTGGATAGGGGATGACTTGAAAACTTAGCACAACCCCTTTAAGATGGCCATACACATTAGAGGTTTATCGGCCATCCCGATCATCTAATGTGGATGAGTTTCCTGACGTCTCTTGTTGGGCAATGTCTGGAAAGATGAGTAACAGGCTGTTGGAGTTTAACTTGCCTGATCTGCTTGTTCTTGGAACAATAAGCTATAGGAATTCAGAGCATTACCAGGATGTATATTTAGACAGTATGGGACACTGTTTGGCTTTGTCTCTAATCTTGTAAGGCCACGTTAACCTTTATCTATCTGTCTGTCTTCTGCTGTAGGTGGACCAACGTGTGGATTTGTTGCAGGTTGCAAACGGTACAGATGGATTCTCTGGAAGTGACCTGAAGGAAATGTGCAGAGATGCAGCTTTGCTGTGTGTCAGGGAGAGCGTGGTCAATAACACAGAAGAAAGGTTAGCATGTTCTAGGCGTGGACCTACTGTCCTTCCTATGTAATGTGTTCTGAACGTTTAATTACAATAAGTGTTGTGCCGACACCAAAGTGCTGGACACAGAAGCAGGCAGGTCAGTTGGTAAGTCGCTGCCACAGTGTAGTGGTGGCCAAGAATTATGTAGTTTGTCATGCGGATTGGGCTAATCAGCATGTGGCTACTGATATGGAATTTTCACTGGATACTGAATCTGCGTCAGTAATTGTAAACCTGCTCAATTCCCCAACATTCCAGCTCCGTCACTTTGGTGGTCAGAGCTGCAGTGATGACGTCACCAACTGCTCCACTTGATAGCGGCATCCAGTCACAGAGTTAGTCTGCTACGTCATTCGTACGTCAGGCTTATTTTTCTATTTTGCAGTATTCCTGGCCTTCAGTAAAAATTTTAGGGGTCTTTGGAAATGCCCTTAAAGGGGTTTCTCGTCAGTACTAACACATTCTCCGTCTTCAACCGTTTGCTGCAATAACACTAAAATTTGCTGTTTATTGTGGTTCCTATAGTCTCCTCTTTTTGACACCAATCTGTGGCTGGGAATACTGCCCTAGACTTTCTGCATCTCCCTGTACCTTTTGGGGAGTGATCATCAACAGAAGGTGAAGACCACAGTCTTGCCACTGCTCTGTAGGACTTCTCTTTTCACTCTTCATATGTGCATCAAATTCAGTACCAGACGTATATTTTTATTCTAATGCATACATTTACTTTGGTATAATAATATAATTTTGATCAGACTAGGTTCTGTTACCTGGAAATAATTTCTTTTTCCTTTCAGTCCCGATGAGGAGATCCGACCAATTCGGCAACAAGATTTACTGAGGGCCATTGACAAGATGAAGAAATCGAAAAGCGCAACCAACCCGGGGGTTTTGATGCATGTTAGTTTGGACTGAGCCTGTTTCAGCTCCTATCATCCGAGCCGTTGGCGGCAGGCCTAGACCATAGACTTTATTGGTAACCAGATTTTATGATCGCTAGCCCCCACTTTTGGACCTTAGTAACTATTCTCTATTAAGTAAAGAGCCTTGTAGAGAGAAGACGGTAACTCTCTCTAGCATCACTTGAGCTGCTGATATTGTCTTGTACCGGGTGTGCGTCCATACGTTTACTTTGTACCGTCATCTGTGTGAATGATTTGTAGAACTTTTGGAAAGGGAACCACTGAATATAGTGGCGTGCTTCATAGATCATGTGCAGGGTGCTAGATATCTGCTGCTGTTCAGTCACACGCCGTGTTTTGGGCTTTTGTAAGAGGCTGAAGCCTACCAGCACATCTTCGCACCTGTACAAGAAGTGTTTTATAATCCAGGCCTTAAAGTACAGGGAGTAACAGCCATTTTTTATGGTTATTTCCACATGGACTAATTTATCCACTTGTTTGGGTCCAAGTTCTACATATATTCCCTACTGACCTTCCAGCTTTACTTGCAACACTGTCATCATTGTGCTATGATATCCTGTTCTGTCCCATTTTGGGTGAAGAAGAAAAGCATGTGTTTTTCTGTCTCCCCTCCTCTAGTGCATGTGAAGCAATAGGCTTTAGGTAAAAGGATGGGGCCTTGCTGGTTCCACCTGAGCAGATAGCATGCTGCAGCACAAAACTTCAAATCCTGCATTGTCACTGTCTCTTTCAGGGACGTATAACCCCTACCATTGGTGTCCTATATGCGCGCACTTATTCCTTTCACTTGCTGAAAGTCCTGACATGATGTGTTTTGTTTTTTTACTTCCTAATTTGCTAAGGGGTCTTCCCTTTTGAGACCTTTAAATTTTAGTTCATTTACAGAACCTGAAATGAAATTCAGTCTTTGCTTTGATGGACAAAATCATAGGTATTTATTTACAAGTAGGAAATGTACAAGTCAATGGAAAAATGCCATTGTGCAGGCGGCGAGAGGGAATACATTTCATTAGTACTGTAGGGGTGGCTAATCTTCATGAAAACAGCGGAGTCCAGTATACCTAATGTAGAGATTAGACTATGCAGTAAATATAGTGTTTGTGACGTGTTCACATGTAATGACCTGGATGCCACTTTAGAAATCTTTATACATACAGGGGTCCAGGTTCCTTTGTGTTTATGTGCCCATGGCATTTATAAAGCTGACCGTTCTCATGACCCATTAACACTGGCCGATCTGATTATTACATTTTTGACACATACAAAATGACTTTTTTGCTTTTGTGATTTTCCACAACCGTGATATTTTTAACAGCTTGACCTGGAAGTGACCACAGAATGAAGCTTTAACTATGACAATCTGCACATAAGGGTACAGTCTCGCATGCATTGTTCAGCACTCTCTTTTTTTTAATGCCCGCTCTGTAACCCACCAACTGCGAGCCCATTAAAAAAAGTTAAAAGCCCCCTTCATTTTCTAAAGTAAAAAATTGTTATACTCAACTCTTTTCGTGTTGCTGTTCTCTGTGCTGCTGGTATACAAACTGATGTCCTCGCTGCAGCCAACCACCGTCTTCAGCAGTGTACCGCTGAGGACGGTAATTGGCTGCAGGTGTCATGAGCCGTACACTGAGCACATCACCCTCGCTGTACCTGCACAGTAGCGTCAAAGGTGTACAGTATACTGTACCGTATGCCTTACATAAATGTCAGCCTAAGGAGTTTAATCATTTTTGATTACTAAGACATTTTTACATGCCTCCCTGATCATCCTTAAAAGGGTTGGCAAAATCCCCTGCTGGGCAGCCCTGCAAAGGATGGCATACTTACCTGCTCTTCAGTGTTGGGTCCCGACCTCAGCGGCTTCATTCTGGTCTTCGACTGTGAACATCTGCTTTGACACGACTGTGACCCCCTTGCGTCATGTCAGTTGGTCAAATGACGCAAGGGGAGCAGATCACCACTGCTGCAGTGGTGTCAAAGCAGATGTTGACAACAGGGGATCCAAGTAAGGCAGCCGAGACCAGGGAGCGAAGGAGCTGGAACCCAGCACCGGAGAGCGGGTAAGGACGCTTCTCTTTGCAGGGCTGCTCAGGAGAAGGGGTTGCCAAAAACTCCTCAAATGTGGTCAACTCCTTTAAAGTGAATGTCTACTATTGAATACCACTATATTTAACTTTATTTTTTATTTTTTTAGTCTAGATAGGTTTAAAATTGTGTGCTGATAAATCTGTTAGTACCTCGTAGGAGCTCCATTTCTTGATCCAGAGTTCCCAAACCCCCTGCCTTGACAGATGTAAAAGTGTAACCTCAGCTGAAGGTGAAGATCCATCTTAAAGCAACTGACAGGCTTCCTCATTATGATCACTGGCTTTTTTTTAATTATTTTTTTTTTTTGGGGTGGGGGGGCGCTCTAGATGTGTGCTGATTTACCTTTTGTGAATAAGAGATATAAAATAAATGTATTGAATATATATGTAGGGGTTGCGCAGCCGGTGTATATTGATGACTTCAGGTCATAAATATCTGATGAATGTGGCAAGCACTTGTAATTACACTGCGCCGCTGCTGCAAAAATGACGGACACTTGCACAAGCTCCTCCTCTCCAAACAGCTGATTGGCGGGGGTAATGGGAGTCAGGCCCCCACAATCTGATATTGATGGCCTATCCTGAAGATAGGTCATTAGTATGTACCAGCTGTACAACCCTTTTAACCCCCATCACAAGGTAACTCTCATTAGTTGCCTTTTAACAATGAGATGTCATATGTGGTGGTGCTCACAGGGACAAGAATTGACACTTCAGGGGTATTCTGGTTAGATTAGGTTATCCTCTACCCACAGAATAGGGTAGAACTATTAGATCAGTGGGGCTCCTACCGCTGGGACCCCCATTGATAACGAGGACAGGAGCCCCGTACTCCCTCCAGCCCCCTGAAATTTATGGAGCAGCCGGTCAGGCATGCACATGGTTGCTCCATTCATTTCTATGGGAGTTCTGGAGATACAGCGCTCTGCTATCTCCGGAATTCCCATAGAAATCAATGGACCATCTGCACGCATGACCGAACAGCCACTCCGTTTATTTCAGGGGGTCTCGTGAACAATAGGGGGTCCCAGCGGTAGAACCCAATCTACCGCTGTCTTCATGGAGTGCATGTATTGTTTGTACGACCAGTTCATTGCGTGAGTGATCTATCTTAGCTAGTGTGAAGGATTTTCTTTTTTTTGTTTGTTTTCTAATCTTCCACCCTGAATGTATCACTGATGCTTGTACATTAAAACATGTTAAGTGGATTGTGACTCCTGTGTTCTTGTTAACGCCGCAAAAGTTCTTAATTGAAGACATTTTTTTCCCCATAGCAGTATGAACATCGGCCGTCTGCGGCACCCTACAACCCATCAACAGGCTACATGCAGTTCTTTTTTTGGATGAGATTTTGAAGCAGATCTGCCTTTAAGATTTTCAGCGAAAGCCAGAAGTGGATCCACCATGAAAGTACAAATCCTTCCTTTATATTTCCAATTCCTTTCGAAGCCACTTCTGACTTTGACAAAAAGAAATATCCTGCAGGCAGATCTGCCTCAAGACCTCTTCGAAAAATCGATGTGGCCATACCTTTATGACAGCTGTAGCCTCCACCCCATGAACAAACTGAAGACCACTTCTAGCTTCCAAGGGTAACCACTTCAGATTGTATTTACCATAAGCCTGGTTACTGATCGTGGTCATTCTACAGAAAGTGCAGATGATGCAGTACGTCCTAAGATAAACAGCTTCACTTTATCTCTAGGCAAAGGCACCCAAATACCTTTTGTGTGTATTGTCCATTAATGACGCAGTGGGTTGCCTAGTAGGATTCATCCATTCCAGCACTGTGACATAAATGTACATATTATGGCTTACAAGCACATCCTGGATTTGCAGGGGAACACCAGTAACTACCAGTTTTAGGGATGACTTTTGTATGTAAGGGAATTCGGTTGATAAGAACCACAGAGATCAAATAACCGCGGGTTCTAAAGAGACCAAAGCAAATGCCGTCTGTATGGGCTCATGCCCACGACCGTATGTATTTTGCAGTCTGCAAAACACGGATCAGCGAGAAAAAAAAGTATGACATCCGTGTGCATTCCGTATTTTGCGGAACGGAACAGCTGGCCCCTAATAGACCAGTCCTATCCTTGTCCGTAATGTGGACAATAATAAGCCATGTTCTATTCTTTTGCGGAATGGACATATGGAAACACAATGCACATGGAGAAGCTTCAGGTTTTTATTTTTGCGGACCCATTGAAATGAATGGTCCCGCATATGGTCCACAAAAAAAAAAACGGAATGGACACGGAAAGAAAATACGTTCGTGTGCATGAGCCCTGTATCTGTATATACCCAGGCTGTATGTCACACTGAGATAGTAATAGCATGGAAGAAACTCTTTTAAAGAGGACCTGTCACCACTATTGACATGTGTGGGTTTTTTTTGGTTTTTTTTTTGTGTGAAGAATTGTATTCCAGGTGTAATGACAATTCTGGAGCATTTATTCTTATGTCTGTCGTTCAATTCCTTTATTATACCTACTGGAAGTTTATGAATAAAAGTACAACTAGGTTTTACCTGTTGGGGGTCTCTCCTTGCACCGCCTGCCATTTTCCAATCAACGCTGCCAGTGGGACAAACCCCCAACTGGTAACACCCAGTTGTACCTTTATTCACAAACTTTTAATAGCAATAACTGAGGAACTGAACAATCTAGGGTTAATATGAAAAGATGCTCTAGACTTGTTTATTCATGGAGAATAAAATCATTTGCTAAAACGGACACATCAGCAGTGATGACAGATGATCTTTAAGGCGTGGTTTTCCATGCATGATGATTAGGTTAGATATTGGGTAAATACACTCATTTTCTGACTTATCATATTCATCTGATGCATAAATTGAGGATCCTTGACAAAAACAACCACTAGATGGCAGTCTTCATTTTCAGACTTTAACATCTTCAGTCACATAATCCATCAGTACAATGACCCCGAGCCTTCCATGAAAGCCTTATGAGCTGGATTTAATAAAAAAAAAATATATATATATGTATTCAAATTTCCTGTGCTGATCAGCTGGGACCTTTAGACCAAATGTTAGTTCCATTACAGGTCAGCGTAACCCAAGCTGATGGAGCCCAAAGAATGCTGCAAATAAATTCAGCCGAAGGTACTTCTGCCAAAATTCTAAATACCAAAGTTAATTAACCATAGCCCACATTCAAATAGTTGAAATTTGACCACAGGACCTGTCCCCACCCTGCAGTCAAATGAAGTGAACTTCGATCACCATAACATTCTGTGGTGGTCTAAGTCCAGTTCATATGAACCACGGGGGTTCGAAACTTCCTTAAATTGTCACTTACTTTTGTTGGTGCACAGAAATGTCCCGGTGGGCCAATGGCCAGGGGGCTACCTGAGCCCCTCCTCATCGCTGCAGGCTGGATACATAATTATTTAATACTTTCAGCATTAAAGGGGTTATTTAACACCTAAAATGCCCGGGCACCTCATATGGGTTATACTTACCCCGTTCCCAGGCACCCATGTCCCTCCGGATCCCTGCCGTGCCACCGCAGCATCACGGGTGCCGCTAGGGATGCTTGTTCCTGTTGTGGCCTGCTATTGCTTAACCCCCCCCATCGCTGGATGCTTCGATCTGCACGACGGGGAAATGCAGCGGCGGCCTTGCGGGCATCAGGAGCGATGCGTGTGCCAGGGAGCAGGGTAAGTATAACCTGTATGTGGTGCCAGGGCATTAAAAGTATTGGATAACCCCTTTAATTAATGCTTTGTGCATCAGGTACTTATGCAATTGGCTGGCAGCTGCAGGTGCCCTACTGAATTCACCTGTATCGCCATCCTCAGCATGGTGATACAGTGCAATACTGCAGGGGGGGGTGCATGGATTTTGTGCTGTACTTGCCCACAATATGGGGCCTCTTTTTTCGTTTTTTTTTCCTGGGACACTTTATGCTCCTGGTCCGTTCCTGGCCAATAATACAGAAAGACACAGCCCTCTATGGCATAGAACCCATGCAATCATTTAATAGCAGCTCTGCCCTCACCTCCTAGATATCATGGCAGCTCTTGGATGAGGCATGTACCTAACTTCCCGGAGAACAGAAGGTACAGGAGTGAGGGCAGCCATGAATGGGAGACTTTGGCTTGCACTTTTCTTAGGTGAAACAGTTTTACCTAAATTCCTTCCGAAGTCATTTTTGACATGCGCACAGCATATGCCCTAAACGTGTTCTCTGATTATGCTATAAATGCCTTGGATCGGAGTTTCTCTTGAATTTTAACTTTTATTGCAGCCCTTGAAAGGGGCCTTTGCACAAAAGGTTGTGCACCCCCTGCTCTGTAAAGCAGGTCAACGTCAGACCAGTGGTTACCATACCATAAATGTAAAATACATATAAACTCTGATAACATGGCCCCCTTGGGACCACAAACCTATTTCTCAGGCCCATAGCATCGATCCACAGCGTCCCAGGTTCCAACATGTCAGTGCTGATGCTCACAAGCAGTCAGGCACATGAGGATGAGCATGTGCATCGGTAAGCTTATTGGTGCCCAAATGTTTAGACCTCATGGGTGTATTTCATATATATGTGTCCAATAAAAAAAAAAAATCTTCGGATTGCATATGGACCCATTCCTTTTTATGGGTCTGCAAAAAAAAAAAAAAACAGAAGGCACATAGATGCAGACCACAGACCCACTGAAGTCAACGGGTCCCCAAAAAAACGGACACAACAAAGACATCATCCATGTTTTGCAGACCACAAAATTGATAGTCGTGTGAATGAGGCCTTAGTATGTGCCCAACTGTCGACACCTGTGCGCTGTACATCTTACTAGACTATGCCGTTCATTGTAATTGGAGAAGAAAATATTTTTGTCTGCTGAGTTATTAGATACCGTATATACTCGAGTATAAGACGAGTTTTTTGGCACATATTTTTGTTCTCAAAAAGCCCCCTCGTCTTATACTCGAGTCTAGGTCTGTATCCGCGCGGCACCTCTGTTAAAGGGACACTGACAGGCCCAATAAGCATCCAGCCGTTCTGAAGCCCCGCCCAGCTCATCAATATTCACTTCGCTGGGCGGCGGCTACAACTCTCCCCGACTCAAGTGCCCGGCGCATAAAGCAGAGGCTGCAGCGGCCTCTAAGACGCAGACTGTCTGTACGCAGGCGCGATGTGACCCCGGCCGGGCGCATGCGCTGAAGATTAGACGGAGGACGTGCCCAGAGGATTGAATTGGCCATGCGCAGGATCTTGAGTCGGGGAGAGTTGTAGCCGCCGCCCAGCAAAGTGAATATTGATGAGCTGGGCGGGGCTTCAGAACGGCAGTTGGGAGCGGCTGGCTGGGCGCATTTTGAGATGAAATGCCGCCCCTTGGGCAGATTGGAGACGAGACAAGCAGGTTATAAAACTTTAGTTTTCGGTATTTATAAGGTGGACAGGGGGGATACTTAGATGATTTTAATACACTTGATAAGACCTGTACTGTCATATATATACCTAAATATGCTTATTGGGCCTGTCAGAGTCAGACTCCCATCAATCTGAGTCACCCTCTTGCAGATGTGTGTATATAATGTAGAGTGTGTGCATTATATACACATAATGAAATTTACCAGTAGCTGCTGCATTTCCCACCCTAGTCTTATACTCGAGTCAATAATTTTTCCCATTTTTTGGGGGTAAAATTAGGGGCCTCGGCTTATATTCGGGTCGGCTTATACTCGAGTATATACAGTAATTAATATTATCTAATAAATAATAATAATAAATAGACCAATGGTTTATTACTTGTGAGATGGGTCCATCGAGTATGATTTACCTGTGTGAAATGGATCTGGCAAGCTGTTATGGCACAGAAACAGAGGAATCCTGCTATTCACCGCCAGACCCCATTGACTATAATGGGATCCGTCCGGTTTCCAGCATAAGTACTGTACCATCTTGCATGCAAAGGATCTTATCCGGCTAAAAGCCGGCATTTTGCAGGAAAGCGGCCAGATCCCATTATGGTCAACTGGATCCAGCGGTGAATGGCAGTATCCAGCTGGGCCGGATCTGTTGAATTCCGTCTGGTTTCACACAAGTGAGTGTCACGCTTCAGACTTGCAGCGCAGCTCCCATCCTGAACTTCCAGCACGGCTGGGGTCGCACAGCATTATGTCAGTGTTATACAATACATTTCAGACCTCTAAGGGATCATGCCCACCAACGTAAGGGCTCGGTGCCCGTGTTGACCGCGGGGCAGCTGCATGCGGATAGCGGGCCCATTCACTTGAATGGAGTCCGCGATCCGCATCCGATGGTCCGCACCGCAAAAAAGTAGTGCGTGCACTACTTTTTTGCAGTGCGGAGGCACGGCCAGAAACACCACGGAAGCATTACGTAGTGCTTCCGTGGAGTTCTGATCCGTGCTTCTGCACCACATCTCCGGATTTGCGGACCCATTTAAGTGAATGGGTCCGCATCTGTGATGGGGAATGCACATGGCTGGTGACCCATTTATTGTGGAACTGCCGTATGCGATCCGCAGCACAGGCACGGAGCCCTTACGTTCGTGGGCATGAGCCCTAAGGGTTGCATAGTATCATACATCAATATAATGCTATGCAACCCCAGCAGTGCTGGGAGGTCAGGACGGGTGCTGCACTGCGAGTCCAGAGAGTGACACTCGCTCGTGTGAAACCAGCCTTACTGTGCGATTAGAAGTCATATATGTCCTTGACCACCAAGGCATTGGAGCATAGGTGTGATTGCCAAATCTAGTCCCACTTCAGAAGCCATAAAGTGAGATACTGTGAATGGTAATGCGATAAGATCGGAGTATGATAAGAATATTTCAATAAACATGATTTTACAACTCCGCTTGCAGATTCAGGCTAGCAATATATAACAGGAAGTTTAGTAAAACTGGCTTGTGAATAGTTCACGCCCCGTGTACTCCTATAACCTCACATGTCCACTGCATGCAGCAGTCCAGGTCGTGGTTGGTTTGACCATTGCCTTAATTACTATATGGCCATACAGCCGCTTGTAAAGGTGTTTGTTGTCTTTTGTTTTATTCCTGCCAGCCTTGTCATGACGTAGAAAAATTGTGCTTTATTGTGTTTTTTCTTCACAGTACACCCTTTGCTTGTTGGTGTCTTACAAGGTGTGGCTACTGTCCCAAAAAGTTTCATTGCATGTGGTCAGTCATCTACTTTATTTTTACATCATCTGGACCTCAAGCATTGGCTTTGGTGGCATGAGAGCGGGCTTGTAACATGATTGTCCATTTTTCGATGTGAAGGCCTGGCTCACAGAGTTAGGGCTGATGCACACGTGTTTTTTGTCCGTATCTGATCTGCATTGTTTGTGGGTCGGATGCGGATCCATCCACTTCAAAAGACCGTGTGCTCTCCACATTCGTATGTCTGTTCCGCGCCCCCCAAATATTTTTTACAGACAAGGATAGGACAGTTCTATAGAGGGCAGGAATCCAAAATGCAGAAGGCACATGGCCGGAATCCATGTTTTGCGCATCCACAATTTGCACAGATCATCCCAAAGCTGATCCATGGGGTTGAGGTCAGGACCCTGTGCCATCACTCACGCTCCTCCACTCCACCAAACTCATGAAGCCATGGGGGAATTTACTAATGCTTAAATGCTGGTTTTGTGCCATGCTTTGCACAAAAATGTGCAAGACATTTCTAACAACTGGGTCAGGAAGGGGCAGGACCAACGTGGCCCGACAAATTTTAGATTACTCACCCCAGTAAACAGGCATACATTGCACCAGAATACTAGTTCAACGCGGTCAACCTCTTTGAAGTCGTTAAGCTCTTCTTCAGTACGGCCCACACTACTCGCTATGTTTGTCTAGTCCAAGGATCAGCAACCTTTGGCACTCCAGCTGTTGTGAAACTACAATTCCCAGCATGCTCCATTCATTTTTATTTGAGTTCTTAGAAGAGCAGAGCAAGTATGCATGCTGGGAGTTGTAGTTTCACAACAGCTAGAGTTGCCTACTCCTGGTCTACGGAGATGGTCTGGCTGGGTGCCTGCTTTCTGCACCTATTTGCAATGGGTGTGGCTGATCTCAATCACTAGGTGTGGTGTTCTCACAGTGTACATTTGCAGAACCTGTCTTTATCTCTCTCTCTCTCCGTACAGCTTATCTCGTAATCGTTTTTTAGCTGCATGTCCTGGTGTGGTCACCAGAAGATAATATCTAAAATATGCTGCCAGATTCCTGCCACTTAAAGCAGCGAGGTACATCGTTATAGTATGTGCCATTAGTGGAATGAGCTGGATGGTAAAGGGCCTTCCAGGACCTTAAGGCCTCCTGCACACGACCGTTTTTTCCCCCCATTTACTGGCCGTTTTTTTGCGTTCCGTATACGGAACCATTCATTTCAATGGTTCCGCCAAAAAAATGGAATGTACTCCGTATGCATTCCGTTTCCGTATTTCCGTTCCGTTTAAAGATAGAACATGTCCTATTATTGCCCGCAAATCACGTTCCGTGGCTCCATTCAAGTCAATGGGTCCGCAAAAAAACTGAACACATACGGAAATGCATCCGTATGTCTTCCGTTTCCATTCTTTGCGGAACCATCTATTGAAAATGTTATGCCCAGCCCAATTTTATCTATGTAATTACTGTATACTGTATATGCCATACGGAAAAACGGGACAGAAACGGAAACAAAAAACGGACCGCAAAACACTGAAAAAGCCATACGGTCGTGTGCAGGAGGCCTAATGCTGCGAGCGGCACAGAGTAGTAATCCTCTGATTTCCACCTGGCTTTATGGAATGGTTTTTAAGAACTCTCAGGTTATATTCTGCAGAGCGCATTCAGTGCTGCAGTCAGGAGTCCGATGATACTTATGCCATGCAGGTTCCCCTTGTCAATCAGTAGCTGGGGGGAGGTGACGGCCGGGGTAGGCGCTTGTCTCATGAATATCATTAGACCCCTTGCAGGCCGTGTGTTGCTGGGTATAACATGTAAGTGCTTAAAAACCACTACACACGTCCACATGAAATCAGCATCTGTTACTTTTAGTTTTGAGGGAAGCGAGCTTCAGATGCTTCAACCTAAGTCACTTTCTTCAAAACTTCAGAATAATACTGTACAGAGATCCGTCTACGTACAGTATTAGAATGTATGGGCTCCGAAGTTAGTTGAATAATTTCGGGAGTTGGTTTTTAAAGTGGAAAACCACTTTAAAACTTGAAACCGGAAACCGAATTCGGCTTTGGGATTGTGGTAATTTACGAGTCATGTTGTGACCCTGGTAAAGTCACCCCTAAACAAGGCAATTAGGATTTGCTCTGTTGCTCCAAATTCAAATTTCCGGTATATGAGCATGCACAGAAGAAATCACACTGACTCAGGTATGTGGTCAAAGTAACTTCTCAACTTTATTGCGGAACAGCTGACATTATATAGGGTAGTAAATATAGAACAGGAAAAAGTGGGGGGAATACAGGGTGGCGTATATCTTTGCTATGGGCCAAAAGCACTGCATAGATACATATATCTATTTTCTGCCACATCCGTGGGCAGAGAGGAAGTCCCCCCCCCCCCCCCTCCTCCCTTGCCAGATGGGTGAAGCCGTTAGTCTTTGTTTGCTTGAAGCTGCTTGCTTGAGGTAAACAGAAGCTGTAGCTGGATATGGGAGCCATTTTGTCTGTGGAAGCCATTTTCTTCTGTTCTTTTGAGCAGAAGCTGAGTAAGGGAAACTGAATGATATTCACTTCTCTATCAGACCCCATCACTGCTACACAGATATCTTTGATTGCGTGACCAGTTAGATCACTTTAAAATTCTGATTTTCATTTTCACAGAAAGCATTTTAAAATAAAATCTGTGATCCAACTGGTTGTTGGAAAAAACACTGGGGGAGATTTATCAAAACTGGTGTAAAAGAAAACTGTCTCAGTTGCCAATAGCAACCAATCAGATTCCAACTTTCAATTTTCAGATCGCTTATGGAAAATTAAAGGTGGGATCTGGTTGCTATGGGCAACTAAGCCAGTTTTCCTTTACACCAGTTTTAATAAATGTCCCCCACTGATTATTATTTTTACCTATGGTCTTGTGATGTGAACTGCTTCTGGGATATGCTGTGCCCTGTCACTCTGGAAAGTATTTTTCAAGACTAGGAGTATATATTGACGTCCTGTGCAGAGGATCTTCCCAGTGGATCTTTAGGGTATGGCTACACAGCGCCCAAGATCGCAGGGGCATCGCAGTGTAGAGGTCATACCATAGAAATCAACGAGGTCACAGCGGGAGTCGCACACGTGGTGCGATTGCAACCCCTAAATCGCAAAAAATCCAGCAGAGTTGGATTTTTTGCCATTCAGGTGTCGCAGTCGTGCCACACGTGCGACTTGTGCCGCGACACCATTAATTTCTATGGCATCTCCGCTCCACTGCAATCCTGGCTGCGACAGCTGTAGCCATACCCTTAAAGAGGTGGTCTGGTTACAGCAAAAAAACTGGGCAATACTTGGAAATGAATATATGTAGGGATAGGACGCTAAAACAAAATAACAAAATCTTTATTATATTGTCTCAATAAAATATAGGGGTGTCTACCCAAACTGCACGAAGCAGCAACTTGAACCGTCACTGATTTATGGGACCACCCTCATAGTAACCACATAGATAAAGGTGGGACCATATAGGGATGAATGAAGGGTGGATCCCACAAACTAAAACCCACCAACACTCAGGGGGGCAAAGCACCACAGGGTCCTAGGTGTGTGACCTGGGTGAGGTACTGTATAGCTGGATATCTGGTACCAGGTGTCACTCCTAACAGTGAATGTCAGCGCGCAGACATCCACTGGACTAACATAGTACAGGGGCAGGACTGTGGCAGGGTCTGATGTGACTGGAGCACCGACTGTCCTAAATGGTAAGTGCTCAACGTGTTTCCATGCACTAGACATGCATTTCATCAGGAGCAACATGCACCCAAAATAATAAAGCCCAAAGCCTGTGACATAGATGTTTGACTGAGGCTATGAACAGAAGGCAGAGGTAGGGTGACCTGCCTATAACCGAGTTCCTCTAGTGTGAGGTACGGTATCGTCACTGGAACCTACAATCCTGCCTAAGCCGACCACCTCTAGGTTGAGGGGCAGCGTGCTGGTGTGCAAACAAATCGGCGCTGTAATGGCCGCCGCTACTTGGAAATGGCCTAAAATACAAAATTAAGCTTTAATTACCTAGTAGATCCAGCACTGCCACTCTGGTTAATGATTCTGGGTAATTATAATGATTTATAATGCTGTGTGTTCCACGTACGTGTTCTCCGCGGACAGCACACGTACCCATTCCTTTTAATGTGTGTATTCACGCATCATTTCTTTACCTCGGTCTCTGTTTTTAGCAGGGAAGCATGCTCTATTTTGTTTGTGCTCACAGATCCATCACGCCCATTATAGTCTATGGATCTGTGAAAACCACAGATGCAACACAGATACTATCCGTGTTTCACGGATCATTAGGAAAAGGATGCTTCGAAAATTATTTTTCTTCTGTGCAGTGTCACGGATAGCAAAAACACAGACACACTGACCCAACACGGATCCATCACGGACATCTTCACGGAGGCATCGCTGACCACCTTTTCATGGATTTAAGCACGGACACGTAAATGAGGCTTTATACTGACAGCATTACGCCGTGCCCTCCTGTGAAACGAGCAGTGTCCATAACAGGAAATCATGTTCACACGCGGAGTGTGATTTCTACACGGGACACTTTTTTTGGCAGACAACCCTTTCAAAAGGATTTCTGGGTAGATCCTCTGTACAGGACATCAAGGAAGAAAAACCATCCACGTGGTCCCCGAGCAACAACTCTGGATCTACCATATAGATAATGCTGAATATATTATTTTAATTACACTGCTCAAAAAAATAAAGGGAACACTTAAACAACACAATGTAACTCCAAGTCAATCACACTTCTGTGAAATCAAACTGTCCACTTAGGAAGCAACACTGAGTGACAATCAATTTCACATGCTGTTGTGCAAATGGGATAGACAACAGATGGAAATTATAGGCAATTAGCAAGACACCCCCAATAAAGGAGTGGTTCTGCAGGTGGTGACCACAGACCACTTCTCAGTTCCTATGCTTCCTGGCTGATGTTTTGGTCACTTTTGAATGCTGGCGGTGCTTTCACTCTAGTGGTAGCATGAGACGGAGTCTACAACCCACACAAGTGGCACAAGTGGCTCAGGTAGTGCAGCTTATCCAGGATGGCACATCAATGCGAGCTGTGGCAAGAAGGTTTGCTGTGTCTGTCAGCGTAGTGTCCAGAGCATGGAGGCGCTACCAGGAGACAGGCCAGTACATCAGGAGACGTGGGGGAGGCCGTAGGAGGGCAACAGCCCAGCAGCAGGACCGCTACCTCCGCCTTTGTGCAAGGAGGAGCACTGCCAGAGCCCTGCAAAATGACCTCCAGCAGGCCACAAATGTGCATGTGTCTGCTCAAACGGTCAGAAACAGACTCCATGAGGGTGATATGAGGGCCCGACGTCCACAGGTGGGGGTTGTGCTTACAGCCCAACACTGTGCAGGACGTTTGGCATTTGCCAGAGAACACCAAGATTGCCAAATTCGCCACTGGCGCCCTGTGCTCTTCACAGATGAAAGCAGGTTCACACTGAGCACATGTGACAGACGTGACAGAGTCTTGAGACGCCGTGGAGAACGTTCTGCTGCCTGCAACATCCTCCAGCATGACCGTTTGGCATTGGGTCAGTAATGGTGTGGGGTGGCATTTCTTTGGAGGGCCGCACAGCCCTCCATGTGCTCCCCAGAGGTAGCCTGACTGCCATTAGGTACCGAGATGAGATCCTCAGACCCCTTGTGAGACCATATGCTGGTGCGCTTGGCCCTGGGTCCCTTCTAATGCAAGACAATGCTAGACCTCATGTGGCTGGAGTGTGTCAGCAGTCCCTGCAAGACGAAGGCATTGATGCTATGGACTGTCCCGCCCGTTCCCCAGACCTGAATCCAATTGAGCACATCTGGGACATCATGTCTCGCTCTATCCACCTGTCCAGGAGTTGGCAGATGCTTTAATCCAGGTCTGGGAGGAGATCCCTCAGGAGACCGTCCGCCACCTCATCAGGAGCATGCACAGGCGTTGTAGGGAGGTCATACAGGCACGTGGAGGCCACACACACTACTGAGCCTCATTTTGACTTGTTTTAAGGACATTACATCAAAGTTGGATCAGCCTGTAATGTGTTTTTCCACTTTAATTTTAAGTGTGACTCCAAATCCAGACCTCCATGGGTTGAAAAATTTGATTTCCATTTTTTTATTTTAGTGTGATTTTGTTGTCAGCACATTCAACTATGTAAAGAACAAAGTATTTCAGAAGAATATTTAATTAATTCAGATCTAGGATGTGTTATTTTTGTGTTCCCTTTATTTTTTTGAGCAGTGTATATTATTAAATTATATTATTTTTACTATCTATTTATCCCCAGGACTGTGACTGTGACTGTGACGAGGGGACATCCTCTGCATCTGGAGGAAAGAAGGTTTGTACACAAACATAGAAGAGGATTCTTTACGGTAAGAGCAGTGAGACTATGGAGCTCTCTGCCTGAGGAGGTGGTGATGGTGAGTACAATAAAGGAATTCAACAGGGGCCTGGATGTATTTCTGGAGTGTAATAATATTACAGGCTATAGCTACTAGAGAGGGGTCGTTGATCCAGGGAGTTATTCTGATTGCCTGATTGGCGTCGGGAAGGAATTTTTTATTCCCCTAAAGTGGGGAAAATTGGCTTCTACCTCACAGTTTTTTTTTTGCCTTCCTCTGGATCAACTTGCAGGATGACAGGCCGAACTGGATGGACAAATGTCTTTTTTCAGCCTTATATACTATGTTACCATATTAGTTTAGCCCATTTTTAAGGATTGTTTCCCAGAGGTTTTTCTTTTCTGAAATGCCCCATTTGCACAATGCAAACACGTGATGGCTCACAAGACAAATAAAATCACAACACAAGTGAAGGTAAATATATAAAATGTATTTGCTATGCAACGTAAGCAGTATTCATATGACATTGAGAGATACGTCGGTAAGTACAGTAATTTGTCTTTAAGGCACATATGTCATCTTCTAATAAATATAGGCTCTATATATAAATAGCCCAAATCACAACATAATTAAATATCATATATATAGGACAAGCAGACAGACTTGTGACAACCAATCCTTCATAACTGCTGCAAATCAGCGCCAGACTGACCTCTATGGGATCTGGTGACCAGATCACGTCATGGATCGTCAACCTCCGGCATTCCAGCTGCTCTGAAACTACAACTCCCAGAATGCTCCGTTCACTTCTGTGGGAGTTACACAAACAGCCAAGCAAACGTTCATGCTGGGGGTTGTAGTTTAACAGTGGCTGGAGTGCCGAAGATCGCTGACCCCTGTTCTAGACTCCAGCCCAGAGATCTTGAGCACTTCATTTACTGTAAAACATAAATCACACCAAAAACATTTGGGGGGAATTTATCATTTGTGGTGGTTTTGGTGTCGGTTTTAAGTCTCTCTTTGCTTCCTGAGGTTGTGTAAAATTTATTAAATGTCACACTGTAATAATATATTTGGCGCAAGTGCAATGTGGTGTGCGACCAAGTCTGTAAAAGTAAACCAGGGGATTGCCTTGTGTGGAGATGAAACTTTTTTAAAAAGTTTCATATCATAAATGAAACCTAAAGGTGTTTCAATCTGAAATCCTGATCTACTTTTCACTCCACGTCTAAAAGTGGCGAGAACCAGTAAATGTCGCAAAAATATGCACCGCGTGCGACATTTTTGCACTGCAAAATTGGAAAAGCAGACTTGATAAATGTCCCCCTTGGTCCTTGAATACAATTCATACATATGAACATATCGACTTAAAAAAGGCAGAAACAGTCATTTGGAAGAATTTATAAAAATACTGATTTTCTTTGTAGTACTAAATAATCTGGTCAGCAGATTTGACACCAGGACATATTTCACAATTATGTACATATAGTAAACATGATAGGACAATCATGGAATTCGGTTTACATTTCCATCTTCCTGTCGTCTTAAAGCAAACCTGTTGGGTGATTTCTGCTGAGCAGGAGGTGGTAGAGGATGAGAAGCTGAGCTCTGGTAGCAGTTTTTGCGGCTTGGGTGCGGACCCATTCACTTCAATGGGGCCGCAAAAGCTGCAGACAGCACTCTGTGTGCTTTCCGCATCCGTTGCTCCGTTCCGTGGCCCCGCAAAAAAAAAAAATATAGAACATGTCCTATTCTTGTCTGTTTTGCAGACAAGAATAGGCATTTCTATAATGGGCCGTCCGTTCCTCAAATTGCGGAAACGCACACGGGCGGCATCCGTGTTTTGTGGATCCGCAATTTGCGTTCATCTTAATGGGGCGGCTTTCATTCCAATGTTGTCTGCTGGAGCATCATCTTTCAGTAAAAACAGCATTTATAAGTAATGCCCTGACATTGCCATTACTAATTTGCCTTCGGTTTCTCCCTGTTAGGCCTCTTTCACACGGGCGTTGCGGGAACACCCGTGATTTTTTCGTGCGAGTGCAAAACATTGTAATGCGTTTTGCACGCGCGTGTGAAAAATCGGCATGTTTGGTACCCAAACCCGAACTTCTTCACAGAAGTTCGGGCTTGGGATCGGTGTGCTGTAGATTGTATTATTTTCCCTTATAACCATGTTATAAGGGAAAATAATAGCATTCTGAATACAGAATGCATAGTACAATAGGGCTGGAGGGGTTAAAAAAAATAAAAAAATAATTGAACTCACCTTAATCCACTTGATCGCGCAGCCCGGCTTCTCTTCTGTCTTCTTTTTTGCTGTGTGCAGGAAAAGGACCTGTGGTGACGTCACTCCGGTCATCACATGGTCCGTCACATGATCTTTTACCATGGTGATGGATTATGTGATGACCGGAGTGACATCACCTCAGGTCCTTTTCCTGCACACAGCAAAGAAGAAGACAGAAGAGAAGCCGGGCTGCGCGATCAAGTGGATTAAGGTGAGTTAAATTTATTTTATTTTTTTAAACCCTCCAGCGCTATTGTACTATGCATTCTGTATTCAGAATGCTATTTTCCCTTATAACCATGTTATAAGGGAAAATAATAAAGATCGGGTCTCCATCCCGATCGTCTCCTAGCAACCGTGCGTGAAAATCGCACCGCATCCGCACTTGCTTGCGGATGCTTGCGATTTTCACGCAGCCCCATTCACTTCTATGGGGCCTGCGTTGCGTGGAAAACGCACAATATAGAGCATGCTGCTATTTTCACGCAACGCACAAGTGATGCGTGAAAATCACCGCTCGTGTGCACAACCCCATAGAAATGAATGGGTCAGGATTCAGTGCGGGTGCAATGGGTTCACATCACGCATTGCACCCGCGCGGAATACTCGCCCGTGTGAAAGGGGCCGTACCTATAAGTTGTGTCTCCAGAGCCACCAAATAACTTACTGTGATTGGAAGTTAAAGGAATTTTCCGACTAACAATACTCATCCCCTATCCAAACAGAGAGAGATGATAGGTATCTGATTGCTGGGGGTCCGACTGCTAAGCTGTGGTTAGGGGGTAAGCATTGTTTGTGGGAAAATCCCTTTAGAGGGCATCTGTCAGCAGATTTGTACCTATGACACTGGCTGACCTGTTACATGTGCGCTTGGCAGCTGAAGACATCTGTTGGTCCCATCTTCATATCTGTGTCCGCATTGCTGAGAAAAATTATGTTTTAATATATGCAAATGAGCTTTTAGGAGCAACCTGGGCGTTGCCGTTACACTTAGAGGTTCTGCTCTCTTCACAACTGCCGCACCCTCTGCATTTTGATTGACAGGACCAGGCAGTGTAAACATGATCACGCCCGGCCCTGACTTCTCCTAAAGTCAAAGTACAGAGGGCGCGGCAGTTGCAGAGAGAGCAGAGCCTCTAGGTGTAATGAGAACACCCACGTTGCTCTTAGAGGCTCATTTGCATATAGTATAATTTCATTTTTCTCAGCAATGTGGACACAGATATGAACATGGGACCAACACAGATGGCTTCAGCTGCCAAGCGACCATGCACCAGGTCAGCCAATGTCATAGGTCCCTTTAATGTCCTACGTTCTAGTAAGAAGAGCAGCTCTTAAGCACAAACTGCAGGTCCAGTAAATGAAATACGGTACAGAGAATATAAATGTCTATCCGCACACGTATGTCTTATTATTACATGAAGGTATGCTAACTTCCAGAGGACACAGAACAGAGGTCTCAACCTACAAGAGATGTAACTGCTGGAATTTGTCAAAGTGCAACATTTTTGTTTAGCTGGCAAGCGATTATTAATTATAAAAAAATAGTCATTATAATTGTATTAAAAGCTTTAAAATAGTTTAGAAATTAACATGGAAATAGATTTAAAATTTGATTATAAAAAAAAAAAAGTAGAAAACACTAGAACATTCCCTGTGACGCAAATCAACTCTTCTTCTCCAGGGAGCAATAATAATCTGTCAGGACTTTCCAGGCTTTAAGGGCCATGAAACCATCTGGGGGGTTTTCTCCTTCACGTGCCAGCTTTCTCATGCGGGTTCCAGAGATGAAGTCAAATTCATTGTGTCTAAAATAAAAAAAAGGGAAAGCATCCCTTCAGTGCGGCTATCGTTACATCACAGAATAGCTAAAGGAATGTTCCGATTCAGCACAACGCCTTTAAAGCCCGACCCCATGATTAGTGCAGGGAGCTGAACTGGACACAGCGTATCCTCAGTGTGGGACCTCCATCTATTATCTTGTACTGGTTGTCCAATCAGGATGCCCCTGTTCTTATGCCCGGTTAAGGCTACTTTCACACTAGCGTTCAGGTGTCCGCTCGTGAGCTCCGTTTGAAGGGGCTCACGAGCGGCCCCGAACGCATCCGTCTGGCCCCAATGCATTCTCAGTGGAGGCGGATCCACTGAGAATGCATCCGCCTGCCAGCGCTCAGCCTCCGCTCCGCTCAGTGAGCGGACACCTGAACGCTGCTTGCAGCGTTCGGGTGTCCGCCTGGCCGTGCGGATCCGTCCAGACTTACAATGTAAGTCAATGGGGGCGGATCCGCTTGAAGATGACACTATATGGCTCAATCTTCAAGCGGATCCGTTCCCCATTGACTTACAATGTAAAGTCTGAACGGATCCGCTCAGACAACTTTCACACTTAGAAAATTTTCTAAGTTTTAATGCAGACGCATCCGTTCTGAACGGATGCGAACGTCTGCATTATCGGAGCGGATCCGTCTGATGAAACATCAGACGGATCCGCTCCGAACGCAAGTGTGAAAGTAGCCTAAAGAGGGTGCCCAGTTCTGTGAACTCGCTCTCTCTAAGTGCTCATGCACACAACCGTATTCTTTTCATGTCCATTCTGTTATTTTTGCGGACCATATGCGGAACCATTGATTTCAATGGGTCCACAAAAAAAAAAGAAAGGAAGTTACTCCGTGTGCATTCCGTTTCCGTATGTCCATTCCGCAAAATAATAGAACATGTCCTATTATTGTCCGCATAACGGACAAGGATAGGACTGTTCCTTTAAGGGCCAGCTGTTCTGTTCCCCAAAATACGGAATGCACACCGACGTCATTCGTATTTTTTGTGGATCTGTTTTTTAGGACCGCAAAATACATACAGTCTTGTGCATGAGCCCTAAGTCAGAGAGGGTGTGTACAGAAATAGCGGCTACTGTAATGAAGGCATGCCCAACCTGCGGCCCTCCAGCTGTTGCAAAACTACAACTCCCAGGATGCCTGTAAAGGCTACAGCTATTAGGGCATGCTGGGAGTTGTAGTTTTGAAACAGATGGAGGGCCGCAGGTTGGGCATGCCTGTTTTAACATATACAAAAATCATATATGTTAAATGGATGTCTCAGACTGGTGCCATAGAGTTCCATTGTAAAAAAAATAAGTATACCTTTTTTTACCACTGTAAAAAAACAACATATACCGTATTTTTCGCTTTATAAGACGCACTCCCCGCCCCCCCCTTCCCCAAAAGTGGGTGGAAAATGGCAGTGAGCCTTATAAAGCGAATACTAGTGAGAGCTTCAATTATGGAAGCATTCACTAGTATGCATTATGTGCCAGGAGAGGGGAGTGAAACACTGTGAGCGCTTTCTGTACTCATCCTCCCTGGTCTTCCTTTCTGGGGCCACGGGCGCACTGTCCTGACCGCATACAGCGTCAGGATGTAGTGCGTTCACTATGACCCGACGGTGCACGAAGTCAGCTGATCATGCAGCGCCGGCCAGAGAAGACGGGAGCATGACTTCTAAAGAGACCGCCGGATCCAGAGCGGAGCTGCGGCGCAGGGGAGGTAAAAGTTTATTTTAAGGTCTGATCTGAGGTCTGATGGGGGTCTAGTGGTATGGGGGTCTGAAATGGAGGGCTGATATGAGGTCTAAAGAAGGTCTGATGGGCATCTGATGCGGGTCTAATATGAAAGTCTCATGTAATGTGCCGATATGGGGGTCTCATGTAATGTGCCGATATGGGGGTCTCATGTAATGTGCCGATATGGGGGTCTCATGTAATGTGCCGATATGGGGGTCTCATGTAATGTGCTGATATGGGGGTCTCATGTAATGTGCCGATATGGGGGTCTCATGTAATGTGCCGATATGGGGGTCTCATGTAATGTGCCGATATGGGGGTCTCATGTAATGTGCCGATATGGGGGTCTCATGTAATGTGCCGATATGGGGGTCTCATGTAATGTGCTGATATGGGGGTCTCATGTAATGTCCTTATATGGGGGTCTCATGTAATGTGCTGATATGGGGGTCTCATGTAATGTCTTGGAGGATTTAATATGGGGGCCTGATCTGAGGATCTGATATGAGGTCTGATAAAAATATTTTCCTTCTTTAAAACCTGGGGTGCATCTTATCAACAGGTGCGTATTATAAAGCGAAAAATACTGTACTTTTTTTACTGGCCTGTGCAGGATACAAGAAAGTGGTGTGCTGCGTTTTTGTATCCTTTTTTTCCTAACGTGATGTGAACCCACCTTAAACTGTTTTAAAGATGAGCAGGGCACAGGGTGAAGAGTCTCCACTGCACTTTCCAAATAGGCAGAGTCCTCATAAAAAGGGTTGTGCCATGAAATGTATTCTACATTTTTCACACCAGCACCTGGATCTTAATACATTTGTAAATTGCATAAAATTTAGTCTAGCCACTGAGCTATTCAATAAAATCTATCTGTATAGCGCCACCTGCTGTTCATTCTTTTCCTTATTTTTTGTCCACCTCACTGAGGTGGTCGCACTTTCTCAGTTTAAATCTTCAATTGTTAGTAGCCATATCTTCTGTGGCAGTTACAGAGACAGAGGGCTGCAGCAGAAAGGCCATGCTCACTGAGTTATGAAATAGGGAGACAGCTGCAGAAATGACGCATTCCCTGAAAGGACACCCCCCCTGCGCTGCCAGACTGAAAACTAGCAGAACAGTTGGCGCAAGGAATGGGGAGATCTGTGGTTCCATGTGTGGCACAGGGCTGGTTCTAGATTTTTTTTAGAAAGAGTACTATATGTCTGATTTTCATTTTTCACAATAATCATCGCACAGTGGACTCTTTTCCCTATGCCTGGACTCTTCCCACTTAGCCCAACTCCGTGTAAAGCTATCGAAGAAATTTGACAAGACTGGTGTTTACTATGCTGGTCATAATCTGTGCTTTGCTAGAGTAAATTGCGTCACAATTATTAGGAGAGGCCCGTGAACCAGAACTGAACTCCAGCAGCCCGCTCACTCCCCACCTTATTTTTTTTTACAAAAGTGGAGGGGGTCGAAGAGAAAGGGAAAACGTCACACATTTTGCTGCAAAATGGGACTTGCTCCAAAATTTGCGACTTTTCTATGCCAGAAAACTGGCAGAAAAAAATGTAATGGATGTGTTCTCCTTGTTTTTTTCTAAAACGCATCAACATTTCAAAGTAAAACGTTCATAGGAGGTTGTCGGGATTTATTTTTGCCCATGGTTTGGGCAGCATGAAAGGGATGACAGCTTCCCTATAATGGCAGTAATCTCTTTGAAGAACTTTATGATTACAAACTTCCAGCCTTGACATTACTACTTATATGGAAACGGGTGCCAAAGAGTTGCTGTCATCTCTCCTGACATTCCTGTTTTAATAGCTTCATGCATTCCCCATGTAATAACAATTCTGGAACATCTATTCTTATGTCTGTATGTTATGCCATTCCTTTATTATTTCTACTAGAAGTTATGAGTGAATTGCTAGCAGTCTGCAGTAAGGGTACAGAGGGGAGGTTACCAGTTGGGGGGGTGTACCTGTGCAGAATCACTCTATCCAATCAGTGCTGCCATTGTAAGTCTGTGCAGGTACACACCCCCAACTGGTTACCTCCCCTCTGTACCCTTACTGCAGACTGCTAGCAATTCATTCATAACTTCTAGTAGAAATAATAACGGAATGGCACAACATAGAGCCATAAGAATAGATGCTCCAGAATAGTTATTACATGGGGAATGCATGAAGCTATTATAACAGGCATGTCAGGGGTGGTGAAAGGTCCTCTTTAAATGTAGATTTTAAAAGGTGTTTGCTAATTAATTCTTTTGCTCAACTGACCTTGGGAAAGGACACAGTTTTAGCTATTGTTCTCAGCTCCATGTGGCTATGGCCGTAAGCTGCATGGGCAGATGGCTTTGGGTGTGAGGATAATTCAGTCTTGCACCGTCAGGCAGCCTACCTGAGGCATCTAACAACTTGTGCATTAAGTTGCATATCTCTAATATTGCTACACCTGAAGGTGTTCTGTTGCAACTCCTTTAGGGCTGAGGACCTCAATCCAACCTATGTGTGGCTCCTGGGCACCTGCCCACCAGACATCCTACCTTTCTTTGTCATAGAACTCCATGGCTTTGTTCTTTGTGTTGTAGGCAGCCACTCTGAATGGGATGATCTCCACAGAAGTCAATCCTGGGGCCATGCTCAGGACTTTTCCACCATGTGATGGCTCGTAGAGATCCACTTTGGTCTCAGGATGTGGCATACCAGCAGGGTCTCTGCCTACTATATAGAAGTTGGATCCAGCGATCATCCGAGACCTGCAGTGCCACTGAACCTGTGAAGAAAAGAACATGATAGAGACATGGCTTTTATAATCCGCTTTACACATGCATACATGTATTTTAGGTATAGTTTTGTGAGTAAAAAACTATAGAGTTCTTCCGTCTCATTTTTACCAGGGGAACCATCAAAGTAAATGCTTACATATAAATATCGGGCTTCAAGGGGTAACGGTTTACAACCAATTTTAGCTTCAGTTATCTGATTCGGACCTGAAATGCATTGCAAAATGCATTCCTGAACCTGCACTGTAACCTGATTGTCCTCTGGAGGTCCTGGTTCTCTTATTCCGTACCTAAGCTTTGGACACAATAGAGCAAGCCTCATACCGTTATCGTAGCCATAATTGTGTTAACGTGGAAAAATATGATATATATATAAATATTATTTTAGTAATAATGATAATAATTGAACACCTTTAAAGGGAACCTGTCACCGGGATTTCGTGTATAGAGCTGAGGACATGGGTTGCAGGATGCACATCCGCAATACCCAGTCCCCATAGCTCTGTGTGCTTTTATTGCGTAAAAAAACCGATTTCATACATATGCAAATTAACCTGAGATGAGTCCTGTCCGTGAGATGAGTCAGGGACAGGACTCATCTCAGGTTAATTTGCATATGTATCAAATCGTTGTTTTTTTACACAATAAAAGCACACAGAGCTATGGGGACTGGGTATTGCGGATGTGCTAGCGGCCATGTAGCAACCCATGTCCTCAGCTCTATACACAGAATCCCAGTGACAGGTTCCCTTTAAAGACCTCACTATAGTGAAATACCCCCAAAGGTTCTGCCCTAACATTCAGCAGCTTCCAAATATGTGTTGCTTGATGCATTCTGCTATGCTCACTATTTGAGGTCAGCTCCTTCAAATAAGGTACCGTATTATTGAAATATACATGCAATAAAAATATTGTAAAGTTTATTTTTCTAACAAGTTTATTTTCCTTCATCAGGGGTATGGAGCTAGTGCGAAAGCTGAAGCCATAAAGTAGCGAAACATGTCGAGGCGAGCATCTGGCTTTAGGTTTTAACTAGTGAGCGGTTAGCTAAGGGATAACCGCATCGGTGACCTGTATATATTTAAAGGGCTTTTCTGAGACTTACATACTGAGAACCTATCCTCTGGATAGGTTCTCAGTATCTGATCGGTGAGGGTCTGACACCCAGGAACCCCGCCAATCATCTATTTGAGAAGGTACCGGTGCTCGCAGTAGCAAGCTTTGCCTGGGCCATATGACGTCACGTTCATCGGTCACATGACCTAGGCGCAGCTCAGCCCCATTGAATGAATGGGGCTGAGCTGTGATTCCAAGCGCAGCCGCTATACAATGTACGGCACTGTGCCTGGTGAGCAGGGAGAAGGCCATGGCGCTTACAGGAACCTTTTCAAACAGCTAATCAGCGGGAGCCCTGGGTGTCAAAACCCCACCATTCAGACACTTATGACCTTAGGATACTTAGGAACGGGGTGCATTGCTCACAGCATACAGGGAACAGACATGCCTCTTGTACATAGGTGGGGAAATATTAAATAATAGGGGCACGTAGGAGAAATATCATATTGTACTAAGGTGCAGCGATATACAAGGTGGACCCTTTACCCCCTTTTACCTTCACCTACACATCTTCAGCCCCAAAAGCCTAATATTGGTTTTGACCAAACAAACCTATTCAGGGTCAAAGCATACGCTCGTAATTTTAATAATTTACTACCGCGATCATTTCTCCAGGCCTCCCCTATTTTGTTGTACTAATTATCAGCTGCACATCCCCAATTACAGAGGACCATGTACTGCTGATAATCAAGCAACTTTCATTCTGCATAAAGCCTCCAGTGTTTGTGGTCCACAAATTGTGGCTTTGCAAAACACGGATGCGGTCTATGTGCATCCCACAATTTTCACGGTACTCATTGTAGAAAAGCCTATTCTTGTCCACAAAACGGGCAAGAATAGGACAGGTACTATAATTTGTGACCTAGTCTCACGGATGCGGATAGCACATGGGCATCATTTGTTTTTTTGGAGGACCCATAGAAATTAATGGCTCAGTGTAATCTGCAAAAAAAATGCAAATCGGACATGGACCAAAAATACATTCTAAGGGTCCATTCACACTTCCCGTAATTTGGGTCCGCATTCGTTCCACAATTTGCTGACCCATTCACTTTCAATGGGGCTGGAACGGACGCGAATCTGCATTTTCGGGATCCGCATCCGTTTTTTCAGGATCAGCAATTATGTTCCTGAAAAAAAAATTATTTTGGACCAGAAAAGGCATCTTCTATTATAGTGTCTGTGATGTGCGGTCCGGAAATTGCAGATTGCACACTGCAGGTGTCTGTGTTTTTCGGATCCGCAATTTGCGGATCCGCAAAACACTTACGGACGTGTGAATGGACCCTAAGGGCTCATGCACACAACCGTGAAGTCTTTTGCGGTCTGCAAATTGCGGATCCGCAAAAAACAGATGCCGCCTGCGTGCCTTCCGCAATTTGCGAAACGGAACAGGAGGCCCATTATAGAGATGCCTATTCTTGTCCGCAAAACGGAAAAGAATAGGACATGTCTCATAATTTTTGTGGGGTCACGGAACGGAGCGACGGATGTGGACAGCACACAGAGTGCTGTCCGCATCTTTTGCGGACCCATTGAAATGAATGGTTTCGTATACAGACCATATATGGAATCAAAATACGGCCCGTATACGGAACGCAAAAAAAAAAAACGTTCGTGTGCATGAGCCCTTATACATGAGGCCTACAAGATACAATTAGCCAACAAACAGACATTTGCTGGTTCGGAGCACAAGTACAATTAGTTTGAACAAGTTCCTATGAAATGTGTTCCAGATAAGTGTAATAAGCCCTTTAGTTCAGTGTATAGAAAGATAAATCTCCAGGTTTGTTGCCGTACAACGCTAGTATCCATGTGCAGCCTCAACGCAATTACAGATGGACATTTTCAACATCTTTGAAAGGTCTGGGATACAGGTCAGTGTTCTAGAAATGTTTTCGTTTTCTATCTTCTCAGCTATGCACAACCCCAGCCAGACGCCTCCCATCTACTGTCAAATAAAATCGTTAAGATAAAATATGGCGCAGGAAACGTATTTGTCTGCCAGTTCTCCATATAAAACCAGCTGCAGATATCAGCCATGGATTTTGTTTTCTGAAACACCCTGAACTAATGTTCCTGTCTTGTTAACACGCCTGTGGAATGTTTTTTTTTGCTAGAAGTTTTAATTATTAGGGTCTTTGTATACATGGTGGGTATGTATTAAAGGGGTTGTGGAGTGTCAGGATATTGATGACTTATCCTCCCTGCACCCCCACCGATCAGCTGAGGCGGCACTCATACGAATGCAGGGTCCTCCTCAGTTTACCCGCACAGCGTCTACCTTGCAGTGGCGGCGCAGTGTAATTACACCTTCCTTTCCTGTTCATTTGAATGGGATAGAAAGCTGTAACTACCTTGCACCAGCGCTACAAGCTCGATGGAGGACGCGGCACTCGTACGAGCGCTGCTAACTCTTCAAACAGCTGATCGGTAGGGGGTGCCAGGTGTTGGACCCCCACCAATCTAATATTGATGACCTATCAGTGAGGATAGGCCATCAATATCAAAATCGTGCTCAGTCCCTTTAAGCAGGCATCCTCAAACTGTGGCCCTCCAGCTGTTGTAAAACTACAACTCCCACAATGCCCTGCTGTAGGCTGATACCTGTAGGCTGTTCGGGCATGCTGGGAGTTGTAGTTTTGCAACAGCTGGAGGGCCGCAGTTTGAGAATGCCTGCCTTTAAGGGTGCCTTCACACGCAGCAGATTTTGGGACAGAAATTTCCTCTGGGAATGAAAATCAGTTCTTAATGGGGCGTGCAGAAATCCATGTGCTCACTGCCCCCATTCAAATGGTACTGATTTTCAGTCGTGGAATTTTCTGCCACACAATCTTCCGCGTGTGGCACATTATTGGGTCAGAGCGTAGGCCCACCAGAGGGTACTCTAGTGAGCAAGTACATGCACACGACTATGTATTTTGTGGTCCGCAAAACACGGATCCGCAAATAAAAATGGATAACATCCATGTGACGTTCGCGTTGCATCTGTTTTTTTTGGCAGATCCATTGTAACAATGCTTCTCCTTGTCTGCAAAATGGACAAGAATAGGACATGTTCTATTTTTTTTGGGCGGAACGGACATGCGGACTGTTTTTTTTCCAAGCCCCATGCAAATGATTAGTTCCGCAAATGGACCTGTAGAAAAAAAATAAAAAAAACGGAATGCAAACGGAAGAAAATTATGTTTGTGTGAATGAGCCCTAACCATGTAAGTTGTTCTCATCAGTCTAAATACTGCAAATTTTTATAAATTGTTTCAAATATTCCCTGGTTATATCTGTTTCTGACAAAGCCATGGGACAACCAATAAGCCATCGCCGTCACATCTCACAAACGTGTCCCGCCTGAGGACTAATCTGTATTGATAGGGACCCCTTACATCTAAATGATTGCATTGTGGAGGGTATTGGAGTTGAAAGCTGTGATCACCAGGACATATTAACCATTACTTCCCGGCCATTTAAACCTTGTGTAATGTCGGGGACACCAGCAGATTTTCTTTGCACTCGTTCTTTGTTCCGGGTTTTACTATCTCTATCTACGCTAATGTATAAGACAGTGTCGAAATCAATCGACCCCCTTTAACATTTACCTCTCATATTACTGCTATTTAATACCTACTCACCTCTGTGGGTCCTGCGTACAACATTGGTGACGGAAAGATAGCAACAATGGTGGATTTTGGGTCCAAGACACCTTCTTCAAGTACAGCTGCGTGTTGCTTCATGCGCCAATCCAGAGGCACGTCATCGTCTTTGGTCCACCCTCCAAGTGGGTGTAAGAGAAGTACTGGGCACTTATATCCCCTAGATAGCAGGTGGCGCCTAGTATCCTGCATGAGCAGAGCGTGTCCATTATGGACAGGGTTGCGGAGTTGGAAAGCGAAGACAGCGTCTGGGAGAAGAGCAATAAAGAGAATGCATTAAACGATGGAAACGATTTCGAGTCTTATGAGGACAAGCTTTGCAGCAGATAACAGATTGCTTTATCGTAAGACAAACAATATAGTTAGAGTGAGGTCACGCCGAGAAGCTTTCTCTAGGACAGAGTGTACAGTCTCCCTCCTCCCCTGTACTGGGCTGTGCCACCTACAAAGGTCATAAATACCAGTTATTAGTGAGCGCTACCCACAGCACCCGGGCTCAATATACACAGGTTCATGGGATATCACTGTAATCTGTAGCGTTATATATGGTTATTATTAAAGGGGTCCTCCTCCGATAAGGATGCATTCACATCACTGTTTAGCTTTCCGTTCTTCTGATCCGTCAGAAGAAGAGAGAGAGGGAAAAAAACAGGATCCTGTAAAAAAAATGGATCAGTTGTTATCTGTTTGAGCCATTTCCGTTTTTAAGAGGAAAAAAAAGTCCTGCAAGCAGTATTATTTTCCGTCTAAGGCTACTTTCACACCAGCGTTTTCCCTTTCCGCTATTGAGATCCGTCATAGCATCTCAATCGCGGAGGAAAACGCTTCAGTTTTGTCCCCATTCATTGTCAAACTGAACTGAAGGGAGCAGAGAGCACCACAATGCATTCAGTTCTGTTTCGTTTTTGAGTGCGTCCTGAGATGTGGAGCAGGACGGATCCATCATGACTCACAATGTAAGTCAAAGAGGACAGATCCGTTTTCTCTGACACAAAAGAAAACGGATCAGTCCCCTATTGACTTACAACGGTTTTAGAGACGGATCCGTCTTGGCCATTTTAGATATAATACAACCGGATCCGTTCATAACGGATGCAGACGGTTGTATTATCATGACGGGAGCGTTTTTGCTAATCCGTGAATGATCCAGCAAAAACACAGATGTGAAAATAGCCTAAAAAACTTAGACAGAAATGGCTCAAATAGATGTTAACTGATGCAACAGGATCCTGTTTTTTTCTCTTCTTCTGATGGATCAGAAGTAGGGCAGGTGCAAGGATTTTTGCCGCCCTAGGCAAAGATCCATTTTGCCGCCCCCTCATGTCACTCACTCACTGACAGACAGACACGCACTCAGACACTCACTGAATGACGTACACATACACTCACTGACAGACACACATACACACAGACACTCACTGAATGACGTACACAGAAACTCACAGACACACATACACTCACTGACAGACAGACACACACTCACTCACTGACAGACATACACCTACCCACTGAAACACACACACACACACACACAGACACTTACTGACCGACAGACATCCACACTCACTGACATACACACACAGACACTCAATGACAGACAGACACACATACATTTACTGACAGAAAGACAGACATACACTCACTCACTGACATAAATACACAGGCAGACACTCACTCAGTCAAACACTTAAACACTCACCTCCCTGGGGTCCAGTGTGGTGCAGCTCCTCAGTCCTCCAGCGCGCCGTTTAGTATACCGGGGCCGGAATGACGTCATATTCCGGCATCACAGAGGGCGCACGAGGGAGGAGCTGCTAGAACAGCCTCCCTTGCCGCCCGCCTCCTCTCCTGCGATAATTTACTGGCAGAGCAGGCACCTGCCATCAGGGTAAGCAGATGCCTGCTCTGCCATATTTAAGAAGGACCTCCACCTCCTGGCCCCCCTGTAACGGCGCTGGGGGCGGCTCAAGAGCCGCTCGCCCAGGGCTGCAGCCCCAGTCAGGGGGAGCCCACCAGGGCGCCCCCAGCAGGCCGGCGCCCTAGGCGAACGCCTAGTTCACCTATATGGTTGCACCGGCCCTGATCAGAAGAACAGAAAGCTAAACGATGATGTGAACTAGGGCTGCAGTAAACGATTATTTTAGAAATCGAGTATTCTATCGATCATTTTTTACGATTAATCGAGTAATCTACTAAGAAAAAAATGAATTAATAGACTTTACCTTTATAAAAACTCATCAGACCCCCTGCCATCAGTCCCCAACACTCTTCGTTCCCCCCTGTGCAATCAGCCCAAGTGCATCAGTTCCCCCCAGTGCCATCAGCTCCGTTTCCCCCTGTGCCATCAGCTCCATTCCCCCCTGTGCCATCAGCTCCATTCCCCCCAGTGCCACCAGCTTGTCCCCCAGTGCCACCAGCTGCCCCCTCAGTGCCATCAGCTGCCCCCTCAGTGCCATCAGCTGCCCCCTCAGTGCCATCAGCTGCCCCCTCAGTGCCATCAGCTGCCCCCTCAGTGCCATCAGCTTCCCCCCCCAGTGCCACCATCTCCCCCTCCTAGCTATGACCCCAGTGACAATACTTACTTTTCCTTTAGGTGCGCCGCTCCACAGCTCCTCCATCTTCTTCTCTGCGCACTGCACTGTCGTCCTGACGTCACACAGCGTCGGGTCATAGTGCACGTAAGCGCGCACTATCACCTGACGATGTGTCAGGAAGAAAGTGCAGCGTGGTGCAGACCGGCGGGTGACCACGGAGCGGTAAGTAATAGCAAGCGCTTCACTCCCGCTCCGTGGTCACATGACACAAACGAATCCTCGATGCCAAAAATTTGCATCGATAATTTTTTTTGTGTCCAATTACTCGATTCAATCGAGTAATCGTTTCAGCCCTAATGTGAACTCACCCTAAACTAGCCATACACATTTAGATGTGTATTGGCTGAACTCACTGATGTTCGCTGGATCGGATGACCATCTAAAACCTCATTCACACGTCCAAGTCCGTGCTCAAAACTGTGAAAAGGTGGTCACTGATGCATTTGTGAAGGATCCGTGCGTGGTCAGTGTGTCATCCGTGTTTCACGGACACTGTGCAGCTGAAAAATAATTTTCAAATCATCTCTTCCTAATGATCCTTAAAACACGAATGGCATCTGTGTTTTTCACGAACGCATAGACTATAATCAGCAAAATAGAGCATGCTCCTGTGCTAAAACCACGGACTGTGATAAAATATGGATGTGTACGTGTGCTGTCCGTGGAGAAGACATACAGCACATGTACGTGGAACACTGACCTGCGAATGAGGCTTAAGGCGCCACAGCCACAGTACAGCTGCAAAGTGGGAACCCGGCCTTAATAAACGTACATAATGGGTTAAATAATCAACCACACTTCGGAATATAAACCATAAAGCTGGGTTTACAGGCGGCAGAAGAAACTCTGCCCTCCCGCGATGGTCCATGGCTGCACAATTTTGAATGTGAGACCTCAGCTTTACCTGCACATTCATGTGGCTACTGGGTGGAGTTTTTTCTGCAAATAGCGGCCGGAGCGGGTAAACCCAGCCTAAAACGTGGCTGAGAAGGGACCGTTTACAGGTAGGGATGAGCAAATCGACTTCGGATGCAACATACAAAGTCGATTAGCATTAAACGTTGTTAGAATACTGTATGGAGCGAGCGCTCCGTACAGTATTAGAATGTATTGGAACCGAAACCGAGTTCGGCGAAAGGTTTTTAACAGTAGAATTTAATTTCTGAAGTTATTATCCGAAGTCCAGAGAGACTACGCAAAGTTATAACTTCGGCTCCTTGGAGCCAATACATTCTAATACTGTACGGAGCGCTCACCCCGTACAGTATTCTAACAAAGTTTAATGCGAATCGACTTCGGATGTTTCATCCGAAGTCGATTCGCCCATCCCTATTTACAGGCTCCATGACTGAATGGAGAGACCGGCTTACATAGAAATCAATGCAAAGCTGCACACAGATATTGCTATGTGAAGAATGCATTAGTCTCCTGATGGCAGTTCATTACAATACAATATTCTTGCAGGCGTTCTTTAAGGATGCATGTAGAAGGGCCAAATATAAGGGCGTCATAATGTGCATGTCCCTTAAAGAGGACCTGCCACCTCTCCAGACATGGCTGTTGTAGTAACTACTTGCATTCCCCATGTGATAACAATTCTGGAGCATCTATCCTTATGACTATATTGTACCATTCCTCTGTTATTTCTACTAGAACTTTATGCATGAATTACCAGCAGCTTGCAGTAAAGGTACAGATGGGTGTTACCAGTTGGGGGGGGGGGGGGTGTACCTGCACAGCCTGACACTAGCAGCACTGATTGGGCAGCGTCAGACACACCCACTACTGGGTTTACAAGTTTACAACTTATTTGTAAACTTCTAGCAGGAATAATCCAGGAATTACACAGCACAAAGTCATAACAATAGATGCTCCAAAATTATTACGTGGGAATCCAAGTAGCTTCTAAAACAGACACCTCAGGAGAGGTGACAGGTCCTCTTTAAGGCCACCATCATTTTAAAGCACTGAAATAGCCATACATTAAGGGATCTAATATGTTCGGAAGTATCTGTGCTTAAATGTTGGGAAGTTGCATTATGTGCTGCTTCCATTAACAAACTAAAGGTCAATGCAGGGTTTTCCTATGAAGTATCACTAGGATATGCCATTAAAGGGGTGGAACATTTTTTTTAAAAGGGCCATAAAGGGTTAAAAAAGCTCCTTACTTAACTCCCTGATCCGTCGCCAATGTCGTTCCGTCCCTGCTGCTCCGCCCTTCCTGTACTTGGCTCGACACACAGGAAATAGTTTGGAGCTCCCATGCGAGCCAATCACTGACAGAGGCGGGTCACAATGTCAGGCAGTGATTGGCTGAGCAGCCATGCCAAGCTATTTCCTGTGTGACGAGCCGAGAACAGGAAGTGGAAAGCAGCATGGACCAGAGGAGCGACAGGCGATTGGGGGGGGGGCGTAAGGGTGCATTTGACCGTATGTATTTTGAGGTCAACAAAAAGTGGAACCGCAAAATACGGATGACGTCCGTGTTGCAAATGTTTTTTTTTTGTTTGTGGACCCATTCACTTCAGCGGGTCCGTTAGCAGCATTTTGTGCCAAGTATAGGACATGTTCTATTTTTCACGAAAGATTTTCATATCCGTATGTCCGTTCCACAAACAGATGTCTTATACTTGGAGCAAAATGTGTCTCACTGACCCATTGAAGTCAATGTGTCTGCAAAAAAAAAAAAATACAGATACAACACAAATGTCATCGTATTTTGCAGACCGCAAAATACATATGGTTGTGTGAATGTACCCCAAGTGAAGCCTCGTTTACATTTCCGTGTTTCATCCATGAAGATGTCCATGTTTGGTCTGTGTGTCCCTCTGTGTGTCATCCGTATTTCACGGATGCTGCTCACCTGAAAGTTAATTTCCAAAGCATCTCCTATCAATGGTCAGTGAAAAACGTACCAAACACGACACAACACGGATGCCATCAGACCACAGACCCATAGACTATAATGGGCATGTTTGGTCCGCATCACGGATCAAATTTGTGCATGTCTCCGTGATTTTTTTCACAGACCCACGGTCAGTTAAAATATACTGAAATGTGGACACGTTAAAATGAATGGGTACATGTGCTGTCCGTGGAAAATGCAGACAACACACGTCAGTGAAAAATGGAAATGTGAACGAGGCCTTAGGCCTCTTTCACACGAGCGTGACGGATTAGGTCCGGATGCGTTCAGGGTGCGTTCAGTGAAACTCACACCATTTTGCAAGAAAGTTCAGTCAGTTTTCTCTGCGATTGCGTTCCGTTTTTTCCGCGCGGGTGCAATCCGTTTTGATGCGTTTTTCACACACGTGGTAAAAAACGGAAGGTTTACAAACAACATCTCTTAGCGACCATCAGTGAAAAACGCATCGCACCCGCACTTGCTTCCGGATGCAATGTGTTTTTCACTGAAGCCTCATTCACTTCTTTGGGGCCAGGGCTGCGAGAAAAACGCAGAATATAGAACACGCAACGCAGAACTAATGCGTAAAAAAAAACCGCGCACGTACACAGACCCAATTAAATTAATGGGTCAGGATTCAGTGCGGGTGCTATGCGTTAACGTCACGGATTGCACCTGCATTGAAAACTCGCTCGTGTGAAAGGGGCCTAAGGCTTATTTTTTATTTTTAACCCTTTCTGATCCTTGTCTTAAAAATGTTATCTCCCTGAAAACCCCTTTAATGTTTTATTGGAGAAGATCTGACTCCTGGGCCCCACATTTACTAGACGAAAGGCACCAGGTAAGTAATTTCTCTGCCGCTCCTGATCTGCGCAGGAACAGCAACTGAACCCCATTTACTGGCCTCCCAACAGATAGATGATGACATCACTAAGATATGTCGGTATTTTCTATGGTGGGACATATGGTAAATGCCAGTGTATTAGGGAATTGCCCGGTATCTAGAAGTACCACACTTACCAGCATTCATTTCTTTTGCCTTTTCTTTCAGCTCCAGAGGTGTGAGTCGGTATTGATCTAAACCATCTCCCCATTGGATTCTTTCCAGAACCTCCAGATCGCCACCAACCAGCCAGTCGCCACTTTCCAGGACCATCTGAAGAGATAAGTTGTTTGCTTTTGTAAAAACTAAATTCATATTAAATTGACCCTTTGAAGAGGATCTGTCACTGCTCCCGACATGGCTGCTGTAGCAAATATTTGCATTACATATAAAAAAAATAAAAATCAGTTCTCGAGCCTCTATTCTAATAAGGGTCCATTCACACTTCCGCAATTTCGTTCCGCATTTTGCGGAACGGAATTGCGGACCCATTCATTTCTATGGGGCAGCACGATGTGCTGCCCGGATCCGGAATTGGGGATCCGCACTTCCGGGTCCGCAATTCTGATCCCGAAAAAAATAAAAACATGTCCTATTCTTATCCGCAATCGCGGACAAGAAAAAAGGCATTTTCTATTAAGTGCCGGCGATGTGCGGTCCACAAAATGCGGAACGCACATCACCGATGTCCGTGTTTTGTGGATCCACGGATCCGCAAAACACACACGGACGTGTGAATGGACCCTAACATCCTGTTCCTCTGTTATTCCTCTGAATAATGTACAAATAAACTGACAACTAGGATTTACCATTCTCCTGGTTAAATAGGGGTTTCTCTGAACAGTGTGCTATTAAGGGCTCATTCAGACGGCCGTATACTGTCCGCAAAAATGCGGATCCATTTTTTTCCGAACAGTTCAGCATGCCCACAAAAAAAAAAAATTGCATTCCGCATTTTTGCGAACTTCAATGAGGCCACGTCCTGATTTTCACAGACAAGTATAGGACATGTTTTATTTGTTTTGCGGAGACGTAGAACAGAAGAAAAGTGCCAAATGATAGTGAATTAGTCTGCATTTAATCCGCAAAAACAACGGATCCGCATTTTGGCAGACAGCATATGGTCGTCTGAATGAGCCCTAAAACAGACCTGTCAGGAGAGGTGACTCTATTAATACTGTGAGACAATGTGTGCTGTAATATCAGTAGAACCTTTGGAGAACGCAAAAATGGCACCTTCTGGTGACAAAACGATAATGACAGACAAATATCTGACATAACACATCTAATGCAAAAAGTAATTTCCTCATTTTTCAAACACCCTATTCTCATTATTTGCAGTGCTCATGTTAATGGGGTCCTCCAGGACTTAGGTATTCTCGGGATAAGTCATCAATATCAGATTGGTGGAGGGCCGACTCCCGACACCCTGATTAATTAGTGGTTTTGGGCAGTCGTTGGTGCTGTAAACTATACAGTGTACGGAGCTGGAGGGAAACACTATGTAGTGGCCCTGCCATGGTACTACAGCTCAGCTCCCATTCAAGTGATGCCGTCATCAGAAACTACACAGTAGATGCTGTCTTCCTTCCACTGTATAGTTTCTGGCATCTGGTTCACCTGAAACGGTTGGGGTGATGAGTGTCAGACCCCCACGATCTGGTATTGATGGGCCCTCCATATCTAAGTCCCAAAAAACCCCTTGAAGACAACAGTACAGTCAATTTTCCCCTTTTATTATTAATACAAGACTCAGTTGGGGAGATTTCTCAAAACTGGTGTAAAGTAGAACTAGCTTAGTTGCCCATAGCAACCAATCAGAGTCCTCCTTTCATTTTTCAGAGCTCCTTCGGAAAATGAAAGGTGGAATCTGATTGGTTGCTATGGACAAGTAAGCCATTGTTCTTTCCACCAGTTTTGAGAAATCTCTCCCAGTGCATGTTTGCGGTCTGTCCATATTCAGTATGAACAATCCAATATGTCAGATGGAAGATTACAGCCTGTTAATGATTACACTTATTTAAGGGCGATTTTCCAGATTTTCCAATATTTGTTTGGATTCAGAACGTTTCCAGGAGACAGAGCAGTGTGCAAGAACAAGACTACTAGTGCTCTGCTGGAAGAAAGCAGGAGAAATCCGTATATATATATAATATTATCCGCTATTTTTACATTATGACAATCTTGTCACAATCTACCTCATGCTCTGTATCTGTGGTATCCAACCCATGTGTCTGCAGAATGGGAGTTGTAGTTTCACAAGAGCCACAGTGAAGATGGCCGTGTATATACATCTTATGATAGATATTACAGGATCTAGCAGGGGGAGCACTTATTTAATCAGAGGACTGGGCCGGGGCAGCTCTGAGTCCTCCCGACAAGGTCAGATAAAAGGGTGTGGAATCCGCTAAGGGTACGGCTATACGGTGACAAGAAAGTCGTGCCATATTTGATATAATGTACGTCTATGATGTTGCAATGCTACAACGCACCACTGGAAAAAAATCAATCCAAGTCATATTTTTGTGTGATTGTCCCGTCCCAGTATGTGTCGTATCAAATTGCGAGACCATAGGCATACATTATACAGGGTGGCCCACGAAAAAGTAGCCCTTCTCCAGCCGAGAGTATCACTAGATGAACAAGCAACTGAACTTTTTTTTTTTATTACCCACAAGTCACATAAGATGCTGAAAGTAGTCCCCATTTATGTCTTTGCATCTTTGGTCACGTCGGATTATGCTGGGACCTCCACCGATCACAAGAGCGGGGGCCCTGTATCCCTTGCAGCCCCCTGAGATGAATGAAACCGCTAATCAGGCATGCGCTTGGCCGCTCCATTCATTACTATAGGAGTTCTGGAGACAGCCGAGAACAGCCACTCCGTTCCTTTCAGTGGGCTGCAGGGGGTACGTGGCCCCAGTTCTTGTGGTCGGTGGGGGTCCTATTAGTAGGACCCCCACTCATCTAATAGTTATCCCCTATCCTGTGGATAGGGGATAACTTAATGTAACCAGAATACCCCTTTTTAAAGACAGAAAATAGCGAGTAATACTGCCATAATGTTACCAAAAAAAGAGGCTACATACTAAATTACTACCGTACATCACCAACACAACCGAGCCTATATAACACTGAACATAAAATGATGGGCTGATTAAATAATGCTGCCATATAGGTGATTGTGATCATGTTAATGACATGGTAAAGTCAGGATGGTGGAAGTCACAGGGAAATTTCCCTATTTGTCTATGCTATAATCCAGCCCCGTTCCCCCTAGAGGTGAAATTTCCCTTTGACTTCCACCATCCTGACTTTACCAGGATGGTAAAGTCAGTTAACATATATGAATCTATGGTCATACAGTAATGGCAGCCACTACAATACTACATAGTAAGCACCAGCCACAGCAGCACTATGACTATATGGCGGCACAGCTTACCTTGACGTAAGGATGCTTGGCACAGGTAGTGCCCCAAACACGGGCGCATCTTTCTTCCTTTCTGTGCTCATAAAACTCAGGGTTCCGCACAATGGCCACTCTCTTTCCCTCATAGGACAGGGCAAATTCTTTGGCATTGCTCAGTCTTTCCTTGTCCTCTGTAGAGACGGGCAGCACGATGGGAATGCTCAGGTTGATTATTCCACCTTCAAACATAAGGTAATGGACACAAATGAAAAATGCCAAGTATGCCTGCACTGTATGAATAGGGAGCAATATGCTCCACCTAGTGGTGACCAGAATACCATCAATTAAGTGGGTGGTCCCTTTATGACAAACCCCGTCCATATGACCTATTAGGTCATATGGATGTCATAGAAGGTGGCCTGCGTACCCGTGCGAAAAACCACTCCCACCATGATGGACCATACATACATCTTATGGAGAGCCGGGGAGGGGGGTTTATTTTTTTAAAAGGGTTGTGATCACGAGACAACCCCTTTAGACCTTTGTAGGGGAAGCAGAGGAAAAAAATGAAAAAAATTGGAAGAACCCCCACAACCCATCTACTATGTGCCATTTATCATACTGGAGGCTTCTTATATGACAGATGGGCCTTTGGGCCCTTTTAGGCAGCAGAGCCTTGGTGTGATGCCTAACTTTGCACCCCTTATAGCTACAGTACTTTTAAATTCCTAAGCGGTTCCGGGGGAAATTAGGCTTTATAGAGTTCCAATTGGAATAAAAAGGCTCTCCACGTAACGTACGAACGCCCCAGGCTCTCCAGCGGAAGGGAAGCTTGTGTAGCCACGTTCCACTATGGCTAATGGAAAAGGGTACTGACTGTAAGGGCAGCAATTATAATGTCTGCACCAAAAATCCTGAAGAATAGATTAGGTAGAATAGGTAGGACATTCTAAAGCAGGGGTCAGCAACCTTCGGCACTCCAGCACTATAAGGGCTCGTTCAGACAACCGCGCAATGTTTTGCCCTAACTGAAACTACAACTCCCAGCATTCCCACTTGTTCAGCTGTTCTTGTAACTCCCATAAAAATGAATGAAGCATGCTCTACTATGGTATTGCTGGCTGTTGTCCCTACCTATTTGTGTTGCTTCTGTCTTTTGTCAATCTGGACCCGCCGACAACATTGGGCCACTTTAAACTCCCAGTCCGCCTCCTGAATCAGGGCACCCAGGGCTGGCCCCGGTTAGATCAACATGATCTTGCTGACGGGTTCCCTTTACTTATAGAAAACTGAACACAAGCCTGTAGCTGTTTTATGAAAATGTCACTTGCTCTGGGACGGATTGTCCATAGACCTTACAGGGAAACTTCCCGGTGGGTCGATGCCCAAGGGGCCGCCTGAGCCCTCCTCATGGCCTGCAAGTGGAAGTTTTTGGAGATGTATTTTGTGCTGGTGGGGCAGTATTTTGTGATGGACTGTAGCATTTGGCTGTGTTGGGGTGGTATAATGTGCTGCAATACCGTATTGCTGGACACGCCTACTTGTATTGGCCCTGCCCTCCATCAATTTGGCCCCGACTACAAAACTGCGCCATTTTTTGTATTTTTTCCAGGGCCACTTTAAGTTCCCAGTCCGCTCCTGCACTTGCTGGAAGGTTAAAAGTAAAATAAACAAAGGATGACAGCACATTGCTTCTAATCAGCAGGCCTTACCATTCAGATTTCCAAGCAGTACACACGATGATCAGCAGGCGGCGTTTATAGTGTGAGGTTACGAGGATGTTCACACTTTCCATTTTTAATAAACCACCCCAAATATTGCAGCCGCACACTATAAATGTTCAGCACACCACAAATTATGTTTTATTTGGAGAACAGATTTAAACAAAGGTGACATTCACCCATTAAAGGGCGGAGAACGTTAAGTAAACATTTTATAAAGCTCCAGCTTTGATTAACCTTGGCCGTTAGTCATCTAATGCAAACATTTCTCAGTTCATTTCTATTCCATACAGGGTTAAGGGGGAACGATCTCTCCTTAGGGATAGAGCGCCTTAATCTGCGTGAGGAGACTTATAGGCCATACATGCTCCTCTGAAATTCTGGGAGGGAAGGGATGCAAATGAGCTCTTAACAAGCTCTGCCTCTAATGTCACCAGATGTAATATAGCTATCCTATAAGTCAATGTTCAGCTCTTTAACTAAGCCTTGAGACATGACTTGGATATTAAATATTAAATATGAGGTGCTGGCTTAGTTAATATCCGAGTCATGTCCCAAGGCTTAGTTAAAGAGCTGAACATTGACTTATAGGATAGCTATATTACATCTGGTGGCATTAGAGGCAGAGCTTGTTAAGAGCTCATTTGCATCCCTTTCTTCCCTATTCCATACAATGGATGGTGAAACACCCATTGTTACCTAAAAACCATCAACAAGCAGGTTAACTGATGATGATAGAACTATTTGTGGGTTGTGCTTTTCCTTTCCTGGCAATATATATTAAATAAAAACTGAATCTGTTAAATTCAGAGGAATTTGCCAACTATCTTATGGGCATGAGGATCTCCTAACTCTACCCCAACCCATCCAACATGCCTAATCTTCTGTTCTCACAGGAGAGGAGCCGCTAGAAGAGGGCTTTGGCAGCAGCTAATACCCTTCTCCCTCTTGAAATATAATGTCCGGTGAAATATATGTCACATATTTCATGTGTATGGACACATTTATGCTCTACAATTCTGAATAGGTGTCAAGGTGTGGCTCACTGTGACAGTTGTGGCCGTGTAGGCTGGCTGCATGCCCTCTCGCATACTGGCTGCAGGCCGACACCTCTGTATGCTAGTTTCTTTGGGCTGTGTGCTGGCTGCGGTGTTGTGTGTGAACTGTGGCCTGTGTTGTGGCTTCCCATGTCCATATCTCTGTGGTTCTTGTCTCCGGTGCAGGCAGGCTGTATGCACTTTGTGTACTGGCTGTGGGTTTCCCCATGTATGCTGGTTCTGTGATGCGTGCTGGCTGCGGCCTTGTGTGTGAACATGGCCTGAGTATGGATGTATTTGTTTGTATCACAGTGCGGTTCTGTCACTCCTTGTTGCTGTGTAGGCTGGCTGCCTGTAACCTCGTACTGGCTACAGTTACCCTGTATATGCTGGTTGTCGTTTGGGCGTGCTGGCTGCAGCATTCTGTGTCTGGTGTGAACTGACACTTGTGATTGTATGTTCTATAGTTCTGCTACTCCTGGTTCTAATGGGGTTAACCTTCCCTGATCTGGGCCTGGGTGTAGCTTATCAGGTGCCCTCGTTATCGCAGCTATATCCATCTGTGAGCTGTGGGGCTTGGGTCAGTCTATCTTCTGCCTTACTGGGTGTAGCCCCTTGCTGCTAATCTTTTGCCATCTGCCCTTGTTTGTGGTGTCGCCTGGTAATGTGTTGTTGTTGCTTTATCTGTTCTTCTGACCTGTTCTGTATTGATGTTGTTATCCTTGTCCATGCCTTGCCTGTTCTTCTGTACCTGTTCTCTGTCTGGATCCGCTCTGTTCCATGTCTAGCCTAGTAGTGCTCTAACTGCGTCTGATAGCTTGGCAGTGCTAACTGCTTCTGATCCTGTCCTATGTCCAGCCTGGCAGTGCTAACTGCTTCTGATCCTGTCCTATGTCCAGCCTGGCAGTGCCTACCGCTTCTGATCCTGTCCTATGTCCAGCCTGGCAGTGCCTACCGCTTCTGATCCTGTCCTATTTCCAGCCTGGCAGTGCCTACTGCTTCTGATCTAGTCCGTTCCTGCAGTGCCTTACTGTTTCTGTTCCTGTGTTTCTCCTGCCTTAGTTAGTTTTCTGGAGGGAGGATCTCTAGTCTGTGTGCAGCTTTGCCTGTGACTACCCATGCTTCCGTTCCGCATGGGGTCCAGGCATCTGCCTGTGGTCTGCAGGTGCACTTGGTTCTGTGGTAGTTCTACCACCATTACCCTTGCTTGCTGTTACTGTCATGTTGTTTTAGTACATGTGTAATAAAGTACTCTGTTGGCCCTGGTTTGTTTCTGCTGTTTCCTGTTTGCAAGACGTCCCGGAGGTCTGCCTCTGGGCCTCCGGAACGTGACAATTGGTATGGCTTCCTCATTGATACCATACTATCCCCCGGCAGCCCAGAGCATGACTACACTGAAAACTTTCTCAGATCAATAAAGTATTACAATACAAACTAAACTATTCAGATCCATAGCTATGTACCCTGCGGTAAAAGTCCTCAGCACAGGTAACCTGCTTTTTGATGATTTCTATGCAATAGGAATTGTCTTCTATGCTACACAGAACAGTAATCTTAATGACCGCAGAACCAGAGTTAAACAATAATTAGAAACTGAGGCCATTTGTACAATAACATGCGACTCTTCATATTTCATCTTAATTAAATCAGTTTAGGGATGGTCCATTTATTCCAATCACACATATTTTAGTTCTATAAAAAAAAAACAACGCAATATACCACCCATATACTGACCAATGGGATATTTGCAACTTGGAATTAAGATGCTACTTTTTGAATACTGAAATTGATTGATTTCTTCATTGTCTGGTATTACCGGCGTTTCCATTACATTAGCATTACGTGGGTTGCACTTACAGAATGTTTTCTTTTAGGGAGGATGTACATGTGATTTGATGAATTCCAATGGGTTCGAATATTGACTATTCCATAAGTGCAAATCACTGGAATTTATAGGCTGACATTTTACTTACCAGCCAAACTAAATTACGGAAGCGAAAATCGCATACGGATCTCTGGAATTTGAGCGACTGAATGATTTGGAACTCATTTTTTTGTAGGTAAAATAAACTCACCAAGAGACTTTGAGCATAAGATATCTGAGTTATGCCGCGTATCTAAAGAAAAATGTAGTTTGATAAATCAAAAACACAGCTACTTACACCATTCCTGTTATTCCTAAGATACCCTTGGCTTTTCCTGCCCATGCAGGTGGCACTCGACAGGTGGTCTGGCATCAACATGGCATCAATAATAAGCATTGTGATGTTGAGTTTTAAGCAATGGTCTCACAAAGACCATTAGGCCTCTGTCCGTGATGACATCTGTGACAAGATGATCAGCGTTTCTTCTGTGAACAAGTCTTTGAAGAATCCAGGTTTGGTCCCTGTGTCTGTTTGTGTCATCCGTGTTCCACGTACACTGCTAAACTGAAAACTGATCTGTAAAAACCACGGACCAAACATGGATGCTGTACTTGTGGTTTTCACGGCCCCTTAGACTACAGTGACCTTGAGGGATCCGTAATCCGTGTCACCACGGTCTGTGTAAAACCACTGATGTGTGAATATACCTTAGATTGTGAGCCTCATTGGGGACAGTTGGATGATAATGTCTGTAAAGCGCTGCGGAATATAGTAGCGCTATATAAGTGCATTAAATAAATATACACATTAAAGTCAGTTGGTGCATGTGTCGTGGACCATGGTGGAAATCCACTGATATGTGAATACATACATTAAAGTCAATAGTTACGGGTGCTGTGCGTGGACCATGGACAGCACAGGTCCATGATTCCCTGACGTGTGAAAGAGGCCTTACTTGGGGCTGCAGAGATAAATGGCCTGACAGTCACTGTGTGCTCAGAAGTGGTGTCACCAGTGGCGTACAAAGAGAAGTAAGGGCCCCATAGCAAGCATCAAACCAGCCCCCCCCCCCCCCCCCCCCCCCCCCCCACAGGACAGAAGGGTTTCCGTATAAACCCCTTTCAATGACCCTTGGGACATTTGCTCCACTGCCTCATTTGCTAAAAGTTGTTCCTTTAGAGCAGGCATACTCAACCTGCGGCCCTCCAGCTGTTGCAAAACTACAACTCCCATTATTCCGTGACAGCCTACAACTATCATCCTACAGAAGGGCATTGTGGGAGTTGTAGTTTTACAACAGCTGGAGGGCTGCAGGTTGAACATCCCTGCTTGAGAGGATAGAATCCTGACCAAGTTTTCTACTGGGATCACCCCCGGTAGAAAAGGGAGTGATCCCAACTTGGCCCCCTCTTGCCCTGGGCCCCATAGCAGTCTCCTGGTCTGCCGCTATGGTAGTTACGCCCTTGGGTGTCACCTTCTCAGAATGCTGGAACAGTCCACCACAATTGACATGCAGGAGTCAAGAGGAAATTTATACTGTTGATTGCTTGCCACAATAAATTGTGAAACTGCTTTTACACATGACTATGGTTGGCCAACTGGTAAAGCACCAACAGATATCCAAGTTGGCCGATCAGCCTTGCGCACAACCAAACTGAATGTTCATTATGATGACCAACCATTCAGTTTGATGCAAACTGTTTCTTGTGTATGACTTTGGCCAAGTGAAACAGCCACAGAGCTGTATACGAGTGGACCTTGGTAAGCATCTTCTCAAAATGGAAAAGAAATGCAAAAAATTCAAGTTGACGATGACTAAAATATTTCAAATTGTAGAGGACAAGGCTATTAGCTATTTCTTTGATGTATAAAGAGGTGAAACTGGTTGGCGTAGCCCTGTAAAACGTGATGAGACTTGATGCGTTCGTTTATTGACAGGTTGGTTCCCACAACTTAACAACCATAATTGAATATAATTTAGCAATATTTCTTTCCTGTGGACAAAGATATTGAATGGAACCACAACATTTTGTCATTACTAAATACTTGTATTCCCTAGGAAATAACAATGCTTAGAACTCTGAGTTGTTTTCTTCCTCTGTTATTCCTCCTAGACATTTATGAAAAAATTGCCATCTGGACATCATCATTTCTTTTGTTAGTGGAGTGTATTTCTACATACCGTGTTTCCCCGAAAATAAGACCTACCCCGAAAATAAGACCTAGCCCTATTTTGCAGGGTTTTGGGAGTAGGGCTTAAAGAGGACCTTTCACCGATCCTGACATTGTGAACTAAGTATACAGACATGGAGAGCGGCGCCCGGGGATCTCACTGCACTTACTATTATCCCTGGGCGCCGCTCCATTCTCCCGCTATGCCCTCCGGTATCTTCGGTCACTAAGTTATGGTAGGCAGAGATTTCGGTCACTAAGTTATAGTAGGCGGAGTCTGCCCTTGTTCTGCTGTAGCGCTGGCCAATCGCAGCGCAGAGCTCACAGCCTGGAAGAAAAGAACCTCCCAGACTGTGAGCTCTGCGCTGCGATTGGCCAGCGCTACAGCAGAACAAGGGCAGACTCCGCCTACCATAACTTAGTGACCGAAGATACCGGAGGGCATAACGGGAGAACGGAGCGGCGCCCAGGGATAATAGTAAGTGCAGTGAGATCCCCGGGCGCCGCTCTCCATGTCTGTATACTTAGTTCACAATGTCAGGATCGGTGAAAGGTCCTCTTTAAATATAAGCCCTACTCCAAAAATAAGCCCTAGATGAATTTTATATTTATGGATTCAGCAGCTCAGGAGCGCTCACTAATGGCTCCTGAGCTGCCAGGGCAGGCGGGCAGGACCTCGGCACTCTCCCAGCTGATCCGAGGCGGGCAGGAGTTACAGTACAGCAGCGCAGGCTGCCAACACTTAGCCTTCTGTGAAGCCGCTAGCCCACGCATACATCGCGGCTGGCGGCTTCACTAAATGCAAAATTATGCCGGCAGCCGCGCTTCCATCTACGTTACCGAACGGGTACATCGCTGGGCGGGCTGGACGGCTTCTCTACCCTGTACTGCCGCCAGCCCGCACGTTCTAACTTACCCCTACCGTAGCTGAATGAGGCAGCAGGAGGATGTCCTTCTCCTCTCTGCTGCCTGGAGCTGGAGGTGCTGATTGGTGGTGAGCGCGTCCTGCTCCCTCTCCCGCCTCCACCAATCAGCACCCTGTCATCTCTTGCGCCGGATCTCCCTGGTAACGTACCGTACACATTGCTGCCTAGGGGCTCAGGGGCAGTGTACATATGTTACCAGAAAGAATTGTGGCATTGCCTGCCAGAGTACTGTACCGGTATCATACCGTAGTACTGTGCCACCTACTGTGATTATACTGTATTCGAATAAATAAGCCCTACCCTCATAATAAGCCCTAACCCTATTTTCGGAGAAAAAAATTAATATAAGACCCGGTCTTATTTTCGGAGAAACACGGTAGTTAGCACTGACTGGACGGTTAGGGTTGGGTTAGGGTCAGAATGTGTAAGATAATTACAATATTCTGTTCTGGCACAGAATTGCCGGATCTGTCAGGTGACGGCCGTGTCCAACTCTTTGTTGTGCTGTTCTTCTCTTATTCCTCTTGAGCAAGAATGAATTGACAATTAGGCAATACCATTTCTGACGTCGATATACTGTGTCTTTAGGCTAGGTTCACATCGCCATTTAAAGGGCATCTGTCAGCAGTTCTGTACCTATGACACTGGCTGACCTGTTACATGTGCTCTTGGCAGCTGAAGGGGTCTGTGTTGGCCCCATGTTCATATGTGTCCGCATTGCTGAGAAAAATGATGAATTATTATATGCAAATTAGCCTCTAGGAGAAATGGGGGAGGTGCCATTACACCTACGGGCTCTGCTCTTTCTGCTCTGCAACTGCTGCGCCCATTGCACTTTAATTGACAGGGCCAGGCAAAGGAAGCTTCATCACATCTGGCCCTGTCAATCAAAGTGGAGGGGGTGCAGCAGATGCAGAGAGAGCAGAGCCTCTAGGTGTAATGGCAACTCCCCCATTGCTCCTACAGGCTCATTTGCAGATATTACAACTTCGTTTCAGTCAGCATTAAACATTGGACCAACACAGATGCCTTCAGCTGCCAAGCGCACATGTAACAGGTCAGCCAGTGTCATAGGTACAAATCTGCTGACAGATGCCCTTTAAATGGCGATGTGAACCTAGCCTAAAGACACACTATATTGATGTCAGGAATGGTATTGCCTAATTGTCAATTCATTCTTGTTCAAGAGGAATAAGAGAAGAACAGCCCAACAAAGAGTTTTAGGGTGAAAAGATGCTTCAGAATCCCCCATGTGATAGATAATTGGATTCCATGGGGAATACAAATATTTGCTAGGACTTACATTTCGGGAGCGGAGACAGATCTTCCCTAAATAAGGACTCAAGGCACATTTGACACTATGCTCGGTTTTGTGCAGGGCCTCAAGTGATGGTGCATGACACAGGGACTCATGCACTGGCCCCTCAGGCTCTGCTCTAGACATACCGAAGGGTGTCAGGGTGTTCTTTAGCTATAATCCGCCAGCAGCAATCTACTCTGCGCAAACACTTTTTTACACCATGAAATCCATCAATGATTACTGCAGCAGCATTCTAACATAAAGGACACAAAAAAGTACAACCAAATAATCCATACCATCCAAAAGGGTGTCAAAATGAAGGACTTGTAGGTATTCCCTCTCACGCATAAAGCCCTTGAGTGGTGTGGCCCAGCCTTCACTCAGGACCTGAACCCACTGGAGATCCAGCTGTAATGACAACATGAAATGACGGTCACTCCACACACCTTTTTGCTGGTTGATACATGGAAGACCCTGAATAAAATACTTTCATATGCCTATAAGGCTACATGCACACGACTGTATGTGTTTTGCGGTCCGAAAATTGCGGATCCGCAAAAAAAAACTGACGTTCCGTATGTTTTTGTTTTGCGGATCCATTGTAATAATGCCTATCCTTGTCCGTAAACTAGAAAAAAATAGGACATGCTAATTTTTTTTTGCGGGGCAACGGAACGGACATACTGATGCAGACAGCCCACGGAGTGCGGTCCCATTTAAATGAATGGGTCTGCATCCTATCCACAAAAAAAAACGGAACGAACACGGAAACAAACAACGTTTGTGTGCATGTAGCCTAAGGGTCCATTCACACGTCCGCAAAATGGGTCCGCATCCATTCCGAAATTTTGAGGAACGGGTGCAAACCACATTCAATTTCAATGGGGCCAGAATGTGCTGTCCGCATTTGCGGATCCGCACTTCCGCATCCGTGCTTCCGTTTCCGCAAAAAAAATAGAACATGTCCTATTCTTGTCCACAATTGCGGACAAGATTAGCCATTTTCTATTATAATGCCGGCGATGTGCGTTCCGCAAATTGCGGAATGCACATTGCCAGTGTCTGTGTTTTGCAGATTCGCAATTTGCGGATCTGCAGAACGCTTACGGAAGTGTAAATGGACCCTAAGGGCAAATGCGGATGCGGACAGCACATTCCGGCCCCATTGAAAATGAATGGGTCTGCACCCGTTCCACAAAATTGCGGAACGGGTACGGACCCATTTTCCGGACGTGTGAATGGACCCGTAAGCTGATTTAAAGTGCTCAAAGGTGTTTTATTATATTCATGGAGGATCCCACACTGACACAAACATTTCCCATTTGTGTTGGGGAAGGCTTTCCAGTTGCACCATGTGGGAATAATGTATTCCATTCAGAAATGTGAGGGTACAGTACATGACAAATACTGTATTTGCCCCAACATATTCCCTGACAGTGTGCTCCTATGTAATCCTTTCTACCAGGTTCTGTTTCCTTCTGGACATTTATGGCAGGTCCTGCTCCTGAGACCTGCACGTATCTTGAGAACGGAGGTCCATCTCACACCACTGGAAATGGAGAGGTGACATGAGCTGCTCTATCTGTTCATTTCTATGGGAGTTCTGTAAATAGTCGAGTGTGCTTAGACAAGGTCCCGTTCTTGAGATAGGATCATGACCCAGAGGTGGGATCTGCCCCTTTCAGACATTTACGGCATCCTGTGGCTATGCCATGAATGTCCAGATTGGGTCTAACCCTTTAAATTAGCGGCTGCCTCTATGCTTGGTGTTCCTTTAATCAAGCTCTTCTTCCTCATCATCACAAGTAAATTGGGGGAGGGTGGTTACCTTAGTAATCTCAACTGCAGGCAAGTTTTCAGCCTCCTCCCGAGCCTGCTTTAACTTGTTCTCAGGTACAAACAATTCATGGACTTCCTTTGTAGCTCCTGATGGGACAATTTCCTGAAAAAAAGAAATATATTGAAGAAATATAATACAATGTGCTTCCAAGCCAAAAAGTGATATAATCAGGAAAAGAAGCAAAACATGCATAGCTTCCAGGCAATTATCAGATCTGTACACGTTCGAGGGGAAGTAAAATGTACAAAAATGGCATCTGCACTGCTGTTAGTTTTGTATTTTGGAAGACTATACTTGCATAAATTTTTGAATTATTTCCCTACAGTTTTACATGAACTGGGTTGTCAGCTTTGGACAATGCCTTTTTGTTAGAAGGGTTCTTTTCCTTTTAATTCCTTGTGATGTAGTTGGTTAGTGGTACCTGGCCACGTTCATGAGATTTGAAATAACTGTACATGCGTTCTGCACACTGAAGACCTTTAGGAGGGGCCAGAAGGCTAGAAAACATCAAGCTATGTAACAAAGAGCTCCGCTCCATTTAGGACATCAACAGTGTAAGAATGGTCTTACTTACTCCACCTCTCTTTGCATCATATGGACATCAGGTGACATGTCGGGAACTGGTCGATGGGGAGCTAGCTCATTTGTTTACGGCTTTGGTGACTGTTACTGTACTCTGGCAAACTTTTTACCCACCTAAGTTGTGGTAAGCCTTTTAATTCCTAAATCTATTTATCTGTACAGGAATCTTGCAGTCTCGGTTAACCAGAGTTGAACATTTCAACGTATTTATTAACATTTAAAGTTTCTTTTGGTGGTAAGACATGGCATATGGCATACCACCATATACTTAGTCTCAACTGAGACTGCCAAGATTGGTTGTGTTCTGGCACAGTGTACTGCCTGTTCCAATGCGCCAAATTAGTAAATCCATCTAAAAGCCAGAGAATTAGCAAATGAAAAACAGAAAAGTAAATCTGCCCCACTGTACTAAAAGTACCCTGTATTAAAGGGGTTTTCTGACTGTTTTATATTGATGACCTATCCTCAGGATAAGTCATCAGTATCTTCTCGGTGAGGGTCTGACACCTGAGACCCCCACCGAACAGCTCCGTGAGTGCTGTGGCCTGCTCACAGCTCGCCCTAGGCCAGGCCAATGACATTAATGTTCATCGATAACGTGGTGTAGGTGCAGCTCTGTCCCATTCAAGTGAAGGAGGCTGAGCTGCTATACCAAGCAGAGCCACTATCCAATGGACGGCACTGTGCTTGGTAAGTGGCAAGGAGGTCAGGTGTCAGACGTCTACTGATCAGATACTAATTACATATCCTAAGGTCAGATAAATGCTTTTAGGTGTGGTCTAAAGCCAAGTTCACATAGGGAGGTTAACGATAATTATGGAAAGCACCATCTACCATTATCACATAAACTGACTGTCCAGAGATGATACAAATATTTCTCTCAAAATGCTATATGTTTTTAAAGGAAGTTCACAACTTGAAACGGTTATTGATGTAAAAAGTGAAAACATCCATAATATAGTACTTAATAAGCTCTTTCTAACAACCCTAGAACCAGCACTGTACCTCACATGGAACAAGAGATCTCTCCATTCATGTTCCAATTGGTCTGCTAGATTTAGTTCAAGCTATCAGCTCATGGGGCTGCCCCTTCTGCCGAAGCTCGCTCACAGCTCAGGGGGTGTGTCCTTTGTGCTGCAGTTCTCTCCCTATCACAGCTCAGGGGGGTGTCCTTTCTGTTGCAGCTCTCTACCTGTCACAGCTTCTGTCAGTAAAGACGGTTGATGGCATTTGAAGGACGGAACTGAGCATGTGCTTCCATTCTCATCCAGCTCATTAGGTGAATGTGCGCATTACTATACACAATAAACACCAGGGGCCAGCATTTTAAAGAAGTTAGGCTACTTTCACATATGCGTTTTGGCATTCCAGTTTTTAGATCCGGCAGAGAATCTCAAAACTGGGCCAAAACTGTTTTGTTTTGTCCCCATGGATTCTGGATGCATCAGGATGTCTTCCGTTCCATCAGCATTTCGTTTTGTTACTGGACACAAAACCGCAGCACCGGTCATCGAAACAAACCGGACCCGTTTCTAAATACAATGTAAGTCATTGGTGATGGATCTGGTTTTTTAGGACCCTAAAAAATGGACCAATCACCTATTGATTTTCAAAGTATTTAGCAACGGATCCGGTTTGTTCCGCACAACCGCATCCTAATGGAAAGGATGCACCCTGATGTGTAATCAAAACAAAACCGTTTTGGTCAGGTTTTGAGATCCTCTGCCGGATCTCAAACCTGAAACCAAAGGCCATATGTGAAAGCAGCCTTAAAGGGGTTCTGCAGTTTGTTTTAACTGATGGTGGCCTTCTCACTGTTTACCGCTGGTCCAGTGACGTCACTTGAATGGAGCTTAGCCCCACCCAGGCCAGTTCATACTAGTCGTGACGTCACTGGGCCAGCAGTAAACAGTGAGAAGGCCGCGGCACTGCTGGAGCGCCGCTGCCTTCTCAAACAGCTGATCGGCAGGGGTTCCGGGTGTCGGACCCCCGCCAGTCAGATGCTGATGATCTATCCAGAGGATAGATCATCAGTTAAAACAAACTGCAGAACCCCTTCAAGAGAATATCTCAAAACTGGAGCATTTTTTGGAACAGAAAGTAAATTACAAAAGAAACTACTTTATCATGCTGAATGATATTAACATAAGAATTAATGTTGGCACAATCGATGACCGATCCTCAGATTGACAAGGCCTGATTTCTGGCACCGCCACAAGCTGCTGAGCTAGAACTGGGCACCAGAACCTCACAGCTCCATACAACGAGTAGTGGCCAAGCCTGGTTACTGCAGCGCTGCTTCCATTCCTTTTTGTCAGGGATGGTATATCTCAAAGATCGATTCCTAGATATATTCTTGAGTAAAATGTGGACAAAGAGAGAGAAGGCTTCAAAGCAAAAATACAAATGCTCCCTTCCCACCTCCAGAGGATGGTTCATGTTACCATACCCTCACAACTCAGGACCTGGTGCCTGTTCACCTGCCATACTAGGATGGTTTCCCTTTCACCTGTTTGGCAATGCTGTAGAACCTTTGGAGGAGCACGCTACCCATGTTGAGGAGAAAAAGGACCAACCTGAGTTTTTTTCCTCCTAAATCAAGGTCCTGGGCTCTCTCTACGGTGCATAGGACCTTTTTTATTATACAACTCCAAAAGAATGTAGTATCACTCACCCCTTCCTCCAACAACTCCACAATCTGCTGGATGCATTCATTCACACTGTAGAGACTGGTCTTCAGCACCAGTTCTGGGCAATCTGGCTTCTCATAGTCAGAGTCAATTCCAGTAAATCCTGCAAATACACGATAACGCTCAACATGAATGACTAGCTGCCTATCAAGTACACAATGTGCATACTCCCATCTATAGTCAGATAAGACTGCTACCGCCAGTTTTCTAGGTTCTTCAAGCATACCTTTGATTTCTCCCGCCCTGGCCTTCTTGTACAGACCCTTCACATCTCTGCTTTCACAGACATCTAATGGAGCATCCACAAAGACCTCGAAAAATGGCAGTCCTGCATTTTCCAGTATTTTACGGGCTTCTAGACGATCCTATTGAAATAGCATAGACTCATCAATCAATGTATTATGGTGGAAAATGGAACGATAGGTGAATTTTACAATTCATGGAATTTATGCTCTACAGTGGCTCAGTGGTTAGCACTGGTGCCTTACAGCGCTGGTGTCCTAGGTTCAAATCCAACGCAAAGACCGCATCTACATGGAGTTTGCGTGGGTTTCCTCCCACAGTCCAAAGACATGTCAGCGAGTGCGGTGGAATATTTGGTGCTATATAAGTAAGTATATATCTATATATATACATGCAGTATTAACAGGGCCTATCAGCTCTCCTGATATGTCTGCTTCAATGAATACTTGCCTCCTCCATGAATGAAAAATGCTGTACCTACATTTATGTATTGTTGCATTCCACTGTTATTCCTGTTGGAAATGTATGAATAAATTGACTAGTGGGCATCACCTTTTACCCTACCCACTCTCGCATTGCCCAGTCAGTGCTTATAATGTCAGGATACAGTCACACCGCTAAAATCAGCTGCAGAAAAAACTGTGGCCGTTTAGTAGCAGATCTATCTCTGAACAGTGTATTTTTGCTAGAAAAAATGTGTTTAAAAGAAGTAACATGCCACTTCTAAAGCGGATTTGAAATCAGAAGCAGAAAACAATGATGCCGCCCATGGTGGCGTTTTTCCCACTGATGTCAATGGGAAGCTGCTGGTGATGTTTTTATAGCGGATTCCATGGCAGATTTTGCCCATGTGAACAAACCCTCCGGCACTCCTTATTTACAAGGGGAATGGTGATGCCAAGTTGTCGATTTGTTTATTTCCAGGAGGAACAGCATAGGAACAGCAGACCATAAAGTTCTAAGAAAAGATGATCCACAATTGTTATTTTGAGAAGAACGCTGTCATTGACTAAAACAGACGTTTCAGGTCCTCTGTATGCCTGCGGTTGGCTGGACAAAAAGCCATTGCATGCAACATTTTTTTGTCTGGCTGAGACCCGGCATTGGCCGGATCACGGCCGGACCTCATTGCAGACAATGAGACAATCCAGAAGTGGTGGATCCTGGGAGATCCGGCAGGCTGCTCTGTGCCAGAACAACCTGCCGGATCTCCAAACGGCCCTGTACACGGGCCGAGAATCATGAGAATGCTCATTAGAGATTATCTGGCAGTGTAAATGTACTGCTGATTACCCAATGAACAAGCCAAACGCCCATTCACCAGGTAATCCGATCGTTTGTGCATACACAAAAATTGTTGTTTTCCAGCAGCAGATCGTGCTATGTAACCATGATCTGCTGTCTGCAAACAACGAGTCAGTATGGGGAAGAGTGATGGCATTAGCAATCGCTCCTCCCCATACTGTAAGGCTGGGTTCACACGGGCGTTGCGGGAAAATGTGCGGGTGCGTTGCGGGAACACCCGGGATTCTTCCGCGCGAGTGCAAAACATTGTAATGCGTTTTGCACGCGCGTGGGAAAAATCGCGCATGTTTGGTACCCAAACCCGAACTTCTTCACAGAAGTTCGGGCTTGGGATCGGTGTTCTGTAGATTGTATTATTTTCCCTTATAACATGGTTATAAGGGAAAATAATAGCATTCTGAATACAGAATGCATAGTAAAACAGCGCTGGAGCGGTTAAAATAAATAATAATTTAACTCACCTTAGTCCACTTGATCGCGTAGCCCGGCATCTCCTTCTGTCTTCTTTGTTGAACAGGACCTGTGGTGAGCATTAATTACAGGAACAGGACCTTTGATGACGTCACTCCGGTCATCACATGATCCATCACCATGGTAAAAGATCATGTGACGTACCATGTGATGACCGGAGTGACGTCATCAAAGGTCCTGTTCCTGTAATTAATGCTCACCACAGGTTCCTGTTCAACAAAGGAGACAGAAGGAGATGCCGGGCATCGCGATCAAGTGGACTAAGGTGAGTTAAATTATTATTATTATTTTTTAACCCCTCCAGCGCTGTTTTACTATGCATTCTGTATTCAGAATGCTATTATTTTCCCTTATAACCATGTTATAAGAAAAAATAATAATGATCGGGTCTCCATCCCGATCGTCTCCTAGCAACCGTGTGTGAAAATCGCACCACATCCGCACTTGCTTGCGGATGCTTGCGATTTTCACGCAACCCCATTCACTTCTATGGGGCCTGCGTTGCGTGAAAAACGTAGAATATAGAGCATGCTGCGATTTTCACGCAACGCACAAGTGATGCGTGAAAATCACCGCTCATGTGAACAGCCCCATAGAAATGAATGGGTTGGTATTCAGTGCGGGTGCAATGCGTTCACCTCCCGCATTGCATCCGCGCGGAATACTCGTCCGTGTGAAAGGGGCCTTAGTTTTCCAATACAGTTTCTGCTTCTATTATTTATGGTTTTAAAGAACCTGCTCCTCTAAATACCTTGGAATAGAATTCAATTTCCTACTGTTGTAAAATAATTGCATGTCGCTTCACTTTATCACTGTTAATAAATACCCCTTTTCAATAGTTTTAGCCCAGTTACCTATGTTACGCACAAGTCAGGCCTGCTTGCCCCTGTGCATCCCCTCCGTGCTGCCTGAATGCATACATTGCAGCCACCGGTCAGGACAAACATGATCTGCCCATACACTGTGCAGGATGTATGGCGTCATGACAGCCAACAGGAGCCTAATGGGCACAGCGCTCAGCAGGCGACTGTAATCCCTTCATTCTACTGATCAGTCCTCAAAACCTCAGTACCCAGACTTCCCCCTATAGGACATATGGACATCACCCGTTCACTGTATGAGCGGCTCCTGTTCTGATGGATTCAAGGCTTCCTTCCTCTGAATGGCTGCCATGTATTACTACATTTACCATACAGCGGGTGATGCAGATCACATGCCTGGCTGTGGATTTCCCTGGCAAAATCTACTGTTTGCTAATGGTGCCAGCTGCAGCCCCCGGGGTGGTCAGTTGGTTGCCCCCGGGGGCTGCAGTTGTCTCTATTGAGGCAGCCATCTTTAAGCATAAAATAAACTGCTGACATTTACTGGACAATTCCAGTGTCTAGTTATAGAATCACAGCATTCACCATTATAAAGGTCGTTACCTTGGTATAAGGAGAAATGAAGCTGGTGATGCACACCAGGCCCGCATCAGCAAAGAGTTTTGCCACTTCTGCAATACGGCGAATGTTCTCTTCCCGATCCAACGAGGTGAAGCCCAGGTTCTTGTTAAGCCCATGACGGATGTTGTCACCATCGAGAGAGTAGCAGGGAATAGCATGAGACACCAGGTATTCTTCTAGAGCAAACCCTAGAGTTGTTTTTCCAGCTCCCGACAAACCTGAGATTGAGCAGATTATAACTATTATAATTGGAATTTTTTCTGGTCGGGATGTAGAAATGATCTCTGTGTGTTTTGTTTCCTCTTGAGCGATCTGGCATCAGAGACACTAGACTGCTTGAATTTGGCCGATATTATATGTCCTTATGGAAAGCTCCTAATCGGCGTGAGAAGTCTAACAGGCCAGGCAATGGTCCAGTGAAATTCTGGGAAGAGGGTATACAAATCAGCTCTTAGCAAGCTCTGCCTCTAATGCCACTTTATAGCCAGTAGAGGCAGAGCTTACCAACAGCTGATTTGCAAACCCTCTTCCTAATTCGCCTAATTTATGATGCATCTCTCCCCTGCCATGCGTCAGAAACTGAAGTTGGCATAAACTTAAGCTATAACTTACGCCTCTAATAGTACATCCTGCAGGCGGTGCAAAGCCCTGCCCCCTCCCGCTAAGCTAAGTTGCTAATTATGCTGCACATATGGCGTGCATCATAATCTGTGACTTTTTTTTACACCACAATAGTGGTGTAATCAGCTTAAAGAGGTTTTGCCATCTTAGACAATGGGGGCATATCGCACCTACAATGAGAACGGAGCGGGGAAATGAACGGAAGGCGCACTGCGCCCTCCATTCATTTCTATGGGGCCACCGAAAATAGCCTTGCGCTGGCTCGGCTATTTCCGTCTGCCCCATAGAAATGAATGTGAGCAGGTGCTGCGCGTGCGCCGTGAGCTCCCATTCACTTCTATGGGAGCAGCGCTTGGTGGTGAATGGACCCTGGGAAATCCGGGGTCCTCCAGCCACAGCTCTCCCTGCTCCGTTCTCGTTGTAGGTGCGGGTCCCAGAGGTGGGACCCGCACCTATCAGACAATGGGGGCATATCCTAACGATACTGTGTGCCCCCATTGTATGTTATGGGAATACCCCTTTAATAAATGTCCCCCAGTGTACAGAGTCTTTTGCTTCCGCTCCATAAGCTGTTAGTTTTTCAGAGCCGTAGTTGCCCAAAGCAAGTGACTGGTAGGGGAGCCGGGTATCAGACCTCCACCGATCTGATATTAATGACCTATTCTGAGGATAGGTCATTAATATCTGTAACGAATAAAAATGGGGGTTAAGGGCGGAGAATTGAACAGATCATCGCTAACGAACGTCCTTAGTAACGCTCATTAGCGATGATATGGCGGTGTAAATGCACTGCCAATTAGCGTTGGATCGTTTGTGTACCACAAAAAATCTTTGTTTCCCGTACTGTGTAAACGATCTGCTGCCGGGTAACAACGAGTCTGTATGGCATTAGCGATCGCTCCTCCTAATACTCTGGAGGAGATCGCTGCGTGTAAATGCACCGGTCTCCTCCGCTAGCGATCAGCAGATTGTCTGGAAGGAATGCTTCCTTCCCGGCAATCTGATTTTACATCGTCCCGTGTAAAGGGACCTTAACCCCTTAAGGACTTAGGGCGTACCGGTACGCCCTATTTCCCGAATCCTTAAGGACTCGGGGCGTACCGGTACGTCCTAAGTTTAAATCACGATTGCGGCGCCGCGGGGGTTAATCGGAACAGGATGCCGGCTGAAATCATTCAGCCGGCATCCTGTCACAACGCCAGGGAGGGTCATGTGACCCCCCATATCGGCGATCGCAGAAAACCGCAGGTCAATTCAGACCTGTGGTTTGCTGCGTTTCCGGTCCATTCGGGTCTCCGGTGACCCGATGAACCGGAAAAAGACTGCGATCAGTGGCGTGATTACACACCACCAATCGCAGTACGAAGATTTGGAGAGGCGGTGCTGGCCCTGGTGCTGAATGCTGCTGTCCAGGGTGCTGATTGGTGCAGGGGAGAGAGGCGCGAGATTCAAACTTCCTGCTCTCCTCTCTCCCCTCCTCTTCCTGATCAAGTCCTCAAGCCATATAATGCCATGGTCAAAACCCGGGCATGGTACAAAAAAGTTGCGGTCTACTTGGTGCAGGTTGCCATGTACAACTCTTTTGTACTATCCCAAAGCGCTGGCAGCACAGGGACATTCCTCCAATTCTATGAGGCAGTCCTCAAGGACCTGATCTTTTCGGACCGGGAAAGAGCAGGCCGGCGTACCTCGGGAATTAGAGAGCGCCCGGATCGTCCCTGGCCAACATTTTCCAGGTGTGGACCCCCATACTGGAAAGAAGGGGCGAACCCAAAAAAAGTGCAGAGTGTGTCGCAGGAGGGGGATACGGAAGGACACCACCGACCAGTGCGACACGTGCCCCGATCATCCAGGCCTCTGCGTTATCGATTGCTTCAGGGAGTATCACACTTCCATGGAGTACTAAATTTTTATAATCCCCAACAGTCCCCTAGAGAACATAAAAAACTATGGCTCTCAGACTTTGGAGACACGGAAACAAAAAGTATTAGTTTTAGTGCAGGCATCCTCAAACTGCGGCCCTCCAGATGTTGTAAAACTATAACTCCCAGCATGCCCAGACAACCTACAGCCATCAGCAGGGCATGGTGGAATTGTAGTTTTACAACATCTGGAGGGCCGCAGTTTGAGGATGCCTGCTTAGTGTCTCCAAAGTCTGAGAGCCATACATATTGGGCATCGCCACGTACGTAAAGATCTTCTCTATAAAAGTAAAAAGTAACCCAACCCCCCCCCCCGGATGAACAGCGTTAATTTTATTTATTTTTTTAAACGTGTAAAAAAAGCCATTTTTTGCCACCTAACATCACAAAAAGTGTAATAGCGAGCGATCAAAATGTCATATGCACCCCCAATTAGTGCCAATAAAACCGCCATCTCATCCCGCAAAAAATGAGCCCCTACATTAGATAGTCGCCCAACAAAAAAAAAAAGCCTGTAGCTCCCAGGCTATGGAGATACTAAAATAATTTTTTTGGTTCCTAAAATGATAATATAGTGTAAAATCTAAATACATTTTAAAATGTAGACATATTAGGTATCGCCGCGTCCGTAAGAATCTGCCCTATAAAAATAACATTTGACCAAACCCCTCGGATGAACAGCGTTAAAAATATAAAATAAAAACTGTGCCAAAACACCAATTTTTTGGCAAAATTTCCATTTGAATCCTTTTTTTCCGGTAATAAAGCAAGGGTTAACAGCCAAACAAAACTAAATATTTATGGCCCTGATTCTGTAGTTTGCATAAACACCCCATATGTGGTCGTAAATGGCTATATAGCCACACGGCAGGGCATAGAACGAAGGAAACTCCATATGGTTTCTGGAAGGCAGATTTTGATGGACTGTTTTTTTTGACACCATGTCCCATTAGATGCCCCCCCTGATGTAGCCTAGACTAGAAACTCCAAAAAAGTGACCCCATCTAAGAAACTACACCCCTCAAGGTATTCAAAAGTTACTTTACAAACTTTGTTAACCCTTTAGGTGTTCCATAAAACTAAATAGCGAATGTAGAAACAATTTTTGAATTAAAATTTTTTGTTACCTTTTTGTTACCTGCCTCAAAAAAGTGTAATATAGAGCAACCAAAAAACGAGATTTTTGTATAACTTACCAGTAAAATCTCTTTCTCGCTCTTTCCTTGGGGGACACAGAAGACCTTGGGTATAGCTCATCTCCCTAGGAGGCGTGACACTAAGTGAAGACTGTTAAGCCCCTCCTCCACAGCTATACCCTCAGCCTGGAGAGAGAGACTGCCAGTTGCGTGTCCAAGTAGTGAGAAAAGGCAAAGTCCAAAAAATTGGAACCAACAAGCCAACTACCCTAAGGGTAAAACAAACTCGGAAACAGTCAGAGAAGAACAAAGAATGGGTGGGTGCTGTGTCCCCCAAGGAAAGAGCGAGAAAGAGATTTTACTGGTAAGTTATACAAAAATCTCGTTTTCTCACCCAATTTCCTTGGGGGACACAGAAGACCTTGGGACGTTCAAAAGCAGTCCAAAGGGGGAGGGACCACAGCACCAAGGCGAAGCACCCGAAGGCATCAAAAAAACCCGCCGCCTGCAGACCAGGCGGCCCAAGGCAGCATACGCCGAAGCCCGCGTATGCACCCTGTAGAACTCGGTAAGGTGTGCAAGGAAGACCAGTGACCGCCTTGCACAAATGGATGGCCGAAGCCTAAAGCCTCCGGCCCAGGAAAAAACCGACGGCCCTGGCCAAATGAATGGTGACACCAAAAGCAGGACCCTGCCCTTGGTGCGGCAACCACAACAAGAGCCACTCTGAGAAAGCGGAAGAAAGCCACCCTGGAGGCCGTCAACCCTTTGCTCGGACCTCCTGGAAACATAAGAGACCGAACTCGACAAGAGTCGGAGATCTCCAAGTAAAAACTGCAAGGCCCAAACAACGTCCAAATCGGTGAAGTGTCCGTTCCCGGGGGGGGGGGGGGGGGGAAGGGGAGGACGACTGCCTCAATGAAATGAAGGACAAATACCACCTTCAGAAGGAAGGAAGAGACGGAATGGAGAACAGTCCTGTCCTGGGGGAAGACAGAAGGCTCGGAACAAGAAGGGCTGCCACTCAGGCACCCGTCAGAGACACGATGGCTACAGAAACCCAACCGTACAGGACAGAAGGAGTAGAGAGAACTTCTGTAACGGCTCCAAGGAAAAATTGGAGCGCCAAGAGCCCAGTATGTAGTTCCCAGGACGGTACCGGAGGGCAGTACAAAGGAACCCAAGAGCCGCTCCATGGAAGAAGTTCCTGACAGGCCCAGAGGGACGGGGAACGCTGAAAGAGGAAGGACAGGAATGACACTTGATACTTCAAGCAACAGAGTCCCAGCCCCAGGTCCAGGCCGGACTGGAGAAAGACAGAACCATGGAGAAAGGCAGAGTGGGGGAACGCCCAGCTTCCCACAGAACCCCAGGTAAAGCCCTAAGTCCTACCACAGATCCTGGACGAAAACTCGGCTAGAAGCGAACACTAGCGAGCCCACTAGAGTCGCCTGGGCAAGCGGGTGAAAACCCAATGATCAGGCGCGGACCAGTAACACGGGTAGAACAGTCGGTAGAACTGGTCCCGTCGGCCCCCGAGCAAGGTTGTCCCGTATCCCCCCAGAGTGGGGAAGCAGAAGGACAAATGGACAGGAACCGAAGGGTCCGCCCAGCAACCGCCAGGACAAGACAGGCTAAAGCCGAAGCCAATGTAGCCACCACAGGAAGACAGACTACAGTTCCGGTGTGGGAGATCAAAAGACAATCCTGACCAAATGGTAGTCCCCCAAGTTACCGAGAAGGTGAATCCAAAGCCGAAACATTGCCTAGAATGGAAAAAACGCAATCTGCACCCAGCGGGAGGACAGAAAGCGGTAGACCCGGTAACTAGGCACACAGCTAGTACAGCCAGTGTGGACAAGGGAGACTGAAAAGGAACACCATAACCATCCAAATGAACAAACATGCTCTCCCCAGAGGGAAGGGCAGTGAAGGAACAGCCTCTGAAGCGTGGCCGGAACAGACGCCACATCGGAATGATCTGTACCGAGTGGGAGTCAAACAGAGCCGGCGAGAAAAGGCAGGCGAGACAGAGGCCGGTATAACACCCTCCAACCAAAAAAGGGGGAGTGGGCAACAGAGAGGCCATAGGACAGCTCAAAAGCAGAACACCGCTACACAGAGACGCCCGGTTCACCGCCACGCAGAAGGCGAATACCCTGAAGAACCCAAGGTGGAGGTCCCCTGGACCTGTATAAGCGAGCACCCAAGAGAAGTTGGGTGACCTTCCCAAGAAGAGCGGCCCGAACCTGGTAGCAGATCAGACTGAAGCACCGAGGGCGCCAATCCGGAAAGAATCATACCACACTGCACCAGAATGATCTCCTTAGAGAATAGTGCAAGGCTTGCGGCAATCATCGTATCCCAAGAGAAAAAGAATGTCGCAGGAGGAAGGAGGCTACGTACGAGTAGCCCCGTAAGCAGTGAGAAGGCCAACCCACCTACAGGACGAGAAGGCATACACGGCCCAAACAACGCACAAGAACGTCCGCTCACTGCAAAAATATAACACCGCGAAGAGGGCCAGCCACAGAGTGCCACAGTATCTACGGGAGTGCAAACTGAAAGGAGTTATGCACAAGACTAATATGGAATGCGATGGAACGCAAACTGACCGCCCCGAAAGGGAGGAAATGTACCTGGCAAACTGCAGTGGGCAAGAATGCAAAGGCCTGCCCCAAAAAGGGGGAGATGCCCAAGGCCGGACCTACGTCAGAGAAGTAGGGCATACCATACTTCGCCCAGAAAGGCGCCATGCACATGGCCACACAGTATCCAGCGGAAACGCAGGAGGTCCACCTAGGGAAAAGGGGGACATGCATAGGGCTATCCTAGCATTAAGTGAGTGTGCAACAATTCACCCAACACCGAAATTTCGTGAGAGTGTAACTACTCCGCCAATGAAGGGGAACATGTGCAAGTCCAGTACAGCACATACAAGGACAGCCTTGAATCTTGTGAGCGTGCAAAATTCCACCCATGGAATGAGGGGTGGTCACGCACAAGGCCAGCACCGTATCCAAGGGGAGCGCAAGCGTTCCGCCCATGTTAGAGGCCATGCTCAAGGCCAGCAACGTATCTGGTGAGCGTAGTATGCCGCCCAGAAAAGGAAGGGGGGAGGGGGGGGGATCATGCACAAGGCCAGCATCGCATTCAGGGAGAATGCGAGCAGTCGGTGAGAATGTGTGTATGCCACCTGAAGGAGACATGCCCATGGCCGGCAGCGAATCCAGTGAGAGTGCGTACACCGCCCACGGAAGGGGGGTCATGATGTGGCCGACGGTGGATCCAGAGAGAGTGCATGTATAGGGGTCATGCACATGGCCAACAATGTACAGGCGAGAGAACAACCACCGACCGAGGGAGTGTATGTATGCCGCCACCCGGGAAGGAGGCATGCCCAAGGCCGGTAGTGAATCCAATGAGAGTACATCATATCGCCTATGGAAGGTGGTCATGCACATGGCTGGCAGTGAATCCAGTGAGAGTGCCGAATGCCGTCCACAGAAGGGAGTCATGCCTATGGCAGGCAGCGAATCCAGAGAGAGTGCAGCGTTCCGCCTAAGGAAGGGGGTCGTGCACATGGCCAGCACCGTATCCGGTGAAAATGCAGTATTCCGCCTAAAAAAGGGGGGTCACGCACATGATCGGCAACGAATCCAGTGAGAGTGTAGCGTTCCGCCTATGGAAGGGGGGCACGCACATGGCCGGCAGCTAATCCAGTGAGAGTGCAGAGTTCCGCCTAAGGAAGGGGGTCGTGCACATGGCCAGCACCGTATCCGGTGAAAGTGCAGTATTCCGCCTAAAAAAGGGGGTCATGCACATGATCGGCAACGAATCCAGTGAGAGTGTAGCGTTCCGCCTATGGACGGGGGGCACGCACATGGCCAGCAGCGAATCCAGTGAGAGTGCCGTGTTCCACCTATGTAAGGGGGTCGTGCACATGGCCAGCATTGTATCCGGAGAAACTGCAGTAGGCCGCCAAAGAAAGGGGGATCATGCACAAGGCCAACCCGCAGTTAGGGAGAGTGCAGTATCCCGCCCAGGAGGGGGGTCCTGCACATGGCAGGCACCATAACTGGAGAGGGTGACGAATGTTGCCTACAGAAAAAGCATGCACCTTGACCAGCGCCGTAGCGCGGAGAGGGCAAAAAAAACCCCAGAAGGGGAAAAAAAGAACCTGGCAGCGCCGCAGCCGGGGAGCGCGACACCATGCCGCCTATGGAAGGGGGGCATGTATACAGGCAGCACTCTGAGATGAGGCTGCAGCGTCCTGCGCAGCCCACAAGTCATATATATAATAAATATTATTATTTTTTTTTAAACACACAGCCTCACTGAGGCAGATGCCACCTACAGGGCACAGATCCACCCATACAGGCCCATCCTCTGTGGGCGGGGGAACCTCCAGGCGGGAAAAATTCGCGCCTGGAGAAGTTCCAGCCCCCTCCAACAGAGGCCTGAATTTTTGCGGCCTAGTAGGCCGTGAAGCTGGGGCCTAAATTTTTAGCGGCGCCCGGCGAACCGGGGCCGCACAGTATTTAAAGCAGCGGCCGGGCCTACGGAGCGGCACATACCGGCCGCGGGTGCCCACCCCGCGGGCCGGAAGAGCCGGGGCCTAAATTTTTAGCGGCGCCCGGGTGACCGGGGCCGCAAGTACTTAAAGTACCAGCCGGGCCTACGGAGCGGCACATACCGGCCGCGGGTGCCCACCCCGCGAGCCGGGGACCCGGATAGAGCGGGATCGTCTTGAAGTGGAACACAAGACTTCGGCGCCCGGCCGACCGGAAGGTTCCGACGGTCGGCCGGGGTTGTTGAAGCGCTCCTTTGCAGGCCGCGGTGCCCACCCAGGTGTCCGGAAGTCAGGACCCTGCACCCGGCAGCCATTTTACCCCTGGAGCGGGCCCTTGGCCTAGAACAGCGCTCCATATGATTTCACCCCTGCCGGCAGCTACAACCACCTTTCCCCTGGACCGGTGCCCGTGAGAGCAGGGAGGGTCAGTGGCAGCAAGGCGCGGGCCCTCTGGCCCTGAAGTAGTGGCCGGTAAGAGGGAGGGGGACCCTGAGACCGGGTCTGTGAGGGTGGGACGCCTGCATGACCCCTCCGTCAGGGGCAGCTAGGTGCGGACCTCCGCAGCTCCCTAGGCATTCCTCTTGTAGGAACAAGGGTGCCAATGTCCTGGAGGCCAGGAGAGAGGGAGCAGATGTCGACCTGCGGCAGCCCAGGGCCAGCCTAGGTCTAGCAGGGACAGAAGGGTCCATAGGCCCAGGTAAGGGTCAGGCACGCAGGAGACCGAGGGGGGGGGGGGACGGACGTAGGGCTGGAGAAGCCAATCTCTCACCATAGCCGTCTTCACCCTCGGTCCGTTCCAGCAGGGTCGCCCCTTCAGCTACTGGCACCGTAGTGGCAGGACGCCGGGGGAGGGACTTGGCGTGCGGGCGACCCTTGCGCTGGCGGGATGCAGGGGAGCTGGGCTGCCCTGGTCCACCTTGCCTTCTGTGGGGGAGGCAGCAGTGCGGGTGACCGGCACTGGCGCAGCTCAACCCCGGGAGAACAGAGAGGTCTAGTGCGTCTCTGTTATCCCTGATGATCTGGAACAAAAAGAAAATAAAACAAAGTAAAAATCTAAAATTGAAACAAGGAGAAACCAGCCCTGCAGAGCAGGGAGTGTCTTGCCTCCTTGGACACTAAGCAAAAAACTGGCAGTCTCTCTCTCCAGGCTGAGGGTATAGCTGTGGAGGAGGGGCTTAACAGTCTTCACTTAGTGTCACGCCTCCTAGGGAGATGAGCTATACCCAAGGTCTTCTGTGTCCCCCAAGGAAACTGGGCGAGAAATCATATTTACCCCTAAAATAGTCCCAAAACAACAACCACCTTATCCCGTAGTTTCCTAGATGGGGTCACTTTTATGGAGTTTCTACTCTAGGGGTGCATCAGGGGGCTTGAAAGGGTACATGGTGTCAATAAACCAGTCCAGCAAAATCTTCCTTCCAAAAACCATATGGCGTTCCCCTTCTTCTATGTCCTGCCGTTTAGCCAAATAGTAGTTTACGACCACATATGGGGTGTTTCTGCAAACTACAGAACCAGGGCAACCCATATTGAGTTTTGTTTGGCTGTTAACCCATTTTTTCCAGTAATAAAGTAAGGCCCCTTTCACACGGGCGTTGCGGGAAAATGTTCGGGTGCGTTACGGGAACACCCGCGATTTTTCCACACAAGTGCAAAACATTGTAATGCGTTTTGCACTTTTGCACTCGCGTGAGAAAAATCGCGCGTGTTTGGTACCCAAACCCGAACTTCTTCACAGAAGTTCGGGCTTGGGATCGGTGTTCTGTAGATTGTATTATTTTCCCTTATAACATGGTTATAAGGGAAAATAATAGCATTCTGAATACAGAATGCATAGTAAAACATCGCTGGAGGGGTTAAAAAAAATTAAATAAAATTATTTAACTCACCTTAGTCCACTTGATAGCGTAGCCGGCATCTCCTTCTGGCTTCATCTGATCTCTGTGCAGCAACAGGACCTTTGGTGACGTCATTCCGGTCATCACATGATCCATCACCATGGTAAAAGATCATGTGATGGATCATGTGATGACCGGAATGACGTCACCAAAGGTCCTGTTGCTGCACAGAGATCAGATGAAGCCAGAAGGAGATGCCGGGCCGCGATCAAGTGGACTAAGGTGAGTTAAATTATTATTTATTTATTTTTAACCCCTCCAGCAATGTTTTACTATGCATTCTGTATTCAGAATGCTATTATTTTCCCTTATAACCATGTTATAAGGGAAAATAATAATGATCGGGTCTCCATCCCGATCGTCTCCTAGCAACCGTGCGTGAAAATCGCACCGCATCCGCACTTGCTTGCGGATGCTTGCGATTTTCACGTAACCCCATTCATTTCTATGGGGCCTGCGTTAGGTGAAAAACGCACAAAGAGGAGCATGCTGCGATTTTCACGCAACGCACAAGTGATGTGTGAAAATCACCACTCATGTGAACAGCCCCATAGAAATGAATGGGTCTGTATTCAGTGCGGGTGCAATGCGTTCACCTCCCGCATCGCATCCGCGCGGAATACCCGCTCGTGTGAAAGGGGCCTAAGACTTAAAATGGAAAATTTTCCAAAAAATAGAAATTTCAAAATTGTTTCTCCATATGCCATTAACTCTTGTGGAACACCTAAAGGGTTAACAAAGTTTGTAAACCCAGTTTTGAATACCTTGAGGGGTGTACTTTCTTAGATGGAGTCACTTTTTTGGAATTTCTATTCTAGGGGTGCAACGGGGGGCTTCAAATGGGACATGGTATAAACAAAACCAGTCCTGTAAAATCTGCCTTCCAAAACCCATATGGCGTTCCCCTCCTTCTATGTCCTCCCGTTTGGCCAAACAGTAGTTTACGACCACATATGGGGTGTTTTTGCAAACTACAGAATCAGGGCAACCCATATTGAGTTTTGTTTGGCAGTTAACCCTTACATTATTACTGGAAAAAATGGGTTAAAATGGAAAATTTTCCAAAAAATTGAAATTTCAAAATTGTTTCTCCATCTGCCATTAACTCTTGTGGAACACCTAAAGGGTTAACAAAGTTTGTAAACCCAGTTTTGAATACCTTGAAGGGTGTACTTTCTTAGATGGAGTCACTTTTTTGGAATTTCTATTCTAGGGGTGCAACGGGGGGCTTCAAATGGGACATGGTATAAACAAAACCAGTCCTGTAAAATCTGCCTTCCAAAACCCATATGGCGTTCCCCTCCTTCCATGTCCTCCCGTTTGGCCAAACAGTAGTTTACGACCACATATGGGGTGTTTCTGCAAACTACAGAATCAGGGCAACCCATTTTGAGTTTTGTTTGGCAGTTAACCCTTGTTTTTTTTCCAGGAAAAATAGATTATATTGGAAAATTTTCCAAAAAATCTAAATTCTTACATTTTATGTCCATTTGCCATGAAGTCTTGTGGAAGACCTAAAAGGTTAAAGTTTGTAAAAACTGTTTTGAATACCTTGAGGGGTGTAGTTTCTAGATTACAATTGCTGTACTTTCCCTTTAAGAGCAGGGATATGGTGTGTTAACCAACATTCACTACTACTGATGTCCTATTGGAGTAAATTACACCAATTTTTCCCTACACCTACCTACTTAGCTAAGACTTAACTTTTAATCACTATTATTTAATATTACTGGTGTAAATAACTGGTTAATTAAAACTTCCAGTATCACTGGCCTTTTTATTCTGCTTAAACCACCTTGTCAGGATTGTCACCTGGCTAGGTTAACCTTCTGCTAGGTTTATACACACTAGTGCCAACCAGGCTGCGCGCTGCCTGTATGTTATATATGCACTGTGTGAATCATTTTCCATATACTGCTAGGCCACAGTGATTAACTGTTTTAAAATCAGAGCTTCACGCTGCCCCCCGACATGTTTCGCCGTATCACGGCGTCTTCAGGGGTTAGGGCAGACTCTGCCCTAACCCCTGAAGACGCCGTGATACGGCGAAACATGTCGGGGGGGCAGCGTGAAGCTCTGATTTTAAAACAGTTAATCACTGTGGCCTAGCAGTATATGGAAAATGATTCACACAGTGCATATATAACATACAGGCAGCGCGCAGCCTGGTTGGCACTAGTGTGTATAAGCTTTTCATAGCCAAAAAAAGGAGAACCCCTTTAAGTCACCATGGCTAAAGCAAAAACAAACACAATGCAGCAGCACTCTGTACTTGTTAATCAATACCCAAAAGTTCCTTTTTCTAGGCGACTAAACTACTAATCCCATAATCCCATGAATCGCAGGCAAGGTTATCATACCTGTTAACCAAACAGTGCACCCGCGGAAGCCTCCTCTGGTACCAACAACTTGACCTCTCTTGTTTCTGCTGACATGGTGGGATTGGTACACCACATTCGTGGACTTCTTTAATTGCTCCTGTGTGAAAATAATGAATGTGAATTACACATGTAGCCTTCTCCACTCACTAATTTCATTCATTAAATTTAATTCAGCCAACATGTGTGGATACCATTAAAGTGACTAGTCCGTACGAGAGTACTCCACCGAATCTACAGTATAAATAAGGCTCCTCTAGCCGAAGATTACATTGACTTCATAGGTCAATGTGATAAGCAAAAGTCTGAAGATCAGTAATGCACATTACTTAAAGAGGACCTTTCACCACTCCTGACATTCCTGTTTTAATAGCTTCATGCATTCCCCATGTAATAACAATTCTGGAGCATCTATTCTTATGGCTCTATGTTGTGCCATTCCTTTATTATTTCTACTAGAAGTTATGAATGAATTGCTAGCAGTCTGCAGTAAGGGTACAGAGGGGAGGTTACTAGTTGGGGGGGGGGGGGTGTACCTGCACAGACTGACTCTATCTAATCAGTGCTGCCATTGCCAGTCTGTGCAGGTACACCCCCCCCCCCCCAACTGGTAACCTCCCCTCTGTACCCTTACTGCAGACTGCTAGCAATTCATTCATAATTTCTAGTGCAAATAATAAAGGAGCGGCACAACATAGAGCCATAAGAATAGATGCTCCAGAATTATTACATGGGGAATGCATAAAGCTATTAAAACAGGCAGGGCCGGCGTTAGGGGGGGCAAACAGGGCAATTGCCCAGGGCCCCCTCTCCGAAAGGGGCCCCCTGCTGTTAGATACTTAGGTGGGCCGAGTGTGTGATTTTTATTTATTTTTGTATTTAATTCCTTTATTTTCCTCTGTAAGAACAGTCACGGCTGCTGTTCCCATCCGGCTCCGTCTCCCCGTCTCACCAGACCTCAGTGACAGCCCAGTGACCGCCATCAGGAAGTTCCGTGTGGGCGGAGCTAGCATAGCTCCGCCCCCATTCTTTGCCTGAACTTGCGTGTGCTTCCTGTGCCCCCTCCTGTGTGCTCCCTGTGCCCCCTCCTGTATGCTCCCTGTGCCCCCAGTGTGTGCTCCCTGTGCATGCTGTGAGCTCCTTGTGCCCCCTGTGTGTGCTCCATGTGTGCGCTCCCTGTGTGTGCTTCCTGTGCCCGCTATGTGAGCTCCCCGTGTCCCCTGTGTGTGCTGCCTGTGTGTGATCCATGTGCCTGCTGTGTGTGCTTCTTGTGCCCCCCTCCCCGTGTGAGCTCCCTGTACCCCCTGTGTGCGCTCCCTATGCCCACTGTGTGTGCTCTTTGTGTTTCGGATGTAAGCTCCCTGTGCCCCTGTCTGAGCTCCTTGTGTCCTGTGGCCTCCGTGTGACTCCAGGGCACAACCAAACGGCATGCTCGTGTGGTGCTTGTGACGTGGCCACGCTGCGTTCAATTACCGCATGGCTGTCTGGGCAATAGAGGGCTCTAGTTAAAGTAATGAAGATGGCATTGTTTAGGTGCTCTGCATTGTTAATGGAAGAGGGGGCAGGCGTTGAAGTATAGATTAAGAACCTGAGTCCAAATTAGCTGTGGTTTTTTTTTTTCTCCTTTTTTTTCAGTACTTGGGGAGAGCAGACCAGGGCTGCTAATAAAGGAATCTGTAAAGCTATGTCACACATTGAGGCCGTATCACAGCCAGATCCCCCATAACAGTGTGTCCTTCAAAGATCCCCATAACAGTGTCATCCACAGATCCCCCCCCCCCATAACAGTGTCATCCACAGATCCCCCATAACAGTGTGTCATCCACAGGTCCCCCATTACAGTGTCTCATCCACAGGTACCCCATAACAGTGTCATCCACAGGTCCCCCATTACAGTGTGTCATCCACAGGTACACCAAAACAGTGTCATCCACAGGTCCCCCATTACAGTGTGTCATCCACAGGTACCCCATAACAGTGTGTCATCCACAGGTCCCCCATTACAGTGTGTCATCCACAGGTCCCCCATAACAGTGTGTCATCCACAGGTACCCCATAACAGTGTCATCCACAGGTCCCCATTACAGAGTGTCATCCACAGGTCCCCATTACAGAGTGTCATCCATAGATCCCTCATAACAGTGTGATCCACAGATCCTCCATAACAGTGTGTCATCCACAGGTCCCCCATAACAGTGTGTCATCCACAGGTCCCCCATAACAGTGTGTCATCCACAGGTCCCCCATAACAGTGTGTCATCCACACGTCCCCCATAACAGTGTGTCATCCACAGGTCCCCCATAACAGTGTGTCATCCACAGGTCCCCCATAACAGTGTGTCATCCACAGGTCCCCCATAACAGTGTGTCATCCACAGGTCCCCCATAACAGTGTGTCATCCACAGGTCCCCCATAACAGTGTGTCATCCACAGGTCCCCCATAACAGTGTGTCATCCACAGGTCCCCCATAACAGTGTGTCATCCACAGGTCCCCCATAACAGTGTGTCATCCACAGGTCCCCCATAACAGTGTGTCATCCACAGGTCCCCCATAACAGTGTGTCATCCACAGGTCCCCCACCCCATAACAGTGTGTCATCCACAGGTCCCCCATAACAGTGTGTCATCCACAGGTCCCCCATAACAGTGTGTCATCCACAGGTCCCCCATAACAGTGTGTCATCCACAGGTCCCCCATAACAGTGTGTCATCCACAGGTCCCCCATAACAGTGTGTCATCCACAGGTCCCCCATAACAGTGTGTCATCCACAGGTCCCCCATAACAGTGTGTCATCCACAGGTCCCCATAACAGTGTGTCATCCACAGGTCCCCCATAACAGTGTGTCATCCACAGGTCCCCCATAACAGTGTGTCATCCACAGGTCCCCCATAACAGTGTGTCATCCACAGGTCCCCCATAACAGTGTGTCATCCACAGGTCCCCCATAACAGTGTGTCATCCACAGGTCCCCCATAACAGTGTGTCATCCACAGGTCCCCCATAACAGTGTGTCATCCACAGGTCCCCCATAACAGTGTGTCATCCACAGGTCCCCCATAACAGTGTGTCATCCACAGGTCCCCCATAACAGTGTGTCATCCACAGGTCCCCCATAACAGTGTGTCATCCACAGGTCCCCCATAACAGTGTGTCATCCACAGGTCCCCCATAACAGTGTGTCATCCACAGGTCCCCCATAACAGTGTGTCATCCACAGGTCCCCCATAACAGTGTGCATATGCAGCATTATCTCCATTCACTTCTATGGAATTGCCAGTGATAAGCTATTTTCAGAGCACTCATAGCATAATGGAGGATGACCGTGCATGCACATTGTGCCCTCCCTTCACTTCAGGGGCCCGGATGGGACAACCCTTTTTTTTCAGCTTCTGGGTTTTATAAACTGCACCATGGAAAAAAAAGAAGTGCCCTGGCCATTCATAATGCGGGGTCCATGTCCAGAATTCCCATTGAAAATGGGAAGGAATGAAAATCCATGCCAAAACTGCATCAAAAAGTGTTTTATAAAATGCGTCAGAAAAAAACACATCCAAAAAAAAACTGATGCAGATTCTGCTTTAGGTTTTTTTAAGCACAGAAAATATTCTGTGTGAACATACCCAAAGGCCTTGTTCACATGTCAGTTATTTTTCTCAGGGATTATGAGCCAAAACCAGGAGTGGAGGCTACACAGACATAAGGTATAATGAAAAGATCTGCTCCTGTTCTGTGTTTCTGACTCACACCTGGTTTTGGCTCACAATAACTGATGGAAATAACTGATCAAAAAACTGAGGTTTGAACAAGGTCTTACAGTGGAAAGGCTAAAGAGAGATGATGTTGGATTCTGCAATAAGCTACTGTGGTTACAACCGCTGTCTGTGCCTACAAAGTTCTGTCAGACTGCTAGTCCAATATTTCAGGATTTGGGGCCCCACTTTCAATTTTGCCCAAGGCCACATTTTCTCTAAAACCGGCCCTAAAAACAGGCATGTCAGGAGTGGTGACAGGTCCTCTTTAAACTGTAAAGTGAAACCGTTACATGTGAAATCTTATACAATGAAAACTCTCCAATACTCTCTTTAGGCCTCATAAACACTACTGTTCCGTTTTTTTGCGGTCCGAAAATTGCGGATCTGCAAAACACGGAAGCTGCCCAGGTGCCTTCCGCAATTTGCGGAACGGAACAGGCAGCCCATTGTATAAATGCCTATTCTTGTCCGCAAAACAGACAAGAATAGGACATGTTATATATTTTTTGGCGGGGCCACGGAACGGAGCAACGGATGCGGACAGCACACGTAGTTTTGCGGCCCCATTGAAGTGAATGGGTCCGCACCCGAGCCGCAAAAACTGCTGCTCGGATGCGGACCAGAACAATGGTGGTGTGCATGAGGCCTTAAGAAGACCTTTAATCAAGGCCAGAACTTTCTGAGATGGATTTCATGAAGCCGCAGTCACAGGTTCCTTAGATTGAGAGAACATATTTGTATGATTAACATTTCTAAAAAGTAAATGTGCAAAAGGCTTTGCATTTATAAAAACTAATTATAGAACATTAATTATAAATAATTATTTGTAATTTCATTTATGAGCCTGAGTTGGAATCGGTCGGTACATGTCTGCTTCAATGCCACCCAAAACTGACTTGTTTTCACTGCAATTTTGGGCAGTTGTCCCATAGATTACAATGCACAGAAGATGTCATCCATGAAATAACACATAATAGCTCCTACTTTCTTGGAGAACAGACTATAATAACACCTCATTCTTTGGAAGGAAACCATGTTAAAGGGCCTGTCCCATCTCAGCCTTTCATGGCAGAGTTACGGAAAAAGCGTTTATACGGCTCCCATTCACTGCTATGGAAGTTACATAACCAGCACAGCGCCGCCCAGTGGGCAATTTCCGTATCTCTGGTTACCCCTTACTGTGAGTTATTCTCACCTCAGCCATGAAAGGCCAAAATGGGACAACCCCTTAAGAACCAAGCCCATTATTGTTTTGGCGTTTTCCTTTTTTCCTTCCTACCTTCTAGGAGCCACATCTTTTTTTATTTGGTTCATTCACATAGCCATACAAGAGCTTATTTTTTTGGAACAAGTTGTATTTTTTTTGTGGCTCATTCACACAACCCTATGGTCGCCATGCCCATGCTGCGGACCGCAAATATCGACTTCTACGGGTCTGTAATCCGCAAAATACGGCAAAAGATAAGACGTGTCCTTGGGCTTCCAATGCGTGCCTCCTCTCCGCAAAAGATAGGACATGTGAGCTCACTCGGTACAACCCCTTGAACGCTGATGACGTATGTGATTGTACATTAAGGGGTTAAATAGGTCAGAGGAAGTCAATCACCCAAGTCACTGTAACACAGAAGACGTAGGCTAGCCCTCATAGGATGGACGTTGGTAAGACACAGGGCTAAGGCAAGACTCTTTTTAGATGTCCACCTATATACTCATACCAGCCCATATTTTGTATTTTTTAACTTGCAGGTAAGTTCAGTATCTTATGATTAATTTGTAGGCCAAAGTGATATCATTTATCACCCACTAGTGCACTGGTTATACTCATGTTCCTGCCTTCCCTTCCATTAAAATAATAGAATATATCTTCTTTTAAGTGTGGTTGAGATCTGGGAATGTCAAATACCAGGCAAATAATTCATCCATGTGATGCAGCCTGGAGAATTTACAGTACCTAAGACATGTTTATTCATTATCATACTGTAGGTCAATAAAGAAATCTCTTACCTGCCATTATCATTGCCTTCCCATGGTACAACTGTAAAAAATTACAATTGGACTTCTATATCAATGGAGGGACCTGGGGCCGCCTGTCTGATGCTACTAGCATTAATTAAGGTTGAGAGAATCAGATCATTATGTACCTAGCCAGCAGCCATAAGGAGGGCTCGGGTGGCCCCCTGGGCGTCAGCTCACTAGGCAATTTTGTGCTCCTTTGCTCACTGGAGTCTCGCTTTTCATTTCCCCTCAAACTAGTCATCTACTGTTATAGTCCATCCGTGCTAAGGAACAATGAGGAAGCTACGGCAACAGAGTTGCATTCGACAGTGGTTTAATTGACTGTTCGTCAGAGCGAATCTTGACGTCGACAAGTTGTCTACATCCACAAGATACACTTTTGCTGGATGTTTTTCCTTGATCACACCATTGTCTCTATAGCCAAGACACCATTGCATGAAAAAAAAAACAACAAAAAAAAAGCTGGCAGTTTGAAATAATGGACCAGGCTAATCTAGCACCAATGACCATGCCACGTTCAAAGCTCGTTCAAGATTGATTCCCATTCCAATTCTATTCTGATCCATAGACAACTTGCTCACTTGATGTTACATAGATATATTCTCATCACCTACACGTCTGACCAGGAGGTCTCCGCCAACCTTTAAACTGTCCCTAAACAATCAACCAAGTTAACTTACAACTATGTATGCGGCTATTTGTGAAGAGGTTTTAGCAAAGCAGAATAGTTTATATTGTTTGCTTTTCTTGGTGAAGTCATTCCACCGTCACTGAACGACTCCAACGTTGATGACTTAAAGGTTACTGACATTTCCTGTCTTCGGACTTTGCTTTTTAACACGCCAAAAATAATTCTGTTAGGTTATATATCCCCAAGTCACCATAAAATAAAAGACAAAGGCTGGGAGTTCAAGGAACTTTATGGTCAAGGCATTCCTCAAAATATATTACAGTTTCTATATGATGGAGGCTCGTCACAGCCTCATCCTTGTCCGTGTAAACAAATGCTCAAAAATGACACTGACTGCTACGTGGGTAGGGGAGCTCTGGACAACGCACTTTGCAACCTCTGTCATGTGCTGTCTTATCAGTGATAGTAAACTTGGCTCGAAATACGCTATCCTTAGAGAGAGGTGTGTTGTAGAAGACCAATGGTCGACGTTGTTGATTTACTGTCCTTGGCATCTTATGAACAGTCATCAGATGGATACTAAAATATGGCATCCTAATGACATGAGGAAGTCCTCTGCAGTAAAACCATAGCTGTCTATAGCATTCTTACCTGGTCAGTGCTGGTACTCCATCTTTAATGATACCCTAGGACATTTTCAGCTTTGTAAACTCTTATCATATCATATCATACAAAGGCCTTTGTGATATTTATTTTCGTTTAATGTTCAAGAGAAGACTGATTACATTGTGGAGCAATTGGTAATGCATCATGGGTGATCTCATTTCTCCCTAAAGCCGATGCACATATGATAATATCACTGGAGGTCGACCACAGCCTTGATGAGCGTGACATCTAGACTAAAGACAAATATAGGAGGATAAGGTCTTCATTTAGGTCGCACATCTGTGCCACAGCTTTGTAAACAAGAAGTGGCCAGTACTATATTTGTACATGTGATTACCACTGCAGCTGCACTACTATTACCATGTACAAATGTGATCATAATAAATACACCTTAGGGTACTTTCACACTAGCGTTATTCTTTTCCGGCATAGAGTTCCGCCCTAGGGGCTCAATACCAGAAAAGAACTGATCAGATTTATCCCCATGCATTCTGAATGGAGAGCAATCCGTTCAGGATGCATCAGGATGTCTTCAATTCAGTCTTTTTGACTTTTCAGGACCGAGATAATACTGCAACATGCTGCGGTTTTATCTCCGTCCAAAATTCCGGAACGCTTGCCGGAATGCTGGATCCGGCATTTTTTCCCATTGACCTGCATTAATGCCGGATCCAGCCCCGAGTGTTCCGGCAAAACGGATCCGGCATTGCGGTCTGCGCATGTTCAGGCCGCAAAAAATTTGAAAAAAATATGCGTATGTTCAGGCCGCAATGCATTTGTCATACGTTTTGACGGATCCGGCATTTGTCATACGTTTTGACGGAATCCTCTGCCGCCAGTGAGAAAGTACTCTTATATTACACTCCAGTCTGGAAATGAAGTGCCTCAAGAGGTCTCTACAAAACGCTGTAGGTATAAGGCAATCTGCATTTATAAGCCCAGTTACAGCGGGACTGTTTACTTTCCCAAACATGGTTATTTACCCTTAGCAGTGTGACCTCTGCTACATCACCAGGGCATTTGCATACTGAAATGTCTTGCACATTGAACAAGCACTGTACTCTTAGTAACCCTTGCATAAACCAATAGTACAAGCAAATATAAGAAACTTATTTAACCTCTTATTAGAGAAAATGCCTCTTTCTCCACTAATACGCCATTCTTCTCCTCCTCTTGCACTGAACATTCTTAGGCCCCATGCACACAACCGTTGTGTCTGTTTTCCGATCTGCAAACCACAGACTCGCAAAATACGGATGCAGTCCGTGTGCCGTCTGCATTCTTTGTGGACCCATGATCCGTGCGCTTTCCACATTCATATGTCCGTTCCACAAAGAGAACATGTCCTACACCTGTCACTGAAGTAAATGGGTCCGCACAAAAATGCAGATGCAACATGGGCAACTCGTGGACTACAAAATACATATGGTCATGTGCATGAGGCCTTACTCAATTAAAAGCTAAATTGAGAGATAAGATGGATGAGATCAGCTCATCAAGGAATAAGTTACATACTGCCCAAAGAAGTCTATGGAGAGGGAAGGTGTAGGGGAGAAGTTAGCTGCCGGAGAGAGACAGAGGCACAGACACACAGTGATTCTGCTGAAGGCTCTATTAATTTTGCTATCTCATCCCAGTGCTGGATACAGCTACAGTGCTCAGCGCTGCTCTATAATGTCCTTCATGCTTGTGTTGAGGCTTCTGAGGATGTGGTACAGAGTGATATAGGATCTGATTCTCATCTTCTCCTATGTATGTTGTGCATGGGAGACATCATAGCCGCTAGTTTCTACCTGCTAGATCAGGGAAAGCTAACAAGAGATGGCAATGCAGCTTAGGCCTCATGCACACGACCGTTGTTGTGTTCCGTTCCGCAAAATGGGGTTCCGTTGTTCCGTGATCCGTTTCTGTTTCCGTTTGTCTTCCTTTATTTTTGGAGGATCACCAGACATAAAGGAAAGTAAAAAAAAATCTAAGACAGGTTTGCCATGCAAATGATAGGAAAAAAACGGACGCGGACGCGGATGACAATCTTGTGTGCCTCCATGTTTTTTAGCGGTTCCATTGACTTGAATGGGTCCGCGAACTGTTTTCCGCAAAAATAATAGGACAGGTTATATTTTTTTGACGGACTGGAACCACAGATCACGGATGCGGATGACAAACGGTGCATTAGCCGAGTTTTCAACGGACCCATTGAAAGTCAATGGGTCCGCAGAAAATCACGAAGAACGGAACAACGGACACGGAATAAAACAACGGTCGTGTGCATGAGGCCTTATTCTGAAAAGTCACCTTAAATGACCGGTATGCCTTACGTTAGAGGATCCTCTTGCCTTTAGGTGGATCTGATGATAATTTAATAGTAATGCCAGACCCTATTAGGCATCCATTACTGGTGATCATCAATTGGTGATTGATGATTTTGGACTACTGTCAGCTATCCTCTTTCTCCTCATGCAAACAAGTTAGTTGTAAGTTTATAGCGAATACTGTTGGACAGTCCAAAATTGCAAGGTGAAAGACGTACATTTATGTAAAAATCGATCTGTTCCTGATCTCTCAGGAAAGTCAGAGGCTTTATCGATCTGTCCCTGGATATACTCGACACTGGAAATGTTTGTCAAATGTCTGGTTACCTATATGTGACATTTCAATCTTTCAGTCACCTGAGATGTTACTGGACTGGGCTATATAACAAAAAAAAATATATATTTATATGTGTGAAGGCCGATTCATTGGCCTGTATTTGTGGGAGGGGCGCCGGCAGCTCACTTATACCCAGCTAGCGCCACCCCCTGAGGCTGACGTTCCATTACAACATATCCTGTTTGGTTCTGAGTCAGCACGAGTGAGTCTCATACCAGGATCTGTCCCAGCCAGCAGCGAGGAGTCCGCTACAGAGTTCGTCCCGGCTTTGGGTAAGTATATGCTGCGTGCTCGTGCAGCCCGTCCACTTCACAGTCCGGCCGGCGGTGTGTCAGCTCCTTTGGTAAGGAGGAGCGACGCACTGCACGGGAGCGGTCTGCCCGGTAGCCCACGCTTTGGTTACCCACGCGGTACTGCGACTAGGATGCAGGAGTCAGAGGGACTCGGTCACGATTTTCTCATTGGTGCATTTCTCGCACGGGGCGCCGTGACTCACGCAAGGGTGGGGGTGAAGTGTGCCCCACTATACGGTATTAACAGCGACGCTGATTCCTGCTGTACAATGTTTGTTTGGCGGGACTGTGCGGTCTACTTGTGCTGCGCACTGGGGGCACAAGTAGATTGCGTCTTCCAGTTTAACTTCGCGGATGCTTTGAATGGAAGCTAGTTCCAGATGCTACGCTACAGTCAGTGACATAACGCACATCAATGTTTTCCACATGTGCTGGGGGGCATGGGTTTGCTGCTAAAGTTTGTGCACGCATCAGACATATACATGGTGATTTGTGGCCTGCCCCTATGCGTTATGCCATCATGCGCTCTGCTACTATGTTCTCTGTCATTTCGTGCTCGGCAGGCATCTAAACACTGCAGTCGCTTACATGGGGAGGTTACATTCACTACGGCCCACTCTTGAGTAACCCGTGGCCCCCTACCACCCAGCAGGGGCTGGCAGTTTGTCAGGTGTTATCTGCTAGCCACCACTGCCTGCGGTTATAGTCTGCCATCAACCGTTCTGTCAACGATCTCAGCAGCTGCACTTTACCTTAATCAGTTGGGGTAGTCATAGTGCACCTTTTCTCCTTTCAGATCACCTTTCAGTTGTCCTTTTCAACTAGCTGTTGTCCTGTACAGCGTGGGCGCAGGCTGAAGGTAGAAAAAAAAAATCGATATATATATACACTTGCCTAAAGAATTATTAGGAACACCATACTAATACAGTGTTGGACCCCCTTTTGCCTTCAGAACTGCCTTAATTCTACGTGGCATTGATTCAACAAGGTGCTGATAGCATTCTTTAGAAATGTTGGCCCATATTGATAGGATAGCATCTTGCAGTTGATGGAGATTTGAGGGATGCACATCCAGGGCACGAAGCTCCCGTTCCACCACATCCCAAAGATGCTCTATTGGGTTGAGATCTGGTGACTGTGGGGGCCATTTTAGTACAGTGAACTCATTGTCATGTTCAAGAAACCAATTTGAAATGATTCGAGCTTTGTGACATGGTGCATTATCCTGCTGGAAGTAGCCATCAGAGGATGGATACATGTTCTCATTCTGTTTACGCAAAATTCGGACTCTACCATTTGAATGTCTCAACAGAAATCGAGACTCATCAGACCAGGCAACATTTTTCCAGTCTTCAACAGTCCAATTTTGGTGAGCTCGTGCAAATTGTAGCCTCTTTTTCCTATTTGTAGTGGAGATGAGTGGTACCCGGTGGGGTCTTCTGCTGTTGTAGCCCATCCGCCTCAAGGTTGTGCGTGTTGTGGCTTCACAAATGCTTTGCTGCATACCTCGGTTGTAACGAGTGGTTATTTCAGTCAACGTTGCTCTTCTATCAGCTTGAATCAGTCGGCCCATTCTCCTCTGACCTCTAGCATCCACAAGGCATTTTTGCCCACAGGACTGCCGCATACTGGATGTTTTTCCCTTTTCACACCATTCTTTGTAAACCCTAGAAATGGTTGTGCGTGAAAATCGCAGTAACTGAGCAGATTGTGAAATACTCAGATCGGCCCGTCTGGCACCAACAACCATGCCACGCTCAAAATTGCTTAAATCACCTTTCTTTCCCATTCTGACATTCAGTTTGGCGTTCAGGAGATTGTCTTGACCAGGACCATCCCCCTAAATGCATTGAAGCAACTGCCATGTGATTGGTTGACTAGATAATTGCATTAATGAGAAATAGAACAGGTGTTCCTAATAATTCTTTAGGTGAGTGTATATATAGCTTGAGAAAGGCTCATGTACGAGCCGAAACGTCGCTTTTGCCACCATATGGGTGAATAAAACTTACACTGTTTTACTGAAGAACCGTTTGGAGTGCAGTCCCATTTTCTTGCTGTGTATGTATGTGTGTGTATATATATATATATATATATATATAAAAATAAATAATGAAAATCCGCAGCACTCCTTAAAAATACAAATGTGCTCTTTATTCACACATATCAAGTGACAACGTTTCGGTTCTCTCACAGAACCTTTCTCAAGTCAGGTGAAACATAAAGTGCAATAGTGCCAGTTTAAATACATAGTGAGGTTGTTATCAATTAATTAATTGACCAATACAAAAACATACACTCCCCTTTATGGGGATGTTACAAATTTATAGATTAACACCACATGTCAAAGTGAGTAAGGACTGCACAAAATTCAGTCATATATGCTATGTCATTGTAGCTGTGATATTAATTACAAGCATTCCATAATCATAGTGCGTATGATAAAGTGCATAGTGCTTTAAAATCAAACATACAACTATACCTCGCTGGAGGGTTGTGGAGTGAACGAGGAGGATGGCGTCTTAGTCCACGGAGACACACGCTGGTTCTGCGCGTCTATGCCTCACTACTGCGCATGTGTCGGCCCTTACCCCTCCTATTAGGCGGTGCATAACAGCAATACGTCACCAAAGGTGGAGACCAAATGACCGCGCTGTCTGATGTCAATGCAGCGTCGGCACGCTCAGCGCGGGTCACGTGCATGCGAGCCTGTCGTCACCGCTCCCAACAGTGCTTCACTTGCCTTTTCCACCATTTTGCATGAGGGCATTCTAATTAATATCACAGCTACAATGACATGGCATATATGACTGAATTTTGTGCAGTCCTTACTCACTTTGACATGTGGTGTTAATCTATAAATTTGTAACATCCCCATAAAGGGAGTGTATGTTATTGTATTGGTCAATTAATTAATTGATAACAACCTCACTATGTATTTATACTGGCACTATTGCACTTTATGTTTCACCTGACTTGAGAAAGGTTCTGTGAGAGAACCGAAATGTTGTCACTTGATATGTGTGAATAAAGAGCACATTTGTATTTTTAAGGATTGCTGCGGATTTTCATTATTTATCTACCGTCCTGAATCGAGGGATTACCGCGGGCACCCTGCACCTCTAAAAGAACCAGAAGGGAGTGCTGCCAGACTTTTTTTTTTTCATGGATCTAACTATGATTGAAGGCTCTGCACCAAACCCTACCATTATACCAGGTATTATACCTCAACAAATGGACATTGGCGCACATGTCTTTTCATACAGCAGTATGGATATATGGATATATAGAGGATTATGGGCAATGTGGAGGGGGACGCTGCCTTCCTCAATGTTCCCTCTGCCATCAAAATTAAGAGGGATTATGAAAGTATTACCAAGAAGCTGTTATCCATTGAGCTACACTCGCTTACATTAGCGCAATATTATAAAAACAAACGCATACCAAGAGGGATGCGATCCCGTCTGAAACCGAACATGTTTTCACAGGATGGTGATTTTAGAACACGGTTTGAAGCTATCTCTAATAGATATGCGATGGATGTCATGTTGCTAAACATTGAATTTTCGCAGAAGGAAATGATGGCATTAAAGAACAAGCTGCAGGACACTGAACATCAGCTTAAATCTACTCTGTCCACCAGCGAAATTGATCCGTTCTTGGCCAAACAGGCATTTTTAGACAAAATGCGCAAAGATCTTGAGGAAACCAAAAGATCCAAGTGGCACAGAGATCAAAGTGATTATGTTTCTGGGCATATCTACACCTGGGAACAACCGTGGAATATGGAGCGGAATACCATGCCAAAAAAGACACCCAGACGGAATAAGGAAATGAATAAATGGGTGAGAAATAAAGAAACAAATGATGATACCAATGTTACCTTGCCAGGAACTTTTTTAGGAGCACACAACGACCTGAGAGACGCCCCACAAAAAGGGGAGGTCGAAGACACAGAAGATATGGGAAAAACCAGGGCAGAAAGATTAATGAGGACCAACAATTCCAGACAAGTGAATGCAACAAAGAAGAAATAGAGACGAATGTAGTGGTAAACATTTCTTCTCATATATTGTCTGAGTGTGAATTGAAGGTATTGAACAAAGGACTGTCCTTTTGTCCACAGGCTAAGAATGATTGGTTTCAGTTGGAACTGGACTTAAACCGCCTCTTCAGGAATCTTAGACTGAGGGTGCGGTTCGACTCCAGTTCCTCTGAAACCTTGATTGCAAACAAGGTCTCTACATTAGATACCGGGTTAACATTGAAACAATTTGGTTTACATTTAAAAAGTGATTTTTTTTCCTATTGTAAATTCACATGCCCTAGAATGTTTTGTTGAAGCTGTGAAAAGAGATATTGCATTACTAAGACAAAAAAACAAATCAGATTTGTTGGTAAGACCGAATATTACTGCTCAGGAAATGTCTGCTTTGGAGAGTTTGTCCAGAAACCCCGATCTCACCATAAAACCCGCTGATAAGGGCGGTGGAATCGTGGTTATGGACACCCCTCAATACGTTAAGGAGATTCTTAGACAGTTAGGAGAACCGGGCGTTTACAGACCATTGGGGAAGGATCCCAAGTTTGATATTGCCAGAAAAATTGAGGAACATTTGAATGTAGCAGAGAAAAAGGGTATTATAGACAAACAACTTTAAGAGTTTTTGGTGGTGAAGTCCCCAGGTACCCCAACTATATATACATTACCTAAGATACACAAAAGGCTGATAGACCCTCCGGGACGGCCTATAATATCAGACAGGAATTCTATTTTCTCAAATATTAATATCTTTTTGGATAAAATATTGAGAGAATATGCTATAGGTGCGAAATCGTATATCAGGGACACTGGAGACTTCATCAGCAAAATCAGAGGGATACAGATCCCGAAGGGGGCAATTCCAGCATCTTTTGACATTGTATCATTGTATACTTCGATCAATCATGAAAAGGGCTTACTGGCGGTGGTGGAGATGTTGTAGGGGTCGGATTTTCCCGCTCCAACCCGCCAGTTTATTTTGACATTACTAGAGCTGTCACTTAGGAACAATTATTTTGTGTTCCAGAGACAGTTCTATTTGCAGATGGTGGGCGCGGCGATGGGGTCCAACGCCGCGCCCACATATGCAAATATATTTGTACGGTCATTTGAGGAACGTCTTGTCTATGTATCTCCCCACTTCAATCAGGTGTTGACGTGGTGGAGATACATAGATGACATTTTCCTCATCTGGACAGGCACCATGGAGGCACTGATGGATTTTCATGTATTTTTGAACTCCATTGACAAGGAGATCCAATTTACATTAACGGCATCAGAAGAGAGGGTGCAGTATTTAGACACCCAGGTATATATAGAGGGTGAACAATTACATATGGATTTGAATATTAAGCCAACTGATAAGAACACATTATTGCATTTTGCAAGTGGACATCCAAGGAGGATGGTAAATTCCTTACCATTCAGTCAAATGCTTAGTGAGGAGGATAGTGGACAAGGAGGATAATATGAATCAGGCTTTAGAAAACATGGAACAGTCATTTGTGAATAGAGGTTATCCTAGGAATTTGGTCAAAAGACATGCTGACAAAGTAAGAAAAATGCCCAGAGATACTGTTAGTTACAAAACAGAAACAGGCAAGTGAAAGGTTACCTTTTGTGTCATCCTTTAACTAGTTGAGTCCAAGTATAGAACGAATAGTGAGGCGGCATTGGGGGCTACTAAGTAGTGGCCACCCTACCATCGCGGCCTTCAGAGACCCTCCTATGATGGCATATAAAAGAGCAGGGAATGTTAGAGATAAAGTGGTGCACTCAAGATTGCCTGAGAAAGGCCAGTTGAGGCAAACTTTTTTTAAAACAAGGCGCACAGGGTGTTTCCCGTGTTTGGGATGCGTGAATTGTAAACTGATGCACAAGGGATCAGTATTCACGCATCCGGACACAGGAGAAACCTTTAATATTAAATATTACCTGACATGCGATTCAGCATGGGTAATATATGTACTTTGGTGTCCGTGCCAGAAGCTTTATGTAGGCAAAACTACATGTGACCTGAAAACCAGGCTGAACAACCATAGACAATCCATCAGAAATAAAAGAAAAGACCTGCCGGTGTCAAAACACTTTGTGGAAAAAAAACATAAAGAAAATGAGTTGCGATTGATGATCTTAGATCATGTAAAACCGTTAGAAAGAGGGGGTGATAGGTTAACCATACTTAAGAAAAATGAGCTTAGATGGATTTTTCGTTTGGATTCATTGAAACCTAAAGGTCTTAATGTTGAGTTTAGGGTGACTGGGGGAATGGTGGGATAGTGCCCCCCTTCCCCCATCTGTTGCTCATGGCTCTTTGTGTGTCCAGAACGCTGTATTAGGTGGATCCAGGGGAAGTTACATGGATTAATTATACCACAATGTGATTTGATGTATTGTTGTATGATTTAAGTAACATAATCAGGTATTCACCCCGCTGGTTTAGAGATTGGTTGTACAGAAAGTGGGGGAAACGAGGAGGATGACAGGTATATATATTGCCCAAAAGAATGCCTTCGTGTAAAATGGTGAAAAAGGCAAGTGAAGCACTGTTGGGAGCGGTGACGACAGGCTCGCATGCACGTGATGCGCGCTGAGCGTGCCGACGCTGCAATGACATCAGACAGCGCGGTCATTTGGTCTCCACCTTTGGTGACGTATTGCTGTTATGCACCGCCTAATAGGAGGGGTAAGGGCCGACACATGCGCAGTAGTGAGGCATAGACGCGCAGAACCAGCGTGTGTCTCCGTGGACTAAGACGCCATCCTCCTCGTTCACTCCACAACCCTCCAGCGAGGTATAGTTGTATGTTTGATTTTAAAGCACTATGCACTTTATCATACGCACTATGATTATGGAATGCTTGTAATTAATATCACAGCTACAATGACATGGCATATATGACTGAATTTTGTGCAGTCCTTACTCACTTTGACATGTGGTGTTGATCTATAAATTTGTAACATCCCCATAAAGGGAGTGTATGTTTTTGTATTGGTCAATTAATTAATTGATAACAACCTCACTATGTATTTATACTGGCTCTATTGCACTTTATGTTTCACCTGACTTGAGAAAGGTTCAGTGAGAGAACCGAAACGTTGTCACTTGATATGTGTGAATAAAGAGCACAGTTGTATTTTTAAGGAGTGCTGCGGATTTTCATTATTTATCTACCGTCCTGAATCGAGGGATTACCGCGGGCACCCTGCACCTCTAAAAGAACCAGAAGGGAGTGCTGCCAGACTTTTTTTCATGGATATATATATATATATATATATATATATATATATATATAAAAATATAATGTACAGGTGCATCTTAAGGTAATCAGGTACTCCAGAGCTCTCGGGTTGCACGTGCATGGCTCATGTTACGCATGGATTCCTCATCACGTCTCAGGGTTTGCTGTTTGTCGCCCCTCAGGCTGTTATTGGTGCGTTACCGTGGTAAGACACGTTTGCCAGCATTGAACGAAAGGTTGCATACCTGACACGTCATTCAGGTTCGGCGATCCGTTCCACATTTGTTATTTTGCATAGCACGCAGTCACCTGGGGTCATGAACATGTTAAAAAAAAAATAAGAAAAAAAATTAAGAAAAAAAAAAAAAAAGGTAAAAAAAGCTTATTTACACTCGTGCCTCCAATGCCATCATAACACTAGATTTGTTGATTTTCTGGTCGCAGGTTTCGAAGCAGGTTCCCACACAGTACTAATCGCGCTGCCTGAATCCACTTATGAGTGTAAAAACTTACAGTCCGTGGTGAGAGTCCCCACAACAGTGGACAGGTTGATAGAGGCTGAATTAGAGGGAGAGTTCCTCATAGGCCCCTTTTTGGTTCCCCCGTTCGACCACCGGCGGGTCAACCCGGTGGGGGGTAGTCACAGGTAAATTCAGCAAGAAGGAGAGGCTGGTCTATGATCTTTCAACCCCGCATGCCTCATGTTTCCAGCCTCAATTCCCTCATCCCATCTGAAGAAGTGAGTATGAAGTATTCGTCCATAGGTCAGGCCATAGCCATCATCATGCAGGCAGGGCCTAGGGCTATTCTGTCCAAGGCAGACATATCAGATGCCTTCAAACTACTTCCCATCATGCCTGCGCTCTGGCAGTGGCATGGTATCAAATGTAAGAACCTGTATTATTTTGCCACCAAACTGACATTTGGCTCCAAGAGTAGCCCCAGGCAATTTGACCAGTTCGCACAGGCCCTGCACTGGGTGTTGGAAGTCAAGTTTAACTGCAGTGATGTTATTCACTATCTGGATGACTTTCTGCTGATTGAATACCCAGGGCGCACACCCCAGGATCTGGACACCCTACGAATAGTTTTCCCAGCTGGGCGTGCCAGTGTAGCCTAACAAAATTGAAGGCCCATCTATGGTGATCCCTTTCCTGGGCATCGTACTAGACTCCGTCAACATGTTAGCCAGTTTACCGAAAGAAAAAACTGATCCGGATCAGGGAAGTCATACACAGATTCACAGTCACGAGAGTATCAACAAAGGCGGAGTTACAGTCGTTGCTAGGGATGCTAAACTTCGCCATGCGCATTATTCTACAGGGAAGATCATTAATTTCCAGTCTGTTAGCTCTTCTTCCCGCGGCTCCACAGCAGCACAGCCCGGTTTAGCTAGACGCTCAGACTGTAGCAGATCTTGTCATGTGGGATCAGTTCCTGAGCCACTGGAATGGGATCTCCTTTTCATCCCCTCAGCTACCAGTTCATCTCCTGTGTTTTTTCCGATGCTTCTTCCAGTATATGTTTTGCAGCCATTTCTGGCACCCACTGGTACATGGCCAGAGGAAGTCAGACAGATCCCGGGGTTTCTCAAGTCTTCAGCCTTGTTTGAACTAAACCCTATAGTGGCTGCGGCGTACGTATGGGGTAGTTCATGGTCCAATTCCACAGCCACGATAGTCTCTGATAATGCAGCTACGGTGGATATTTAACGACTAGTGGGGTAGATCCAAATCCCCACTAGTCATGTCCTTCACCAGGAGACTAGTTTGGCTCTCGTTACGGTGTAATTTCCGCTATCGCTGTTCCCATATCAGGGGTACCCAGAATGTGGCGACTGATGCTCTGTCACAGACTAATTTTTCCCTTTTCCAACAGGTCATGCCAGAAGCAGACAACGTAGGGGCCGTGATACCTCCTCACTCACATTTGATTCTGGATTGACCAGTCACATAGTTACAGCACATGCCCTGGTAGCCAGGTCTCTTTCGGTTAACACTGCCAGGACTTATAAGACAGGATGGAACAAGTTCCTCACCTTCCAAGCGAAGTATCCTCAAGAGAGTACTAGCTTCATTGGTTATGTTTTGGCCTTTATAGGGTACTGCTATTCAGATCTGAAACTCTCACACAACACCGTCAGGTCCTACCTGGCAGGCGTTCAACATTTCTCGACCATCAACAACCCGGAGTCGGGGTCCCTGTTTTCCGTTCACATTGTTAAGGCAGCACTAAAGGGCCTGGGTATCTGCCACGTGACAAGCCAACCACGACGACAAGCCATCACTGGAGAAGTCTTCAGGGGCGAATCCGATATACTAGACCGAGCCCCTTTTGGTACACTCCACAGTCTCGTGCTCAAGGCTGCCATTTACTTAGGGTTCTATGGGTTTTTGAGGCCAGACGAGTTCACGTGTACTGCCTCCAGCAGCAGCTACGTCAGTATCGCCCAGCTGGGCCCGTGCTCTGGTGGATACACCCTGTCGTTGCTGGTCACCAAAACTTCTCAAACCGGATCCCCAACACTAGTCAAATTTTTCCCAACGACACACCCATGGTGCCCGGTTCGCATTTTCAAACAGTTACTGGGGTCTTTGGCAGGCCGAGACCCTTGCAGCCCTCTGTTGCCGTTTCCCAAAGCTCCGCTCACTACCTCCCAGTTTGTCAGTCACGTCTGCACGTTGGTGTCAAATTTAGGTTTGAACCCGGCGTCTATTTCTGGTCATTGTTTCCGGATAGGGGCTGCTTCAGCTGCCTCCAGGAATAAAGTGCCGGCTCATGTAATCAAGAAGTAATGTCGCTGGCGCTCCTTATGTTTCAACAGGTACATACCTCGTCCTGATAGGGAAATGTCGCGTTTGAGAGTCTTGTTATGTAATGTTGTTTGGGAATAAACGGTCAGGTGATGTTTGATAGCAGTGTTTTTGCCCACTTTAGGCTTTCCCCCCTACGCAGCGGTTACAGCACAACTCAAGCCGCTTAGTTAGTTAGTCAGGCAGGTAGAGGGTACCATGTCTCCAAGCCCACGCGTCACAGGCAAGCCATGACCACAAGTGTGAAGGCCGATTCATTGGCCTGTATTTGTGGGATAGGCGCCGGCTGATCACTTATACCCAGCTAACGCCTCCCCCTGAGACTGACGTTCCATTGCAACATACCCTCCCAACCCGCCCTCATTTTCATCTACACATTACAGGGTATGCCCACTTTAGGCTTTCCCCCCTACGCAGCGGTTATGGCACAACTCAAGCCGCTTAGTTAGTTAGTCAGGCAAGGGTACCATGTCTCCAAGCCTATGCGTCACAGGCAAGCCATGACCACAAATATAAAAATATCAGTTTGTAATCAAATTCAGATAGCCTTGCATGATGAGGAATGTAGTCATCTGGGGTACTCAGTGTGGTACCATTCAGGTGGCATGCAACCAGGGGCAGTCTGGGAACTTTAAGTGGCCCTGGAAAAAAAAAACAAACTATAAGTGGCCCCATAGGTAGTTGGGTCCAAATTGAAAGAAGTTGGGGCAACACAAGTAGGCAACGATAACAGAAGTAGGTGGGGCAAGTAATACCTTAGTGCGGCACAAAATACGGATGCCCTTGAGGACAGAGATACAGTTGCATTCAGGAGGCAACTTGTAGCCAATGCCCCTAGCGTTAATTAATACTGAGAGTATTATATTGTTATGTACCCAGCCGGCAGCTCCCTGGACATCAGCCCACTGGGAAACCTTCTATCCCCTACATGCAACAGTAAAAGCCTCTGAATGTAAAAATCTCGCTTTTCCCTGAAAGCATAGTAGTCAAACCAGTCCAAGAAGATAACTGTGCGTCTATTTACAGGGTCCTTAAGGTCCTTTTACATGGATCGATAATCAGGCTGATTATCAGGGGTGAGCATTTGTATAAACTCTAGTTCCCAATAATTGACCAATGTAAAAGGTCGAGACGGTCTTTCTGCCGACACCAAAAATCATGGTTCCTGGGCAGCAGATCATGATGTCTAAACAGCGATCTGCTGCCCAGGAAAAATGATTCTCTAGGAGTCAAGTGATCACCGTATCAATCACTTGCCCCATTAAGTGGAGGTGATTTCTGCATGAAAATGCAGCCCTCATCTCTGCTGACAATCAGGCAATTATCAGGAATGTTTAGTTTGTTCCTGCTAAATTGGTCCATGTAAAAGAACCTTTATACTGAATGGCCGGACTAACATGGCTGGAACATTGACCAGGTTCAGAGCCGTTACTTTGTTAATGAGGAATAAATTCACTAACGACAACCTGTTATCCATCCACATATCCAAGTCTTGATGAAAACACCCACGATACAATTCTACACACTAAACAGCAACTAACAAAGCTAATGACGCACCAAAATATGTTATTAAAGGAAATGTGTCACCAAATTTTGTCTATCAAAAAAATTCAAATAGTTAAAACCAAATAGTAAAACCTATCTTTTTTTTTTATAATCTCTTTTTATTTTCTGATTGCAGATTTATTTATTCTATTTTCTGAACATGATTATGGGGGCGGCCATCTTGCCTGAACGGCATTTAGAAAGCATTTAGCAATTACTTTACGGCAGCCCAATGGTTCATAGACACAATGGTCAGGAGGGGACCTCATTGACATGTATGGGAGAGTTTTCTAGGCCTGCTCTGTGACCTGTTCAGAGGTCATTGTCCAAGGAAAGAATAGATATGTTTTCTCAATCACCTATAGTAAATGGTGGATCATGTCTTATCTATACACAGAGGTGATATAATTACAGGCAGGATTAGAATGACACATAAGCAGATAACTGCAGTAAAGTATTCTGTACCAAAAAGAAGCGCCTATTATTAGACTTAGTGGCCAGTGTGAAAACTGCAGGATTTTTTGTTTAAATATAGATTAGGGCTGCAGCTATCGACTATTTTTGTAATCGAGCATTCTATTGATTAATCCAACGATTAATCGAATACTCAAATAACATTTTCATTATAAAAACTTCTCATTCCCCCCCCCGTGCCATCAGCTGCCACCCCCATGCCATCAGGCTCCCCCCAGTGCCATCAGCTGCCCCCTCAGTGCCACCAGCTTCCCCCCCCCAGTGCCTTCAGCTTCCCCCCAGTACCACCAGATTCCCCCCAGTGCCATCACCTTCCCCCCCCCCCAGTGCCATCAGCTTCCCCCCCAGTACCATCAGCTTCCCCCCCAGTGCCATCAGCTTCCCCCCAGTGCCATCAGCTTCCCCCCAGTGCCATGAGCTGTCCCCCAGTGCCACCAGCTTCCCCCCCACCTGTCTTCCCCCCCAGTACCATCAGCCTTCCCCCCCAGTGGAATTAGCCTTCCCCCCCAGTGGCATCACCTCCCCCCCCCCAGTGCCATCACCTTCCCCCCCCCAGTGCCATCACCTTCCCCCCCCCGTGCCATTAGCTGTCCCCCCGTGCCATGTCCCCAGCGCCAGTAAAATAAAATACTTACCTCTCCTGTAGGGGCGCCACTCCACAGCTCCTTCATCTTCTCCTGACGTCACACAGCAGCGTCGGGTCATAGTGCACTATGTCCTGACGATGTGTTAGGAGGACAGTGCAGCGGATGACCACGGAGCGGTGAGAAATAGCAAGCGCTTCACTCCCGCTCCGTGTTCACATGACACAAACGAATCATCGAGTAATGATTTCAGCCCTAATATAGATATTGACATGGAAAATTAAAAATAACCACCAAAATTCTTAAAAAATATGTTAACCCATGGGATTTAAAGGGAACCTGTCATCAACTTTATGCTGCCCATACCAACAGCAGCATAAAGTAGAGACAGGTGAGTTGATTTCAGCGGTCTGTCATTTACAGTATAAGTTAAGTGTAAGTGGTTGCCGAGAACCAGCATCACAATCATTGCAGACTGGGCCTGGAAAAGAGTCCTGGTTATTCATGATCTCCTGCTCTCCTGCCCACCTGCTGATGACTGACAGTCTTCTACCTAGTTTTCTCCCTTTCTCTCTAGGAGAGAACTGCCAGTCATCAGCAGATGGGTCGGGGAGAGCAGGAGATTATGAATTACCATGACTCTTCTCAGGTAGATATGACTCTTTTCCAGGCCCGGGCTGCAATGATTATGATGCTGGTTCTCGGCAACCACTTACTTTTAGCTCATGAGTGACACACCGCTGACATCAGCATTTCTGTCACTATTTTATACTGCCCTCAGTGAGATCAGCATAAGGCCTCATGCACACGGCCGTGTTCAGCGGCCGAGAGCGGTCCGTGGTAACCCGGCCGGGATTCCTTCTGACAGCAGGAGCGCAGCACGGCGTCATGAGGCCGTGTGCATGAGTCCTAAAGTTGATGACAGGTTCCCCTTAAACAATAGGTCATTTTCAGATGACACATTTCCTTTAAAAGTTCAAAGACAACATTACAAAGAGAGATTGCCAGAATACAAGTTTTACTTATTGAGAAAGATTTCTGAAGTTTCACAATATACTTATACTCAAGAACGGTATGACTATGCTAGCTACAAATGTGCAACACAATACAGTAGGGAGAAGTAAAGAACCACCGTATTTTTGGTCTGCATACAATCTGCATTTTTTGCGGATCGCACGCTGACCCATTTATTTCTATGGGCCCGCAAAAAAAAAAACGGACAGCACACCATGTGCTGTCCGTATCTGTATCTCTGTTGCACAGTCCGCAAGAAAGATAGAACATGTCCTATTATAGTCCGTTTTGCAGACAAGGATAGACATTGTTACCATGGGTCCGCAAAAAAAAACCAGATGCAACACGGACCTCACACGGATGAAATCCATTTTTTTGCGGATCCATGTTTTGCGGTCCGCAAAATACATATGGTTGTGTGAATGCACCCCTAAGGCTCATGCACACAACCATTGGGTGTTCTGCGGTCCGCAAAACACGGATACGGCCATGTTAATGCCGCATTTTGCGGTATGGAAGGGCCAGTCCCTAATAGAACAGTCATCTCTTTGTCCGTATATATATATTATTTTGCGGAACGGCCATGCGGACACAGAAGCACACATTCATATTTTTTTTTGTGGCCCCATTGAAATGGTTCCACATACGGGCCGCAAAAAAAAAAACGGACAGAGAAAAAAAAAATACTTTGTGTTCATGAGCCCTTAGTGAATGGTTGCCAGGAGTTCAAGGGTTACAAAAAGTGTTTATATGGGCACCTGGAGGAAACTAGATTTCACAGATTTTTAAGTGTTAGCAGATCAGCTTACTCCTGGTAATTCTCCCATTGTTCTTTGTGTAAAAAAGGAAAATTTAGACCTGAGCTTTATCTGCCATTCCTTATTCTTTATGCTGTTCTTAGTTTGCAAAGTACAATCAGACTTTATGGGAACCCAGATTAGGACTAAAGTGGATTATATGTATAGTTTTCATGTAAAAGTCCACTTTCTACTGACCTATCGTTGAAGTATACAGGCTCCAACACAACGGTGGACCCCATACTGTCAAGGTGTCACCACATGTTGCTGCTCTCTGGAGGGGGTGGTAAGGCGTGGTGCACCCCAATGGGAAATCAGTCCGGGGAGTCAGGGATTCAGTAAACCAGGGTGCTTCTTTACTGGAGGAACTCAAGTGTAAAACAATACAGGCAATACACTGTGCTGGCTTCTCCAGTCTCCTGCCTGGCAGAAGAAGGGTCCATACTGAGGAAAGGCCTGAGCTAGCGGTCCTGCTTTCTCTCTCACTGTCTCTCAGAAGGCCAATACCCTGACCAAATGGCTGCTGGCCCAGGGTATATGGCTCAGTCATTGGGCAGGGTATCCCTCTATCAGCATCGTCTTCTGGTCACTTGTGCAGTCACGCTGAGTCTCTCCTAGGGTTGTCTCGGGTATCGAAATTTCGATACCCAATCAATACTTTTATACCAGTATCGATTAGACACCGGGATTTTAATTTTTTCGATACTAGGCTGCGCTGCTGCGCAGCCCAGTATCTCCTCTTATGAGATAACATGGCGCTCGGCGGACGCGCCATTGTTCTGTGGCCAGAGTCAGTGGAGGAGGAGGGAGGGAGTCTCTCTCTCCTATGACACGGCCGCCGCCAATTAAATGAGCTGGCTCTGAAGCAGCCACCAATGGATGTGTGGCTAATTAAAGCAGGAGGAGGGACGGGGCAGGTAATAAACTGCTGCGCCGTCTGAGCTAGTGAGCCCAGCGAACGGCAGCTTCCTCCTCCTCCTCCTGAGTCTTGTGTTCTCCCCAGCGTCAGCGTGCATTAGTGCGCTGAACAGCCAGCGCAGATACCCGGCCCACAATAAGGGCAGGCAAAAAACATGTATCAGGCAGCCAGCAAGATTTGGGGTTAATGTGACTCATTAACCCCAATAGTGCCACTACCATGTTTTAAACATGATGGGGGTCACTTATTTTTAATGTAAGGCTGGGCACATGCTTTTAGACTGGACCCCATGTGCCTCACATTAATAGTAAGTGGCCCCCAAAGTACCATCTCACTTAATGAAGGGTTAATGTGAGTCATTAGCATTGCTACATTGTCAAATTTAGTATCGAACTCTGGCAATCTGATATCTGGTGCCGGTTTTTCTGTTTAATTCAATAAATTTAAATAATCAAAAGGCTTTTTTGTGTTTTATTTTATTTTTGCGTGGTATTGAATGGTATCGAGTATCGCAATACTTTGTTATCGAAACCGAATACAAATTTTGGTATCGAGACAACCGTCTCTCCTACTTAAAACTGGTTCCTATGTGCAGCCCTTTAGGGGCTCTGACTCCTCTACTTTTATACGGTTTGTAACTGATCCATAAACCTTCTAGTGGGATGGGTGAAGCTGGTGAACCACTGCCTAACAGAAACAATGTTGCGGATCATGGCTGCCATACACCTGTATGCCTCAATACAAGTCAATGGGAATGACTAAGCACTTTCTAATAGAGCTAAACCAAATGGTTTTCAGTTCACTTTGTCATTTTGTCCTTCCAAAACTCAGCTCTTCCTAGTCCCTTATGATAGCAATGGAAAATGACTACTGGTAGCTTCTCAGTGTACAGACTGGAAAGTCCTAAAGTCTCTCACTATTAGCTGACTGTTCATTAACCATTTAACTAGTGTAATGACAGTGCAAATGAACAGGATATATCACAATACATATATATATAAAATGCAGTTTAACAATATAAAACAGTATAAGTGTACACAAAGGCATAAATGATAGTGCGAGTTAACCCTTCAAAGTCCACTAAACTAGTGAGTTGATGCCTTTGCATGGTAGCAATAGGGGCAAATATCCTTAAATGCCCAGACTCCAAAGTACCCTCGCTAAAGGGAACCACAAGTACACCAGAGACTATGCTTTTATGAGACTATGCTTTCCCAAAAGAAAGGGATCATAGAGTAAAGTGACATCTCTGAACCTGTGAATCAACGTTATCATATGAGAATGCTATAGTAGAAGACAAACAAGTGGAAGATTCCTTTTATGAAGGACTACATACTGCATATCTGAGTGTTATATACTGATGACCTCAGGCTAGGTCATCAATATCTGATCGGTGAGAATCCGACTCACCCGCAATCAGCTGTTTGAAGAAGACGCTCCACTCTGGTGAGCACTGTGGCCTCTTCCAAGGCCAGTGATGTCATGTTTATCGGTCACATGGGCTAGGCGCAGCTCAGCCCCATTCAAGTGAATGGGGCTTCACTGCAACGCCAAGCGCAGCGCGCTATACAATGAACAATGCTGTGCTTGGTAAGCTGCAAGAAGACCAAAATGTTCACCGGAGCATCATTGCCTCTTCAAACAGTTGATTGACAGCGGTGCCCACCAATTACATAATGATGAAACTATCTTCACTGTTAAAACCCCTTTAATTCTGGTTAAAGAGCATCTATCAACCGATCAACCCTATTAAACCAGGCATAGTGTCCGGTAGGATTGTTCATGCTCATAAAAATGATCCTTTTATTATAAATCTGACCCCATTACTGAGAAAACGGCATTTATTTTATTTACAAATGACCTAACCGGAGCACCAAGGGTTTGGCCAGATCCTTTGGAGCACCAATTTGTCACAAACTCTTCAACTTCAGTCCTTCTCCCCTTCCCCCGGATTGACAGTGCTAGTCATCTAGTGCCTCCTGCTCTCCTAGCGCCAAGATAGCTGAGGGAAAAGGACTTAAAACATGTGATAGTAAATTGCATGTTTCTTATAACATCATTGCAAAGGCCCAATGGCATAGGCAATTGCATCATATGATACCTTGTACATGTGGGGTAGGAGCACCCCTACAACAACTGCACCATAAGTGGTTAGTAATAAGGTGCAATTACAGAACATGCTTCAATGCACAGTAATTGGCTCACTGCAAGTCAACATACACAGCAAATCTTCATCTTTACAATGTATGGAGATCCTATACAGCACTGTCATAATATACTGCATTTAACATGACTACCAGTTGGGTGTAACATCCTTGCATTAAAGCTCAAGAGCTTCACGCTATGCTTCTGTTAAAAGATCTCTGTATTCAGTGGAAGTCAATCATTTAGATCCATGGAGTTCAGGTTTCTATATAACCAACCCATCCCCTTTCTAAATAGGCTGGGTTCAGCAATGTGCAGTATGCTTTTGTGGACTGTACACTTTCCCTTAGTTTTGTATCCATGCCTACTTTTGGTGAATACATATGTACGCTGGACAACATGAACCTAGCTAAAGGGTAAAGTAGCCTGATGTGTCCTCCTTATCAAGATGGAAATTGTGCTTAAAGGGGTTTTCCGATTGTTTTATATTGATGACCTGTCCTCAGGATAGGTCATCAGTATGTGATTGGTGGGCATACAACACCCTTGAGCTCAATACTTTTGTAATTGCATGTAATAAAAAATTTAGTATAGCCACTGAGTTATTCAATAAAATGTATCTGTATAGCGCCACCTGCTGTTTTCCTTTTTTCTTCGCCCAGCTCACTGAGAAGGTCGCACATGCATAGTCTGATCCTTCAACTGCCTTCTGAGCTGTGATAGGGAGAGAGCTGCCACAGAATGGACATGCCACCTTAGTTGCAGCAGAAAGGACACTCCCCTTGAGCTGTCAGCTTGAAAGGTCCCTTTACATGGGACGACAGAGCAGCAGATTATCGGGTTCCTTCCGACAATCTGCTGCTCGCTGGTGGAGGAGACCGCTGCATTTACATGCTGCGATCTCTTTTAGAGTATGGGGAGGCGCGATCGCTAATGCCATCACTCATCCCCATACTGACTCGTTGTTTGCTGACAGCAGATCATGGTTACACAGCACAATCTACTGCCGGCAAACAACTATTTTTGTGTACACAAAAGCGATCGGATTACCCGATGAATGAGCGGTACGTTTACACCGCCAGATAATCGTAACGAGCGTTCCTATGAATGCTCGTTAGCAATTATCTTTAAGATTCTCAGCCCGTGTATAGGGCCCTCAGGGACGTGATTAAACTGGCTTTAAAGAGGCTCTGTCACCAGGATCAACCCTATTAAACCAGACATACTGACTTGTAGGGCATATCATGCGGCTTTAAAACTATATTTTTCTTTTGTCTGTATGCTAAATAGCTGCAGAGATATCTGCGTTTTTATTCATATGCGAATGAGAAGTTGGAGCACCAGGAGGCGAGGCTGAATCATTTGAGCACTGCTTTGTAACACCCCCTGTGCTCTGCATACTCCCCCTTACCCTTGATTGACAGGGCTAGACATGCTGAGGACAGAGCTGTGTGCTAGCATCTACATATCATATACACTATGTACTATAGCTTCACCACACTGAGATCCACTTAGAAAGCTAATCTGCATATTACTGCTTTATTCACAGGCAGACTATATGATTATAAAGACACCAGCAATATGTGTTACTTTATAAGCATACAAAAAAAATCTTCTTTATGTGGAAAGGCTATAGCTTAGTGATAAATGCTTTGTCTTGCATGTAGCAATCCCAGCTTTGAATCTTGGGAGAGACTTCAAGGTTTTTTACTTCAGATATTTTTTTTCTTCCATATTTAAGCCATAATAAAAGTCGATATCCTTATCATATTGAGAATAATGTTTTTAGGCTTAAAAAGCTAATAAATATTGCCAGTCTCTTTTATGATCATATATTGGGCCTGTGAATAAACCAGTAGATTTTAGGTTTCTAAGCAAAAAAAAAGCCACAATTCTCAATATAGTAAGGCCTTTTATTGTTATTATATGGTATAGAAAAAAAATATCTGAGAAAAAAAAGTTTATGCAAGTCTCTCCTGGGACATGTATTTGTACATGCATAGCAGACCACGTAGCACTAAAGTACAGCCTTCACACATAGAGAAGTATGTTTTTATTATCTGTATTTTTGTAATCATATAATCTTACCTATGAATAAAGCAGTAATATGTACTGTATATTAGCCTTCTGAGCAGATCTCAGTGTGGTGAGGCTATAGTACATAGAGTATATGATAGGTAGATGCTAGGACACAGCTCTGCCCTCAGCATGCTGATATCTAGCCATGTCAATCAAGAGGAGGGGGCAGTGTGCAGAGCACAGGGGGCGTTACAAAGCATTGCTCAAAGGATTCAGCCCGCCTTCTGGTTCTCCAACGTCTCATTTGCATATGAATAAAAACACAGATATCTCTGCAGCCGTTTAGCATACAGACTAAAGAAAGGTATAGTTTTAATCAGCATGATGAGCCCACCATGCAGTATGCCTAGTTTAACAGGGTTGATCCTTGTGACAGAGAAGTACAAGCAGGACTTGTCTCCATATTACTCATATAACAGTAAGGCCAGTGCTCTACGTGAGATCCTTCTCTGCTTGTCCCCTGGAGGAAATAAACATCTACTCTACAATACTGTAGGCTGTAGAGAATTAATTGTCTAGTGGAAAAAATGAATACCGAATCTGTTTTTCCGGATGACACTGGAGAGACGAATGAGATATTTCGATGCACTTGTCAGACGGATCCGCACCCGAATCCGTCTGACAAATGCCATCCGTTTGCGTCCGGATTGCCAGATCCGGCAGGCAGTTCCGGCGAATCCTCTGACGCAAGTGTGAAAGTACCCCAAAAAAGTCATGGATGCAGTACTTTTGTTTCCGTCAAAGGGTACTTTCACACTAGCGTTTTGCTTTTCTGGCACTGAGTTCCGTCGTAAGGGCTCTATACCGGAAACTAAATTGAAATGTATTAGTGCCGGATCCGGCATTAAAAATACCGCAATGCCGGATCCATCTTGTGAAAAAAATATATAACGGATCAGTTTCTCCAGATGAGATCCGGAGAGACGGATCCGTTCTTGCAATGCATTTGTAAGACGGATCCGCATCCGGATCCATCTAAAAATGCAAACGGAACGGAAAGCTAAACGGTGATGTGAACTCACCCTTAGGCTACTTTCACACTTGCAGCAGAGGAATCCTGCTGGATCCGTCAAAACGTATGCCAACTTATGGCATTTGTAAGACTGATCGGGATCCAGATCCGCCTTACAAATGCTTTGAAATGCCGGATCCGTCTTTTCGGTGTCATCTGGAAAAATGGATCCGGCATTTATTTTTTTCACATTTTTTTCTTTTGAATGCCGGATCCGGCACTAATACATTACTATGTAAAGAAAGCCGGATCCGGCATTTCGGCAAGTGTTCTGGATTTTTGGGCCGGAGATAAAACCGTAGCATGCTGTGGTATTATCTCCTTTCTGAACAGTCAAAAAGACTGAAGACATCCTGATGCATCCTGAACAGAAGGCTCTCCATTCAGAATGCATGGGGATAGGACGGAACTCTATGCCGGAAAAGAAAAACGCTAGTGTGAAAGTACCCTTAGGGCTCGTTCACACGACTGTCTTTTTCAGTGTTTTCCCGGATCCGTTTTTCCGTTATTTTTTCAGTAGTGTTTCCAGTTCCGTTCAGTTTTTCTGTATGGCATATACAGTATACAGTAATTACATAGAAAAAATTGGGCTGGGCATTAAATTTTCAATAGATGGTTCCGCAAAAACGGAACGGATACGGAAGACATACGGAGTACATTTCATATGTGTTCCATTTTTTTGGCGGACCCATTGACCCACGGAGCCACGGAACATGATTTGCGGGCAATAGTAGGACATGTTCTATCTTTCAACGGAACAGAAACGGAATGCATACGGAGTACATTTCGTTTTTTTTGCAGAACCATTGAAATTAATAGTTCCGTATATGGACTGTATAAGGAATGCAAGAAACGGCTCATATATACGGAATGCAAAAAACGTTTGTGTGAACGAGCCCTTAGACACAAGGACAATTATGTAGTGAGGATATAACTTATATGTAGATACGATGAGCTGGTAGAGGATGAAAAGGTGAGAGGTATAGTTTAGATACAAGATATTTGTACTAAATACATTATGACATCATAAGGGAGGATGTGCACTAGCTTATTACCAAGTCAAATGGTTATCTAGAACTTCTATCCTTTGTACACATAAAATCTACTTGTATCGTTACCTATAGAACATATGGTATCCAGAAAAATATATCATTGTTTGCTGAACCAACATCCAGTCGTTTCTAATAGCTCAGGGCCCACACTATTAGTTGTTAAACATTAAATCATCTGTCCACCCTTGAACATCATTTCACAACATGTATAGAGTAGTACAGCATTCACACACGTAGTACCAATAAAAAAAAAAGACCGAAACCTCAAAATAACCCTGACGTATCCCAAAATAAGAATGAAATTTATTAGGACATGCTCTTTGCAAGGAATGCTTGGAGATGTGAACCCTGAAGAATTTAAGGGGTTGTGCCACTTGTAACACTTATCCCCTATCCACAAGTCCAACCGTTTGGGCCCCTAGCAGTCACGAGAACAGGGATCCGAAAGTGTCGCCAAACTGCCCCATGAGAATGCACCCATTGTCTACTCCATTTACAGCACTCACACAGAAGCGGGACGCACAGAAGAACTACCATCCTATTCTCACGGGGCAGTTCGCCGACACTTCCAGACCCCCGTTTTTGTGATCATTCAGGGTCCAGCGGCTGGGCCTCCAGCAATCAAATACATTATACACTATACACTGCCTGTCCAAAAAAAAAATCGCCACCAAAAAAAAAAAGGTCACACACTCTAATATTTCGTTGGACCGCCTTTAACTTTGATTACGGCACGCATTCGCTGTGGCATTGTTCCGATAAGCTTCTGTAAGTTCACAGGATTTATTTCCATCCAGTGTTGCATTCATTTTTCACCAAGATCTTGCATTGATGATGGTAGAGTCTGACCGCTGCGCAAAGCCTTCTCCAGCACATCCCAAAGAATCTCAATGGGGTTAAGGTCTGGACTCTGTGGTGGCCAATCCATGTGTGAAAATGATGTCTCATGCTCCCTGAACCACTTTTTCACAATTTGAGCCCAATGAATCCTGGCATTGTCATCTTGGAATATGCCCGTGCCATCAGGGAAGAAACAATCCATTGATGGAATAACCTGGTCATTCAGTATGTTCAGGTAGTCAGCTGACCTCATTCTTGGAGCACATACTGTTGCTGAACCTAGACCTGACCAACTGCAGCAACCCCAGATCATAGCACTGCCCCCACAGGCTTGTACAGTAGGCACTGGACATGATGGGTGCATCACTTCATCTGCCTCTCTTCTTACCCTGATGCGCCCATCACTCTGGAACAGGGTAAATCTGGACTCATCATCAGACCACATGACCTTCTTCCATTGCTCCAGAGTCCAATCTTTATGCTCCCTAGCAAATTGAAGCCTTTTTTTCTGGTTTGCCTCCCTGATTAGTGGTTTTCTTATGGCTACACAGCTGTTCAGTCCCAATCCCTTGAGTTCCCTTCGCATTGTCTGTGTGGAAATGCTCTTACTTTCACTATTAAACATAGCCCTGAGTTCTACTGTTGTTGTTCTTCGATTTGATTTCACCAAACGTTTAAGTGATCGCCGATCACGATCATTCAGGATTTTTTTCCCGCCACATTTCTTCCTTGAATACGATGGGTCCCCACTATCCTTCCAGTTTTTAATAATGCGTTGGACAGTTCTTAACCCAATTTTAGCAGTTTCTGCAATCTACTTAGATGTTTTCTCTGCTTGATGCATGCCAATGATTTGATCCTTCTCAAACAGACTAACATCTTTTCCACGACCACGAGATGTGTCTTTCGACATGGTTCTTTATGAAATGAGAAGCAACTCATTGCACCAGTTGGGGTTAAATAACTTGTTGCCAGCTGAAAGATAATCGCCCATGCAGTAATTATCCAATAGGAGGCTCATAACTATTTGCTTAGTTAAATCCAGGTGGCGACTTTTTTTTGGGACAGGCAATGTATAAAAAAATGTATATCCTACGGATATTTGTGGCACAACCCCTTTTAAAGAGAACATGAAGAGAACAAATAATATAATATATTCACAAATGAAGTGGTTGGGGGCAGGTGAGGGATTATTTTGTAATGCTTCCTTGGCGTAGGCAAATATTTGCTTCACAGTTATGGATCAATACGACTTTAAGGAGCTCTATGTAAAAGTACAACTGTTGTATCTGGAAAGTTGTCATTTTTGAGACTGAACATGGAAATAAAGTTTTAACCCCTATACAATAAGCGTTCAGCCTCAAAAATGGTATCTTTCCAGACACAACCATTGTCATTTTACATACAGCTCCTTGAACTTCAGTTGATCCAGAACTGTGAACCAAATATTTGCCTGCGGCAAGGAAGCATTACAGAATAATCCCTTACCTGCCCCCAACTACTTTCTTTGTCAATATATGTTATACTAGTCACACACATTTTTCTCTAAGGTGATATATTAATGATGCTTCGTTGGCTTTTTATGACCAGAATGTGGTCCCATGGAAGCAGTGGATCTGCTAGGACATATTGCAGTCCGTTCTATGTACATTCACTTGCAATGGCTGATAAATTTGAACCACCTATTAATGCAAAGAAAAGTCTAATTTTCAGAGGAGCTAGGCAGGACGACAGCAAAATCCACATAACAAACCTATTCATAAGACGATGGCCTGGCTTGGCTCCAAGTCTGGTCTCTGCAGAAGCCTTCTGGAGTGAAAACTCAAAGGTCCTTTATGTAAGTGCAATGTGAAGGCTTCTCTGTAAAACCTGAGCATTGCTTCATGAAGAGCCTCCTGACAGACAACCCAGAAGAGACGCTGGACATTTGCTTTTCAGTAAGAAATTCAATGGCTCTGTGTCCATAGAAACAAACCATGCTGTGTGCCCTGGTGACACAACGAAGCTTGTCTTCACCAAATTTCCTAGCAGGACTCACACCACGAGAGCTCAGCATTTTTTTTATAATGTAGTGCCACCCATTTATTTCTAATTCTATCCATAACCTTAAAGTGTATGTACACGTGTGACTCACCATAAAACATCTCTGAATGCAAACCTATGGCTCTTCTACTGGAAATCTGAAGAACCTCTAGTTATCAGAAGCTACCTAAAACTGAGATACTACCAACAGTTTCTTAATTGTAATGTAGGTCTAGTTTCCAGCTTATTTTCAAAAAGATTAGTAAACTGCTTAACCAATAATTCCCTAATATGATATTGGGGCAATATCTTGTGTTAGCTGCAGGAGCAGACAATTTCTAATGTAGGACTGACTAAAGACATGCGGATTCAACAAGTCGTTCACTTTTTTGTTTTCAGGATGCTTCACCCAATAAGACAACTCAAGAAGATTTTGGGCCAAACCATTCTGGGTTTTCTCATATAAAAAATAAAAGCAGTAAAAAGTCCAATACAAAGCAAAAAAAAATTGAAAATCACATGGTAGAAGACAGTGTTATTTAAAAAAAAACACTAGCATAGATAAATATGACTTTTGAGAAGAACATCCAATGCATTCATGGAAAATAGAGGAAAAGTCCACATACTTTGACCGTCTGCCAGTGACAAAGGATTATTGTCACGCTTTTCGGTGTGGGAGGGAAACACCACACCAAGCATAGGAGGGAAGGGGGTAAACAGGGAATCAAGCCTGAGAACTAGGGAAGGAAAATGGACACCTCCTAGTGAAAACCCTAACCAAAATCCTGAATAACTACCAGTATGAACAGACCCTAATGGTAGGCGAGTTCATACGCAGGAATACCTAGAGTCATATCAAGCCCTATAGGACCCTGGTACTAATGGCAGGGACAAGACTACCTGTTCCTCCAAAAGGAAGGACGAACAGGAGTCTCCTTTAGGCCTAATACAAACAATAGGGAAATGCAACACACAGAACCCAAACAGAATACAAAAGGGAAAGGAAAGACTTAACTTCAAAAGAAGAATGGAAGCACCAGGAACTCAGCCGAGTTCCAAAATCTATCCAAAGGTCCAAACAGAAGCTATAAACCGCACAGCATTGTGGGAGAAGCAACTATAAATAGAGAAGGTTAAATTACCCTAATAGCCACACCTGGGGAAAGAAGGCGTGGCAAGCACCAGAAACAACACAGACGTCATTTGATCCAAACGGAAAACATGTCAGATCAAACCACGTGTTGCCATTTTCATCGATCTCCTACCACCTGTCGCAGGAACGTCCGTGACAGTTATGTGGGCTTAAAATAATAAATTGTTTTAATTCATCTATTATAAATAATAGGATGTGCCAGCTCACTCCAAAAGGTATCAGAATTATATATCAAACAGAAAAATATGAACATAGGATATCTAGTAAACACAAAAAAACAACAACCCACATGGACAGTAGTAGAGAGTCACAAATGTCCTGGATTTTATATCTTTCTATATGTAGAAACAAGGTGTAGACAGTGTATTCTGATGGGTCACATAAATGCCTGTTCTGGAGAACATTGGTGTCCTCATTATTACTCCAGAGAGGAAGCACCCTGTCAAGTATCCATTGTTTCTATGAGGAGTGATGGAAACAGAGACTGCACTGCGCTTTCCATATCTCCCATAGACTTGTATGTCAGATGTCAACACATACTGATATTTATACAAAAGCATAATCGGTTACTTTTTTCTGAACATACAGAGTTGGCTTACTAATACCTTCTGATCCATGAGCAGAACATCTGGCCTTCATCGTTGCCACTTTCCAAAATTCTAATCACGAGGGTTCCTAACTTATGACCTAATATTCAAGATGTGGGGCTTTATATGTTTTCCTTCCAAAGTTAAAAACAAAACAGAAATAACATAAACTAATAGACATAAACTTAGGAAATCACTAATAATATAAATTTTCTGGCAGTCAACATTATCATCCATTGTATAGGGTGCAGTGGGTGCAACATGACCCTGGATCTTGGAAAATATGTTGGGATCCTGGGAGTGGTGATATAAGACTAAAACAGTATGGATAGACAGAATTGGCTAAAAGAGGCTGTGGCAGTATTTTATAAGAATCGGACTATGTATGAAGAACTACTCAAACCTCTCAAAGGCTTCAGAGCTTGATGTTGTGGAGCCAACATGTGACCATGATTCAAACTTGTCTACCACAATGATGATATTGGAACCAAAAGTGGCAGAGGAGCAGCTTTTTTGGCAGAGGAGCAGCCTACCAGAGTTAATCGTATCCGACATAGCTGGATACTTCCTTTCCCTATTGGAGCCCACTGGCTACAATGGGACCCTGTGGGGATCCAGCCTGTTTCCAGCACTCATGCCAGGGTTCAGCCAGACAAAAACTGGTGCAAGCACCGGATTTTGTGCAGCTGAATCCTGGCACTCATGTCGGATGCCCACTGGGTTCCATTAACATCAATGGGGTCTGTCGGTGCTCTGGCCGTTTCCAGCTATACCAGATATGATGAACAGGATGGTTTTAACGCTAGTGAGTAACTAGCCTAACACGGCTTGAGTGACCCAATAAGACTTTGACCCAATAAGTCAACTTTGGAGAGGCACCAAGATACAGCCTCCTTTGGTTGTGCTGGCTAGTTGGTATAAATTCAACTCTGGAGAAACATTTTGTGGCTGACGTCACCGAGAAGCTCGGGTGTAAGCGGTTAGTGATTGTCGGTGTGGCAGCAGGCTGTGCGCTCATGAGTATTGCCTCAGCTCATAAAATGACTCTTTATGCACAGTAGATAATATTTGCATTTTCTTTGGGTGATGGTATATTGCCTTTAAAAGGACATTTATGGTATTGATCAGTCAATCAACAAACATAAAACGTTCTTTAAATGTTCCTGTCTTTTGAAAGTCTATTGAATGTTGATTGTGACTACTGAAGTCTATCACACACCGTTCTAGGGCACGCAGCCATCCTGAATAATTGTGAAATCTTTTGGAATTTCTATTATATTAGTATTTATTATTTCCATAAGTAATTGTGTTTATATGAGTGTTCCTTCCGGATATCCTTCTATCTTGATAAAGTCATTACACGCCGCTATCAGAAACCTTCTAAAACTACTGTACATAGTAGTCCTTGATCACACACAGTTCCTTTCAGTCCAAAGTCAAAATGCAGAAAAATAAAGCAGATTCCTATGTCTTGCAAATTTATATTGCGCTGAGTCATTGAAAGGAATCAATCTTTGGAGCACATATGATGACTGCCTGTGAACATGGTCATGGAAACCAAAGTCATGTGTACGGACAGGAATGAGAGTGATGTATGTCTGTTCAGAAAATGGTTTAGAATCCTGAAGAAAATCTCAAATTAAAGAGGAAATAAAGTACAAATTGAGTTTTTGTTACTGCAATTGGTCCTTCGACTCCCTAGTGAACAATTTCTGAAAGAACACGTAGACAGTGCCCACACGGGACTTGGCATTGGTATGAAGTGGAATGGATAGATACATGGATAGATAATTAGATAGATAAATATTAGATAGATACATGGAAAGATAATTAGATAAATATTAGATAGATAGATATTAGATAGCAGATAGATAAATATTAGATAGATAGGAAGGTAAGTGCTGACATGAAAAATAGGCATATGGGGCAAAAATATACAGTGTTTGGGGTACTCTGGGCAGATTAAGAAAAAAAACATAGTGCAACTGGAGAACCTCTGCCATGTACAAAGTATAAAATGCTGCTCAGAGTATGTATCTGACCCGGAAGCAAAGCTGATGTGCCTGTGGAACCTATAAATTCCATGAGCTCACACTCTGTACAACACTCATCCTCTGCAGAAAGCGCTGGCTTTTAATCTGTTCGCTGCCAAACATGGTGTGACAAAGAGCCTTTAGAAGAAAGTGTGTCAATTACTTTCCAAACTTTCTGAAGGACCCACCTAGACGGAATGCTCTCTTTTACACAGCGCAGCGCCGGCGTTTATAATCCCACAATGTAGCATTTCACTGAGAGAAAATGGTGGATGTCAAGACGCGTCTATAAAGATCCACATGGAAGAGTAATCAGAAGCCTATGAGCTACATCACAACTTCAAGATTTTTGTTCACTAAGAAACTGCCGTTGCTGTTTTAGCCGAGTGTATTGGTTTGGAAACTGGGTTCATCGTCTAAAAGGGGTTGTCTCATCACAGCGGTGGGACCCGCACCTATAAGACAATGGGGGCATATCCTAGCGATATTCCCCCTAATGTCTAAGATGAGACAACCCCTTTAAGGGTACTGAACCTATTCCTGCTAATAGCACACACCCAAGAATGGTAGATGAAAAGTATTTAAAGGGGTTATACAATGATTTATGCAAAATATAAAAATCATACATCATATAGTACATGACAGTCTCTTTCTAACAAAGCTAGAACCAGCCCTGTACCTCACATGGATCCAGAGATTTCCACATTCATTGCTCCAATTGTTCTGCTAGATTTATATCAAGCTGGCAGCTCAGGAGGTATGTCATTTCTGCTGCAGCTCTCTCCTCATCACAGCTCAGGAGGTAGTTGAAGGATGGCACTGAGCATGTGCGTCCACCTCAGTGAGATGGACAGAGAATAAGAAAAAGAACAAGCAGCAGGGGGTGCCATACAGATACAGTAGATTGTATTGAATAACTCAGTGGCAATTAAAAAAGTACTTAGATCCCAATGCTGGTTTGACAACTGCAGAATATTTTTTCGTGGGACAACCCCTTTAATGTTCATCTAGTCACTGCAGGGCCCACCATTTGCTAATGCCTATGTGTTGTGAAACCTATAGGTTGCAATAAATACAGTATGTTAACATGTGGGTTTGACAGTCAAGTCGCAGTGCATGTAGCTGACTAATATAATAATCCGGGTTCTCCGGTTTCCTTCCTCACTCCAAAGACCCTTATATTGTGAGCTCCATTGGGGACAGCTTGATGGTAAGGTCTGTAAAGTGATGCGGAATATAGTAGCGCTATATAAGTGCATAAAAAAAAAAATCTTCTTCATTTTTTACCACAGAAAGTGATGATGGTGAACAAATCCAGGTGTTACCCTGATGTAGGTCAATAGCAGCGTTCTATTCTTCAATCAATATATGCGGTCTTGAAGAATATGTCAAACCTTCGTTATAATGGCACATTGGCATGACGCAGTGTTAGTACATATGTCCCGCTGTGTTACAGTGCCTATTATCACTGCCTATGTGCTACTTATCTGATGGTGTCTCATCCATACTAATGACATATCACCTAGCCATGGTGGCCAACTGCACTTCAAGGAAGTGAAGACACTGTGGACAACATGACTCCCACTGTGATGACTTCCATGATGTGCTGTCATTATGGACAACAGATTAGGGTTCCTCAGTGTAATCTTGGGCTGGTTTATTCAGGTTGTGTCGATGGTTTTATTTATGTAGACAAAAGATTCCATTTGTGCTACATTTTTGGGAATAAAAGAGGATGATTTTGATCTTCTGGGCTAGCTGGTGATGATAAGAAGCGCTGATGATGTCGAGCAGTTCTTCTCTACGTTGACACAACAAACGTGTTTAGCCATGTCAAATATGCTAGGCGTAACAAGCAAGCCGAAAATACGATATTTGGGCATCATAAGGGAACAGCCTTGAACTTCTGAAACCAAACCGTGATGCACCAGTGACCCATCTTCTCTTATCAACTGTTACAAGTGAAGGCCATGACCCTTGACGTAACAGGTTTTACATAAAAAAAAAAAGAACCACATCAATCCTAAAGCCACTCAGTTACTGTTTGAACACATATTATCAACTTGCTGTCTACAGTAGAGTATTCAGGTTGCATGAATGTAGATTGTAGAACAAGGCCATATCCATGAGTCTACCACTGCGCGTTCATACTCCGTCTGTGCATCTCCACAACTCCCAACATGCCCTGACTCTATATATAATATATGTTATTGTGATCACCTACGCAGACCCAGACGGGGGGGTGAATCATCACACTGGCACAGAGAACGTTTAGCAAGAAATTATCAATCCAGTCTTGTTTTCCAAACCCACTGGTGTTGGTTTGATATCTCACAAGACTATTTAGACTACAAATCAAGGCCGTAGTTTCTAGAATTATTATGTGAGTAGCCATCATAAAAGTTAGACTGACCCCTTCTAGGGAACCAACCTACAGATAAGATAACTGGGTGTCCCTAAGCCTACTAGACCATAGGTGCCCACTGACTGGAGAGTCTCAGCTAGTCAGAAGCTGTCCACCACTAGTCATAATTAGAGGGCTATTTAGCACAAATGTCCCTCATATTATTATGATTTACAGCTAGACCAGACAAGACAAATATAGTAGGAAAGTGTGAATAAATAAGTGATACGCAGCTCCCTATATGACACACATTCTCCACTGAGATCATGATGTACGGCTTACGCTTGTTCCTCAGCATCTGGACCGAGGTTAGAACTGACCCAGACTTTCCTAACCTGGACAATTCCTCTAACGCATAGGCTCACCGCGGTATATTTTATTTATTGGGAAACAACCACATATAACCGCATGATGTACCCCTACTATATAACATTCAGCTGCTGCAGAACCTCTTTCGGAGAGAAAAGGAAGCTTCTGTCTAGCATTTACTGATTAATATGAAGCTTTATATAGGTCTGCAACATCAGGGGCACAGTACTGCATTATATACTGTGCTAAGCGAATATCACCACCATAGGGCAAATACAATAACTGCGTATTATAGGACAGTGCCAATAACAAGCAGTAAAAATACATATTTAAACAAGCGCATAGTGTACTCAAAAGCAGAACTCACCCACCCCACATGACGCCAATGGCTTTGTCTGGTGAAATGTGACCTGTAATATCAAGCATGGGTTTTCCTTTTTGGATTGATTTGCTAAATAACTTTGCCAATGGAAAATTCCATAGAAGTGTTTTATAATATTACACTCTCATTTCCCTGATCACTTCCTGTACAAGTAGGAGGTTCTCTGTCTGCAGAATACAGACTGTCCGCTGCTCCTCAGGGGTCGGCAACCTGCGGCACTTCAGCTGTCGTGAAACTACAACTCCCAGCATGTTCTGTTCACTTATACGGGAGTACCCAGAACAGGCGGACAAATGTGCATGCTGGGAGTTGTCGTTTCACAACAGCTGGAGTGCGGGAAGTTGTTGATCCCTGCCATATACATTAGATGAAAGTCACTTGAGCCTGTCAGTTTTGATGCGTATGGGGAAGTCCGAATTCTTCTCAAAAGGAAAAGAAGGACTGGCAAACTGGATATCAACATGTCAAATCCTATGTAAGGCTACTTCACACTTGCGGCAGGACGGATCCGACATGCTGTTCACCATGTCGCATCCGTCCTGCGGCTATTTCGCCGTGCCGCCGACCGCCGCTCCGTCCCCATTGACTATAATGGGGACGGGGGCGGAGCTCCGGCCCAGCACGGCGAAAGCCGCCGGACTAAAAAACCTGACATGCAGTAATTTTAGTCTGGCGGCCTTTCGCCGTGCACCGCCGTGCTGTGCCAGAGCTCCGCCCCGTCCCCATTATAGTCAATGGGGACAGAGCGGCGGTCGGGCGGCACGGCGAAATAGCCGCAGGACGGATCCGACATGGTGAACAGCATGTCGGATCCGTCCTGCCGCAAGTGTGAAAGTACCCTAACTGCGGGAAGTGTTTGGGAGCGGATTAGTCTACTTTCACACTCGCGTTTTGGCTTTCTGTTTGTGAGATCCGTTCAGGGCTCTCACAAGCGGTCCAAAACGGATCAGTTTGTATTCTGAATGGAAAAGGATCCGCTCAGAATGCATCAGTTCAGTCTCCGTTCCACTCTGGAGGCGGACACCAAAACACTGCTTGCAGCGTTATGGTGTCCGTCTGATGAAACTGAGCCAAACGGATCCGTCCTGGCACACAATGTAAGTCAATGGGGACGGATCCGTTTTCTATGACACAATCTGGCACAATAGAAAACGGATCCGTCCTCCATTGACTTTAATGGTGTTCAAGACGGATCCGTCTTGGCTATGTTACAGATAATACAAATGGATCTGTTCTGAACGGATGCAGACGGTTGTATTATCTGAACGGATCAGTCCATGACGGATCCGCACCAAACGTGAGTGTGAAAGTAGCCTTATTCTGCTTTCCACACTGAAAACACATAAACACTCGTTCAATCCGGCAAGTATAGCAAGTTGACGGCTGGATGAGTGTTCGGTCAACAGCCATCTAAATCCTTGTGCACACAACTATATTTTGAATTCGTGTCTAATTCGTACTTTGAGGATTGCACACAGTCCCATTTCATTTATTTCTATGGATCCGCATTCTTATGTCCATTTTGCTAATGATAGAACATGTCCTATTCTGGTCCGCATTGCAGACAAATATAGTGATTTCTATTGACGAGAAAGAGAAAAATGCAGAAAGCACATGGAAGGTGTCCATATTTCGTGGATCTGTGGTGTCCAGACCGAAAGACGGATACGGTTGTGTGCATGAAGTCTAATGAGTACAGGCAGCTTTAGATAGAATTAATGATTTTCCTGACAGATTTGGAATTTCAAACTTCCTGTGATCTCAATATGAGATTACTTATACGGGGAGCACGTCCGAAGATCAGGACATGAAATTAACAATCATGTAGTTCCTTAAAATATGCTAATTTACACATGAATCTTAACATTTGGGAAAACTAGTAAAATGAATCCTCGGTCATAAGCCTTCATGTACAGAAGAAAGCTTGGATTCATTTGAGAACAGATGTGCTGGACGTTCCTGGACTTCTGCATCTTGTATTGAACAACGACTACTTTTTCTACCAGTAACCGTATAAGACATATAAAAGAAGTACTAAACCTAAAGGCAGGTTTAGACGGCCCGAAGGAGCAAGAAGGAAGCTTTTACATGCAGTGATCTCCTCCACTGTATGGGAATGTTGTCGCTCCTCCTCACACAGATTCTGGGCAGCAGATTGCTATTTACACAGCTTGATTTGCTGCCCAGAAATGATGATTTAGGTGTCCACACGGAAGATTGCGTCACCTGGTGAACGAGCGCATTCATCAGGTGACTTCCAGCACCTTTAGGCCTGTTTATACACTGGCCGATTGTCAGCCAGATCATTGCTAATGGGCGTTCGTAGGGTGATCTAGCAGTGTAATACCGCCGCCGATTACCTGAGCTCGTTTATTGGGCAATCCAGATTTTTTAGGAAGCTTAAAAATCATTATTGTCTAATTACGGTCAAACAAGTCACTATGAGGACTAGCGATCGCTCCTCCCCATACTGTGGAGGAGATCGCTACATGCAATAGCAGCGCTCTCCTTCACTAACGAGCAGGCGATTGCAGGGATGGAATGCTTCCTTCCCAACAATCGTCTGCAAAATCTCTTAATGTAATACAGCCCTTACACGAGCAGATTATCGCGAAAGAGCGTTCATATGAAAGTTCATCCCTGATAATCCGCCAGATAATCAAGCAGTGTAAATCCACCGTTAAATACCAGTGTTGTGAACATTTCAAGAACTTCTCAGTACTGAAGACTTCTGCATTGCATGGGATGGTGTAGACAACATAAGGTCTTGCACTCAGCAGACTTCCTGTCTAGTTCTCTTACTGAATGACACTTCAGACGGTTGATTGCATAAAATAATGGGGCAGAGTTACAAATTCTAAAATCTAAAATGTGGCAGATTATTGGGACAATTATCAGAAATGAACGTTTGTGCGAATTCCCAATAATTACCCCATGTAAGCGCTCTTCTGATCACCCAACAAACGAGCAAAATTCCTCTCTGTCTCGTGATCTGTCATTTCTGCGGCACAAAGAATAATCGGTGGCCAGACCATTTCCCTGTGTGCTGCCGACAATCGGTGAATCTGTATGGGGATGAATGATCGATTGCCATTTACTGCATGTAAATGCAGCTAACAGAGCTGGCAATGATCAGGGTTTGTACATGATCATTGCCCTAGGTATAGAGCCATGTAAATGGGGCCGTGCTGAGGTTTAACACTGACAAATGTAAGGTTAGGCACATGGGAAGGAACAATGCAAGTCACCCGTACATACTAAATGGTAAAACACTGGGTAACACTGACATGGAAAAGGACCTAGAAATTTTAGTAGACAGCAAACTAAGCTGCAAAAACCAGTGTCAGGCAGCTGCTGCCAAGGCCAATAAGATAATGGGTTGCATGAAAAGGGGCATAGATGCCAGTGATAAGAACATAGTCCTACCACTTTACAAATCACTAGTCAGACCACACATGGAGTACTGTGTACAGTTCTGGGCTCCTGTGAACAAGGCAGACATAGCAGAGCTGGAGAGGGTTCAGAGGAGGGCAACTAAAGTAATAACTGGAATGGGGCAACTACAGTACCCTGAAAGATTATCAAAATTAGGGTTATTCACTTTAGAAAAAAGACAACTGAGGGGAGATCTAATTACTATGTATAAATATATCAGGGGTCAGTACAGAGATCTCTCCCATCATCTATTTATCCCCAGGACTGTGACTGTGACGAGGGGACATCCTCTGCGTCTGGAGGAAAGAAGGTTTGTACACAAACATAGAAGAGGATTCATTACGGTAAGAGCAGTGAGACTATGGAACTCTCTGCCTGAGGAGGGGGTGATGGTGAGTACAATAAAGGAATTCAAGAGGGGCCTGGATGTATTTCTGGAGCGTAATAATATTACAGGCTATAGCTACTAGAGAGGGGTCATTGATCCAGGGAGTTATTCTGATTGCCTGATTGGAGTCGGGAAATAATTTTTTTTCCTCTTAAGTGGGGAAAATTGCAGTTTTTTTTTTGCCTTCCTCTGGATCAACCTGCAGGATAACAGGCCGAACTGGATGGACAAATGTCTTTTTTCTGCCTTATAAACTATGTTACTATGTGGACATAGCTCCATATTTGCCGTCTAAAGATGAACCAAATTTATCACGGCGGCTCTTGATGTTAACGCTTGGCCAGACACTATTGTTTAACGTAATACCACCTGTTGATTGACTTACTTTTGTGCCAAAATTTGGGTGTATGTTTTCCGGAAGCATCATATTAGCCATCGCTATCTGATTGGTGGGTGTCCCACTCCTGGCAACCCCACCGGTCAGCGCTCTGGTAAGTGCTGCAGTCTCTTCCTAGCCCCGTGAGGTCAAATTCATTGGTCACATTGTTTATCTATGTGCAGCTCAGTCCCATTCAATCTGAATAAGCTTGGGCTGCAATACCAAACACGGCCACTATACAATGTAAGGCGCTGCGCTCGATACGCTGTGAAGAGGCCGTGGCGCTCAGGGGTGTCAGACCAGATATTGTTGACCTATCCTGAGGATAGGTACTCAATATTGTACTCTCAGAAAACATGGAGACAGTGGATTATTCTTTGTGGCACATATACTTCATAAATAGCTCCTATTACAAGGTCTAGGTGCAGTCCCATTAGTAAATATGTCCCGTTATCTTCAGCTAAATTATATTACTGTATCGCTTGAGGAAGTTTTCTTAAACTGCATAGATAGCGATTCCTTGATATAGTCAGAATATAGGCTGAATACTGGCTACTGCAAATGGCAACCTGTATTCTGCTGACACACAGATCACTCATTTATGACTTGCCCAACCAAAGTGGCATTTATTCATAGTGATCATTACCTTCAATCAGTTTATTGTATTTCAAGAATATCAGGTATGTCATCTCCATGACCTAATGGGCTGATTAAAGGTGCAGTCTGACATATGGATGTCATAGAGTGGTGTCCCCTGATTGCCCCCTGTATGGACCACAGAGGAGAGCTGCTGAGAAATGATGACCCTCATTCTGGCAGACCACGCCAGTACATGTCGGGCCATTCATTTAATTAGCTGGCGTGAAATACTACCTTAACCCAACACCAGCCAATGACAATGGCTGATCGCCGCGGCTATAGGATATACAAAAGCAGTGGTAAAGCAGGGATTTATTAGTACTGCCATGCCGCTTCACTTATGTGGCCTACAGACACAGAGGAGCTATATCAAAGCTAACCCAAAGGAAAATTGTAAACGTTGCTGATGGTGCCCAATTACATATTGTCATTCTTCATCGTCCTGACAGCCACAACTGGTTTGGTTGTTAACGGACGACTCCTCTACTTCGCCTTTGCACTATTTATTTATTTTTTTAAATCTACACCAAATTGGAAAAGGTATAGGATGGTTTTGTTGGGGGTTAGAAACCTCAAGTTGGAAATGTCCCTCAAGCTACATAGCAATGTCGTCAGTTATGCCTTTAGATGACGCCTCACAAAACTCGAAAGTCTGCCAATCATTTTCCTGAGTGGCCAGTTTGTACAGAGCCCACATGGCTTCCCTCCCTGCAGGCTGACAAACATTATCATTCCTGTTCCTCGTGGATTCCATGCAAATCAAGAATGCAGATACTGACCAAACAAGCTGGTCTACAGAAAGTATACAGAAGTCCCACCATTCTACAACTGACCACAGCGGTGTCGGACTGGGGTACTGATTCTGGGGGCCCACCTTAGGGCTGCTGCACACAAACGTACTTTTTTTCCATGTCTGTATCGTTCACTTCACTTCAATGGGGCTTCCAAAAAAAAAAATGACTCCATGTGCATTCCGTGTCTGTATGTCCGCATGGCCGTGGTGCAAAATGATAGAACATGTCCTATTATTGTCCACATTACAGACAAGGATAGGACTGATCTATTAGCGGCCGGCTGTTCTGTTCCGCCTAATGTGGAATGCACACATGGTATCCATGTTTTGTGGATCCGCAATTTGCGGACTGCAAAACATCCAACGGTCGTGTTCATGAGCACTTACAGTGATAACAGAAATATTACAGATGAAGTGTGATGGCCGACATTCACAGCAAACTGCACAAACATACATGTAGCAGAATTGACACATATATGGATATCCTGCACTTAAGTCAGTCAGAAACAAGACACATGCAGCGGACACCAATCACTCATTGGACACATGTGGCACACAATACACTTATACGTGGCTCACATGCCACTGACGCATATGTCACATACTGCACATACACCACTGATACATAGAACATATATAGCGCACACCAATCACACATAGGAAACACGCAATGCACACACCAAGACATTTTTGCCTAATCCTATTAAGTGTAGCACACTTAAAGGGGTTGTCTCACATCAGCAATTGGCATTTATCATGTAGAGAAAGTTAAAACAAGGCACTTACTAATATATTCTGATTCTCCATATTGCCTCTTTTCCATCACATTATACACAGCTCATATCCATGGTTTTGACCACTCTGCAATCCAGCAGCGGTGGCCGTGCTTGCACACTATAGGTAAAGGTGTTGGCCCATGCGCACTTCTAGCCTTTCCCTATAGTATGTAAGCACGGCCACCACTGCTGGATTACACAGTGGTAATAACCACGGATACGTGCTGTGTATAATGTGATGGAAAGGAGGCAATATGGAGTATCACAATACATTAGTAAGTGCCTTGTATTAACTGCATGATAAATGCCATTTACTGAAGTGAGACAAACCCTTGAACTCCTTTAAGCATAAATGTCTGGCATGAAATTTACCAAATATTAACCTCCTCAAATTGCACATAATCTACAGTATATTTAAAAGATTTGTCCTACCATAATGACCTATTGCCTATCTACAGGATAGGTGATAAATACCAGATTGCTGGGGTCTGACTGCTGGAACACCCACTGATCATGAAAAAAAGGGTCCTGAGACATTCAATTACATTACCGCCAATCTATGTACACAAGGGTCTTAAGACCACGTTCTCTTGATCATGGGGGTCCCTGCAGTCAGACCTAGGGTTGGGCGATATCCAAAATATTCCAACGATAACGATATTAAGAATTTTTACTACTAGAGGGTGTATTGCAGGCTGTAAGCAGAAGCGTTGGTGGTGCTCCTGTCCTGTCCTGCGCTGCCTCGCCTGTCATCTGATTCCGACGTCAGACGTCGGTGGGTGGAGACTGCATTATGGGAGCCTGCGTGGAGGAGCCGGGGTAGCTGCTGCGGGCAGCAATTGGTACGGAATCATGCTGGGGCGGGCAGCCGCGGACGCAGATTTGGAAGCGGTCAGCGCACATGACCGCTTCTATGACGTCACAAAATACCGCGGTTATTAGGAAAAAGCGATATCGCCATATTAATTAATTTTAATATATGCAAATTAACCTGAGATGAGTCCTGTACGTGAGATGAGTCAGGGACAGGACTCATCTCAGGTTAATTTGCATATGTATCAAATCGGGTTTTTTTACACAATAAAAGCACACAGAGCTATGGGGACTGGGTATTGCGGATGTGCTAGCGGCCATCTAGCAACACATGTCCTCAGCTCTATACACAAAATATACCGGTGACAGGTTCCCTTTAAATAAAAGAAATGCAAACATGAGCAAATGGTACAAACGGAGGGTCAGAACTAAAACAGAGGCATTAGGGTCACCTGAGGCAGGGTAATAGTGGGGATCCTGGAGCAGGGGTAACTGGAGAAGAGGCAATATTAGTGGTGCATTTAGAGTGGGGGCATCTGGAGCTGGGGCATTTATGGGGGTGCACCTAAAGCAGAGGCATTAGGGTCGCCTGAGGCAGCGTAATAGTGGTGATCCTTGAGCAGCTGCAGGGGTATTAGGGGGCAAATGGAGAAGAGGCAATATTAGGGGTGCATTTATAGTGGGGGCATCTGGAGCTGGGGCGCTTATGGGGCTGCACCTAAAGCAGAGGCATTGGAGGGGGGACCTAGGGCAGAGTCCCCCCAATGCCACTCTGAACTCTGCAGAGGGCAGCACACATACACAGATCTGAGTCTGCTATAAACAAATCCCCTATTTCCCCCTTACAGTCTCCTACAGCTCACTACTGTCACACACCTGAGAAATCAGCCCAGCACCGCAGAGGAGTCCTTCTCTCTAGCAGCCAGTTTTCTGATAGCAGGGAGGGCATGAGGATGGCCAGACATGTTCTCTCCTCCTTTACTGCCACCAGCCGGGAAGTTTAGAAGATACTGCGGGGCCTCCTGCACAATTTGCACCAGTAAGAGGCTACAATAATAATCTCTCCTGAGAAAGAGAAATAATTACTGCTCCGTCTTATCTCCGGGCGCAGGAGACTGGGGGCCTACCGAGGAATCCCCTGCCTCCCCGGTGGTCCAGGCCGAGCCTGGTCTACATGCTGTGATATTTCGCCATACTAATGAACGATCAGTGAGGACCTTAGGTTTTGTTCTCATCTAGTTTAGAGCCTAGGATGGAGGCAAATGTTGGGAAGATCTTCCAATGTATACCTACAACAGAAGGCAGAGATCTACCCCACTGTAAAGTCATGCCATTCATAGGCTCCCACTCCCACTATAAAAAACATACCTTTGTATGGAATAATATAGTCTACTAGGCTATTCCATACTGCAAAGAAATATATGTATGCCAAGATAAACCGGCCCAACAGAGGCCAGAAGGCCTTTGTCAGGTGAAAGGAGCCTTATCGTTCCATTTGGTATATTTGCCGGGAGCTTCTATTGGAGAATACACCAAACATAGGCTCTAAATATGAGGCAAACAGAGCCTCGAAAGCCGGCATTTCACCAGAAAGTGGCCAGATGCCATTATAGTCATTGGGATCCAGCAGTAAATGGCAGTATCTGGCCAGGCCGGATCTGGTGAACGCTGTTCCCTGCCGGATTCATTTAACGCAAATGTGAACCTACCCTTAAGAGGTTTTCCAGGAATATAATATTGATGGCCTGTCCTCAGGATAGACCATTAATATCTGACAGATGTGCGACTGATACCCTCACCCCCACCAATCAGCTGTTTCACAGTAGCTCGGCTGCCGCAACGGCACAGCTCCATCTATTACCGCAGCACTGCTCCCATTCACTTTAATGGTATCAGTGCTGCAGTAGCCAGGCCCGTCTACTACACAATGGAGCTGTGTTGTTCTAGCGCTAAATTCCGGAGCTACTCTGAAACAACTGATCGGCAAGAGTGAGGGGCGTCAGACTCCTGCCATTCAGATATTGATGGCCTATCCTAAGTATAGGCCATCAGTAATAAAATCCAGGAAAACCTCTTTAACGGGAACCTGTCACCGGGATTTTGTGTATAGAGCTGAGGACATGGATTGTTAGATGGCCGCTAGCACATCCGCAATACCCAGTCCCCATAGCTCTGTGTGCTTTTATTGCGTAAAAAAAACGATTTGATACATATACAAATTAACCTGAGATGAGTCCTGTCCCTGAGATGAGTCCTGTCCCTGACTCATCTCAGGTTAATTTGCATTTGTATCAAATAGTTTTTTTTATGCAATAAAAGCACACAGAGCTATGGGGACTGGGTATTGCGGATGTGATAGCGGCCATCTAGCAGTCCATGTCCTCAGCTCTATACACAAAATTCCGGTGACAGGTTCCCTTTAAAAACATTTCCAACAGGATGATCCTTGTAACCCACAGTGATGAAACTACTCCCCAAGCAAGGAGCTTCCCTGTCGCTTGCTCTATGTTATCTATGCAATAGGCAATGCTAAGGATAGGTTTTTCATTCATCTTCTTTATTTACACAGGCCAATATTGCTACGATTGTGCATATACAAGCAAATCATGGTGATAACGGCCTATAGGGTAGCTGACGGCTGAAAGATCATTTGATTATAGTCCTATTATATGTAGTTTCAATGAAGCAGAGGAGAGGAGTGACATCTGTGCGGCCACTGAAGGAAACAAAAAAACTCAACCGATAGGATCCATATCCCCATGTCCACTAGCATCTGACATCCCTGTGGTCATCAGATCTAAAATTGAATATCTATAGCAAACAATTGCTGGCGACATGATACAACTAGAGGAAACTGCCATGTCTTGTATGGAGGGAGATGGTAAAGGACACGGACGTTACAGTCATCTGCAACTTTTTCTGGTCGCAGAGTAGAGGACGTATTGAGCCACAAGGATCGCAACCATAGGGCGATGGCTTGTGCGGCGTACCCACATCATCATCTAGCTCTAGCCTATGTAGCCTGGCCTCTCCAACTCAACTTTAGGCCCCATGTACACCACGCTTTGCATCTGCAAATCGCACATCTGCATAAGACCCCATTCACACGGCCGTACTTTTGGTCTGCATCCGATCCGCATTTTTGGTGGATAGGATGTGGACCCATCCATTTCAATGGGTCCGCCAAAAATGCGGACAGCACTCAGTAAGCTGTCCGCATCCATAGGTACGTTCTGTAGCCCCGCAAGAAAGATAGAACATTTCCTATTCTTGTCCATTTTTCCGACAAGGATAGGTATTGTTAGAATGGATCCGCAAAAAAAACTGACGCAACATGGACGTCATCCGTATTTTGCGGATTCGCATTTTGCGGACCGTAAAATACATACGGTCGTGTGAATGAACTCTAATCTGGATGCGGTCCGTGCTGCATCCGCATTTTTTGCTGACCCATTGACTTTATACGCGGGCATGTTCTATCTTCTTGCGGAACGCACATGGATCATCTGTGTGTCTTCTGCATCCGTATGTCGTTCCGCAAAATAATAGACAATGTCCGCAAACGCAGACTACAGACCCTTGAAAAACAATGGGTCCCCAAATAAAATGTGGACAGCACAGGAACTGCATCCGGATACGGTCGTGTGAATGGGGCTGTAGAAAGAATCACAAAAGAAATGAAAGAACCGGTCGTCTCTTTGGGTTTGTATTAATATTATGATATGGGCCCAATATTATTACAATATATGTCTCACTTACTGCGGTTAGTGGACCGCTACTGTCTGTGTACATCTAGCCCTGGGATCAGCAACCTCCGGCACTCCAGTTGTGGTCAAACTACGACTCCCATCATGGACATTTGCTTGGCTATTCTTGGAACTCTCATAGAAGTGAATGGAGCGTGCTGGGAGTCTCACAACGGCTGGAGTGCCGGAGATTGCTGACCCCTGGTCTAGCTGCTCCCTAGTTTCCTCAAGGACCACAAAACTGAAAAAAAAAATTTTTTTAAAAACGTTCAAATGTTACTTCTACAAACCCAAAAAGCCGCTTTGCCACCCACATCATGACACCCATAGGATCGACTCAGCTTTCCTAGAATCCAGAATGGCAAATCTGTTTATGCAGAGAGGACAGGGAACGGCGGACGGCATGAGCAGACAGGAAGTCTGGAGAGCTGAGTGACCACCATCTACACCGGTCATGTGGGTTGTCACCCAGCTTTCCTGAACACCATCACTAAGCAACCACTGACTCCATTTATAGCACTTTTTATCATTTGAGATGTAAACACTCTTTAATATTATCACCTAGGAAAAAGCTGCTGCAGAACCTCTTTGGAGCATACTGATCTGTCAATCACTGCTCAGCATTGTACCTAGACAAAGGAATGTAATTCTAGAGCAAAGTAAAGTGTGTGACACAAGTCTAAAGAAGAGAGAGTTCCTGACTCCAGATCGAGGAGGAGCTGGGTATCCAGAAGAAGAGCTCAGAAAGTTCCCTACCGTCTTGGACATGATGGCAGGAGCTGGGCTGATGTGACTGCAGGAGAAGAAGGAGCCAGGAGCAGGTCTGCAGGAGAAGAGTGTGCTCCAGGAGCTGAGCACAGAGGTATAAAAGGAGAGGGAGACACGTAGCAAAGTCCCTGGACCAACCTTTCGCCCCGTCCTCTCCTCCTCGGCTTCCCCGCCCCTGGATTAACCCTTGAAGGGCAGGCTGTCTGGAGGCTCTGAGAAGGGTAGTAGCAGGCAGAGGGCTGGGTGGGGTTGCCTCTCTGGAGCCTCCTCCTTACGGCTCATGTAGCCTCCCTCCTCTACAGCAAGCAGCCTGACAAGGAGATCTCCTCACATAACTGGGCAAAAAGTTTCCAGTATCCTGATATCAGGACAGTCAGCCCCAAACAGGGCACTTGCTCTTTATCCCACTGCACTTGCTCCTCAGGCTGTGCTATCGGCTGATGCCCAAGTGCAACTTTATAACCAGTGGGTGCCTGGGGTGCCTAGGTCCCACCAGTAAAGTTCATTATGGGGATACATTTATTTTATGCACTTATTGCACAGCGCTTTACAGACATCAGCATCACGCTGTCCCCAGTGGAGCTCACAATCTAAGGTCCCTCTCAGTATGTCTGGAGTGTGGGAGGAAACTGGAGTACCTTGAGGAAACCCTCACAAACACGGGGAGAACATACAAACTCCAGGCAGATGTTCTCCTTGGTCAGATTTGATACTAGGACCCCAGCGCTGCAAGGAACCAGTGCGAACCACTGAGCCACCGTGCTGCCCTTACAGGCAAATAGTACCTTCTCAAACAGTGGCAAGACACTACAACAGGGATGGGCAAACTGCGGCTCTCCAGCTGTTGTAAAACTACAAATCCCATCATGCCCTGCTGTAGGCTGATAGCTGTAGGCAGACTGGGCATAATGGGAGTTGTAGTTTTATAACAGCTGGAGAGCCACAGTTTGCCCATCCCTGCGCTACAAGATGTCTGATTATGGAGGGAGCGAGAGAAGGCAAGTCTCTGGGTAAAGGTTACAGGCTGACATGCCCCTATACCTAGAAGTCATCTCGGCCACCCGATGCAGCTATAATAATAAACTGGTTGAAAAGATTGCTAAATTATCTACCTAGGGGAGATTTATCAAACTGGTGTAAAGTAGAACTGGCTTAGTTGCCCATAGCAACCAATCAGATTCCACCTTTCATTTTCCAACGGAGCTGTGAAAAATGAAAGGTGGATTCTGATTGGTTGCTATGGGCAACTTAGTCAGCTCTACTTTACACCAGTTTGATAAATCTCCTCCTATGCATAGTTGTTATATGAACATAGGCTGGTTGAGGTGCTGTATGCTGCCTATCTATATGTAGTGCAGCCAATCTACTGTGCAGATGTGCCACTTGTGCAGCAGTGGAGGTCTAGGGGCCCACCTCGCTCAAGGGCCCACCAGGGGATTCAACTGTTCCCCTTTGGACAGTCTGAGCCTGCACATGACATGTCTCCAGCAATAATCATGTATTCTGTGCAATCTAGAGAGAATGTAATGTGGAGTAGAAGTGCAGAAAAGCGCCACCCACAGGTCCTGTTGATGTGAAAGTGGCATCACTGAACTCTGTTCCTGGTCGTAGGCGTCTAATAGATGGCTACTGTAAGGGCATTGGGTTGTGGAACCACTGCGCCAACTAACCAGTTTGACCTTGGGCTAGACCTGGTTGTCCCTTGGTATTCACCCTTTAATCCCTATACAGGGATGTGGACTTCACTGCAGGGAACCCAACAGCCCGCCACCTCTTGGAATAGTAGTGGGATCTGCAGCTGACCCCCGGGGTCAGATACACCAGTACACAGCTCTGAGGGATCAGGCAATACTCATGCGAATCTGCAAAACTAGTATGAGGACAGGGTAGGCAGCAAAGAGACAATACGGTAAACAGGCTTTGGTCAGGACAGACAGCAGAGGGTCGGAGTTGGACAGAAAAGCACTGCTTTACTGGTCATTCGGAAACTAGAAATCTACTAAACAGAAAGGTGCCTAAAATACCCTAAAGTGACCAGTCCTTGGCAGGAGGAAACTAGGGTGTGAGCACGCTGGCCGTTTAACAGATGGGAAGCACGCGGGTGTCCTAGAAACAGGCAAGGGGGTCTTCACAGAGCAGAGCAGGCTGCGGCCTGCAGAAACCACTTGGAATGCTGGTGGCCAGAACCAATGCTGATGGGTAAGCGGGTGACTGGCACACTGTGTCTGCGTCCTGAGGATGCAGATACAGGTGAACGCAATGGTGAAGCAGGGAGCCGTCAGGTCCCTGCTCTGACATTCACTGGCCTGTGCTATCCCCAGCAGCAGGGGGCGATAAAGTAACGCCATCTCGTCTGCTGGGCAGAATAAGAGAGCGCACCGACTGGAAGAGGATGATCATTCTCCGGCCTCAGCCTGGGGGATAACTACTGTATGGGAGCACAAAGGGGACGGGCAGGATTAGGTGTGTAAACATAGGCATGGTTTACTGTCTAATAACTTTACTGCAGTGCGCCTCGGATAGGGTCCCTGCTTGGGCTTTTTAAAAGTTGGGAGCAGGGACATAGCTATAGTGGAAGCAGGGGAAACAGCTGCTATGGGGCCCAAACTCAGAAGGGGCCCGCCCCGGGAGGCGGACTAAAAGATTTTATTGTCAGGGCCCCCTCAGCAGTGTTATACAATAAAGTATATACAATGACACTATATACAGTGACATGACATATAGTATATAAGTGTAGGAAACGGACGGACGATCTTGAATAGCCACAGGAATGAGGGTTGCACGGGAGGAGTGGGTTGCTGGGAAGGGGGTGGGGGTCCCATTCAGTTCTAGTTATGCCACAGGTTAGGAGGTAAGTACAATGTATCCCTATGGGTGAAGGATGCCACTATATTTTACAGCATGGCATATATTTAGAAGGAAGCCATAAGCGTGATGTGAACAGAGCCTACTTCTCATGTCTGAGAGTTTGCTACATTTGAATCCAGTGCTATCAGCAGCCCAAAATATTTCCATTAATCTGTTACAATGTATCACTGCGAAATGTATCAATCTGGAGTCCAGACTGTTTAGCTCCCAGAGGATTAACTGACTGGATGCAATTATATCTATGGGCAGATCCACTGCCAGTAACGAGCGACGATCAATAATATATCACAAGTCGATTGGCGCCTTATTTATCAAGATGAGTTTGCACAAATTATTGTTTTGTATTCCCCCCCCCCCCCCATTTGTTGGCAGCACATCCGCTGTTTACTCAGGGCGATGTGCTGCCAACAACCTGTTTTTCATGCCCGCCTGAAAGATACGATCAATGGTAAGTTTTATTGTTTGATCTCTGGCCGGGTTACGCTGGGCCATGATCAGGAAGGAACATTTGTACAACAATCTTTTGGGTGATCGTCCCCTTGTGTATGTGGCCCTTTAGTCAGTGCCTATAAAGAATCAATGCCCTCCAGACCATTGTCATATTTATTGGCACAGTGCCCAATTCTGTCAGGTGGTAGGTGTACGCCAGTGCGTGCTACCTGTGCAAAATTCATTTACATCTGTGAGGGCCATTTGATAAAAAAAAAACTTATTATGGCTGGTCACTGGTGGTAAAAAAAAACGTTTTTATAAAACGCGTCCATGTAACTGTAGATCATCATATCAATGTGAAATCTAAACCCTAAAATCAGAAAGAAGTTTATTGGGGGGGGGGGGGGTCGGGGGTCAGAATACAGTTTATTAATGTATAAGCAAATGTTCACCAAATGATGCGAATAGGCATTTCTACAATGGGCCACCCGTTCCGTTCCGCAAATTGAGGAAGGCACATGGGCGGCTTCCATTTTTTGCGGATCCGCGGTTTGAGGACCGCAAAAAACAGAACGGTCGTGTGCATGAGGCCTTAGGGTGCATTCACACGACCGTAAGTGTTTTGCGATCTGCAAATTGCAAAATGCAGAACGCACATGGCCAGCGCTATATAAGAAATGCCTATTTTTCTCTGCGATTGCTGTCCGCATCTTTTGCGGCCCCATTACAATGAATGTTTAATTAAATTTAAATTGCGGAACGGATGCGGACCCAGAATTATGGTGGTGTGAATGCACCCTTAGGGTCAAAGGGTTTTCCTGGTGTTTAACCACCTCAGCCCCCAGTGCTTAAACACCCTGAAAGACCAGGCCACTTTTTATACTTCTGACCTACACTACTTTCACCGTTTATTGCTCGGTCATGCAACTTACCACCCAAATGAATTTTACCTCCTTTTCTTCTCACTAATAGAGCTTTCATTTGGTGGTATTTCATTGCTGCTGACATTTTTACTTTTTTGTTATTAATCGAAATTTAACGATTTTTTTGCCAAAAAATGACATTTTTCACTTTCAGTTGTAAAATTTTGCAAAAAAAACGAGATCCATATAGAAATTTTGCTCTAAATTTATTGTTCTACATGTCTTTGATAAAAAAAAATGTTTGGGTAAAAAAAAAATGGTTTGGGTAAAAGTTATAGCGTTTACAAACTATGGTACAAAAATGTGAATTTCCGCTTTTTGAAGCAGCTCTGACTTTCTGAGCACCTGTCATGTTTCCTGAGGTTCTACAATGCCCAGACAGTACAAACACCCCACAAATGACCCCATTTCGGAAAGTACACTCCCTAAGGTATTCGCTGATGGGCATAGTGAGTTCATAGAACTTTTTATTTTTTGTCACAAGTTAGCGGAAAATGATGATTTTTTTTTTCTTTTTTTCTTACAAAGTCTCATATTCCACTAACTTGTGACAAAAAATAAAAACTTCCATGAACTCACTATGCCCATCACGAAATACCTTGGGGTCTCTTCTTTCCAAAATGGGGTCACTTGTGGGGTAGTTATACTGCCCTGGCATTCTAGGGGCCCAAATGTGTGGTAAGGAGTTTGAAATCAAATTCTGTAAAAAATGACCTGTGAAATCCGAAAGGTGCTCTTGGAATATGGGCCCCTTTGCCCACCTAGGCTGCAAAAAAGTGTCACACATCTGGTATCTCCGTACTCAGGAGAAGGTGGGGAATGTGTTTTGGGGTGTCATTTTACATATACCCATGCTGGGTGAGATAAATATATTGGTCAAATGCCAACTTCGTATAAAAAAAATGGGAAAAGTTGTCTTTTGCCAAGATATTTCTCTCACCCAGCATGGGTATATGTAAAATGACACCCCAAAACACATTCCCCACCTTCTCCTGAGTACGGAGATACCAGATGTGTGACACTTTTTTGCAGCCTAGGTGGGCAAAGGGGCCCATATTCCAAAGAGCACCTTTCGGATTTCACAGGTCATTTTTTACAGAATTTGATTTCAAACTCCTTACCACACATTTGGGCCCCTAGAATGCCAGGGCAGTATAACTACCCCACAAGTGACCCCATTTTGGAAAGAAGAGACCCCAAGGTATTCGCTGATGGGCATAGTGAGTTCATGGAAGTTTTTATTTTTTGTCACAAGTTAGTGGAATATGAGACTTTGTATGAAAAAAATAAAAAATAAAAAAATCATCATTTTCCACTAACGTGTGACAAAAAATAAAAAATTCTAGGAACTTGCCATGCCCCTCACGGAATACCTTGGGGTGTCTTCTTTCCAAAATGGGGTCACTTGTGGGGTAGTTATACTGCCCTGGCATTTTCCAGGGGCCCTAATGTGTGGTAAGTAGGTAAATGACCTGTGAAATCCGAAAGGTGCTCTTTGGAATGTGGGCCCCTTTGCCCACCTAGGCTGCAAAAAAGTATCACACATCTGGTATCTCCGTACTCAGGAGAAGGTGGGGAATGTGTTTTGTGGTGTCATTTTACATATACCCATGCTGGGTGAGAGAAATATCTTGGCAAAAGACAACTTTTCCCATTGTTTTATACAAAGTTGGCATTTGACCAAGATATTTATCTCACCCAGCATGGGTATATGTAAAAAGACACCCCAAAACACATTCCTCAACTTCTCCTGAATACAGAGATACCAGATGTGTGACACTTTTTTGCAGCCTAGGTGGGCAAAGGTGCCCAAATTCCTTTTAGGAGGGCATTTTTAGACATTTGGATACCAGACTTCTTCTCACGCTTTGGGGCCCCTAAAATGCCAGGGCAGTATAAATACCCCACATGTGACCCCATTTTGGAAAGAAGACACCCCAAGGTATTCAATGAGGGGCATGGCGAGTTCATATAAAAAAAAAAATTTTGGCACAAGTTAGCGGAAATAGATTTTTTGGATTTTGTTCTCACAAAGTCTCCCTTTCCGCTAACTTGGGACAAAAATTTCAATCTTTCATGGACTCAATATGCCCCTCAGCGAATACCTTGGGGTGTCTTCTTTCCAAAATGGTGTTATTTGTGGGGTGTTTGTACTGCCCTGGCATTTGAGGGTCTCCACAATCATTACATGTATGCCCAGCATTAGGAGTTTCTGCTATTCTCCTTATATTGAGCATACGGGTAATGAGATTTTTTTTTTCCGTTCAGCCTCTGGGCTGAAAGAAAAAAATGAACGGCACAGATTTCTTCATTCGCATCGATCAATGTGGATGAAAAAATCTCTGCCAAAAAAAAAAAAGGAGGGGAAAGGCGTCTGTCAGGACATAGGAGCTCCGCCCAACATCCATACCCACTTAGCTCGTATGCACTGGCAAACCCGATTTCTCCATTCACATCAATCGATGTGGATGAATAAATCATTGCCGGGATTTTTATTTTTTTTTTATATACAAAGTGTTTGCCAAAGTATATGAACACCGCCACCTCCTCAGCTCATATGCCTCGGCAAACGTATCTTTTACTGCAGAGGAGAAATCTCGTCTTGCAGCGCCGCATACACCGACTTGCGTGTAATCTGACAGCAGCGCAATGCTTCTGTCAGAATGCACATCAGTGCTGCAGCTAGTCGATCGGTTGGTCCACCTGAAAGGTAAAAAAAACAAAACAAAAAAGAAAAAACCAGGCCGCAACGCAATAAATTTATTAACTGTTGAACAGAACATAGAAACTTTTTTTTAACTTTTTTAACTGAACGTTTAACTTTTTTACTTACCGGTAATTTTTTTTTTGTTTAGTTTTTTTTTTACCTTTATAGAACAAACCTCTCCTTCCCCATGGGACAATGTGCAAAGCGCAAATCGCCCAAAGATGTGGCGAAGTACGTTATGCACTTTATCCCAGGCTAAAGGAGAGGTTTGCAGAAGCTGTGAGTAAAAGGGCCCTAATAGCCCTGTGTGCCTGTCCTGTGAGATGCAATCCCTATGCTAGGTGTACCTGTGTGTGGTACTTCCGGAAACACTCACCAAAGCATAGGGCAGGGTGGTCAGGACAGTCAGGACAGAAATAGCGGGTGTCACGCCTTATTCCACTCCTGCTACAGACACAACATTTTTTTCGGGGTGGCGGTTGGGTTGAGGTACCAGGAACGACACTGGGGAAATGTCGCTCGTGTAGACGGCTAACTACACTGGTGGATGGGGCCACGGAACCTCCTGGGTAAAGGAGGTTCTCGATGATCTCTTCCTGGAATTTGAGGAAGGATCCTGTTCTCCCAGCCTTACTGTAGAGAACAAAACTATTATATGCAGCCAATTGAATTAAATATACAGACACCTTCTTATACCAGCGTCTGGTTCTGCGGGAAACTAAATAGGGAGCCAACATCTGGTCATTGAAGTCCACCCCTCCCATGAGCGCATTATAGTCGTGGACTGAGAGGGGCTTTTCAATGACACGAGTTGCCCTTTCAATTTGGATTGTCATGTCTGCGTGAATGGAGGAGAGCATGTAAACGTCACGCTTGTCTCTCCATTTCACCGCGAGCAGTTCTTCATTACACAAGGCAGCCCTCTCCCCCCTTGCAAGACGGGTGGTTACAAGCCGTTGGGGGAAGCCCACGCGACTAGTTCGCGCGGTGCCACAGGCGCAAATCTGTTCTAGAAACAAATGCCTAAAGAGGGCCACACTTGTGTAGAAATTGTCCACATAAAGATGGTACCCCTTGCCGAATAAGGGTGACACCAAGTCCCAGACTGTCTTCCCACTGCTCCCCAGGTAGTCAGGGCAACCGACCGGCTCCAGGGTCTGATCTTTTCCCTCATAGATCCGAAATTTGTGGGTATAGCCTGTGGCCCTTTCACAGAGCTTATACAATTTGACCCCATACCGGGCACGCTTGCTTGGGATGTATTGTTTGAAGCCAAGGCGCCCGGTAAAATGTATTAGGGACTCGTCTACGCAGATGTTTTGCTCGGGGGTATACAAATCTGCAAATTTCTGGTTGAAATGGTCTATGAGGGGCCGAATTTTGTGGAGCCGGTCAAAAGCTGGGTGGCCTCTGGGACGGGAGGTGGTGTTGTCGCTAAAATGCAGAAAACGTAGGATGGTCTCAAATCGTGTCCTGGACATAGCAGCAGAGAACATGGGCATGTGATGAATCGGGTTCGTGGACCAATATGACCGCAATTCATGCTTTTTAGTTAGACCCATGTTGAGGAGAAGGCCCAAAAAAATTTTAAGTTCGGAAACTTGGACTGGTTTCCACCGGAAAGACTGGGCATAAGAGCTTCCCGGGTTGGCGGATATAAATTGTGTGGCATACCGATTTGTTTCTGCCACGACTAAGTCCAAGAGTTCCGCAGTCAAGAACAGCTCAAAAAATCCCAGGGCCGAACCGATTCGAGCCGTCTCAACCCGAACTCCGGACTGGGCGGTGAAAGGGGGAACTAATGGTGCGGCTGAAGTTGGTGACTGCCAATCAGGGTTTGCCAGCACCTCAGGGGCTCTACGGGCCTGTCTGCGCGGTGGCTGCGACGGGGTAACTAGTGCACGTGCCACCGTACCAGCTTTAACTGCCCTTCTGGTGCTCGCCACGTCACCATGTTGTACAGCAGTGCTGGTACTAGGTCCAGGGAGGGCTGCGCTGCTGGTGTATGCCTCACCACGTGATCAGGCAGCGACAGCCCCACTCTGCTGCTCTTGAAACGGATCCTGCGTAACCTGTGGTCTAGCGACACGGGGCCGGGTACGCCTGGTGCTGCCAGGGACCTCCACCTCCTCGTCCGAACTTTGGGTCAGAGAGCCACTGCTTTCCACAGGTTCATATTCTGACCCGCTAGATTCGTCAGATGAGGGTTCCCACTCCTCATCCGACTGGGTCAGAATCCTGTAGGCCTCTTCAGAAGAAAACCCCCTGTTTGCCATTTGGACTACTAAATTTAGGGGTATTCCCTGAGACTACCCAAGAAAAAAAGCAAACCTGTCTTACAAAGGGGAGGCTAGCGAAGTACCGGAGGCTGCTGCGGTTGATAAAAAATCTCAAAACTGATTTTTTTATCGCCGCAGTGCGTGTAAAGTGAATGTGCAGTGATCAAAAAACTAAATTTTTTTTGTCACTGCGGTGGGGCGGGCGTGGGTGAACGCACGTGTGGGCGACCGATCAGGCCTGATCGGGCAAACACTGCGTTTTGGGTGGAGGGCGAACTAAAGTGACACTAATACTATTATAGATCTGACCGTGATCAGTTTTGATCACTTACAGATACTATAAAAGTACAAATGCTGATTAGCGATACGCTAATCAGCGAATAAAAGTGACTGCGGTGCGGTGGGCTGGGCGCTAACTACCTAACCAAGGGGCCTAAACTATCCCTAAAACCTAACAGCCAATACTAGTGAAAAACAAAAAGTGACAGTTTACACTGATCATTTTTTGTCTTTCACTAAGTGATTGACAGGGGGCGATCAAGGGGTTAATTCGGGTGATGGGGGTCAGGGCTGGGACAAGGCCATTTGGTGCCCAGGGCGAAGATGGCAAACTGCGCCCCCCCCCCCGTTTTTAAGAAAGAATCAATGTTGTTTCAAAACAAGAATATACTTAAAGCAATAGAACAAAGGACTGTGGGACTTTGAAAGTCACAGACACTATAAAGTTCCCCCCCATCATCATGTGCCAGTATAAAGTCCCCCCCATCATCATGTGCCAGTTTTGTAATAAGCCCCCCCAATGTGCCAGTAACACTATTGTAAAAAAAAACAAAAAAAAAAAACACTTATACTTACCTAAGTGTCAGCGATGCGATGCAGCCTCTTCCTGTGTCCCACGCTGTAATGTAAGGCTCAGGCGGCACGATGACGTCATTGCGCCGGCCTCTGATAGGCTGCCGGCCTAGTGCCTGCAGCCAGGGGCGTACATAAAAATCACTGGGCCCCATAGCAGGAATCTAAATTGGGCCCCCATTCCCCTTTTATAGCCCCTCCCTTTGTTCCATGAACTATTCTTGCTGCTGCGTTTTATAATTTATGCCATCAGGGCCGGAATGGGATTACAAAACAGCCCTGGCACACAAAAGAGGTATAATAGATGCAGATGTATATTATATACAGCAGTGTACAGTTATGTGAGGTACGCGGTATAATAGATGCAGTGTGTACAGGTATATAGTATATTCCCTAGTGTTCTGATATGTGAGGTACAGGGTATAATAGATGCAGTGTGTACAGATATATAGTATATACAGCAGTGTACTGATATGTGAGGTACGGGGTATAATATATGCAGTGTATACAGTATATACAGTAGTGTAATATGTGAGGTACGAGGTATAATAGATGCAGTGTGTACAGGTATATAGTAAATACAGCAGTGTATTGACACCTCGTACCTCACATATCAGTACACTGCTGTATATACTATATATCTGTACACACTGCATCTATTATACCTCGTACCTCACATATATAGTATATACAGAAGTGTACTGATATCTGTACACACAGCATCTATTATACCTCATACCTCACATATCAGTGCACTGCGGTATATACTATATATCTGTACATATTGCATGTATAATACTGTGTAATATATGCAGTGTGTGTGCATGTATGTGTGTGTATATATATATATATATATATATACAGAGCAGTGTATTGATGTGACACATAGAAGGTATAATACTGTAGATGCAGTGTTTATAGAAATATGTGGTCAGTTATGCATTATAGTCACTGTGAGGTACATGAGGTAGTGGTAACTGTCTGAAGTAGTATACATGAGTGAGCAATGAGTAAAAACAGGGCATGGAGGGGGGGGGGGGTAAATGATGAAAAGTGGAGGACCTCCTCTTACCTCTCCATTCCAGTCTGTATGGATCAATACAGAGCTGCTTGTGAACTTGTAATACTTGCTGTTAGGGGTTGAAGGACCTGTGATGATGTCATCACAGGTCCTGGCAGATGTACCTTTGAAACCTAGGAACTACACCATTTTTGGTGCAGTTCCTTTGCTAGATTCTGCAGGACCTGTGATGTTGAAGATGATGTCATCACAGGTCCTGGCAGATGCACTGTTCTAACCTGGGAACTACACTTTACACTGTGCAGTTCCCTTACAGGACCTGTGATGACATCATCAAAGGTCCTTTAGCTTTAGAAAGGTAAACAGGAGTAATTAGGGGGCGGGGCCTCTCCTCCACTTCGGTGCCTGCCTGCAGCCTATCAGAGGAAAGGGAAGGGACACGCCTCTCCCTCCCCTGCACCTCCGCTGGCACAGACAGTTTACAATGGAGATGAGCGCAATGGAAGCGCTCATCTCCCTGTGCCCGGCGGCGGCTGCTCACTGGGGGGGGGGGGGTCATTTTAGTTGGGGGGGCACATGGGGGGGCACAGCATGATGTAGGGGGGGCCGTGGCCCCCTCTGGCGACGCCACTGCTGCTGGCACTTCACCTGCGCCCCCCTCCTGTCCGCAAATGGTAGCGCCCAGGGCACCCGCTCCTTCGGCCCCTGCCTTGTACCGGCCCTGATGGGGGTGATGGAGGGTGATCTGGGGCTAAGGTGTAGTGTTGGTGGGTACTCACAGTGAAGTCTGCTCCTCTGCTGGATCCAACCGACGAAAAGGACCAGCAGAGAAGCAGAGAAGCCATATAACAGATCATATTTACTAATATGATCTGTTATCTGGCTTCTGATTTGATTTTTTGAAAATCGCCAGCCTGCCAGCCAATGATCGTTGCTGGCAGGCTGGTGACGAAATACTTCTTTAACTTTTGCCGGCCCACGATGCGCATGCGTGGGCCGGCAATGCACGAAATCTCGCGTCTCGCGAGAGGACGCACCGGCGCGTCCACCCAGAACAACAGGACCGCCGCAAAGACGCAATCCTGCGTACGGCGGTCCTGAGGAGGTTAATACTGATCACCTATCCTTAGGACTTGTCATCAATATCAGATCGGTGGGTGTCAGACACCCAGCACCCCCCACTGATCAGCTGTGGAGCTCCAGAGAGCTATGGCCTCCTCGCAACTTACCAAGAACAGCGCCATCCATTAGATTGCAGATGTGCTTGGTATTGCAGCCCACTTGAATGGGACTGAGCTGAGCATAGGCTGTGTCACCAATAAACATGATGTCACTGGCTTAGGAAGTGGCCACAGTGCTCACTGGAGCACCTTGGTCTCATCAAACAGCTGGTCGGCGGGTGTCCCCGGAGTCGGACCCCCGCTGATCTGATATTAATGACCTATCCTGAGGATAGGCCATCAATATCAAAATCTAGGACAATCTCCTTAACCCTTGACATAAATTGGCATTAGTTCATGTCCCATGTCCACCTCTATTTGTAAGGTGAAGGTTCCTTGAAGTATAAGCAGACAGCGCAGTGGTCACCAGTGTGGACACATCAATCAGTTTGAAAATACCACACAGGGAGTAGAATAAAGCTCTACATTGACCCCTGTGGGGAAAATGTAATAATGCAGGTGTATTTTATTTCTGCTTCTAAATTTTAGATGTAAAAATGTAGCTTCTTTTTTGATGGTTTAGATCAGTGCTTCTCAAATAGTGGGGCGCGAGGCTCCGTAAAGGGGGGGCGCGAGGCTCCGTAAAGGGGGGCTCGTTTGACCTCGGCAAACACTGTCATATTGGATGTCCAGATCGGATTATCCGACTCACTCGCAAGCGGCGTCCCACACGGCGTCGGTTGCCTAGCAACTCTACGGCTGGAGAGAGGGAGCAGTGCGGCGCGATCACTGGAGATTGTCCCAGCGCAGCCCCAGTAGCAGCCCGACGCGGAGGACCACGTGACCGCCAACGCACGTGACACATTCAGAGGACCCGTGGAGACATACAGGAATCAATACGCCGGTTCCTAGTGCCACTCACAGAGGAGAAAGAGCAGGACGCCGGCAGAGTCGCAAAGATACATCCGCAGCATCACCAGGTGGGAAAACAAGAGCTGAAGCACAGAAAGAACATAAAGAGCAGGGGTCAAGGAGAGCAGGTAGGACAAACACAAAATCTGATAATAAAACTGAAAAGGGGAAAAGAAATAGTAACCAGGGGATGGAGGAGGAAAAAGTATACGAACTAGAAGGCAGTACCCTGGATGATGCTCTATCCTGATTGGCCAAACCCGCCCGTGTGACTTTTAGACCCGGAAATCGGTCCTCTGTACAGAAAAACGCCTTATACGTTAATAAGGATACAATGTTATGCAGAGGTGTACTTATTACAATTTTATAGACAAATGATACTATTTACAGTTGCGCGGGGGCGCAAAATGTTTTCTTCTTCCTAGGGGGGGGCATGACAGAAAATAATTGAGAAGCACTGGTTTAGATTAAGATTTATTAATAATTTATTACACTATTTATTATTTATTATAATTTTCACAACTATCCTGACTTTACAGAAAGATACATGTATATTAGAAAATTGTCCGATATTTTAGGCTACTTTCACACTGGCGTTTCTGGGTCCTCCTGTGAGATCCGTTTCAGGGCTCTCACAAGTGGCCCAAAACGGATCAGTTTAGCCCCAATGCATTCTGAATGGATAAGGATCCGTTCAGAATGCATCAGTTTGCCTCCGTTCAGCCTCTACTGCGCTCCGGAGGCGGACACCAAAACGCAGCTTGCAGCGTTTTGGTGCCCGCCTGACGATGCGGAGCCAAACGGATCCGTCCTGACTTACAATGTAAGTCAATGGGGACGGATCCGTTTCCACTGACACAATATGGTGCAATTGAAAACGGATCCGCCTCTCATCGACTTTCAGTGTTCATGGTAATGCAAACGGATTCGTTCTGAAGAGATACAAGCGTTTGCATTATCGGTGCGGATCCAAAGTAAGTAGCCTTAGTCTATAAACAAGTAAAAATAGAACTGGAATACCCCTTTAAATCGCCTAGAGCTCTATAAAGCTCGGTTCACATCACTTCAAGCATCCGGCTGAGACTCTCTTGGCATATGTCAGGTCAATGAAGCCCTGCAGCTAAGTTCAGCATTTACATCCTGGTGCTCCAAGGGGTAAGGGCTCATGCACGCCACCGTGTTTTTTGTCCGCATCTGATCTGCATTTTATGAAGGTCGAATGTGGACCCATTCACTTCAATGGGACCACAAAAGATGTGGACAGCACACCGTGCTGGCACCTGTCCTATTCTTGTCCATTTCATTTTTATATTATATATATGAAATTTTGCGGCACATGGTTGATAACTATGTTTTTACGCAATTTGCGGACCGCAAAAAACGGTTACAGCTGTGCGCATGAGCCCTATGGGTAAAACTACAGGCAGCCTAAAACAGGTAAGCTAAGCAGCTGCCCCTTTCTCAACGAATCTGTTTAGATGCCAAAACCGTGTCCATTTAGCACTTGCTGGATTGGTATATATAAGTTAAGACTGAGTTCACACTTAAGTTATTTGGTAAGTTATTTCGAGCCAAAACCAGTAGTGAAGCCTCCCCAGAGATCAGGTATAATAGACTTATTTCTACCTGTTCTGTGTTTTTGACTTGCACCTGGTTTTGGCTCACAATCACTGATGGAAATAACTAATCAAATAGCTGAAGTGTGAACTCAGCCGTACTATTTTATACCTGTATAGGAATTATTTATGAATTATGGATAAAAAAAAAATCAAAAAAAAATCCCATCATTGCTTCTGTAGGAGAAGAACTCCGTGCTTACAGCACCCAACAATGCTAATATTGCTCCATGTACACCTTATTCTGGCAAAACCTGTATAGCTGTATGCTAGGCATAATACCTGTATAGCTGTATGCTAGGCATAATACCTGTATAGCTGTATGCTAGGCATAAAACCCTGTATAGCTGTATGCTAGGCATAATACCTGTATAGCTGTATGCTAGGCATAATACCTGTATAGCTGTATGCTAGGCATAATACCTGTATAACTGTATGCTAGGCATAATACCTGTATAGCTGTATGCTAGGCATAATACCTGTATAACTGTATGCTAGGCATAAAACCCTGTATAGCTGTATGCTAGGCATAATACCTGTATAGCTGTATGCTAGGCATAATACCTGTATAGCTGTATGCTAGGCATAAAACCCTGTATAACTGTATGCTAGGCATAAAACCCTGTATAACTGTATGCTAGGCATAAAACCCTGTATAACTGTATGCTAGGCATAAAACCTGTATAACTGTATGCTAGGCATAATACCTGTATAACTGTATGCTAGGCATAATACCTGTATAGCTGTATGCTAGGCATAATACCTGTATAACTGTATGCTAGGCATAAACCCTGTATAACTGTATGCTAGGCATAATACCTGTATAGCTGTATGCTAGGCATAATACCTGTATAACTGTATGCTAGGCATAAAACCCTGTTTAACTGTATGCTAGGCATAAAACCCTGTATAACTGTATGCTAGGCATAATACCTGTATAACTGTATGCTAGGCATAATAGCTGTATAGCTGTATGCTAGGCATAATATCTGTATAGCTGTATGCTAGGCATAAAACCCTGTATAACTGTATGCTAGGCATAAAACCCTGTATAACTGTATGCTAGGCATAAAACCCTGTATAACTGTATGCTAGGCATAATACCTGTATAGCTGTATGCTAGGCATAATACCTGTATAGCTGTATGCTAGGCATAAAACCCTGTATAACTGTATGCTAGGCATAAAACCCTGTATAACTGTATGCTAGGCATAAAACCCTGTATAACTGTATGCTAGGCATAAAACCCTGTATAACTGTATGCTAGGCATAAAACCCTGTATAACTGTATGCTAGGCATAATACCTGTATAGCTGTATGCTAGGCATAATACCTGTATAGCTGTATGCTAAGTTTACATAACGTAATAAATGTAATTTAAATAATTAATAAGATAGATTGTGTTATCACATTTCTTGTTCCGCTGCTCTAGGTCAGTGCAGTTTATTGCATACTTGTGGCATCATTCGGCTGATATACATGCATTCATTGCTCTTTCCATATCTGTGAGCTTTTCTGGCTGTCAGAATGACTCAGCTGGCCTGGGTTCTCCACCTTTCTAGGTCTTAGGGTACTTTCACACTAGCGTTATTCTTTTCCGGCACTGAGTTCCGTCCTAGGGGCTCAATACCGGAAACAAGCTGATCAGTTTTATCCTAATGCATTTTGAATGGAGAGAAATCCGCTCAGGATGCATTAGGATGTCATCAGTTCAGTCACTGAACGGCGTTTTTGACGAAGGAAATACCGCAGCATGCTGTGGTATTATCTCCATCCAAAATTCCGGATCAGTTGCCGGCATTAATTTACGTTGAAATGTATTAGTGCCGGATCCAGCCTTCCGGTCTGCGCAAAAATGTGAAAAAAATATATAACGGTTCAGTTTCTCTGGATCCGAATCTGTCTACAAATGCTGTCCGTTTGCATGCAGATCGCCTGATCCAGCAGGCAGTTCCGGAGATGGAACTGCTTGCCGGATCACTCTGCCGTAAGTGTGAAAGTAGCCTTACAACTTGTATTGGAGACATCCTATCCTTCACAACATTGACAAAAGCTGCCTGATGTGTACTATGTCAATTACACGCTAATGTGCGTCTCTCATTACTTATTATTACTTATGTTAATACCACTAGAATGATGTAAGGGTTAACTCATTGAAGGAGTCCAGCAACATCGTTTCATATATGAAGGCTGACCACGAGGGTTAAAAAAAAAAAAAAAAAAAAGACTCACCTGTCACCATTGCTCTAATTCCAGCACTAAGTTCTCTTCTTCCCCACTTCCAGGTGAGAATGTTCTTTCTACACACACGTCACCATTGCTGGTCAATCAGCGGTCATGGGCTATGCCTGCGTACATTACCGCTGAGGCCACCAATCCATATACGTAGATGGCACTTCCAACTTTCAATCCATTGGGGACCTGAAGCAGAAGAGAAGAGAGCTTGGTGCTAGGACCAGAGTGTAGTATACGGGAGTTGTAATACCCGTTACTACCAAAGGTCACTTGGTGTGCTGTCGTCCCTCCTAATTATGGGAAGTTGCTTTATGTCAGTTTTATAAAATGTAATGTAATGTGTGTATTTTCCTGTCACTGAAACTTGCACTTACAGGCCTGCTAGGGGTGTCATTCCTACTTCTAGTCCATAGAGGGAGCTAGGGAGCCCTAGTTTATATAAGGCCAGACCAGGAAGTGCAGGGGAGACGGAGTCTAGTGTCTGTAATCTACAGTTGGAGATTAGACAATGTCAGAAACCAGTCCAGGCCTGAAGCCTGCTGTTCAGGAGAAGATTCCCTCCTGAATACCCATATGCAGAAGCAGGAACATCTTAGCCTAAGGGCCTGAGGAACCATTCAGAAGCTAGGAGAGACTGAGGCAAAGATCAGAGGAGCCAGAGGTACTAAGAGAAACAGAGGAGGTACTTATTTAAGCCATAATCAAGGATATAAAGCCAGACTTAGGTTAATGGGCCTTGGTGAAGAATTGCTACATTCCAGGATCAGACAGAGTTAGAGTGCAAGCTCCTTTGCTGCAAGTCCTGTGTTCAACACTCTGTAATTACCCTGCTGTACTGAATTGCCTGCATCGACCGAATTGCAAAATCGACTGTATGCTGAGGAACTGCGTTTCCAATATTGTCTCTGCCTGCAAACTACTAAAGTTGAAGTTCTGTTTTAACACTACGTTTCCTCAAATTATTCCTGCATCCGCAAACGGCGTGCCACCGTTTACTTGGCACTGGCGTCACGAACTATTCCTTACCTATACCTGCCCTTGCAGAGAGTCAGCTGTACCAGGTTAGTGTATATTGCACTACATCACCCAGAAACACCTACTACACACAACTTGAGTACGCTGCACCTCTCTTTTGGCGTCACGAACAGGATACGCACGCTTTCTAGTGCAAGAAGCGTGAACTTTGTGCCTTATACCGTTGCCCTGTGACCAAAGTGACAAATAACCTGTTTTATTGAAGTGGACTTTGTGGACTGAAAATCATACCCAAAGTGTCCCAAAAAACTTCTAAAAAGCGCTGTGCAGTATTGCGCTGCACAGAGGAAGAAAATCGCCGCATTGGAGTGTGGTTTTGTGGACTTTAAACATTCCTGCTTGCCGTCAGTGAATAGACAGCGTTTGTACCTAAAAGATGGCCGCTGGGCTTGCTGAATTTACTGCTGCGTCACCTTCATCCCGAAAAGGCGGGAAAAATTGGCGCCTTTCTGAGGAAAAAGCGGGAAGAAGGTCAAGGGCAGGCGCCACGGCTTATCTGGACATTTGCATGTCTGCCAGCATGGACACCGCCTTCCATATACTGGAATACCTGGGGGGCGGCTCCCCAGTGCAGTGGGAGGAGCTGGCTACTCTAATTGACGCGACCCTATCGCTCTCCTCTGAAGGATCGAGCATGTTGGATTGTGAGCAGAGTGTTGCTGCAGCGTCCGCACCAAGGATTGAAAAGATGACTGACACCGGTGTAGAGCCAGAGGAGGCTCCACCGGCCTACGCTCCGGGACCGGAGCAACCCGCCTGCCGCACCAGGGAGAAAGAACCCGAGCCCTACTATGGCTCATGGAGGGACTTTTTTCAGCCATCGTTCAAATGGTCTTCCCTGATGGCGGAGATCCGAGAGGCCGCTATCAAGCGGAACATAAAGACTAAGATCGTGTATGAGGAATTGACCAAGACCATCCACGAGAAGCATACGCACACCCAACCCCGCCTGGAAAGGAGAAAGGGAGTGGTGCTGTCGTTTGACAAATCCTGTGGCTACGGGTTTATTCAGGACTATCTTACTGGCAGAGACCTCTATGTGAATCGAAGGTCTGTCAAGAGAGACTACCTCCCTTCGTACCAGCACAGCCTCCGCGAGGGAGAGGAAGTGGAGTACACCCCTGCCGAGGGCCTGCGCGGCCCCTATGCGACTGCTGTGACCCGTCCGAAGCGAGGACCTGAGGATTGGGAGGCAGAAGAAGGAGAAGACTACTCTGGCTGCGAGCGAGAACCGGAACGCTCTCCAGAGCCGGCCCATCACGCCTTTCAGGAGCGGAGCTCCTTCATTGGGCCGAACGTCTTCTGGCAGCCAACCGTGTTGGAAAAATGGGTGAGCCCTTACCCTTCCCCCGAGCTGCCTCGTCGGGAGAAGACAATATCAGAGCTGGAACAGTTAAAAGGACTTAGTGCTACCTTTGAGAACATCCGGATGGGACGGAGACCAGATGCAAGTCCAGAACCTGAAGAGGCCGAGTCTGCGTCATCGGTGACTGTACCTGCGCCGGCGGCGCCAGCAGAGAACAGCGACTCCGACACAGAGAGCATCGGTGAGCAGATCGTCCGGCTGGAGGAGAAGTTGCGGGAGTTGCGTAAGACCTACACCGCCAGGATCCAGACACCGCCGAGGAAGGATGAGGTAAGGGTGCCTGTCACCACCCGCCGACCGCCTTCTGTTGTCACCGCTCCGTCAGTGCCCCAGACCGGACCCGCGATTGCCGTGAATTGCTGCACCCAGAGCACCGGACCGCTTGCTGCGGCGGTGCCAAACATGTCACACCCTGCAGTGGTTATGCCAGGGCCGGCACGGCCCACCAGAGGGTTCACCCCTAGGCCTATGGGGCCAATACCTATTAGGGGCCCCTTTACCCTGCAGCTGCCCCCTGATACTGTTATGTGGGCACATCCTCCTGTAGAGGACTACTACAGACGATACCTGCCAGCAGAGCCAAGCAGCTACAATATGCCACTGTGATCAGCCTGCTAGGCCTGTGATTTATTTCTTCAGAAGGTGATGTTAACCCTTCCAGGACAGGAGTCCTATGTTGCTGGTCCTTTGTTGCAGCTGCCAGTTTGTCCACGGCTCAGTGGTAGGTGTTGACCACTGAAATCACAAAGTCAGCAAGGCCACGTTTGTTTCCAGGACCTCCTGCCTGCTTTTGTTACCCACGCCAAGTTGTGCCTGTTCCTTTGTTGCACCTTTTACCCTTCACCCCCTTTTCAGGTTGATCAGGGGTGTTACAGCACTTGTCTTTGCTGTCCATTTTATTGTGCAACCAGTTACCAAGGAACCGTGCCCGGAGACAGACTCAAAAGTACCTGAGCCTCTGAGATTCTTACTCTTTTAAAAGTATTGTGCCCAGAGATGGACTCCACCGCATGAGAGCCTCTGTGATTTAATAAGAAATAACCTGGGTACGGACTCATGTTTGTTATTTGAGCCTCCAAGAACTTTTATACCGTTTTCTACTGTTTTATCATGGACTTATTCATTGTCATGGACTATCCTGGTTCTAATGTTACGCTGTGCCAGGTCAGCGCCCCCGTTCCATTCACTATCCTGAGAGAAGAGAACGACGCCCCTTGTCACTACCCTTCACTTTTGCCAATTGGACCTGATGTAAATGTAAATGCAGATGAATTACATGTATGTATGCCTGCATGTCTCTCTTTTCTATTTCAGGTAGAGATTCCAGTTGGGAGACCCATGATGGAGTACGAGGTCGTACTCAGCTTAAAGCAGTGGGGTATGTAGTATACGGGAGTTGTAATACCCGTTACTACCAAAGGTCACTTGGTGTGCTGTCGTCCCTCCTAATTATGGGAAGTTGCTTTATGTCAGTTTTATAAAATGTAATGTAATGTGTGTATTTTCCTGTCACTGAAACTTGCACTTACAGGCCTGCTAGGGGTGTCATTCCTACTTCTAGTCCATAGAGGGAGCTAGGGAGCCCTAGTTTATATAAGGCCAGACCAGGAAGTGCAGGGGAGACGGAGTCTAGTGTCTGTAATCTACAGTTGGAGATTAGACAATGTCAGAAACCAGTCCAGGCCTGAAGCCTGCTGTTCAGGAGAAGATTCCCTCCTGAATACCCATATGCAGAAGCAGGAACATCTTAGCCTAAGGGCCTGAGGAACCATTCAGAAGCTAGGAGAGACTGAGGCAAAGATCAGAGGAGCCAGAGGTACTAAGAGAAACAGAGGAGGTACTTATTTAAGCCATAATCAAGGATATAAAGCCAGACTTAGGTTAATGGGCCTTGGTGAAGAATTGCTACATTCCAGGATCAGACAGAGTTAGAGTGCAAGCTCCTTTGCTGCAAGTCCTGTGTTCAACACTCTGTAATTACCCTGCTGTACTGAATTGCCTGCATCGACCGAATTGCAAAATCGACTGTATGCTGAGGAACTGCGTTTCCAATATTGTCTCTGCCTGCAAACTACTAAAGTTGAAGTTCTGTTTTAACACTACGTTTCCTCAAATTATTCCTGCATCCGCAAACGGCGTGCCACCGTTTACTTGGCACTGGCGTCACGAACTATTCCTTACCTATACCTGCCCTTGCAGAGAGTCAGCTGTACCAGGTTAGTGTATATTGCACTACATCACCCAGAAACACCTACTACACACAACTTGAGTACGCTGCAAGAGCCCTGATTATAGGTGTCTTTTTTTCCCCATGCACATGTGAAAAGGGGTTCTTGGTCCCAGAGAACCTCTGTAAGGTAGTCATACACATGCTGGCCAAACACGAAGCTACATGCATGTCACACACAGGGTGTCGGACCCCAAACAATTAGATATTGATAATTCATCCTGTGGCATTCAATATGATGTTACAGTGGGAAAATTACTTTACAGAGTCCTCCACCAATCACGAGAACAGGGTCCCACGTTTGCCTGTTTAAATGGAGCAGCAGACAGGTGCGTCTACCGTCCCATTCAAACAGGGGAACACGGGACCCCCATCAATAAGACAACTATCCCCCATTTGGTGGATGGGGGTTCTTGTAATCAAAATAAAAATATGGTCCAATGCTCTTGCGTCTTCAGAACAAGATCCATCTTTATTAAATACTAGCAGATGGACCCGGCTTCACACGGGTATATTTCATTTAATTTTTCTGTGTGTCGTTAAAAGATATCGACAGTATCCCCCATAACAGTGACCTGTACAGCACCCCGCCCCTTTAGCAGTGAACTCCACAGTTCCCCACCCCTTAACACTGACCCCCCCCCCACAGTGCCCCGCCACTTTAAAATAGTGACCTCACAGTACCAGCTGCCTTAACAGTGACCTCCACAGCAGTTGCCCCTTTAATAGTGGCCCCTGCCCCCTTAAGTGACCTCCACAGCGCCCGCCCCTTTAACAGTGACCTTCAGAGTGCCTTCCCTTTTAACAGTGACCTCTACAGTGCCCGCCCCTATAACAGTGACCTCCACAGTGCCCACCCCTTTAACAGTGACCTCCACAGCACCCGCCCCTTTAACAGTGACCTCCACAGCGCCCTGCCCCTTTAATGCTAGGGCTACATGACGACATGTGTCGCGTGACATTTGGTCTCAACAGTTTTTATAATGATAGGCCATGGTGTTGCACTGCGACATGTGACATGCTGCGACTGCGACACGACAGTTGCAAAAAATCTATCCAAGATGGATGCATGTAGCAGCGTAGTTGTGCCCTATGTGTCATTCGACTTATTGTCGTCCTGTAGCCCTAGCCTAAAACTGACCGTTGGGATTTGAAGAGAAAGACTTGCAAGCTTGTATTGGCTAATGCAGGTCATTTTTGGGGAATATCTCAGGAACGCTACGTCCTAGAGAGCTGAGACCTTCGCGGACACCTGATGTACCTGTGTGCCAAATTTGGTGAAGATCGGTTCAGTCGTTTGGTCACGCATAAAGAACAGACAGACAGAAACTCATTTTTCTATATATGAGACAATTACCCTACTAAAGAACTCTTGTTATGGAAATCACAGGATCGATAGACATTTTAATCATATGCAAATAGTGAAAACATGGAAAAATATATTCAAAACATCTTGATTTATTCAGTATCAATTACGAGCACCACGTGCAGAAATACACACGCTTACACGCCTTGGCATGCTTTCACTGAGGTTATTAAGGATTGTCCAAGGAATGGCCTCGATACCACGCTGAATGCACTTGGGCACACAAATCATAAAGATCCACTGCTGCCAGCTCCCCTTGCAATTGCCGACCGATGACGTCCCAGATGTGCTCCATGTGAGACAAGTCTAGAGATGCTGCAGGCCATATTAGCACTTTTAGGCCACACAGGCTGCTCACAGTAGCACAGGTAACATGCAGCCTCGCATTGTGCTGTTAAAAATTGATTCCTGGGACATTTTGGAGAAATGTCTGTATCACTCGTTCTATGACCAAATGAATGTAATGCCGATTTGTTAAAGGACATCTGTCAGCAGATTGGAACCTATGAAACTGGCTGACCTGTTGCGTGTGCTCTTGGCAGTTGAAGACATCAGTGTTGGTCCCATGTTCATATGTGGCCGCATTGCTGAGAAAAATGATGTTTTGGTATATGCAAATGAGCCTCTAGGAGCAATGGACTCAGCTCTCTCTGTAATGGCAACGCCCTCATTGCTCCTAGAGGTTCATTTGCATATATTAAAACATCATTTTTCTCAGCAATGCGAGCACATATGAACATGGGACCAACACAGATGTCTTCAGCTGCCATGCGCACATGTAACAGGTCAGCCAGTTTCACAGGTAAAAATCTCTTGACAGAAGCCCTTTAAGTGTACCTGAAATGAAGACTAGAGTGGCCCGGCTACCATATATTTTACCACCTCACACAAAAATCCTGGCAGTATGACCGGTCTGATTTTATGTTGTGATGGGCTCTTCATGCCATCATTGCCCACGTGGTCTCCAGACCAAACACCGGCTATCACTGTGTTTAAGACAAAAGTGAGACTTATTGCTGAAGATAGACCTCCACTGCCATCCTGCTGTGCACCCTAATAGTCTTAAAGAGCAGTGGCCTGAAACATATGTAGCAGGACATCTGGTTCTTAGCCCAATGTCATGATAACACCTTCTGATGGTTTGTATAGACACTGTTTGTCACCCTAGGCACTTGCAGTACGGAATGGATAACTACAAGCCATTCTTCTAATCAGATGATCCATCCATGCAGAGGTTCTCCTCTGTGCACCTCTTGCTGTCAATCCAGTTTATCGTTGTTCTCCCAACCACTGGGTCACACAACATTGAAGATCTCAGCCTAGACATGTAAAGATCTTGTGGAGTGATAAACCAAGGTCTCTCAGTTTGCGGCACATGGCAATAACTGGCACGTCAACGAACAGGAGGCATCGCACAATCATCCCACACGACTTGATCCGATTTTTGAGGTTTCATGTGGGTAAAAAACTTTTTTTTTTAATGGCTTTTATGTTCCTCACACATGCCACAGATTGGAACTAGGCGTTTGGAAATTTGACCATCTGGATATCTTGGTGACACCTGCTACTTCCTCGACTTGACTAACCTTACATCTTGTCCTTCTTGGTGTTGCAATTTCAGTGTTAAGGAGTGTATATAGCCATAGTCATACCTAATCAGATACCAACCCAATATTCAGTGGATAGGGGATAAGTTCTTGTAATAAGACAACCCTATTAAATATTGTAGGCCTTACATTAGGATAGGTTCTCAATATGTCATTATAGGGGCCAAATGGGGCTGAGCTATGGCATGAGGCCCAGCTGACTGGCATGATGAGATGCTAAGGCCTCTTTCACGTGTTCGTCATGACATTTGTGTCAAGGTGATTAGTACAATTCATGTTTGTTTTTTTCCCCTCCAGGTGTCTTCCATGAACACTGCTAGGCTGAAAATTGGTTTCCAAAGCATAAACTATATAATGGGCGTGAGGGATCTGTAATCACAGGGCAGGACATGCTTCCGTGGTGCACTCTGTGATTCACGGACATGAAAAAAGCCTAAGAAAAGGATACAGTGCTTGCAGGAGCTCTGCAGCCCTCCATTGTGCTGATCAGCAGGGTTCTAGGGGTCAGATTCCTACTGATCAAATATTCTGAGAGGCCATAGGACATCAGCATTTTAAACCTGGAAAACCCCTTTAAGTGTCTAGATATAGAAAGTCACTGGTCGTTCTAAAGGGCAACTAAAGTAATAACTGGAATGGGTGGACTACAGGACCCTGAAAGATTATCAAAATTAGGGTTATTCACTTTAGAAAAAAGACGACTGAGGGGAGATCTAATTACTATGCATAAATATATCAGGGGTCAGTACAGAGATCTTTTCCATCGTCTATTTATCCCCAGGACTGTGACTGTGATGAGGGGACATCCTCTGCGTCTGGAGGAAAGAAGGTTTGTACACAAACATAGAAGAGGATTCTTTACGGTAAGAGCAGTGAGACTATGGAACTCTCTGCCTGAGGAGGTGGTGATGGTGAGTACAATAAAGGAATTCAAGAGGGGCCTGGATGTATTTCTGGAGCTTAATAATATTACAGGCTATAGCTACTAGAGAGGGGTCGTTGATCCAGGGAGTTATTCTGATTGCCTAACTGGAAGGATTTTTCCCCCTCTAAAATGAGGAAAATTGGCTTCTACCTCAGAGTTTTTTATTTTTTTGCCTTCCTTTGGATCAACTTGTAGAATAACAGGATGAACTGGATGGACAAATGTCTTTTTTCAGCCTTATAAATTAGGTTACTATGAGTGAATTTCTATATTTGCAGAATGTAGCTGTATAATTAGGCCTGTATGCGGCAGGAGTTCCCTAGTTCTTTGGATCCGGGACTGCCGGATGTTACCAGAATGGCCACTAGCCCCATTGGCTATAATGCTGGGATTCGGTCAAACAAATACCCCTGTATGCCATGTTTTCTTGTCTGTCCGGATCCAGAGAGCTCTGGCAGTCTCTTCTCTGCTGAAACAGCCTACCGGGACTTCTGCCGTCATTGTGACACAGGCCTTAGTTAGTATTTTCTTATGTGCTCTTTGTCTATTTAACTATATGTTGGTATAGTAGACCTTTGGCAACCACTGGTGGGATATGGATGTGAAATGTTGATATTACTTATATTAACGGCCCTGTGAGTTACCTGCAGCTTTATTATACACCATGATGTACAGGTACCCTGTCATATCCAGCCTATTAATTGCTCCGCAAGAAAAAGGTCATTGATGAAGTGCAGTGACCTGTGAAGCCCCTTCGTTAAAATAAAGTACATTGTGAAGGCAACTTGTGGAGTTGCAGGTAATTACTCGAGGCCTCGATTCACCTTTTCATGGAAAATAGAATATTTATCCGTCAAGGAAAGGAGATTTGTGGAGCAAATAAAAGCGTTGCAGATTTCTGTAGGAGGAATATAGTGGTTTATTCATGAAAACCGCATAAAGCATTCCAGGTCGTCTTGGACGTAACTTTTCTATTACTTACATCTCATCATCTTCCTTCAGAAAGACTCAGCAATAGTTTAAAAAAACTCCTGTCCACGAATAGCACAGAGTTGCTATTCGTGGACAGAAGTTTCACTGACCCGTAAATCCAGTATAATCTGGACGGTTGTCCAATGGTGCATAAATATTTCATTTTCATATTCAATTAAACCTATTATGCAACCACACTCTGCTTCTTCGGTCCATGCTACGTCCCTGGGGGCTGCAGAGATGAAGCTATTTTCTAGAGGTGTACACAGGTCAATTATTGGGAACAATAATTTGTATGAACACTTGTTCCCAATAATTGACCCCTGTAAAGCTGCTTCCGGTCACCTGGTGATCAAACCCTTTTTCATTGGGTGAAAGCACTGTTGATGTGGACACCAACATCACTGTTCCTGGGTAGCAGATCGTCCTGTGTAAATATGGATCTGCTGCCCAGAGACATTGATTCTTTATGGGGATGAGTGATCGCATTGGTGATCACTCATCCCCATGTAGAGAACGATTGCTGCATGTAACTACAGCTCTTTACCTCCGCTAATGAGCCGGCAGTTATCAGGAAGGAACAGTTTGTTCACAATAATTACCTGCTTAGTTGGCCTTAATTGAGGACTGAGGGGCACATTTATTAACACTGGCGTTTTAGACGCTGGTCTTAAAGGGTTTCTGCCACTAGAATTTTCAGTATTAAACTGGCTGACATTAGCTTCAGGAGCCCTGTCAACGGAGCCGCTAAAGTGGCAAAATGGGGAATGAACCTCATATAGTAGCCCACCATTCCCAGGACTTTATTTGCCTAGTGGTGACAGGTCGGGGCCAATCCCGAATCGCCTCTATTTTATTTATATTGGGTTTGATGACTCCGCGTCCAATGACTTACCCCAGGTACTTAGTCTCCTCTAACCCTATCGCACATTATTTTGGGTTAGCGGTCAGTCCAGCCTTCCTAAGGGAGTCCACTACAGCCTGCACTTTTGGGGATGACTTTCCCAGTCGGTACTATGAATGACAATATCGTCCAGGTAAGCCGAAGCGTACCGACGATGTGAACGAAGTACAATGTCCATGAGCCGTTGAAAAAGAGCAGGGGTGCCATGCAGACCAAAGGGTAACACCTTATATTGGTACAGCCCTTCTAGTGTGATGAAGGCAGTTTTCTCCTTGGCAGCCTCCGTCAAGGGTACCTGCCAGTACCCTTTGGGGAGGTCCAAAACAGAAAAATACAGAGCTTGGCCTAACCTCTCAATAAGCTCATCCACCCGAGGCATGGGATATGCATCAAACTTAGAGATTTCGTTTAGTTTGCGAAAATCGTTACAGAACCGTAATGTCCAGTCCGGCTTGGGTATTAAGACTATCAGACTGATCCATTCACTTTTGGACTCCTCAATGACGTCTAGCTGCAGCATTAGCTGCACTTCCTCCGCAATGGCTTGTCGCCGAGCCTCGGGTAACCGGTATGGTTTTAACCAGACTTTTGCCTGAGGCTTAGTGATAATGTTATGCCAGATTATGGAAGTGCGTCCAGGGAGGTCCGAGAACACATCCGTGTTCCAACTAATGAACTCCCTGGCTTCCTGAGCCTGTTTAGAGGAGAGGCTGTCAGCAATTTTCACCGCTTTCCCTAGAAACCCTGGTCGTGGGCTGTCTTCAGTACAGGTTTTCCTATCTTTCCATGGTTTGAGCAGATTCACATGGTACACCTGCTCCGGCTTTCACCTCCCTGGCTGGTGTACCTTGTAATCTACCTCTCCAATTTTTTCAAGTACCTGGTAGGGTTCCTGCCACCTAGCTAGGAACTTACGGTCTACGGTTGGTACCAGAACCAATACCCGATCATCCGGGTTAAAGTTCCGGACCCGAGCCTGCCGATTATGGACCCTACTCTGGGCTCGCTGCGCTGCCTCCATATGCTCCCTAACCATAGGTAACACGGTTTCTATCCATCCTTGCATCTGGGCGACATACTCAACACTTTTGTGCGGTGTGGGTTGTTGTTCCCACGCCTCTTTGGCCACGCCCAAGAGACCGCGATGGTGTCTGCCGTATAGCAGTTCGAAGGGCGAGAACCCAGTAGAGGCCTGGGGCACCTCTCGCACTGCGAACATGAGATAGGGCAGAAGAAGGTCCCAGTCCCTCCCATCCTTAGACACCGCTCTTTTTAGCATATTTTTTTATGTTTGATTAAACCTCTCTACCAATCCATCCATTTGCGGATGATACACGGACGTCCGTAGCTGTTTTATGTGGAGCAACTTACAGAGTTCCCTCATGACCTTGGACATAAACGGGGTCCCTTGGTCAGTCCGAACCTCCTTAGGCAGACCCACTCGAGAAAACTTATCCATTAACTCCTTCGCTATGAGTTTGGCTGATGTATGACGCAGTGGCACCGCGTGAAGATTTCTGGGGTTTGACGGGCCCCCTCCCAAAAGAACCGCACTGTAGTTTTCTGGTGGCCTCGTAGCGCTCCACCAGGCATTACCAGGAGACACCTGGCCGATCCAGTGCTGGAGAGGGTACATCAAAGCCCTCCAGAACACATCCGCCAACAGACGGTCCAGCATAGCAGTGGAAATCAATACGTCAGGCTGCAGTCATTTTTGCAATCGGTGTAGCAAGGTCATAATATTGAGGTCTGGCGGGTTCAGCCAGGTTAAATTCCCCCTGATGCACCTGCTGGGCCCGGACCAATATATTCACCCCCAGTCTTGCCAGGATCTCACCTTTTACGGTCGGGTAGTCGGCCGCTTGATCATCGGTAGATTGAAAAACACTTGCTGGGGTCCAGACGCCAGGAACGGAGCAATCACCTCAGCCCACTGGTCTCGGGGTAACCTCTCCCTCACGGCCACCTTTTCAAACACCGCAAGATAGGTCTCAACGTTATCCGTGGGGGTCATCTTAGGGATCCCTGCACGGACAGCTTTCCGGGCATCGTGGACATTCTGGGACGCTCCTGCCGCTTGCAATGCCATCACATGTTGTAATAGCAGCTGGTTAGTTTCCTGCTGCTGCTTGTTAGCCTCCGCTGCTGCAAGTTAGCCTCCACAAGGGCTTTCACGACAGCCTCCATTTTGTCAGGGGACACGGGTCGTAACCTTGCCGGCTTAATATAGGACATACACTCGTGCCCGGGAAAAACAAACTTTTCGGCCTTCAGGCCTGCCTCACTGCGTTTGCATGCATCCGACACCAATTGTGGGGATTTGCTCTGGTAGACAGGCTAGCGGACACAGTATAGAGGCAACAACATCTTTAACTTAAACAGTTCAGTGTTTTATTTGCAGTTTCTCCACCTGTGGTCCACAGCAGGCTTTAGGGGCCTGTTTCTCAGCATGTAGCTCCCAGCCCTTTTGCACGGCACAAGTTTTCAGATCCCAAAACACACAGGGACCGACAGCGCTCCACTGTCAGAGAGGAGTAGTCCACACCCAGCTGAGACTGCTGGCTGGGTTTGATATAGGCCAGTAAAGACCCGGCCTGGAGCGTGGGGAGAAGCCACCCACCCAGCACTTTGGCTACTCCCAGTAAGAGCCGGCCCGGATCAGCTTACATCCATACTAAAATAGCAACGTGTCAACCAGCACTAGCTGCTGCTGACACTTGAAAATACTGGCTCTTACTTCACCAAGGCCAGGAACCTCGGTGACACATACCTTCCGTCAACGACGGACCCTTGCGCCTTCCTACACACCATTAAAAGTTATTTTTTATATTATTCAGCATGAAACACTACTTACTTTAGACATTTACTTTCGGTTACAAAAATTGTCTAGTTGTGAAATATTCTCTTTACATCATTATAATGGCACCCTGTGGTGTTTAGTCTGTATATTGATATAGGTGCACGTCCACATATGAAGTAGTGGCACCTGCTCAGTTCCATCCTTTAAATGTTAGAAGCTGTGACAGTAACAGAGAGAGAACTGCAGCAGAGAGGACACATCCCCTGAGGTAAAAGCTTGAAATAATTATTTCAATTATTTAGTGAACCAGACATGCGCTACACTGCTACAGCTGTTAGTAATAGCCAGGCTCCATTTCACAGACCGCAGCTTCTACGATCCCAGCTGTTAACCCTTTGATCATGGCAAGGTCCATACATCAGCATGATCAAAGGGGATTCTCTCCTGCGATCGAGTCACCAAATCTCCCAGTGACCCAATCGGAGATTGGGGGAGCTATCCACAGTCAGTCCTGTGGACCTATGGGGACTCCAGGGCTGTCTGCTCAGTAAGCCTTCCGTGAGGGAACACTAGTGCTGATCTAACAGCAGCCTGTGTCATACTGACACAGCGCATAATGTAATAGTATACAGGAATATGCTAATACATTATGTTTGAACTAAATAAATTAAAAAATCTATCCCATAATGGGTGCTTTTAAAAATGATAGTGTAATAAAAAAATAAAATAAAAAAATCTCACCCCTATAAAAAAATGTAAAATACTTTTTTTGTGCACACGTTAAATAAAAATAAAAAATCCACATAAAAAATCCACAACCATGATAATTCATAAAATTTAGTTATCAGGTTTTTTTTTCATGTGAAAGAGTAAAAAAAAATTTAAAAAAAAATCACCAAAAATCACACAATACACTGTTATTTTCTATATTTCCACAGCAAAAAAATTATATATATCGCACAGTCATTTATATGCACCCCAAACAATATAGGGCTAATCCTGGAATTCACAAGAGGAAGCACTTTTCTATGCAAAATCCTTGGCACAATCTGTGGAATTCATTGTGGATTTTGCTTTGAAATCTCACAAATCTCACCCAGGGGCATACTGGGAACTAAAAGTGGCCCTGGGAAAAAAAAGGTAAAACTGGCCCTATATTGCAGGCGGGTTCATATTGACAGAAGGAGGGGGGGGGCAACATAATTAGGCAGGGACAACAGAAGTAGACAGGGCCAACAGTACCATCGTGCAGAGCAATATACCGCCCCAGCTGAACCAAATACCATAGTGCAGCACAAAATACTGCCACCTGTGCCACAGTATTCAACTGTATCTCTGTCCTGAGGATGTCGATACTGTTGAATTCAGGATGGACCTGCGGCTGCTGGCCAGGTGTGTAAGAGAGAAGAAGATCATTATGTGTCCGACTGGTGGCCGTTAGAAGGGCTTGGGTGGCCTTCCTAGGCATTGGGAAATTTCCCTGTAGGGTCTATGGCCAATCTGCCCCTGACCCCACCCCACCCTTCCTTTCCAAACATTGCTTGAACTCAATGAGAATATTCTTATTCAAGTAAAAAGCAAATACGCAACATATATACCAGACTGTTAGTGCTTTTGACCATGCTGAACTTCTGACAGAACTAGGTCGGTTCTGGAGAGAGCAGTACAAACATGACAGGAGTAGTGTGTATATAAAATTTTATTCTGCTAGAATCCTGAAGTGCACTGGAGGTGGAGCTTCACTGTGAAGTGCTCTCTGCCTTGAGTTGCTTCACAGCCCCTCCCCTCTGCGTGACAGCAGTAGTGGTCTTCTGGTTGGATGCTACAGCTGTCACTCAGGACAGAGGGGAGGGGCTGTGAAGCAGAGAGCACTTCATAGTCATGCACAAATATCCTCTTGTTTTACTGATTCAAACACATGCACGGTTTTAAGAGAATTTCTGTACATGACTTGGATCATTCAATAAAGCTGGGTTTAAGAAGATCTTGATCTACAGTTATGCTGGCGTATTCTCCGTACTGTGTGATATGAAAAAACGACCTTGGGAATCACTTGTTCCTCCAAAAGCAAGAGACAAAATACTTATTATATCCATTTATTTAGAAATCACCGGTAAAGAAATAGAGGTGTATTCGAGTAAGGCTACTTTCACACCTGCGTATAGTAATCAAAAGAAAATGAGTGGGCACTCATATATGGATTCACATAGACTCAATATAGCATCACTAAATTAGTTTATTAAGTGGGTGCTTGTATCAAAGGTAACTGGGGATATAAGTATAAAATAAAAAAAAAATATAAAAAAAAGTCTGTACAGGTATCTTCAAGTATAATAAGACAAATATATATCAAAGGCAAGAAAAATATATAAAATTAGCAGCACTGCGAATATTCAATAAAATATGGACGTCAGCTTAGAAGCTTATACAATATCTACTGAGATACAAGTTCTGAGATCCAAGCAGAGTTCATTCCAATTTCAGGCAAAAAATTAATAAAAAGGGTGAATGAGTCATCATGTGATGTGATGCATGAATTATTGAAATAGTGTGAGAAAAAATATATCAAATTCAAACTGTGACCTATAGGTGAAGAAAGTCTAGATCTGTGTAAGTCAATGGAATACAAAATATAGATAAAGGTGAAAAAGATCCAGAGTCTTGCAGAGAGAATACAAAACGTGCAGCAAAAGATAAAAGGTTATATACTCTAAAGTGCAGGCGTGTTCACGGAGAAAAAAATATTGGTCAAAAAAATAATATATAGATATACTGTCCACAGTGTGAAGGAACTCTGCAATAGTAATGCCCAAGTCACTTCCCTCAGGCATGTGGCTTATGGTTCTCTAGGGCAGTGTTTCCCAACCAGTGTGCCTCCAGCTGTTGCAAAACTACAACTCCCAGCGCAGCTGTTGCAAAACTACAACTCCCAGCATGCCCGCACAGCCAAAGGCTGTCCAGGCATTCTGGGAGTTGTAGTTTTGCAACAGCTGGAGGCACACTGGTTGGGAAACACTGCTCTAGGGAATGTAACTTGTAGCTACCACTTCATGTTCATTTACAATGTTGCAATCTGGGACTCACAGTATGGTCAAGAAGAAGAGTTCCGTAATAAACAGTGGTTTGCCAAAAGTTAGTCCAGTACTCACATGTATGAGGGGGATATCCAATTTGTGGCGTCCCACGTGGGGTGAGTATAGGGTAAGCTTACCTCTAACTTTTGTCTGTTATAGATGGAAGGATTCAGTAATACCTCATTGCCACAGATGCAGTCTGTTGTGACTGGTAGACTGAACTATGCTGTAGAAGATCATAGTTTTTCTCTAGTTGTCCCGGAATAAGCTTATGATACGGCTCCCTGTATGTCTCTGGCGTCTCTCGTGTCTCCGGCGGTGCCTATGCAGGTGATGGAGCTTCGCTAGCTTCCTGCTACTTCCTGTAGCACGCCAGACGCTGTCGGGATATCTGGGCTTGTTTGGGTGAAAGCGCTTTCTTTTAAACATCAGCTGGGAGAGCGATGTTAGCTATCCATTTGCCGGTTGTTATAATGCCAGATTCAAATATCAGATTCACACAGGTACTTTCACACCTGCGTCCAGTGCGGATCCGTCTGGTATCTGCACAGACGGATCCGTACCGGTAATGCAAGCGCTTGTATCCGTTCATAACAGATCCGTTTGCATTATTCATAAAAAAAAAGTCTAAGTCAAAACGGATCCGTCTTCACTTACATTGAAAGTCAATGGGGGACGGATCCGTTTTCAATTGCACCATATTGTGTCAGTGAAAAGGGATCTGTCCCCATTGACTTACATTGTAAGTCAGGACGGATCCGTTAGGCGGACACCAAAACACTGCAAGCTGCATTTTAGTGTCCGCCTCAAAAGCGGAACGGAGACCAAACGCAGCCAAACTGATGCATTCTGAACGGATCCTTATCCAATCAGAATGCATTGGGGCTAAACTGATCCGTTTTAGGCCGCTTGTGAGAGCCCTGAAACGGATCTTACAAGCGGACCCAGAAACGCCAGTGTGAAAGTAGCCTAAGTCTACTTTCACATTAGTGTTTTTTGCGGATCCGCCATGGATCTGCAAAAAACGCTTCCGTTATCATAATACAACCGCATGGATCCGTCATGAACGGATCCGGCTGTATTATTTCTTATATAGCCATGACGGATCAGTCTTGAACACCATTGAAAGTCAATGGGGGACGGATCCGTTTTCTATTGTGTCAGAGAAAACGGATCCGTCCCCATGGACTTACATTGTGTGTCAGGACGGATTCGTCTTGCTCCGCACCACAGCGTTATCCTGTCCACGATGGGAGCGCAAACAAATGGAACGCAATGCATTTTGGTGCACTCCATTTCATTCAGTTCAGTTTTGTCCCCATTGACAATGAATAGGGACAAAACTGAAGCTTCTTCTTCCGCTCATTAGTGGAACTGAAAACGGTAATGTAAAAGAAGCCTAACATCCAAAGTCCACATTCATGTTCTTCAATACTTTATTTTCATGTAGGCAGTTTTGTACAAAATAATGATACGTCTGGTACTTTTACACTATCATTTGGCTCATATATAAACAGCTGGTGCAGAGGAAAAAGTGTGGTGTTTTCCGGCAAACACATAAGGAAGAACACCCACCGGGTGTGTGGTATCGGTTAATAACACAATTTCATCCAATTGTGCCAAACACTGATAATGAGGATATCCTGGGACAGCAATCCACAGCTCTGAAGACATCCTGATGCATCCTGAACGGATTACTCTCAATTCAGAATGCATGGGGATAAAACGGATTCTTTTCCGGTATAGAGCCCCTGTGACGGAACTCAGTGCCGGAAAAGAAAACTGCTAGTGTGAATGTACCCCAAGTCTAATGTGTAAGTAGAAAACCACACTAGCACCCCAATCTAAGACCAAAGGCCCTGACAAACTTATGAATAATCAGGCATAACTTACAATATCAGTGCATGCCAACAAGTAAAAAAAAAAGAGAAAAGTTAATCCAAGTGCTCATCAAAACAGTTTGTTGTATAATGCATAATAAAAATATCATATAATGTACATATTACCCTGTGCCCGGAGGCCGGGTGAGCCCTAGAAATATGTATGTATATTTGGATTTTTCAATAAAAGACTGGTAACATTTTTAATTATTTAAAACTCTAGATTAATTTAGATTAAAGGCGTATTCCGGTAGCATAATTATAATTAAAAATAAGGTCAGAGTAAGGGCTCTTTCACACTTGCGTTGTCCGGATCCGTCGTGCACTCCATTTGCCGGAATTACACGCCGGATCCGGAAAAATGCAAGTGAACTGAAAGCATTTGAAGACGGATCAGTCTTCAAAATGCGTTCAGTGTTACTATGGCAGCCAGGACGCTATTAAAGTCCTGGTTGCCATAGTAGGAGCGGGGAGCGGGGGAGCGGTATACTTACAGTCCGTGCAGCTCCCGGGGCGCTCCAGAATGACGTCAGAGCGCCCCATGCGCATGGATGACGTGTCCATGTGATCACGTCACCCATGCGCGTGGGGCGCCCTGACGTCACTCTGGAGCGCCCGGGGAGCCGCACGGACGGTAAGTATACTGCTCCCTCGCTCCCCACTACACTTTACCATGGCTGCCAGAACTTTAGCGTCCTTGCAGCCATGGTAACCATTCAGAAAAAGCTAAACGTCGGATCCGGCAATGCGCCGAAACGACGTTTAGCTTAAGGCCGGATCCGGATTAATGCCTTTCAATGGGCATTAATTCCGGATCCGGCCTTGCGGCAAGTGTTCAGGATTTTTGGCCGGAGCAAAAAGCGCAGCATGCTGCGGTATTTTCTCCGGCCAAAAAACGTTCCGGTCCGGAACTGAAGACATCCTGATGCATCCTGAACGGATTTCTCTCCATTCAGAATGCATTAGGATAAAACTGATCAGGATTCTTCCGGCATAGAGCCCCGACGACGGAACTCTATGCCGGAAGACAAGAACGCAAGTGTGAAAGAGCCCTAAGGTAAAATAATATAACAGTCAGTACTCACTGATCCTCCGCTGCTGTGTTTGGCCACTGCTCTGATCCCTGTTCCTCTCCAGTTCCCGTTCTGGGGCCTAACACTTTCGGCCCTTGCACACGACCGTATGCCCTCCGAGACATACAGTCTGTGAGCGGGCCATATGTCCCGGAGCGGCATTGATCGTGTGCACAGGAGCGCACAGCATCATAGATTACAATGATGCTGTGCATGTCGGCCGCCCGCGGTGCTATTGTCCTGCACTCATAAAATCATATGAGGCCCTCTTAGCCAATCAATGGCCAAAACCATGGTTGGCATGTCAACCCTTAGAAGAGGAGCGGGGCTAGCTGAACAGCAGCTGTGAAGGATCGGTAAGGTGTCATGATCCTCTACTTGTAACATGTTGGGGGAGATTTATCATCTTCCTTTGCCATAAAAATGGCGTTAATAAGTCGTAAACTGTGTGTTTGCTGCTTTTTAAATGCGACTTTTTAAATAGCCGGAAGTGCTATTTTTTTACGCTGCCCTTGACACTTTTCCAAAAGGGGACATGAAAAGGGCAGGAAGAAACCATGGCCAGCTGCCGCAACAAATTTATATTCATTTACGCCAGTTTTCTGCTGCAGATTAAGCCAGAAATCTATAACAGCTCAAAGCTACCATAGAGTTCTGCTTAGGTGCACGGACTGCCGGAGGAGGCTCCTAATTTATGACGAGGAGCAAGCCTTGTCAAATATTAGGCACATCCTCCAGCAACTCAGGATATCAAGACAAGCACCGGTGTTGAAAAATCTCCCCGTTTGTGTTTGCAGCACTGGTTTTGGTCCAATAGCTTCAACTGTTCGAAAAAGCTGGACTGAAGTGTAGTTATTACTTTAAAGGGAACCTGTCTAATTGAACATGGTATCTAAGCAGAAGACAGCATAGAGCAGAAGGAGTTGAGCAGATTGATATATAGGGGGGGGGGGGGGGGGGGGGGGGTCATTATCCCGTTCACGCCAGGTCTAAAATTGTGGGCGGGGAAGGGGATGGGCCAGAAAGGCCGTCTCATTTACCATTTTCTACGCCCGTTTCAGGGGTAGAAAAAAGGTCTAAATGTAAGACAGCTCGGAAGCAGTCGCCTCTTCATAACTTCGGTCCACCGCCAAGACCGGCATCTAAAATGCCGGTCTTAATAAATGACCCCCATAGTTTATGGGAAAAGATTCAGTAAAACTTGTATTTCACTCATTTAAATTCCTGCTCATTCTGGGCTTTGAAGTCCAGGAGTCGGTCCTATCAGTGACTGACAGCCTTCCCTCTATGACTGTGTATACAGAGAGAGCTGTCAATCACTGATAGGACCGCCTCCTGGACTTCAAAGAACAGAATGACCAGTGAAATACAAGTTTTATTAAATATTTCCACAGAAAACCCATACATAAATCTGCTCAGCTCCCCCTGCTGTGTAACATGCTGCCTGCAGATTGCACTGCATTTTTATGGTGACAGGTTCTCTTTAAATATGTTAAGTTGTAGGAAGTTAGTGACAATGTAATATAATTGCAATGTGTGGTTACAGAACTGTATAGAACAGACCTGGGCAAACTACGGCCCGCGGGCCGTATACGGCCCGGCGGACCTTTTAATCCGGCCCCCGGCATTTTTGTTGCCGCCGCCGCCGCCGGCCCTGTAACAGCACGGAGTCACTGTCCGGAGTGAGGAGGGGGCGGGGCCCGCGGCCGCTCTGCGCTCCGCTCTGCTGCCTGGCCTGCCTGTCTCTTTAACAGAGCAGACCAGTGGCTGCTGGAGCGTGATGCAGCTGCCGCACAGGCAGAAAGAGGAAGGAGGCGGAGCCCCAGCCAGCAGCCACAGCCAAAGCCAAGCAACTAACAGAACTTACAGGTATTTGGTGGGGGTGGGGGGGGCTCATATAGGACAGGGGGACAGTGTGTGCTTTCCTGCCTGCTACTACATCACCCCCCCCCCCCCCCAGGGATTGTGGGGGTCATTAAGGGTTGGACTTGCTGCTGATGTTGAGTGTGCCAGTGTGTGTGTGTCCGTCCCTGTGTGTGTGTGTCTGTCCCTTTGTGTGTGTGTGTGTGTGTGTCCGTCCCTGTGTGTGTGTCTGTCCCTTTGTGTGTGTGTGTCTATCCCTGTGTGTGTGTGTTTGTCCCTTTGTGTGTGTGTGTGTGTGTCCATCCCTGTGTGTGTGTGTTTGTCCCTTTGTGTGTGTGTCCCCGTCCCTGTGTGTGTCCGTCCGTGTGTGTCTGTCCCTTTGTGTGTGTCCGTCCCTTTGTGTGTGTGTGAGTGTGTCTGTCCCTTTGTGTGTGTCCCCGTCCCTGTGTGTATGTCTCTCCCTGTGTGTATCACCTTGCCCACAGTGTTCCTATGTCTTGACGCAGCTGCTTCAGAACGTTCTGTGCGGGGAAGAAGATGGAAGAGGAGGCAGCGCCAGCATGGAGTCCGTGCGATAGACACAGGGAGGCACACTAAGGACGAAGGTAACACTTCCACATGATCTACACTAGTGTTATCTGTGGTTTTACATAGGACTGCAGGTAACACTACTACATTATTTAGCACTAGTGTTATCTGTGGTTTTACATAGGACTGCAGGTAACACTACCACAAGGTTAGCTCACACAGGGCGCCTGAACACCTAAGGCCGGCCCTGGCTGCGCACCCCAGCGCCAAGGGATGACGTCACTGATGTAATATGCCTCTTATATGTGGAGAGCGGTGATGTCACAGATGTAATATATTACTTATAAGTGATATATTACATCAGTGACATCACCACTCTCCACACATAAGTAATATATTACATCAGTGACATCACTGCTGTCCACATATACCGGTAAGTAATACATTACATCAGTGACATCACCGCTCATCACATATATGTGGAGAGCGGTGATGTCACTGATGTAATATATCGCCTATATGTGGACAGCGGTGATGTCACTGATGTAATATAACATTATATGTGGAGAGCGGTGATGTCACTGATGTAAAATATCACTTATATGTGGAGAGCGGTGATGTCACTGATGTAATATAACATTCTATGTGGAGAGTGTTCATGTCACTGATGCAATACAGCGCTCCAGATGGCGACCAAAATGGTCGCCAATGCGCCTTAAAATTTGCAGATGGCGACAAGACTTGTCATAGGCTACAGGCCTGAGGTCTATTTGGTAGTGAAATCCCAGCGCAGGCAGGCATGATGATGTCATCACGCCCGCCTGTGCCAGGACGCGGTGATTTTATGCAGTATTGAGTTTAGCCTTTTGGCCCGGCCCTCCAAAATATTTTCAGTTTCTCATGTGGCCCCATCGAAAAAATAATTGCCCACCCCTGGTATAGAATGTTCCCCAAAACCACCACAGGATTACTATTTATCAGTTGCCTATTTTGTATGTATGGAATGTTAATGCGGTTTTTAATTAATTAATTAATTTATTTATTTAAAGCTTCTTCATTAAAAAATAAAAAATAAATAAATAAAGATTTTGACTATTTCAGCCTATCAGTTTGCCATTGTCATCTGCTATCCCACATTTAACTGTATGCCAATTTCCAACTGATCATTCGTCACTTTGCGCAGGCAGGTTCTATTTTCTTACATTTCTTTTTGCCCCTGATCCGTCAATAATAGCGGCCATGTTGATGGTCGCAATGCTGGCACCAAAGCCTTGATGCACAACTGACTGGCCACATTGTGGCGGGTCCTAACCTGAAAGGGACACTTCCATCAAAAGTTTTTATCATTATTGATAGCATGTATATGTTCTATATATTTTTTTTAGAAAAAACAGGGGGGTGGTTTCCTGGACATCATTTTTTTTTTAAATTACTCCATATATTCTTCTTTGTGACCTGGCTTTTTATCTCCTTTGTTTGAACTTTTAGCACAGCAAATAGTTTCGCTTAACTCTCTCAGTCAGACCAGCATTGCGGCCAGAGAGGGAAGGGACTCCATTAGAGTGTCACACATTATCCTAATCAATGCAATGCTCTTCTGTGGGCATTTTTATCTAGGCCTATCAAGGGAACAATTGACCTGGCATACTATTATCCTAATTCAACCTCTACTATTACCATGAGGATTACAATTCAGATAACATTTTCCCCTCACAGCCGCAGTAAGCTGGCAATGGTTTACCTATCTATGTAGGAGCTTTAATCATTTTTGTTGACTAGTACAGAAGGTTAATATTTTTTCATTTAATTTTCAGCTACCTTCAGCATTTTGGTATTCAGCTACCGAAATAAAAAAGCATTAAAAAAAATGTTTTCTATGGATTTTGAGTTTAAAAAAAAACAAAAACAAAAAGAAAAAAAACACGTTCTGAAGGAAGTGTCCCTTTAAGTATATGGCCAGTTTAAAGGGGTTATTCGGGAAAATATATTGATGACCTGTCCTCAGTATACGTCATCAGTATCACATTTGGGGGGGTCAGACACCCAGCCAATCAGCTGTTAGAACAGGCCAGGCGCTCTGTGAGTGTGGCGGCCTCTTCCTAGGCCAGTGATGTCACCACACATTGTTCATGTGGCCCTGTTGCAGCTCAACTCCATTCAAGTCAATTGGACTGAGTGCAATACCAAGCACATACACCATGTACGACACCTTGCTTGGAAAGCTGCTGGGAGCCCACCACTTTCAACAGAGCTCCAGGGAGTGCAGTGGATCCCAGAAAAAGCTGATTGGCAGGGGTGCTGGGACTTGGACCCCCACCAATATGGTAATGATGACCTCTCCAGTGGATAGGTCAGCATTACCATATTGGTGGGGGTCCATCATTATTTTAACCCGGATAACCCCTTTAAAGTCTAACCCTATTTTAGCAGCACTTGGAAGGTACAAGACCCTTGATGATGTCTTAGCGACCACTCAGCATTGCTCATCTGGAGATGATCTCACTCATTGACTTGACTCTAAAACAGAGATACGTAAAGCTTTTTGCCCTGATTTAAAAAAATGACAACTGGTGGGGAAAAAAAAAGAATAACTCAGCCTAGTGTAATTCAATTTGTCATTTGTTTGGTCATAGCACCTCTGTATTGCACATTGTGGCTCTTGTTGTAGGGGCCCAATTGTGACTTGCCCCACTGCATCCTATAACTACACCAGAGCTTAAAAAATTTCATTGTCAGTTGCACTTGAAGCATATAATGCTGCAAACATGTCAGTCTAAGGATGTCAGCTATGTAAAGAATCGTATACATGTGCACAATCCTCTCTTGAATGTTTGGTCTCTGTAAACTTTTACATACTGGAAAGTCATTCATACAGGCTACTAAATCTAATCTTGACTGTCTACATACAAGGCTCTTTTGTAGCTCCAAACACATAGCCCATCATTGAGTGGGCTCAGTTCCCATGAGTGGGCTAACCTTGTAATTAAGTTGCATAAGCTGCCAAGAAGAGAATTCACTGCTCCGAACAATGTAGCCACATTCAACCTAGGGTCGGCTAGTCCTCCTCCATCACCCAACGGTTATAGCCTATACTGAGGGAGTGTGCGCCATATGTAAAGTCAGCATGATTGCGCCACAATATACAGCTCACCAAAATCAATTTTGGAAAGCAAGCAGATAAGAAAAATGCCACTCCTAAATATTGCACGGAACCTCCAATAAAGCACTAAGATTGTAAAGCACAAAATACTGATGGCATACTGGCCTACTCAAACTCAGGGTAGGTATGCCAAAAAATAAAAAAAAAAGAACAATTCACCTGTTCCCAGAGGTGGAAGAAATGGAAATCATTGGTAATTCATTGGACTCCACCACAAACCTGACGGATAGTACCTACTGCCTACCAGCAGCTGGTGGACTCTACATCCCAGCCTGGAAATTGTTCCACCAGCAGCTGAGAAGCCTCAATTTATCTACCCATAACCATCTCATAGCTCACCCTCAGAGGTATAAGCTGCTGTCAGTTGGCACTCGTCTTTGACATGGCAGCCGTCAAGAAGGTGGCTGTACTGCTTCTTCAAGTCATCAAAAAGACAGACAGACTCTTGGGTATGAGGGAAGGGAAGAAGATTTTCATTAAGCAGCATCTGAACTTGGTACTCTTCCTCAGGGGACTCTGCCAAATCACAGTGGTACAGGACTAACACAAGGTTTGAAGCGTAAGGCACAATTCTGCCACTGCGAAACTTCTGGTCCACGTGTTTGGAGAAGTTGTCAGCGGTCAAAGGTTTCTCATCCTTAAACAGTCCCATCAGGGCCAATAATGGCAAGAGAGTCTCGGCATGCCCAAATTGCATAACAACGGGGGTGGAGATCTGCTTGGACCTGTAAGATATAAAATTATGAATCATTTTTTTGCATGGTAAACCTGTTCAATGGGATTCATTTCTGGTAGTGGCAGCACTATCCATGACAATGCTGGGAAAAGGGGGAAATTCTCTGTAAAGTCATTGAACTAGTCATTTGAATCATTCCCCAGGCTACACACTTAGGGCTCATGCACACGACTGCGCAGTGTTTTGCACTCTGCAAATTGTAAAACGGAGCGGGTTGCCCATAATAGAAATGCTATTCTTGTCTGCAAAACAGACAAGAATAGGGCATGTTCTAATTTTTTTGCGGCCCCACAGAACGGAGTGCTGTCTGCATTTTTTGTGGCCCCATTCAAGTGAATGGGTCTGCATCCGAGATGCAAAAAATGCGACTCAGATGCAGAACCAAATAGCGTTTGTCAGACCTTAGCAGAGAGGCATAGGCAGAAGAGCTATGTCTTATGTGAGCTCCTAATTATAGATGGAGCCGGTCAGCACACGATCCTTATATGCGTTGAAGCTGGAAAGGAGAAATCTCCAGTAACACAGCATATAGAAATCCCAGCAGACGCAAGGTATATCATAAGGTATACACTCTTAGAAACGCGTTTCGGCCCGCCGAGCCTTAATCAACTAATACAGAGATATGATTCACACCGTCTTAAAGGGGTTATCCAAGTCTATAAAATGCTCACCCATATGCCCGATCCCTCACAATGAATATACTTACCCGGCTCCCCGCTCTCTGTGGCGCTCCTGGTCTTCGCACCGCCGTTTCTCCCCGTGCGCAGATGAAAACATCCGGTGTCGGGGGGGGAGCAATCAATGGCAGGCTGTGAAGGGGGTGGGGAGCCTCCCTAGCGTCAGCTGCAATGCTAGGGAGGTTCGTCCTCGTCTGCCATTGGCTGCACCCCCCCACAACGGATGTTTTTATCCACGGACTGGGAGAAGCAGCAGTGGCAGTGCGGGGACTAGGAGCGGCGCAGGGAGTGGGGAGCCAGGTAAGTATATTCATTGTGAGGGGCATTTTATAGTCTTGGATAACCCCTTTAAATCCAAGTTGCAATAGCCATGTGGTTTGACGTCGGACGCCCAAACTGGGCGGTATTTTTAAAACGGACAAAAAGACTGTTACAATCGGAGCCACATTTGTAAGCAAAAATAACAATACATTGAATCACATCAGACCTCAAAGAAAAGGAAAATGTATCTCATAAAGATTAAAAAGGATACTGCAATCATGCAATGAGTCCATTATCGCGTAAAACCTGCAGATAAGGCGGTATCCTTGGTTATTATGGATCAATTTAAGAATAGTGGATGTGTTTTATCACTATGTGGACTTGGGAGTCATTGATGAGAAAATGCGTGACTTTCTTATAAACCAGTCACCGGTAACCCCGGTATTTTATGAACTCCCAAAAGTACACAAGAGTCTTGTAGACCCCTCCAGAACGCCCGATTGTGACATCCGTAAACGCCATATTGTCTCCTTTGGCCATGGTTTTGGAGAAAGTTCTGACACCTTTAGTTAAAAAAAACACAACTTTTCTTTTGGACATGTCACACTTAAAAAGCATAAGCCTTTGAAACACCTTGTGTCTTCTGGGATTTCTCTACGTTATGTGAGCTCCTGTCCCGCGGCTGCTCACTCTGCTCTGCTAACAGCATGCACAGATGCCCTTTCACTGGTAACACATTATAAAAAATAAAGCATATTAGAAAAATTTATTTTATGGCATTTACAACAGTTTTTAATACAGGGGCACATTTATTAAGACCGGCATTTTAGATGCCAATCCTAATAAGGCCCTGCGCTGGATCCGCCACAGTTATGAAGAGGCGCCGTCCTCTATATAACTTTAGCGCATCCACTGCCGTTTCTAAATGTAAGACAGCTTCTGCGCCTACTTTTTAAGACCTGGTGTGAGCGGGAAGAAGTCGCGCGAAGGACCTTCTCAGTGCAATCTGTGCCAGAGTTATGCCTAATTTAGGCGTATTTCTGTTTCATAAATGACCCCCAAAGTACATATAAAGCTGTAGGTACACTTTAAAAGGGCATCTCTCAGCAGGACCAACCCTATTAAAACAGCCATAATGTTTGGCAGGACTGAACCTGCTGATTAAAACCATGCCTTTCTTCCCCTGATCCGTTGCTGTATTTAGGAGAAATAAGGGAAATTTTAAATTATGCAAATTAGGGCTAAAGTGCACCTAACCAACTCTGTGCACAATATCTCCTCCTCCCTGCTTCCATGGACACTCTCCCCTCCACTTGATCAATAGAGTCAGAAATCCAGGTTGAAAAATAAAACAGCTACAAAAATATAAAAAAAATTCTAAATCACCCCCCCTTCCCAAATTTACATATATAACAAACAATAAAAACATAAAAGGAGTTATCCAGAAATATATAATGATGCTTTTCTCAGGAAAGGTCATCATTATCAGATCAGCTGTTACGGGGAGCTACCGCTTTCCTAGGAGCTCCAGTGAGCTCAGCAGACTCCCAAGCATCTCTCCCAAGCACAGTGCCGTACATTGTTTAGTGGCTGTCCTTGGTATTGCAGCTCAGCCCCATTCACTTCAATGGGGCTGAGCTGCACCTAGGCCATGTGACCAATCTAGGGTGACATCACATGGCCTAGGAAGACTCACTGAGCACCTGACCTCCTCTAACAGCTGACTGGTGAGGGTCCAGAGTGTCAGACCCCCCAATCTGATATTGATGACCTATGCTGAGGATAGGTTATCAATATTTATTACCGGATAACCCCTTTACGACATTTGCGTATCTGTTTGAGAGGGCTAAAACCCGTAAGCGCGCACCTCCGAGGTAGGAATGCTTTCGTAGAGATTGGGGAAAGCGCTCTATGCATGTAATAAGTCAGAGCCTGTACTAGGCTTCCAGGCTCATTATTTGTATATTACAGATCAGGTGGCAGCACTGAACTGTAATATACCTCTTTCTATATAGAATAATGGAGCAAATTCCATTATTCTATACAAATTGCAATCTGATGATTGCAAGTTGGAGACCCCTTGGGGTTCTAACGAAAAGTAGGAAGAAAAATAAATAAATAAATAAAAAATAAAAAAAATTATATATATATATATATATATATATATATATATATATATATATATATATATATATATAAATAAATAATCAATAAAATTCAAATCACCCCTCTTTCCCCAAAATAAAAAAAAAATATCATGGATATCGCCGCATGTAAAAACGACCGTATTATTAAAATATAAAAAAAAATACGGTGAATGACATAAAAAAAAACAGCAAAGCAGCCTTTTTTTCGTTATCACTTTACCTTCCCAAATTTTTTTTATAAAAAGTGATCAAAGTGTCATGCACATCCCACATTGGTATTATCATAAACTACAGATTGTCCTGCAAAATATGAGCCCTCACACATCTCCATAGACATAACTGCAACAAAGTTATGGCGATGAAAAGAAAACATTTTATTCGAAAGTTTATTTTTTTTCAATATTAAGACGCAAGAAAAACTGTGCATGTGGTATCGCCAGATTCGTACTGACCTGGAGAATAAAGAGCACCAGTCAGTTTTACTGCATAATGAATTCTGCCCCATTTGCAATTTGTTTATCTGCTTCCCACTAAATTGTGCCATAATGGTGCAATTAGAAAGTACAACTTGTTCCGCAAAAAACAAGCCCTTATATGGCTATGTGAATGGAAAAATAGTTATGGCTCTGGAAAGGCAGGGAGCGAAAAATTAAGATGCAAAAATGGAAAATCAGGAGGGCTCAAACATCACAGATATCGCCACGTCTAAAAATGTCCAAACTATAAAAATATGTTCGTATGCGGTAAATACTGTAATGGAAAAAAAACAAAACAAAAAAAAAAACGCAATTTGTCATTTGTTGGTCACCTCACAAAACAGTAAATAAAAAAAAAAAGTGATCAGAAAGTTGTATGTAACCCAAAATGGTAATGAATAAAAACTACAGCGCCCCCCACAGAAAACAAGCCCTCACACAGCTCTGTAGATGGAAATATAAGAGTTATGGGGGTCAGAATATGACGATGCAAAGCAAATGCTTATTTCTTCATTTTTTTTTTTAAGTAGTAAAGCATAATACATAAAGTGGTATCGCCATAATTACACTGACTTACAGAATAAGACCATCATGTCCCTTTAAGTGCACAGTGAATGGTGTAAAAACAAATCCTCAAAAAACAAGGCAGAATTATTGTTTTTTTGTTTTTCAATTTCATCGCGCAAATAATTTTTTTCCATTTTCTAATACAGGATTTGTTAAATTAAATGGTGACAAAAAATACAACTTTCCCTGCATAAAATGACCCGTCATATGGCTACATGAACAGAGAATTTAAAAAGTTGTGGGTCTTGGAGAGGAAATAAATGAAAACACACCAAAAAAACAAAAATTGTCCCAGTGCTTAAAGAAGAACTCCCGCAAAAAATTTATTCTCTCACCCGTTAGAAAGGTACATGATGTAATCTGTAGTGAATGTGAAGTCTGTATCTGTGAGTTATCCCCTCCCTTCTGCTTCTCAGCTATGTCATGTGACCAGCAATCAGACTTTCCAAATAAGGCTACTTTCACACTGGCGGCAGAGTGATCCGGCAAGCAGTTCCGTCGCAGGAACTGCCTGCTGGATCCGGCAAAACATATGCCAACTGAGGCCTCTTTCACACTTGCGTTGTCCGGATCCGGCGTGTACTCCACTTGCCGGAATTACACTCCGGATCCGGAAAAACGCAAGTGTACTGAAAGCATTTGAAGACGGAACCGTCTTCCAAATGCGTTCAGTGTTACTATGGCAGCCAGGACGCTATTAAAGTCCTGGTTGCCATAGTAGGAGCGGGGAGCGGGGGAGCGGTATACTTACAGTCCGTGCGGCTCCCGGGGCGCTCCAGAATGACGTCAGAGCGCCCCATGCGCATGGATGACGTGATCCATGTGATCACATGATCCATGCGCTTGGGGCGCCCTGACGTCACTCTGGAGCGCCCGGGGAGCCGCACGGATGGTAAGTATACTGCTCCCCCGCTCCCCGCTACACTTTACCATGGCTGCCAGGACTTTAGCGTCCCGGCAGCCATGGTAACCACTCTGAAAAAGCTAAATGTCGGCTCCGGCAATGCGCCGAAACGACGTTTAGCTTAAGGCCGGATCCGGATCAATGCCTTTCAATGGGCATTAATTCCGGATCCGGCCTTGCGGCAAGTGTTCCGGATTTTTGGCCGGAGCAAAAAGCGCAGCATGCTGCGGTATTTTCTCCGGCCAAAAAACGTTCCGTTCCGGAACTGAAGACATCCTGATGCATCCTGAACGGATTTCTCTCCATTCAGAATGCACTAGGATAATCCTGATCAGGATTCTTCCGGCATAGAGCCCCGACGACGGAACTCTATGCCGGAAGACAAGAACGCAAGTGTGAAAGAGCCCTGATGGCATTAGTAAGACTGATCAGGATCCTGATCAGTCTTAAAAATGCCTGATCAGTCAGAAAAATGCATTGAAATGCCGGATCCGTCTTTCCGGTGTCATCTGGCAAAACGGATCCGGCATTTATTTTCTTCACCTTTTTTTCGGTCTGCGCATGCGCAGACCGGAAGGACGGATCTGGCACTAATACATTCCTATGGAAAAAAAATGCTTTTTTCGCAGGAGATAAAACCGTAGCATGCTGCGGTTTTATCTTTTGCCTGATCAGTCAAAATGACTGAACTGAAGACATCCTGAACAGATTACTCTCCATTCAGAATGCATGGGGATATACCTGATCAGTTCTTTTCCGGCATTGAGCCCTTTTGACGGAACTCAGTGCCGGAAAAGAAAAAAGCTAGTGTGAAAGTACCCTAACACAGCATCTTAGGTGTGGACAGGAAGTCAGTTTCTCTATGTATTCCTATGGGAGCTACGGTCTCATAGGAATGAATAGAGAAGTAACTTCTTGTCCTGTGTCAGTTGGACACCGCTGAGGATCAGAAGGGAGGTTATAACTCACAAATACAGTCACTAATAAGAAGATTACATTCACTACAGAATACATCATGCGCCTTTCTAACAGGTCAGAGAGTTCTTCTTAAAATTCCTTATTTTCTATGACGGCAAAAATAACCTTTGTATTCATTATAAAGATTATGCGAGTCTCACTATTTATGGATATGATTAGCACTGTTCCTTTTTACAGCTGATCATGCCACCAATCAATACGAAGAAACGTCAATAAATCATTAGAAATTAATCTTTTTTTCCCCCTGGAATTATGCAGATGAGGTGATTTTTGTGTGAGTGTTCAACTACATTCACTACTATTTACTCACCTTCAGGAGAAGAACAAGTCAAACAAAAGGATAGACTATGTATACTTGTCACTGCCTGCCCTGTGAGAGATCTGAGAAGATCGGATAGACTTGCAGCACGTGAGTCTATCTGACAGGTCTTTCTGTGTTTCCCTTCTGTTTGTTGTTGTGGGCAGGATCCCACCTCTCCACAGGTTCTGCTCGTTAGCTGTTTAACCCCTTCAACCCTGGGCCTGTTTTCACCTTCCTGCCCAGGCCATTTTTTTAAAATCTGACATGTGTGACTTTATGTGGTAATAACTTTAAAACGCGTTTACTTATACAGGCCATTCTGAGATTGTTTTCTCGTCACATATCGTACTTCATGACACTGGTGAAATGGAGTCCAAAAAAATTATTTTTTATTTATAGAAAAAATAAATACCAAATTTACCCAAGATTTAGAAAAATTTGCAAATTTCAATTTCTCAACTAAGATAAGATAAGATGCCTTTATTGTCACTGTACAATACAATGTAATACAATGTACAATACAATGAAATTGTTTGGAGCAATCCTAGATGCCATGGACAGAGGAACAAGAACTGACATTTAAACTAAAGCATTACACTAGAAAAAACAAACAAACATTGCACTAGAAAGCATTACTATTCACAGTTCACAGCATATATATATATAGCAAGAGCAAAGTAGGAAGTGCTTATGAGTATATATACACACTGATCAGACACCACTGCAGACAAGAGATCATCATGGGTTCACGAATGCAGCAGTCACTTTCAGTCTGTGGTAGTTTCTATCCTTGGAAGGGGCAATAGTCTCTGAGCATTTAGGAGACTGATTGCTTTGGGGGTAAAAGCTGTTCTTCAGCCTAGTGGTGCGGGCATGTAGGGCTCTAAGACGCCTACCAGAGGGTAGGGGAATGAAAAGGCTGATTACTGATTGAAAAGGTAATTACTTTACATTCCCCATATGTCTACTTCATGTTTGGATTATTTTGAAAATGACATTTTATATTTTTGGGACGTTCGAAGGCTTAGAAGTTTAGAAGCAAATCTTAACATTTTTAACAATATTTCCAAAACCCAAATTTTTCAGGATCAGTTTAGTTATGAAGTCACTTTCTGGGGCTTACATATTAGAAACCACCCATAAATCACCGCATTTTAGAAACTACACCCTCAAGGTATTCAAAACTGATTTTTACAAACTTTGTTAACCCTTTAGGTGTTCCACAAGAGTGAATGGCAAATGGAGATGAAATTTCAGAATTTCACTTTTTTGGCAGATTTTTCATTTTAATCCATTTGTTCCAGTAGCAAAGCAAGAGTTAACAGCCAAACAAAACTCAAAATCTATTACCCTGAATCTGGGGTTTACAGAAACACCCCATGTGTGCTCAAAAACTAATGTATGTTCGCACAGCAGGCTTCATAGTGGAAGGAGCATCATATGGCTTTTGGAGAGTGGATTTAGCTGGAATGGAAATTGGGAGCTATGTCGCATGTGAAGACACTCTGAGGTAGCCCTACAGTGGAAACCCCTCAAAAAGTCACCCCATTCTGGAAACTACACCCCTCAAGGAATATTTCAAGGTGTGTAGTGAGCACTTTGACCCATCGGGCGTTTCACAGAATTAGGAAACGCTTGGCTATGAAAAATTAAAAATATTTTCCATAAAAAGTTGCTTTACACCCACATTTTTCACTTTCACAAGGGGTAACAGGACACAATGCACCCAACATTTTGTTCCCCATTTCCCCCCGAATTCGCCAACACCCAATATGTGCTCATAAAATGATGTATGGGTGCATGGCAGGGTCCAAAAGGGAAGTAGCGCCATAGGGCTTTTGTCGCATATAAAGACATTCTGAGGTACCCCTAGAGTGGAAATCCCCAAAAAGTGACCCCATTCCAGAAACAACACCCCTCAAGGAATATTTCAAGGTGTGTAGTGAGCACTTAGACCCATCGGGCATTTCACAGAATTAGGAAACGCTTGGCTGTGAAAAGAAAAAAAGGGGTAGCAGGACAAAATGCACCCCACATTTTGTTCCCCATTTCCCCCGAATACGCCAACACCCAATATGTGCTCATAAAATGATGTATGGGTGCATGGCAGGGTTCTAAAGTCAAACAGCTAAATATGGATTTTGCTGACCTGAATTGGCAGACATGGATTTTAGCTGCCATGTCACATTTAAAAAATTTCCAGAGGTCCCCAGAAATGAAAAATCCCAAAAAGTGACCCCATTTCGGAAAGAGCACCCCCGTACGAACATTTTAAGTGGTGGAAAGGGTACTTTTTACCAAACGGGTATCTCACAGAAGGCAGAATTACTTGAGACAAGCATTTCATAGCACACATTTGTAAAAATTACTAGCAGACCCCAATTTTTTACTTTCACAAGGGGTTAAAGGAGAAAATGCACCCCAGTATATGTTCCCCATTTTGCAAACACCCCATATGTGCTCGTAGCAGGTTGCACAGGCGCACAGCAGGTCGCTACAGGCAAAGTGCAAAATATGATTTTTGCAGGCCTGAATTGGCAGACATGGATTTTAGCTGCCATGTCGCATTTAAAAAATTTCCAGAGGTCCCCAGAAATGAAAAACCCCAAGAAGTGACCCCATTTTGGAAAGAGCACCCCCCTATGGACATTTTAAGTTGTGGAAAGGGTACTTTTTACCAAACAGGTGTCTCACAGAAGGCAGAAATACTAGAGAGGATTTCAAAGCACATATTTGTAAAAATGAAAAAGTACTAGCAGACCCCAATTTTTCACTTTCACAAGGGGTTAAAGGAGAAAATGCACCCCAGTATATGTTCCCTATTTTCTCCCCATTTTGCAAACACCCCATATGTGCTTGTAGCCTGCTGTATTGGCGCACAGCAGGCCGCTACAGGCAAAGTACAATTTGCAGGCCTGAATTGGCAGACATGGATTTTAGCTGCCATGTCGCATTTAAAAAATTTCCAGGTCCCCCCAGAAATGAAAACCCCCAAAAAGTTACCCCATTTTGGAAAGACCACCCCCGTACGGACATTTTAAGTGGTGGAAAGGGTACTTTTTACCAAACAGGTGTCTCAAAGAATAGATTATGTAGTGGTTGTTGGAAAGTGGGTATGCAAGTGAGGTGGACTAAATCAGAGATATGGAAATATTACAGGGAGCAAAAAGGATGAAATTAAAAATCCATGAATGAGTGGTAGGTTCGGAAGCATTCTTTCATGCAGAGGCCAGGTTTATCAGGGAAGGTGTCGCACTGATAAATGGTGTCCTTTCGTATTCCCCTTTTGTAACAAACCCAACATCTTTTTTGGGTCTTTCCCCTCTTTGCTGTTTGTGGGACTTCACCAGGGAAATGTTGTCCTGGTACAACACGGGCACCATGACCTCCTGAAGTACTCGGGCCCTCCCCTTCCTGACTTTGGAAAATTAGGGGCTTGGTTACCACCTCTTGGAACTGAAAAGTTCCTGTCTGGCCTGTAGTTCTATGTAAAATGTATGCATTGTACATTGCCATCTGTACAATGTATACGGCAAGCTTTTTGTACCACAACTTAGTTTTACGCATGGCACTGTAGGGCTCCAGAACTTGATCGGACAGATCAACCCCTCCTATGTGCCTGTTGTAATCAAGGATGCAGTCAGGCTTGTTGACAGGGGTAGTGGTACCTCACACTTGGGCAGGAGAACTGGTGTTTGTGTGAATGGTGGTTAGTACAAGGACATCCCTCTTGTCCTTGTACTTAACCGCCAGCATGTTCTCATGGAGGAGAGCCTTACTGTCGCCTTTTCGGAGTAGTTGCCCTACCAGGGATCTAGGGAGCCCTCTCAGATTTTTTCGCACTGTGCCGCAAGCCACAGTACCTCAGGCTTTTAGGGACATGAATAGGGGTATGCTGGTGTAATAGTTATCTACATAGAGGTGATAACCATTATCCAGCAGTGGGTGCAGTAAGTCCCACACAATCTTGCCAGTAACTCCTAGGATGGGGGGCATTCAGGTGGTTGTATCCGGGAATCTTTCCCCTCATAAACCTGGAACCTGTAGGTGTACCCAGAGGTACTCTCGCACATCTTGTACATTTTTATTCCGTACCGTGCCCGCTTGCTGGGCAGGTACGGGCGAAATTTAACCCTTCCTTTAAAATGTACAAGGGACTCGTCTATGCTAATTTATTTTGCTGGGGTGAATACCTCTGTAAATTTAGAGTTGAGGTGCTCCAGAAGGGGTCTTATTTTGAATAGACGGTCAATATTTGGGTCATTTTGGGGGGGGGGGGGGGGGGGGAAGGGGCACTGTGCATTATCATTGTAATGTAGGAATTTCAAAAGGGATTGAAACCTTGAGCGGGACATGGTCATATTGTAAATTGGAGTGTTGTACAAGACATCTGAACTCCAATATTGTCTCATTTCATATATTTTTTTTTTTTTAAAAGGCCCATATGCAGCAACAGCCCCCAAAACTTCATACTGTCTGCTGCATTTACAGGGGTCCAACCTAGGGGTCTAGCATATGAGGATGTTGGGTTTTGAGAAATACACTGCTGGGCTTACAAATTTGTTTGGGTCACGATCAAATTTATGAGATTGTCAGAGAAATAGATTTTGAAAAAATCTATTTCTGTGAAGCCCGTGCAGTCAATCTGGATTCCAGAGTTTCCCACAAACTCTGGAATTTGGGGCTTCATAATCCTCCAGCAGTGTGGACCATAGGGGATCACTGGGGGGGGGGGGGGGGGGGGAGTTAGGGGGGGCTACTTCATCTCTCCTGGGGCGTCTCCTTGAGGGTCCCTCATCACCGGATGACAATGATGATGAAGGAGTTGAGAAGTAGAGGAATGTGGCATCCTCTTTTCCCTCACTTGCAGACTCCGTTTCAGAGGCAAGGATGGCGTATGCCACTTTAGCGGAGTACATTCTCTGGGATGAATTGGACATTTTTATTTTTATTGGTGTGTGTAAAGTGAAAAGTGTCAGGGGGGTGTATGTGGTGATTTAATACGTGAGGGGACTTGTAATGAATGAATTAAAATAAAATTTATGAGAAAGAAAAAAAGAGAAAGAAAGAAAAGAGATAAGTGAAAGAATTAGATAAAAATTTAGAAAAAAAGGCTCCAAATTTTTTTTTTTTAAAAAGGCACTAAACCTGAGCAGATGCAGTCAGTAAATTACAGTACTGACCGGCGCTCAGTAGGTGCAGGACCCACGCACACAGACCCAGTGTGTGGGTTCAAAAATCTAAACTAGTACTAACTAAAATATCTATCTATCTATCTAAAGAAGAAAAGAAAAAAGCAGCACACATCAAACGCAGGTGCAAGTCCTTATAGGGGCCTGTGACCAAGGTCCCAAGTACATATAGAAGAAAAAAGGCAGCACTCCAGATTAGTGAAAAAAAGTGGATGGTTTATAGAGTTTACAAACTATGGTACAAAAATGTGAATTTCCGCATTTTGAAGCAGCTCTGACTTTCTGAGCACCTGTCATGTTTCTTGAGGTGCTAGAATGCCAGGATAGTACAAATACCCCCCAAATGACTCCATTTTAGAAAGAAGACACCCCAAAGTATTCACGGAGGGGCATGGTGAGTTTATGTATGATTTAATGTTTTTTCACAAGTTAGCGGAAAATTACACTTTGAGGAAAAAAATAAAATAATAAAGTTTCCATTTCTGCTAACTTCTGGCAAAAAAAAAAAATCTCCCACGAACTCACTATGCCCCTCAGTGAATACCTTGGGGTGTCTACTTTCCGAAATGGGGTCATTTGTGGGGTGTGTTTACTGTTCTGGCATTTTGGGCGGGGCTAAATTGTGAGCAACCCTGTAAAGCCTAAAAGTACTCATTGGAATTTGGGCCCCTTTGCGCACCTAGGCTGCAAAAAAGTGTCACACATGTATTATCGCCTTACTCAGGAGAAGTAGGGCAATGTGTTTTGGGGTGTATTTTTACATATACCCATACTGTGTGAGGTACACCCCAAAACACATTGCCCTACTTCTCCTGAGTACGTGTCACGAGGGTGTCAAGAGCCACGCCTGACTCCATTATACCCGGGGTCAGGAAGTCGCAGCGGGTGGCTGCGCGCTCTATGTCTAAAAACAGTGCTGTTTATTAATGGTAGCTTTCTGGGTTTGCCTTGCAATCCTTTTTGGCTCACTCATGGATCCGTAGCTTCTCCTCCTCAGCTGTTTCTTGTCCAGCAATCCCAACCTCCTTATATTCCCATCTCTCACTTCTCTGGTTGCCAGATATAGAGCTTCCTAGATATGTCTCAAGGTTTTGGTTGGTACGCTCAGTCTGTCCATTCGAAACAACATCGGAAGGGACCCCGTGAAGCTTCACAATTTCACTGATGAATACCTGAGCAAGAGTCTTAGCATTAGGTAGTAGTGGACAGGTTTAGCAAAATGGTACACTTCATTGCGTTACCCGCACTACCTAATGCTAAGACTCTTGCTCAGGTATTCATCAGTGAAATCGTGAAGCTTCACGGGGTCCCTTCCGATGTTGTTTCGGATCGGGGAACCCAGTTTATTTCTAAATTTTGGAAAGCTTTTTGTTCCCGTTTGGGGGTACACTTGTCCTTTTCCTCAGCTTTCCGTCCTCAGTCGAATGGACAGACTGAGCGTACCAACCAAAACCTTGAGACATATCTAGGAAGCTCTATATCTGGCAACCAGAGAAGTGAGAGACGGGAATATAAGGAGGTTGGGATTGCTGGACAAGAAACAGCTGAGGAGGAGAAGCTACGGATCCCTGAGTGAGCCAAAAAGGATTGCAAGGCAAACCCAGAAAGCTACCATTAATAAACAGCACTGTTTTTAGACATAGAGCGCGCAGCCACCCACTGCGACTTCCTGACCCCGGGTATAACGGAGTCAGGCGTGGCTCTTGACACCCTCGTGACAGTACGGCGATACCACATGTGTGACACTTTTTTGCAGCCTAGGTGCGCAAAGGGGCCCTGTGAAATCCAGTACTTTTAGGATTTCACAGGGCACTTCTCACGCTTTAGGGCCCCTAAAATGCCAGGGCAGTATAAATACCCCACAAGTGACCCCATTTTAGAAAGAAGACACCCCAAGGTATTCCGTGAGGGGTATGGTGAGTTCATGTAAAAAAAAAAAAATTTGTCACAAGTTAGTGGAATATGAGACTTTGTAAGAAAAAATAAATTCCGCTAACTTGTGACAAAAAAAAAAAATCTTCTATGAACTCGCCATGCCCCTCACAGAATACCTTGGGGTGTCTTCTTTCCAAAATGGGGTCACTTGTGGGGTATTTATACTGCCCTGGCATTTTAGGGGCCCTAAAGCATGAGAAGTAGTTTGGAATCCAAATGCGTAAAAATGCCCTGTGAAATCCTAAAAGTACTCTTCAGCGGAATACCCCTTTTTTGACATTTTGGGCTAACTAAATTTAGGGGGTATTCCTCTGAGACTACCCAGGAAAAAGAGCACACCTGCCTAGTAAAAAGGAGTGCTTGCGAAGTAAAGCTGCAATCGCTAATAAAGATCCAAAAAGCTCAAAAGTGATCTTTATAGCGCCGCAGCGATTTTTACGGTGTTTTTGCAGTGATCAGAAAAAAAATATTTCTGTCACTGCGGTGGGGCGGACTGAACGCAAGTGTGGGCACAAGATCAGGCCTGATCGGGCAAACACTGCGTTTTTTGTAGAGCCTAAGGTGACCCTAATGTACTGATATAGATCTGATTGCGATCAGTCTTGATCACTTACAGATACTATATAGTACTAGTGCTAATTAGCGACAGCGATGACGCTAATCAGCGACTAATCGGTGACTGCAGTGCGGTGGGCGCTAACTACCTAACAAGTAGCTAACTAACTGGCGGTGATAAGGGACCCTTAGGCCCCATTCACACGTCCGCAATTCTGTTCCGCATTTTGCGGAACGGAATTGCGGACCCATTCATTTCTATGGGGACAGACTTTGTCCCGCTCGGATCCGGAATTGCGGATCTGCACTTCCGGGTCCGCACTTCCGTTCCGCAAAAATATAGAACATGTCCTATTCTTGTCCGCAATTGCGGACAAGAAAAGGCATTTTCTATATAGCTATGGCAATTTGCGGATCCGCAAAATGCGGAAAGCACATTGCCAGTGTCCGTGTTTTGTGGATCCGCAAAACACATACGGACGTCTGAATGGAGCCTTACAGGGGGGTGATCAATGACGGGGGTGATCAGGGAGTCTATATGGGGTGATCAGGGGTTAATAAGGGGTTAATAAGCGACAGGGGGGGGTGTGTGTAGTGTAGTGTAGTGTGGTGCTTCTTACAGAGCTGCCTGTGTCCTCTGGTGGTTGATCCAAGCAAAAGGGACCACCAGAGGACCAGGTAGCAGGTATATCAGTCGCTGTTAACAAAACAGCGTCTAATATTCCTTTCTGATGCGATTTTTTTTTTAAACATCTACAGCCTGCCAGCGAATGATCAGTGCTGGCAGGCTGTAGTTTAACTTCAGAAATCTTGGGTCTCACGAGATGACGCCAATAGGCGTAGCTGAGACCTGAGAGCGCTGCTGCCCGGACGCCTATCGGCGTTACAGTGGCGGCAAGCGGTTAAAGGGTAGAGTCCTGACCAAGTTTTCACTCCCAGTAGAATAGGAGATAATCCCAACTGGGCCCCCTTTTACCCTGGGCCCCATAGCAGTCGCATGGTCTGCCACTATGGTAGTTAGTAACGCTTCTGGCTCTTAGCAAGCTCTGCCTCTGATGCCATCCCGTTGACTGCAGAGGAGATGCTTGCTTAATTATTTTCCAAGTCATGTCTCAAGGCCTATTTAAAAGATCGAACATTGAACATAGGATAGCTGCCTTACATCTGGTGGCATCAGAAGCAGAGCTTGTTAACAGCTCTTTTGCATACCCTCTTCCCGGAATTCCAGAGGAGCGATTAAGGCGCTCTTCAAAAGGAGATATAGTATCCCCCCTGAATTGTGGGAAAGAGACAATACAGTAATTGCTTGATGGAGGGAGGAAGCTGCGCTATGATAGAGGAAAGTTAGGGAGGCAGTGCCGTAATTGGTGGTTCACTGCTGTGACTGCTGGTGGGCAGGAAAATAACAGTCCTGTTTTAACTATTGGAGGAGGATCTGTTTGCACTGCTGGGGTATAATGGAAGGAGAATATGCTGTGAATGCTAGAGAGGAGGAGGGCAGACACATTTTTATGAAATGGAAGCTGTTTTGAAAATACAGTACAGGGGGTACAGTACATGTTAGGCCATTCATACATCATGGTTATGCACGCTTACCCGAAACAGGTCTGTAAGGGTGGGTTCACACATTATGTTTTATACCTCCGTTTGACGTATATGTTACAAAAAAAGGATACAATAACGCAGCACACCATATTGTATCCTGCACAGTCCAGTAAAAAAAAAATGTATATTTTTGTATTTTATTTTTTTACAATGGAACTCTACGGTGAACATATGCCTCTGTGTGGCATCAGTCTGAGGCATCCATTTAATGTATACGTTTTTTGTATACATTAAAAGCATGGGAAAACGTGACGTGAACCCACCCTTAAGATGTGCTCTACACTATTTCTGTATATCGTACGCCCTACCTTTCATACTTTATAGTGTCAGTTTTCCCTGAACTCATGTCCAGAGTGGGCAGAGTCTAGCTGCCATACACAGGACATATGGAGAAGAGGAGATTCTGCTGTAACCTGATCTCTCAGTGAAACTGGTAACCTGGTTTCATCGCTGCCTCTCTAAAGACAGGTGGATAAAGAAGGAATGAACAGTCCACCAGGGGGAGGAGAGGAGGTGATTGATACGTGGTGAAAGAGGCATTTCTGTGATATTACAGAGTTTCTTATCATTTGTACTGACTTATCAAAATAAATTGAAGAGACAGTTATTCTTTAAACATGCTAGGAATTATGTGAGAGTCGGTCTGCCTGCTTTAAATGTGACTTTTCTATGTCGTAGCTTACAGTGCAGCATCTTTAGCACCCCTCAGGTTGTATTCCTTTCTCACCTGGGGATAGTATTGTCACGGCAAGTGGGGATAAGAGGAACACCAAGTAAACAGACTAGGCCCCAAAGCTAGGGAGGAGGAAATGGTAACCTCCTAACAATCCCTGAGCCTCTCCCTGACTGCTAACGGTATGAACAAGTCCTGATGGTGAACGAACTCGTACGCTTGAACCTAAGCCCTGCTGACACTGAAGCAATCCCTAACTTAGGGAGCGGGGAATGAGACAGACAGTACCTTCCACCATGAAGGGACCAGCGTCTCCCTGAGACCTAGAAGCAACCTACGCACAAAGGGGAGAACAGGAGGACTTAGCTTGAGACGAGCAGGAAGTAGAGGATCCAAAAACAACCTGGATAGAACTCCAGAAGGAAAATATCAACCGCAAAGTCAGCAGTAAGAGGTGTACTTAAATAGAGCCTTTTAACCCCTTCCCGACACATGACGTACTAGTACGTCATAAAAGTCGGTGACTTACCGCATCGTGACATAATAGTACATCGTGGATAACTCCGGTCACCGCGGCGAATCGCGCGGTGACCAGAGTAAGCTGACTGCACTAATCGGCAGTCAGCCATCTTAGATGAAGGTGAGGAGGAGTTTTTCCGCCCCCCTGCAGCCCCGATCGCTGCGATTGGCTGGCTAGTGAAGACCAGCCCATCGCAGCACCGGCAATGAATGGAGTTGCAGGGGGGCTCGGCTAGAGGTGGGAGGGGGCTGATGACATCAGCCCATGTCTCCTCCTAGGGTCAGGGAGGGGACACCAGACACAGTTGTCCCTTCCCAGCGCTGCGATTAGCTGGAGCAATGCTCCAGCCTATGGCAGTGCTATACTACAATTATCCAATCTGTGGTGCTGCTGGTGGCTGGGACGGAGGTGATTGGGCTGATTACATCAGTCCATGTCACCTCTGAGGTCAGGGAGGGGACACCAAACACAGGTGCCCCTTCCCAGCGCTGCGATTGGCTAGAACAACGCTCCAGTCAATGGCAGCGCTATGCAGCAGAAAGAACCGTTGGTGCCTCTCTGCAGGCAGCCATTCTAGCTTGGTGACTGCTTGCAGAGAGGACCTGTGCTGCTCGTTGTCGGCTGGGACTTGTGGTACTACCACATAAATCAGTGCTTTCCATTCAGTGCTTTGAAGAAGAAGAAGCAGAAGAAAAAGAAACATCTGGAACAGCTGTAGTGATCTTTGGCTCATCTGCAGCTGTTTCAGATCCCCATTCATCTATAACCATGATTGTATCTAAATTCACAATCAATTTAAATACAATCATGATTAAAGATGAATTGTATTTTTAATATTGCTATACTTTTGATACACTTGCACTTTATTACTTCATCATGGATCTGTGATTATGAAATTGTTTGCACTATTTATATATGCCACTATGCACATGTTATTCAGCTAGACAAAGGCTCCTATGAGAGAGCTGAAACGTTGCTGCTAGATGGGATGGCAACCAGAGAAGTGAGAGATGGGAATATAAGGAGGTTGGGATTGCTGGACAAGAAACAGCTGAGGAGGAGAAGCTACGGATCCCTGAGTGAGCCAAAAAGGGTTGCAAGGCAAACCCAGAAAGCTACCATTAATAAACAGCACTGTTTTTAGACATAGAGCGCGCAGCCACCCGCTGCGACTTCCTGACCCCGGGTATAACGGAGTCAGGCGTGGCTCTTGACACCCTCGTGACACGTACTCAGGAGAAGTAGGGCAATGTGTTTTGGGGTGTACCTCACACAGTATGGGTATATGTAAAAATACACCCCAAAACACATTGCCCTACTTCTCCTGAGTAAGGCGATACCACATGTGTGACACTTTTTTGCAGCCTTGGTGCGCAAAGGGGTCCAAATTCCAATGAGTACTTTTAGGCTTTACAGGGTTGCTCACAATTTAGCCCCGCCCAAAATGCCAGAACAGTAAACACACCCCACAAATGACCCCATTTCGGAAAGTAGACACCCCAAGGTATTCACTGAGGGGCATAGTGAGTCCGTGGGAGATTTTTTAATTTTTTTTGCCAGAAGTTAGCAGAAATGGAAACTTTATTATTATTTTTTTTTCCTCAGAAAGTGTAATTTTCCGCTAACTTGTGAAAAAACATTAAATCATACATAAACTCACCATGCCCCTCCGTGAATACTTTGGGGTGTCTTCTTTCTAAAATGGAGTCATTTGGGGGGTATTTATACTATCCTGGCATTCTAGCACCTCAAGAAACATGACAGGTGCTCAAAAAGTCAGAGCTGCTTCAAAATGCGGAAATTCACATTTTTGTACCATAGTTTGTAAACGCTATCGGCCAGATTTATCATGACTCTGACAGCTCACTCCACTTTAACATATGGCTAAAGTCAGTTTTAGCCAAGTCAGATTTATGACCGGCCCTTTAAGACTGTAATAAATGTGGTTTGACGGTAGCAGTTTATCCGTCAGTAAGCAGCTTTACAAAAGTCGCACATCTTTACGAAAAAGTCGCACGTTTTTATGAAAAAGTCGCATGTTCTATTAAAAAGTCTCATAAGATAAGCATAGTCCTCACGGGAGTGAAATTGTGACTTTTTTGCGAATTTTTTGCGACTTTTTAAATAGTCCCAATAGTAAATCTGTCTAGAGATTCATTTACATAAGAAAACACGCCCACTTTTAGAAAACTGCGCAGTTTTAGCGTTAGGGACATTTTTGGGGACTTTTTCACTCCATTATTCTGACCTGAGCTAATGATAAATCTGGCCCAATAACTTTTGCGCAAACCAATAAATATACACTTATTGGAATTTTTTTTTTTTAAAGACATGTAGCACAATAAATTCTGACACAAACTTGTATAGAAGTGTAATTATATTTGAACAATTTTACCAGAAAAAGTTAAAAAAAACTTTTTTTGAGAAAATTGAGGTCTATTTTGATTAATAACAGAAAAACGAAAAATCTCAGCAGCAATCAAATACCACCAAAAGAAAGCTGTATTTGTGAGAAGAAAAGGAGGTAAAATTCATTTGGGTGCCAAGTTGCATGACCGAGCAATAAACCGTTAAAGTTGTGAAGTGCCGATTTGTAAAAAAGGGCCTGGTCACTAGGGGGGTATAAACCTGTGGTCCTTAAGTGGTTAAAGAAACAACTTTTAGCAAACGAGGCAGTGAAAAAAAATGGGTCACTGAAAGGGGTTTAGTCAGAAACCCTTTTGTCCTATGTGGGGGGCCTGGTTTGATCCTTGATATGGGGCCCTTACTTCTCTATGTACGCCACTGCTAAGAGCTCATGCATACCCTCTTTCCCACAAGTCACATTATAGCAATGCATGACCCTCTTCCCCTAGGGTCACAACAGTGCCCGTTCCTTCAAACCAGTAATCACAGCAGGCCTTCCCCTCTTTCTGTAGAAATTACAACTCTGCCTTCTCACCACACTTTTTAAGTATGACAGCACAAAGCCTACCCCTTTGGTAACAGCAATTACAAAAGTATACAATATCACCTATTACAACCATTCAAAACTGTGACTGGTGCCATAACAATATGGTGGACCATACCCACAATGAACAAGGTCCAAATCCCTAGATAAAAAATAATGGATGAGTTGTAACTGGTGCAATAAACTCTATATGTAGAATGATCAAATAATACATTCATATGCTGATAAAATGTGTATAAAGGCAAAGATAACAAAATGGTCCTCCAAAAAAATAACTAAAAATAGTCAGTGCCAAACATTAAAGTGGACCTGTCAGCAGAACCCTATTAAATCAGTCATAATGCCTGGTAGGGCTGATGGTGCATAGAATTATACTATTTGTATGTTTTTACATGCTGCCATTACTGAATTATTAGTCTTTGCATAGATATGAAAATTAGCTTATTGGTGCATCAAGGGGTGGGCCTGAGCCTTCGGAGCACCAGATCTTCAACACCCTGTGTCCTACCACTCACTCATTCCCCTTGATTGACAAGGCCAGGTATGTTACCTTGCCCTGTAATCTTGTGCATTGGTTGTTGCTCCCAGTATTGGTGCACACACAGAGTATCTATTTCAGCTTCCAAAGCAGGACAGATACCTTCTGTGAATGTGCCAATGACATCACTTTGCACCCAGAACTGGAAATTCCAGTTGTGCAATGATGTAATTGGCATATGAAATTACAAACTCTGGGTTTGTGACTGAAAACCGGGCTAATCCAGGATTGGTTGGGGGTTGGGGCTTGGAACCCCCCCCCCCCTCCCATTATGTATCACCATGACTTCTTCAGGAAAATAGCATTTGCTGAGTCTACCTGCTGAGTCTACCTCAGCTGTTCCAATCTCTTTTCTTTTTATAAAGAGTTAATTATATAACCACCATGGGGGGGCAGCATCCTAATGGAAAAATCAGGAGACTATTTCTTAGGAGCACAAATACCCAGTGAGCTCTCACTACTTAAAGCGAACCACCAGTCAGAACTAAAATCTGACTCTACAAGGGACACGTGTATTCAACATATCCAGTGCCCTCCAATCCCTTTTTTTTTGACCCTCGTAACATTTCGTTCACTTTTTCAGACTGTCCCATACAGAGCACGTCTAAGGCTACTTTCACACTTGCGGCAGGACGGATCCGACAGGCTGTTCACCCTGTCGGATCCGTCCTTCCGCTATTTCGCCGTGCCACCGGACCGCCGCTCCTTCCCCATTGACTATAATGGGGACGGGGGCGGAGCTCCGGCACAGCACGGCGAAAGGCCGCCGGACTAAAAGTCCTGCATGTCCGACTTTTTAGTCCGGCGGCTCTCGCCGTGCACCGCGGTGCTGCGTAGGAGCTCCGCTCCTGTCCCTATTATAGTCAATGGGGACTGTCCGGCGAAATAGCGGAAGGACGGATCCGACATGGTGAACAGCCTATCGGATCCGTCCTGCCGCAAGTGTGAAAGTACCCTAACCTGGTACCAGAACGGAGGGGCGAAGGTAACATGGAGGCAACAGAGGTCACCGGGTATGTCATATTATATATATGACTAGGTCATTGTCACGGCGGAGAGTGGGGGAAACCCCCCACCATACAATGTAAGACTGATAATGGTAGCAACTAGGCCAGGATGCCGGGATCAGATCACCTTCTATTGCATCCCTAATCCTCTCCCTCCACACCAAAACATCCACACAGGTAAGGTAGGAGAAAATGGAGGATAGAATGGGAAGACATCGCTGGAGACATCGATTTTCTTTTCTTTTTTTTCTTTTAATTTCTTTTTTCGAAGCCCGAAGAGCGTGCTTTCAACACCCGTGCAACAAAATCGTGCAGCGTGCAACACAAAAATCGTGCACTAGGTCGCGGTCTATCGCAGGCCCTCTCCGTAAGAGAAGGTCCCCCCACAAACCATTCCCTATCCCTCCGGGGCCGAAGCTCCTGCAAGGGACTGGGACAAGTGGCAACCCTCAGCCTAAGCCAAGGGTTCGCCCATCTATGCTCCCGGCTTTCGCCTAGGCTTCCACCCAGGGAGTCAGCCAGGAGCTCAAGAAAGGTCTGGACTCTCCCCGGAGGGAGAGCACAAGGGGTTTCGCAGGGGGGGTGAGGAACCAATATGGCCACACACCCCCCCTAGACCTCAAGGAGGGGGTACCCGAAAGGGCGCTGCAACCCTGAAAATCCTAGTGAACACACAACGTGTAAAAGTGCACACAGTGAACATAAAAATAAATAAGTGAATGTGTGCCTTACGGCCCGGACAGTCGGCCGGAATTATAAAAATTCCTCTCTTGTCAAGGTCGAAGCCGAGCAAAGAGAAGGGAGTGTGCTAAAATGTGTGAAAGTGAAGTACGTGCAAATGTGCCATCACTCAGTGGGATCCCACCCCCAGTGAGTTCCGGCACCCCAGGGTCACTGCTCCTGGGGTACTTTGCACTTCAGGCTTCCAAACAACTTAGCCCCTGGCTTCGATCCAGCAGAGCCCTTTGTCACCTAGCAAGGGTACCTTTAAACCCAAGCCGTACATGCTAGGGATGCGGTGTGGTTCACTGCTCTCCTCCATAACATACTGCAAGCCCTCAGGTATGCCCTGTATGGATGGAGTTTACAGTCCAAGAGCCAGGCTCGACTGGACTGATAAGAACAGATACTACACTTGATCTTAGCCAAAAGGCCGAGAAGCGATGGAAACATCGATGTCCCACTAGGTGGCCCTCACACTGGAAGATGGAACAACCAGACAAGGAGCATAACTCCAGCACACACCAAGGCTGGAGTACAACTGACTCCTGACCTTAAGCCACAGGTAAAAGTAGCACCTAGTGACCACACCCAGCAAGGTAGTTAACCCTTACTGTACCAGACAGGGGAAGGCTACAACTTAAATGGGAAGTGCACACACCAGCCACAACGTTGCCCCCAGCAACAGCATGCGTGGCAACCATGTCACGGCGCACACAGCCAAAGCCGAGACACTGCCACCACATGCCATAACAGCAACACGTTGCCACCGGCAGCAGCAAGCATGGCACCAGTGTCACGGCGCACACAGCAAAGGCCGTGACAGTCATGCATAGTAAAGGGGTTCTTCAGACCTGTACCTAAAAAGTCTCTTTTAGCTAACCTGCAACAGAAGACAGACATTTTGGGTGGTACTTATCCTTCCGTCACTCTGACGATTCTCCTGGCTGGGATCAGTTGACTGACCGACTGGCTGCGGGCTCTTCCTCTGACATTGTGACCAGATGTGCTCCTATGTCTTCCTGTTCAGCTACCTCACAGTATGCAGCTGAACAGGAAAAAAGAGGAGAACATCTGGTTGCAATATCAGAGGAAATTCCCAAAGCTGGGATCGTGGAATTCAGGGAGCAATGAATGGATGAGTACTGCTCAAAGTGTCTTCTCCCCACAGGCTGGCTGAATAAGACATTTTAGGTACAGGTTTGGAGAACCTCGTTAAAGGGGTATTCCGGTAAAGTAACTTAATTTTTGAAAAACTGCATTAAGGCTGCAAGCTGTGACCCAGCCAGAACCCATACCTGCCAGGGGCGTAACTATACGGGAAGCGGGGGAAGCAGCTGCTTTGGGGCCCTGACCCAGAAGGGGCCCATCCAGGAGGAGGAGGACTACAAGATTTTGTCAGGGCCCCCTCAACAGTATTACACAATTAAATTATATACAGTGACAGTATAGACAATGTATAAGATGGATGGAACAGCTTCCGGGCCGGGTCTGAGAGAGCGATCTTTACTAGCCACAAAAATGGGGGCAGCATAAAAAGAAAGGGGTTGTGAAAAAATTACTGGGGGAGGGGGGCCCATTCAAAAAATTTCTGTGGGGCCCAGTCATTTCTAGCTACACCACTGATAGAAAGGAAAAAAAGCCAGCAGCACTCCAGATGATTGAAGAAATCGTGTGGTTTATTGACCCAAAAATGAAGCGACGTTTCAACAGCTTGTTGCTGTCTTTATCAAGCCTAATGCACATGTGCTACAAGCATGTGATATATAGGGACATTAATGAACAAAAGATTGACATCAATTAGGAATACATAAGCAAAAAACATGAATATAGTGATGTCTGTGTTTATACAAATCCATGAGGAAAAACCGCCGCAGTTTAACAAATAAAGTGCATATAAAAACATAGATATGGAATACAACATTCTTGCATTACATAAAAAAAGGTACTAATGAGTGCAGGTGAACAATATCATGTGAAATTAAAAGAACTCACTGTCAGCTGTGTGACTGTATGCATCGCATGTTCAGCGGCGTTCCCATTCACCTACCGCGCATGCGCGGGAGGAACAAATCTCGCGATCCTGCCGGCGTCCAGACACTGAATGGAGACCACAACACAGATGGCCGGAATAGCCTCACACATAATGTGCGCATGTCCAGACCGCAATAGAGGCTGCAAATCAGTCGATACATACAGGGAGTGCAGAATTATTAGCCAAGTTGTATTTTTGAGGATTAATTTTATTATTGAACCACAACCATGTTCTCAATGAACCCAAAAAAACTCATTAATATCAAAGCTGAATATTTTTGGAAGTAGTTTTTAGTTTGTTTTTAGTTTTAGCTATTTTAGGGGGATATCTGTGTGTGCAGGTGACTATTACTGTGCATAATTATTAGGCAACTTAACAAAAAACAAATATATACCCATTTCAATTATTTATTTTTACCAGTGAAACCAATATAACATCTCAACATTCACAAATATACATTTCTGACATTCAAAAACAAAACAAAAACAAATCAGTGACCAATATAGCCACCTTTCTTTGCAAGGACACTCAAAAGCCTGCCATCCATGGATTCTGTCAGTGTTTTGATCTGTTCACCATCAACATTGCGTGCAGCAGCAACCACAGCCTCCCAGACACTGTTCAGAGAGGTGTACTGTTTTCCCTCCTTGTAAATCTCACATTTGATGATGGACCACAGGTTCTCAATGGGGTTCAGATCAGGTGAACAAGGAGGCCATGTCATTAGATTTTCTTCTTTTATACCCTTTCTTGCCAGCCACGCTGTGGAGTACTTGGACGCGTGTGATGGAGCATTGTCCTGCATGAAAATCATGTTTTTCTTGAAGGATGCAGACTTCTTCCTGTACCACTGCTTGAAGAAGGTGTCTTCCAGAAACTGGCAGTAGGACTGGGAGTTGAGCTTGCCTCCATCCTCAACCCGAAAAGGCCCCACAAGCTCATCTTTGATGATACCAGCCCAAACCAGTACTCCACCTCCACCTTGCTGGCGTCTGAGTCGGACTGGAGCTCTCTGCCCTTTACCAATCCAGCCACGGGCCCATCCATCTGGCCCATCAAGACTCACTCTCATTTCATCAGTCCATAAAACCTTAGAAAAATCAGTCTTGAGATATTTCTTGGCCCAGTCTTGTGTGTCTTGTTCAGTGGTGGTCGTCTTTCAGCCTTTCTTACCTTGGCCATGTCTCTGAGTATTGCACACCTTGTGCTTTTGGGCACTCCAGTGATGTTGCAGCTCTGAAATATGGCCAAACTGGTGGCAAGTGGCATCTTGGCAGCTGCACGCTTGACTTTTCTCAGTTCATGGGCAGTTATTTTGCGCCTTGGTTTTTCCACACGCTTCTTGCGACCCTGTTGACTATTTTGAATGAAACGCTTGATTGTTCGATGATCACGCTTCAGAAGCTTTGCAATTTTAAGAGTGCTGCATCCCTCTGCAAGATATCTCACTATTTTTGACTTTTCTGAGCCTGTCAAGTCCTTCTTTTGACCCATTTTGCCAAAGGAAAGGAAGTTACCTAATAATTATGCACACCTGATATAGGGTGTTGATGTCATTAGACCACACCCCTTCTCATTACAGAGATGCACATCACCTAATATGCTTAATTGGTAGTAGGCTTTCGAGCCTATACAGCTTGGAGTAAGACAACATGCATAAAGAGGATGATGTGGTCAAAATACTCATTTGCCTAATAATTCTGCACGCAGTGTACTCATAGTTGTGTATATGGATACCAGATAAATATAGGGAGCAAAATTCTTATGATACCACTGATACCTGCAAATATAACCAGAGCTTCAATTTACCTTGCAATTGATTTGTCTACCTCCTGTGTGAGCCTGCAGCACACAGAGAATCATGGCACCTGATCTTCCCTCAAAAGACTACAATCCCCACAATCCCTAGCTTTCCTGCTGTGAGTGTTGAGGTTTATTGATTGGCTGCCTGATGTACAGTCCGGTCACGCCCCCTCTTCTCAGTAATCTCCAGCACCCTAACACGCCCTTTGTTTCACAAGACATTTAGCTAGAGAATTGATAGCAACACACTGAGCATGCTCGACCTAACAAAGGCTCAGAACTACAGGTCGATGCCGTGGTAATTCATGAGGAAACACAGTGAGTAGCAGAGGAAGAAAACTACTTTTATAACTACTGAATGAGTGAGGCCACCCTCTAGTCACAGCTATGGGAGTTCCGAAAAAAATAAATAAAGAATCCATGCACTGGCTCTCCTATTTCCGACCCTGTTATAGCAGTGAATAGAGGGGACGCTGTGCATTCGCAGTGCGCTCTCCATTTATCGCTATGGGACTGGGAAATATAGCTAAATACCCTTACTCAGCAGGTGCGGTGTGCAGCACTTTACTTTGGGGGACCCGTTCTGGAGATCAGAGCATTTCCCAGAAGTGGGACCTGTACCTATCTAATAAAGATGGTATATTCTAGCGATATGCTATCAATGTCTGAGATGGGAAAACCCCTTTAAGGTGACACGCAAACGTCACAGATGCGACATTTGCACAAGAACACTTCTGCCCAATACTGTAAAGAATATTGCCTCATCCTATATAAGTGCCTGGGATTAGGTTTCGCATTATTGTATAAGGTATTGCAAGCAGCACAGTAGCCTGACCTTTGTTCTACTCTTTACAGTTCTCATACTTCCAGCTTGTTACAAACTTGTCACACAAGCCAAGACTTCACTTTTCATAAGGCAATAAACATGTTTGTAAAGTGTTTTAGTTAAAGGGAGTCTGTCATCAGCATTTCACTTTTTTAACCCTTCCCATAGCTCCCTAGCATGCTTACATTTAATAAAAACGTTACCTCTGGCATCAATCCTGGACTTATAGAACCATCAAAAACGATCTTTATAACTTATGCAAATGAGGGCTCGCAAGTGCCCAGGGGCGGCGTTACACTCGTAGGTGCCCTGCTTGCTCAGCCTTTTCATTGCGTCCCCCCGCCCCCTCCTGCCCATCCTTTCCCTCTGACCGCCTTTCTACTAACTTGTTATTCCGCCGAGATCCCGCGCCTGCGCACTCAGTCCGTCGGCCGGGGCATGCGCACTGCGATGCCCATTCCTTGTACGGCATCACAGTAACTATGCGCCGGCTTTCCTTACTTGTCTTCATTTCTTTTCATTTGTGTGAAAGTTCACTAGCTCCTGTCAAATGGCCTTATTCAGCTGTATACACAGATAATGCAAAGTCGGGTGTTTGCAATTCATCCACAAAGTAAGGCTGTGTTCACACTTGCACTTACCTAATCTGGCACTTGGATCTGGCCTAGCCGGGCACTACTGTTCACCTCTGGACCCCATTAACTATAATGGAATCCGGCCAGTTTCCGGCATAAGTGCTGGGTTTTAGCGGGACAAAAAGTCCTGCATGCGCGACTGTCCATCTGAAAACCGGCATGGTTTTCACCCCGCTGGATCCCATTATTGTTAATGAATTCCAGCAGGCCGGAAAAGCCAGCCCGATCAGGTAAATGCAAGTGTGAACCTACCCTAAGCGCTATAGACTATACATATAATTCCAGGTCCCCTCAGCCCCCCACCCTCCTGTTTCAGAGTAATCCCAGAACAATAGAGCTCCATTCATTGCGTAGTGGATGGGGCTGGGAACTGCAGTGCTGCTCCCATTTACTTGGGAGTAGTTCTACAGTTAGCACCGGGACTACAGACACAGGAACTACTCTAAAACAGCGGGAGTGAGGGGTGTCGGACCCCTGCTGATCAGATACTGATGACCTATCAGGAAAGGCCATCTACATTAAAATTTTGGAATGCCAGTTTAAAGTGTACCTGAGTTTTCAAAAAACAAAACAAAAAAAAAAAAAAAAACCTTACATAATGCCTGCGCTTCTTTGTACAATCATAACTGAAGGCGCAGTTATGTTTAGGCTTCCCTAATGTTTTAGCTTACGGGATCGACTAGTTCATAGTCACTATGAGGGTCCCAAAAAAGAGGGTACTTGGCTAGACCGCAAGCCTTTGGGCGTCTTTAAATGCGGATTTGGTAAAGCCTGCAATTTCATCAACACCTCAAAGACAGTAATCTGTTCCATCACACAACGTCCCTTTGCTATCCGGGACTTTGCAAACTGTAAAACGAAAGGCGTTCTATATATTTGCCAATGTATATGTCCTATGGACTACATTGGCAAAACAAAAAGAGAATTTCGAAGAAGGGTCTGCAAACATATTAACGATATAAAAAATTAAAAGATACACCTGTAGCTCATCATTTTAACAACTACCATATGGGCGACATAGGCTCTGCTCGTTTCTCTGTCCTTGAGGTGGTTCCCTTCTCTGAAAGAAGAGGCGATTGGGACAAGAAGATCCTCAAAAAAGAAACCGCATGGATCTACCGTTTTCAGTCCCAGTCCCCCCCTTGGGCTTAATGAAAGATAAAATTTCACATGTTTCATCAGAAATCCCTGTCCATTTAATACACATCTTTCTTCAGTAATAATTTAAGAAACCTTGTATGTGGCCCTTTAACTGGCCTGATTGATGCGAGAAGCATCTTACTATTGGTGAACAAATATCAGTTCAGCATATCTTTTCGAATTTGGTGTCCTCCCCCTTCCTATATTGTCATTAGGGTGATGACCCAAGTGATTGTTATCCCTTTATTGTATATCTATTACTATTTTGGAGACATTTGTGTGTGATGGTCCCATCATGTCTCTGGCCTTCTTTGTGGGTGCCATTTTTTTTCACAAAAAAAGCATTGAGTCCAATGATCCTTTCTATGTAATATACGGTCTCATGCTTTACCGATTGTTATTCTGCAGTTATTTTATCTCCGGCACTCCTGTAGAGATCTTTCGTCTCTTGATGCGTTCCATGAAGAAGCCGGAAATGATGTTTAAGAACTTCCGGTCTCGGCATTGAACCATATGCGGTTCACGATGCGTGTCACGTCACCAGAAGTGACGTAGACAGGAAGATATGCGCTCCAGAGTGCAGTCCGGATGCCGGAAGTGAGCCTCTGGCGTCCGGACGTCAGGCCTGGGAAAGCGCTGTGATTAAATAAATGCCGCCACAACGGCCAGAGACAGCTTGGCCCAAGCAGCTCGGTTCTTGTGGGGATTCCATCACTTGTCCACATGTAAGTAGGACCCGGTTTTCTTGTTCAGATGTACCTTAATAGATACTTTCTTTGCAGGACATGGGCCTTTTACTGATTGTGTGTATATATTCCCTTTAGGTATCATTAGTGGGACAGCCCTATTTCTGGTGGTCCACAAAACCTGTTTGCATCTGGCTTGGAGCTAAGTATCATATTCTGTATCTTATTTGGCTATCCTTCTTGATATTGAGATCACCCCCTGATGAGCTGGAAAGTTCTAGGCAAACGCGTCGGGGGTTCTTGTTTTTTCTCGTTTAGAGAGAGTGGCAGTGGTATCCATTCACTAGGGTAACCATTTACATTCTATATGTTAATTATCTTTTCCCTTATTAGGGTCTTTTAGGGACCGGATAGCATTCGGTTCGGGGACAGGGAACCTCCACCATCAGGGGGTCGCCCTGGACTAAGCAGTCTGTAGGGCAACTAGGGTAAGTTTCTCTGCCCTGCCTTCTCTATAAGACCTTGGTCCCTCCCCCGGAACCTCTTCTATCCTGTCACTATGAATGTTTTCTCTTAGGGATTACTACTCCCCAGTAAAGAAATCTTGGTAATTGTAGTGCACAACTTATTGGTATTTACATACCTATACCCTTTCTATTATAAATAAAGGTATTTTTAAAAGTCACGTTCTTTACTCCATTAAATTCCCTTTAAAATCAATGTGACAGAGTATCTAAGTAACAAAATCCTAATGCATGGTGGTACAACACCGAACAGACTTTAGGATTTTTGCGGAATAACGGATATGCTAAATACGGACAGTAAAACGGATACAGTCGTGTGAATAGGCCCTAATATTGTAATCACTTACATATACACTGCTCAAAAAAATAAAGGGAACACAAAAATAACACATCCTAGATCTGAGTGAATTAAATATTCTTCTGAAATACTTTGTTCCTTACATAGTTGAATGTGCTGACAACAAAATCACAAAAATTAAAAATGGAAATCAAATTTTTCAACCCATGGAGGTCTGGATTTGGAGTCACACTCAAAATTAAGTGGAAAAAAACACACTACAGGCTGATCCAACTTTGATGTTAATGTCCTTAAAACAAGTCAAAATGAGGCTCAGTAGTGTGTGTGGCCTCCACGTGCCTGTATGACCTCCCTACAACGCCTGTGCATGCTCCTGATGAGGTGGCGGACAGTCTCCTGAGGGATCTCCTCCCAGACCTGGACTAAAGCATCTGCCAACTCCTGGACAGTCTGTGGTGCAACGTGACGTTGGTGGATAGAGCGAGACATGATGTCCCAGATGTGCTCAATTGGATTCAGGTCTGGGGAACGGGCGGGCCAGTCCATAGCATCAATGCCTTCGTCTTGCAGGAACTGCTGACACACTCCAGCCACATGAGGTCTAGCATTGTCTTGCATTAGGAGGAACCCAGGGCCAACCGCACCAATAATATGGTCTCACAAGGGGTCTGAGGATCTCATCTCGGTACATAATGGCAGTCAGGCTACCTCTGGTAAGCACATGGAGGGTTGTGCGGCCCTCCAAAGAAATGCCACCCCACAGCATTACTGACACAATGCCAAACCGGTCATGCTGGAGGATGTTGCAGGCAGCAGAACGTTCTCCACTGCGTCTCCAGACTCGGTCACGTCTGTCACATGTGCTCAGTGTGAACCTGCTTTCATCTGTGAAGAAGCACATGGCGCCAGTGGCAAATTGCCAATCTTGGTGTTTCTCTGGCAAATGCCAAACGTCCTGCACGGTGTTGGGCTGTAAGCACAACCCCCACCTGTGGACGTCGGGCCCTCATATCACCCTCATGGAGTCTGTTTCTGACCGTTTGAGCAGACACATGCACATTTGTGGCCTGCTGTAGGTCATTTTGCAGGGCTCTGGCAGTGCTCCTCCTGTTCCTCCTTGCACAAAGGCAGAGGTAGCGGTCCTGCTGCTGGGTTGTTGCCCTCCTACGGCCTCCCCCACGTCTCCTGATGTACTGGCCTGTCTCCTGGTAGCGCCTCTATGCTCTGGACACTACGCTGACAGACACAGCAAACCTTCTTGTCACAGCTCGCATTGATGTGCCATCCTGGATAAGCTGCACTACCTGAGCCACTTGTGTGGGTTATAGACTCCGTCTCATGCTACCACTAGAGTGAAAGCACCGCCAGCATTCAAAAGTGACCAAAAACATCAGCAGGAAGCATAGGAACTGAGAAGTGGTCTGTGCTCACCACCTGCAGAACCACTCCTTTATTGGGGGTGTCTTGCTAATTGCCTATAATTTCCACCTGTTGTCTATCCCATTTGCACAACAGCATGTGAAATTGATTGTCACTCAGTGTTGCTTCCTAAGTGGACAGTTTGATTTCACAGAAGTGTGATTGACTTGGAGTTACATTGTGTTGTTTAAGTGTTCCCTTTATTTTTTTGAGCAGTGTATCATTACATTCACCCGTAGAAAGTTTAATTTGATTCCAACAACTTCCTGGTCCATTATTATTTTTTTGTCGATGAGTGTACAGTCGTGGCCAAAAGTTTTGAGAATTACATAAATATTGGAAATTGGAAAAGTTGCTGCTTAAGTTTTTAGAATAGCAATTTGCATATACTCCAGAATGTTATGAAGAGTGATCAGATGAATTGCATAGTCCTTCTTTGCCATGAAAATTAACTTAATCCCCCAAAAAAACTTTCCACTGCATTTCATTGCTGTCATTAAAGGACTGCTGAGATCATTTCAGTTAATCGTCTTGTTAAACTCAGGTGAGAATGTTGACGAGCACAAGGCTCGAGATCATTATGTCAGGCTGATTGGGTTAAAATGCAGACTTGACATGTTAAAAAGGAGGGTGATGCTTGAAATCATTGTTCTTCCATTGTTAACCATGGTGACCTGCAAAGAAACGCGTGCAGCCATCATTGCGTTGCATAAAAATGGCTTCACAGGCAAGGATATTGTGGCTACTAAGATTGCACCTCAATCAACAATTTATAGGATCATCAAGAACTTCAAGGAAAGAGGTTCAATTCATGTTAAGAAGGCTTCAGGGCGTCCAGAAAGTCCAGCAAGCGCCAGGATCGTCTCCTAAAGAGGATTTCAGCTGCGGGATCGGAGTGCCACCAGTGCAGAGCTTGCTCAGGAATGGCAGCAGGCAGGTGTGAGCGCATCTGCACGCACAGTGAGGCGAAGATTTTTGGAAGATGGCCTGGTGTCAAGAAGGGCAGCAAAGAAGCCACTTCTCTCCAAAAAAAAACATCAGGGACAGATTGATCTTCTGCAGAAAGTATGGTGAATGGACTGCTGAGGACTGGGGCAAGTCATATTCTCCGATGAAGCCTCTTTCCGATTGTTTGGGGCATCTGGAAAAAAGGCTTGTCCGGAGAAGAAAAGGTGAGCGTACCATCAGTCCTGTGTCATGCAACAGTAAAGCATCTGAGACCATCATGTGTGGGGTTGCTTTCATCTAAGGGAGTGGGCTCACTCACAATTTTGCCCCAAAAACACAGCCATGAATAAAGAATGGTACCAAACACCCACCAACAGCAACTTCTTCCAACAATCCAACAACAGTTTGGTTGAAGGAACAATACATTTTCCAGCACGATGGAGCACCGTGCCATAAGGCAAAAAGTGATAACTAAGTGGCTCGGGGACCAAAACGTTGACATTTTGGGTCCATGGCCTGGAAACTCCCCAGATCTTAATCCCATTGAGAACTGTGGTCAATCCTCAAGAGGCGGGTGGACAAACAAAAACCCACTAATTCTGACAAACTCCAAGAAGTGATTATGAAAGAATGGGTTGCTATCAGTCAGAAATTGGCCCAGAAGTTGATTGAGAGCATGCCCAGTCGAATTGCAGAGGTCCTGAAAAAGAAGGGCCAACACTGCAAATACTGACTCTTTGCATAAATGTCATGTAATTGTCGATAAAAGCCTTTGAAACGTATGAAGTGCGTGTAATTATATTTCACTACATCACAGAAACAACTGAAACAAAGATCTAAAAGCAGTTTAGCAGCAAACTTTGTGAAAACTAATATTTTTGTCATTCTCAAAACTTTTGACCACGACTGTATACAGTTTTATAACATACAGCTAAATAATTAATGAAAGTTCTATTGTTTCCAGCAACTCAAACACCATTCATATGAATCTTTGATAAAAGAAACAATGCCTTAGGGGTTTCCTTAACCAAACAAATATTTCGGCCACTCTTTCTTCCTTCAGCTACCTACAGAAACAATTCCCCACAAGTAAGAGAGGCAACAGCCATCAAATGTATAAAAATAAAATACAAGTTTATTGAAAAAAATTACAAGTATAATATAGAGCTGTAAAAGAAATCCAGAGGACAACAACATCAAATCTTGGAACGCATACCCATAAAATTCCTGTACCAAGTATATCACGTCACAACATTACCCCCCAAAAAAATGGAACGATATGTGCCGTGGCAAAAAAGGGTAATCATATAGTATACCAATTAATAATATCCAGTGGGAGGGGGATCATAAACCCCATTATGAAACTATACAGAGTCCCAAAATATAAATCAATGTAAACACAACTGTGGTATCACTTTCCAAAAGGTATTACCCACCCATGGACATGATGAGGGAACGTGGATCAAGGGGAGCAAAAGAACACCTCGAAGGTCGTCGCAGTGAAATGTACAACAAGGTGTTCTTTAGCTCCCTTGGATCCACGTTCCCTCATCATGTCCATGGGTGGGTAACAGCTTTTGGATAGTGAAACGGTGGTTGTGTTTACACTGATTTATTTTTTGGGTATACCCTGGTTACTATGTTTGAGGCATTTGTTTGTCTTTCTTCCTGTAGATCAGTTACATCACAGCAGCAAACAAATGTCCTCTCCTGCACCTTTATCACTTCTGTCATTTTTACCAATTTCTTATAAAGGTTTAGTTGAGATAGCTTAGAATTTTCAAGAATTTACCACATTAGCAAGAGATAGGTTAACTTTCTTGAAAAGAGGCATTGATTTATCGTTATTTGTGGATTAGGAGTATTGATTTTCATAGTCAAGCTATGTGACCTTAGCAATCTTATATGATATGAATTGTAAAAGCATGTTACATTTAAATCAATTCATATGATGCAATACAGCATTGCATCATATGAATTGATTTAAATGTAACATGCTTTTACAATTCATATCATATAAGATTGCACAGCGTAACGGCACAGAGTGGTACAGATTTAACCCCTACAAATAAAAGAGGGCAAAAAATTGGTCAAACACAAAGGAAGAACTAGTGCCATAAAGAGAGTGGGTCTCCTCTATAGGACGTATTTGGCATTTCACAAGATCTTCCAACACAATTATTTCCGCTTTTTATACGATCACCAGTGGCAAGAAATATGATCTCACTGGGAGGTGGAAGTTGTCTCATGAATGGTCTTGTACGGATGAGCCCCTGTGCTAATCCTACTGATTGGCAGGGGTCGTACCCTTACTGATTAAACAGGATTTTGCTTTCCTGAAACCTCATGCACATGGCCATATTTGTTTTCTGCTTTTTTGTGAACTGGATGCGAACCCATTAATTTTAATGGGGGCCACAAATAAATGCAGACAGTACACCATGTTCTCCCCGCATCCGTACGTCCGCCCCGCAAAAACATGTTCTATTCTTGTGGATTTTGCAAACAAGATTCGGCATTTCCTCTTTGGCTACATCCATATGCAGCGTAAACTGGCAGAAAAAATACACTAAGGATTTGCAACAGAATTCATCCCCATGCACTGCAAAGGGTGGAATCCACAGTGAAAATTCCCAGAATTAGGCCTCATGCACACGACCGTTGTTGTTGTTTTCCGTTCCGCAAATTGGGGATCCGTTGTTCCATTGGCGTTTTTTTTTTCCGTTTTGTTTCCGTGTGTCTTCCATTTTTTTGGGGCGGACAGGCAAAAAAAAAAAAAAATGAAGAAAAAAAAAAAAAAAAAAAAAAAAAAAAGTGTCATTTTAATATCCCTACCCAGGATACTGATTCTACAAAAACGGACGCGGATGACAGACGGTTGTGCATCTGCATTTTTGGTGGTCCCATTGACTTGAATAGGACAGGTTATATTTTTTTGACGGACTGGAACCACGGACGCGGATAACAAATGGTGGACTATCCGCATTTTCAACGGCTCCATAGAAATTAATGGAACCGCATCAGAAACGCTAAAATCGGCGGAACGGACGTGGAAACAAACAACGGCCGTGTGCATGAGGCCTTAAAGGGGTTGTCCAGCCTATACTAATTGATGACCTATCCTCAGGACAGGCCATTACTAGCTGATCAGCTGGTGTAACTCCGTTGCTGGAAGCCAGTGCTGGAACGTCACAGCTCCGTCAACTGTGTAGTGGAGACGGTTCGTTATCAGGTCGCTGCTGTCTTTGAACTTAATGCTAATAATGGCCAATCCTCAGGAGGCTAGACAACCCCTTTAACACGCTAATTTGACATCTGTACCACAAGTCAATTTACAATCAAATATCTGTTAAAATCTCATCAACTTTGTTGTTACTGTAACATGCTGTGGAATTTCTGCCTGGAAAATCTGCAAATGTGAACATAGCTTTTCGAAGATTTAGCACCAAACAGATCTCTAGATTAGATGACTGCAGGAACTAGTGAGACGATTCCATTACTTACAGGCCATGATTCCTTACATCCATAGTGCTCTCTCTCAGTGGGGTGAGGGAATAAACCGCTACCAGAGTCCTCTGTCGGCAGCTTATTTGTATAAAGGATATAACATTCCCAATCCTTCTTTCCCCTGACATCTGCCGCTGGGGGGGGAGAGTTGAGACCATTCTCATAAACATTGGACGGCCCAGATGAAATAGGCCAACTCTACCTACCTTCATTTAATGTGTATTGCCACCTTACAGAGTAACTACACTTTACAAAATCTTTTGATGTGTCATTGTGACATCAAAAAAACACCCTCAATAAAAGGTCCTCGAGGCCATCCACAGCAGCGAGGATCGACAGCTTCTAACGCCTTATTTTAGTGATCGGTGGGGTATCAGCGCTTGGACTCCCACCAATCGAAACCTTTCATACGGCACTAAGACATTTCAAATGTATTTGTAAAGTGTAGCTTTTCTTTAAGTCAGTTTACTGCAAAAAAAATAATAATTATAAAATAAAAAAAATATTGTATCTGACCTTCCGGTTCAAAGATTAAAACACACCCTCTCCCATTCATAAAGCTAGCTCCACAGTTACAGAAATATTGCATTGCTATGCTGTTTATGTCGTTTCCACTCACTGCTCTGGAAATAACAGAAACAGCAGGCGCCAGCTGCTCAGGTGCCCGTAATTCTGGCCACCCGTGGCCGGCACTTGCTGCGGGTTATTCCCATCTTGTCCATGAAAGGCCAAGATGGGACAACCCCTTTAATAAATGCTTTCATTCAAAACAAGATTTATAAAACGACTCAACCTTGTATGTAGCTGTAAAATCTTCCAGTTAGACAGAGTAAATAATAAAAACTTTCAGCTGGAAGCTATCACACCTACAGTTTATCAACTTTTTTTGGGCAGAGGAATGTATGTTCTCCCTGATTTTAAAATTGGGAATAGATACCATATTCCCGCCCCCCCCCCCCCCCATATCATCCAGGAGATTCTGTGAAAGTTAAAGGGAGACTTGTTATCAGTTTGGACCATACTAAACAGTTGCCAGCAGCAGGTAGAGGATGTGGAGAGCAGGACAAACGAACCTTTTGTGGAGTTTTTCCTCAACAGGAGTAGTAGGAGTATGAAGTTTTATTCTGCCAGATTCTGCTCCAGTATGTTCCTAGGGCTTCTGATCTCAGCTCTCTGATCTCAGCTGTTTCACAGCCGCTCCCCTCTAAGTGACAGCTGTAGCATCCAACCAGGAGACCACTACAGCTGTCACTCCAAACAGCGGGGGAGGGACTGTGAAGAAACTCAATACAGAGAGCACTTTACAGTGAGGTCCCAACCTGGGCACTTGCTGGAGAACAAAAATTCATATTCTCACTACTCCTCATAATAAAAGCTCCACAAAAAGTATGTTTGTATTGTCTCTGCAGCCACTATATACTACTGGCAGCGGTTTAGTATGGTCAGGACTGCTGACAGACTCAATTAGACATCTAATTTACTAAGTTATATAATCCCTATTCAACTTAAATCCCAAAATACTCCAAAAAAAAAAACTCAATCAAAACGGACTCTTAAAACCTCAATCTTTATTAAAGTCACTTAAAAGACCTAAAAACATAGGTCCAGATCTATACATATATTAACCCTAATCAGCTATATGAATTCCCGTGTTATCTTGATAATAATATGAAATAAGCAAACACTTAGGAATAATAAGGTGGGCAATATGGGAATTCTTGAGGGGGGATATCTTTCCCTAGTGTAACCCTACTTGCCTCTAAGCCCAGAGGTATCCCCTGATGGTGGAGACCCTCCATCCTCGTTCCTACCCTACAATACCCTGATACACCCTAACTAGTAAATAAACATTTCCCTTATACTCCAACGCGTTTTCCCCCAAAACAGGGTTCTTCAGGAGGTTGTGTGGAAAAAAAGAAGCCTAGATAGGCTAAACCAAATAAAGCTAAATATAGGGTGACCGATAACAAAAAAGCAACTATGATGAAGGAAGCTGGCTACACTGATGTATAATGAGGCACATGATAAGGATGAGGCACATAAGGATACATCACACGAGGATCCAGTGAATATGGATAACCAAGTCCCTTCTGTAATGGAATGAGATCTTGGTAAAGCAAAAATATATATACGTGCATAAAATCATAATGCTGAGAGCAATTACTCACATGAATTGTCAAACGAGTGGCCAGCCTCACTTCAGGTGCCGGATGGTGCGGACATATGCCGCGGGTAAGTCCCAGGTTTAAATAGCAAAACGCCATGGGACTTCCTCCCGCCGGAAAGTACACTTCCGGCGAGTGAGACGCATGGCAGAAGGGTGTGTGCCGCGTGCAATATCGTGGAACGAATCAGAACTTCCGGGGTGGTGGAGCGCACCCTTCACCACTTCCGGTCCGGTTCGTGGAGCGCATCAGATGAAGCGCAAAAACCACTTCCAGTCCGGCTACTCAACAGTCGATCACGCAGTGGAGAATTATAAAAAAAAATATATATATTAAGAAAAGCTCTACCAGCAAACTACTGGAGCCCAGCCTGTCAGTAACCAACTGATAAAAAAGCTAATTTAAATAATTTAGGCTGTCTCACAGTATTTTTGCGTACAAAGATTTATTACTCATTAAAATACACTTAAATTGATGTCAACATATCAGCATGATTACATGTATAGACATAAATAGTGCGGAGCTCTCGCACACACCTATACGACTGGAGTACTCCAAATTGTATAAGACCTTTAGCTAGTGTTATTGGCGTTTTTCTGCAAACTTCAAATATATAGAAAGTTTAGTACTGATGTACTATTTTACCGGTTGTTGGAACCAGATGGTTCAAGGAACGTTCTTTTTGCGATTATTGATGTAAAGTCAGCTATAAACTATCGGCCAAATGGACTGATCTATGCTGTCATGCCTAACTTAGGTAATTAACTGTGATTAAAATCGGACCGCATACCGAAAGAACTCTGCTGATTCAGCTTCCACTGTGCTATCTCCCGGGAGGTCACGTGGAACGCTGTGTGAAGCGAGGTCGGAGCCCATTCCGCAACGATAGCCGGTGGAGTAACATCAGGTGAAGGCGGAGACATCAACACCAGCGGACGATACTTGAATACAGCATTTGTTACATCAATAATCGCAAAAAGGACGTTCCTTGAACCATTTGGTTCAAACAACCGGTAAAATAGTACATCAGTACTAAACTTTCTATATATTTGAAGTTTGCAGAAAAACGCCAATAACACTAGCTAAAGGTCTTATACATTTTGGAGTACTCCAGTCGTATAGGTGTGTGCGAGAGCTCCGCACTATTTATGTCTATACATGTAATCATGCTGATATGTTGACATCAATTTAAGTGTATTTTAATGAGTAATAAATCTATGTATGCAAAAATAAATATGTACGCAAAAATACTGTGAGACATAAAAAAAAATATACTAATAAATACAGCACTAAACTGCATATTGGAACCGGACCTCTTGTGAGGGTATTGCATGATTCTCAATGATGCAATGATTTTTTGGGGGAAGATATATATTAGTAGTTGATAATCTGTACAACTGATAACTATTTATCTAATTCATGATATATACACCCACAATGTATTTTCATGCCAAATCTTCATACTATGCCCCAAACGGGATCCCCCAATACCCATCTAGCACCATTTTTTAACATATAGCTGACCCCCCCCAAAAAATTATTATTTGTTATTACATTGGATACCTGTAAATTCAAGGAAAAAATTGATAAGGTGGTGTAATAAACATCACCATATTGATTTTGGATGCTTCTCACACCACACCACTGGGCAATTCAGAGGCAAAAGCTAAACTGAAAAAGGAAAAAGAGCCTTAGTCTGATAATTAAGTCAGATAAAACAGCTGAAAGTTAGTCTCTCATTAAGGCCACTCAGAGATTGGGACCGGAACCTATAGATCCATTCAGACTCTTTTGAAGACTCTTCCTGTCCCAATCCCCTTTTCTCGGTGATGGAGGTATAATTTCCAAGAACGAGAATCGCAACACTTGAGGGTCACCCGAGTGGCACACAGTGACGTGACTTGCCACAGGTGTAACATTCTTTTTATTAACATCATTGACGTGTTCACATACCAGCCTTCTCAGTTCTCTGATTGTCTTAATATAATCTTTTGGGCATGGGCATTGACAGATATATACAACACCTCTGCTTTTACAGTTAAAGAATTCTCTAATTGAAAAAGTCTGTTTAGTGACAGAGCACATGATAGTTTTCAATGTAGACCTAAAGTCACAAGCTTTACATGCTCCACAACGAAACATGCTTATTGGTCTCCAATCCAACCATGTGCCTGTCCCTACAGGAGCAGTATAATGACTGTGTACCAAGCGATCTCATAAGCTTCTCCCCTTGCGGTAAGTAATACTTGGGTGAGTGGTAACCACAGTTTATAAATCAGGATCCATTAACAAAATTGGACAATATTTGTTAAGAACTGTCCTGATCTCTACATTGGCCCTATCGTATGTTGAAATCAGTCTAATGGGAGCTTGTTCACCACCCGATGACAATTTTGGGGTGAGAAGATCTGTTCTCTCCTGTATACGTACCTCTTTAAAAGCATTCTTTAAGATTGCTTGTGGGTACCCCTATCCAGAAACCTCTTGTATAATTTTTTGGCCTCTACATGGAAATCCCCAGGAATGCCCCTTTTCAGGGCCTGGGGGTGATAACTATCGCAATTTAGAATGGTATTAGTGGCCGTTGGTTTCCTAAACATTGTGGTTACAAGTCTTTCTTCCTGTTTACATACTTTCACATCAAGGAAAGTGATACACTCCTCCTGAATCTCATAGGTAAACTTTAGACCAATCTCATTTACATTAAGAGTAGAGTATCGACAAATTTGAAAAATTCATCACTGCTTCCATTACATAACACAAAAACATTGTCGATGTAGCGTGTCCAGAATAAGATTTTATCATTCCACAATGTATGGTGGTCTGGAAACACAATGTTGTCTTCCCACCAGCCCAGGAAGAGATTGGCATATGTAGGGGCACACAGGCTCCCCATTACTGTCCCCCTGAGCTGGTGGTAAAATGGTGTTGAAAAGAAAAAACATTATGAGTGAGGGTGAACTCAAGAAGAGTGAGAATGAAGTGATTGTGAGCCCTACAATGTGTCCCCCTAGTCCGTAGATAATATGCCACCGCTAAAAGTCCATTCTTATGTGGGATACTGCAGTAGAGTGAATCAACGACTATGCTGGCAAGCAAACAAAAAGGGTCCACATTAAGAGTCTCAATTTTCTTTAAGAAGTCCATGGTATCTCTTGTATATGATGGAAAAGAGAGAACAAATTGTCTTAGCATACAGTCAATATATATCCCCCAATTTTGTATCAATGAGTTAACACCTGACACAATGGGGCCACTTTTAAGAGGGTTGCTCCCTTTATGAATTTTTGGGAGCCCATAAAAAGTTGCAATTTGTGGTGCCACTGGAAGAATAAAATGATATTCTGCCTCATTGATAATCTTCTTTTCAATGCCTGATTTCAGAATGACTTTTAACTCCATCATATAGTTGGAGGTGTGTCACACACACAGGGGGTGGGGTAGTGACCACTGAACTCCACCCTCACCCCTGTCCCTGCCTACTTGCCTCGCAAGTCCTAGCGACAAGGGACAACTGGTTGACAAACCCTTAGCTGGGATAGTGTATGGAAAACAAACAACACAAACAGAAAGGTCAAACAAGCCGCGTCAAAACCAAGAGAGCAGAAAAGGTACCAGAGTTGCAAGCAGAGAATCGTCAGGACAAGCCGAAGTCAAACCAGGAGAGCACGCCAAGACCAGAAGATGAAACGGACGGGAAATCGGAAGCCAAGCAGGAACAAACAAACCAGGTGAGTATCATGCAGGAAGGACCTCAATAACAGGCAATCTGTGGCCAGCAGATTGCCTGTTTAAATAGAGCGCTGGTGAAGTCATGTGACGTGGCCAGCGTCACATGACTCCTGAGTTCTGATGCAGCCGAGTGATCAGCTCGGCGCTCAGCCCTATTGCGGTTGTCATGGGAAGGGGCGCGCCCCTGGCCGTCCCCGCTTCCCAGAACACCGCATCTTGACAAGGTGGGATTGATCGATAGTACTTCATAACTTTCCTGATCCTTCAGTATGCCAAGGCTCTTCCTGGGCTGGTGGGAAGACAACATCGTGTTTCCGGACCACCATACATGATGGAATGATAAAATCTTATTCTGGACATGCTACATAGATGATGTTTTTGTGTTATGTGATGGAAGCAGGGATCAATTTGTCAAATTTGTCGATACTTTTAATGTAAATGAGATTGGTCTAAAGTTTACCTATGAGATTCAGGAGGAGTGTATCACTTTCCTTGATGTGAAAGTATGTAAGCAGGGAGAAAGACTTGTAACCACAATTTTTAGGAAACCAACAGCCACTAATATCATTCCAAAAGGGGCTGTCACGAGGGTGTCAAAAACCACGCCTGACTCAGTTATACCCGGGGTCAGGAGGTCGCAGCGGTTGGCTGTGCGCTCTATGTAAGATATGTTTCCTTATGGTAGCTTTCTGGGTTTGCTTTGCAACCCTTTTTGGCTCACTCAGGGATCCGTAGCTCCTTCTCCTCAGCTGTTCCTTGTCCAGCACTTCCAACCTCCTTATATTCCCCTCTCACACTTCTCTGGTTGCCAGATATAGAGCTTCCTGCCTGGACTTCTATACTGACCCTCTGGAGCTGTGTTGCTGCGTTCTCTGGTTGTTGGTCCAGAACGCTACCCTCCGGATCCCTGTTGGACCTTTGTGGTCTGCTGTGGTCGCCCATCTGGGTGTATGTGTTTGTCTGTATTGTCTGTCCTCTCCCTGGTGTTTCCCTCTTAGTGATAGTGGTGCGGACTAGCGATCCCACCGGCCCGTTCACTATCTAGGGCTCATTTTAGGGAAAGCCAGGGTTTAGGCACGTGATCGCCGCACAGGTGAGGAACCCGTCTAGGGACGTCAGGGGAGTCAGGTGCCAGCTGCAAGGTGAGTCAGGGGTCACCACCTTTCTCTCTCCCTTGGGCAGGGCTTTCCCTTTTCCCTCCCTGTGCGTGACGCCGGTCATTACAGGGGCATTCCGAGGGGTCAAAACTTACGAGTTCGAAGAAATTGTTCCAACTTCGAGGATTTCCATGTAGAGACCAAAAAATTATACAAGAGGTTTCTGGATAGGGGGTACCCACAAGCAATCTTAAAGAATGCTTTTAAAGAGGTACGTATACAGGAGAGAACAGATCTTCTCACCCCAAAATTGTCATCGGATGGTGAACAAGCTCCCATTCGACTGATTTTAACACACGATAGGGCCAATGTAGAGATCAGGACAGTTCTTAACAAATATTGGCCGATTTTGTTAATGGATCCCAATTCATCAAATGTGGTTAACACCCACCCAAGTATTACTTACCTCAAGGGCAGAAGCTTACGAGATCGCTTGGTACACAGTCATTATACTGCACCTGTAGGGACAGGCACATGGTTGGATCGGAGACCAATAAGCATGTTTCATTGTGGAGCATGTAAAGCTTGTGACTTTATGTCTACATCGAAAACTATCATGTGCTCTGTCACTAAACAGACCTTTTCAATTAGAGAATTCCTTAACTGTAAAAGCAAAGGTGTTGTATATATCTGAGCGATCCAATGTCAGGGCATGGGATCGCGCAGTAAAATAGAGGGCACCGCGCATGCGCGAGACTTCGGAAAGCGAAGCCGAATTGCGAGTGGTCACTCAAAGGCAAGAGGGGGTGTGGTTACCTTGACTTGAAGCAAGGAGGCCGCTGCCCCCTTGACTTCAAGCTGACATGCAAATTAGCGCGGACGGAGGATAAAAGATCGTTTTCTGACCTTATGCAGCATCGGACTGCAGGATGAAAAGTATGATTATTATCACACTGCGGGCTACCCTAAGGTACTTCTGGCGGGTTTACATGCATTTAGGAGGTGACAGGTTCCCTTTGAATGACAACTGTGCCAATATAGTTTACAATAAATGGACCATAAGTACTGTAGGAAGGCACAAGGGTCCGTCGTTGACAGAAGGTATGTGTCACCGAGGTTCCTGGCCTCGGTGAAGTAAGAGCCGGTATTTTCAGGTGTCAGCGGCAGCTAATGCTGGTTGACACTTTACTATTTTAGTATGGCTGTATAGCTGATCCGGGACGGCTCTTACTGGGAGTAGGCAAAGTGCTGGGTGGGTGACTACTCCCCACGTTACAGGCCGGGTCTTGACTGGCCCATAAAAAACCCAGCCGGCAGTGTCAGTTGGAAGTGATTACCTCTCTCTGACAGAGGAGCTCTGGCAATCGCTGGTGTGGGAACCGAGCTCTCTGCTGGGCTGGAAAGCTGAGACCTGTGTGTTGGGAGTGCAGGCCACCTAAAGCTTGCATTTGGACTGCACATGAGCCATAGAAACCTGACACACACAAAAACCTCGCTCTACTTATGTTGGCACCTAAGTCAGTACTAATAAATGGACTAGGGGGCAGGCTCTCATGTATCCAAGACATACTGATAGGGAACTTAGATGGTAAGCCCAATTGGGGACAGTGCGATGCTAAAGTCTATAATGTGCTGCGGAATATAGTAGCGATATATAAGTGCATAAAATAAATAAATACATTTGGTGTGGACTTCAGACTTTTTGCTCCTTTAAGAAGACCCATATCCTGCCAGTATCTGATAGTGTCACAACTTTCCTGTGTGGTTTCTGCTTATCTGTATTTTGCATTATTCTGTTAACGATAGCAATGGTGATTATATATCAACTGTGACCAGTAGTTAGTAGATCAGTCCAACAATAAAAGAACATTATAAACACACAATCTGGTAACATACTGCCGTATATAAGAGATACATAAACCTTTCTCACTGTGTTTCAAGGGAAAAAGTAGTCTAGTGGGTCCCAATAAGGCTCTATGTTGATTGGCCATTTTGCTGGAGACGTAGCAAAAAGATGTTAAAAGAACACAATAGACTCAAATAGTGTTGAGCAAAGTGAGCTTCCGATGCTTCATCTGAAGTCGCTTTGTTCAAAACTTCGGAATACTACTGTACGGAGATTCGTCTCCCTACAGTATTAGAATGTACAGGCTCCAATGAGCCGAAGTCAGTTATTTGCGAAGTCGTGCATGACTTCATTGAATAACTTCGCTAGTTGATTTTTAAAGTGGAAAACCACTTTAAAACTTGAAACCGAACTCGGCTTCGGTTCCGAAGTACTATTTTGAAGTTTTGAATGAAGCGACTTTAGATGAAGCATCTGAAGGTCGCTTTGCTCAACACTAGACTCAATATTTGCACTAACCTCAATGAGCTGTGGGGCTGAATGATTTATCGTCCACCTGAACAGGCAGCCATGTTTAGATAGGATATGTACATAGATCTAATATTTTTACTTTTATAATTAGATTTTTTTTCCCTGTATCAATGTAGATGACTTCAACGATTTTCAAGGGAATTTCTACAAACGCTTACTAAGAGTTAAGGACTTGCGTAATAAAAAAAAAAATGAATCTCAAGGAACAGGCTGCCACCCTGTGGTGAACAGAAAGCACTGAGGATAAAGGTCATTCTCCTGGCAGAGTAGTTTATTTTATTTAGAACCTAACCCAGGGAATTAAAAAAAGATTCCTTCTTACATAATTTTATGTAGTGTGTGTTTTTTTTTCATTTTTGGCCTTTGTTTAAAAAAACAACAACATTGTATGAAAGTGATGTGTATTTTTTAAAGTTTTTGGCTTTGTTATTTTTATATATTTATATAAATTTTTTTCCATGTATTTTTCGTGCATTTTTCCAAGGTCAGTCTGCTTGGTGAATTATATGGTGGGGCAGCACTGTGTGAGACATGAGGAAGATGCTGGTCCAGATTTCCTAATTCTGTAGATGGGGTAAGCTTAGACCTGCGCCAGATTTATCACAGGGGCTCAGTCTGGATGGTAAATGCGGTGCAGGGATGGACACTTCTCTCTGACTCTGTACCATCTATTGGTTAGCTTACTTTCAGACAGAACTTTACGCCAGAATTGTGGCATAATTTTGGCACAAAAATTGTGCATCGTAGGCCCTATCCCTTTTCCCATGAAGCCCCACCTATTTTCCACTAAGTCACACCCTTTTGACAAGAATTAAAAAAAAAAAGCGTGGAAGCTTTAGATGTGTCAAACTGTGCCATTTTGCGCCACTTCTTAGACAGATTTTTTGGCACATATACATTGTAAATTGGGTCATTGTAATAAACTGCTAAGCAGGTCATACACATTAGATAAATCTTGGCTTGAACTTGCTGACCATCTAATGTGTAGGGGGCCTCCTGATGGCAGATGTCGCTTATCTTTCCAAGAGCAAAAATGGCAGCACTGGTTGGATTGAGTGAGTCTGTGCAGGTACACCCCCCCCCAACCGGTTACCTCCCCTCTGTACCCTTACTGCAGACTGCTAGCAATTCATTCATAGCTTCTAGTAGAAATAATAAAGGAACGGCATAACATACAGACATAGGAATAAACGCTCCAGAATTGTTATTACATGGGGAATGCATGAAGCTATTAAAACAGGCATGTCAGGGGTGGTGACAGGTCCTCTTTAAACGTGAGAGCACAGCCATGGGAACATGGAGAAACACTGCTCTAGAGGAGCATTAAAAGGGTTGGTCCATCTCAGACATTGGGGCCAGAGGTGTCACTGTCAAGTGAAGAGACTGCCTGCCAGATCACAGAAGGTTAGTGAACGTACAAGTCTGTACAGTAGGATCGCAATTGTGTGTTGTTCACTTGCTGCAGACCCGCTTGAGGCCTAGCTCCATTAAAGGGAGCTAATCCGAGAGCATACACTTGCCTTGGCTTCAAGCGGTGTCTGGCCGCTGCTGGCGTACAGTTCTCCCGGCATAAGCCACTGTGTGAATGGCTCAAAGGCTGGAAGAGACCACCGGTTTGTCCGCTTTGGAATGACAAAAGGATTTTACAGGAGATTATTGTTCCATTTTATCACATTTCCTACTGTGATACTGTGTCCAGTGAGAATTCTGCTATGGGGCCCAGCTTTTCCTAGCTACACCCCTGGACAGGTGAGGGTCCCAACTCTGGGATTCACTCCTATCTCCAGAATGGGGTCCCAGAAATGAAGGAGAAGACACCGCAAATGCACAGCCACCTCTCCATTCTCCACTATGGGACTGGCGGCCATAGCCGAACCAGTGCTCAGCTATTGTCTGAACTCCCATAGCAGTGAATAGAGGGTGGTCACAGATGCAAGGTGTGCTCTCCAGATGATGTCGGGGAGAGAAGGATAGGGTAAAAATCAATATTTTTGCCCGATCCTTTTGTTCTCCAGGGAAGTGTCTGGGAGTGTCTTTCTCCCCTCTCTGCATTGAATACACATACACATATAGGTTCAGCTCAGCCGAATGTGTAAGAGGGAGCTGTGAGGGAGTCGTTCAGCTGACACCTACTGAATGTGAATGGCCGCCTTTACTTACACATATACTCCACGCCTTGTGCCTGCCAGTAGTGGTATAATTGGTGATTTGGATAAACAGCACAAATACATAACAAAGCCAAGATAAACTATATAAGTACGCACCAGCGGCCGGAAGGTGTGAAGCTGAACAGAACGTGTATATGAAGGAGATAAGAAAGGAACAGTCAAAACTAATTAGGAGGTGATCTGACCGGGATTAGGAAGGAGGTGAAATCCTGCGGTAAGATAAGAAGATTCAGCTGCTGGAAACATGAACGTACCTTTTACTTTCAGAAACCGCAGTGTCCAAGTGCTGGAAGATATGCCGGAACAGGCTACAGCTGGAGCGGCTGTTGATATCATACCCATAGCCCCGCTTCCAATACTGTTTCAGGTCATTGAGGTATTCCAAGACCTACAGGGTAGTGAAGAGAGAAACCAAAGCTCGAAATCAATGTCAAATGTACATGGGCCGACTCCGTATTCAGGAAGCTGCCTTGCATTTCAATGGTAAATGACCCGCTCCACAGTTGTGAACAGCGAAGGTCACACTGGCAGGACTCCGATCAATCAGTAATCTAGGACATGTCCTACTGAAAACCTTTTTAACCATTCAATGCCCCCCCAATGCCTGGCCTCTCATATAGATTACACTTACCCCACTCCCCAGCATCCGCATCACTCCTGATCTCCGCGACGGGGACGAGACTCCCTAGCATCGCAGGTGATGTTAGGGAGGCTCGTCTCCATCGCAGGCCGCTATTGGCTGCTCCCCCCGTTGCCAGATGTTTTGATCCGCACGACTGGGAGATCCAACGGCGGCCGTGTGGGGATCACGAGTGACGCGGGTGCTGGGGAGCGGGGTAAGTATAATCTATATGGGGGCATGTTTTATACATTGGATAACCCCTTTAATGACCGGACCAGTTTAAGCCTTTAAGTAACCCTCTGGCTTTACATATAAATTTAACATAGGAAATGCATAGTTGAAGGTACCCGGTGGCCTCCTAGTGTCATGGATCCGCTGATTTCTGGTCCCCACTGCTTTTATCAAAGTGGCTGCCTACTTTTCTGACTACCCCGAGACCTTCCCCCCTGCTGTCAGATGGACCAGTGTTGACCAGCACCCACCAGCAGGAGGGAGGGTCTCAGACTGACGCCGCACACTGTCCATAGGGTAGATGGAGAAGTGGGCGGCCATCTTAAATGAATACAGTTGGGACCAAGGATTGACCGATCTGCAGTACAATGACTCGGAGGAGGCGGCCAGGTACATTTACTATACATGCTCAGTTTCAGTGACCCATCTTATGCTGTTGTGGCAGCTTTAAAGGGGATTTGCAGGGGTTTTATACTGGTGACCCATCCATAGGTCATCAATATCAGATCGTCAGTCGTCCAACACCCCCGCCAATCAGCTGTTTGGAGTATGCAAGCGCTCCTTCCTCTTCATTACACTGCTGGTCGTCTCAGAAGCACAGTGTAATTACAAGTACTCTCTCCATTCACTTGTAAATTACACTATGCCGCTGCTGCAAGGTAGATGATGTGTAGTGTAATGAAGAGGAAGCAGCGTTCACATGGAGCACCGCCTGCTCTTCAAACAGCTGATCGCCAGGGGCGCTGGGGGTCGGACCCCTGCAGATCAGATATTGATGACCCATCCCGAGGATAGGCCATCAATGTAAAACCCCTGCACAACCCCTTTAACATATGCATAAATGGCTGCCATGGGGCCCAGCACTATTATATGCATATAATACAATGCAATACCGTCTGATTATAGTAGCTGCGCTAATACGTACTTTGGCATCTTCTTCATCAAACAGCCTGCACCATGGAGAGTTGGCAACATTGTTGATGGCCAGTTCAAACGAGCAGGTAAAAAAGGCCACTTGTATTAAATCTGCAGTGGAGAAAGAGAGAGATTTAATACTGCGAGAGATGAAGTTCAGCAAAAAGCAAAGTAAGGGCCAACTGGAAGTTTATATGAGAGAAAGCCGTCCTGAGACCATTATACTCTGTCTAGTAAGTCTGCCTACTTTGGGCAATTGTTTTTCGTTAGAAGCTTGACTAAAAGCTAATTAGTGCCAGCAATCGGTTGTATTCTGCATCAAGTGCTTAAAGGGGCTGCTCACCCCTAGGGACATTTTCTGCAGATTCCCACAGCCTGGTCACACCCACGGTGGGAATCATACTTAACTGATTGCCGCTGCTGGTTTCTGCTCCATCTATCCCAGTCGGGTGCCACATGTCTCGGGTCTCATGCGGTTTGGCATAGGTCACTGCAACCATGACTTACAACAGCGGTGACGTGTCACCCATACGTCATGTCACTGGGTCACGTGATGCATAGATGACGTGTCACTACTAAAGGTAGTCATTGCCTGCAGTGGCCATAGGACCTGCGTCAAACCGGATGTTGACACGGGGGACCCAAGACCTGCAGCTCCCAAGGGGGAGTGATAAAGCCGGAATCCAGTGGTGGGGATCAGGTAAGTATAATTACCAACGTGCGTCAGCCATTTTTTGTCACCTTACATCACAAAAAGTGTAATAGCAAGCGATCAAAAAGTCATACGCACCCCAAAATAGTGCCAATCAAACCGTCATCTCATCCCTAAAAAAATTTGCCCCTACACAAGACAGTCGCCCAAAAAATTAATAAAATAAATGGCTTTCAGAATGTGGAGACACTAAAGAATCTTATTATTTTTTTTTTAAATGCTTTGTTACGTAAAACTTAAACAAACAACCAAAAAAAAGTAGTTCTATTTGTGCGTCCGTGACAACCTGCTCTATAAAAATACCACATGATCTAACCTGTCAGATAATTGTTGTAAATAACAAAAAATAAAAACGGTGCCAAAACAGCTATTTCTTGTTACCTTGCCTCACAAAAAGTGTAATATAGAGCAACCAAAAATCATATGTACACTAAAATAGTACCAACAAAACAGCCAACCTATCCCGTAGTTTCTAAAATGGGGTCTTTTTTTGGAGTTTCTACTCTAGGGGTGCATCAGGGGGGCTTCAAATGGGACATGGTGTCAAAATCTGCCTTCCAAAAACCGTATGGCATTCCTTTCCTTCTGCGCCCTACCGTGTGCCCGTACAGCAGTTTACAACCACATATGGGGTGTTTCTGTAAAATACAGAATCAGGGCCATAAATATTGTTTTGTTTGGCTGTTAACCCTTGCTTTGTAACTGGAATTTTTTTTATTAAGATGGAAAATTTGCCAAAAAAGTGAAATTTTGAAATTGTATCTCTATTTTCCATTAATTCTTGTGGAACACCTAAAGGGTTAACACAGTTTGTAAAATCAGTTTTGTATACCTTGAGGGGTGTAGTTTCTAAAATGTGGTCACTTTTTTTTTTTAGTTTCTACTCTAGGGGTGCATCAGGGGGGGCTTCAAATGGGACATGGTGTCAAAAAACCAATCCAGCAAAATCTGCCTTCCAAAAACCTTATGGCGTTCCTTTCCTTCTGTGCCCTGCCGTGTCCCGTACAGCAGTTTACGACCACATATGGGGTGTTTCTATAAACTACAGAATCAGGGCCATAAATATTGAGTTTTGTTTGTCTGTCAACCCTTGCTTTGTAACTGCCAAAAATTAAAATGGAAAATCTGCCAAAAAAGTGAAATTTTGAAATGTTATCTCTATTTTCCATTAATTCTTGTGGAACACCTAAAGGGTTAAAGTTTGTAAAAATCAGTTTTGAATACCTTGAGGGGTGTAGTTTGTAAAATTGGGTCATTTTTGGGTGGTTTCTATTATGTAAGCCTCACAAAGTGACTTCAGACCTGAACTGGTCCTGAAAAAGTGGGTTTTATAAATTTTATGAAAAATTTCAAGATTTACTTTTAAACTTCTAAGCCTTGTAACGTCCCCAAAAAATAAAATGGCATTCCCAAAATTATCCAAACATGAAGTAGACATATGGGGAATGTAAATTAATAACTATTTTTGCAGGTATTACTATGCATTATATAAATAGAGAAATTGAAACTTGAAAATCTGCAAATTTTTCTTTTTTTTTGTTGTAAATTTGGTATTTTTTTTATAAATAAAAATGATTTTTTTTTTTACTCCATTTTACCAGTGTCATGAAAAACCGTTATTAGACTAACCGGTAATTCTGTTTCCTTGAGTCCACCATGACTGCTCTACTATGAGATTGACCCCTTGACCTCTGTAGGGGCAGGAACACAGAGGGCCAGATTTATCATTACTCTGACAGCTCACTCCACTTTCACATATGGCTAAAGTCAGTTTTAGCCAAGTCAGATTTATGATCGGCCCTTTAAGACTGTAATAAATGTGGTTTGACGGTAGCAGTTTATCCGTCAGTAAGCAGCTTTACAAAAGTCGCACATCTTTACGAAAAAGTTGCAAGTTTTTATGAAAAAGTCGCATGTTCTATTAAAAAGTCTCATAAGATAAGCATGGTCCTCACTGGAGTAAAATTGCGACTTTTTTGCGACTTTTTAAATAGTCCCAATAGTAAATCTGTCTAGAGATTAATTTACATAAGAAAACACGCCCACTTTCAGAAAACTGGCGAGCATAGTGCAGAGCAGAAAAAAGTCGCAAATTTGTGCGCAGTTTTAGCGTTTGGGACTTTTTTTGGGACTTTTTCACTCCATTATTCTGACCTGAGCTAATGATAAATCTGGCCCAGAGAGTTTAAAAAAATCTGGCCCAAAAAAATAAAAAATAAAAAATTATATATATATATATATATATATATATATATATATATATATATATATATATATATATAAATAATTTTTTTTTTGTATTAATTCATACTCAACCCCTCCTTAATTCCTTAAGTCTCAGGGGGGGATATCTGGGTCGTCATGGTGGACTCAAAGAAACAGAATTACCGGTAAGTCTAATTACGGTTTTTCCATTTCGTCCACCATGACGGCTCTACTATGAGAGCTACCAGATTACTAAATAGGGTGGGCAACTGCTTGCAGAACCTTCTGACCGAAGACCAAGTCAGCAGAAGCCGAAACATTAATGCGGTAATGTTTGATAAAGGTATTTATACTTGACCAGGTGGCTGCTCTACAAATTTTGTCTAAGGAGACACCCCCTTTTTCTGCCCACGAAGAAGCCATTGCTCTTGTAGAGTGGGCTTTTATATTTGTGGGGCTGTTTAGACCTGACTTTTGATAGCAACAGGCAATGGTAGATTTAATCCATTGTCCAATGGAGGCTTTGGATGCCTTTTTTCCCTGCGTATTGAACAAGAAGATTATCATCCTTTCTAAATTCCTTTGTTGCAGCTAGATACTGTATGAAAGTATCCCGAACATCCAGGAGCTGAAACTGATCGTGTGATGGACCATCTCTGGCAAAAGATGGAAGGACAATTTCCTGATCTCTGTCAAAGTCCGATACGACCTTCGGCAAGAAACCAGGATCCAAACGTAATACTATTCTGTCTGGAAAGATAGTGATGTATGGTTCCTGGCAGGACAGCGCCTGGATCTCGCCCAATCGTCTAGCTGAAGTTATGGCTACTAGGAAGGCTGCTTTTAATGACAGGTGTTTAAGTGAAATATCCTGAATAGGAGAAAATTGTGATTTTGTAAGTCCTCTCAGGACCAAGTTCAAGTCTCATTGAGGCGTCCTAGAGGTTAAAGGGTTTCTACCACCAGAAATACTGTTATATAGCTGACTGACATTAGCGATGCGCTAATATGAGCACTACATAACAGTATGTTTTTTATAGGGATGGCCCGATACCGATACCAGTATCGGGGCCGATACCGGACATTTGCACGAGTACTTGTACTCGTGCAAATGTCGCCGATACCACGGCCGATACCTTGAAGAGGACCTTTCACTAGTTTAAAAACTAAAAATATCAGTGGGCAAAGCAGCGCCCAGGGGTCCCCCTGCACTTACTAGTATGTCTGTGAGCCGCTCCGTTCGCCCGGTATAGGCTCCGGTGTCTGCAGCTCCCTCTGTTGTACTGGGCAGAGTTTTTGCATTAGGGTTGTCCCTTGCTGCAGCGCTAGCCAATAGTAGCGCACAGCTCATAGCCTGGGAGTCCTGCAGGGGGGACCCCTGGGCGCCGCTCTGCCCACTGATATAGTTAGTTTTTAAACTAGTGAAAGGTCCTCTTTAAGCCCCAGATCAACGGTGGTGGCGGCTTGTCCCATCTTCTTCCGGGCGGCGGTTCCGCTGTTCCCAGCTGATCGGCGTGTGGGCGGGACTTCTTTGCGGCGGTGTTTTAAGTCCCATGCGGTTTCATGTCGACTACGCACATACCTGGGGATGGCAGCGGATATTATCCACCTGGGGACGTGCTGGCTCGGCAGCGGCAGGAGAAGGCCGCCCCTGGCTGGGGTTCTGGATATTACCCTCAGGGAGTCAGGGGACTGCAAGAAGCTGGGCCGGAGGTGGAGAGATGGCAGGAGCTGCCAGAGCCCAGGTACTGCAGTCCATTCTTTTGTCTGCCAGCCACATCTGAGAAAGCTGGGCATATAATAGTGATCCCCAACCAGTGTGTCTCCAGCTGTTGCAAAACTACACCTCCCAGCATGCCCGCACAGCCACAGGCTGTCCGGGCATGCTGGGAGTTGTAGTTTTGTCACTTTTGCAACAGCTGGAGACATGCTGGGTGGGAAACACTGGCCCATTCCCCTCCTTATATGCCAGTGTTTCCCAACCAGTGTGCCTCCAGCTGTTGCAAAACTACACCTCCCAGCATGCCCGGATAGCCTTTGGCCGGGAGTTGTAGTTTTGCAACAGCTGGAGGCCCATTGGTTGGGAAACACTGTTATATGTCAATTTATTAACCCTTGTACAAAAGGAAAAGTAAAGCAGTTGTCCATAGCAACCAAATTCCAGCTTTAATTTTTTTCATTGCTATCAGCAACTGCGCCGCTGTTTCTTTGTACAAGGTTTGTAAATTAAATTAGAATTTGCTGTAAAAACATTACCACACCATAATTGGTATCGGTAATTGGTATCGGTGAGTACTTAAATAAAAGTATCGGTACTCGTACACGGTCTTAAAAAAATGGTATCGGGACATCCCTAGTTTTTTACCTTTCTCCCTGCAGCCGTTTTAGGCCGCTCTCCTGATGCCGGCTTCCTCACTGTGACATAGACAGCGCAGGCGCAGTGAGGAATCCGGCACCAGGAGCGCATCATTCACTCACTGCGCCGAAAATAGAAGTGAACGGCGCGGGATTTCGGCAGCGATGTGGCGGACCGTGCCATCAATCAAGAGGAGAGGGGCGGGCAGAACAGAGGACCTGGGCGGGATAAAGGGTGAGTGGACGGAGCCTCTAGGTGCTGATTTTACGCCCACATAGCACCTAGAGCAGGGGTACTCAACTGGCGGACCGCGGAACGCCCATTAGTACAGCATTTACCTCCACCGCTACTTGTGCTAGTAAAAAAATAAAATAAAGTTACGGTACCTCCACCTCCATTTGCTCACGCTGTGGAGAACACTCCCTGCTGACTAGAAGCTCAGGACAGGACCTACAAGACGTCATCACGTTGGAGCACCGGTCCTGAGCTTGCAGTCGGCAGCGAATGTTCACCGCAGCCAGGTGAATGCTAATTATTATTTTAATTTTTTTGCAAAAGCAGAGAAGGGGGGGCACTAATGGGAACATTATTCTTACTGGGGCACTAATGTGGCCATTACTAATTCTGGGACTTACCCGGGGTGCTCCACTATAACGTTAGAGCACCCTACGCGCATGGATCACATGATCGCATGGCATCTTTACTGTTGGCGTTCAGCTCGGACCTTCACCTGACTGCAGACCCAGGTATGTGGACCTTTAATAAAACTAGTTGAGTACCCCTGACCTAGAGGCTCATTAGCATATTATAAAAGTGCTTTTTTTTTTACCAAAACGGCTGCAGGGAGAAAGGTAAAAAACATACTGTTATGTAGTGCTGACATTATCGCATTGCTAATGTCAGTCAGCTACATGACAGTATTTCTGGTGGTAGAAACCCTTTAAGGATGGTCTTAACCTTGAGGCGGCTCTTATAAACCTCCTTATCCACCTATGACTGGCTAAGTCTGTATCATAGCAAGCCCCCAAGGCTAAGACCTGCACTTTAAGTGTACTTGGTCTCAGGCCCAAATCTAATCCCTTTTGAAGAAAATCAAGTATTTTGTCAATGTTTGCTTTTCAGACAGCCCTCTGCTTTTTAGGACCTCGCGCTCAGGATCCAGGCTGTTAACTTGAATAGTCCTGGATTCTGATGAAAGATTGGACCCTGAGAAAGGATGTTCCCCTGTGGGGAAATTCTCCAGGGTTCTTCCAGAGCTAGTTCCCTGAGTACTGGGAACCAATTTATTTTTGTCCAGTATGGAACAACCAGAATTACTGTTCCTGGGTATTTTTTGCAGTACTCGGGGTATTAGCGCCCAAGGGGGAAAAGCGTAGGCTAGAGCCCAAGTCCACCTGATTGAGAATGCATCCACTGCCCAAGGGTTGTCCCTGGGATTTAGGGAGCAGAAAGGATGGACTTTTGCGTTTTTTCCTGACGCAAACAGGTCTATCTGGGGAGGGGGGGGGGGGGGTCCCCATCTCCTGGTGATCTAATGGAATACCTCTGAGTTTAGGGCCCATTCTCCTGGATCTATGGCCTTCCTGCTGAGGAAGACCGCCTGTATAGTTTCTGTACCCTTTAAATGGATAGCTGTGATGGAGGGAACATTTCTTTCTGCCCAGAAGAATATTTTTTCCGCCAGATTTTTTAAGCTTGGGGATCTTGTGCCCCCCTGATGCTTCAAATATGCGACTGCTGTTACATTGTCTGAAAGAATTTTCAGATGTCTTCCGGATACTTTGTCCTGTGACGCCTTCAGAACCTCCGAGATCACCCTCAGTTCTCTGTGGTTTGATGACTTTATTCTTATGATGTGAAACTTTCTTGTTTTGTCTATAAAGGATTTTATTTTCTCCTGAGGGAGGGATGTAATCTGGGAAACTGAGTCCAGGATCACTCCCAAAAGATTCATTTTGGTTGATGGAATTGTGCACGATTTTCTTTAGGTTTATTATCCAGCCTAGGTCTGAGAACCTGCGTATTAGGTCTTGGTAAGGCTGGTTGTCTCCAGTTCCGAGGACCCTCTAGGTACGGAAATACTTTTATTCCTTCTGCTCTGAGGGGGGATATCATTTCCACTACGAGCTTCGTGAATACCATTGGAGCAGAGGAAATTCCAAAGGGTAACGAGGTGAACTGGAAGTGTTTTACTTCTCCTGAGTTGTCTGCTAGGGCAAATCTGAGGTATTTCTGAGATTTTTGTTTATGGGGACGTGATAGTAAGCGTCCTTTAAGTCTATGGACGTCATGAAATCTCTGGATTTGATCAAAGGAATGATTGATGTTATGGATTCCATCTTGAATTTTCTGTATGTGATAGCTTTGTTTAGTCCCTTTAGATTTATAATAGTGCGGAAATTCCTCAGTCTCCCCCCTACTCTGTCATTGTTTATCTGATTGCTTATTCTGTGGGGTTGAGAAGGAATCCTCTGCCTTTCCCCCCTTTCTGGTAACTCCACCTGCCCGACTTCCCTTTGCCCTTATAGGATCTAGTCTGGGAATTAAAGGAACGAAAGGGCTTCTTTTTACTTTCCTCCGGAAAACCTTTCTTTTTGTCTGCTGCTTTCTCAAGGATGGAGTCTAGCACAGATCCAAAAACGTATTCCCCAGAAAAAGCTATAGAACATAGCTTGGCTTTTGAGGTTCTATCCCCTCCCCATGCTTTCATCCACAATGACCTTCTAGCTAAATTGGAGAGAGCAGCATCCTTGGCGGCAAACCTCACAGACTCAGCTGAGGCATCCGCCAAGAATGCGGTGGCTGATCTAAGCAGTGGGATAGAATTTAACCACCTCAGCTCCCCTAGCTTAAACCCCCTTAATGACCAGACCACTTTTTACAATTCTGCAATACACTAATTTCACGGTTTATTGCTCGGTCATACAACTTACCACCCAAATGAATTTTACCTCCTTTTCTTCTCACTAATAGAGCTTTCATTTGGTGGTATTTCATTGCTGCTGACATTTTTACTTTTTTTGTTATTAATCTAAATTGACCGAAATTTTTGCAAATTTGCAAAAAATAAATCTCTGTAAAAGACAACTTTTCCAATTTTTTTTATACAAAGTTGTAATTTTACAGAGATATTTCTCTCACCCAGCATGGGTATATGTAAAAAGACACCCCAAAACACATTGCCCTACTTCTCCTGAGTACGGCGATACCACATGTGTGACAATTTTTTGCAGCCTAGGTGCGCAAAGGGGCCCAAATTCCAATGAGTACCTTTTAGGAGGGCATTTTTAGGCATTTGGATTCCAGACTTCTTCTCACGCTTTAGGGCCCCTAAAATGCCAGGGCAGTATAAATACCCCACAAGTGACCCCATTTTGGAAAGAAGACACCCCAAGGTATTCCGTGAGGGGCATGGCGAGTTCCTAGAATTATTTTTTTTTGGCACAAGTTAGCGGAAAATGTTTTAGTTTTTTTTCTCTTACAAAGTCTCATATTCCACTAACTTGTGACAAAAAATAAAATTTTACATGAACTCGCCATGCCCCTCACGAAATACCTTGGGGTGTCTTCTTTCCAAAATGGGGTCACATGTGGGGTATTTATACTGCCCTGGCATTTTAGGGGCCCTAAAGTGTGAGAAGAAGTCTGGAATATAAATGTCTAAAAAATTTTACGCATTTGGATTCCGTGAGGGGTATGGTGAGTTCATGTGAGATTTTATTTTTTGTCACAAGTTAGTGGAATAAGAGACTTTGTAAAAAAAAATTTCCGCTAACTTGTGGAAAAAAATAAAAAATCTTCTATGAACTCAAAAGTGATCTTTATAGCACCGCAGCGATTTTACAGTGTTTTTGCAGTGATCAGAATTTAAAAAAATTCTGTCACTGCGGTGGGGCGGACTTAACGCAAGTGTGCGCAGAAGATCAGGCCTGATCGGGTGAACACTGCATTTTTTGTAGAGCCTATAGAACATGTCCTATTCTTGTCCGCAATTGCGGACAAGAAAAGGCATTTTCTATATAGTTCTGGCAATGTGCGGATCCGCAAAATGCGGAAAGCACATTGCCGGTGTCCATGTTTTGCGGATCCGCAATACACATACGGACGTCTGAATGGAGCCTTACAGGGGGGTGATCAATGACAGGGGGGTGATCAGGGAGTCTAATATGGGGTGATCAGGGGTTAATAAGTGACAGGGGGGGGGGGTATAGTGTAGTGGTGTTTGGTGCTACTTACAGAGCTGACTTCTGGTGGTCGATCCAAGCAAAAGGGACCACCAGAGGACCAGGTAGCAGGTATATTAGACGCTGTTAACAAAACAGCGTCTAATATACCTTTTTGGGGTTAAAATAAAAAATAAAAAAATCGCATCTACAGCCTGCCGCTGGCAGGCTGTAGATCCACTCGTTTACCTCCCGATCCTGTGAACGCACGCTCCTGTGTGCGCGCGTTCATAGGAAATCTCGCAAGATGACGCGACGATGCGTCGAAGAGGAACAAATCGACCATCTCCGGAACGCAATCCTGCGTTAGGCGGTCCGGAAGCGGTTAATATTTTCTCTCTTGGGGTTTTATTTTTAATATGGTTTTCCAACTCATTGAACCAGAAACACATGCTACCGACGTCGCAGCTATGTTTGTTTTTATACCTCCTAGGATTTTTTTTAGAAGTGAGTCGACCTTCCTCTCCATAGGGTCCTGCAATTGTGACGAGTCCTCAAATGGAAGGGAGGTCTTTTTGACTACCTTAGCCACCTGGACGTCATTAAACAATTTAACATCAGCCAGAAGTACTTCTTACTATCCTCCACAATTTCTCCCTCAGATATAGCGTCAATGTCAACGTTCTGTCTAGAGGTGGAGGCCTCCTCGTCCATGTCCTCTGAATCAAAAGGAGGATGGAACAGACACCCTAGGTTTTTTCGACGGTGGTGTAGGAGGGACAGATCTACGAGAGGCCAGGGAGGACTTTATTTCGCTCTGAATCAAGGATTTGACCTCCATCAGTATGGATGGTTGCTCCTCTTTTACAAGATCATTGATGTAAACTTGGCAGAGTTTCTTTTTGTGATTTTCTGGAAGTCTCTTGCTACAAGTCGCACACCTATGAATTGTAGTTTTGGTTCTGGACTCTTTTACTCCCTATAAGAGAGGAGTAACCAGGTATCAGTAGACATGATAAGTATAGCAGGTCGATATGATACATCATTTCTTTCTCCCCACAGGGGAACTCCCGGTTGGAGTAGCTGAGGAGGCTTCAGAAGATTCCATCTGGACTGCAGGGGCGACAGGGACAGACATCTGTAGCTTGGAGCACTAAGAGGAAGACCAGGTTGTGTTCCACTGCATATTCAAAACTGCCGCTTCTAAATATCCAGAGTGGCGTCTGACGTCATTGCGGTGCGCGCATGCGCGCGCGTCCGGTCCAAGCTCCGCCCCTTTAGCCTCCTGCCGGTCCGTAGCAGAGTGCAGGGCTGAGGCCATTTAACCAGGAGTCGGCGTGCAGCGTGTCTCTGCGGCACGTGGTCAGCTTCCTCAATGTAGGAAAGGGGGACCGACGCTGTGAGGAGAGATACAGGCCCCTGCTGACAGGAACAAGATCAGCTCCATTGATATCCTCTGCCCAGCTTTGGACTCCACCGCAGGAGGGCAGAGCTAAGGGACACAGATCCCAAAGGTATTTAAAATAATAAAAGTCTTCACCTCCATCAGGAGGCCTCTCTGTGAGGTTCCCCTGTAGGGACAGGAAACACTGAGGGTGAGAGTGGGTGGTGGCCTTTTAAACTCTGTGTTCCTGCCCCTACAGAGGTCAAGGGGTCAGTATCATAGTAGAGCCGTCATGGTGGACGAAATGGAAAAAAACAGTCTCAGAATGGCCTGGATAAGTAAAAGCGTTTTAAAGTTATTCACACATAAAGTGACACTGGTCAGATTTGCAAAAAATGGCCTGCTCCTTAGGTCTCATGCACACGGCCGTTGTTTGGGTCCGCATCCGAGCCGCCTTTTTTGCGGCTCATATGAGGACCCATTCACTTCAATGGGGCCGCAAAAGATGCGGACAGCACTCTGTGTGCTGTCCGCATCCGTTGCTCCGTTCCGTGGCCCCGCCAAAAAAATAGAACATGTTATATTCTTGTCAGTTTTGCGGAAAAGAAAAGGCATTTCTACAATGGGCCGCCGGTTCCGTTCTGTAAATTGCAGAAGGCACACAGGCGGCTTCCGTTTTTTGCAGATCCGCGGTTTGCGGACCGCAAAAAACGGCACGGTCGTGTGCATGAGGCCTTAAGGTGAAAAGGAGTTCGGTCCTTAAGGGGTTAAAAAAGGACTTGTAACCTCTCCTGTCATGTCTGTTTTAGTACTACTTGCAGTCCCATGTAATAACTATTCTGGAGCATCTTTTCTTATGACTCCTTGTTGCACTATTCCTTTATTATTCCTGCTAGAAGTTATGAACAAATTACTAGTATTTTGCAATGGTCCTGCTGGGTGTTACCAGTTGTGGTGTCTCCCTGCACAGTCTGAGACTGGCAGCACTGACTGGACACCGGCTGACCACTGGTAACACCCTGTTGGACCCTTACTGCAGACTGCTGCCAATTTCAATTCATAAACTTTTAGCGGGATTTAATAGAGCAATGCACAACATACAGTGATAAGAATAATGCTCCAGAATTGTTATTACATGGGGAACAAGTAGTCACTACAGCAAACTCAGGGGAGGTGACAGGTCCTGATTTAAAACCCCACAGATTGTCCCCCTAACATAGAGATGGTATTCAAGCAGCCGTACCTGCATCCAGCTCATGCTCTGGAACGCTTAGGAGGTCAGATATTTTCTTCAGCACTCTCCTCATTTCTGGTCCTTTCTTAAACTTGTCCACTTCATGCATTGCTGTGTCATTATCTTCTACTTGGGCCACAAACTTCTCACAGTGATCAAAGAAACGCATTAAAGTGTCATTGACCACAGGGTTTCTGCACGCCGCACCTGCTCAAAGACACAGACATTTCACTGCACAGAATACCACTAAAATGTGCCATCACTTTATGATCCAAACTTTGGGGCCCCAAATGATCCTGAGAATGAAAGGAACGAACAGCAATGTAGTGCTGGATTCCTTTCCCTGCACAGCGACACTCTGACGCATGGCCGTGCATGGAACTGCAGCTGGCACCCATGAAACTGCACAGTGGGTAGCTGGGGCACAGCTGGTCTGAGGGAAGCGCTCAACCATTCTCTTCTCATTTTCAGTATATTTGGGGCCCCAGGCGTTAGTTCTCCACCTATTATAGAGCGACGACATATAGGAAAACCCCTTTAATTACTGACAGAGACTTAAAGGGGTTGTGTCATCTCAGACAGACATCGGTTGTATATCACTAGTATATGCCTCCAATGTTGGATAGGTGCAGGTCCCACCTATCTCCAGAACAGGGCGCGCAAAGTAAAGGAGAGCGCACTGCGTATGCGTGGAGTGCTCTCTATTTACTTCTATGGAAGTTCAGATAATAGCCAAGCCAGCGCTTGGCTATTTTTAGGACTCCCATAGAAGTGATGGAGGGTGGCCACGCTTGCGCAGTGTACTTTCCTTCACTTATGCCCATTCTGGAGATAAGAGCGAGTCCTGCACCTATCTGACATTGGTGGGATATCCTAGCAATATGCCACCATTGTCTGAGATGACACAACCCCTGTAATCATTTTTCAATGCACAGTAGTGCCATATGGCAGAGGTGCATGCATCACTTATAAGTCATTTAAAGGGAATGTGTCATTAAAAAATGATCCATTGATTAAATCTGCTTTTAGGTTTCATTTTTTATTTATTTTTTTGACGATTTTTTGTTCATTTTCCATGTCCTCATCTATATTAAAAAGAAAAACACAAAACTAAAATCATGCAGTTTTTTTGCATAGACCACTAGGCCTAATAGTATGTGGAGACCTCCCTGTTTGTATAGGGTAACTTTTTAGTAGCCATCTCTTTATCATCACAGACAGAATTACAATGACAAATATCACTTCTGTATAGATAACACAGGATCAACCATTCACAACAGGTCAGTGGTGGTGAACCCATGGCACGGGTGGCAGAGGCAGCACTCAGAGCCCTCTCTGTGGGCACCCGCCCCCTGGAAAAAGTCTATGGTGTACCAATATACCTTAGATTTTTCCTGCCATTCATCAGTGCAGGGCGCACTGAATGTAGGCAGGATATTATAGCTAAATGATAAAGTACATGGAGAACATACTATACTGGACTGTAGTATTCAGGGTAAATTGCCGTGTTGGCACCTTGCAATAAATAAGTGGGTTTTGGGTTGCAGTTTGGGAACTCGGTCTCTTAAAGGTTCACCATCACTGCAATAGGTGATATCACAGCTTAGGCTACTTTCACACCAGCGTTTCTGGGTCCGCTTGTGAGATCCGTTTCAGGGCTCTCACAAGCGGCCCCAAACGGATCAGTTTAGCCCCAATGCATTCTGAATTGATAAGGATCCGTTCAGAATGCATCAGTTTGGCTCCGTTCAGCCTCCATTCCGCTCTGGAGGCGGACACTGCGTTTTGATGTCCGCCTGACGATGCAGAGCCAAACGGATCCGTCCTAAATTACAATGCAAGTCAATGGGGACGGATCCGTTTTTCACTGACACAATATGGTGCAATTGAAAACGGATCCGCCTCCCATTGACTTTCAGTGTAAGTCAAAACGGATCCGTTTGCATTATCATGAACAAAAAAATAAAAAATATTAAATATTTTTTTTGTTTTTTGTTCATGGTAATGCAAACGGATCCGTTCTGAACGGATACAAGCGTTTGCATTATAGGTGTGGATCCGTCTGTGCAGATACCAGACGGATCCGCACCTAACGCGGGTGTGAAAGTAGCCTTATCTGCCCCCTCCTGACCTCTGGAAACTCTCTCTCAAAGAACAGGAAGTCTTGACCTATATGTGGGCCGAGTGGCCAGTGTGAAAACTGCAGGATTTTACGATCTTTTTTTTATTATTTAAATAAAGATAGGGACAGTAGCATAGCGATCATCATCGTGGGGGTGCGACTACAACTGGGTCCAGAGAAGGAGGTCCCAGGTCCGCTCAGATCCCTTGGCAGACCCCGTTTCCAACTGTGTCCACATCTTTAGAGGGCATTCACACAACCATATGTATTTTGCTGTCGGATACGGATGACGTCCATGTTCCATCTGGTTTTTTTCTGCTGACCTATTGTAACAATGCCTATTCTCATCCACAAAACAGACAAGAATAGGACATGTCCTATAATTTTTTTTCTGGACTGCAGAACGAACATATGGATGTGGGGCTCCACTGAAATGCGGATCAGATGCGGACCAAAAATATGGTCGTGTGAATGGGGCCTAAAGATGCAGATCCAGTTTAAAGCAGTGGAAGAAAAGAGAGTCTTTGGCTACCTTCCTCACCACTTAGGCTCCATTCACACGTCCTCAAATGGGTCCGCATCCGTTCCGCAATTTTGCGGAACGGGTGCGGACCCATTCATTTTCTATGGGGACGGAATGGATGCAGACAGCACACAGTGTGCTGTCAGCATCCGCATTTGCGGAGCGTCGCCCCGATCTTCAGGTCCCACTCCTCAGCTCCGCAAAAGATAGAACATGTCCTATTCTTGTCCGCAGCTTGCGGACAAGAATAGATATTTCTATAGGGGTGCCGGGCGGGTGTGTTGCTGGTCCGCAACACACCACGGACGTGTGAATGGAGCCTTACTGTGGTAGCTCCAGGCTGCTTTAGGCCATGTGGCCTACCAGATGTCTGGAGGTTGAGCTCCCAGAAATAAAATGGAGACGTGAACTTGGGAACTGCCTGCACAGCAATTTCATGAAGGGCTTTTCCCAATATATATTATATATCACCATAAATACCATAAAGATCCCTGGATCCCAAGAACAAGGCAGTGCATTGTCCCCTTCCTGATGAAGATCTGGCTATGAATGTATTGAAATCACTTCTCCACAAAGCCAGGACATTAGGGCTCATACACACAAACTTATTTTTCTCCCGTGTCCTTTCCGATATTTTTTTTGCGGCCAGCATGCGGAACCATTTACTTCATTGTGGCCGCAAAAAAAAAACAGAAATAACTCCGTGTGCACTCCTCGTCTGTCTTCCCACATGGCCGTTCCGCAAAAATATAGAACATGTCCTATTATTGTCCGCATTATACAAGGATAGGGCAGTTCTTTTATGGCCATTCTGTTCATTTGCAGAATGCACACACCCTGTATCCGTGTTTTGTGGATCCGCAATTTGTGGACCACAAAGTCTCCAACGATCGTGTGCACGAGCCCTTAAAGGGGTTGTCTCATCTCAGACAATGGGAACATTTCGCTAGGATATGCCCCCATTGTCTTATAGGTACGGGTCTCACCTCTGGGACGCGCACCTATATTGGGAACGGGGCCCCGCAAGGTGGTGACCGGAGGACTCCGGTCCGGCCACCACAAGGTGCACTCCCCACCGAAGTAGCTAAGCCAGCGCTCGGCTATTTTCGGCGGCCCTATAGAAAATGAATGGAGGGCATGCACAGTGCGCCCTCCACCACTTTCAGAGCTCCGATCTCGATATAGGTGCGGGTCCACACCTATAAGACAATGGGGGCACATCCTAGCGATATGCCCCCATCGTCTGTGATAAGACAACCCCTTTAATGGTATGGTTTTTGAGGACTCATGATGACATTAAAAGACTTGGTCATATGTGAGAGCAGCCCTCTGACCATGGCAGATTTCACTTACTTTCCCGTGTATCTTCAGTTGGTAGAGGAAGTCTGAGGTAAGTGTGTGCCAGCCCGCTGATAAAAGCTTTTGTGCTGTCAACACATCGATGCTTAGAGCTGGTGGTAAAAGACATTTTACATTTATGGAACTTGTCCGACGTGAACAGGGAAGGAAAGAGAGAAGCCAGTCTATAAGCCAGGTTCTTCATGTCCTCCTCTCCTTTCTTCACCAGTTGTCCATCCATCCAGTCCTCATACCACATGTCCCAGCTCTTCAGCTCCTTTACCAGCTCACAGTTGCTTGTACTTTCTTCGATTAGGCTGTACATTTTCTTCAGCTTCTGTATTTGCTTTTTGGTAGGGTATCGTGTCCCATGCCTGATCACAGAGACTATTTGGAGAGGGGTGCAAGAATTTGGCAGTAGATCATGCTTCCTTGTAACCAACAGAGGACTTGACAGGAGGAAGGGATTGACTTCTTCATATCTGGTCTTGGTTCCAAAATAAGAAGCTAATTTTGATGACTCTGTGATAACTGAGTCATGTCCGCCAGCGCTACAGAACCAAGTAACGGAGATGAGAAGGATCTGGGCGGCTTTGGGGGCACACTTTCTATATGTGTAGTATATAGGAAGCATGGTAAAATAATGGTGCCTCTGAGGTACACTGGACAGGGAAGCAGATAGTCTGTAGCTAGCTAAGCCTTCAGAGCTGTAGTGAAGGAACTGTGGCTCACCTCATCCATGGAAAGTCCTACAAGTGATAACATCAAGAGGACATCAGGGAGCACCATTCAGCTCTGAACACAATTTAAAATCTTAAAACCCTTTAAAAAAAAAACAACAACCTAATACAAGGCAACACATTTATATGGAAAACAAGTCCCTTAGCTTGATCAACACATGAACTAGGGGATCAGCAGCAAGGGGTCTTAAAAAAAGCACAAGAAAGGTGGACAACCCCTTTAAAGGGTTTTTCCATGAACTTGTCCCTTTTTAATTAGCTCCACAAGTATATGGTACCCAATAAAAAAAAATCATACTTAGGCTACTTTCACACCGGCGTTTTGGTTTCAGTTTGTGACATCCGTTCAGGGCTCTCACACGTGGTCCAAAACGGATCAGTTTTGCCCTAATGCATTCTGAATGGAAAAGGATCCGCTCAGAATGGATCAGTTTGCCTCCGTTCTGTCTCCATTCCGCGCTGCTTGCAGCGTTTTGGTGTCCGTCTGACGAAACTGAGCCAAACGGATCTGTCCTGGCACACCATGTAAGTCAATGGGGACGGATCCGTTTTGTATGACACAATCTGGCACAATAGAAAATGGATCCGTCCCCCATTGACTTTCAATGGTGTTCAAGACGGATCCGTCTTGGCTATGTTACAGATAATACAAACGGATCCGTTCTTAAAGGATGCAGACGGTTGTATTATCTGAACGGATCCGTCTGTGCAGATCCATGACGGATCCGCACCAAACACGAGTGTGAAAGTAGCCTTACTTCTCCCCCGGCTCCATCTTTTATTCCCCGGCTTGTTTATATCCGGCCAGGGTATGGATGGGGTAATGTGCACCGCTGCAATCAATTACTGAACTCAGTGGTGACGTGTCCCAGCTGTGATGTGCCGCTTGCATGCAGCAGCCTTACGTGACCCGTCTGTACATTGACTGAAAGTAAACAAGCTGGGGACTGGCTGCAAATTTATAAAAATATCCATTTATAAAATGATCGATGTTAATACATTTCTCCCATTTTTTTTTAACATGCCTAGGGATGAAGTGAAACTGCGCAAAAATGTTATGTATTTTAAAAAGTCACAATTCATAAATGTGTGAAAATCCTGGACACTGATGAATAACCCCACACAAATAAGCCGCCTATAAGAATGACAGTATATAGGTCAGCAACAATCCATACAAAGAGAGAAACATAGGCAGGACAAAATAACTTAAAGGAGTCTTCCGAAATGTTTTAACTGATGACCTATTCTCTGGATAGATCATCATTATGTGATCGGTGGGGGTCCGTCAACCAAGACCCCCACCAATCAGCTGTTTGAGAAGGCAGTAGCAGTCACAGAACCTAGGTAGAGTTCAGCTCCATTGAAGTGGCCTGATCTGCAATGCCAAGTACGGCCGCTATACAATGTACAGCGCTACTGTGAGCGCCAGTGCCTTCTCAAACAGCTGATCGGCGGGGGTCCTGGGTGTCGGACCCCCACCGATCAGATACCGATTACCTATACAGAGGATAGGTCATCTGTTAGAAATTCTCGGAAAAACCCCTTTAAAAAGGAAGCGGTTAGTGAATCATAGATACAATCGATCTATGTAAAACCAAATAAAAAGATCAGCACATACAGACTAGAGATAAGCGGACCTTTTAAGATTCTGTTAATTTTTTTAGGAAAATTCGGAATGAATTTCAAACCAATAGAGTCAATACACTCATCCTTAATACAGAGCAAAGAAAGAAAGTGGGACTGGCTGCAGAATTCAGTATATGACACTATACAAACGCATAGCAAACAAGAATAGAACAAGTAGAAAAAAATGGGCAAATTAGGTAGGCTACTTTCACACCTGCGTTAGGTGCGGATCCGTCTGGTGTCTGCACAGACGGATCCACACCTATAATGCAAACGCTTGTATCCGTTCAGAACGGATCCGTTTGCATTGTTCATGATAATGCAAATAGATCCGTTTTGACTTACACTGAAAGTCAATGGGAGGCGGATCCGTTTTCAATTGCACCATATTGTGCAAAAACGGATCCGTCCCCACTGATTTACATTGTAAGTCAGGACGGATCCGTTTGGCTCTGCATCGTCAAGCGGACATCAAAACGCTGCAAGCAGCGTTTTGGTGTCCGCCTCCAGAGCGGAGTGGAGGCTGAACGGAGGCAAACTGATGCATTCTGAACGGATCCTTATCCATTCAGAATGCATTGGGGCTAAACTGATCCGTTTTGGGCCGCTTGTGAGAGCCCTGAACGGATCTCACAGGAGGACCCAGAAACGCCAGTGTGAAAGTATCCTAAAATCAAAACACATTTAGGGCTGATTCACACAACTGTGCTCGGTCCGAGAAACATGGTCCATGTGTTGGCTGCATCTCCTGCACCGACTGCATCACAAGTCTATTGTACTGGACTCCCATCATCATTGATCACAGTACAATGGACCCTCCATCAGATAGGAACTCATTGTATCATTCAGAAATCACTATGGTCTAGTTAGTCCGAGTTAAGGTAGCTTCGGCCAACAAATGGACCGTGTTTCCTGGACCGACCGAGTTAGGTAGGGATCGGTGAGGTGGGTGATCTTTATTTTTTAACCCATTCTGCCCCTTATAATTGGGCAACCCCTTTAACAGGAACTGTGGTCCTTCAACAGTTGATTATACAGCAGCACACTCTCCAAAAAGTAAAATTGGGTGCAATCCCTCCTAGATTCCAGGTACGAATCCACAGATAATTGAGGCAGAAGGTGAGGGTGATGGAGCCGTTTATTACCCCAGTAGTCGCAACGTTTCAGCCCAGCTCAATGGGGCCTTTGTCAAGCAAACAAATGATGTCCCACAGAGGTTTAAATACCCACATAATAATAAGGATACATAATTAATCATCAATAATACATGATTAAGTGTGCAAAATAATAACACATATAATATCCATGATTCAAAGTGCATCAATAGTTAATAATATAAAAACTTATGTCATAGCAGTTAATGATTCATATGTAAATTCATCCTTTGATATAAATAGTGTCTTATATTTTTTAAGTGCCTGAATAAGTGGTTTCACCTGTAAAGAGTGCCAAGTGCAATTAGAAATCATCAGCATCAGCTGTGATATGTAATATAATATCTACAGAAACACCTGCTACATCGTTGGTGGCTCCTAGTGTGAGAGATCGCGTCCTCCATGGGCCAGTGCGCATGTCACAGTAGCGCCAAACTCGCCCTACCAGTGGCGAACCCCATGTGACTGAGGGTCGTCACCGCTCCAGTCCCGTGAGCGCTCCAAAGAGCGTCACCGCGCCGATCACGTGTGCGCTCCAGAAGAGACATGGGGACATCAGTGTCACGGCTGAGTATGGGGAAAACCCTCAGCCGTGCGATGTCGAAGATGATAGTCGCTGCTTGGCCAGGAGCACAGAATTAGGGAGCAGGTCACCTCCTATCGCATCCCTAATCTGACCCTGACTCCTAGCTGCATGAGCCGACCTTGAAGGTAAAAGGGCTCATGCTCCGGAACCTCGGATCCCTAGTAACCCTCCGCAGATCCCTAAAGCTAGGAGCTGGGTAAGACTACCTGTTCCTCCTAGACACGGAGGAACAGGAGTCTCACAGGCCAGGCTACCAAAAAGGGGAAACATAAACAACTTATGGCAATGGCAGGTAAATGCAACAAGTATAGCACCTACCTGCCACAGACACAAAGCCTGGAACCCATGCAGAAGCGCTGCTGTCCAAAGAACACACACGGACACAGCACACACCAGACATAACACAGGAACCCAGGACCATAAGCTGCAATAAACAAACATACCAAAAACACACCTTAATGACATCATGTGTGACATAAACTTATGACCACAAGGGTGGCCCACACTGGCAGATGGTAAATAACCAGGAGGATGCCTCCAGCAACCATGGCTGAAGTACCCCTCAGCATCTGGTCTCCAGAAAGGCTTTAAAGCCCAAAGTAGCCACACCCACACTCAGACACACCCAGTGTTCACACAGAAAGAAGGGAGTTAACCCTTCCTACACCAGGCAAGGTAGTGAAGCTACTTAAAGGGAAAAGCACATAAAGACACTCACCTGTTACCGCCGGCAACGGCATGCGTGGCAACCATGTCCTGAGGAACAGCCAGCAGGCCGAGACACTGCCACCACATGCACACAACACCAGACGTTGCCGCGGACAACCGCAAGTGAAGGGAGGTGTCACAGTGCATACAAACATAACCTCGTGCACAACAAACAGACAAAGTGCATACACAAAACTACACGTTGCCAAAGACAACTGCATGCATGGACAGCGAGCCGCCCAGCAACCAGCTCAGGCTGCTCCACTGCCCAACAACCACAAGTTGCCAGCGGCAACCACACGTGAGGCAAGATACTAGCCCTCACCTGTGGTTGACAACAATACAAGACCGCGGGCAAATGCATGCGGCTCCCAAGGAGTCACGACCATGACGATAGTCGTGACAGTCAGGCAGAGGAGAAGGAATGCTATAAGCTTAAGCGTGACGTATCCATTATGGATGTAGAGAGATAGATAGCTGGACGATATTAATGTCTATAAACGTCTACCTTGTGATCCTAAGTTTGACATTTCGAAACTGATTACATATAAATTGGATGCCACCAAACTGGGAGGGATCATTGATGTGGAACTTTATACCTTTTTATTTACTGCACACCCCAGAACACCTTTTTTGTATATTTTACCTAAGATTCACAAATCACTAGTTGACACACCGGGACGTCCGAATGTTTTCGGTAGGGGATCGTTATTCTCTAACATTGCTATATTTTTTAGATCAAGCTTTACGGGATTTTGCAGTGAAGACTAGGTCTTACATCAGGGATACAGGTGATTTTTTGGATAAAATTACCAGTATCACAATACCTACACATTGTATACTGGCATCGTTTGATGTCACAAGTTTGTATACAAAAAGCTCTACATTCTAGTCAATATACTAGAGAATGTCAGGACGTCATTGTTGATCTGCTTAACCTAGTTTTGCGGCACAATTACCTTTCTTTTATGGATCAGTTTTATTTGCAGTTGCGTGGGACCGCCATGGGTTCTAACGTGGCGCCCACGTATGCAAATATTTTCATGGCTGCCTTGGAAGAACAATGTGTCTATGTGTCCCACCACTTCAGCCAAGTGCTGGCGATATAAATCCACGATATTTTTCTGATTTGGACAGGTGATAAGTCTACTTTACATGACTTTCACCACTTTCTCATTCAGATTGATCCGGATATCAGCTTTACTCTTACCTTCTCTACAGAAGAAGTTCAATTCCTTGACACAATGGTTCAGGTGGTGGGGAACCACCTAAGCATGAATTTATATATGAAACCTACAGATTGTAATAATCTTCAGAGATAAACGGTTGATTCTTTACCATATAGTCAATTTCTTAGAGTTAAGCGTATTGTACAGGACTCTAACCAACTATCTAATAGGTATCAGGAGCAGTGATAGCCAGTTCCCATTGTTCGCCCGCGAACACGTGGGCTGCCATCTTAACTCACAAGTCCGGCGATGCACAGGTAAGCCCTTACCTGTGCCTGCGCCGCGAGCCGGTCAGAAACAAATGCGGTCACCGGGAGCAGGCAGTTCCGAGAACAGCCGCCAGGGGCCTTCATCGGGCTGTTCTCGGAACTGCCTGATCCCGCTGACCGCATTTGTTTCAGACCGGATCACGATGCAGGCACAGGTAAGGGCTTACCTGTGCTTCGCCAGATTTGTGAGTTAAGATGGCAGCCCGCATGTGTTTGCGGGCGAACTCGGCAACCTGGCCATCACTGATCAGGAGATGACATAGAAATTTTGACAAAGAGGATATCCCTCTAAACATATACAAAAACATTTGTCAAATGCATTGAACCACCAATGGTCAGACAAGAAGAAGGATAAGGCCCCCTTTACGCGTATTCCATTTGTTACTATTTTCTCAGAACAGAGTAGTCAGATTAATGGTATTATGAGAAAACATTGGTTAATTTTGACTAGTAATTTGAAACACATTAAAGAATTTACGGTACCACCACTCATGTCCTATCGACGTCCACCAAACCTTTGTGATAGGTTGGTGAAGGCCGATATATCTAGTAAAGGAAAGGTACAGACATATATTGGTACTAAGAGGTTAGGCAGTGTAGGAAGGCGCAAGGATCCATCATTAACGCAAGGTATGTGTCACCGAGGTTCCTGTCCTCGGTGAAGTAAGAGACAGTATTTTCAGGTGTCAGCGGCAGCCAGTGCTGATTGACACTTTGCTATTTTAGTATGGCTGTATAGCTGATCCAGGTCAGCTCTTACTGGGAGTAGTCAAAGTGATGGGTGGGTGACTACACCCCACGTTCCAGGCCAGGTCTTGACTGGCCTATAAAAAACCCAGCCAGCAGTGTCAACTCTCTGACAGAGGAGCTCTGGCAATCGCTGGTGTGGGAAGTGAGCCCTGTGCTGGGCTGGAAAGCTGAGACCTGTGTGTTGGGAGAGCACGCCACCTAACGTTTTTTTGTTATACACGAACTTTCTACTTGGTGTGAACAAACACCAACCCTGCAAATGTGTGAATAAACACGGACATTTGAATTACGAACTTGTACTTTGCCTCTGTACTGCACCTGCTTATCCCAACTACCAGAGCGAATCCCCACAGCTGCTATCCTTGTCTCAATTGCGTCAATTGTCCCTACATGTTAAAAGGAGCAAGTTTCACACACCCCACATTGGGGACACGTTTTGATATTCGCCATTTTCTCACTTGTGATAGCACATATGTGGCTTACCTGCTTCAGTGCCCCTGTGGCCTACTCTATGTTGGAGAGCCCACGTGAGACCTGAAGACGAGATTCAACCAACATAGATATACTATCAGACAAAATAAGAAAAGATTTACCTGTTCCCAAGCATTTTGTTGATTTCCGACACAAAGAAAAGGATCTCAAGTTTAGAATCTTGGATCATAATCCACCTTTTAAGAAAGTGGGTGATAGAGAATTGATACTTAAGCAGAGAGAACTCCAATGGATTCCTCAATTACAGACCCTCAAACCCAAGGGCCTGAATACTGAGTTCAGGTGGAGTCTCTTTGGTGTTTGTCGAATCTCTTTATCGGTCCCTGCTGTTTGGTAATATGAATGATGTCTTTGATTTGTTTTTCATATATATCTTACAGTTTATTTTATTTACCTTCTAGATCGACATCTACTTTGTCACTTCTACCCTGCCGCATCTTGTTGGTATCCGCATTGAGAGAGACGAAGGCCATCTACATCTATTATCTAAAGTTTAGCCTCCTGGGGATTACAATTGTCATAAATGGCCTTTTTTTTCCCCTTTAGACACAGGAATTTTAAATTATGCCTACACATTTCACTTCTCTTTATGTGGGGCTTTGTTGTTGGGTATGTTTTTTTTTTTATAAAATGGCCAGTAATAACTGTTTTTGTGAATTTGGAGTCTCTTTTGGGATTATTATTTTGGTCCCGGATTGGGGGACACAAATTTGTGACCCCGAACGTGGGACCATAAAGTGGTGGGTGGAATTCTGCCACTGATCATGACTGGTTGCCCCACCTTATCTTACCTTTGTGTCTCCTCTTTCTGAGAGATGTGTGGAGCCATTGATAGTGTTGATAAATCCTCCATCCTTGATATAGTTGTGTATCCTTGTCTCATTGTCCCCATTCATTTATTCTAAGTATTTTCTCCAGATATATGGAGTGTATTACTATGTCTGAGGTTATATTACCTCTATATATTCCAAGTTCCTATGTCTTAGTATTATGAGTATTACTTCTATCAAATTCTATAAGATGTATGGTTTGAAGTTATAAATATTGTATCCTCAGGTGGTTATTCTTTGCATTGATCTATTTGACATATCGGATGGGGACTGCGCATATCAGACGTGATAGCGTTATTTCTCCTCTGCCTGACGTCCCCACTAGTGTTGAGCAAACTTGTGTTTTAAGTTTGGCGTCTAAAGTTCGGGTTATCGAAGAATCGCGTTATGGACTCTAAATGGTCCGTGGTAGCGGAATCCATAACGCGATTTTTTGATAACCCGAACTTTAGAGGCCTAACTTAAAACACAAGTTCGCTTAACACTAGTCCCCACGTCTCTTATGGAGCGCACACGTGATCGGCGCAGTGAGGCCCCTCAGTCACGTGGGGTTCGCCACTGGTAGGGCGAGTTTGACGCTACTGTGACATGCGCACTGGCCCATGGAGGACGCGATCTCTCACACTAGGAGCCACCAACGATGTAGCAGGTGTTTCTGTAGATATTATATATCACAGCTGATGCTGATGATTTCTAATTGCACTTGGCACTCTTTACAGGTGAAACCACTTATTCATGCACAGGCACTTTATAATATAGGACACTATATATCAAAGGATGAATTTACATATGAATCATTAACTGTTATGACATAAGTTTTTATATTATTAACTATTGATGCACTTTGAATCATGGATATTATATGTGTTATTATTTTGCACACTTAATCATGTATTATTGATGAACAATTATGTAATTATGTATCCTTATCATTATGTGGGTATTTAAACCTCTGTGGGACATCATTTGTTTGCTTGACAAAGGCCCCATTGAGCTGGGCTGAAACGTTGCGACTACTGGGGTAATAAACGGCTCCATCACCCTCACCTTCTTTGGAGTGCTGCCTCAATTTTTGTTCTTTGGACATTATATATATATATATATATATATATATATATATATATATATATATATTCTACACTCACAGGCAACTTTTTCGTTTTGTTTGCACTGCTGTTTTATCCTAAGCCTTGTCAATGTGCAGAAATCCAAAGAGCCATTGCTTTCTCCCTCTGATAACAATCCACACTAACACAATACCAACAGTGCAGTAATGCTCAATGACAGGGGCAGCTAAAAGAATAACTCCCCAAACACACCTCACATACCATGTGCTCAGTTCGGCCCCTACATAATATTAATACCTGTAATCACCGACTCAATAATAACCATTTAGAGTATAAACTCCATGAATAAACAACCACTCACCGCCGCGATCCTTCTGCTTCTCTGTCTCTGACAGCTCTGCAACTTTCTATGGAGAGCGGACGGACATGCGCACAGAGAGCTCTGCTTCAGCATCACGCACTGAGCATGCGCGTTTACGAGCTGAGCGCTTACGTCTGCCTACAGCCCTCAGCGCACATGCGCGCGGCCTCTGAGCGTGGGAACCTTTTCATCGAGCTTTGTTTCCGTACGGACGGGCTTCACCGCTCGGACACGGTGGTGCAAGGAGGAATTAGGGTCGGGGGGGAAACAATGGAGTGTGATTTTTGCTTTGAGGATTCTGTGTTTTCGGAAACCCGAGAGCGAACAAGTCAGAGAGGGCTGTCCTATAGGGCCAAGCAGTGCGAGCCTCAGGTAATGGCTGCCCGGTCCGCCTGTGACTGGTGCTGCTCAAAAACTTGTATTAATAGTAATAATAATAATAGTAACTTATTATCTGCACATGTATTATTTGTTTATGTATTTGGTCTAATTATTTATGTATTTGTTAAATTCTTTTTGCTCGTTATGCATTTGTTATTCCCTTCTTTCTCAGTGGTTTAATGAAGATGTGACCAATGAACACTTGGTAGAGGTGCACAACATCCTGAAATTCAGAGCGGATTTATTATACAGACAGAAGGACTTTGAGGTATGGAAAAAAAAGTTTCTTTTAAAGGGTTTCTACCATCATAATTTCCGTTATATTGCTGACTGACGTTAGCGATGCGCTAACATAACAGTGTGTTTTTACATTAGTCCCTGCAGCCGTTCTGATCAAATACACACTTTTACAATATGCTAATGATCCTCTAGGTGCTATGTGGGCGTAGATTCAGCACCTAGAGGCTCGGTCCACTCACCCTTTATCCCGCCCAGGCCCTCCGTTCTGCCCGCCCTGCTCCTCTTGATTGATGTCCAAAATCCATGCATCGTTGAGGAAATCCAGCGCCTGCGCTGTTCACTTCTGTATTCGGCGCAGTGAGTGAAAGCTGCGCTCCTGGTGCCGGTTTCCTTACTGTGACGTAGTCAGCGCAGGCGCAGTGAGGAAGCCAGGTGTTCTGCCAGATTTCTCTAACTTGCCAAAATGCTATACCGGAAGTGACACCGCCGCACAGGAATCAGCTGGAGGAGAGGGTGTGCGGCGCTGCGCAAGCGCACATCGACTGGAATAGAAAAAAATCATTGCAGCGCCGCGGGAGAAGGACTTCATGCGCATGCGCAAAACCGTACACCGCGCTTCCACACTTAGGGGGTAGGTAGCTTTTCCAGTGCAAAATGTTCCATCAAATCTCCCTACCCCTCAGTGCGCACGCGCGCACAAATCATAAGGAGCAGTTCATCCTTACTGCAGAGCTGAGTGCAGAATATCGAGGTCACCACATAGCAGAGCTGAGTGCTGGATATTGGGGTAATATCCTGCACTCAGCTCTGCTATGTGGTGACCTCGATATTCTGCACTCAGCTCTGCGGTAAGGATGAACTGCTCCTTATGATTTGTGCGCGCCGGTGCACTCAGGGGTAGGGAGATCTGATGGAACATTGTGCGCTGGAAAATCTACCTACCCCTAAGTGCGCAAGTGCGGTGTATGGTTTCACGCATGCGCATAAGGTCCTTCTCCCGCGGCGCTGCAATGATTTTTTGCTAATCCAGTCGATGTGCGCTTGCGCAGCACCACACACACCCTCCTCCAGCTGATTCCTGTGCGGCCGCGTCACTTCCGGTATATCGTTTTGGCAAGGTATAGAAATCTGGCAGAACGCTGGCACCAGGAGCGCGGTCTTCACTCACTGCGCCGAATATAGAAGTGAACGGCGCAGGCGCAGGATTTCCTCAACGATGCATGGAACTTGGACATCAATCAAGAGGAACGGAGGACCTGGGCGGGATAAAGGGTGAGTGGACCGAGCCTCTAGGTGCTGAATCTACGCCCACATAGCACCTAGAGGCTCATTAGCATATTGTAAAAGTGTGTATTTTATCAGAACGGCTGCAGGGACTAATGTAAACAACACACTGTTATGTAGTGCTGACATTAGCACATTGCTAATGTCAGTCAGCTGCATAACACAAATTCTGATGGTAGAAACCTTTTAATATAATACGTCATTTTAAAGGGGTTCTCCGGACTTTGCGGAAAATCCTGAGGTGTTCTGACTGAGGAAAGATGGTTTTGTCACTACTAACCCCCAATGTCGGGCTGATGATGCTGCAGTCTACACTGCACACAGTTGTCCTGCAAAGACCTGGGAAAACATCTGGTCTGGACACGAGCGGAGGAGCTGCTGCCTGTCTGAGAGCAGTGAGATGGCATCATCGGCAGCCTGACGTTGGGGTAAATACTGAGGAGACTACCTTTCCAACACAGGGTCAGAACACAACAGGCTTTCCTGGAGATCCCCTTTAAAGTATTGTGGTATTATAGCTCTTTCAGGTTAAAGAGGTCCTGTCTCCAGGATCAACCCTATTAAACCAGGCATGTAGCCTGGTGGGGTTGATGTAACTGAGTAAAACGATACCTTTCTTTTATTTTGTAGGTGCTGCTGTTTTGGAGAAATTTACACTTTTATTTTTATGCAAATGAGCCATTGGAGCACCAAGAGGCAGGCTAATGTGGTTTTAGCACTGCTCCAGCGACGCCCTTGGTGCTCCAAACACGCCCCCTCCCCTCGCATTGACAGCAGTAGACTTCTGGTCTAGCGCTGACTTCTCACACCTGCGCACCGGTTTGCTAGCACCATGCACACCAGGTCTTCTGCTGCTTGCCGAGCAGTGAAGATGATTAATGCGCAGTCGCCGTGGAGGTGCCATCACCTAGCAGCCATCGGTGAAAAACGTATTGCCTCCAGATGCCTTCCATTTTTTACTGAAGCCTCACTTACTTCTATGGAACCAGAGCTGTGGAAAACACAGAATATAAAAGATGCTGTGATTTTTCCTGATCACAGAAATGATGCCTAAAAAACATGTGCACAGACCCATTGAAATGAATGGGTCAGGATTCAGTCTAGATGCTATGCGTTTGCTTCACGCATCGCACCCGGATGGAAAAGTTGCTTATGTGAAAGAGGCCTAAAGCAAAGCTTCTCAAGTTGTGAGGCACACCCCCACATCCACTCCTCGGTCAGCTCTCTTTTAAAAGTAATATCAGGAAGTATTACTTTACTGAGAGAGTAGTGGATGCATGGAATAGCCTTCCTGCAGAAGTGGTAGCTGCAAATACAGTGAAGGAGTTTAAGCATGCATGGGATAGGCATAAGGCCATCCTTCATATAAGATAGGGCTAGGGGCTATCCATAGTACTCAGTATATTGGGCAGACTAGATGGTTCTTATCTGCCGACACATTCTATGTTTCTATGTTACATAGGGATTGTGCCAAGTTTTGAAGTTATCCCCTGTTCACAGGATAGGGCTGTGATGGCTAACCTCCGGCACTCCAGCTGTGGTAAAACTATGACTCCCAAGGTGCCTCCCTGCTTGGCTGTTCTCAGAACTCCATAGAAATGAATGAACCATGCTGGGAGTCGTAGTTTCACCACAGCTGGAGTGCCATCACTGAGAAAGGGAATAACTCATTGATTGATGGTGGTACAAACAACTGCAAGGACCCATACCAGTCCTGAAAAGTTCCCCCTATGATGAAGCGTCAGGTCGCGCATGCAAGTACAGTGCTCGGCTATTTCTGGCAGTCCCATATGGAAAGAATGGAGCAGCAGGGTGCTTGCTCGACCTGCTGCTCCATCGGATCTGTGGATCTGTGGCTAGTGGATAACGTCAAAACTTAGCATAATCTCTTTTCTGACCAGGAGCGGGCCAGGCTCCCATGGTGCCTAAGGCATGGGTTTCAGATTGCACCCTTTAACACTGTTCTCACTCTCCTGAAATTCAGTACTTCCTACATAATAATTAGCAAATTGTCCTATGTACAGTATAATACAAGTGCGAGTCTATGCCTGTATAACAAACTGTACTCGGATGTAACAAGTCTGATGTAGACAAGATATTTTTCACTGGGCTGACTTCATTATAGATGGATAGGCTGACTTTCCAGGAATGCAAGGAATTAGTTCTAAATCTGAAGTTAAAGGGATATCTCCATCACATTAGGGGTTGTCTGGGATTGGGGACATTAGTGTAATAGTACTAGAGTGACATACATATTGCATACATGCATGTCCTACCTTTACCACATATTTATGAAGACCCGTTTTCATATAGGAAAGTCTTAGCCGGAAGTAACTGTTTTCCTGTACTCGGTGACGTACCGGGTCCCTTGCAGGGGAGCTGAAGCCTCTTCTTCCGGCTGCTCAGGAAGCCCGGTGACGTCACTGACCGGCGGGCTTTAGCACTGCCTCAGCCAGTAAAACGGCTAGGACAGCGCTAAAGCATGCACTGCTCCGATGCTCAAGTCAGGGGGGCTGCCTGGGTGAATATGGAGGTTTGTCCGGGTTCAGCTCTGAACAGCCTATATGTGATTAATCCAGGGCTGTGGAGTCGGTAGATAAATGCTCCGACTCCTCAGTTTTTGGAACTTCCAACTCCGACTCCTCTGTATTTAATATGCAAATGTATTTTCTACATTCCTTGAAGGAAAGAAAGGCAACATACATGTCATTACCACAGAACTACTGGCTAGGAAGCTGCTGCCTTCTCCTTTGTGTGCTGATCTTCTGCTGAAGATAGGGCTGTGGGGGGATCCAGGAAGGGGCATTTACCGTATATACTCGAGTATAAGACGAGTTTTTTGGCACATATTTTTGTGCTCAAAAAGCCCCCTCGTCTTATACTCGAGTCTAGGTCTGTATTATGGCAACTTACATTGCCCGGATCCTTAGACACGCCCATCTCATTAGTATTCACTTGGCGCAATGTGATCCCGGCATATGAAAAGCATGTTTCTTCATGGTCACTTAACGTGTTCGTTTTGTGGTAACGTGACGCACTGCATGCATTGGCCTTTATTCTTACAGTAGAGAAGTACCGTATTTTTTGCAAAAGTGGGGGGAAAATAGAAGTGCATCTTATGGGGGCGAATGCTGTGATCGTCCGGTGAATAGGCTGAGAGGGAGGAGGGGCTGGGGGCCGGCATCTGGTTCTGTAATGGCAGCGGGGCCCGGTGCAGTCACTGTATTCTACTACACCGGGCCCCGCTCACTGTAGTATACGGTAATCATATCTAACTTGTGGGTATTGTTAAAGTATTCCAATCCTCTTAAATCTAGCGCTGTACTACTTACTACTAACTTCTTGGCAGTCAGGAGGCCGGGTGGGCGCTCGTAGCGTAACTCACTACGTCACGCGCCTGCTCCACCCACTTTATGAATGAAGCAGGCACCGGGCCCCGCTGCCATTACAGAAACAGATGCCGGCCCCCATTTACTACACAGGGACACTGTTATGGGGGGGGTCTGTGGATGACACATAAGATAAGATGCTATATATATGTCATCCACAGATGCCCCCACAATGATCCCCCATAACAGTGCCACCCACAGATGCCCCCATAACAGTGCCACCCACAGATGCCCCCATAACAGTGCCACCCACAGATGCCCCCATAACAGTGCCACCCACAGATGCCCCCATAACAGTGCCACCCACAGATGCCCCCATAACAGTGCCACCCACAGACCACCATTAGTTCAAAAGCACACCTTTTGGTAAAAAATTTTTTTTTCTTATTTTCCTCCTCAAAAACCTAGGTGCGTCTTATAGGGCGAAAAATACGGTAATTAATTATAACTTTTTGTGAATTGGGACATTTTAAACTTGCTTTTTTTTATTCCAATTTAAATCTACAGTAGTAGGAGTCGGAGTCGGTTCATTTTTTTCCGACTCCGACACCAGGTACCCAAAATTGCCTCCGACTCTGACTCCACAGCCCTGGATTTTTATTTTTTACAAAAAAGGATGCATGGTTTTCTGGATATTATTTTTTAAGTCAGTATTCTACTCCCTGTCCTGGCTCTTTCTTTATCTTCCTCCTTTGGATTGTCAGCACGGCAAGCAACCTCCCTTGACTGTCTCAGTCAGACCATTCACTGCACCCAGAGAGGATGAGTGACTCAATTAGAGCATCATACATTTCACTGATCAGTGCCATGCCTTTCTGTGGAGAGCTGTCATATTTTTATCCAAATTCTACACCGACTATAATCATGAGGATTGCCCTTCAGATAACATCATCTTCTCACAGCAGCAGTAAACCGACAGTGAATTACCCATCTCTATCACAGTTTTATCTCTGTGCTGACTACATTTTGTATTTCATTTTCAAAGATAGCACAGCTGAAATGAAAAACGGGCAACAATTGTAAACCCCAAAATATTTTGCGCAATTTTTCTAAGAATTTTTTGCTAACCACTTAAAAATCCCCTTCTTTTAAGAAAAAATAATGATCACTTTTGCTTCCCTTTTAGAAAGCATTTATTGAGTACAGCGACTGCTATGCGCTTATACCACCGGCAAACAATGTGATGAGAAGAGATGTCCAGGAAAGCCAGGCACGCTGTTTAATACGACTGGGGAGGCATAAAGAAGCTTTGGAGATAGCTGAAGCTCTGGTAATGTATCCAGAAACATTATAGCTCTTGGGTGGGGGGTATTGTTTCTCCTTGCAGAGATGCTAATTGGAGTAGGGAGTTTGCTCTTTGGGAGAAAGTATGGAAATCAGCAGTTCTCCAAGAGGAAGGAAACTCTCTAGTGCCGCCTATAGGTTGCTAAACTGTAAGTTAACGTCCGACCATTAAAGATCCTTGAAAGATGGCTTGGGATATTAGCCAAACCAGAGCCTTCTCCAAAGAAAGAGGTATCCATCTGTAGACAGCTGTTTCAGAGATCTTACCCTTGTCAGAACACAGCAGGGCACTGGTTGGCTGGAGAGCTAATTTCAGAATGATTATAGGAACACATTAGTGGCAAATACCCCTGAACTCCATTCAGTGTCAGTGTGACTAGAAAACATGGTAACGTTTAATTCTTTGTGTGTTATTAGTTTAAGCAGACTGTGATTGTCTATTGTTGTGACTTAGATGAAGATCAGATCACATTTTATGACCAATTTGTGCAGAAATCCATATCATTCCAAAGGGTTCACATACTTTTTCTTGTGACTGTAGTAATGTCAAAAGTGCTAAGTGTATCAGTCCTGAGAAACTGTAGTTTGTGTGTCTCTCATGCAGCGGCCTCCTTCCTCTTCTCTCTCCCTGTCAACTTTAAAAACAGGAAAGAGAAAAGCAGTCTGATAACAGCAGACAGAAGCTTTTTTTCTTTAATTAGATATAGTACAAAGTTTCTTATATTCACGTGCACTATTCAATTATAAAAAGTTGTTTTATAATTGGAGGTGAGCTTTAAATAGAGGCACCTGATGTTATATAATCCATTCAAAGAGTCTTTCCGAGATTTTACTACTGATGACCTATCCTTAGGATCAGTATCTGATCAGTGGGGGTCTTACACCCGCGACCCCTGCCGATTAGCTGTTTGAGAAGGCATCGGCACTCCTGTGAGTGCTGCTGCCTTCTTAAAACCTTTCCATGGCCAGTGGTTCATCTGTCACGTTGCCTGGGCGCAGCTCAGGCCCATTGAAATGCATGGGGCTCAACTGCAATACCAAGCACCGTGCTATACAATGTACGACGCTGTGCTTGGTGAGCACCAGGAAGGCCAGTGCCTTCTCAAACAGCTGATCAGCAGGGGTCCCGGGTGTCAGACCCCCACTGATCACCTAGAAAACCCTTTTAACTGTGAAGTAGTTGAGTATGTATCCCTTGTGGGGTGTAGCTGGTACTAGGTCTCTGATAACACTGTAACTGCCATTACTGGATGTATTTAGAAGAGTTTAGTTTAATTATTTTTCTCTGTAGACAAATGGAGTCAGTAACACTGATCATCTGACTGGCGCCTTCCAGCTTCAAGCAACTAGTCACAACCATTTGGGAAATCACCAAGCAGAAGTGTCTTGTCTGCAGCAGCTGATTTCTCTGCATCCATTCAATCCACATTTTTGGATACGCCTGGCTGAATCTTACATGAGTCTCTTCCTCACTGTCGCAAAATGCAAGGATCCATCACAGAGATCCAGCAGATTCAGCTTATGCTCTCCGAGATCACTCGGAACACAACAGTGTATAAGTGACATTGCTAGAGCCATAGACTCTACTGCATCCGGAGATGATAGCTTAGTACTTGGATACTGTAATGAAGGCGACTCTTCATCACTGACAGTCTACACAAACGGGGTGCAGCTGTGGATGTGGTCTTGTGCCTCTTACATTAGAGCAAGGTATATAAGGAAACTGTAGAATTTACAATCTCTTAGAGAGGACCCATCGCATCTCCTGACATGTCTGTTTTAGTAACTACTTGTCTACTCTTATGACTCTATGTTTTGCCGTTCCTCAATTATTTCTACTAGAAGTTTACTGTCCAGTGGGCAGGCCTATTCAGTGATTGACAGTCTTCCTTGCACAGATGCGCATACAGAAATAGCTGTCAGTAATTGAGTAGGGCCGCCCACTGGACTCCTAATCAGGAGTAGAAATGGGAAATAAATAAAATAATGAATCATTTCTTATAAAATGATATATCAATTTGCTCAGCTCTTTCTGCTCTCTTCTATCTGAGTGCATGTTTAGCGTGACATGTTCTCTTTAAAGGCCTTAAATTATTAGTTAAAGTCCGGGTTCAGAGCTGAACCCGGACATACCCATAATTTCACCCAGGCAGCCCCCCTGATGTTAACATCAGAGAATCTCATGCTCCGATGTGCTCCCTTGCCCTGCGCTGGATCGCGCAGGGCACGGGCTCTTTTATTTACAATAACACACTGCCGGGCGGAAGCTTCCGCCCAGCAGTGTATTCGGTGACGTCACCGGCTCTGATGGGCGTGCTTTAGCGCTGCCCTACCTGTTTTACAGGCTAGGGCAGCGCTAAAGCCCGCCCATCAGTGCCGTCAGTCACTGGGCTTTCTGGCAGCCCCATGGAGAGCCTGGTACATCACCGGAACTTCGGAAAATGCTTTTGCCCTGCGCGATTTTGGCGCAGGGCAAAGGAGAGCATCGGAGCATGAACTGCTCCGATGCTCAAGTCAGGGGGGCTGCCTGGTGAAAATGGAGGTATATCCGGGTTCAGCTCTGAACCTGGACAACCCCTTTAAAGGGATTTTCTGAGACCCCAGAAAGTAAGCTGATGGCTGGGAAGGTTATAAAAAATAAAGAAATGAGACTTTCTTACCTGCTCAAACCCCTGCCATTTTTCTTTAAAAATTATAAACTTTCTGGCAGAAACTGAGCTGGTCATTTACTATATATCTGCCTGTCTTATGGAGAAGCTCACTGTTGGTATTTTACAGGCTTCTCTTACAGTTCATACAGCCCCAGCACGCATCATTTGTGTTGGAAAATAATTTGAAGACACAGGAGCAAATAGAAAAGCAATTGGAGAAGGCTGGATTATTAGAAGAACAAAAAATCTTCCTGATGGAGGTAAGGTCACACAGCGGGTCCATTGCACCATGTAACTTTTTTTCCCTCTTCAGAAAATGCCACTAGGTAGAGATTGGTCGAAGCCAGTGATCTGTAACAGCCAGCCAAGTTTCCGCTTTATAAGGGTTGTCTCATCTGAACAATGCCTTCTCTTAATATGAAAGCTCTGGTCAGCTATCGCCACTGGGCAAAGTTGCAGGCAACGGACAACTCTTCTATAGCAGCAGTTTCAGGCAGCTTGTGACATTTTGGGTTGCCCTAATAGGGTTGTATTCTGATGGGACAACCACCTTGATTTTCCAAATCCCTTTGAAAAATATGAGCTGAACTCTCTGCTGTCTGCCATGTTACTTACACCATAGATCCAAACTGCTGATTAAATTGATAACCAACAAGCTGCGTTATATAAAGATTTTTTTAATTTTAGCCCGCACTTATTAGGCGGTTTGGATAATATGTTAAAAAATGTATATACTACGTGGAAGGGTTAATCCTGCTGATTAAAGTGATACCTGTCTTGTAAAAATCAGTTGCGGCATGAAGAAGAGTGATAACTTAAAGTGTCATCAGAAGTCAATAAGGTCCCCTCCTGACCATTGTGTCTAGGGCCATGGGGCTGCCGTAAAGCAATTTTCTTAATGCTTTCTAAATGCTGTTGACAGCTAAGGCAAGATGGCCGCCCCATAATCCTGTTCATGAAATACAATTTAAAAATCTGCAACCAGAAAACAAGACCAGATTAGAAAAAAAGGATGTGTGTTGATATCTGGTTTTGATTAACAGATAACATTTTTGGTGACACATTTTTAATGATGTGATTAGTAGCCATTGTACTTTAATGTTTAATTAAAACCTTTTTTTGTATACTCCTTAGACCATGGGTGAGGATCTTTTAGCAGAAAGAACGAAGGAAGAGGGACAGACAGACCCCAAAACTACCCAACCATTGACCTCTTATGTAATGCCTTCTGATGCAGAGTTCAGAGTCAGGTGGTTTCATAAAATTAACCCTCTGTAGCGGCCAAGGAGTGAAGACGGTCGGCCGTCAAACAGCATCACTTACTATCTGACAGCAGGAACATATCTTACGTGTCTGCTGTTGAATGTGGACCGCCATATGTCCATTTCATAGGCTGGAGTATAAGGATGGAGGATGGTTGCAGAACTTACCTTCTCAGATAGCTCTAAATTGGGGAAGATGGATTGATATGGCTGATTGCCATAATTCTGAAGCCACTGTATCCGGCACGTTGCGGTGTTCCTGGAAAGGTTGTGTGATCGCAGCAACTCTATTTATCTGCGTTTTTCACCTTCCTCATCAGCGGCGTGGACAATAATATCTTCCCTGATGTATATTTTGAACATCCTTGTCCATGTAGAGAGGAGATCCTGTGCAAACCGTGAAAAGAGAGGGTCCTGCTAAAAGAGGGGAGCCGTCCTGGTTTCTAGATCTGTTAGAATGTAGGCTGATGTTTTAAATGACTTGTTTAATAAGTTATTTTTTCTCTGAGTTTGTGTACCACCACTTTTAATAAAACCAGTTACTTCCATTACAGAGGATTTCTGTCTGTTCAGAAATGTTGCAGCTGATTTCTCCCTAGTCTTGTCCTTCATTTACCAGATGAATGTAAAACATGGAAGGAGGAGTTTGTCTTCCTATATACCAGAAGCTGGAAGCCGGATGAACGTTCCAACCGCAGAATAGGAGGGCCTTGATCTTTCTCGACTGTTGTAGGTAGGCACCACGGCCTAGATATGAAAGTAAGGCGAGAGAAGACAGGCAGGCAGGGATTAAAGGGAACCTGTCACCTCCAAAAACCATCAGAAGCCGTCAGCAGCACCTGCGAGTAGCCAGCAGTGTGTTTCTGACGATTGTTTTGTTCCTGAATGCAGATGAAGCAAAAGCTCAGAAAACGTTCCTTTATCCCCTGCGGCCTCCTTGCTTCAAGTCAAGATAACCGTGCCCCCTTCCCTGCCCCTCCGCTGTGACTGACAGCGCTTATGCAGAGAGTTCGGCAAAGCCAGCCAAACTGCCGGCTGTCAGTCACAGCGGAGGGGCAGGGAAGCGGGCACGGTTATCTTGACTTGAAGCAAGGAGGCTGCAGGGGATAAAGGAACGTTTTCTGAGCTTTTGCTTCATCTGCATTCAGGAACAAAACAATCGTCAGAAACACACTGCTGGCTACTCGCAGGTACTGCTGACGGCTTCTGATGGTTTTTTGGAGGTGACAGGTTCCCTTTAATGATAGGCAGAGAAAAAAAAAACTAAGTCTATGTCCATACCTGTAAGTGGCCAAGTAACTGTTTTTCAAGATTGCATTTACCATTGCCAGTTACAATACAAAGGGTAGTCCTGGAACAAAAGGTCTAAAAAAAATAAATAAATGACATACTGTGCAAACAAAAAGAAAACAGCAGCCATTGTGACGAAATGATGGTATGTATATCCCCCTAAGGTTGTCAATATCATTATTGCTGCACACGTTGGTGCTGATTTGTGTGCAGAAAATCTGCACCAAAACCGCTAATAAATCTACACTATTTATAAAGATTTTGGTGCATTTTATTGTCATTTAAAAAACAAATTTTTTTTCTTCCCCAGCGGTTTTTGGTGTAGACTTTCAGTTTGTTATCAAGCCCTTTGAAGTCTATGGGGAAAACCACTCTACAGAAGGTGCAGAATTGAACCAACAATTGACTTGCTGTGGATTTTAAAATCCATACAACAGGTTAATTTTCCAAAAATTTGTCTAATTTCATTCACTTTGCAGCCTTTTTTCCGAACAGTGTATGAACATCCTCAGTAACTTGAACACATATAGCAGAAGAACCAGTACTGTCCCTGCCGACAATGCCACCGCTCTGGTGCTCCTCACTGGTCTTTGTTTACTTGCTTCAGAAATGGCGTGTCCGTCATCACACATCACTCCTGCAGCTAATCACTGGCTCCAGACCAGTGAGGCCATTGACTGACTGCAGTGGTCACAAGTTTAGACAGACACATTATTACTGCAGCCAGGAAAAGAAAGACCAGCAGAGGGCGACGGGATATTTAAGGCTGGGTTCACATCACGTTTTTCCCATCCTTTTATCGTATACAAAAAATTTATACGTTAGACTGGTGCCATACAGTGTCATCCGTTCACCATAGAGTTCCAATGTAAAAATAGCTGGTTCTGGAAACAGCGCCACACCTGTCCACAGGTCGTGTAGGGTATTGCAGCTCAGCTTTATTGAAATGAAGGTATCTGAGCTGCGGTACCAGGCTCAACATGTGAACCGATATGGCACTGTTTGTGTAAGAAAGCAACCATGATTTATTTTTATTTTTTTAATTCTCATTCAATTTTTTAGATTTTCAAGAAATTATTTTCATGGCATATGTTGATGTTCAAGTTAACATACAATGAGAGAGTGTATCTGAGAACTTGTATATAAAAGCACAATGGACAACATAACAACGTGGGTGTATCCACGCAGCAAACCCGAACCATGTCTGATGAATAAAGTGCTTACAGGAGAAAAAGGAAAATAAAGCAAAAAGAGTAATAAAGGAACAATGAAGTAAGAGTTAAGGGGAACCTGTCACCGGGATTTTGTGTATAGAGCTGAGGACATGGGTTTCTAGATGGCCGCTAGCACATCCGCAATACCCAGTCCCCATAGCTCTGTGTGCTTTTATTGTGTAAAAAAAACGATTTGATAGATATGCAAATTAACCTGAGAGGAGTCAGAGCTTGAAAATCTGACTCTTCTCTGGTCACACAAGTAAGATATAACTCTGGTGTTAATTTGCATAAAAGGCGGGAAGTACAAAAATGCATAATACTTATTGAATTCGTCTGCAAATGAAATTAAAAGTGTGATTTATATCTTTAGGGTAACACAATGAACATTTAGAAACGCTCAGTGAGGGTAGCACAGTAGAGGTGACAGGTTCCCTTTAAGTAAAAGGTGGGAGAGGGAAGGAACCATGATTGATTTATTTTTTTATCCTGGACAATTCTGTTAAAGCGACCCTCCATTTAGGAGCTCAACAATGATTGTGGCCGCGGCCACGGTCAGTAAGGTGACAGGAGGGGGCTAGACAGTGGCTGGGGTGTGCCTGGAGCCACGGGACGTGGGCCTGCCTAAAAGAGGGCCAACCCTAGGGAGAGTAGGAAGAAAGGGGTGGGAAAAGGGGGGGGTGAAGTGCGAGTCGGCGGGCGCGGTGCGGTGAGCTGTACGAGGGGGTTTAAGAAGGGGGACCTGGCCCCTCCCACAATTACAGGCTGCATGCAGCCTTAACTATTTGTGGCCGCGGCCACGGTCAGTAAGGTGACAGGAGGGGGCTAGACAGTGGCTGGGGTGTGCCTGGAGCCACGGGACGTGGGCCTGCCTAAAAGAGGGCCAAAAAGACACCGGGTAGGAGAAGTGCTGCCGTTTAATGCATGTGGAACAGGGTTACAAAACCAAGCAACGGAATACCTGCCGGGTTTCAGTCAGCGGATCCGGGATGTACCGGGAAAAACAGGCAGATCTCCACCTACCCATGTGACGGATGACGTGCGGAGGCGTCCCGTGCTTGGAAGCTGCTGAGGCTGCCCCGATGCGGAATGAATGACCTGAGATGGTTTTGGGGTCCACCCCCAACCCTGCGACCAGGGACCTGATGTGGGAGACGAACTGTGGCGTGGACAGGGGTTTCCCTTGGAATGGAAGCAAAGGGGACTCTGGATCTGGAGATGGTGTGGAAACCAGGAGACGTTGGAGTACCACTACTGGACACCAGGCGTTTTCGGACTTGAAGAAGCGGATCAGTATGGGAGGACCGGTTTGGGACGTCTTGGTGGAAGTCAGGCTTAATACCAGATGATCCTGGCTCCAGGATAGCTGCTTCTTTTTCAGGAAGATCGTCTTCAGGGAAGAAACTGAAAATTCACCTGGACGAAGGAAGCCGTAGAAGCTTAGGTACATGGCGGCCTTGATGACCAGACTAATGGAATGGCCAAAAGGATTGCCATCTAGGGATGCAGACAGCTGCCTAAACAGCTCACCGGAGACCGGCCGACGGGACGGGTTGGAGTCTTTACTGTTTTTCTCAATGCCCCTGAGCGTGGCCTTGACGGCTTGGGACGTGAATGCCGCGCGTACTTCTGGGTTCTGAAGGGCTAAGAAATGCTGCGCCCCGGCCAGGTACAAACGGATGGTGCTGGGTGCCAGCTTGAGGTTGACATGGCAATGGGCCATGAAAGCCATGATGTACGCAATGAAGGACATATCCTGTTGGGGATGGTCCCTGGAAAATTTTTGGAAGAGGTTCCAACCTGTGCCGTAGTTGCGAGCCGTGTTGACCGAGAGGGATCGGTGCCTGAGGTCCTCGGCGGTTGCCAGCAGAGACCTCAATCCAACATCAGGTCGCTGAAACCGGGAATCCGGGCCCCGGTCCGGTCTGCTTCTGGACATACCTGAAAGAAGGTTTGAAAATTGAACCTCGATAAGGCATCGGCCGCCGTGTTGCTGGCACCTGGAATATGGGAACACGAAAAATGAAAGTTATAGGTCATGGCCAGCCAGACCAGTTTGCGCAACAGGGACATGACCCTGGCCGACTTAGCTCGGCCTTTGGAGATGATGTCCACCAGGTCCTGACTGTCAGATATAAACAAGACGCTGGAATTAGCCCAGAGGTGACCCCAGACGGATGCGGCCGCCACGATGGGGTAACATTCCAGGAACGGTGATGAGCTGAGGGACTGAGGGTCGGAACTGACCTGAGGAGGCCATGGGCCCGCCAGCCACCGGGACCCGAAGATGGCAGCGAAACCCCGGGATGCCGCGGCATCAGCAAACACCCTGGTAGATGACTAGGACCATGAGGGAACGAACAGGCTGACCCCGTTCAAAGATGAAAGAAAGCTGTCCCACATGCGCAAGTCTGCCATGGCAGCCCTGTCCAAGTGGACAATACTGCTGGGTTTGGAGGCTGTGGGAAGGAGCGAGAGCAGACGGGAAATAAAGGCCCTGCCCTGGGGCATGACCCTTAAGGCAAAGTTCAGCCGACCCAGGATGGACTGTAGCTCGACCTTGGTCACCTGGGAAGAGGTGATGGCCCTGGCCACGACTTCCCGTATTTGGGACAGCTTTGCCTCTGGAAGCCTGGCTTCCATTCTGTCTGAGTCCAGGACAATACCCAGGAAGGTGATGGAAGTGACCGGCCCCGCGGTCTTCCCCTGCGAAATTGGGATGGAAAGGGCGGCAAAGATCTCCAGGAGGGAGAGCAGCCCGGATGGCCGACATAGCGGAGGTTCTATGAGGAGGAAGTCGTCCAGGTAATGGATGACCGCTGGGGCGCTGCCGTGGTGGATCAGGATCCAGTGAAGCGCCTGCGCCAATTGGTCGAATAACCACGGGCTGCTTTTGGAGCCGAAAGTCAACCTGTTGGCAAAATAGAACCTGCCCTCCCACCTAATACCATAAAACTGCCAAAGGTGAGGGGCGATGGGCAGCAGTTTGAAGGCGTCCGCTATGTCAGTTTTCGACAACCAGGCGCCTTTCCCGGCGCTAAGGATGAGGGCAATGGCTTCGTCAATGGATGCGTACGTCATGGAAAACTCTTCGGAAGGAATGAGTGAATTGATGCTGGGGATGATGGAATCATGGGGGGCGGAGAGATCGTAAATCAAACGTTTTTTATTTGACTCTTTTTTGGACACTATGCCTATGGGGCTGATCCGCCAGCGAGAGAAAGGAACCTGGTTGAGGGGGCCCAGGAGGAACCCTTTCTTGACCTCTGAATTCAGGAGTTCCTGCACAGCGGCGGGATCTGACCTGGCTGACTGCAGATTGTCGCACTCCCAGTTGGAATGGGGTAGTGCCACCAACCCTGTGTCAAAGCCGGAGCAGAGGCCAGTGATCAGGAAGTCCACGAATCCCGGCACCGGGTGGTCCCGTAATAGGAGGGCCAGGAGGTCGATGTCGCAGTCGGCCAGTCATAGGCGTTTGTACGCCTTCTTGGGACATGTGGACCTAGGGTGAGCCCTGAAGCAGATGGAGCAGATGTGCAGAGCCCTGCAACCGCTGAAGAGACAGGAACCAAAGTTAAAGTTGTTGCAAACTTGGCTGTTGCCAAGGTAAACAATGGGTCTGCCCAACTTGTCAGTGGAGGAGGGACTGCGGGGGACCCCGGAGGGGCCTGGAATGGCCTTGTCTGGTTGGGCCGTGGCAGTTTGAGGACACCACTCCGTGGAGTGGAAAATCGACTGACAAGTCGAACAAGCGGGGGCCCGGAGACCGGCGAAATGCTGGCAGAACAACTCCATGTCCAGCGTAGCCCAGTTGACGGAAAACTGAAACTGGGTAAGCGCGGCGGCGGCCTTGGCTGAAAAGGAGCGGTGGTAGTCATAGAAAGCCGTGCCGCCGTACTTGTGCCCAAGACCAGTAACTTTGTGTAGATACTTGTCCAGCTCCTCCCGGCGAGCCGGAAAGGCGGAGCAGAGCACGTAGGCCAAAACAAACTCGGTGACAGAGAGCTTGCGGTTGAGCCGTCCATCCTTGGCCCGAAGTACCACCGAGACCTCTCCGCAGTCAAAGGTCTTGTTGTCTGCGGCATCGTGGGACGCAATCAGGATGGACGCGAGATTCACGTCCTTGCCCGCCAAGATGTCCCTCCTGATGTGGTCCGGCACCAAGTGCGCAGGAGCCACCACCGGAGCAGCCGGGGACGTACCTGGAGCCGGAAGCAGGGATAGCGGGGGATCGGTGACGGGGACCACCGCCTGGGATGACGCTGGTGTCCTGGACTCCAAGTCCACCACCCTGGTCCTGATGTCGGCAACGAACGAGATGAGCGAATCCAAGGAGGCCTGTAACAGCACCAGGGACTGCTGGATGGCAGGGGGTGGATCTTCTCTTACAGGAGGGCTGGGCTCGGTCATCAATAGCCGGTATAGCTCGGCCTTCCTGGCTGAGGCTGGGTGCCTGATACCTCTCTTGGCCAACTCCGCAATGAGCCTCGGCACAGTCCATCTTCGGAGGGCAACAGGGCCACCTTGGCTGGAGACCGAAGTACCCGGGAGGGACAAAGTGTCGTCAACATCAGAGACCTGCGACATAGCTTCAAGATAGCGGAGACCTTGCAATACCTGGAATTAGAGACAACAATATGGCAGCTGGAGAGGTCCTGGGGACGTGTACCCTGACTGCTAAGGACGAGGGCGAACATATTTGAGGACATACCTGAGAGCGTGGAATCAACACCCTTGCCTTACCGTCTGAGGATTGACGGGAACGACCCGGCTGGCCCTGAGGACTTGAAAAGTTAGGAGCGACGTGAGAAAATTGCAGCGCAGGACCTGAAAACCAATGCTGATGCGTGCGGACACACCGCTGTGTCGGCTGCTAATGGAAACAGGGAGACGTGGACGAAACATGAAACCAGGAAAAAGGGGTATCTGGGGAGCCAGGAGGAGGAGTCGAAGGACTGTGGTAAGAAGGAGGCCTGGAAGTTCCAGGACGGGCGGTGAGGAGTGACCTGAACGTTTCAGGTTGGAGACGTGAGCAAGTTGCCTGGGTGCCGCAAGATGCGTGGGAACTGGGAGACACCTGTCGCACCGACTGACTACCGTAAAGGTGACTGCCCCCGTGCGCTAAAGAGACCAGGAACGACCCTGATGCTAAAGCGACAGCGGACGGGGGAGACACCCGAACGCATCAGGGCACCTGGCAGGGAAGAGACCTGAACGTCTCAGGCTAGATGGATAGAGGAGACACCTGACGCTTCAGGGTGCTAGGACAGAGAAGCCACCTGAACGCCTCAGGCTAGGATGGACAGAGAAGACACCTGAACGCTTCAGGGTACCTGGACAGAGAAGACACCTGACTGACTCAGGCAGAAATGTGCAGAGAAGACACCTGAACGCTTCAGGGTACCTGGACAGAGAAGACACCTGAACGCCTCAGGCCAAGATGGACAGAGAAGACACCTGAACGCTTCAGGGTACCTGGACAGAGAAGACACCTGACTGACTCAGGCAGAAATGTGCAGAGAAGACACCTGAACGCTTCAGGGTACCTGGACAGAGAAGACACCTGAACGCCTCAGGCCAAGATGGACAGAGAAGACACCTGAACGCTTCAGGGTACCTGGACAGAGAAGACACCTGACTGACTCAGGCAGAAATGTGCAGAGAAGACACCTGAACGCTTCAGGGTACCTGGACAGAGAAGACACCTGAACGCCTCAGGCCAAGATGGACAGAGAAGACACCTGAATGCTTCAGGGTACCTGGACAGAGAAGGCACCTGACTGTCTTAGGCCGAGATGGATAGAGAAAACACCTGAACGCTTCAGGGTACCTGGGCAGAGAAGAACCAGAACGCCTCCGGCTTAAGAAGGACAGAGAAGACACCTGAACGTCTCAGGTTGAGTGAGAGAGAAAACATCCCTGCTTGCCTCTGGGGAGGCAACCCGGGATGTGGGTGGGAGGAACTGCGGGGAGCAGCCCAGGATTACCTACCTGAACACCCTCAAGCTTGCGAATACCCGCGAGTTGGCCGGCAGCGACCTTCTGCGAACCTAAACCTGACGTCAGGAAGTCGAGAAAAAACTCGTCGGGGACCACGAACGCTACTGGCACCTGGGAAAGGAACATGCATGTGAAAAATTGGGGAGCCACAAGGGTCTGAGCCCCCGTGGGACAGGCTTGGAGGCCGTGGGTTGGCAGGGGCGTGCGCGGGCCTGGAAGGCCACGGGTCCCACCTGAGTGGGCGTGGAGGAGTCTGTGGTCCGTGCCAACCTGGCAGGAGCGGGTGGCCTGGAGGTGGAAACCCAGGAGCTGGATGGAGCCAGGAGAGACGTGAAGGGGGCGGACCATTAATTACCCATCAGTGCCACTTCTACGTGATGGACAATTAATGCGTACCAGGACCACTGACCGCCCAGAAGTGGCGGATATGACCTGAAGCTGCATCTGCCAGCCCTGCTATGTTGACACCTAATGGGCGTGACCTAACCAACCTGCACAAATGCAGGCTGGTCACCATAACATCCATGGGCTGGCAGAAGGGACGGGCGGCAGCAGACTAATGCACCCCTGGACGAACATACAGCTGTATGTATCAGACCCCCCCGAGTGTGTGTGCACCTTGGATGTGCTGGTTGGGCCTGCACTCTGGGGCACGGGAGAGTGGCAAGCAAGAACGGCCCTGACAGGAGCGTGGGAGGCGGCCGTGGCCGTGAGCGGGGCTCCCCCTCTGTCCACCACCCCTACGGCCAGCGTGCAGGGCTCGATGCGGCAGCCGGGAGCTGGGCCCGGTGCCGGCTGCGCATGCGCCCGACCTCTCGCGAGAGGACGGACGCGACACGACGGCGGTGGAGGGAGCTCACGGAGGCCGGAAGCGGTGAGGGGGAGCGGGCCCGCGGCCGACCTCGGTCCTGAAGTCGGACGGACCGGAGACACAGGCAGGAGGCGTGCGGCGATACTTACCTGGGGAGGCGTGCTTACCGGAAGTGACGTGAGTCACAGGAAGTGCGAGTCGGCGGGCGCGGTGCGGTGAGCTGTACGAGGGGGTTTAAGAAGGGGGACCTGGCCCCTCCCACAATTACAGGCTGCATGCAGCCTTAACTATTAGTCGATATGTGGGAGATGATTACCTACTATTTATATTCCTCAGATCTTGCTTCTTAGGCTACTTTCACACTCGCGTTTGGTGCGGATCCGTCATGGACTGATCCGTTCAGAGAATACAACCGTCTGCATCCGTTCAGAACGGATCCGTTTGTATGATCTGTAACATAGCCAAGACGGGACGGATCAGTTTTCCATTGTGCCAGAGAAAACGGATCCGCCCCCATTGACTTACATTGTGTGCCAGGACGGATCCGTTTGGCTCAGTTTCGTCAGACGGACACCAAAACGCTGCAAGCAGTGTTTTGGTGTCCGTCTCCAAAACAGAATGGAGACTGATCGGAGGCAAACTGATGCATTCTGAGCGGATCCTTTTCCTTTCAGAATGAATTAGTGCAAAACGGATCCATTTTGGACCGCGTGTGAGAGCCCTGAACGGATCTCACAAATGGAAAGCCAAAACGCCGGTGTGAAAGTAGCCTTAGCCTAGCTCCATTACAGCAGATCTGTGACTACAGTGCCTACAGGTAATCTCAAATGACCTTTCTGTCTCCTTAAGGCCTCTTTCACACAAGCGTTACGGATTGCCAAAGGATGCATTCAGTGAAACTTGTGTGATTTTGGGGCTAATTTATTTAAGTTTTGTCTGTGATTGCATTCCGTGGTTTCATTTTTTTTTTTCACACAGATGCTATCAGTTTTGATGTGTTTTTCACGCGCCTGAAGAATTACAAGCAGCATCTCCTAGCAACCATCAGTGCAAAACGATTCACATCTGGATGCAATGCGTTTGTCACGGAAGCCTCATTCACTTCTATGGGCCCAACACAGAATATAGAACATGCTGCGATTTTCACGTAATGCAGAGATGATGTGTGAAAAACAACGCTCATGTGCACAGACCCATAGAAATAAGGGGGCCAGGATTCACTGCGAGTGCCGTGTGTTCAATTCACGCATTGCACCCATAGGGAAAATGAGCTTGTGTGAAAGGGGCCTAAAGGCTCAGACTGCAGCAGATCAGCTGCTTGAACCCGTGATGAGACAGGTATGTGTCAGACTCCCTGTAGGCACTGTAGCTAAACGATAGTCACAGTTCACACTAACCCAATGGAACGGAGCTAAAAGCAGCCAAGAAGCAAGATCTGAGAAAAATTAATATTTGGTAATCATCTCCTATAGGTCCTGGCTTGCATAAGATTTTTGAGCACTCGACCGAAATGTTTCTCTATTTGTTAGGCCTCCTGCACACGACCGTATGGCTTTTTCAGTGATTTGCGGTCCGTTTTTTACTGATCCGTTGTTCCGTTTTTTGTTTCCGTTGCGTTTCCGTTGCATTTCTCCGTTCCGTTTTTCCGTATGGCATATACAGTAATTACATAGATAAAATTGGGCTGGGCATAACATTTTCAATAGATGTTTTAGCAAAAGACGGAACGGAAACGGAAGACATACGGATGCATTTCCGTATGTGTTCAGTTTTTTTGCGGACCCATTGACTTGAATGGAGCCACGGAACGTGATTTGTGGGCAATAATAGGACATGTTCTATCTTTAAACGGAACAGAAAAACGGAAACGGAATGCATACGGAGTACATTCCGTTTTTTTTGCGGAACCATTGAAATGAATGGTTTCGTATACGGAACGCAGAAAACGGCCAGTAAACCGGGGGAAAAAACGTCTGTGTGCAGGAGGCCTTAGGGTGAATTCGCACACTGCAGATTTCTTGCAGATGCTTCTGCAACTCCAAATCAGTTCCATTCATCTGAATGGAGTTGTTTTGGCTGCGAACATATACATATGGGCAAGCCCCATTGAGTCCCTGAGATGTGACCTGGCAGGTAATTCAGCTGCAGTGTATTTGAGGGCAATCCGGTCTAGTGCATTTGCATGCCTGCTGCTGACTAGTAAGCAAATTACCAGTGCACGTGCAGTCTCTGACAGAGTCCACACTGTATTACAGATCTCATCTGTATGCTGCAGAAAAACATGTGCCATGGAAATTGACCTGCGGTGTAGATTTGAAGTGCGTAGGCTCGCAGTATAAGCTGTGGCTGGTAATTCATTGGGCCTGGGCTGTGACATTGCCACATGTGAATCCTTTAGGCAATCTAAACCAGGACTCTAGATAAGCCTTAGTAATGGCCGATAAGCTTCTGCTTAAGGTTAGGTTCACATCTGCGCTAAAGATAAATCAGTAGTCCGTTGCGGCAGAGGAACAGACTACAGGAGTTACCATGTCTTGGCATAGCTGGATACTGCTGGGCACTGCCAGATTTCCATTGTCAGTAATAGGATCCAACAGGGATCTGGTGGCTTGATCACGTTATAGTCTATGCCGGATACGGTAACTTTGGTAGTGTGTTCATCTGCCGGAACAGAGTACTGGATTACCTTTAGCACAGATATGCAAGGTGTGCCGCACCCCGATCCACAACATTCTGCATGGAATTTGTATATTCTGTGTCTGCATAGGCTTCCTCTGGGTACTGTAGCTTCTACCACATCTAAAAGACATAGGAGTTTAAGGTGGATTTACACCTTCCAATATTCAGGCAGATTATCGGGAACGAATGTTCATGTGAATGCTCCTTCCGGAGAATCTGCCCGTCTAAAGGTCACGTGACGAATGAGCAAAGGCTGGTTCATCGGGTGATCCTGTCGTTCATACAGGCACCTAAATTATTGTTTCCGGGCAGCAGATCGTGCGGTCTAAACAGAGATCTGCTGCCCAGAAACCATGCAGCTGTATGAGGACGGGCAACCGCAATAGCGATCCATCGTCCTCGTACTGTGGAGGCAATCACTGCATGTAAATGCAGCCCTTTGGCTCCAATGAACAAGCAGCCGACTGTCGGGAAAGAACGCTTCCTTCCCGATAGTCGGCTTTAGTTGGGCGCGTGTAAACCCGCCTTTAGACTGAGCCCCACTGGGGACAGTGACTAATAATGATGTCTGTAAAGTGCTGTGGAATATATTGGTGCTGTATAAACAAGAGCAATGATCAATGTTACTCTGTTTCGGGTGGTATTTTGGGGCTGTATGGTAACCATTATTTGGCGAGTGTATGACAGCATTATTTAGGCACTAAGGCTAGTTTCACATCTGCGGCAGAGAACTCCTCCGGTAGAGAACAGCCTGCCGGAGTTCTCTGGATCCGGCATTGCCAGATAATACTGCCTTCCCTCTGGACCCCTTTGACTATAATGAGGTCTGGCACAGATCTGGCTGCTACCCGGCAAATATTTTGAGATATGCCTCTGCACGCAGCTGTCCAGCCGGCCACAGGTGTGAAAGTAGCCTAAGTAGTACGGTTATCTGTAAGCTTTAGGCCTCAGCCAATCGCGGTCCCCAATGCACGGGCAACTTCTGTGCAGCGGGCCGGACCCATTCAACTTAAATAGGTCCTTGGTCTGTCCGCACCGCAAAAGAAAAAGACATGTCATATTTATTTGCGGTGCGGAGCAATGGAAAGAAACAGCACGGAAGCTCTCCGTAGTGCTTCCGGTGTTCTGTTCCGTGACTTCGTTCTGCATCTCCGGAATTGCAGACCCATTCAAGTGAATAGGTCCGCATCCGTGATGCACACGGCCGGTGGCCGTGGATTGCCGACCCGCCGTTTGCGGGCCGCCCAATTCCTTATAGTGGATTTAGTTGGAGCTGTGTAGGGTACTATTATTTGAGGAGGTTGTGATGTAATAGACTCTGGGGTAAAATGTTTGCATAGTTATTTAGCCAGAATATGGTATGGTAGTAGTAGTTTTGACGACATATATGGTACTATTATTTAGAAACTATAGTGTGTCATTATTTGGAGACTGTGCAACTCTGTGTGTATTGTCTCAGCTTTTTTGTTAAAGGATAAAATTTTAATTATTTTGAGGTTTTATAACGTGATTATTTAGGGCTTGTATGGTAGAATTATTTTGACCAGTGTATGGCAGTATTATTTAGGCACTATGTTTATGTACAGACTGTATGTACTTCAGTATTGTGAGCTGGTAGTGGAGCACACCCACCTTAAGATGCGGCTGCAGATCCAATGTGATATGTGAGGAGGGGATGTGCCAGCCCCCTTCATTATATTAACTCTAAAGGGGTATTCCGATGGTTTGAACTATTAGATTGATGGGGTTCCTACCGCTGCGACCCCCATTGATCATGAGAACGGTGTCCTGTACACCCTGCTGCCCCCTGAAATGAACGGAGCAGCCAGTCACATGTGCACGCGGCAGCTTCATTCATTTCTATGGGAGTTCCGGAGATAAGCCGACTATCGGCCGCTCCATTCATTTCAGGGGGCTGCAGGGGGTACGGGGCCCTCGTTCTAGAGATTGTGGGACTCCCACCAATCTAATAGTTATCCCCTATCCACAGCATAACCTCAAACAACTGGAATACCCCTTTAATGGACTGTAGTGGTAAGATCCGGCGTGAGATTCGCAGCACATGGAGACACTACACTGCTATATAGAGATAACAGAGCAAGGGGAAAGTGCTGGCCCCTCATTGATGTCCGGAGGAGGCAGAAGCTTACATAGAAGGACTGGAGCCGTCATCTCGGCCAGTTTGGGCACAAGCCCACATGGTATGTACTTCTGCCTGCCTTATATCCCCGCCATTCCAAAAGCGCCCAACCACCATCACCCAGATCCGGGCGTGCTCCTTACATTGGTATGGTAGTTTTGGGCACTATATAGTACCATTATTTAGAAACTTTCTTGTGTCATTATTTATGGCCTGTGTGGCTCTGTACATACTGGTGTCATGGTTTCTGTTTGCATGATGGTTTGGACAATGTATAGTATGATTCAAAGGCTTTAGGAGGTGATTATTTAGGACAGTGTCTGGCAGTATTATTCTAGCACTGTGAAGATGTATGGCGGTATTGTTTAAGCACTGTGCAGAGATTGTGTGGCAGAACTATTTTGGCCACTGTGTGCTACTATTTCCATACAGCATATGGCACTATTATTAAGCCAGCATATGATGGAAATTTTTGGACACTGTATGGTGGTATTTTGAGATGTTATGGTGTCATTATTTGCGGACTGCGCAGTTCTGTTTATACTGGTACCATTGGTTTTGTGTTGCTAATAGCCATGATAGATATGACCGATTTGGACGTTGCATTTTACTATTAATTAGGGACTACTATCCGATTATTTAGCGGAAATCTGTCGCATTACAGTCTGCTCTTCAGGCAGTGTGTTATAGAGCAGGAGGAGCTGAGCAGATTGTTTTATATATAGTAAAACATGTCATTTATACATTTATATCGCTGTTCTTTCTTTCCTTTAGGAGTCAAGAAGGAGGTCATTTACCCTGGATAACGGTACATTCCGTGTGTGTCTCATTGCCGCAAAAGATAAAACATGTCCTATCTTTGGCTGCATCTTGCGGATTGTGGACCCATTGAAGTCAGTGCACATGGCCGTTGCCTGTGTTTTTTGTGGATCAGCGGTTTGTGGTCCGCAAAATGGGCACGGCCAAGTGAATGCATCCTAAGGGCTCATGCACACGACCGTATGTGTTTTGCGGTCCTCAAAATACGAATGACATACGTGTGCATTCCGTATTTTGCGGAACAGAACAGCTGGCCCCTAATAGAACAGTCCTGTCCTTATCCATAATGCAGACAATAATAGGACATGTTCAATTTTTTTGCAGAAAAGACACGGAATGCACACAGTTATTTCCATATTTTTTTTTGCGGCCCTATTAAAGTGAATGGTTCCCCATACAGGCTGCAAAAAAAACGGAACAGACACGGAAACAAAATACGTTTGTGTGCATGAGCCCTAAGTGTGTAATCAGCTCCAGCTGTCAATCACTGGTAGGACCTCCCACCTGGCTCCTAAGATCAGAAGGAGCAGAGGTCTAGACCTCCCACCTGGCTCCTAAGCTCAGAAGGAGCAGAGGTCTAGACCTCCCACCTGGCTCCTAAGCTCAGAAGGAGCAGAGGTCTAGACCTCCCACCTGGCTCCTAAGCTCAGAAGGAGCAGAGGTCTAGACCTCCCACCTGGCTCCTAAGATCAGAAGGAGCAGAGGTCTAGACCTCCCACCTGGCTCCTAAGATCAGAAGGAGCAGAGGTCTAGACCTCCCACCTGGCTCCTAAGATCAGAAGGAGCAGAGGTCTAGCCCCCCCACCTGGCTCCTAAGATCAGAAGGAGCAGAGGTCTAGACCTCCCACCTGGCTCCTAAGATCAGAAGGAGCAGAGGTCTAGACCTCCCACCTGGCTCCTAAGATCAGAAGGAGCAGAGGTCTAGCCCCCCCACCTGGCTCCTAAGCTCAGAAGGAGCAGAGGTCTAGACCTCCCACCTGGCTCCTAAGATCAGAAGGAGCAGAGGTCTAGACCTCCCACCTGGCTCCTAAGCTCAGAAAGAGCACAGCCTAATAAGGAAAAAGAATTACGTTAAGGCTAAGATAGCTTATTGCTACAAACACTTAATTAGGGCACGCTTTCTGGATTGTCTTTCGTCTGGACAAAAGTCCTGGAGACTCACTTACCCTAATTTATCTTGGGAAAGTGTATTGAAGAATATGGGTTTGGTTTCTTTTAGTTTTAATCACATAGTTGTTCAGTTTAATATTATGCACAGGATTTACGTAACCCCGCTGTGGCTCCAGAGGCGTGGACTACGAGATAACTCCAACTGTATGCGTTGTGGGAGCCCGAATTCAGACTATCTTCATCTGTTTTGGGATTGCCCCCTTTTAGACGGTTATTGGGGAGCAATACAAGAACTTCTTGTGCGGTGAATGCAGATGGAGCTCCCTCGCCAGCCTCCGCTATGGATCCTAGGGGATCTTTCTGTTCTAAATTGCCAGAAGCCAGAGCAGTGCCTTTTGATTAGGGCGATGTTTGTGGCCCGTCTCCTGATCTCCAGGTCCTGGTTCGCAGCTACCCCTCCCCACGTTAACCAGTGGCTGAAATTAGTTAATAAAATCAGAGATTACGAAGCCATTTTGTATAGGCAGAGAGGTTCATATGGTAAATGGCTCAGGGTTTGGGCAGCATGGAATAGGTAAAAGAAGAATTGAAAAGCCTCACGTTTATTCTTTTTTTTTTCTCCCCGGATATGGCGGCACTTTGGGGGGGAGGGAAGTGGGTGGTTGGGAATGTATGTATCCTGTTTTTCATAACTTTGTAAGTGTTGGTTGAATAAAAGAAAAATTTATAAAAAAAAAAAAAAAAGGAGCAGAGGTCTAAATGAATAAGTTACAAGTTTTGCTGAACATTTTCTTATAAAGCTATATATACTAGGGGTCCATTCACACGTCCGTAATTTGGGTCCGCATTCGTTCCGCAATTTGCGGACCCATTCACTTTCAATGGGGCTGGAACGGATGCAAATCCACATTTCCTGGATCCACATCCGTTTTTTCGGGATCCCCAATTTCGTTCCTTGAAAAAATAGAACATGTCCTATTCTTGTCCGCAATTGCGGACCAAAAAAGGCATTTTCTATTATAGTGTCTGTGATGTGCGGATCCGCAAATTGCGGATCGCACATTGCAGGTGTCCGTGTTTTGCGGATCCGCAAAACACTTACGGACGTGTGTGCGATCCGCAATTTGCGGATCCGCACATCACAGACACTATAATAGAAAATGCCTTTTCTGGTCCGCAATTGCGGACAAGAATAGGACATGTTCTATTTTTTTCAGGAACGAAATTGCGGATCCCGAAAAAACGGATCCTGAAAAAATGGATGCGGATCCCAAAAATGCAGATGCTGATCCAGGAAATGTGGATTTGCATCCGTTCCAGCCCCATTGAAAGTGAATGGGTCTGCAAATTGCGGAACGAATGCGGACCCAAATTACGGATGTGTGAATGGACCCTAATATTGTGATTGGCAAATTTGGGGCATTGTGACCCCCAGGAATGCTATTTATGCTTATGTTACCCCCAGTGGCGGATTACAATAGGGATGTTCGGGTCGGCAGCCCCGGGCCCAGCGCCGACCCGAACGCCCACATACAGCGGCGGGGCAGGTAGCGCATAGCTCCCTGTCCCGTTGCCGATCACCGCCATAGGCTTCAGCCCGCATAGGCCTGAGGCCTATCCGGTAGTGAAATCCCGGCGCAGGCGTGCGTGATGTCATCATCGCACGCCTGTGTCGGGACGCAGCACTGCCTCATCCTGCCTTCCTCTGCGAGCAAGCGCCTGGCCCTGGACGTAGGTGAGTATTTAGCTTTTCATTTTTTATTTCATGTGCCTACTTTGGGGGACGTGTGGGGGGGTGGGGGACAAACAGTAGGACATATTAAGAGACATTGAGTACATGGGGGGGAGGGAGAATGTGGGGGCTGTGGGGACAAATTATTATGGGAGGGAATACTATGTGGGGGCAAATTACTATATGGTGCAGTGTGGGGGTAAATTATTATGGGAGGGAATACTATGTGGGGGCAAATTACTATATGGTGCAGTGTGGGGGCAAATTACTATGTGGGGACAGTGTGGGGGAAACTATTGTGTGGGGACAGTGTGGGGTAATTGCTATGTGGGGACAGTGTGGGGTAATTGCTATGTGGGGACAGTGTGGGGTAATTTCTATGTGGGGGCAAATTACTATGTGGGGGGCAGTGTGGTGGAAATTATATGTGGGGGCAGTGTGGGGCAAATTATATGTGGGGGCAGTGTGGGGCAAATTACTATGTAGGGGAAATTACTGTGGGGGGGCAAACTACTATATGGGGGCAGTGTGGTGGAAATTACTATATGGGGGTGTTGCTATTGGGGAGGCACTGTAGGGGCAATTCTATTATTTTGGGGGACACTATACAGGGATTATTGCCTGGAGCACAATAGAGGGTGGTATTATTACTCGGGGCACTCTAGGGGACATTATAGCTGCTGTGGACACTATAGGGACATTTGGGGTAATTTATCCAACTGGTGTAAAGCAGAACTGGCTTAGTTTCCCATAGCAGCCAATCAGATTCCACCTTTCATATTTGACAGCTCTTTTGGAAATCCAGTTCTACTTTACACCAGTTTGATAAATGACTCTAATTATGTCTATTAGGGTCACTATTTTTTCAGCAGTATAGTACCTGGGGCATTGGGGGGCACAACGGGCACAGTATTGGGGGTGGCAGCAGGATGACATTGTGGGGACACCAGGATGAGGAGGTTGATGGAAAAATTGAGAAATCTAACGTGTCTGTGTTACAAACTGTAGAGACGAGATGCGGCTGAAAGAATTTGCCATGGTGGTCTGGGTCAGATGGAGGTGAAGAGGAAAGAGAAGGTCTACATGACAGGAGATGTCACTGGATGTAAGAGGTATGTGGTGCTGTATTCTCCTCCATGTCTTTTTTATTCTAATTATATGTATTTTAAATTTGGCGACCAAATTTTTAACTTTAGGACCCAATTTGGGGTATTTTTTTTAGTCTGAAGATGTCATATGGCTTAGGCCTAGTTCACACGAACGTTTTTTTTTTTGTGTTCCGTATACGGAACAATTCATTTCAATGGTTCCGCAAAAAAAACTTAATGTACTCCGTATGCATTCCGTTTCCGTATTTTCGTTTTTCCCTTCCGTTGAAAGATAGAACATGTCCTATTATTGCCCGCAAATCACGTTCCGTGGCTCTATTCAAGTCAATGGGTCCGCAAAAAAAAAGGAACATATAAGGAAATGCATCTGTATGTCTTCCGTATCTTTTCCGTTTTTGCTGAACCATCTATTGAAAATTTTATGCCTAGCCCAATTTTTTCTATGTAATTACCGTATACTGTATATGCCAAACGGAACGGAAAAACGTAACAGAAACAAAAAACGGAACAACGGATCCGTGAAAAACGGACCGCAAAACACTGAAAAAGCCATCCGTTCGTGCGAACTAGGCCTTAGGAAGAGACTGTGAGGCGCTCATGAAGCACCGCAGCCTCTTCATACAAAAACAAAAAACAAAACTAAAATGGAGGGAGGGGCCCAAGTTGGGTAAACAGCCCCGGGCCTATCATGCACTTAATCCGCCCCTGGTTACCCCCCACCCATTTTCCGGCCTGAATTTGCCTAGACTGTATATGAAATTATGGACAGTCACTGCAAATTTGGGACAGTTGGCAACTATACACTACATAGCAATCTGCCTCTGCTCAGTTCCTCCTGCGCTACAGCATGCTGCCTGCAGATTGCATCACATTGGCGGTGACAGCTCTTTTATGGGATGGTTTTGACCCTAGTTTAGCAGTGTAATTTAGGAATCTGGTACTACTGCATGGATGTTGGGGGTTATCATTTATAGCACAGGCCACAGATGATGTGCAGGCAATGTCACTAGCATCAGATGCTGCACCCACTATAAATACAACAGGTCCTGCAGCCGAGCACATGAAGAAGACCTTCCTTGCAGCCTCTGTACAGTCAGATAATCTGCTCCCTCCCACCATCTACGCAGCGCTGCACGTCCAGGCCTGACATTACACCACATCGCCGCTAGATGGTGTCAGACTTTTCCTGGCGGGAATCTTGCTGCACGGCTCCGCTGGTGTATCCATTACGGGAGTGCAGGTGAAGTCGCTCGCCGCTAGGTGGCGCCAGACTTTTCCAGGCTGGAATCTGTCTGCTCGGCTCTGCTCTTGCTGTCATCACGGAGTCTCCCAGTTTGATAGTAACGCTGTGAATTGTGGGCAGGAGAGATCACAGCCGCCCTCCACCCACACCCCGGGGAGCCCTGGACACTGATCTTCCAAGTGACCCGCCCCCCCCCCGGGGGAGAGCCGGACCCCCGCAGCCATCCGTCTACCCGCTGGGCATCACCGGCCGCCGGTCATCTGGTCTGGAGCTGCTGCCACAAGTGAGTAACAGTGCACGGCTGCCCGTGTCCCAGACTGCAGGATGATGAGAGTAGTAGTGGTGGTGGTGGAGCAGAGCAGGCTGCTGGGGTGGCACACGGGGGTACATGCTGGGGTGGAGGGGGACACACCGCAGTGCCAGGGAGGCTGGAGAAGTGCCCCCGGGTGTGAGGACTCTTTGGGGTGACCTGTCTGTGGGTGATGGACTGGCAGCAGTCCTGATTGTGATGGAGGTGCCAGTGCTGTGGGCATGAGAGCCACAAACCCACTGACCTGTCACCTGAAGGTTTCCTATCACCCGCCATGGACTGCCAGTCCTAGGAAGGGAACTGCCAGGATGGAAACTTTTATCCTAGTTGTCATCAGAATCAGGTAAGTCCTCTGACATGGGTGACAAGTGGTGGCCCCGGGCACTCATCTGTGTGCAGCAAGAACATGATGTGGGCCCCTGGTTGTGCACCCCCATTACATTGTCCACCAGTAATAGTGAGGCATGGACAGTCCCTTACATCCAGTCTAATAGCCCTTAGGTAGGTGGCCCCTGGCTGTACATCCCATTACGTCTCTGTCCACCAGTAATAGTGAGACATGGACAGTCCCTTTACATCCAGTCTAATAGCCCTTAGGTAGGTGGCCCCTGGCTGTACATCCCATTACGTCTCTGTCCACCAGTAATAGTGAGACATGGACAGTCCCTTACATCCAGTCTAATAGCCCTTAGGTAGGTGGCCCCTGGCTGTACATCCCATTACATCTATGTCCACCAGTAATAGTGAGACATGGACAGGCCCTTACATCCAGTCTAATAGCCCTTAGGTAGGTGGCCCCTGGCTGTACATCCCATTACATCTATGTCCACCAGTAATAGTGAGACATGGACAGTCCGTTACATCCAGTCTAATAGCCCTTAGGTAGGTGGCCCCTGGCTGTACCTCCCATTACGTCTCTATACTGTCCACCAGTAATAGTGAGGCATGGACAGTCCCTTACATCCAGTCTAATAGCCCTTAGGTAGGTGGCCCCTGGCTGTACATCCCATTACGTCTCTCTGTCCACCAGTAATAGTGAGGCATGGACAGTCCCTTACATCCAGTCTAATAGCCCTTAGGTAGGTGGCCCCTGGCTGTACATCCCATTACGTCTCTCTGTCCACTAGTAATAGTGAGGCATGGACAGTCCCTTACATCCAGTCTAATAGCCCTTAGGTAGGTGGCCCCTGGCTGTACATCCCATTAGGCCTCTCTGTCCACCAGTAATAGTGAGGCATGGACAGTCCCTTACATCCAGTCTAATAGCCCTTAGGTAAGTGGCCCCTGGCTGTACATCCCATTACGTCTCTGTCCACCAGTAATAGTGAGACATGGACAGTCCCTTACATCCAGTCTAATAGCCCTTAGGTAGGTGGCCCCTGGCTGTACATCCCATTAGGCCTCTCTGTCCACCAGTAATAGTGAGGCATGGACAGTCCCTTACATCCAGTCTAATAGCCCTTAGGTAAGTGGCCCCTGGCTGTACATCCCATTACGTCTCTGTCCACCAGTAATAGTGAGGCATGGACAGTCCCTTACATCCAGTCTAATAGCCCTTAGGTAGGTGGCCCCTGGCTGTACCTCCCATTACGTCTCTATACTGTCCACCAGTAATAGTGAGGCATGGACAGTCCCTTACATCCAGTCTAATAGCCCTTAGGTAGGTGGCCCCTGGCTGTACATCCCATTACATCTATGTCCACCAGTAATAGTGAGACATGGACAGGCCCTTACATCCAGTCTAATAGCCCTTAGGTAGGTGGCCCCTGGCTGTACATCCCATTACATCTATGTCCACCAGTAATAGTGAGACATGGACAGGCCCTTACATCCAGTCTAATAGCCCTTAGGTAGGTGGCCCCTGGCTGTACATCCCATTACATCTATGTCCACCAGTAATAGTGAGACATGGACAGTCCGTTACATCCAGTCTAATAGCCCTTAGGTAGGTGGCCCCTGGCTGTACCTCCCATTACGTCTCTATACTGTCCACCAGTAATAGTGAGGCATGGACAGTCCCTTACATCCAGTCTAATAGCCCTTAGGTAGGTGGCCCCTGGCTGTACATCCCATTACGTCTCTCTGTCCACCAGTAATAGTGAGGCATGGACAGTCCCTTACATCCAGTCTAATAGCCCTTAGGTAGGTGGCCCCTGGCTGTACATCCCATTACGTCTCTCTGTCCACTAGTAATAGTGAGGCATGGACAGTCCCTTACATCCAGTCTAATAGCCCTTAGGTAGGTGGCCCCTGGCTGTACATCCCATTAGGCCTCTCTGTCCACCAGTAATAGTGAGGCATGGACAGTCCCTTACATCCAGTCTAATAGCCCTTAGGTAAGTGGCCCCTGGCTGTACATCCCATTACGTCTCTGTCCACCAGTAATAGTGAGACATGGACAGTCCCTTACATCCAGTCTAATAGCCCTTAGGTAGGTGGCCCCTGGCTGTACATCCCATTAGGCCTCTCTGTCCACCAGTAATAGTGAGGCATGGACAGTCCCTTACATCCAGTCTAATAGCCCTTAGGTAAGTGGCCCCTGGCTGTACATCCCATTACGTCTCTGTCCACCAGTAATAGTGAGGCATGGACAGTCCCTTACATCCAGTCTAATAGCCCTTAGGTAGGTGGCCCCTGGCTGTACATCCCATTACGTCTCTATACTGTCCACCAGTAATAGTGAGGCATGGACAGTCCCTTTACATCCAGTCTAATAGCCCTTAGGTAGGTGGCCCCTGGCTGTACATCCCATTACGTCTCTGTCCACCAGTAATAGTGAGGCATGGACAGCCCCTTTACATCCAGTCTAATAGCCCTTAGGTAGGTGGCCCCTGGCTGTACCTCCCATTACGTCTCTATACTGTCCACCAGTAATAGTGAGGCATGGACAGTCCCTTTACATCCAGTCTAATAGCCCTTAGGTAGGTGGCCCCTGGCTGTACGTCCCATTACGTCTCTGTCCACCAGTAATAGTGAGGCATGGACAGCCCCTTTACATCCAGTCTAATAGCCCTTAGGTAGGTGGCCCCTGGCTGTACCTCCCATTACGTCTCTATACTGTCCACCAGTAATAGTGAGGCATGGACAGTCCCTTTACATCCAGTCTAATAGCCCTTAGGTAGGTGGCCCCTGGCTGTACGTCCCATTACATCTCTCTGTCCAGGCTTGTTCAATCATTTTGTTCTGTAGGGAGATAGATCTCTATCCGTTGACAACACGTATGTGCTCGGCTGAGCGTTCATATGTATATGAGGGAAAAGCTGTCTGACGTGTATGGCCTGACTGAGTGTTGACTATGGATCAGATTCAATACTTTTAATTCAGCTGCTTCCAAAATAACAGAGAGTCCCATAATTGAACTGGGAAGATAAAATCGTACACAGCGCACCATAGGTAGTACTGCCAATGGGAATGACGCGACATGGAGGCTGCCCTTGAGCGGTTGTGCTAATTGGATACAACTGTAATGAAGGCAATGCTGCTGCATCTTCCTCAAAACCAAAGCTGGCCCAATGAGAAGGAGAAATGAGGAGTTGGAGCCACGCGACCAGTGGAATTGACTGGAATCTGCAGCCGGGATTAAAGCTGAAAGCTTTAGTGGTGACAACGCATTTCAGCACTGCAACAGTGCCATTATGGCCTGATGAAGGCACTGGTTCGTTGCTGAAACGCGTTGTCACCAATAAAGCGTTCATCTGGAACCCCAGCAGATGGATTCCGCTCCATTCCACTGGCGGCTCGGCTCCAACTCCACATTTTTCCTTCTCATTGGACCATCATAGATGAACTGTAAAGGCTCATGCACACTGTTGGAATAGGGTATATTCACAGTCCGCAGATGTGTTGCACAAATTTCTGTAATTTTAAAGTGATGCTGCCTGTTTACGCGTGGGCTCGTGTACGGGGCCGCCTGTTTACGCGTGGGCTCGTGTACGGGGCTGCCTGTTTACTCGTGGGCTCGTGTACAGGGTCGCCTGTTTACGCGTGGGCTCGTGTACGGGGCGCCTGTTTACGCGTGGGCTCGTGTACGGGGCGCCTGTTTACGCGTGGGCTCGTGTACGGGGCCGCCTGTTTACGCGTGGGCTCGTGTACGGGGCCGCCTGTTTACGCGTGGGCTCGTGTACGGGGCCGCCTGTTTACGCGTGGGCTCGTGTACGGGGCCGCCTGTTTACGCGTGGGCTCGTGTACGGGGCCGCCTGTTTACTCGTGGGCTCGTGTACGGGGCCGCCTGTTTACGCGTGGGCTCGTGTACGGGGCCGCCTGTTTACGCGTGGGCTCGAGTACGGGGCAGCCTGTTTACGCGTGGGCTCGTGTACGGGGCAGCCTGTTTACGCGTGGGCTCGTGTACGGGGCAGCCTGTTTACACGTAGGCTCGTGTACGGGGCAGCCTGTTTACACGTGGGCTCGTGTACGGGGCAGCCTGTTTACACGTGGGCTCGTGTACGGGGCAGCCTGTTTACACGTGGGCTCGTGTACGGGGCAGCCTGTTTACGCGTGGGCTCGTGTACGGGGCAGCCTGTTTACGCGTGGGCTCGTGTACGGGGCAGCCTGTTTACGCGTGGGCTCGTGTACGGGGCCGCCTGTTTACGCGTGGGCTCGTGTACGGGGCCGCCTGTTTACGCGTGGGCTCGTGTACGTGGCCGCCTGTTTACGCGTGGGCTCGTGTACGTGGCCGCCTGTTTACGCGTGGGCTCGTGTACGGGGCCGCCTGTTTACGCGTGGGCTCGTGTACGGGGCCGCCTGTTTACGCGTGGGCTCGTGTACGGGGCCGCCTGTTTACACGTGGGCTCGTGTACGGGGCCGTCTGTTTACACGTGGGCTCGTGTACGGGGCCGCCTGTTTACACGTGGGCTCGTGCTTCCAAATAAAACTGGAGAAATAAAAGCTGAATTCTGATTGGTTGCTGTGAGCAGTAACTCCACTTTTTCACAACTGTTGTAATTGAGGGCTAGTGTGTCCCTGGGTGAGGTATATGTATGTGGCAGTCCATGTATATATAACCAGCCTATACACATTGTGTATGTATACATGTATGGCCTCAGCCGCCTGCTCTGTCCTCCAAAAACATCACCGTCCCATTCCGCACACTTTCTGTGCTGAACCAGCAAGTGACTTTAAAGGGCATCTGTCAGCAGGATAAACCTCTAGAGCAGGGTTTCTCAACTCCGGTCCTCGGGACCCTCCTACCGGTCAGGATTTGAGAATATCCCACAGAATGAATGCCTGTGGTAAGTCCTGATGCCTGGACACTAATTATATCACCTGCTCAATACTAAGGAAATCCTGAAAACATGACTGGTAGGTGGGCCCTGAGGACTGGAGTTGAGGAACCCTGCTCTAGAGGATTGTTGATCCTGCTGCGTAAAATGATACCTCATTTATGATCTTTCCTTACGCTGTTCCAGAAATTAGGTAAATTAGGGCTTCTGTGCACCAAGAGGTGGGCCCGAGCGCTCAGAGCACCAGTGCTCCTCCCCTCTGCACTGAGAGACAATAATCTCATGCCTGCGCCAGTACATCTGCACAGATGACTCCTGTGTATGTGCTGATGATGTCATCTGCCACCCAAGCAAAGCCATGTGTCTCCTGTTCCAGGTGCAGGATGATGTCCAGGAAGCAGGGACAGTAGTGCTAATAGTGTAGACTGCAGCGCAGGCGCAAGATTACTGTCAATGCGGGAGATTGGGGGAGGAGTGGAGGGTCCAGGTTGAAACATTAATAAAAAGGTATTTTTCTCAGGAATGGCACATCGGAGGAACATAGGTGAGTTATTGTTTACAGGCATTATGGCTGGTTTAATAGGGTTGACCCTGCTGACATATGCTCTTCCAGCAATAATAACTCGATTTATAATGGCAAATTATTTTCTTCTTCAGATTACATTATTTAGAAAATCTGTACTTCCATTTTGGCCGCCATTTTTGGTGCAAGATTTGCGATTTGAACACCGCCTGGGGTTTCCTCTCTGGCTGGCATGTAGTGCCTTCATGGTCCTTTCAATCTCTATAGCACAGGGCCTCACCAGCCAAGCTATGGGGGCACCTGAGCCTTGCTGGCAATGGGCACACAGGTGAATGGTTACATGTATAGTAGTGCTGGCAGTGCCAGGTATTATGTGCCCCCAACTCTTCTCCTTCTCACATGAGATGGAGCTGGTAACTTCAGGGAGAATGATGGTAAATTCTGTGCCAATTATGTGTAGCTAATAGTGCTGCCCCTCCGTGTATGTGCATGCCGGGCAGGGCATGCATGTGTTCTCAGTGGGCAGAGGATACCTCTGGCAGCTGCTTATCTCCTGTGAGAACAAAGGATTGGGCATGTTGAAATCCAGCTGCACGATCCTTCTTTATCCCGACACCTGCTGTCAGAAGGGAGTTGGCACAACCCCATGCCCGTTAGAGGGTGGGCCGGTCCTGCCGAAACTGACAGGTAGCTGTTTGTGAAGGCAGTGGTTCTCCTGTGAGCGCTGCTGCCTTCTCTGTGCTCACCAATCACAGCGCCGTACATTGTATAGTGGCAGTGCTTGGTATTGCAGCTCAGCCCCTTGCACTGAGCTGCTCCGAGGCCACGTGACCGATGAATGTATTGTCACACGGCCGAGAGAAGGCTGCGGGGCTACTGCGAGCACCAGTGCCTCCTCAAACTGCTGACTGGCGGGGGTCCCCCACCGATCAGGTACTGTCCAAAGGACAGGTCATCAGTATAAAGATCTCAGAAAACCCACCTAAAATAATAAAAATAAAAAAATCTGTGAATATTAGTTTTTTTTGTCAGCATATGAATTCTGTTCAGGCAATAATTAGTTATCGTTAGTTATTATTATAGAACTATACTATGTAATGTGCATTACGGGCAGTGTCTGTAGCTCCTTTTCATTATTTCAGAATCTATTTTACGGATCTTGCCTCTATATGTACTGGTATATCTATCTTTATTAATTTTTTCAAGTTTTTATTATATTAGTTGTATTTCGATCTTTTCCGTAGAGGATTACAGGAGTGAGTACAGAGCGGTTCTATAATGTCACCCCCCCCCCGTTACACAAAGCCGCCTGTATGTAGCGTGTGTACAGTATGTGGCGGGTGAGTCCGGCTGTGAGACATGGACTGCTGTGTATTTACAAGCCGTCTTTCATGCTGCGCTCCGCTGCTTGTCACATGCATTCATCCGGCCATCTCTGGGGAGGGATCCTGTGGTGGTGCTGGCCGGTGTCCAGAGGAGGAGGAGAGCTCGGACTATATATTACAGATTAGTTACACTCAGGCGTGCACTATACACGCATCCTGATGTGACGCCTGAGCTGACATTGAGCACATTTGATGGTAACGTGATATATTTATCACCATTTACGAGCAAAAAAAAACTTTAAAAAAACCGGACCATTTTAACCTTATCTCACACATCCCCTTTAAGCTTATAATATATATATATTTAAAGGGGATGTGTGAGATAAGGTTAAAATGATCTGTTTTTGTTTTTTTTTTTGCGTGTAAATAATGCCACTTATGTCCCTGCGGTTTCTGATATTATATCTCAGCCCCTCTGCAATACCAGATATAAACAAGAAAGACTCTTAAAAAAAAAAAAATTAAAAGGAAAATTAAAAAACGGACCCCCTTTCTCTTTCCATACGTCCCATTAAATAGTTAAAGAGGAGCTGGCATCTCTCCTGCCATGACTGTGTTTGGATCTGTGTGGCTTCCCCATGCAGTAACTCTTTTAACTACATGCTGTGCTGTTCCTCTATTATTCCTGCTAGAAAATCAATTGCAGTCTGCAATAAGGGTGCCTTCACACGCCGCAGAAAATTTCTTCAGAAAATCTGCCACATCAAGACTTCCACCATGTTATCCTATGGCAAACTGATTCTGCAGTGAAAAACTGTGCGAAAAAATCTGCAACATACTAAGCGCCAAAAAATCCACAGATTTTACCGGCAGAATTTTCTGCAGCATATGAAGGCACCCTAAAGGTCCAGCTGGGTATTACCAGTTGGGGGAGTATTCCTGCACAGTCTGACACTATCCAGTCCACACTGTCCCCCACTGGTAGCACCCAGTCGGACCTTTGTTGCAGTCTGCTGGCTATTCATTCATTAACTTATAATAGGAATAATATAGGAATGGCCCAACATAGTCATCGAAATAGGTGGTCCAGAGGTGTTATTACATGAGAAGTAGTTACTGAAACAGACATGTCAGTAGAAGTGACTGGTTGTTTTCAAAGGTGTATTCTCTTAAACCTTTCTGGCATAACCACAGGGTCTACTAGCGGAGTCCCTCCTCTGGGACCCTCGTCTGCCAGGAATGTGGGGGTCAGTGCAGACCTCTGTTTACTACCTCTATAGTCTGGGGGTGACTGCTCCCACTTGTCTGTGATTGTCTTCTGCTGGACACATGGGGACTGTCATGGTGTCATATGCTTTAGTATTCCGGTGGGCCAGTCCGACTGTGGCTAAGCCCTGCCACTACCTTAAAGAGGTTGTCCAGGCTATCTTCAGGGTTGTTCATCAATATCAGATCGGTGGGGGTCCGGCACCCCCTCCGATCAGCTGTATGAAGAGGAGACGGCGTGCAGTGTACACGTGCTGTCTCCCTTCTCTCTTCCTCCTCTCCGCTGCTGCTGTTCCATAGACGTACAGCGGAGAGCAGGAAGGGACAGGGCACATGCACACTGCGCGTGCCGTCTCCCCGTACAGCTGATCAGCAGGGATGCCAGGTGTCGGACCCCCACCGATCTGATATTGATAACCTATCCTATGCATAAGTCATCAATATTAAATAGCCCGGACAACCCCTTTAATTTCGTTCTCCAGATAAACAGGTAGGCACCTCCAAATGAAAGATGTGCCCACAAGTAGCTGGTTGGGAATGGGCAGACGCAATGAAGTATTCAGAGACCTGGTAATTAAAGTTGTAGTCTCCCCTGATCGGGCGAGGAAGGATGAAATGTCATCTGCTCACTTTCTTACCTGCTGCGGTCACAATATTCTTACATATCACGGCTGGGTGTTTACGAGCTGTCAGGAGTTCAGAGACAAGGGCTACACATCCAGCCATCAGATCAGAGAGTTCGGTGAGAAACTCTGCAGACGGACTGAATCTGAGGAACAAAAACTGTTAAAAATGTTAAATAAAGACTAAATGCAAAATTGATTTCTAGCCCACAATGAATAAAATGCAATCGTAAAAAAAAAAAAATTGCCTTCAAAGGTGTTTACAGCCTTTAAATTCCCCTCGGCCCTGCATGTGCATTGTTCCGGGTTTGGGTATTTACCGGTATGTCATTTTCTGATATTCCGCTGATGATGCTTTGAGTTGCCCTTGAATTATGATGTGAAATGTAAAAAATCCCAACTTGAATATAAAAAAAATGGAAATTTGCAGAGATACTTATATCATTGTATGTATGTAGTGTGTGTGCAGATCTGAATGGAGGTCGCGGAGTTCATGTCGCAGTAATCTTATTACTGCGCTCCGTTTCCAGGAAATATAATTTTCAGCTCTGCTTGTGCAAGAATTGCGTCTTTCAACCTAAACTGAATTATAAGGAGGAAATAATAGCGGAGATAATAGGTTTGTGGACAGTGATTTCTTCAGGAGGGTATAGGAAGGGTTACGGATTAGTGCTGCCACGTGCCTGGTTATCTTCTGGTATGGCGGCTTACATACAGCTCCAGTGACCAGAGCTGAAGTGTCCTTCAAGATGCAGAGAAGGTGCTGCATCCCATAACAAACGTGCAGTCTTATAATCTTCCCCAGAGATATGTGGAACTTGTTCTGCATCCAGTAATCCTTGGGAACGTGCTGGAAGGGCGCAGAACCACTGCAGTCCATAGGGCTATTGACATGGCGGTTTTTTTAATGGACAGTGAATAGCGGTCGTCAAAAAATAGGACATGTCCTATGTATGACCGCTTTGACGGTCAGGTGGACCGCAATGAAGTCAATGGACCTGTCTCAGAAGGGCAGGGGGACACTGGCTCTGCAGCAGGACCTGATGCTTCCAGTGTTGTGACGTCACATGATTCCATTGGGAGCATCAGGTCCTTCTGCCTCCAATGCAGTACGAGTGTTTCCGTGGGTGACTGCGGTGGAGTTTTTTTTTAAATTATTTATATATACACTAAGGGCACTATGGGATTGGGCTGTAATGTACACTTGGGGCACTGTGTGGGGCCATTACTTATACTGGGAGCACAGTTTGGGGCCATTTCTTATACTGGGAGCATTGTGTGGGGCCATCGCTTATACTGGGGGGGGGGGGGGCTGTGTTTATACTGGGGGCACAGTGTGAGGCCATTTAATTATACTGGGAGCACAGTGTGGGGCTATTGCATATACTAAGAGCACTGTGTGGGGCCATTACTTATACTGGAAGCACTATGAGAGGCCATTACTTACACTGGGGGCATTGTGTGGGGGCCATCACTTATACAGGGGGGGGCCTGTGTTTATACTGGGGGCACAGTGGGGGGGGGGGGCATTATACACATGTACTGTGGGGGGAGGCATTACATATACTTGGGCACTGTCTGGGGGCATTATTTATACTGGGAACACTGTTTGGGGCCATTACTTATATTGGTGGCATTGTGTGGGGCCATTACTTATACTGAGGGCATTGTGTAGGGCCATCACTTATACTGGGGGCACTGTGGGGGCCATTATTTATACTGGGGGCACTGTAAGGGGGCTTAATATATACTTAAAAATAAAGCCAATCAAATTAATCCATTATGAGCTTCCATTGATTTCTACCTCCGGAACACCTGTAGAAATGAATGGAGCAGCCGCGCACATGTCCGACTGGCCTTTCTGTTAATTTCGAGGTGCTCCACTGGGTTCAGGAGCCTCTTTCTAATGATTGTGTGGGTCCCAGCGGTAGGACCCCCACTGATGTAGTAGTTATACCCTATCCTCTGGATAGGGATAAGTTGACATAACCAGAATCCCTCTTTATTGTGACACTTGAGAGTGACAGGGCATGCGTAGCCGGCTCTCTGACAGAAGCAAAGACTAAAATTGTTCATTCTTGGAATTAAAGGGGTTATGGCGTGATTGATATAAAAAAATTAAAATGAGACATCATATAGTACATGACAATCTCTTTCTAGCAAAGCTAGAACCTGCCCTTTACCTCATGTGGTTCCAGAGATCTCTACATTTACTGCTTCAATTGTTCTGCCAGATTCTCTTCAGCCTGGCAGCTTAGGGTGCGTGTCCTTTCTCCAGGGACGTGTCCTTTCTGCTCCAGCACTCTTCTACAGCTGTCCCAGCTTCTAACAGAACATGTGGCTGGTGGCAGTGGAAGATTTAAACTGAGCATGTGTGGCCAGCTCAGTGAGACGGACAAGAAATAAGGAAAAGAACAAACAGCAGGTGGCGCTATACAGATATATTTTATTGAATAGCTCAGTGGCTAGACTACATTTTTAATTGCATGCAATTACAAAAGTATTCAGATCCAGGTGCTGGTTTGAAAACTGTAGAATATGTTTCGGGATCAGCATCTCAGCAACTAGACTTATTTCAGGACAGCGCAAGATTTATTAAAATATGCTTTTTGCCATTTAAAAAGACCCATTAAAACCACTTGTGTTTTTTCCCCTTCCTGCATGTGTTTTATAAAGCATTTTTTTGTGGCATTTTTTTTCCCCCCCAAAATAAATGTGGGCATTTGCTTCAACATGCTGCATTAAAAAAAAGGCAGAGAGGTAAAAAAAAAAAAAAAATCCACCAAATTGAAAAAAAGTGTATCCTGCATTTCATAATTCCCATAAACTTTCAGTGAACATGCCACAGGTGCAAAAAGAAACAAACGACAAAAACCCACAAAAATAAAGAAAAACACAGACAAAAACCTATGTGTGAATCCCCCATTGGGGACAGGGACCACTGGGCAATTCGCTATATTGGAGCCTTAGAAAGCAGTAGAAAGTACCGTAACTAAAATACCTTAAAACCTCTTCTGAGCCAGAGAGAAAAAAAACATGTTCCCCCTCTCTCAATTCCTGGAGGAATAACCGAGGAACGGCAGAAAGTATAGTTAATGCTCCAAAATTGGTATTTAATAGGGAATCCTAAAACACACAGGCGAGCTTACTGAACAGTTGAGTAATAATTTCCTAAAGGGGAACTTTTGTGAAAAGTAAAAAAAAAAATATGTGATTTAATCCATTTTCACACCACTGTTAATGATTTCCGTTTTAGGAGCAGAGCAATAAATATAGTGCACATAACTGACCCGAACGGAACCAGACAGATCCCACTGACTATAATGGTGGGTTTTTTGCATGCCGGACTGTTCTCTCCGCTGTTTTTGGCGGAATCTGCTATGGAAGCTTCAGACGGAGCCTCCGGTTCAGATGTGAACAAGCCCTAAGATATTTCCCTTCAACATGAGCAGCTGTAATGAGGAAGCTTTATAGCTTTAGGTCCAGTATCTCATATCCTCTAAATGACAATTATGAAATGATTTAGAAATTCTGCCGGGTTTTAAAGTAAAACGTCCTCCTCTGCTATTATCAGAGGAAGCGGTTCTCGGGAGCCGGCCCATCCGCTCCACCTCCAATAGAATTATAATGGCCTTTTAAAACGTATTAGGGATGGTTCTGTAAATCTCATTGATGTTCCCCTGGGGGAAGGATGTAAGTGTGGGCTTTTAGGTGGAGGCCACTGTCTGCAGCGGTTCTGCCATTTCTTCTGATTACAGACTGGATATGTTATCTTTGTCCCTATACCTGGCGATTTTTCGGCAGATGATGGCTATGAATATGTAATACTGCAGCCGATTGCCCGATGAATGGGGAATTGTGATTTTTAAAGCACACTTAAAAATCATTGTTTGCCGGCAGCAGATTGTGCTGTCTAATAGCAGTCTGCTGCCGGCAGACCCCTAGACAGTATGGGGACAAGCGTTGGCATGGCGATCACTCCTCCCCATGCCGCGGAGGAGATCGCTGCATGTAATAGCAGTGCTCTCCTCCACCAGTGAGCAGTTGATTGCCAGGAGTTAACGCTTCCCTCCCGACAATCGCTTGCTCAATCCGCCTGTGTAATACCTTTTATCTTTATTTGTCTGTTTGGTTATATTATACAATCAGGACCTGACGAGCACCATTATCTATATTGTTCATAGATATATCTATTTATGTCCAATAAAGTCCCTGTTATGGGTGTAAATTATTGAACATTTTAGTATTTTTCACTCTAACACACGCTTTTCCCCCCCAAAAGTGGGAGAAAAATGCAATGCTTCTTAGGCTACTTTCACACTGGCGTTTTGTCTTTCCGTTTCTGAGATCCGTTTAGCCCTAATGCATTCTGAATGGAAAAGGCTCCGCTCAGAATGCATCAGTTTGCCTCCGATCAGTCTCGATTCCGCTCTTGAGGCGGACACCAAAACACTGCTTGCAGCGTTTTGCTGTCCGTCTGACGAAACTGAGCCAAACGGACCCGTCCTGACACACAATGTAAGTCAATGGGGACGGATCCGTTTTCTATGACACAATCTGGCACGATAGAAAACAGATCCGTCCTCCATTGACTTTCAATGGTGTTCAAGACGGATCCGTTTTGGCTATGTTACAGATAATACAAACGGATCCGTTCTGAACAGATGCAGACGGTTGTATTATCTGAACGGATGCGTCTGTGCAGATCCATGACGGATCCGCACCAAACGCGAGTGTGAAAGTAGCCTTATGAAACGAATATGGGCATTATGGAAGCACTTATTAGTACACAGTTCGATAGGGGAGAGGTGAGTATAGTGCTCCTGGAGCTGGCCTTAGTCACTGATCCCTGGTCTTCTGCCGGCACCATGCTGTGTAGAGTGTCAGGACACAGTGCAGCGCTGCAGGAAGAGCGTGCTGGATCTCCTGAGTCGCGGGGCCGTTCGGAACAGGAGAGGTAAGTTATTTTATTTATTTTATGTCTGATCTGAGGCCTGATGAAGATTGGGGTACTGATCTGAGGCCTGATGAAGATTGGGGTACTGATCTGAGGCCTGATGAAGATTGGGGTACTGATCTGAGGCCTGATGAAGATTGGGGTACTGATCTGAGGTGCGATGAAGTTTGGGAGGTCTGATGAAGATTTGAGTTTGATCTGAGATCTGATGAAGATTGGGGGTCTGATTTGAGGTCTGATGAAAAATATTTTCTTTCTTATTTTCCTCCTCTAAAACGTAGTTGCGTCTTATGGTCGGGTGCATCTTATAGGGCAAAAATATGGTATATAAAATTTTGTGTAAATATATATATATATATATATATATATATATAAATATTGTAAACAGGAATGCATTCCAAAATCTAAGACGCCCACCAATTTGCCAGGTCCATAGAACTCTATAAATCCATTTGGCATGCATGGACTCTGGACAGGGACACACAGTTCATATAGTGCCGTATTACAGAGCCGACATGCTTCTGTATGAATCCTTAAAAAGGATTTCCGTTTTCCATCAACAACCTTTCAAATAATCATTTATGAAATTGCTGTAACTTTTTAATGTATTCCCTTTACCTTTATCGCTGCTGTCCTCCGTTCTGAGCTGTGGTCACATGATCATGTCCCGGCAGCTCTTTCTTATTTCCTGTGATGTTATGTCCATGGGCGTGTCAGTGATAGGGGAGTGTCTATGTAACTAGCTGGGTGGGAGGAGCTATAAAATGGGGCATGGTTGGGGCAGTGCTGGAGAAGAGGATCATGGGTTTGGTTGGATACAGGAACAGGAAGTGCTACCTACAGGACGGAAACAAACCAGAGGGACTTATTTTACATGGTGAAAACGGGTCTGGGGAGTCCAAGCTGAAAAAGCAAAAGCAGGGGAAAGATGTACGAGGCAAGCAACTACATGAATATATCTGTTAACCATAGTAGTCTAGGAAAACCCCTTTAAGCACCCTCTGTGTGCCTCTATATAAGGCTACTTTCACACTAGCGTTCGGGTGTCCGCTCGTGCGCACCGTTTGAAGGGGCTCACAAGCGGCCCCGAACGCATCCGTCTGGCCCCAATGCATTCTCAGTGGAGGCGGATCCACTGAGAATGCATCCGCCTGCCAGCGCTCAGCCTCCGCTCCGCTCAGTGAGCGGACACCTGAACGCTGCTTGCAGCGTTCGGGTGTCCGCCTGGCCGTGCGGAGGCGAGCGGATCCGTCCAGACTTACAATGTAAGTCAATGGGGACGGATCCGCTTGAAGATGACACAATATGGCTCAATCTTCAAACGGATCCGTCCCCCATTGACTTTCAATGTAAAGTCTGAACGGATCCGCTCAGACAACTTTCACACTTAGAAAATTTTCTAAGTTTTAATGCAGACGCATCCGTTCTGAACGGATGCGAACGTCTGCATTATCGGAGCGGATCCGTCTGATGAAACATCAGACGGATCCGCTCCGAACGCTAGTGTGAAAGTAGCCTAAAACACATAATACCGCCATGTGCCTGGAGCTTTCTTTTTTTTCCGATCCAATTCTTTTGGCTTAAAAATGCAGGTGAAAGCTATGCTTAGGCTGCATTCACTGCTGTATTGTGTCTTCAGAGCTGTATGTAAGGAGCCTTGCAGGGTAATGATGGGTTTAGTAAGGATGAGGTGCACATATGAAGTGCGAGCACACTCTGCCATTAGGTGGGAGGATGGTGCCGGGTGAGTTGGCAGTAAATGAAACCAGTGCCTCCAAGAATCAATGTAATTGCAAGATTTGCGCCAAATAGATCCATGTACAGTACATGTCAGTCTGAGAATATAAAGGAGCAGTAACCTATAACTGGGATTTCCGTCTCCTCTAGACCGCGCTGTGTGCCCTTACCGATGCTTGGATAAGTAGGCACGTACCCCCTCATGTTTGCTGTGTGCGCACTTGCCCACCAGTGCAGCCCCCATCAGCTTATTAGTATAATCTCCTCGAATACCATGCAATGCCGAGTCCCCTTATCTCTGTTTATCCCATACTGGCCAACAGAGGCTGGGATCACATCTGCGCTGTGAACTCCGACAGTCTGTTCCGGGAACAGACTGCCAGAGTTTACCGTATCCGGCAGAGTTGGACACCACCGCACACCGCCGAATCCCCATTCACTGTTATGGGATCCGGTAGTAAAACTGCAGCTTTCCGGCATATATGCCGACTTTCGGCCAGACAAAAAAGGTTGCGTGTACCACTTTTTGTCTGGCTGAAAGCCGGCATGTACGCCGGATACAGTGACCGGATTACAGTGCCAGAGTTCACAACGTAGATGTGAACCCAGCCTTATGGGGAAGCGAAGGTGGTCATACAAATTTTTTTTGTTTTATGCCCTGCCCATTTATATAGGGCACTATATATACCCCAGCCTACAGAATTTGAATTGCATATACTGTATTACATCTGACCCCTTCATCTCATCTTCACTAGGGATGAGCGAATCGACTACGGATGAAACATCCAAAATTTCGATTCGCATAAAACGTCATTCCTATACTGTACGGAGCAGGAGCTCTGTACAGTATTAGAATGTATTGGCTCCGATGAGCCGAAGTTATTGTTTTGTGAAGTCTCGTAAGACTTTGCGTAATAACTTCATAAATTAATTTGTACTGTAAAAAACCATTTCCCGAACTCAGGCTCGGTTCCAAGTGGTACCTGAGTTCAAGAAAGGTTTTTTTTTTTTTTTTACAGCACAAATTAATTTATGAAGATATTACGCGAAGTCTCGCGAGACTTCACGAAACAATAACTTCGGCTCATCGGAGCCAATACATTCTAATACTGTACAGAGCTCCTGCTCCGTACAGTATAGGAACGAAGTTTTATGCAAATCGACTTTGGATGTTTAATCCGAAGTCGATTCGCTTATCACTAACGTTCACATTCAAGAACACATACCGAACTCTGAAATAAATGTAGACGGCCCTTTAGCTCAGTGTTGTAACGTGTCCTGCTGTGTGATTAGGACAGGTTTTGTGTGGACTAATAGGACAGCGGCCATTTTATTTCTCCTAATGATTGCTTCCCAGACAAAACAAACCATTATAACTAATGAAAGGTATTGCACACGGCTGTATCCATTTTTGTACGGATTTGCAAAACACGGACACCGGCCATGTGCGTCCCGCAGTATGTTTCAAATGCCTATTCTTGTCCTCAAAATGGACAAGAGTAGGACATGTTCTATGTTTTTTGCAGGGCCACGGAACGGACATACAGATGCGGACAGCCCACGGTGTGCTGTCTGCATCTTTTGCGGCCCCATTGAAATGAATGGGTCCGCATCCGATCCGTAAAAAATGCGAACCGAAACTACGTTCGTGTGCATGAGGCCTTAAGTGGAGTGCCGCTCCTTATATGCTCGGTACTGGCGGTCTGGAGTAACATGTAGCTCATGGCTTGGCGGGCCGGTCCTCTAGTTTTTCTTTACATACAGCCTCTTTGCTTTTCCCTGTGTGTACTGCGTCTTAGCAGAAGGCTTGGTGCAGAGAGCCGCCTGCCCTCCTCTATTGATTGCATTAAAAGCCGAGGAACTTTTTTCGAAGCAGATAGAGAAATTCTTGCAGCCGCTATCGATGTGTTGTGGTGTCTGACATTAGCAGCAGAGATTGGGTCGCAGAGAACTCTGCAGGCGCCGACTGGGAGGGAAATCACAAAATACTGGGTAATTGCTGTATTAATCATGTTTGTCAAGTTGTCAGGAATCCCGGCGTTGTAATAGTTTCTGGCCGACTGGATTTAACAAAGACCCAATCATTTCGTATCCATTAGGTTTCCTCTTTGTGATGGAAATAGCCGTGTTCCCTTTCTGCTACTTTGTCAAATCACCGGATGTTTGGGAATATTACAGATTAGAGCTTCTATTCTTAGAACTGTACTTTGGCTATTCCTCTGTTAATCCCCCTGGAAAATTTATGAATACTTTAACAACCTGCAATCACCATTCCCTTTTTCTTTTAACCAGTCAGCGTATGCACCGAACATATCCATTATCCAAGATCTTTATTTTTAAATCCTCCTCCCTCAGCCAGCAAGACCTGGCTCCTCTTGCGCCACTGCAGCCAATAAATGGCCTCAGTGGTCATGTGTCTCCAAGCAGTATGTCACTAGTGGGTTACGTGTCACTTGGGGATATGTCATCGCTGAAGCCGGTCATTGACTGCAATGGCTCATGTGACCCATCCATGCGGATATTGAAAGATGGGAACTGGAAGTGCAGCGCTCGCTCTCATCCGGGAGCGTGGAGCAGGTAATTTCTTCAGTTTCCACTAGTTTGGGGGGGATCCTTTCTCGGCATGGTCTGGAAAACTGCACATGAAAAATCCTTGGCTGCATTAACTGTGATGCGGCCCAACATTGAAAACAATGGGAGGTGGCTTCAGTGCAGATGCCACACAGTTTTTTGGCACAGAATCCGCGCTGATGCCCGTGCCAAAAGTATGACATGTGAACATCCTTTAAATGTTTCAGTTGGCCAAACTAGCAGCCCCATAATAATCAGTTTAATGTGCACGCAGTCTGCTGCTTAATCTCTTTAAAGGGAATTGTCAGCAGAATCAACCCTATCAAACCAGCCTTAATGCCTGGCATGACTGACCCTGCTGATTTTATAACACACCTTCCCCCAATCCATTGTAGTATTTTGGAGAAATAAGGGAAATTAGGGCTTAGGCGCACCAAGCGCTGGCTCTAGCCACTAGCAGTCACGCAATGTATTGGGGGAGGGGGGAGTGCTTTTAATCGGCAGGGTCAGCCCTACCAGGCTTAATATGATTGGTCCTGCTGACAGATGGCTTTTAAAGGGCTTGTCCCACGAAAAATATTCTACATTTTTCAAACAAGCCCCTGGATCTGAATATGAAAAGTATTTTCAAATAATTAAACATTTAGTATAGCCGCTGAGCTATTCACTGAAGCTCTCCGTATAGCGCCACCTGCTGTTTGCTCTTTTTCTAATTTCTCTGTCCTGCTCACTGGACGCTGCTCAGATGGAAGCGCATGCTCAGTGCCATCCTTCAACTGCCAGCAAGTGCAGCAGAAAGGACACACCCCCTCTGAGATGGGACACCCCCCTGAGCTACTAGCTTGAAATGAATCTAGCAGAGCAATTAATGAGGAGCTCTCTGGATCCATGTGAGGTACAGGGCTGGTTGTACCTCTGTTAGAGATTGTCATGTGCTATATGGTCTCTTATTTTAATTTTTTGCATTAATCATGGCATCACCCCTTTAAGGACCTTCCTTCCTACTGCTGGAGGATCTCCTTGTGAGGGGTGCGCTTTCAGCATCACTTAATATTATTTTATAACGAAGATGGTACATAATCTGTCCTTTCATGTACATGTGGATGCACCTCTCTTCACGTGTGCTACTCTTCACCACTATAGCGCCACCTTGTGGGTAAATTATCATGAAGGTTTTTTCCGTTCCCCCCCCCCCCAGTATGCAGCATTTATCAGCCTCATGAGATCCTGGCGTTTTCTTATTTTCTTCCTGACAGTGACAGAGTCTAGAGGAGAGGTGCCATAGATTAGCAGAGCAGGCGGTATTTCTCTGCTGAGTGAAGGCTTTCTATGAAGGAGACCTGCTGGTTTGCGTATCACCATATTCTCCCTTTAGATCTCATCTCTCTCCGGAGCTGCATTGTATTTCAGACTCGCAGTTATCAAGGCCCGCTGAGACTTCATCTGGATCCCCATGGGAACTCCTACCAGTTGTTACCGTCATTCTCCTCTGCTATTGAAAAGCGTCATTTTCAGATTGACACGCTCTTATCGCCTGGATAAAATAAACCCGCGAATGTGCTGGATTTCACATATCCGGACGTCATCAGGCTGCACATGATTAAAAATAAGATGATTTTCCTTTTAGAGAGTCCTGCGCTGTAGGATGTGAGATCCTCTGACAATGTCAGCGACTTATCTGACGTTCTTTTCCTGGATTGCTCGGGCTGGAATTATTGCTGCACGCCCCCATAGATTGCTGGGACATAGGCTGTCTTAAACCCAGAAAGGAAGAGTGGAGTGTGCAGACAGCTGGCGCATGCGCGATTCCTCCTGGATGAGGCTGCTGCCAGGACACAGCGCGGGCCCGGACGTGTGGATCAAGGGCGCATGCGCAAGATTACGGCGCACTGGGGGGAAAAAAAAGCCGAATAGAGGAGTGAATAACTAACAGCGAGGTGGCGCTGGGCTCCAACGGCCGGAGGGACAGGCCCTAGGGCTCCTTATGAAGGTAATTATCATACTAATAAAAGCGATTTTTAGCAAAAATGAAAAGACGTGGGGGTAAGACTAGTATATTTATATCTCGATCAAGGAGACTGATTTGATGAGATGAAAAGCTCTGTAGTGACAGAATCCCTTTAATTACAAGAAATAAGTGAAAAATAATCATTTCTTTTTGTGTCCTTCCACAATTCAGTGGACCTATGGAGTTGTTCATCCTGGGCCTCCTGTTTCATGAACAGGTTGCATCTCTTCTCGATGTACATGGAGGGTGACAGGAGAGATGTCATTCAGGGTTTATGGAAAGTTGGATTACATAAAAATTCTTGTGCTCAGGACATTGCGCAGTGTTTCTTAGATTACACCCTCGTGTTACTTGTGCGTGTCGTGACCCGAACTCATAGTATTATAGACCCCTGCAACGCCGTGATGTTCCAGTGAGAAACTCTGCGTCTAAAACTCTTGACAACTGGTATTTGCAGTTTGAAGAGGTCAGGATCCACATCCGGATCGGCCTCATTCAATGGGACTAACGCTGGGTTCACATCATGTTTTTGGCCTACGTTTTATGTATACCTTGGGGGGCGGGGGAGGATGCAAAAGGGAAGTTTACTACGCTTTTGTGTATATGTGTGTGTGTGTGTGTGTGTGTATGTGTGTATATATATATATATATATATATATATATAAAATATAATATAATATAATATAATATAATTGGACCTCTGCGTTGATGGATGCCACTGGCATCTGTTTTACGTATCTATTTTTAACGTGATGTGACCCCAGCCTACTCCATATGTTGTCAACTGCATCTAGGGGACAATATCTGTGATTATACCGCATTATACAGAGCACTTTACAGCAACGCTCATTGTGCCTACAGCCCCCCCGCACGCGGCATACACTTTGTGCTTGGAGTTAAAGGGTTTATCCGGTAAAAAATGTTGATGACCTATCCCCAGGATAGGTCATCAATATCAGAGTGGCGGGGATCTGACACCCGGGAACCCCACCGATCAGCTATTAGAAGAGGCCGGGCGCTCAGAGCGTGCCGCGGCCTCTTCCTAGAGCTCTGGAGAGTGCAGCGGCTCCCTGAAACAGCTGATCAGCGGGGGTGCCGGGACTCGGACCGCCACCGATGTGATAATGATAACTAGGGATGAGCGAATCGACATCGGATGAAACATCCGAAGTCGATTCACATATAACTTCGACCTAATACTGTACAGAGCAGGAGCTCCGTACAGTATTGGCTCCGATGAGCCGAAGTTATTGCGTTTCGTGAGACTTCGCACAATAACTTCATAAATTAATTTGTACTGTAAAAAACCATTTCCCGAACTCTGGTTCAATTCCAAGGTACAATGTTTCATCCGAAGTCGATTCGCTCATCCCTAATGATGACCTATCCTGGGGATAGGTCATCATTCTATATTACTGGATAATCCCTTTAATGGTGCGTGTCCTATCTCAAGAATGGGGGCCCTAAAGGGAACAGGAAAGTCACTGCTGTCTACTCTCCATTCATTGCTATGGGACTTCTGTAAATACTTCAGCAAATGCGCTCGGCTGTTTTTGGAACTGCCATAGCCGTGAATGGAGGGTGACCGTTCATACATGACTTGCTCTCCATTTACTTCAAGGCCCCGATCTCGAGATACGAGTGGGTCCCAGAGGTGAGACCTTCAGCTATCAGACATTTATGGTATATCCTGTTGATAGGTCATAAATATCCGGGATGGGACAATCCCTTTTTGTTTTTCCCCTAACACAATTATACCAGACAAACCTTTTAAAGGAGTTGTCCCATTGCAAGAACCTATGCGGATAGGAGATCGCTGGGGGTCTGATTAGTGAGGTCCCTGCCGATCACGAGAATAGGGGCCCGCGTTCCCCCATTTGAATGGAGCGGAGAACATGTTCTTCACTGCCACTCCATTCAGCTCTTTGGGGCTGCCGGAGATAACTGAGCTCTTGTACTTGGCTATCTCCGGTAGTCCCATAGAGTTGCATGGATTGGAGGACACACATACGCGTCTGCCTCTCTGTTCACGCAGAGGAACGAGGGTCCCTGTTCTCATGATCAGTGGGCAGGGGTGCACCACCAATGAGGCCAGTGAGGTGATCGCCTCAGGCAGCACTAGGTAGGAGCAGGGCGGGGGGGCAGAGGAAGGGCCATGGGCATTGAGCCCTTTATTGTTGCAAGTGGGCCGTTTCAGTTTTCGCCTTAGGCAGCAGAAAGGCTAAGTGCACCCCTGTCAGTGGGGGCCCCAGTGGCTGGACCACTGCTGACCAGACATTTATCCACAGGACAGGGGATAAGTTCTTGTAATGTGGGACCCTATTAAGTAGGATAAATGACATAGTTGTTACAGAGTTATCAGTCACATGGTGACCCCAGTTCTTGAGCTCAAAGGCCCCCTTGGCACATGGGAAGACACAAGAATTATAAATGGCAGAAGGTATGCGGGGGCCTATGTCCCAGATTTAGCATTGGTGCCCAGGAGCCTCAGGTTCCGCTTCTGGTGGTATGATCCTGGTTCCAGATCTATCTCCCTGTATACAGCACATTCATATCGTCCTGAAGCAGATCTGACAGGTAGAAGACCCACTACTCCCGGGTGAAGCCCTTTACAGATGCGAGGACTCTCCAGCGCCTCTGTCTTGAAGGAAAGCGACTCCTTTTATAGTAGTAGAGGGCCGACACAGACACGTGAGTAATTCGGTGAGAGTTATTACCCTTTCCCTGCGAGCCGGTTCTTCTGCGTACAGTAGCCAGCACTTTCACATGGAGAAGCTGGGCTCTGGCCAAGGTGGACGGCAGGATTTCATCTGGGACCATGTAGAGCCAATGACGGTGACCTGTCTCATGACCTCTTTAGCACTGGTTCCATGGGTCTCCTCAGGCTTCCCTTACCCACACTAGCTCACCAAGCCGTAGCCTCTCGCTTCCCCTGGTCTCCACAGCATACAATATACAACTCCGAAAAAGACGGATTCTTAATTAATGGAAGAGCACAAAACATAAAGAAATTCTTGCCCTTTTTGTAAGCAGGCTAGTGTAGCCTGAAACGCGTAAAGAAATTCTTATAGCTTTATACTCTTTTATCAGTACAGGATCTGGTTTTATGACTTGGTGCAGTGCTGGATTTCGTATAGCCCGTAAGTAGTTTTGGCAACCTTTTACTATTGTCAGAGTGCCTATTCTAATGTATTTGATTTATGTAGTAGACGTGTTGCCCAGTGCGGCAGGAAGACACAATGGCCCTGATCAAGAGCGGACAATTTGACATTTGTTTAGTTGTGTAAAGGTAACGGTCTGGGAGCCAAATTTATGAAAGTGGCGCATAGCGCATGTTAAATTTATTCACAGGCAAACTATCAGACTAAGGCCTCATTCACACGTCCGCGATAAGATGGTCAGTGATTCATCCGTGAAGAATCCGTGTTTTGTCCTTTTGGCCATTTTTTGCTCTCTGCGAGTTATCCGTGTTCCACAGACAGTGTACGGCGAAAATAAATTTTCATAGCATCTCCTCTTAATGGTCCGTGAGAAACGAATAAAACATGGATGGCATCCGTGATACGTGTGTGTTTTTCATGGACCCATAGATATAATGGGCGTGATGGATCCGTAAACGGACTGAATAGGGCATGCTTCCATGCCAAAACCACGGACCGTGCTAAAACACTGATGTGTGGGTACAATGAATGGGTACGTGTGCTGTCTGTGACGCAGTTGAGATACATTTTCAAGACAATGCCCATGATATATAAGGCCAAAAACCGACGTGCCCCACAGTAACGCCCACAAACTGCTGCATTTCTGAAGGTTACTTGGCAGGAGCAAAACATAAGTTTGGCCTGTCGCAGACTATTGATTAGATTGTCTTGCAAGTAATAAGACAGAGAAATTACAATTCAATCCAGAATAAAGACCGAACCAGTTTGATAAATCTCCCCCAATGGGTTTCCTAGAGAACCAGCCCTTTGCCGGGAGGGAGCAGTAGCTCTTCATCATACTGCTTCTCCTGGGAAGGTATCTCCTTTCTATAGACTTACAAAGAAAAAAACACAAATGCAATAGCACTCTGTAACCAGCACTCTTCCCTGCCTCCATGCTGGATGTTGAATGAGGCATTGGTGTACATTTTGGCCAAAGCGTAATAAGCCACTCACCACGTCAAGGTCGCCTCTATGAGTGAGAAGGAGAAGTATATAGTGGGCTCAGCATGCATGTTGGTACTTGCATCCCTGGATCCGATGAAAGCTGTAACAGCACCGGACGGGGTTAAAAGCAGAGTGTGCCTGGCGTTCATGCTGTACCTGCACTCCCTGGACTTTGTGTGGCTGTCATGGCCCATAAACAGGTAGGAACTAGTGTTAGGGACCACTCATAGAGGCGACCTTGACGTGGTGAGTGGCTTATTACGCTTTGGCCAAAATGTACACCAATGCCTCATTCAACATCCAGCATGGAGGCAGGGCGGAGTGCTGGTTGCAGAGTGCTATTGCATTTGTGTTTTTTTCTTTGTATATGTATTTCGCCATAGCGATGTGCACCTGCATACAGGGTTCTGCTGACTGAATCCCCCACATTCTTTCTAGAGACTGCCTGGGATTGAGCCTAAGTAATATTGTGTATAACCGTAATATACCTGGGTCAAGGCAAGACGTTGTTCTCTGATACTAAGACACAGGTGCTCCCCTATAGCTAGACCTCCCCTCTGCCCACTTTGGGACCTTCTAGTCACTCGCAGTAGAGAATTTTGACCAAAGATCCAAACATGTGATGGGAAGAATACTCTAGGGACATCCACTATAGGGCCTTTATTGGCTTTCCCCAGATCCTAAGGCTTGTTTTTTGCGGACAGCAGGTTTACCCACTCATTTCTATGGGGCTATGCACACATCTGTATTTTCTGCATATCTGTGTGACTGTCCCGCCAATTATAGAACATGTCCCATTCTTCTCCACATTTCTATTGATGTGGGAATGCACATGGAAGTGTATCCGTTGTTTGAGGGACGAGATAAAGACGTGGCTGTGTGCATGAAGCCTAAATGACGTAAAAATCTGCATGTTTAGGCAGAGGTGCAGGCCCTTTCTCCTACTCATTGATTTGGGTGTCAGTTTTCACTGTATGACTAGCTTTATATTCATGGGAAAGGAAGCTCACAATGAACAGGTTAAAGGGGTTGTGCAGCAGTGTATATTGATGACCTATCCTCAGGGTCCGACACTCCCACCGATCAGCTGTTTGAAGAGGAGGGGGCGCTCCATGCTAGCACCGTTTCCTCTTTGTTACAGTACGCGTCGTCTCCCTTGCAGGGGTGGCGCAGTGTAATTACAAGTACGCACACCTTTCAAGTGAATGGAAGGAGCCGACGAGACTTCTGCGACGACGGGCAGTGTAATGAAGAGGAAGTAGTGTACGCATGGAGCTCCGCCTCCTCTTCAAACAACTGGGGTGTCGGACTGAGGATAGGCCATCAATATATACTGTCTGCACAACCCCTTTAAGCTGTAAATTGGGTGAGTACATTTCCATGGCCTGCTAGTCTAACCCAGTAGCTTCACGGGGCTCCTGAATATGCGTTATAGGGTAGAGCTCTGCTCTCAGGATTTCTCCTGCATGCATTTGTGAAATATGTTTTAGAAGAAAAGTGGAAATATGGAGTTTTTTATATTTTTATGTATTTACATGTGATAACCTGTAGGTGTCACTGTTGATGCTCTTGTCTTTGAAGTACGGCACATTTGTAAGGCATTTATTGGGATCGGAGGACAAATAGCAGAACGTTTAAGGCTACTTTCACACTCGCGTTTGGTGCGGATCCGTCATGGATCTGCACAGACGGATCCACACCGATAATACAACCGCTTGCATCCGTTCAGAACGGATCCGTTTGTATTATCCGTTTTCTATTGTGCCAGATTGTGTCAGTGAAAACGTTTGCCTCCGCATTGTAAGCAGCGTTATGGTGACCGCCTCCATAGGGAAATGGAGACTGATCGGAGGCAAACTGATGCATTCTGAGCGGATCCTTATCCATTCAGAATGCATTAGGGCAAAACTGATCTGTTTTGGACCGCTTGTGAGAGCCCTGAACAGATCTTACAAACGGAAACCAAAACGCCAGTGTGAAAGTAGCCAAATTCTCTCCACTCCTCAATTATACTGATCCGCACACAAATGCTGATTTTAGGGCATATACAGCTATATTCACACATGCATAGGAGGGGCTACAAATGAGAGGTGAGTATCAGTCTGTCCGTTCTAACTTATGGATCTACTTCTGGCTTTGAGTAAAAATACAAACTGCATATATGAATCCGGCCTCAGAGATCAGACCTGACGCTGGTGGTAAAGCTGAGCTGAGAAAGTGCTGGTCCTGAGAATCTCCTGCCGGTGGCACTGTGACCTGGGACATGAGATGGTACATTACGTGCTGCTTCCAGGATACACACACGCTATTTGCTCTCATTATTCTTTGTTACCGTGCAGATGAATATTAAATATATCAGTTTTTCCACAGTTTTAGTTTATTTTTCCACACATAGACAGGCGTGTATGTATGTTCACGTACTTGTGTGAATATCAGCATTAAACAGATAACTCTGTCTTGTATTTTAGACACCTACAGTAACCTACCAGAATGAGTTTAAGAGGAACCCCGAGTGCCCAAAAGAACCCTAGGAGAACATGTAAACTCCATGCAAATATTGTTCTTGGTTGGATTTAGACTCTAGACCCCAGCGAGGCAAGGCAACAGTCCTGAGCCACCTATTGCCTATATATATAATATTTTTTTCATTAGACCTCAGACCCCCAATGTTTATAAGACCCCCAATTAGACCTCAGATCAGAATTGCAATGTGAAAAAGACCCCCATTCAGATCTCAGATCAGACCCCCATGTGAAAATGACCCCCAATCATGACCCCCATTCAGATCTCAGATCAGACCCCCAATGTGAAAATGACCCCCATTCAGATTTCAGATCAGACCCCCAATGTGAAAATGACCCCCAATCATATCTCAGATCAGACCCTCATGTTAATCAGAATTCATTGCCGGCAAAAAAAAATAAAAAAATCGATGCTGCTGCCGCTTCTGAGATCTTTCTGGTCTTCCTGCTGTGTTGTGACAGGACGTCGCACAGCGTGAGGTCACAGAGCGCCAATGTCCTCACACTGTGCACAGGTCACTTCACGGCGTGCGGAGCCCTGCAGGAGAAGACCAGGAAGCGGGGAGTGCAGAGCCAGCACAAGGAGCGCTGCATTTACCGCTCCCTGGTCCTCCGGTTCTAATGAGCGTGTCCATAATGGAAGAGGTCTTTAGTATTTGCCCCATAAGACCCAGTGACAGCGTCTCAGCTTTGTACTAGTACAGACCCCGGGGGCCTCTCTATAGTGGGGCTGCCATTAATAATGAACTATCTTTCAAAATGCTCTTTCCCTGGCTGAGCTGAGAACTTCTCTCTGGGTAAAATGGCTTTGAGGCATTTGTATATATTTCATATTACAAACTGGCTTTGAAGCGCGTCTGCAGTTCCTCATAGCGAATGTTTGTATTTCCTAATTAATTCAAGTTAATTTTTCCCTTGGTGCTTGTATATTTGAACACTGCTTAGTGCCAAGATAAGGGATCCTGTATGTTTGTACAATAGGTGGTAAATGCAGTGTTTGACAGGCATCCCTTGCCTCTCTGTACCCGGCGTCCCAAGTGAGACTGATCTTTATTCTGAGATGCTGCACAATCTCATGTATTATTCACATTTTACTCTAAAGAAGTTTTTCATCTACCAACATTATTGCAATGATTTAGATTTTTTTTTTTTTTTGAGGGTCTGGAGAAGATCCAGCGGTCATGGTCCATATCGGAACCAATGACAAAGTTAGAGGTAGGTGGAGCGTCCTTAAAAAAGATTTTAGGTATTTAGGTCACAAGCTTAGGGCAAGGACCTCAAAGGTAGTATTTTCCGAAATACTACCTGTACCACGAGCCACACAAGAAAGGCAGCGGGAGATTAGGGAGGTTAACAAGTGGCGGAAGGAAGGGTTTGGGTTCCTGGAGAACTGGGCCGACCTCTCTATCGGCTACAGGCTATCGTAGGGATGGGCTGCACCTCAATGCGGAAGCGGCAGCTGTGTTGGGGGGGAAAGATGGCTAGAAGGTTGGAGGAGTGTTTAAACTAGGGACCGGGGGGGAGGGAAATTACATTATAGGAGGGGAAGATCGTGCAGATAGAGACCGGGGGCAAGGTAATGGGACTGGGGGAGGAATGGAAGGAGGGACTAGAACAGTTCAGAAGGAAAGGTGTAGGGTAAAAAATATACATAAACCTCTCAAATGTATGTATACTAATGCCAGAAGCCTGACTAATAAAACTGGGGAGCTGGAATTAGTGATGTGTGAGGAGGACTATGACATAGTGGGAATAACTGAGACATGGCTGGATGATAGCTATGACTGGGTGGTTAATGTACAGGGTTACAGTCTGTTTAGAAAGTATCGTCAAAACCGGAGAGGGGGAGGGGTCTGCCTTTATGTAAAGTGTTGGCTAAAGTCCACAGTCCGGGAAGATATAAGTGAGGGACATGAACATGTGGAGTCACTGTGGGTAGAGATACATGGAGGAAAAAACAATAATAAATTACTAATAGGAGTTTACTATACACCACCTAATATACCAGGGTCCACAGAAAATCTACTACTAAACGAGATAGACGAGGCGGCAAATCATAATGAGGTGGTTATTATGGGGGAATTCAACTACCCAGATATAGACTGGGAAACTGAAAGCTGTACATCCCATAAAGGAAACAGGTTCTTGGCAATAACCAAAGACAATTATCTCTCCCAACTGGTTCAGGACCAGACTAGAGGGACAGCCATACTGGACTTAGTATTAACCAATAGGCCTGACAGAACAACAGACATGCAGGTTGGGGGACGCCTGGGAAATAGTGGCCATAAAGTAATAACCTTCCAATTATCATTCAAAAGAGCGTTTCTACAGGGAGGAACAAAAATACCAAACTTCAAAAAAGCTAAATTTAGCCATCTAAGAGAGGCCATAGGCCTAACTATATGGGATAAAGTCCTCACAAATAAAAATACAGCCACAAAATGGGCTATTTTTAAAAGCATCCTAAAATCTCATTGTGAGAGGTACATACCATATGGGAATAAAAGGTTAAGGAACAAGAAGAAACCAATGTGGATAAATAGAACTGTAAAGAAAGCAATAAATGACAAAAAGAAAGCATTTAAATCACTAAAACAGGAGGGTAGTGAGGAAGCACTGAAAAACTATAAGGAAAAAAATACAATATGTAAAAAACAAATAAAAGCCGCCAAACTAGAGACCGAGAGACTACTTGCCAAAGAGAGTAAAACTAACTCTAAAATGTTGTTCAATTATATAAATGGTAAAAAGTATAAATCTGAAGGTGTCGGCCCTCTACAGAGTAATGAGGGGGGAGTTGCCGAGAGCGATGAGGAGAAAGCAAAGCTGTTAATTTTTTTTTTTTTTTCCTCCACTGTATTCACTGAAGAAAATAAACTGTCAGATGAAATGCAGAATGCAAAAGTAAATTCCCCATTAAAAGTGCCCTGTCTGGGGGCGGAGCTAGCGCCGAAAGAGTATGGACGCTTGAAGCTGCTGCTCCGTACAGAGATCACCTCTAAAGCGCTTTATTAATAAGCTGACACACCGATCATGGTCAAAATCGGAGGCCCGAGGACCGGAGAGCAAGCTGCCCCGGAATGGAAGAATCCCATTACCGGGGACATGGATAAATTCATAAAAAAGGCAGCGACGCTGCATGTGGCCAAAGAGCTTAAGATGGCGTCGACTCCTACCCGCGCTCCGCGCTCTAAACACACAGACCAGCCAGACCAGGCTACAGGAGGCGAGGAAGAAGAAGCGGATAATCTCCCTATATCTCGCTCATTTCTGAAAGAAATCTTATCCTCCACATTGGCAACAGCCTTGGAGCCTCTGAGCTCCGATCTAGCAGCCATAAAACAGGAAATAGCTCAAGTGGGCACACGGGTGGAAACACTTGAAAACACACAGGAAGCCATTATCAGACACCAAACCGAAGTTTCACAGCGTTTTCTGATCATCCAGCAAAAGATGAACAACCTCTGCAGCTCCCTGGAAGACCAGGAAAATAGAGGTAGGCGGAACAACTTACGCTTCCGAGGGGTTCCAGAAACGGTGGAAGCGGGAGACGTGCCGAACACCGTGGTGCAGATTTGCATGTCGCTTCTTGGCCCAGACACAGCCCACGAAGTCATCCTTGAGAGGGCCCACCGTGCCCTAAGGCCCAAACCCCCTTCCACGGCCCCACCAAGAGACATCATATGCAGATTCCTCAGTTTCCCAGTCAAGGAAGCAGTTATCATTAAAGCCCGCCAGTCCGGTAAAGTGATCTGGGACGGACATGTCATTCAAATTTTCCAGGACCTAGCTCAGTCCACCCTGGATAAAAGAAGAGCCCTGGGCCCCCTGACAAGATGGCTGAGAGAACGCAAGATCCCATACAGGTGGACATTCCCTTTTGGACTCACATTTACGTACGAGGGCCGCAGATTTCCTATTTCCAAACACGCGGATCTGGAGCCGGTGTTCAATCACCTACAAATTGACCCTCTGGAGATAGAGGACTGGAATCCTATTCAGGACTTTTCCAACCTCCCTGAAATCCCACAACCAGGCGTCTGGGAGCGCCAACGTACCCCAAAAAGACACAGGAGCCCCAGGAACCCGAAAAGATCCTCGTCCAGAAGACTTCCTATGGACAACTGATAATATCCTTCCATGTCTGATCGGATTCGTCAGTACTTTATCAGTATGGTGATCTCAAACATGTTTATCTTTCTCCCCCCTCCACTATTATCCAGGCTTGACTAGGCCTGAAACTTCAATGTTTATATTGAATTTATTACCTTATTGGTATATGGTTAACAGTTTTGTTGTTTCAGGATGTATTATGATTTATGTCCCCTTTAAACATTCCGCAGGAAAATATAATGATATATATATATGTGTGTTTGCATCCCACAGAAAGTCTAAACCAGGAGCCTCTTTTGGGGGGAGACGGCGGAGCGGTCCCTCTCAAGTCATAAGGTAAAATGGCGGACATACAAATTACTTCCTACAATGTAAAGGGCTTTAATGCCCCTTCCAAGCGCTGCCAAATCCTGTCAGAGTTAAAAAAGATGGGTTGCTCCGTCGTCTTCCTCCAGGAGACACATTTCAGGGTTAACCACTTTCCAAATTTGTCCCATTCCTGTTTTCCCATTTGGTACCACTGTGGCACAAGCTCATCTGCCTCCAGAGGAGTTAGTGTTGGTTTTAGTAGAAAGACCCCATTTACCTTTATAGATCAAATATTAGATCCTGAGGGCAGATTTATCTTCCTAAAAGGACGCATAGCCAACCAAATATACACTTTTATTAATGTATATGCTCCAAATGTCAACCAGGCCACATGGATACATAAGATTCTCCAGACAATTGATCATTTTAGAGAGGGGGTGACCATTCTAGGTGGCGACCTCAATCTTACTCTGATCCCATCTGAGGATTCTTCCTCTAAAAAATCTGCTATCTCAAACAAAGCCTTATGCAAACTGAGAAAGTCTTTCCATGAACGTCGCCTGGTTGACATCTGGAGATCTCTGAACCCCACAGTTAGGGACTATACTTTTTTCTCGAACCCCCATAGTTCATATCAACGTTTGGACTACTTTCTGATTTCAGCTGACCACATTCAATTATGCTCTAAAGCCCAGATTGGTTCTATCAGCATTTCCGATCATGCCCCTATATGGATTAACATCCTAACACCAGATAGACCTATATCCTCCTATAAGTGGAGACTCAACGAGATGTTGATCCAATCCCCTGAAAATAAAGAGAAAGTCCTCAACTGGTTAAAAGACTTCTTCTCATTCAATAATACCCCTGGTATCCACCCCTATACCCTGTGGGATACCCACAAGGCCTTTATCAGAGGTCAACTCATAAGTTTAGGCGCATATACTAAAAAACTGAGACTCGCCCGTGTCGACTCTCTTCTTAAAAGCATTAAAGATATTGAGACCCTCCACAAGAGTTCCCTCCTAGAATCCCACATGACTAAACTTACGCTCCTTAGGACGGAACTAAAAAACCTCTTAAACACTCAATCGGCCAAATTTTTCCTCCACGCGCAATACAAATATTTTGCCCACGGAGACAAAGTATCCAAATTCATGATGTCCAGAATTAAAAAAAGGAAAGCCCAGAATTTCATTAACAAAATTCGCAATAAAGAAGGAGATACACTCATAAACACTGAAGACATAGCCCGTAGGTTCTCTGAATTCTACAGCTCTCTATATAACCTTCCTTCCCAGGATGACCCTACCACCGACACTACACACCAGGACTCAATAAATCTCTTCCTCCGCTCTGTTGGTATGCCCCAGATAAATATCAACCACATTAATACCTTAAACTCCCCTTTTACAAACAAGGAACTACAATTAGCCATAAACCAACTCCCAAAAGGCAAAGCCCCCGGCCCTGACGGTTTTCCAGCCCTATATTACAAATCCTTCCAAAATATATTATCACCTCACCTACTCACTGTATGTAACAGAACTCTACAAGGCGATCCTCTCTCCCAAGAAATGACAAAAGCCAATATCACCATAATACCTAAAGAGGGGAAGGACCTTACAGACTGTGGCAATTACCGCCCGATCTCTTTACTAAATCTAGACCTAAAATTGCTAGCCAAAATGCTGGCTAACCGCCTTGCCCCTATTCTCCCTCAACTTATACATAGAGATCAAACAGGCTTTATTAAAGGAAGAGAGGGTAAAGATAATACAGCCAGAGTCTTAAATTTGCTATCGAATGCATCAAAATTTCACCACCCTTTGGTGTTGGTCAGCACGGATGCCGAAAAGGCGTTTGACCGAGTCCATTGGAACTATATGTATTGCACAATGGAGCAGTTTGGAATCCCAAAGGCCTTTATAAACTCTGTTAAAGCCATGTATACGTATGCTTCGGCGTCCGTGCTGATCAACGACACTATATCCCATCCTTTTTCTATAAAAAATGGAACCAGGCAGGGGTGCCCCTTGTCTCCCTTGATTTTTGTTTTGATTTTAGAGCCCCTCCTTATTTTCATCCGTAATGACGACAATATCAGAGGCCCAAGATTGGGAGATCAGGAACATAAAATTGCGGCCTTTGCCGATGACCTCCTCATAATGTCATCCAACCCTGGTAAATCCCTGCATCACATATACTCTATCCTGGAAAAATTTAGCTACCTTTCCAATTTCAAAATCAACATGAAGAAATCCCACATCTTAAGTGTAGGGATTAGCTTAAAACTTAAAACTGAACTAGCCTCCTCTTCCCCTTTTAACTGGGACTCTCCCTTTATAACATATCTAGGAGTTAAAATCCATCCCGATATTTCCTCCCTATATAAATTAAATTATATCCCACTACTAGATTCTATTAAACGTCAACTTGAAAACCTAAACCCCCCACTACTTTCCTGGTTTGGACGCAAAAATATGGTCATGTCCCTTGTCCTACCTAGACTGACATATCTCCTCCAAGTCCTCCCCATACCGATCCCCAACTCTTTTTTCCAATCGTTGGAGAAATCCATACGCTCATTTATATGGAAAGGTAAAAAGGCAAGGATCAATATCAACACCCTCCAGAGGTCCAGAGATCAAGGAGGCATAGGCCTCCCCAACCCTCAATTGTACAACAAAGCGATACTCCTCTCCAGAGCCCTAGACTGGTTTAGGATCCCGGAACAGAAATCCTGGGTTGATATGGAGACCCCTGCTTACATGCCATCATTAAGGACCCTGCTGATAGACCCACACCACAACCTGTCCCCTTCACTTAAACACAATTTGCTAGCCAAATCTACAATCGAGGCATGGAAATGGTTCCAAGATTCGAAATGGGGTTTCCCATCACCTTCCCCTTTGACACAAATTAGAGATGTAATAGGGTTGGCCCCCCTGGAGCTCAGACAAAGCATCCATAAGCATTTACGTATCTCTAATATACCTTTAATTGATATTTTACTAAAGAATGGGGAGGAATCATTAAGTCAGGAATCCCTGATATCTCATCTACCTGAGATCGGATCCCATCCATACATGCTTCACTTCCTGACGACATATATTAACAAACACATTAAGCTAAGCTCTTTAATGAGACCACTTACATGGTTTGAAAGTCTCATTCAAAGCCCTATTCCCCCAAAGAAAGTTATATCCCTACTCTATAAATACCTTAACACAGTAATTATGCCACCCAAACCCAGTTTTATATCCCTGTGGGAAAGAGAATTAAATACCCACTTCACTAATGAGGAACAAATCCTTATGTTTAAAACCCCACACTCGTCCTCTAGATGTACCAGAATCCAAGAAAATGGATATAAGGTATTAACCAGATGGTATAAAACACCGGATGTTACCCATCATTATAGCAATGGTGGTTCTGACGCATGTTGGAGGTGCGGAGTAGAACGTGGGACAATGCTACACATTTGGTGGGCCTGCCCCCTAATCTTAGATTGGTGGAGTACCATCTTTAAAAAAAGCAACGAAGTTTGCAAATCTAATGTCAAGCCATCACCACTCTTAGCTCTCCTAGGATTGCATCTTAATGGCAAGACAATCATCCCCACCCTGTTCAAGATACTGATTATAGCCGCACGTCTCTTGATCCCTACACACTGGTTATCACCTAATGTCCCATCTGTGGATCAATGGCTCAACAAAGTCGAATCCCTATATAGATTCGAGGAAATAGCAGCCTGGGAAAATAGAACACACCACAAATTCACAATCCTTTGGAAAGATTGGAGATCCTATAGAGATCTCTAAGACCAAATCCCATTTATGACCTTCTTCTAACCTGCGGACATGTGCATCAAAATATATAGCTCTGTTTACATACATCCTATTTCTTGTTATTATGTTGATTGATGCTTATTGTTGTAAAACAATTTTGATATAATGGAGTTCACACCTCCTACTCAAAGTACTCTGTATTTGATAACCATTTTACAATAAAGCTCTTTTGAAAAAAAAAAAAAAAAAAAAAAAAAAGTGCCCTGTATGACCCAGGAAGAAGTGCAGTGGCGTCTTAAAAAGATTAAAATAGACAAATCGCCAGGACCAGATGGCACCCCCGTATCCTAAGAGAATTAAGTAATGTCATAGCCAGACCCTTATTTCTGATATTTAAGGACTCTATACTGACAGGGAGTGTTCCACAGGATTGGCGCATATTCAAAAGGGGCCCAAAAACAGGGCCTGGAAACTATAGGCCGGTAAATTTAACATCTGTCGTGGGTAAACTGTTTGAAGGTTTTCTAAGAGATGCTATCTTGGAGCACCTCAATGGAAATAAGCAAATAACACCATATCAGCATGGCTTCATGAGGGATCGGTCATGTCAAGCCAATTTAATCAGTTTCTATGAGGAGGTAAGTTCTAGAATTGACAGCGGCGAATCAATGGATGTCGTATATCTGGACTTCTCCAAAGCATTTGACACTGTACTGCATAAAAGGTTAGTATATAAAATGAGAATGCTTGGACTGGGAGAAAATGTCTGTGGGTAAGTAACTGGCTCAATGATAGAAAACAGAGGGTGGCTATTAACAGTACACACTCAGATTGGGTCACTGTCACTAGTGGGGACCTCAGGGGTCAGTATTGGGCCCTATTCTCTTCACTATATTTATTAATGATCTTGTAGAAGGCTTGCACAGTAAAATATCAATTTTCGCAGATGACACTAAACTGTAAAGTAATTTACACTGAAGAGGACAGTATACTACTACAGAGGGATCTGGATAGATTGCAGGCTTGGGCAGATAAGTGGCAGATGAGGTTTAAAGGGTTTCTGTCATGAGAAATAACGTTATGTAGCTGACACATCAGCGATGTGCTAATGTCAGCAGTACATAGCAGTATGCGTTATAACTCCCTGCCCGCCGCCGTTCTCTTAAAATAAAGACTTTTAAAATATACTAATGAGCCTCTAGGTACTATTAGGGCGTTGCTTCAGCACCTAGAGGCTCAGTCTACACACTGTTTGGCACGCCCAGGTCCAGTTGATTGACTTTCGAGTTCTCCTCAGTGTCCCGTAAATCCTGCGCCATCTCGTTTAGTATTCGGCGCAGGCGCAGTGAGTGAAGGACGCGCTCCTGCTGTCGGTTTCCTCACTGCGCCGAAGGAAGGAAGCCGGCAGCAGGAGCGCGTCCTTCATTTACTGCGCCTGTTCCGAATACTAAACGAGACGACGTAGGCGTGGGATTTACGGGACACTGAGGATAACCTGAAAGTCAATCAACTGGACCTGGGTGTGCCAAAGTGTGCGTAGACCAAGCCTTTAGGTGCTGAAGCAACGCCCTAATAGTACCTAGAGGCTCATTAGCATATAAAAAGTCTTTATTTTAAGAGAACGGCGGCGGGCAGGGAGTTATAACGCACACTGTTATGTACTGCTGACATTAGCACATCGCTCATCTCAGTGATCTACATAACATTATTTCTCATGACAGAAACCCTTTAACACTGACAAATGTAAGGTTATGCACATGGGAAGGAATAATGCAAGTCACCCGTACATACTAAATGGTAAAACACTCGGTAAAACTGACATGGAAAAGGATCTAGGAATTTTAGTAAACAGCAAACTAAGCTGTAGAAACCAGTGTCAGGCAGCTGCTGCCAAGGCCAATAAGATAATGGGTTGCATCAAAAGGGGCATAGATGCCCGTGATGAGAACATAGTCCTACCACTTTACAAATCACTAGTCAGACCACACATGGAGTACTGTGTACAGTTCTGGGCTCCTGTAAACAAGGCAGACATAGCAGAGCTGGAGAAGGTCCAGAGGAGGGCAACTAAAGTAATAACGGGAATGAGGGAATTACAGTACCGTACAGTATTAGGCTTATTCACTTCAGAAAAAAGACGACTGAGGGGAGATCTAATTACTATGTATAAATATATCAGGGGTCAGTACAGAGATCTCTCCCATCATCTATTTATCCCCAGGACTGTGACTGTGACGAGGGGACATCCTCTGCGTCTGGAGGAAAGAAGGTTTGTACACAAACATAGAAGAGGATTCTTTACGGTAAGAGCAGTGAGACTATGGAGCTCTCTGCCTGAGGAGGTGGTGATGGTGAGTACAATAAAGGAATTCAAGAGGGGCCTGGATGTATTTCTGGAGCGTAATATTACAGGCTATAGCTACTAGAGAGGGGTCGTTGATCCAGGGAGTTATTCTTATTGCCTGAATAGAGTCAGGAAGGATTTTTTTTCCCCTTAAGTGGGGAAAATTGGCTTCTACCTCACCTTATTTTCTTTCTTTTGCCTTCCTCTGGATCAACTTGCAGGATAACAGGCCGAACTGGATGGACAGATGTCTTTTTTTTGGCCTTATATACTATGTTACTATGTTACCTTTAAATTACATAGAAATTAAAGGGGTATTCCAGTTTGCATCAACACCCTTTAAAATCGTCATTTATGAAGGTAGCTGTCATTTTGTAATGTATTTCTTTTACCTTTTATTGCTCCTTTCTTCCGTTTTGGGCTGTGGTCATATGACTCTGTCCATACGGCTCTTTCTTATTGCTTGCTTGGTTCTGTCCATGGGCGGGGCATTGATAGGTTATTTTCTATGTAATTAGCCTGGTGGGAGGAGCTATAAACTAGTTGGACGGAGCTGTGGCAGAGGAAGGAGCAATGCATCATGGGTTTGGCTGGATACAGCAACAGGAAGTTTTACCTAAAGGATAGAAAGAAATCAAAGGGAAATGGGTCAGGAGAGTCCAAATTGGGGAAAAAAAGCATGGAGAAGATGTTTATGAGGTAAGCAGCTACATGAGCATATCTGGTAAAAACCACAGTAATCCCTGAAAACCCCTTTAAGGTTATTTTTTCTATTCTGTGTGAAGTATTATTATCCAGTGCTCCTCGAGTAATGACCATTGGAAGTTGAAAATATTGTGACTTGAGACCATACTCTATGGGAAACTAGCATCTAGTTCCAAAGAGTTTCAAATGTCACCGCAAAATAAGAAAAAACTGTGATTAAAAATAATTAGATAAGTAATACAGATAAATCAAGTTCTTACATATAACAGAAAAAGCTGCTGGAAGCTTCTGTATAATTCACTGTCTGTGGTGAGGACAGGAGCTTCTTCAGGAGAATCACGTATGGTACCGAGTGTACCAGGAAGGTTGAACTTGATGGATGTGTCTTTTTTTTCAGCCTATTTAAAGGGAACCTGTCACCAGGATTTTGTGTATAGAGCTTAGGACATGGGTTGCTAGATGGCCGCTAGCACATCCGCAATACCCAGTCCCCATAGCTCTGTGTGCTTTTATTGTGTTAAAAAAACGTTTTGATCCATATGCAAATGAACCTGATATGTGTCCTGTGTCCGGAGATGAGTCCAGCGGAAAGGAGCCCAGCACCGCCCCGCGTCCTCCGAATCTCCTCCTTCCTTGCTGGCTGACGTCACAGAGCTGGAGCGCCGAAATCTCGTGATGCGCGAGCTAGCGCATGCGTAGTTCGTTCCCTGTGCTGATTTCAACATGATGCCGACACTGCGCATGCGCTAGCTTGCACATCGCGAGATTTTGGCACTCCAGCTCTGTGACGTCAGCCAGCAAGGAGGAGATTCGGAGGACGCGGGGCGGTGCTGGGCTCCTTTCCGCTGGACTCAACTGCGGACACAGGACACACATCGGGTTCATTTGCATATGGATCAAAACGGTTTTTTAACACAATAAAAGCACAGAGAGCTGTGGGGACTGGGTATTGCGGATGTGCTAGCAGTAATCTAGCAGCCCATGTTCTCAGCTCTATGCACTAAATCCTGGTGACAGGTTCCCTTTAAGCATGTAACAAAAGGATCCAACTGCACCATACTTACCAACGTCTCAGTTGGTAAAATGGGGGCATATAAGCCCTGCCCCTGGGAAGGCCCAGACCCCTCCTGGGAACACCCACTTAAGGGCTCATGCACACGACAGTATGTTTTTAAAGGGAACCTGTCACCTGGATTTTGGGTATAGAGCTGAGAACATGGGTTTCTAGATGGCCGCTAGCACATCCACAATATCCAGTCCCCATAGCTCTGTGTGCTTTTATTGTGTAAAAAAACCCATTTGATCCATATGCAAATTAACCTGAGAGGAGTCAGAGCTTGAAAATATGACTTCTCTGGTCACACAAGTAAGATATGACTCTGATGTTAATTTGCATAAAAGGGGGAAAGTACAAAAATGCATAATACTTATTGAATTCATCTGCAAATTAAATTAAAAGTGTAATTTATATGTTTAGGGTAACACAATGAACATTTAGAAACGCTCAGCGAGGGTAGCACAGTAGAGGTGACAGGTTCCCTTTAAGGGTGAGGTTTGCTTTAGCCGCGCCCAGAGAAATTTTGCCAGGACTGTCTTGGAGAATCACGGACAGTTCCCATCAAATTCAGGACAGTTGCAAGCTATCCTACACCCACCCTTACCTCCCTCGATATCTGCTATCAGGGCGAGTCAGAAGGCTCCCATACACATTAGATAATCCGCTGGTCGTCACCCATCTAATGTGTATGGTCAGCTGACTCTAGGTACATTTTTCATAAAATGCGACCAATAACGAGTCATCATACTGATCTGTGGTATCAAAATGTTGAGATGTGGTCTCGTTCTTAAATCTTTAGGCCCAGGCTTCACCGCCAACAAAATTTGTCCAAAGCAATTGAGTAAAACATTTGGGGGGAGATTTATCAAAACTGGTGTAAAGTAGAACTGGCTTATTTGCCCAGAGCAACCAATCAGATTCCACCTTTCATTTTTCAGAGCTCCCTTGGAAAATGAAAGGTGGAATCTGATTGGTTGCTATGGACGGCAACTAAGCCAGTACTACTTTACACCAGTTTTGATCAATCTCCCGTCATTATGACGGTTTCCAGAGAAAGTAGAGCATTCTGTGTCGTGTAGTAAGCACTATGGGGGAGATTTATCAAAACCTGGAGCAATGCAAAACTGACTTCCGAACAGATTGATCCTTTAATTTTCAAAAGCAGCTCTGAAAAATGACACGTGGCTTCTGATTGGTTGCTATGGGCGACTACGTCAGTTTTCCTTTGCACCAGTTTTGATGAATCTCCCCCTGCGTATCACTGCAATGCGTGGCACTAACGTAGCATTCTGGGCTTTTTATGCAGTAAAGTGCTGCTGTACTATTTATATTGGCACAGGGTTTTCGGTGCACTGTGGGCAGGGCCGTGTTGTTTGGTGCACAGTCGTTCCCCAAGTAACGCTACTCAGCGCCCCTCCCCCTTGTTTTGTTGATATTCCCTGAGATTTCATTGCCTGTAGCAATGACGCAGAGGAAGCCAGGTGCAATGAATGGAGTGGCCCCGGGGCCATTAACCTACATGGTGGTATGCATACTTTGAAGCTGATGTTAGAGATGAGTCCCTTTAATTCAGGGACTGGATGACACTATGGTAACATATCTACACAAGGATGCTACTAGGATGTGGCCAGTGTATAGATGAGGATCTCTGGAGCAACTAACAGGTCTTTTACGACTCTGAACCATATATTTGATAAGATGTGTGTGTCTCTGCACGGTAAGGGGTCGAAGGGCGCATGAAACGTGACCTGACCTCATCATGGATCAGCGTCAACTTAAAGCTCCTTATGTATTCAAAACTGTGCTTTCTTGTCCCGGATATAAACAGTATGTCAGGGCTCCTGAGTGATGTCATCATTTCAAGTGATGTCATCACACAGATTTCTCTAGAGCTTTATGCCCCCGCCCAGTCAACCAGCTAATTGTCGAGGGTGCCCAGAGTTGGACCCAATTCATGGCCTACCCTAAGGCCTCTTTCACACGAGCGCGACGGATTAGGTCTGGGTGCGTTCAGTGACACTCGCACCATTTTGCAGTTTTGTCTGCGATTGCGTTTTTCACGCGCGTGATAAAAAACTGAAGGTTTACAAACAACATCTCCTAGCGACCATCAGTGAAAAACGCATCGCACCTGCACTTTCTTCCAGATGCAATGCGTTTTTCACTGAGGCCAGGGCTGCGTTTTTCACGCAACGCAGAACTGATGCGTGAAAAAAACAAAAACGCCCATTTACACAGCCCCATTGAAATGAATGGGTCAGGATTCAGTGCGGGTGCAATGAGTTCACGTCACGCATTGCACCTGTGCGGAAAACTCGCTAGTGTGAAAGGGGCCTACGAGTTAGTTGACCCCTCTACTATGTCTCTCCTCCATTTTTGAGTTAAGTGTTGCTCCAGACCATCACGTAAAGTTGATTGTGGCCTACGAGGTACAGACAGTTGCGGACCTCTTCATAAAGACTGCTGCCATGTTACATCGCTTAGGATGACATGACAGCAGGGTAAGGACCCATGCACACGACCATATGTATTTTGCAGGTCCACAAACCACGCATACAGGCCACATTTTCCAAAATTTGTGTTCTGTCTGCATTTTTTGTGGACCCATAGAAATGTATAGGGCAGATCGGACGCAGACCCAGAATCCGGTGATGTGTATGAGCCCTAAGGCTGTGTTCACATCACGTTTTTGTTCGTGCAGAACAGTGGGATATTTTGCTCGCCCTGTATTATAGTGAAAGTGTGTCTGTTACTTGCTAGGTGTTTCTCTGTAGTCCTCTTTGCTTAATTTTCCAAGTAACTGGTGTTTCGGTGTAACATGCCATATAGGCTAGTTTCATAATAGCGCTAAATTCTTCCAGCAGGCTGGAACTTTCTGCCGGAGTTCATTGTATCTGGCATAGCTGGAAAGGCTCGGAGCACCGCTACGCCATATTGACTATATTAGGACCTAAAGAGGATCTGGCTTGTCTCCGGCATTGGTGCCGCGATTTGGCAGGCAAAAAACGGTCCTTGCGGCGTTTTTTGTCCAGGTGATGCCACCACTAAATAAGCCAGACCCCAGCTGTCTGTTGGAACAGCCTGCCGGAAGGTTTTAACGATAGTGTGAAACTAACCTTAGTTTTCTCTAAGGGTACTTTCACACTAGTGTTGTTAGAATCCGGCAGGCAGTTCCGTTGCCGGAACTGCCTGTCGGATCCGTAAATCCGTATGCAAACGGATATCTTTTTTTTTTTTCCGGATCCGTTTGACTTATTCATTGAAATACCGGATCCGTACTTTTGGTATCATCCGGACTATCGGATCCGGTATTTAATTTTTTCAAAGCTAAAAAGAACTGCGCATGCGCAGACTGGAAAACCGGATTCGGCGATGCGGCAATTTCCGGAACATTTAGTACTGGATCCGGCATTAATACATTTCATTGGGAATTAATACCGTACAAGGGACGGAATGGAAGACATCCTGATGCATACTGAACGGATTGCTTTCTATTCAGAATGCATTGGGACAAAACGGAAGCGATTTCAATACCGGAAAAGAATAACGCTAGTGTGAAAGTACCCTAAATATAACTCGTCATGAACTCCTGAATCATCGCCCAATTTTTCCAACCGCCATCTTTTAATCTCGGATCTCTTTAGACGCACCAATAAAATAAACCTACTATTACATCCAGCCGCCTCTGTTCCATTAAGATACAGCACTGTCATTTCTTTCTTCCTCAGCACTGTTGAGTCGTGGGAGCGAGACTTGGGTGACGGCCAAAATAATTTCCCAACCGGCGACAGAAGCGTCAGTACAAAAAGGAGATAATATCTCATCCGTGCATTAGATCCCTGAAGATAGTTAGCATTGTTACAAGACTGCCCTTTTCGTAAGCAGCCACTTCTGATTTTCGGAAAGAGAACGAATATCCAGCTAATTTTATACCCACAAGAAGCTGCTTGGAAATGGGCGGACGCAATGAAATATTCAGAGACTTTGTAATTAAAGTTTTAGTCTCACCTGATCGGGCGAGGAAGGATGAAATGTCATCTGCTCACTTTCTTATCTGACGCGGTCACCGTGATGTTTTTACAAATCACAGCCGGTGCCCATACTGGTAGCGGTAGCCTGCCACATAATCAGGAACCACGTTTTAAGGGTCCATTCACACGTCCGTGGTGTGTTGCGGATCCGCAACACACCCGGCCGGCACCCACTATAGAAATGCCTATTCTTGTCCGCAGCTGCGGACAAGAATAGGACATGTTCTATCCTTTGCGGAGCTGCGGACCGGAATTTCGGGACCGAAACACGCCCGGGCCCATAGAGAATGAATGGGTCCGCACCCGTTCCGCAAAATTGCGGAACGGGTGCGGACCCTTTTGTGGACGTGTGAATGGGGCCTAAAGCAAATGTATTCCGTTTTCCAATCTGTTTTTTGACCAAGCGGCTGGTACAAAGTGACACATTCCACTTGTAGAAGACGCCCCGTTGAGCGTTCACATCCGTGTGATGCTGCGAATTTTCATCATTTGCAATTTTTTTTAAAAAGTGTCCATCCTTATTTTTACTCCAGGCTTATCCAGATGGCACTGCCGTGTGCATTGAACCTGTAGGACGGCTCGTGGAGTCCCTGCAGGTATGTATTCTAGAGCCATAGACTCTAGTGACTATGTACTATGACATTTGATGGAGCATGCCACTATATTTTTTTTAAATAGAGACTGTGACAAAACATGTTGGTCCCATGTTCATATGTGCCCACGTTGCTGGGAAAAATGATGTTTCAACCGCTTTACGTCCGCCCATAGGATATGAACGTCCTATGGGTGGACGTCTATTTCTGAAAGCACGTTTTAGAACGTCCTTTCAGAAATAGCAGCTGCACGCTAATCGTGCAGCTGCTGATCGGGTTGCCCGCTGTCAGTGACAGCAGGGCAACCCAGAGAGGAGGCAGGGACAGTGCCCAGGTGTCCCTGCCTTCACGATCGCTGCAGACACAGCGCTCACCGAGCGCTGTGTCTGCAGAGAAGGAAGCGCTGTGCGCTTCCTGTTCCGGCCCGGCGGTCATGTGACCGCCGTGACCGGAGAGTGCAGGGGCTGTGTGAGGTCTCTCAGAGACCTCGATCAGCCCTGCTGTGAGGCTGTACAGCGCTGGATTGCTGCTGTACAGCCTCTCTAGGGGTGCATTTGTCCTGTAACTGGGGCTACTATGTCAGCCCCAGTTACAGGAGAAATCAACTGTGAAAAAAAAAAGAAAAAGTGAAGCAAATGTCCCCCAGAGGTCTTGTATGACCTTATGGGGGACGAAAAGTGTAAAATAAAATAAAAAAAATAAAGGGTTGAAAAAATAAAATAAAAAAAAGTTTCACATGTAAAAAAAAAAAAAGTTCCCAAGTAAGGAATAAAAAAAAAAAATAGAAAAAATAAAATAAAATAGACATATTTGGTATTGCCGCGTCCGTAAAAACCAGCTCTATAAAAATATCACATGACCTAACCCCTCGGGTGAACACCGTAAAAAAAAATAAAAAAACAGTGTCTAAACAAGCAATTTTTGTCACCTTGCATCACAAAAGGTGCAACACCAAGTGATCAAAAACGCGTATGTCCCACAAAATAGTACCAATAAAACCGTCACCTCATCCCGCAAAAAATGAGCCCCTACATAAGAAAATCTCTCAAAAAAAAACAAAAAACTATAGCTCTCAGAACATGGACACATTAAAACATAATTTTTTTGTTTCAAAAATGCTATTATTGTGTAAAACTTTAATAAATGAGAAAAAGTATACATATTAGGTATCGCCACGTCCGTAACAATCTGCTCTATAAAAATGTCACTTGACTGAACCCCTCAGGTGAACGCTGTAAAAATAAATAAATAGAAACTGTGCTAAAACAACCAATTTTTTGGTCACCTAGCCCCATAAAGTGTTATAATGAATGATCAAAAAATCATATGTACCCAAAAATAGTACTAATAAAACTGGCACCTTATCCCCTAGTTTCCAAAATGGGGTCACTTCTTGGGAGTTTTTACTGTAAGGGTGCATCAGGGGGCTTCAAATGGGACATGGCATCTAAAAACCATGTGGAGTTCCTGTTCTTCTGCGCCCTGCCGTGTGCCCATACAGCAGTTTTATGACCACATGTGGGGTGTTTCTGTAAACCGCAGAATCTGGGTAATAAATATTGAGTTTTGTTTGGCTGTTAACCATCGATGTGTTAAAGAAAAAAATTGATTAAAATGAAAAATCTGCCAAAAAAGTGAAATTTAAAAATTTGATCTCCATTTTCCTTTAATTCTTGTGGAACGCCTAAAGGGTTAACAAAGTTTGTAAAATCGGTTTTGAATACCTTGAGGGGTGTAGTTTCTACAATGGGGTCATTTATGGGGGTATCCACTATGTAGGCCCCACAAAGTGACTTCAGACCTGAACTGGTCCTTATAAAGTGGGTTTTGGCAATTTTCTTAAAAATTTGAAGAATTGCTTCTAAACTTCTAAGCCTTCTAACGTCCTAAAAAAATAAAATGACATTTCCAAAATGATGCCAACATAAAGTAGACATATAGGGAATGTTAAATAATAAATAGTTTGAGGTATCACTTTCTGTTTTAAAAGCAGAGAAATTGAAATTTAGAAAATTGCGAATTTTTCAAATTTTTGGGTAAATTTGGGATTTTTTCATAAATAAAGGTGAAATATTTTGACTCAAATTTATGACTATCATGAAGTACAATGCGTCACGAAAAAACAGTCTCTGAATGACTTGGATAAATAACGGCGTTCCAAAGTCATTACCACATAAAGTGAGATATGTCAGTTTTGCAAAATTTGGCCTGGTCAGGAAGGGGGCAAATGGCCCAGATGGCAGGTGGTTAATATATGCAACTGAGCCGCTAGGAGCAACAGGGGCGTTGCCATTACTCCTAGAGGCTCTGTTCTCTCTGCATCTGTCACACCCCCTGCATGTTGATTGACAGGGCCAGGTAGTGCAAATGTCAGCACATCTACATGTATTTACAGACGTAGCAGTGGTGGGCCACAAGGGCCAAAAACTACATTTTACGTCAGTTTTCCAGATGGCCACTGCAAGAAAGTTTATTTTGTGGTATACTTTTTTTTTTTTTAACTGTAGAGCTCTACAGCGTACATCTATAGTGTGTGGCATACTTCGGAGGTATACGTTGGGAAATCTTTGGTGCTTGGTGAAATACAGTGCCCGTCCAAAAAAAAAAGTTGCCACCAAAAATATTTCGTTGGACCGCCTTTAGCTTTGATTACGGCACGCATTCACTGTGGCATTGTTCCGATAAGCTTCTGCAATTTCACAAGATTTATTTCCATCCAGTGTTGCATTCATTTTTCACCAAGATCTTGCATTGATGACGGTAGAGTCTGACCGCTGCACAAAGCCTTCTCCAGCACATCCCAAAGATTCTCAATGGGGTTAAGGTCTGGACTCTGTGGTGGCCAATCCATGTGTGACAATGATGTCTCATGCTCCCTGAACGACTCTTTCACAATTTGAGCCCGATGAATCCTGGCATTGTCATCTTGGAATATGCCCGTGCCAACAGGGAAGAACAAATCCATTGCTGGAATAACCTGGTCATTCAGTATGTTCAGGTCGTCAGCTGACCTCATTCTTGGAGCACATACTGTTGCTGAACCTAGACATGACCAACCACAGCAACCCCAGATCATAGCACTGCCCCCACAGGCTTGTACAGTAGGCACTAGGCATGATGGGTGCATCACTTCATTATCAGACCACATCACCTTCTTCCATTGCTCCAGAGTCCAATCTTTATGCTCCCTAGCAAATTGAAGCCTTTTTTTTCTGGTTTTCCTCACTGATTAGTGCTTTTCTTACGGCTACATAGCTGTTCAGTCCCAATCCCTTGAGTTCCCTTCGCATTGTGTGTGTGGAAATGCTCTTACTTTCACTATTAAACATAGCCCTGAGTTCTACTGTTGTTTTTCTTTGATTTGATTTCACCAAACGTTTAAGTGATCGCCGATCACAATCATTCAGGATTTTTTCCCCACCACATTTCTTCCTCGAATACGATGGGTCCCCACTATCCTTCCAGTTTTTAATAATGCGTTGGACAGTTCTTAACCCAATTTTAGTAGTTTCTGCAATCTCCTTAGATGTTTTCTCTGCTTGATGCATGCCAATGATTTGACCCTTCTCAAACAGACTAATATCTTTTCCACGACCACGAGATGTGTCTTTCGACGTAGTTGTTTAAGAAATGAGAAGCAACTCATTGCACCAGTTGGGGTTAAATAACTTGTTGCCAGCTGAAAGATAATCGCCCAGGCAGTAATTATCCAATAGGAGGCTCATAACTATTTGCTTAGTTAAATCCAGGTGGCGACTTTTATTTTTTTGGACAGGCAGTGTAGTTTGCATACCTTCAAGGATAATCTTTCTTAATATATTTATTATGTATTGTGTATACCTGGTGTTGATAACTGATATACCTGTCCACTGAATCTCTCCCTTTGTCAGACCCTTTCCAGTTTCGCAATTTTTAGCCTTAGTTGACAGGAAACAACACATTATCACTTACTAAGTCCAGCTCCACATAAGGCCCCTTTCACATGAGCGAGTTTTCCGCGCGGGTGCAATGCGTGATGTGAACGCATAGCACCCGCACTGAATCCTGACCCATTCATTTCAATGGGTCTGTGTACATGAGCGTTGTTTTTCACGCATCAGTTCTGCGTTGCGTGAAAATCGCAGCATGTTCTATATTCTGCGTTTTTCACGCAGCCCTGGCCCCATAGAAGTGAATGGGGCTGCGTGAAAAACGCATTGCATCCGCAAGCAAGTGCGGGTGCGATGTGTTTTTCACTGATGGTTGCTAAGAAAGGTTGTTTGTAAATCTTCAGTTTTTTTATCACGCGCGTGAAAAACGCATCAAAACGCATTGCACCCGCGCGGAAAAAACTGAACTGAACGCAATCGCAGACAAAACTGACTGAACTTGCTTGCAAAATAGTGCGAGTTTCACTGAATGCACCCTGAACGCATCGTGTGAAAGGGGCCTAAGGCCTCTTTCACACGGGCGTTGCGGGATAATGTGCGGGTGCGTTGCGGGAACACCCGCAATTTTTCCGCGCGAGTGCAAAACATTGTAATGCGTTTTGCACTCGCGTGAGAAAAATTGCGCGTGTTTGGTACCCAAACCCGAACTTCTTCACAGAAGTTCGGGCTTGGGATCGGTGTTCTGTAAATAGTATTATTTTCCCTTATAACATGGTTATAAGGGAAAATAATAGCATTCTGAATACAGAATGCATAGTAAAACAGCGTTAGAGGGGTTAAAAAAAAATAAAAAATCATTTAACTCACCTTAATCCACTTGCTCGCGTAGCCGGCATCTCCGTCTGTCTCTTTTACTGTATAGGACCTGTGGTGAGCATTAACTATAGTTCAAGGACTCACGTGAATCACCATGGTAAAAGATCATGTGACGTACCATGTGATGACCAGAGTGACGTCATCCCAGGTCCTTGAACTATAGTTAATGCTCACCACAGGTCCTATACAGTAAAAGAGACAGACGGAGATGCCGGCTACGCGAGCAAGTGGATTAAGGTGAGTTAAATGATTTTTTATTTTATTTTTAACCCCTCCAGCGCTGTTTTACTATGCATTCTGTATTCAGAATGCTATTATTTTCCCTTATAACCATGTTATAAGGGAAAATAATAATGATCGGGTCTCCATCCCGATCGTCTCCTAGCAACCGTGCGTGAAAATCGCACCGCATCCACACTTGCTTGCGGATGCTTGCGATTTTCACGCAACCCCATTCATTTCTATGGGGCCTGCGTTACGTGAAAAACGCACAAAGAGGAGCATGCTGCGATTTTCACGCAACGCAAAAGTGATGCGTGAAAATCACCGCTCGTGTGCACAGCCCCATAGAAATGAATGGGTCGGTATTCAGTGCGGGTGCAATGCGTTCACCTCCCGCATCGCATCCGCACGGAATACTCGCTCGTGTGAAAGGGGCCTAAGGCCTCTTTCACACGGGCGTTGCGGAAAAATGTGCGGGTGCGTTGCGGGAACACCCGCGATTTTTCCGCGCGAGTGCAAAACATTGTAATGCGTTTTGCACTCGCGTGAGAAAAATTGTGCGTGTTTGGTACCCAAACCCGAACTTCTTCACAGAAGTTCGGGCTTGGGATCGGTGTTCTGTGGATTGTATTATTTCCCCTTATAACATGGTTATAAGGGAAAATAATAGCATTCTGAATACAGAATGCAAAGTAAAATAGCACTGGAGGGGTTAAAAAAATCACCATGGTAAAAGATCATGTGACGTACCATGTGATGACCGGAATGACGTCACCACAGGTCCTTGAACTATAATTAATGCTCACCACAGGTCCTTCAACAAAGAAGACACAAGGAGATGCCGGGCTACGCGAGCAAGTGGATTAAGGCGAGTTAGATTTTTTTATATTTTTTTTAACCCCTCCAGTGCAATTTTACTTTGCATTCTGTATTCAGAATGCTATTATTTTCCCTTATAACCATGTTATAAGGGAAAATAATAATGATCGGGTCTCCATCCCGATCGTCTCCTAGCAACCGTGCGTGAAAATTGCACCGCATCCGCACTTGCTTGCGGATGCTTGCGATTTTCACGCAACCCCATTCACTTCTATGGGGCCTGCGTTGCGTGAAAAACGCAGAATATAGAACATGCTGCGATTTTCACGCAACGCATAAGTGATGCGTGAAAATCACCGCTCATGTGAACAGCCCCATAAAAATGAATGGGTCGGTATTCAGTGCGGGTGCAATGCGTTCACCTCCCGCATCGCATCCGCGCGGAATACTCGCTCGTGTGAAAGGGGCCTAAGAGTTGTGTCCGGCCAAGTATTTTAAGCTGGTTTCACACGGGCGTTGCGGATTGGGGCCGGATGCGTTCAGAGTGCGTTCAATGAAACTCGCACTATTTTGCAAGCAAGTTCAGTCAGTTTTGTCTGCGGTTGCGTTTAGTTGTTCAGTTTTTTAGACAGGCTAATCAGGAGTGCACGACTCGCTGGAGTGCCACATCTCCAGCATTGTAAATCTGCAAAAAAAGGGGGTTAGTCAGCACCTCCCAGTGCGCAGGTGCACGCTGCCATGGCAAAGACCTAGAGGAAAAAAAAGAGACAATGCAGCAGCACTCTGAAAATCAGACAAAGTACAACAATGCTTACAAAAATTATGGTGCTAATACTACGCTTATTTATAAAAGCGAGATGCTTGGATAATGCATTTTGTACAAAACCATCTAAGCCCGTCTGCCGAACGTCAAGGCGATCTCTGTTAGACGTTCGGCGGACGGGCTTAGATGGTTTTGTACAAAATGCATTATCCAAGCATCTCGCTTTTATAAATAAGCGTAGTATTAGCACCATAATTTTTGTAAGCATTGTTGTACTTTGTCTGATTTGCAGAGTGCTGCTGCATTCTCTTTTTTTTCCTCTAGGTCTTTGCCATGGCAGCGTGCACCTGCGCACTGGGAGGTGCTGACTAACCCCCTTTTTTTTGCAGATTTGCAATGGTTAGTTGTGCCGCATTGTGCAACTTTTCCATGCTCACCCGACGTCTGAAAAAGGGTTAGTGCCCCTACATAACCTCGGCGATCCACTGCCAGAGCAAGGGCTTTATTAAGAAATAAATGACCCCTCCCCCCAAGTTTTTTTCCAGGGATTGATAGAGGTGCTTGATACTGAACAGCGCCATCCAATGGATAAATTGTCACAGTGCAGGAACAGAACCATTGGCATGAAGGAATATTCCGCATGCAATATCTGTCATATTTCAGAGTCCGTACTGTTTGTGGCTATGACGTATATGACACAAGTGACAAGTGCCATGTGGGTAACTCTCGTTCCTGATAATGAGCGATTCTAATACACATAATAGGACCTGCATTTTAATTTCTTAGCATTAAACTAAGATTATCTTTCGAGCGACCCAGCTGAGAAGCCTCCACAAAGAGCCTTTTGTTCCTGAACTTTTCAACTCTCGCTTAAAGCCAATATCAATAGTAAATACATACAAGGACGTCTTTGTAATTAGCTTTACATATCGAGCACCAAAGTCCGGCCCTGGCACACGGCAGGTGGCGAGGCATCAGCTGTGTCAGTCCATGTGCCTGCTTATCAGATCCATTAGGGCGAGTTCACACATAGCAGGCAGCAGCTGCGGTTTTCAAACTTGGCAGATAGACCGCAATTAAAGGGGTTGTGCAGTGATTTATATTGATGACCTATAGCAGTGATGGTGAACCTCTTAGAGACCGAGTGCCCAAACTGCAACCCAAAACCCACTTATTTATCGCAAAGTGCCAACATAGCAATTTAACTTGAACACCAATATCCTATATCTTCCATATACTTTATCATTTAGCTATAATAACCTGCCTACATTCAATGTGCTGCCTGTGCTGTTCATAGCATGTCCTGCACTGATGAATGGCAGGAAAAGTCTAAGGCATATTGGTACACCATAGACTTTCTCCAGGGTGTGGGTGCCCACAGAGAAGGCTCTGAGTGCCGCCTCTGGCACCCGTGCCATAGGTTCGCCATCACTGACCTATAGTCAGGATAGGTCATCAATATCTGCCGACACCCGGGACCCCCGCTGATCAGCTGTTTGAAGAGGTGGTGGCTCTCTTCATTATTTGTCTCGGCGGTGCAGTGTAATACAAGTACTCGCTCCATTCCACAGGAGACGACGCATAGTGTAAAGACCAGGAAGCCGCGCTCGATTGGACTGCCGCCTGCTCGTCAAACAGCTGATCAGCAGGGGGGCTGGGTGTCAGATATTGATGGCCTATCCTGAGAAAAGCATTACATCAATATATATTGCTGCACAACCCCTTTAATGCACAAAGCAACACTGCCATTAACAATCAGTATGAAAACCACGTCGATTTATGGTAAAACTGGATCTTGTCCAGCATGGCCATTACGGGAGTATTTATTATTTCCCCCCATATGCCAGTTTTCTGGCGTAAAAAAAAATTCACAAACCTCATTTAGGAGCAAATGGCGTTTCTATGCCGCCCTTGACACTTTCTCGAGAAAGCATATCTTCTTTTATGTCCGTGTTCTGGCCCTGAGCTAGAGTAGATTTCAGTGTAGAAGCGCGGACTGCCGGAGGGTGCACCTAATTATTATCCTTTTGCAGCACAGGGGATATCCTAGATCAGGTCTATGATAAATGCCCCATGTGTGTCTTTGTATCCTGTGGGAGTTTCCACAGTATGAGGGAGATTTATCAGAACTGGTTTAGTTGCCCCCAGCAGCCAATCAGATTCCTCCTTTTCATTTTTCAGAGCTCCTTTGAAAATGAAATGTTGAATTTGATTGGTTGCTATGGGCAACTAAACCAGTTCTCCTTTTCTCAATTGAAATCTGTGTTGTTGTTTTTTTTTTACTTTGTAAAAAAAAAAAAAAAAAAAAACGCAATAAAATTCATGCGGGTTTGCATGCATTTTTTATGGGTTGACTTTTTTTTTTTGCCCATAGCAACCAATCAAATTCAACATTTCACGAGTGCCGTGGTCTTTTCCTATTTCATACGCTTGTTCACAGACCAGACAAAAAAGCAGGAGTCTGGTAAAAAGACAGGCTCGTGAATGGAAACTGAACGGGCTCCTTCATAGTCGGCGGAGTCTGTTCAGCTTCTTCCCTGTCAGTTAGGCCGGGTTCACATCACATTTTTGTCATACATTTAATCTACACAAAAAACGTATATATGTCAACAGACGCCTCAGACAGATGCCATACTGCGGCATCCGTCACCATTGTTTAAAAGAAAAAAAAAAAAAAAAAAAAGATACGTTCGCCTACGTGTTTTTTTTTTTTGTTGAACCTTGCAGGATGGAAAAACGTGGTACACTACGCTATCCCATCCTGCAGAGCGCTGCAAAAAAAGATTATTTATTTATTTTTTCAGTGGAACTCCATGGTGATGGTTGCCACAGTATGGCACCTATCTGAGGCGTCCGTTAATGTATACGGTTTTTGTGTATGTTGAATGTATGACAAAAACCCTGCCCAACGTGCCCGATCCAGCACTTGCTCATCTAACGGAGCAGAACAACAGAAATAAATAGTGGTGGTGTGAACGTGGCCTAAGAGGTGGGTATTTGTGCGGGGGAACCATTACTGGTCTAAATATCAGCAGGCAATTATAGCCAAGTGATATTGGAGTCCAGTCCAATATAGCGGAATTAACCCTGTACTTTACCACTTGGCTATAATAGCCTGCTGTGCATTCACTACACACTGCACTACATACATCAGTGTATGATGTATACATGTGTGCGATGTATGGTGCAGTGTATGAGGTATACATGTGTGCGATGTATGTAGTGCAGTGTATGATGTATACACGTGTGTGATGTATGGTGCAGTGTATGATGTATACATGTGTGTGATGTATGTGGTGCAGTGTAGGATGTATACATGTGTGTGATGTATGTGGTGCAGGGTAGGATGTATACATGTGTGTGATGTATGTGGTGCAGTGTATGAGGTATACATGTGTGCGATGTATGTGGTGCAGTGTATGATGTATACATGTGTGCGATGTATGTGGTGCAGTGTATGATGTATACATGTGTGTGATGTATGTGGTGCAGTGTAGGATGTATACATGTGTGCGATGTATGTGGTGCAGTGTATGATGTATACATGTGTGCGATGTATGTGGTGCAGTGTATGATGTATACATGTGTGCGATGTATGTGGTGCAGTGTAGGATGTATACATGTGTGCGATGTATGTGGTGCAGTGTGCGATGTATGTGGTGCAGTGTATGATGTATACATGTGTGCGATGTATGTGGTGCAGTGTATGATGTATACATGTGTGTGATGTATGTGGTGCAGTGTATGATGTATGTGGTGCAGTGTATGATGTATACTGTATGGAGCTATGCTATTGGTCATTTCAGGCACAGGCAGCATCGCTGAATGTCAGGTAAAAGTCTAAGGCGTATTGGTATACCTTAGGCCTCCTGCACACAAACGATTTTGTTTGTTTACGGGCCGATTTTTGCGTTCCGTATACGGAACCATTCATTTCAATGGTTCAGCAAAGAAAATGGAATGTACTCCGTATGCATTCCGTTTCCGTATTTCCGTTTCGTTCGGTTGAAAGATAGAACATGTCGTATTATTGCCCGCAAATCACGTTCCGTGGCTCCATTCAAGTCAATGGGTCCGCAAAAAAAACGGAACACATACGGAATGTACTCCGTATGTCTTCCGTATCCGTTCCGTTTTTTGCAGAACCATCTATTGGAAATTTTGTGCCCAGCCCAATTTCTTCTATGTAATTATTGTATACTATATATGCCATATGGAAAAACAAAACGGAAACACAGCAGAAACAAAAAAAACCCAGAACAATGGATCAGTAAAAAACGGACTGCGAAACACTGAAAAGCCATACGGTCGTGTGCAGGAGGCCTTAGACTTTTTCCAGGGAGTAAAATGGCCTGAACAGGTGTCAATGACGCTTGTACAGGAGTTAATGCGACCTCTGATACCCAGAAAAGTCAATTTCGGCACAGAAATAAAACACGGGAGAAAACTGTACGCAATCTGCAACGTGGGCAGGTAGCCTTAAGTTGGCATTACTGATGACTGGTGACAAATCATGGCGTGCTCCATCTAAGGGCTCATGCACATGACCGTATGTTTGGTTCATATCGGATCTGCATCTTTTGCACCGTGTGCTGTCCGCATCCGTATGTCCATTCCGCGGCCCTGCAAAAAAAGACAGAATGCGTCCTATGCTTATCTTTTTTTGGGACAATGATAGGACATTTCTACAGGAGTTACAAAAAAAAAAAGTGCCATGTACATGACCGGGATCCGTTTTTTGCAGATCCGCAACTTGTGGACCACGAAACAGATACATTCGTGTGCATGAACCCTAATGCCGTATTATGCAGGCCTATTCTCCAAGGAGCAATACTCACCCCGATACAGAGATCCTGTGTATGCATAGATTTGTTAAAGAGGGTTACCGGTCTCTAAAATTTATGTTAGGCCTCATACACACGATCGTGTGTATTTTGCGGTCCGCAAAAAAACGGATCGGCAAAAAATACAGATGACGTCCGTGTGCATTCCGTATTTTGCAGAACGGAACAGCTGGCCCCTAGTAGAACAGTCCTATCTTTGTCCGTAATGCGGACAATAATAGGACGTGTTCTATATTTTTGCGGAACGGAAATACGGACATACAGAAATGGAATGCACATGGAGTACCTTCCGTTTTTTTGCGGACCCATTGAAATGATCGGTTACGCATACGGTCCGCAAGAAAAACCGGAACGGACGTGGAAAGAAAATACGTGTGCATGAGGCCTTATATTCGGTATTGGCAATCCGTTTGGTAGCCACATGGACACAGTCTAGATTTGTGCTGCTGCAATATTTATTGATTACCTAAACTGATGCATTGTAACAAGCCCAGCAGCTGTGAAAGGAAGAGGAGGGTATTCAGCTTCTGAAATGAACAATGTTTGATTCTGTTCTCTGACAGCAAGCAGAAATCCTGATAGGGTGAGGAATTTAATCTTGGTGTAACTAAATGGCATAACTTATGTGCATAAAATGGTTAAAGATCAGAAAAGGTTCAGTGTGACAGACGTGAGAATCTAGGGGACATCTGGATGGCGGCCGGCCTGTACTCACCGCAGCGAAGCAGCGCTCGTATGTCGTCTGGTGATACAGAAAGGATTATCTTGCTCTTGTATGATCTAGAAATGACGGTGACTGATTGTACTAAAAGACTTCCTTTTCATGTCTGTCATGGCGTTGTCCCTGCCGCAGTGCAGTTGTAGTAGATGCGGTTTCCATAGACTTGACTGTTGGTGACAATGCCCCAGCTCATGTATTATGCAGGTATTGTACCCCCGGAGCAGTACTCACCCCTTATACAGGATCCCGTGGTAAAGATGGTTGCTGATCCCCCAAAATAATGTCTTATTAAGGACAAAAGATTGGGAAAAATGAATGTTCATATTCAGCACTGTTCAGGCAATTTGGGTCACCCACTTGCCCCTGTACTGCAGAGTATTATTATAGTATATACAGATGTGTGACCCCCCTGTACACTGTATATACAGATGTGTGACCCCCCTGTACATTGTATATACAGATGTGTGACCCCCCCCCTGTACATTGTATATACAGATGTGTGACCCCCCTGTATACAGATGTGTGACCCCCCCTGTACACTGTATATACAGATGTGTGACCCCCCCTGTACACTGTATATACAGATGTGTGACCCCCCCCTGTACACTGTATATACAGATGTGTGACCCCCCCCCCTGTACACTGTATATACAGATGTGTGACCCCCCCTGTACACTGTATATACAGATGTGTGACCCCCCCCTGTACACTGTATATACAGATGTGTGACCCCCCCCCTGTACACTGTATATACAGATGTGTGACCCCCCCTGTACATTGTATATACAGATGTGTGACCCCCCCTGTACACTGTATATACAGATGTGTGACCCCCCTGTACATTGTATATACAGATGTGTGACCCCCCTGTACATTGTATATACAGATGTGACCCCCCCGTACATTGTATATACAGATGTGTGACCCCCCTGTACATTGTATATACAGATGTGTGACCCCCCTGTACACTGTATATACAGATGTGTGACCCCCCCTGTACATTGTATATACAGATGTGTGACCCCCCCTGTACACTGTATATACAGATGTGTGACCCCCCTGTACATTGTATATACAGATGTGTGACCCCCCTGTACATTGTATATACAGATGTGTGACCCCCCTGTACATTGTATATACAGATGTGACCCCCCCGTACATTGTATATACAGATGTGTGACCCCCCTGTACATTGTATATACAGATGTGTGACCCCCCTGTACATTGTATATACAGATGTGTGACCCCCCCTGTACACTGTATATACAGATGTGTGACCCCCCTGTACACTGTATATACAGATGTGTGACCCCCCTGTACACTGTATATACAGATGTGTGACCCCCCTGTACATTGTATATACAGATGTGTGACCCCCCTGTACACTGTATATACAGATGTGTGACACCCCTGTACACTGTATATACAGATGTGTGACACCCCTGTACACTGTATATACAGATGTGTGACCCCCCCTGTACACTGTATATACAGATGTGTGACCCCCCCCTGTACATTGTATATACAGATGTGTGACCCCCCCTGTACATTGTATATACAGATGTGTGACCCCCCCTGTACATTGTATATACAGATGTGTGACCCCCCCTGTACATTGTATATACAGATGTGTGACCCCCCCTGTACACTGTATATACAGATGTGTGACCCCCCTGTACACTGTATATACAGATGTGTGACCCCCCTGTACATTGTATATACAGATGTGTGACCCCCCCTGTACACTGTATATACAGATGTGTGACCCCCCTGTACACTGTATATACAGATGTGTGACCCCCCTGTACACTGTATATACAGATGTGTGACCCCCCTGTACACTGTATATACAGATGTGTGACCCCCCCCGTACACTGTATATACAGATGTGTGACCCCCCCCGTACATTGTATACACAGATGTGTGACCCCCTATACATTGTATATACAGATGTGTGACCCCCCTGTACACTGTATATACAGATGTGTGACCCCCCTGTACACTGTATATACAGATGTGTGACCCCCCTGTACACTGTATATACAGATGTGTGACCCCCCCTGTACATTGTATATACAGATGTGTGACCCCCCCCCTGTACATTGTATATACAGATGTGTGACCCCCCCCCTGTACATTGTATATACAGATGTGTGACCCCCCCGTATACAGATGTGTGACCCCCCCTGTACACTGTATATACAGATGTGTGACCCCCCCTGTACACTGTATATACAGATGTGTGACCCCCCCCTGTACACTGTATATACAGATGTGTGACCCCCCTGTACACAGATGTGTGACCCCCCTGTACACTGTATATACAGATGTGTGACCCCCCCCTGTACACAGATGTGTGACCCCCCCTGTACAGTACATTGTATATACAGATGTGTGACCCCCCTGTACACTGTATATACAGATGTGTGACCCCCCTGTACACTGTATATACAGATGTGTGACCCCCCTGTACACTGTATATACAGATGTGTGACCCCCCTGTACACTGTATATACAGATGTGTGACCCCCCTGTACACTGTATATACAGATGTGTGACCCCCCCTGTACATTGTATATACAGATGTGTGACCACCCTGTACACTGTATATACAGATGTGTGACCCCCCTGTACATTGTATATACAGATGTGTGACCCCCCCTGTACATTGTATATACAGATGTGTGACCCCCCTGTACATTGTATATACAGATGTGTGACCCCCCTGTACATTGTATATACAGATGTGTGACCCCCCTGTACACTGTATATACAGATTTGTGACCCCCCTGTATACAGATGTGTGACCCCCCTGTACATTGTATATACAGATGTGACCCCCCCTGTACATTGTATATACAGATGTGTGACCCCCCCTTTACATTGTATATACAGATGTGTGACCCCCCTGTACATTGTATATACAGATGTGTGACCCCCCTGTACATTGTATATACAGATGTGTGACCCCCCCGTACATTGCATACACAGATGTGTGACCCCCCCTGTACATTGTATATACAGATGTGTGACCCCCCCCCCCTGTACACTGTATATACAGATGTGTGACCCCCCTGTACATTGTATGTACAGATGTGTGATCCCACCTGTACACTGTATATACAGATGTGTGACCCCCTGTATACAGATGTGTGACCCCCTGTACATTGCATATACAGATGTGTGACCCCGCCGTACGTTGTATACACAGATGTGTGACCCCCCCGTACATTGCATATACAGATGTGTGACCCCCCCGTACGTTGTATATACAGATGTGTGACCCCCCCGTACATTGTATACACAGATGTGTGACCCCCCCCTGTACATTGTATATACAGATGTGTGACCCCCCCTGTACATTGTATATACAGATGTGTGACCCCCCGTACATTGTATATACAGATGTGTGACCCCCCGTATACAGATGTGACCGCCCCCTGTATACAGATGTGTGACCCCCCTGTACACTGTATATACAGATGTGTGACCCCCCCCCTGTACATTGTATATACAGATGTGTGACCCCCCCCTGTACATTGTATACACAGATGTGTGACCCCCCTGTACATTGTATATACAGATGTGTGACCCCCCGTATACAGATGTGACCGCCCCCTGTATACAGATGTGTGACCCCCCTGTACACTGTATATACAGATGTGTGACCCCCCCTGTACATTGTATATACAGATGTGTGACCCCCCCTGTACATTGTATATACAGATGTGTGACCCCCCCTGTACACTGTATATACAGATGTGTGACCCCCCTGTACATTGTATATACAGATGTGTGACCCCCCCTGTACATTGTATATACAGATGTGTGACCCCCCTGTACATTGTATATACAGATGTGTGACCCCCCCGTACATTGTATATACAGATGTGACCGCCCCCTGTATACAGATGTGTGACCCCCCCCTGTACACTGTATACAGAGATGTCGGACTACACTCGTGTCTCTTTTCCCCAGGTGAAGGGCAGTCATATACTCATAGATGATTTCTAGGCTGTCAGCTGGGAGCAGGTCGTGTGATGATAGACAGGATGCTCCTCGCTATGTGAGCCGATCGAGTTGTACTTCTGGCTTCATTTGAGTAAAAAAACAGGCAAAAATGAACAAAAATTAGTTGGGGCGACTGGTCACGCCCCCTCCCTGCCATTGCCACGCCCCATTTTATTTTATTTTTTCAGGCACAGTTAAAAAACACGCAGTTTGCAACTTTTTAACGCCACATTTCAGAAACAAGGGGAATAATAAATCTCCCCCTCTATTCATGGCTTACATCCAGTGGCACAACTAGAGATGACTGGGCCCCACAGCAAGTTTATGAACAGGGTAACTCCGCCAGCAACAAATGTGTGACACATCAGTATCACCTTCCTGTGTGGGACGGGCAGTGACCTCTCTTTACTGCTGGGGCTGGGGGGTTCTTCCTATTACTATGACAGTTATTCTTAATGTCGGAGGGGCTCTTGTCGCCATGGGAACACAGGTGGGCGGGGATGTCATGTGACTGCAGTGCATGCTGGGATTTTCACTTTACAGCTGCTCCTCCCCCACAGCCGGTCTGAGGAGCTCCTCCAGGGAGGCCTGTCATGGTGAACAGGTTAGATAAATGACATACAGCCGGTACATGTCACAGGGTAGAAATACTTCATGGTTTTGGCTATTGTCCGGGGCACTTTGGCTCTTTGATACTTAGGGTGGCCAACCCCTTAAATTAAATACCTTTTGTTTGTAAACCGGGATGAAAGGGTTGAGATGTGTAGGTAACCAAAACTCTGACCTACACAACAGCATATAAGACGGTGTAGGGACGCACCCCTTTGACAGAGGGAATGGCAACACCCACTCAATTGATTCAAACATTTCCAGGAGGAATAACAGAGGAACCGCACACTGCAAGGTTTTAAGTAGCAAAGTGAATTGTTATTTCATGGGGAATACGGCCACCTATATATAGATGAAGCGCTGTATACTGCACTGCACAGCAGACGTCGGGGGACCATTCCCCACCCATGTTGGTGACGCAGCATTGAAACATACAGCGCACCCTCTGTATACAGGTGGCTGTGTCACACGTCCACCAGTGTGTATCCTGATATACCGGGCATTATAGTTTCATCTGTTTTCTGGTTGACCTGCAAATAGACGTCTGTTTGTAATCTAACAGCCGCCCCCTTCTCTACAGTATACAGCGCTTCATCTATATATAGGTGGTCGTGACACACGTCTATTGCTGTTCATCCTCTGAGTGATATATCGGGGTATTTGGCTCCTGCCTTAAAGCATCTCTGTTCTTATCCCATTGACGCGCAAGTAGACGAATGGTTTTCATTTAGCAGTTCTCCCCTATACTAATGAGCTGAGCTTTCATATCCTTTACTTTTGATGCTTAAGTTGAAAACTCCTGTTGATCAATTTACTATATCTTCAGATCTAGGTCTTGATCTGATCCTGGCTAGGTACTAAGCCTAGTGTGTCCCCTGATGAGCCCAATTATAACATGGGTGAAACGCGTTGGGACGACAACGCTGTGAATTAACACGGCGTCTTTATGTTATTTTCTCAACTTTCTACCTATCTTAAATCAGGATCGGTTTATAGGAGTGGTTCATTAACTTTACATATTTACTTTATTATTTTGGCGTAAGTTTTGTCTTCTTTTCTTCTTCTTTATTATTTTTAGCTACTCATCAGTGTAGTGACGGTTCTCTTGGTCAGCATATTTTAGCTGATAGCTGTATCCCATATTCAGGGCCATCCCAGGGTGCTCAGGAGGTTCCTGATGCGGGATTGCCCCTATCGGGGCGGCTATTCCATTTATAGGCAGGGCATGAAAGATATAGGACCAGCTATAGGGTTAGAGCCCATAGTATAACATATCTGGCCCATACCTGCCTACCTACGTCCCAGAACGCTGAGTATCTGCTCACTTAAATTTATGATTTTCTTCATCTTTTCTATATATCATTATTTGGGGTTTTAATGGTACATAATAAAGGCTACATTTTAAGGGTGGTAGTCTTTGACTACTGATTTTCCTTATACCACCTTTGCAATACTATACCCACAGACAGGTTTTTGTCTGAACTGTGAATTCCAGAAAATAAATAAAACAACTTTACCTCTTCGGCTCCGGGGGGCACTGCTACTACCGCACTGGTCCTCCTTATGCCCTGTACTGCGACCTGACATGGCACAGCGTTGGGTCACAGTGCGCACTTACATGCATTACCTCTTGACACTGTGCGCTCTCAGGACACAACACAGCGTGGCACCCAGAAGAAGACCAGGGAGCGGTGAGTAATACCAGTGCCAGCAGCGCCACACTCACTGCAACTACTGTACTAATGAGCGTTTCCATAATGGAAGAGCTTATTAGTATTCACTTTATAAGACTCATTGCTATTTCTCTCCCAGTGTCTTATAAAATGAAATATACGGTGCTTGTCATCATTTTAGAAAATTTGAAATCCAATACTTTTTTTTGTTTCTGTTCGTCTCCAGATTCCACCACATTATTTTATTTTTTAGTTGGCCCCTCCGTTCTCCCGTGGGCCTTACCTTCTCCCTAGCTGTGACCCTGTCCAATCAATGTGGACCGCTTTAAAGGGATTCATAATACATGCTGTTCTCGCAAGATTACCTAATGTCCCAAGATGAGCCAGTGTCATCAATGTCGTCAGCTCTGGATAAACTCATGGCTGATCTTACAAGAGTCTCTCAGCATGTCTTCTGCATCACTGTGAAACATGTGCATTGATTGGAAAGCATCACAATGAGGGAGAGGACAACACCCCTGAGGAGAGATGAGGTCCTCTACTGCAGATTTACGTGTTGCGTGCCAAAACGGTGCAGGGACTGGTTAGAGAAAAAAAATGTTGACAGGTCCTCTTTAAACAGGCAGGAGAACTGACGGGATCTCTTAGATGTCACTAGGAGCAGTGTTTGGATAGCATGCTGGCAATCAGTCTATGCTGAAGACAAGGGGTTAAATTATTTTCACTGTGTTTTCCTGCTCCAACACTGAAAATTGGCAGAAGGATAAAAGGATTCCATTGTGGGAAAATAAGTCCAGTTGTTTCCTAGGATACAGGAACAATATTCTCAGCTTTGGAAATCACCAGCATTCTCTGATGCCTTAAGTTGTAGAAACTTCAAAGAGTCAAAGCTATTTATTTCATGAGAGTCTTAATTAGCCCCTGCCCTAGGTGATAGGTCAGGCCTCAAATTCCCTGATATGCTGTTCTTATCAGAATAGCCCCTGTTTAGCAGCTGAATTCACCTGAAATTGCTGAAGAATTACCTATTTTTGCAATAGGAACTTGTCAGCAGAACACTGCATTTTACACGTGTATTTACCTGGTAGCAGAAGGCTGCGTTTTACATGTGTACTTTTGTTTTAATGTGAATTTGACGATTTGAGAATAAATAGGCTTAAACAGGCTAAGTGATAAAAATATTTCATAATCAATCACCTGGTCTACACAAGACAATATGGTGGGGAATTACTGACTCCATGTCGTAGCACATGGCTGATACGCCAAGGTGATACAAGAAAGAGTTAAATCCAACATCCTACCTTGATGATGATCTCAGTTCCAGTTATTTGTCTTTGTACAAAAAGGTTTATACCTTTCAGCCCCTTCTCCTAAGGATGTCCAGAGTGCAGCACGCATGTCTCTGAGATAATCACTTAGAAATGCAGCCTTCTCAGCACAATGGGGTGTTTGTATATGTTATCTAACTATCCCTAACTCACTACATTACAAGGAATATCATTACAAAGAATTTAGAAGGTAATATAACAATTAAAGAGGACAGAACCAATCAGTACTTAATTATGTGAAATACCTGTCCGACACAAGTTGTTATCCCTTGTGTGTGTTAGAAGTCTATTGAAAGGGGAGGGATAGGAGGAGGAATGAGCTGCTGGACGGAGACGGAAGCAGAGACACGCAGATCCGCTGCTGCTGTCTCTAGTAAGATTTCTATTTCACTCCAATGCTGGATTATGGGCTACACTGCTTATTACTGCAGTACACCTTCAACGCTGCAGCTTCTTAGGGTGTGCTGCAGAGAGCTAAAGAAGTGGACATCTTGCTCCCCTATGTGTGCCACGTGTGGGACACATCTCATGAAAATCCAACAAATAGAGATGGAGCCTGCAAAGGGAAAGAAATACTGATAAATGAACAAAATAAGTGATATCATTGAACTGTTAATTTCTGGACAGGTTAGTCCTGTTAAACAGAAGGAATGAGAACATCGGTATGGAAGGAAATGTAAATTTTATATTAAAGGTGGCTAATTTAATTGGATCCTGCTTCCAGATCTCTGCTATCCCCAATGTAATTAAGGACCTGGTTAATAAATCATCTTCTCAATTAGATTAAATGTTGTCTTTTATGCCATGTAAATTTTATTATTAAGACAATGCCTCGCTAGGGCCTCTTCACAGCTTAATTTTCTCACCAGAGCCGGTCATTCAGTTGAGTGATAAACCTTCTATTGGGCTACATCATCACAGGTCGCTTTCCACTGCAGGCTTGTTTGTCCTGTATTTGTAGAGCAAGATCCCTTCTGGGATACATATGTGTTGTCATGTATCATGTTCTTCCTTACACCTCTTTCACATTTGAGTAAAATTGGACATGTGCTGTCTGTGTTCTCCACACATACCCATTGATTTTAATGTGTAAACATATAAACAGTGGAAAAATAAAGGAGACTTGCATTATTTTGGTCCAGGATGAAGACTACACATGCCCATTAAAGTAGGTACGTGAAAACCATTTACTCCACATGGACTCACGTGGTTTTCACTGACCATTGTTAGAAGATGAAGTTGAAATTCCTTTTTCAGCCTAGCAGTAAACATGGAAAACATACAGAAGGCAAAAGCGGACACACGGACCAACGATGGACCATTCATGGGCACCTTCATGGATAAAACGCTGACGGTTTTGTCACAGACATCATCACGGACGCGTATGGGAAGGGAAGCCTAGGTTTGATGAATGCTTTGTTCATTAAAGGGGTTGTTCCACAAAAAGTATTCTACATTTTTCAAACTAGCAGCTGGATCTAAATATTTTTGTAATTGGATATAAGTAAACATTTAGTGTAGCCACTGGGTTATTCAATTAATATCTGTATATTGCCGCCTGCTGTTTGATCTTTTCCTTATTTTTCTGTCCACCTCTCTGAGGTGGACACACATGCTCAGTTCCATCCTTCAACTGCCACCAGCTGTGACAACTGAATCTCTAAATGAGGGGTATTCTGAATCCTTGTGAGGTGCAGGGCCGGTTCTCGATTTGTTAGAAAGAGATTGCCATGTACAACATGTTGTATCATTTTCATTTTTTTTTACATTAATCATGGAATAACACCTTTAGGGTCCATTCACACGTCCGTAAGTGTTTTGCGGATCCGCACATGGCCGGCACTATTATAGAAAATGCCTATTCTTGTCCGCTATTGCGGACAAGAATAGGACATAATTGTATAAATATGGATAGGGCACTCTCAGAAATCTAGGACCGTGCAAAGGTACAGAAAATATGTTTATTTACGCTAAAATTATGATCAACAATCAATAAAATAATAGCAACATACTACTTGTGTTACAATTCACCACTCCTGGAAACACCTACCAAGTTAGCAGTGGTTATGTAGCAGCAGGATAAAACAGTGAGCACAAGCAGTAGAAATAGCAGCAAATTTTGATCAAGTAGGTAAGTAGTCGAATATGGGCAATCCCAATGGTAATGACTCGATAATAAAAATCTGATGGGTTGCCAAAATTCGACCTGCAAAATTTGGACCTGAAAAATAATCGGCCCAAAATATAATCGGAGGTCAAAAGTGTCCACTACTAATAATCGATGAGATAACTTCAAAGTTCTTTACTTAATTCCATCAAAACCAATCTGTCCTCAAACATTGATTAAAGTTAATATCGTTATGAAACCACACCTGAATGAAGCGGCGTCCCGCTAAAACAGGATGGGTAGCGGCATCCCGCTACTGAACAGCTTGCAAGCGGTTATTTGTTTACATCTAATTCAGCGCCTATCGAAACAAACTTTGCCAGACCTTGGGATATTTTCGCTCCCTGCGTTGTGCCGGCGATGTTGTAGCACCCTCTGTGTGTGTTAGCCGTCAAATCGCGTAGGTAACTTTCTCAGATATTAAATCCCACTTTCTCTGGTCGTTAGCAGTCGATAGTAGGTCAATGTATCTGGTCACAAAAGCGGGGGATGTGGCTCCAGACGCGTTTCGGGGTACTTGCATTCACCCCTTCCTCAGTGGTAAGAATAGGACATATTCTATCTTTTTGCAGAACGGAAGTGCGGATGCAGACAGCACACTGTGTGCTGTCCGCATCTTTTCCAGCCCATTGAAAATGAATGGGTCTGCATAATTGCAAAACAGATATGGACCATTCATACAGATGTCTGAATGGAGCCTTAGGGTACTTTCACACTAGCGGTTTTCTTTTCTGGCACTGAGTTTCGTCATAGGGGGTCAATACCGGAAAATAACTGATCAGTTTTATCCCCATGCATTCTGAATGGAGAGAAATCCATTCAGGAGGCATCAGGATGTCTTCAGTTCAGTCACTGAACGGTGTTTTGGACCTGCTGCAGTATTATCTCCATCCAAAATTCTGGATCAGTTGCCGGAATGCCGGATCCAGCATTAAAAATGTACTTGTATTTGTGCCGAAACCAGCATTAAAAATACTGCAATGCCGGATCCGTCCTTCCTGCGCAGACCGGTAAAAATGTGAAAAAAATATATAACGGATCAGTTTCTCCGGATGACATCCAGAGAGACGCATCCGTTCTTGCAATGAATTTGTAAGACGGATCCGCATCCGGATCTGTCTACAAATGCTGTCCGTTTGCATGCAGATTGCCGGATCACTCTGCCGCAAGTGTGAAAGTAGCCTTAAACAAGGATAGGATTTATCTTTTTTGAAGATTTTTCACCCATATGGTGGCTTGTTTCCTTTTTATAAAGTAATGACCGCTCCTGCTTTCTTAGATTCCCAATGTCTGAATCGCTGTCAAAATGAATGTATGTGGAGAAGCTGAGTGACAACCCTGTGTTGGTGCTGTAATGGTTCCACTGTCCTAGAAATGGGCATAACTAAGGGAAAGCACAATTCTGTGTATTTATTTCATTTGTACTTCCCGTAGGTGGAAGGAGGGATAATCTTTAAAGATGACTTTTCATGCAATTTTATTAAGGGAGATATATACACTGACCTAAAGAATTATTAGGAACACCATACTAATACGGTGTTGGACCCCCTTTTGCCTTCAGAACTGCCGTAATTCTACGTGGCATTGATTCAACAAGGTGCTGATAGCATTCTTTAGAAATGTTGGCCCATATTGATAGGATAGCATCTTGCAGTTGATGGATATTTGAGGGATGCACATCCAGGGCACGAAGCTCCCGTTCCACCACATCCCAAAGATGCTCTATTGGGTTGAGATCTGGTGACTGTGGGGGCCATTTTAGTACAGTGAACTCATTGTCATGTTCAAGAAACCAATTTGAAATGATTCGAGCTTTGTGACATGGTGCATTATCCTGCTGGAAGTAGCCATCAGAGGATGGATACATGTTCTCATTCTGTTTACGCCAAATTCGGACTCTACCATTTGAATGTCTCAACAGAAATCGAGACTCATCAGACCAGGCAACATTTTTCCAGTCTTCAACAGTCCAATTTTGGTGAGCTCGTGCAAATCGTAGCCTCTTTTTCCTATTTGTAGTGGAGATGAGTGGTACCCGGTGGGGTCTTCTGCTGTTGTAGCCCATCCGCCTCAAGGTTGTGCGTGTTGTGGCTTCACAAATGCTTTGCTGCATACCTCGGTTGTAACGAGTGGTTATTTCAGTCAACGTTGCTCTTCTATCAGCTTGAATCAGTCGGCCCATTCTCCTCTGACCTCCAGCATCCACAAGGCATTTTTGCCCACAGGACTGCTGCATACTGGATGTTTTTCCCTTTTCACACCATTCTTTGTAAACCCTAGAAATGGTTGTGCGTGAAAATCCCAGTAACTGAGCAGATTGTGAAATACTCAGACCGGCCCGTCTGGCACCAACAACCATGCCACGCTCAAAATTGCTTAAATCACCTTTCTTTCCCATTCTGACATTCAGTTTGGAGTTCAGGAGATTGTCTTGACCAGGAGCACACCCCTAAATGCATTGAAGCAACTGCCATGTGATTGGTTGACTACATAATTGCATTAATGAGAAATAGAACAGGTGTTCCTAATAATTCTTTAGGTGAGTGTATACCTGTACTTGCGGTGTACCCCCTCGCACCCCGCTGATGCTGCCACCCTGATTTATATATTTTTTTAAATATGCCTCCTGTGCCCCACCGGATTTCTATCGCTCAGTATGTCCAATCGCATCGGAGAGAGTCACAGCCAGGGAGGTTTTTTGTGACGCTCTGCGCTGCGATTGGACAGTGCTACAGCCAGGGAGAAGGAGACTCCCACGGAGAAAGACTCAGTCTCCACCTCATTGCTCCGATACTCAGTATTAGCATACTGAGCGGGAGAAATCCGGCGGGGCATAGGCATATTTTAAAAAATCAATCAGGTTGGCAGCATCAGCAGGGGGTACCCCGCAAGTACAGGTATATATCTCCCTTAATAAATTTGCATGAAAGGTCTTCTTTAAAGGGGTTGCCTGGGCATTAAAGGGGTTTTCTGGGAATTAAATTTTGCTGTCCTACAGTATCTTCAGGATAGGTCATCAGTATCTGATTGTAAAAGGGGGGTGGTGAGCTGACTGCCTGCACCCCCTTCCTGTTCAGCTGTTTCTTCCGAGTGAATGGGAGGGAGCTGCAGTACCAAGCACAGCCACTATGCAATAGTGATTACCAATCAGATATTGATGACTAGGGATGAGCGAATCACCTTCGGATGAAACATCCGAAGTCGATTCGCATGAGACTTAGTTCCAATACTGTACGGAGCAGGAGCTCCATACAGTATTGGAATGTATTGGCTCTGATGAGCCGAAGTTATTGCATACCGCTGATGAAAGGCTGTGATATATGCTGCTACATAGCCATACAGTGGCATAGATTGCCAATACCTCCTATCGTAAATACTGTATACATTTTACTAGATATCTGCATAGAGTAGTGTAATCTACTATGATGCTCTATATGGCAGATGAAGAAGGTATGCCGATACACACAGGCCTTGTGAATGCCAAGAGGGCATCCTTTGGCGTAGCCGAATGTAGTTAGAACTGCAGCCTTATTGATACAGGGTCAGGTTGAAGGGATTTTCCAGGAGTACAGTATTGATGGCCTATCTTCGGGATAGGTCATCAGTATCTGATTGGTGGGGGTCCAACGCTCAGGACCCCCCATTGATCAGCTGTTTGACATGCGGAGGCACTGGCACTATCGTTGAGGCCTTCTCCAGCTTTCCCTAGGCCAGTGACGACACATTCATCGGTCACGTGGCCTAGGAGCAGCTCAGCCCCATAGAAGTGAATAGGGTCTGAGCTGCGATACCAAGCACAGCTGCTATACAATGTATGACTTGGTGAGCACGCAGAAGGCCGCAGCACTCACAGGAGCGCTGGTGCCTTCTCCAACAGCTGATCGGTGGGGATTCCAGGTGTGGGACCGATCAGATACTGATGAGCTATCCTGGGCATAGGTCATCAGTTATAAAGCTTCGGAAAACCCCCTTAATGTCCCGTGTGGCCATACCCTAACAGGCTGCTGACATGCTAGATTTGTGTGTGGGAGATAGCCAGTAACGAGAAGCTTAGATGTAAAAACCTGCTTCTGTTTTTTTGATAGAAAATGGAGCAAATGCATGTCAGCAGGTAGGGCAGACTCCATACAGATAACGTGCCGCGGTTTGCTGTTTAGTACCTCTTGGTAATGCGTTCTGAAATATATTTTAGGACAGTCTCGTAGCATTTCCCACTTCTACATTATAGGCAATAACACGGTTCAGTCCATTTCTATTTAAAAACAAATAGTATATGTGACAGCTTCATTCTATTGTATACACGGGCTGACTGCTTAGATCTCTATGGCTTCCAACAATAGCGGCTCACATAGATTTATTGGTTTCTAAAATTGGATGGAGACCTGGCTTGACCCCTATCTGCTTCCAGAGATTGATACCTGAGCTGTTCTCAGCGCTCTGTTTCCAAGAAATAAACCTTCCATTTGTGTCCAAGCCGAACATACGCAGCTTGTGCTATTCTCCGAGGACCGCGTCAGCTCCAGTGCTAGGTGTTAGTGCGGTAGTATTTCCCGTCTGACTGCAGGAGGTATTGCCATTGTGAAGCTCTTATTCTGCTGGTCATGATCCATTTAATGGCTTCTGTTCCGTCGTGCGTGTGACTGAAGCCCAGCAGCTCTCCGCATTTATATAACCCAGTAATGGATGCCAAGGGATTGTCACCTCCATGCATCGTGCTGTACTCTCAGAGAGAAGCACGGGAGGGGTCGCCTGGATTTGTATGGATGAAGTGTTTCATGTATTCAGAGTATATTCATTGACCATAAGTACAGGGCTAATGTGTTCATTTCCATCTATGTCTGGATAAGGTCGGAATACATATTGGGGTGGGGCGTTCTCTACGCCGGTCTTAATTTGTCCTGTGCTCCTGGGAGATGGGCCACAATTGATAGGAGCCAGTCGAGCCGAACTTGTGCAAGAACTGAAATCCACTACACCTAGGTGCAGGAGTTGCTTTCTCCAGCCCACAACCTGCCCGCTTTTTGGGAAAGTGTCGAGAGTTTAAAAAAAAGTTAAAAAGTTGCAAACCGGCACTGGTGAGAAACTTTTTGACTTTCTTATGCCATAAAAATTCTCGCTCATTTTCCTTGCTCAGTGTTTTCTTTTGCTGTTTTGGGGGGAGGGGGTGTACACGCAGTTAGGCCACATCCAAACGTAGCGAAAATGCTGCAGATTTTCTTCCAGATTTGTCGCTGCAGTGTATTACAGTACCAGCAAAGTGGAAGAGATTTAAAGCATGCCGATTTTGCAGAATTTGTTGCAGATTTTCTTCTGTCTCGTATGGATTTGCCCTTAAAGTGACCCTACAAAAAAAATTAAGATAAATAATGAATTGCCCTATTTTGCCCAGAAAGAAGGTACTTATCTCACCTCAAAAGTTATTCTTACCTGACCCACACTATTCTGGAGATCTATGGTTGCTTGATGGCAGTTCCTCCACCCACGATCACCAACCTACCCTTCTATTTTCATGAAGAGTTGTACCCCACAGACTAAGGTCTCTTGCACACGACTGTATGGGTTTTTCAGTATTTTTGACGTCCGTGTGCATTCCGTTTTTTGCGGAACTGAACAGCTGGCCCCTATTAGAACAGTACTATACTTGTCCGTTATGCGGACAATAATAGGACATGATCTATCTTTGAACGGAAATACGGAAACGGAAGGCATACGGAGTACCTTCCATTTTTTTTTGCGGATCCATTGATATGAATAGTTCCGTATATGGAACGGAAAAAAAAAAACTTTGTGTGCAAGAGGCCTAACTAGCACGTAGTTCTGTAAGGTAGGGTAAGCAGCAGAGGTCTTACTTTTGGGAAGCCTACAGGTATGCCCGTTGTTTCCACTGCAGTGCTGTACAGAAATGGTCATCCCCGGTCCCCAGTGGAGCTCATGCATGATAATCAGGCCAGTTATCACAGGAACGCTGGTACTCTGTAATTACCTCTTATAATGGAGCAGTCAATCAGCCGATGAACGGGCAAACGCTTGTCGGTCGCTGATGGGCATCTTTCATTGGGATAAAAGATGCATCAGCACATCTCCCCGTGTAATCAGGGGTGCGCTGCCCATCATCTGTAGAAGAGAATGAAGGAGACACGGCTGCGGTATCCATCGTTCCTCCCACGTTCAGTTTACATCAGTGCAAATGAGCGCTGATGGATGTTTTACCACCCACTGCCCGTACATCGGGCAGTGTAATACCACCCTTAGTAAATTCCCTATGTCAAGCGCCAACTAACCTATCTGGGAGGACACGCAGCCCCCTTGCCAATGTTGCCCTTGGTCAGATTGAACTCCCAGGTTGTCTGGGATCTGCATTACTAGCTCCATGTGAACAGATGCCACATCTAAGAAGAGAATTAGCTGCTTCAATTCTGTCCTGCTCCGACATGTATACACTGGCAACTCTCTCGAGTGTTTTCATTGCCATACCTACACCCCAGCCTCCCCGATCATACGTGTGCTCTGCTGGTACACATATGTTCTGCTCCCTCTACCGTCTGCCGCTGGTCTCCTGTGCTTTATGGATCTCGGTGGATCTCAGCTAATTGACAGCTTTCCACATTTACAAGGTGATCCTGGTCGGTCCCTGTGGGTTTCAGTTGTAAGTGTAATTGGATTTCAGTCCCTTAGTGAGGACTCTACTGAACTTTGAGTAAACCACCAAGGAGTCACGTATTACTGTATCATCCGTGGTTACCGTACAGGGATTCAATAGATTCCACATATCAAGAGCCAGGTCAGATCATCCTGATGGGGTGTTTAATATGGACCAGTTGGTTAAAGGCCATTTCTCCCAATACAAAAACAAGAAAAGTGCTTCCACATAATATGTATGTATGGCTCTAGAGCGCCACATTCCCCTCTCCCCTCCTGACAACTCAGGCAGAAAAGCGCCTCCAGCAGACTATTGTCCTCTAGTATTTGCTCTGCGCTTATGTATTGTAGGAACAAATGTGCATCTGTTACCAGTGTCCGTCAGCTTATTTGTCACTGGAACAAAACCAGTAAAGTGGTTCATAGAGAAATAACCACCTGGATCCCTTCATGAGAAAGCGGGACACTGCCTGCATCATAGTAACAGCTATATGTGAATATTATATATACATGTATAGTATAGAATAGTATATATAGATAGGGGGAAAAAGACAATGCAGCAGCACCCTGCAAACCAGATAAAGTACAATAATGCCATAGTCACCAAAAATATTATAGTGCTAATGCTACGCAGGCAGAGTGGACCCAGCATGCATGTGGATCCAACACTTCCTGAAATTTTGGCGGCCATTATGGCGCATAACAGGTAGTATTTAGTGTTAGGACCCGTCTTATAGAGATCGCCTTGACGTTTGGCAGACGGGCTCAGATGGTTTTGTGCAACCTTAAAAATAAATAAATAATATTTATATACTGGATGTATTTCTGGAGCGTAATAATATTACAGGCTATAGCTACTAGAGAGGGGTCGTTGATCCAGGGAGTTATTCTGATTGCCTGACTGGAGTCGGGAAGGAATTTTTTATTCCCCTAAAGTGGGTAAAATTCTCTTCTACCTCACTGTTTGTTTTTTTTTGCCTTCCTCTGGATCAACTTGCAGGATGACAGGCCGAACTGGATGGACAAATGTCTTTTTTCGGCCTTATGTACTATTTTACTATGTATATATATATATATATATTTTTTTTTTTTTTACAAAACCCAGGTGAATAATTTTCAGGATATCATTTTTGAAGTCACTCCATGTACTCTCCTTCCTGTTCCAGCTCTTTAACTTACTCCATCCAGAGAAGGAAGGGGAGATGAGTGACTGAACTAGAGCATAACGAATTACACAAGTGCACTCGGGTCATCTTTAACTTAGGCTACTTTCACACTTGCGTTTCTATTTTCCGTCACAGGGTCTCAATACCAGAAAAAAACGCTTTAGTTTTGTCACCATTCATTGCCAATGGGCACAAAATGTAACTGAACAGAACGGAGTGCTCCAAAATGCGTTCTGTTCCGTTCTCATATCGGAGAGCAAACCGCAGCATGCCGCAAATTGCTTTCAGTCCTGGGCTGTGGAGCAAGATGGATCCGTCATGAACCACAATGTAAGTCAATGGGGACATATCCGTTTTCTCTGACACAATAGAAAACGGATCCGACCCCCATTGACTTTCAATGGAGTTCATGGCTATGTTACAGATAATACAACCGGATCCGTTCATAACGGATGCAGATTGTTGTATTATCACTAACGCAAGCGTTTTTGCTGATCCCTGCCGGATCCAGCAAAAACACTAGTGTGAAAGTAGCCTAAGCCTATCGAGAGAACAAAAGAGCTATTACCCAATGCTACGCCTACAATAATCATGACGATTACTCTGCAGATAGCATCTTCCCCTCACCGCAGCAGTAAACGGACAGTGGGATATCCATCTATATACAGTAGATGTTTTAGCTGTGTGCTGACCGCTACAGAATGACAATATTTTGCAGGTGATTTTCAATGGTACAGTACTGTCGTAATGAAAAAGAAAAACAGCCATAAATTCTTAAAAAAATAGTTTTCTATGAAAATTGGGTTAAAAATACTCCATTCTGACAGATGTGACCCTTTAATTAGAAAGATTTATAGTTATGATTTGAAGGGCCACGGCATAAATGCATGCATCTGCCAGATGCCTGTAAGGCATTGATAAGGATTATTAACTCCTTTATGGATATCTAAGGTTATTGGTACCCAGTATTGTTCTTCTGCAGGCACAGACTATTTATCTCTACAGTTCCATCTCCCACAGAGAAATGTACACCCAGATTTATCGAAAACCAATATTACTAACACATGGGGTCCAGTCCCGTTGTGTTTGCAAATTTCAATTCCGACACATTTTAATACCAGACCCACAGCAGAGATCCGAGGCTTAAAGGGGTTATCCGAGTTAATGAAAAAAAAAATAAAACCTCTTAAAATCCATCAGGATATACATATAATTTGGTTAAGCTAGATTTCATCAAGTTAAAACCCATATGTACACCTTTTCATGATTCTGTCATTGCTTTGTTTACATGCTGAAGTACATGCTGAGGGGGCGTATAAGGCTACTTTCACACTTGTGGCAGGACAGATCCGACAGGCTGTTCACCCTGTCGGATCCGTCCTTCCTCTATTTCGCCGTGCTGCCGGAACGCCGCTTCGTCCCCATTGACTATAATGGGGACGGGTGCGGAGCTCCGGCGCAGCACGGTAGTGCACGGCGAAAGGCCGCCGGACTAAGTCCTGCATGTCCGACTTTTTAGTCCGGCGGCCTCTCACTGCGAACTGCTGTACTGCTGCTCTGTCCTTCCGCCGTGCCGCCGGATTGCTGCTCCGTCCCCATTGACTATAATGGGGACGGGGGCGGAGCTCCGACGGCACGGCGGAAGGACGGATCCGACAGGGTGAACAGCCTGTCGGATCCGTCCTGCCGCAAGTGTGAAAGTACCCCAACAACAATGCCTGAGCTCTGCCTCATGAATATTTCTGGGCGTGAACAGCCTGACCTTTCACTTGTGCGTTGCGTGAAAATCGCAGCAAGCTCTATTTTGTGTGTTTTTCACGCAACGCAGGCCCCATAGAAGTGAATGGGGCTGCGTGAAAATCGCAAGCATCCGCAAGCAAGTGCGGATGCGTGCGATTTTCACGCACGGTTGCTAGGAGACTATCGGGATGGAGACCCGATCTTTATTATTTTCCCTTATAACATGGTTATAAGGGAAAATAATAGCATTCTGAATACAGAATGCATAGTACAATAGCGCTGGAGGGGTTAAAAAAAAAATAAAAAAATAATTTAACTCACCTTAATCCACTTGATCGCGCAGCCGGCATCTCTTCTGTCTTCTTTCTTTGCTGTGTGCAGGAAAAGGACCTGTGGTGACGTCACTCCGGTCATCACATGGTCCGTCACCATGGTAAAAGATCATTTTTATAACCCCTCCAGCGCTATTGTACTATGCATTCTGTATTCAGAATGCTATTATTTTCCCTTATAACCATGTTATAAGGGAAAATAATACAATCTACAGAACACCGATCCCAAGCCCGAACTTCTGTGAAGAAGTTCGGGTTTGGGTACCAAACATGCAGATTTTTCTCACGCGCGTGCAAAACGCATTACAATGTTTTGTACTCGCGCGGAAAAATCGTGCGTGTTCCCGCAACGCATCCGCACATTTTCCTGCAACGCCCGTGTGAAAGAGGCCTAACTCTAGCCCAGTGAGTGCAGGAGGGAGAAACATACCCTGCTGCCGGAGAAGAGATTGCCTCGGCTCTGGTGCGTACCGCGCATGCGCGATCGCATACCATCGCCGAGGCAGTGTGAGAAGAGCTGGAGAGGGGAGGGAACCAGAGGCTCTGACTTCTCATTTACAGAGCCTGGCCACTCCCTCAAGCAGGGAGAAGCCTGTAAACGAGACGTCATCACCAGAGCCGGCTTGGTGACGTCGGGGGTCACATGACCCATAAGTGAACTGGCCAAACGGGAAAAGATAGCTAATGTAAGTGATTAGAAGCAACTTTCAATAGACTATAATAAGAGTAATTAGAATGAATTTATTTAAGTCGTATAGGGCTCATGCACACGACCGTATGGCTTTTTCAGTGTTTTACGGTCTGTTTTTTACGGATCTTCTGTTCCATTTTTTTTGTTTCCGTTTTTCCGTTCCGTTTTTCCGTATGCCATATACAGTAATTACATAGAAAAAATTGGGCTGGGCATAACATTTTCAATAGATGGTTCCGCAAAAACGGAACGGATACGGAAGACATACAGATGCATTTCCGTATGTGTACCGTTTTTTTTTGCCGACCCATTGACTTGAATGAAGCCAAGCACCGTGATTTGCGGACAAGAATAGGACATGTTCTATCTTTTCACGGTACGAAAATACTGAAACGGAATGCACGCGGAGACACTTCAGTTTTTTTGCTGAACCATTGAAATGAATGGTTCAGTATATGTACCGCATACTGAACTCAAAAAACGGCCAGTATACTGAACGCAAAATACTGTCGTGTGCATGAGCCCTAAGGGTGTATTACACCTGCTGATTTTTGGGGAGATGATCACTAACGAGCATTTGTAGTAACGCTCTCTAGCGATCATCTGGCAGTGTAATACTGCTGCCAATTGCCCGATGAACGAGCACTGGTCAATCCAAACCTTTTGTTAGGTTAAAAAAAATCCTTGTTTGCAGACGACAGATCATGGTGTCCAATCACGATCTGATGCCGGCAAACAATGATTCAGTATAGGGAAGAGCGATGTCATAGTGATCGTTCTTTCCTATACTGAGGAGGAGATTGGCGAATGTAATAGCAGCGGTCTCCTCCGCTAGCGAGCAGACTATTGCCGGGAAGGAACGCTTCCTTCCCGACAATCGCCTGTAAAATCGGGTTTTCTAATGCAGCCTCTACATATGGATTTCTGGATAGGAGTAGCCCTATTGTCATTCATTGCGAGCTAATCCTTGGCTTTTTTCATGCAGCGAATATGGTGAATATTTTTCAGAAACAGTGCCAGAAATCTGAAATTTTCCATTGTATGTGAATGAGGTTGTGAAAACAACTTTCACATGTACGAGATTCGGATTGCCATCAAATTTGGTGTGGCAATCCGTGGCAAACCCGACACTTCAGTGGACCTTTGGTCCCATTTTGCCATTCAAGGGCATCTATCTTAATTTCTAGGATCCGCCAGCACTTTGTAACCCTGCAGTGCTTTAATTGTAGGCCTAGCTACAAAACATAGTACCTTCAATACAGAAATCCTGTCTGTAATATTCTATTTAACAATCCCGGCTTAGTGCCTGACTTACCTGAAGAGGCCTGACCTAGCTGTGTCTCGTTGAGGACCTGCATCCATGGAGGCTCGTCATGACGGCTCACACTTTCTTAGATTACTATTACATACTGCCATTCCAATAACTTTTCCAGGGACAGAATACAGGCTGCTGTCTTCACACCTTTTAGCTAGAGGCTATAGACGAGGCAGTCTCATGAATACAGTATGTCTTTTTTTCTTTGGATGTGAATGGAGAAGAACTTGCAATCTCGGAACCACTAACTGGACAATCATGATCCATTTGGTAGATTGTGTTCCATTTAACCCATGATTGATGTTGTCTTTATCATCCTCTCTGAGCAAGAAAAGTGGCGCCAAAAAGTTGCAAACCGCGATGCACGCTGCTGCTGCGCAACATTTTTTGCTAGGAGACGATCGGGATGGAGACCCGATCATTATTATTTTCCGTTATAACATGGTTATAAGGGAAAATAATAGCATTCTGAATACAGAATGCATAGTAAAACAGCGCTGGAGGGGTTAAAATAAAATAATAATTTAACTCACCTTAGTCCACTTGATCGCGTAGCCCGGCATCTCCTTCTGTCTCCGTTGTTGAATAGGACCTGTGGTGAGCATTAATTACAGGAACAGGACCTTTGATGACGTCACTCCGGTCATCACATGGTACGTCACATGATCTTTTACCATGGTGATGGATCATGTGATGACCGGAGTGACGTCATCAAAGGTCCTGTTCCTGTAATTAATGCTCACCACAGGTCCTGTTCAACAAAGGAAACAGAAGGAGATGCCGGGCCGCGATCAAGTGGACGAAGGTGAGTTAAATTTTTTTTTTATTATTTTTTTTTAACCCCTCCAGCGCTGTTTTACTAAGCATTCTGTATTCAGAATGCTATTATTTTCCCTTATAACCATGTTATAAGGGAAAATAATACAATCTACAGAACACCGATCCCAAGCCCGAACTTCTGTGAAGAAGTTCGGGTTTGGGTACCAAACATGCGCGATTTTTGTGTTCCCGCAACGCACCCGCACATTTTCCCGCAACGCCCGTGTGAAAGAGGCCTTATGCATTCTGAATGGAAAAGGATCCGCTTGGAAGGCATCAGTTCGCCTCTGTTCAGTCTTCATTCCGCTTTGGAGGCGGTCACCAAAACTCTGCCTGCAGCATTTGCTGTCTGCTTGACGAAACTGAGCCAAAACGGATCCATTCTGACACACATTGTAAGTCAATGGGGACAGATTCGTTTTCTATGACAAAATGACTTTCGATGACTTTCAACGGTGTTCAAGACGGATCCGTTTTGGCTATTTTACAGATAATACAAACAGATCCGTTCTGAACGGATGCAGACGGTTGTATTATCTGAACGGATCCGTCTGTGCAGATCCATGACTGATCCGCACCAAACGCGAGTGTGAAAGTAGCCTTAGATAGACCCCCCTTTCTAACCTTATAACAACATTTAACCTTGCAGTAAACTCTGTTGCGCTCGGAGGCCGCGACTGTATCAACTTTGCTGCAAATGTTTTACGTGCCTGATATAACATTCTATTTAGGTGACGTGAACGCATTGCACCCGCACTGAATCCGGACCCATTCATTTTTGTGAGGCTGTGCACATGAGCGGTGATTTTCACGCATCACTTGTGCGTTGCGTTAAAATCGCAGCATACTCTATATTGTGCGTTTTTCACGCAACGCAGGCCCTATAGAAGTGAATGGGGATGTTTGAAAATCGCAAGCAAGTGCGGATGCGGTGCAATTTTCACGCATGGTTTCTAGGTGACGATCGGGATGGAGACCCGATCTTTTATTATTTTCCCTTATAACATGGTTATAATGGAAAATAATAGCATTCTTAATACAGAATGCATAGTACAATAGGGCTGGAGGGGTTAAATTAAACTCACCTCATCCACTTGTTCGCGCAGCCCGGCTCGTCGTCTTTCTTCTTCTTTGAGGACCTGGGAGGAAAAGGACCTTTGGTGACGTCACTGCGCTCATCACATGCCCCAATCCCCAGTAATCATGTCCACATAATGCGCCTGCCCTGTAGCTGTGCTATTGATCCGTGCAGTTTGGACGGAGCTAAGACGAGGTGGCCGGGAGTGAATGCGCATGCGCAAGTCTTAGTGCGCGCTCACTCCCCTGAAACCCGGCCACTGCAGCAGCCGGAGCATTGATATTTTTGCATCTGCGCGACCACCGCTCTGAACGTTACAGTGGTGGCCGTAACCCCTAGAAACGAGCATGCAATTTGGGGATTAAAAAATGCTAATTACCGAAGTCACAGCCATATTTGAAAATTGATGTATATTGAAGATCCCTTCACTGGACAGCAAGTAAGTGATTTACAGTGGATTCATGAGGTGAGACAACCCCTTTAACCCCTTCGCTACCAGCGCTGTACATGGTTTTACACGGGCGCGCTAAAGCCGAACACTTTTTTCCCCGACAGTCTAAGGGCTCATGCACACGACTGTATATATTTTGCAGTCCGCAATAAATACGGATGATGTCTGTGTACATTCTGTATTTTGCGGAACGGAACATCTGTCCCCTAATAGAACAGTACTATCCTTATCCGTTCAATTTTTTTGGGCGAAAATATGGACATACGGAAATGGAATGTGCACAGAGTAACTTCCGTTTGTTTTTGTTTTTTGCGGACTCATTGAAATGAATGGTTCTGAATATGGTTCCCAAAGAAAACAGTACGGACACGGAAAGAAAATACGTTTGTGTGCATGACCCTTATGCTCATTCTGTGGAGACGAATCGCTGTATTTACATGCAACGATCTCCTCCACAGTATGAGGACGAGGGATCGCCCTACAGCTACACCTCCTACAGCTACACTGTTTCTGGGCAGCACGATCTACTGCCCAGAAACGATGGTTTAGGTGCCTGCACTACCGACAGAATCACCCAATGAACGAGCGTTTTGCTCGTTCATCGGGTGATTTACGTCACCTTTAGATGGGCAGATTGTCTGGAACGAGCATTCGCAGGAACATTTTTTACCAATAATCTGCCCAAATATCAGGCCATGTAAATCCACCTTTAGGATACATTCACACCGTCCATTTTTCTACCATTTTGGCATCCGTTTTCATGGCCTCAAACACCTCATCCACTTGGATGCACAGAACCAGTCATTTCTCACTTGATTGTGAAGGACCTGACAAAGGACCTACGCTCAAGCGTGATGACATCATCGTGCACTCCCGTCATAATTGTGTCGTGACGTCATCATGCTTGAGCGCAGGTCCTTCAGAATTAAGAGACGAACGACCGCCTCTGTGTGTGCAATAGGATGAGGTCATATTTTTTTAACCCCTAAAAGGCCATATTGCATTAGTATACCCATTTTTAACGTCCGTTAGGATACTTTCACACTAGCGTTTTTTATGGATCCGGCAGGTTTCAGCAAAAACGCTTCCGTTACTGATAATACAACCATCTGCATCCGTTATGAACGGATCCAGTTGTATTATCTGTAACATACCCAAGACGGATCCGTCATGAACTCCATTGACTTGCATTGTGGGTCATGACGGATCCGTCTTTCTCCGCATCCCAGGATGGAAAGCAATTCGCAGCATGCTGCCGTTTGCTCTCCGGTATGAGAACGGAACAGAATGCATTTTGGAGCACTCCGTTCTGTTCAGTTATGTTTTGTCTCCATTGACAATGAATGGGGACAAAACGGAAGTGTTTTTTTTTTCTGGTTTCGAGACCCTATGACTGATCTCGATACCGGAAAATATTAACGCTAGTTTGAAAGTAGCCTTAGACGGGTGCACTTCTATCTAAAGGTTAAACACGGCCCCATTGATTTCTATGGGGTCCGTATTGTCGTAAAAAAACGGCAAGAAATACAACGTGTTCTATTTTTGACAGACGGTATTCATTAAAAAAAATGTCCGTTTTTATCTGTCGTGTGAATGTAACCTTAGTTGCCCCCAGCAGCCAATCAGATTGATTTTTTCATTCTCCAAATGAAAGGAGGAATCTGATTGGTTGCTATGGTTAACTACACCAGTTTTGATGAATCCCCCCCCCCCCCCCATGTGTTCCATTTGATAAATTTGGCGCAAAGTTCCCCAACACAGACAGATAGGAGTCTCTGATAAATTGCCCCCATAGCCTTTACTGGATTCTGGGTGTGATTGCTATAAGGCAATTCAATTTTCCTCCAGATTTAATGATTAACACTTCTCCCGTGGGCGTCCTAGCCCTGATATAGTTATCTTCATGTTTCCCACAAGTAATGAAATTCAGAATTACCGCAGACTTCACCCTCCGGTCCTGTGTTCTCTTAAACAACTGTAATGGAAATGTTAACATTTAACTTTGCTGGGTTGGGTGTTATTCCATGACTTGGATACAAGACACATATGTTTCCAGTATTTGTTTTGGCAACAGCAAGTCTTTCTTTTTTAGGGTGTGTTTCCACCGTCAGGTTTTTTTATGCAGTTTTTGAAGGCAAAACCCAGAGTAGATTCAAGAAGAAGAAAAGTCTCAGTTACTTCCTTCACATACGTCCTCTTTTTATGATCCGTTCTTGGCTTTGGCTTCAAAAAATAAAAAAAATAAAAAATTGAATTGGAAATCCAGCGTAATGGTTGGGCTAATACGAAACACGTCTTATAAAAGTTCTCTCCAGATTGTTAGAGCCATCTGTCATTTAGTGTCAGAGTAAATGTAGACAGGGAAAGCATCATCATGCCTGGCCCTGTCAATCCTAGTGCAGAGGGCGGGGCAGTTACAGAGAGAACGGAGCCTCTAGGAGTAACGGCAACGCCCCCATTGCTCCTAGAGGCTAATTTGCATATATTATTACATCATTTTTCTCAGCAATGCGGGCACATATGAACATGGGACCAACACAGACGTCTTCAGCTGCCAAGCGCACAACAGGTCAGCCAGTGTCCTAGGGACAAATCTGCTGACAGATGCCTTTTAAGAATAAGATCAAGTGGGGAAAAAAAAAAACCTCTTTACTATAATTTACAGGGGAGAAAATTGTCAATGTTAGGGAGAAAGGCCTAGGAAAATCAGTGGGACACGGTGCCTACTCATGAAAGAGAATGTATGGTCAGAAAATTACCTATTGTTACAATGAAGTTTTTACTTTTGATGGTATTTGTTTTTCATTTCACTTATCTATATTTTAAAATAATCCTAAAATCACGCAGTTATTACTCTGGCCACTGAGCCCCACAAAAGGGTGACAATGCCTGCCCTGTAGATATCACTTTTTAGTAGTCATCTTATTATCATTGCAGGCAGGATTAGGGCAGACAAATGCCATTTAAAGAGGACCTTTCATCAGTTTTGACATAGGCTAATTATGGTATTAACATGGGTAATACCCCCCCCCCCCCCCCGATGATTTGTCTTCAGCTGTGGGCATCTCCCTCTCCGTGGCCGCGAGCGGTCCGCTCTGATTGGATCGCGCTCACAGCAGAAGACTGCGTCTCCTCCCTGTTGCAAGTTTACTGCTCATTATAATACAGCGTGCCAATTCATCGTGGGGGGGGGTTGGAAAAAACAAAAAACCAGCCATGGCATCAGTGGGGGCCGCCCTACAAGGGAATACCAAAATTAGCCTATGTCAAAACTGATGAAAGGTCCCCTTTAAAGCCATAACTACTTTTTCTATCAGTGAAGCTGTAAGAGGGCTTGTTTTTGTGGGATGGGTTTATTTTTATTGTTTTTTTTGGGGTACATATAGTTTATTTGTATATTAATACATAAACTTTATTAATTCACATTAAAATAGAAAGAGAATGAATCACTATTGGAAATTAATCACAATAAGGACAGACCCTTGCTAAGCTATACGCACAGCTGGGTCCAGAGAGTCCTCCTTCAGGAACACCCCTATGCCTCGCATTAAATCCGATAGAACTATATTAGATAAAGCAGGCAAAAGAGATATATTCCTGCCTGCTTTATCTAATCTAGTTCTATCGGATTTAATGCGTTGGATTTGCAATGTGTGGCCACTGTATTCATCAGCATGGATCCTATGCAATTTCCGATAGTCCATCACCCCCGGTACAATATAAAGGAGTCTGTCTAAATCCTAGTGTGTTGACACTGATAACGGATCGTCCCTGGAGTGGGCGGCAGTGAGGGGGGCGGTGGTTTTTACTTAGGTAACTGCATCTCTAGCCCCGCTATTTGCTGTCTTGGGGATTGCTTCCGCCCTCTGTGGGAGTGGCCTAGGTAACTTAATCAGCTGTTTCTGGCGCCCGCGTCACGGCCATCCTAGCGCCGACGCTGTCGCCTCCACATGTGAGAGGGGCAGCGCTGTTTGTTTGTGTATTGCCCGCCTATGCCCTGAGCTCCTGATGATTCAAAGAAACGCGTCAAGCGTTACTGGGCGATGTCTAGGCATATACGGAATGAAGCTGCTAGGTTTAGGGCGCTGTGCCACATGAGGGAGACAGTGCTAGGGGTAGCAAAAAGGAGTACCTAGGGGTGTTATCCAAGTTTAGACAGTCAATAGTACTCAGATGGAACACTGTATATAGGATCTCTTCCCCCCTCCTCTCCCCACTTTCAGCTTCTGTCCCCCCAGTGCCCGGTCTTTATCTGTAGGTGCATTACATCACGACCACAGCTGTGGTGAATGCCCAACAGTTGATAGGGACTCCTTACCCTGCAAGCCACATTTTGGCAATTGGCAGTTGGTCACAACAGGACCACAGGGTTCATTGATGAGTCAGAGATATTTCCTCCTCACACCCCGCAGCAAGGCATAGGGGGTGTTCCTGAAGGAGGACTCTCTGGCTTACACCCGATGCCAACCCAGGGTTGGCAACAGGTGTAAGCCAGAGAGTATAGCTTAGCAAGGGTCTGTCCTTATTGTGATTTAATTTGCAATAGTGATTCACTCGCTTTCTATTTTAATGTGAATTAATAAAGTTTATGTTTTAATATACACAAACGTTCTATTCATCAGTGAAAGTGTTTAAGAGGTGAACGTAAACCGTCTATATTTCAATCAGTGATTTACATATAGTTTATTGATTAATTTGTGTGTTGATAAAAAAAATGAAAACCGCAAAAAAAACATTTGGGTAAAATATCAAGTTAACTTTATTCTACTGGTCAGTAGGAATATGGTGATACTAAATATGTATAATATAATATTTTTTATGCTTTAGTACTTTTGCACATTAGCCAAGAGCAATAACAGTTTAATTTTTTCTGTTGATGTAGCCGTATGAGGGCTTGTTTTTTGTGGGATGTGAGTTGTAGTTTTTATCTGTACCATCTTGTAGTGCAAATAATGAATCATTTATGATAGAACTACCATATTTTTCAGACTATAAGATGCAACTAGGATTTGGAGGTGGAAAATAAGAAAAAAATTTTTTCCATCAGATCTCCATTCTTCATCAAACCTCAGATTAGACCCTCATCAGACCCCCATTCTTCATCAGCCTCAGATCAGACCCCCATCAGCCTCAGATCAGATCCCCAGCCCCCATCAGACTCAGATCAGATCCTGCAGCCCCCAGCAGACTTAGATCAGACGCCCAGTCAGACCCTATCAGCCTCAGATCAGACCCCCCAGCCCTCTTCAGACTCTGATCAGACCCCTAATCCGATCGTATCAGCCTCAGATCGCACCCATCAGACCTCAGATCAGACTCTGCATATCTAGGACTCACTGCTCCATCACTTCTTCTGGGTCCCGCTTCAGGTCATAGTGCCCATCTTAGTGCAGTACGTCCTGCCATTGTGCAAGGACAGAACACCACAGCGGGACCCAGAAGAAGACCGAGGAAGGTGAGTACAGCCAGCACAGCAATGCCCTCACCTCCTCGTGCCTCCCACTTGCTAATGACCACTTCCATAATGGAAGCAGTCATTAACATTCAGACTATAAGACGCACTGCCGCTTTCCCTCCATTTTTTATAGTCAGAAAAATACGGTACTTGTGAACTACTGATCATTGGGGGGGATTGGTTGTCGGACCTCTGCTGATTAGATATTGATGGCTCGGAAAGTCCTGGACAATTCGTTTAGGCCTCATGCACACGACCGTTGTTTTGGTCCGCATCCGAGCCACAGTTTTTGCGGCTTGGATGTGGACCCATTCAATGGGGCTGCAAAAGATGCGGACAGCACTCTGTGTGCTGTCCGCATCCGTTTCTCCATTCTGTGGTCCGCCAAAAAAATATAACCTGTCCTATTCTTGTCCGTTTTGCGGACAAGAATAGGCAGTTATATCAATGGCTGTCTGTGCCGTTCCGCAAATTGCCGAACGCACACGGACGCCATCCGTGTTTTTCGGATCCGCAAAACACACAATGGTCGTGTGCATGAGGCCTGAAGCAGTTAAAGGTCCCATCATTATATCACACTGCCTTTAGCAATCTGTAAGTGCTTCTGTCAAGTTGTTAGAAATGATTTCTGTTACATCATGCAAAATATAAAGTTTTTTCTATTAGAATAATTTAAAAAATGGGCTGCATATTGCTGTTCTATACCGTACTTGTTATGTTCTTTTGATTCCAGCCAGGCGAGAACAGCAGGAGGCATCATAACAAGTATGGGAACAGCGATATCTAGACACATTCATTTTAAAATGATTCCAGATTAAAATGTGTTAGGTTTTGCCTGATCTACAAAGTAAATGAATATTATAATTTTTTTTAACAACCCCTTTAATTGCTTTTGCAATATTTAATTTGCTTACTTACAACTTTCCTTGCTTGTACGGTATTCCTTTTAAAATAATAATGATACAATCTCTTTCCTTAGAACTTTGCCTTGTCCAATTTGGTTATTCCTCCTAGAAATATAGGAATAAATTGACATCTAGGTGTTACCATTTTCTAATTTAATAGGACACTGTCAGTGCTGATTGGACACAGTAAAAGAGTAAGGCCTCATGCACACGACCGTTGTTTTGGTCCGCATCCGAGCCGCAGTTTTTGCGGCTTGGATGCGGGACCCATTCACTTCAATGGGGCCGCAAAAGATGCGGACAGTACTCCTTGTGCTGTCCGCATCCGTTGCTCCGTTCCGTGGTCCGCAAAAAAAATATAACCTGTCCTATTCTTGTCCATTTTACGGACAAGAATAGGCAGAATATACAAGAATAGGCAGTTATATCAATGGCTGTCCGTGCCATTCCGCAAATATGCGGCATGCACACGGACGCCATCCGTGTATTGCGGATCCGCAATTTGCAGACCGCAAAACAGTCGTGTGCATGAGGCCTATGTTATATATGGATCTGCAGCAGATTTCACCCTTTACGGTGCATGACTTTGACGTAAACAGGACTGTGTTGTTCCCTACAGCTGCTCCGTTCTGAGGATCATGGAGAGGGCAGAGTTGAAGCCACAAGATGAGAAAGTGATGATTGATTGCTTTGAGGCCTGTAATGAGTACAGTAACACATAAGCTATTGCCACTTATATGTACTGGTAGAGGCACCCCATAATAACGCTATTTGTTGACATTAGCTCCATTTGAAAGGGGGGGGGGGGGGCTGGTGCACTGGCCACCAATGTGTTAAATACAAGGGAAGGAGGGCCGGCCGCACTGGCCACCAATGTGTTAAAAAAAGGGAGGGGGGGGACAGGCCGCACTGGCCACCAATGTGTTAAATACAGGGGGGAGGGGGGGGGGTCTGGGGGGTCTGCCCCCTGCTGCCTGGCAGCACTTGCCAGGCAGCAGGGGGCAGTCGTGTACACAGTTCTTTTAGTATATTCTAACCTGAAGCGTCCCCATCACCATGGGAACGCCTCTGTGTTAGAATATACTGTCGGATCTGAGTTTTCACAAAGTGAAAAATCTGATCTAAAAAGCTTTTATGCAGACGGATCAGCGGATCCGTCTGTGCGAAAGTAGCCGACGGACGCGGATGGCAATCTTGTGTGCATCTGTGTTTTTTCACGGACCCATTGACTTGAATGGGTCCGTGAACCGTTGTCCGTCAAAAAAATAGGACAGGTCATATTTTTTTGACGGACAGGAAACACGGATCACGGATGCGGCTGCAAAACGGTGCATTTTCCGATTTTTGCACGGACCCATTGAAAGTCAATGGGTCCACGAAAAAAACGGAACAACGGCCGCGGATGCACACAACGGTCGTGTGCATGAGGCCTTATAAGAAGGAAAAAAATCACAGATCCTAATCAGTTGCTATCAGGTGGGAATGATATTCAGAGGGCAAAATATCAAAAACTTCACGAAACAAAAATTCTCAACCCCCTTAAAACCTAACTTTTTCTAATAAGATATAAAATTCGACTTTAAAGGAGTTATCCAACCCCTATAATGCCCCCCAAAATGTCCGGGCCCCTCATACAGGTTGTACTTACCTTGCTCCCTGGCACCAGCCTTGCTCCTGATGCCTGTACGGCCGCCGCTGCATCTCCCCGCTCCTCGGATGAAAACATCCAGCGCCGGGGGCTCAGCCAATAGCAGGTCGCGATGGGGATGAGCCTCCCTAGCATCACCTGCGATGCTAGGGAGACTCGTTCCCATCGCAGCCCCTGTCGGCGGATGTTTTGATCCGTGCGACGGGGAGATGTAGCGGCGGCCTCAGGAGCGACATGGGCGTTGGGGAGAGAGGTATGGGGGGGGGCACTATAGAGGTTGGATAACCCCTTTAAGTCTAATTTTATGTCTTATTGGGATTAAAATTTAAGTTTTATGGTAGTTGAGAACTTTTGTTCTGTGAAGTTTTTTACATTAGCGTTATGCCTGGTCCTGTAGTCTGTTCCTGCATAAATCCCAGCTGTCGGCCAGCAGTATTTGTCACCAGCACCATTTATGCTGGGAACCAACAGGATCACCATCGGATCCCATTACAGTCAGTGGGGATCCGGTAGTGCTCGGCCATGTCCAGCAATGCCAGATACTTCTGTCGGATTTCATAATGCTACCGTGAGCAAAGCCTAAATCGGACCTAGTACTGTACAATTACTATAGAATGTAATAAATCTACAGACGGCCTCTGGCCTGTACTCGATGGCACATAATCGATGCTCTCGGATGATTGTCTCTCAGTACGTGAAGATACTCGGCCTCCATGAGTACGGTGTGATGTGATGACCAGCAGAAGGCACCATTGTCACGTACAAACTAGGACTGACCAATACAAATCCATTGGCAAGTCATGCAGAGATTTCTCAGAAATACTAGCAGACATTCTGCCCAGTTTTAGTTAAACGCTGGATTTTTTTCAAGCTGGGCCTGGATGGATTTCCGGAGTGTAATAATATTACAGGCTATAGCCACTAGAGAGGGGTCGTTGATCCAGGGAGTTATTCTGATTGCCTGATTGGAGTCGGGAAGGAATTTTTTTCCCCTTTAAGTGACAGATGTCTTTTTTTCGGCCTTCTGTACTATGTGACTATGTTACTTTTAGCATTTGGCAGGAGCTTTCTTCAGCTTCCTGTGACATCTGATTTTGCTTTCAATATCTGCTCAGCCTTTGTAAATCTAACGTGGAGGGGATCTGGAAGTGCAGTTGAGGATACCTGCTGAATGAATGGAGGTTTCTGTGAGAAATTAACATAGTCCCCTATGTACATAGAAGTGTTTGCGTCGTTCTGCGGGATCCTGCTGTGAGGTGTTGTCCATCTTGGTTTATTATGGCAGCATGCTCTCAGGTTGGTTGGAACCGTATCAACCGAGTTCTCCAGAACCACCTGACTCTCTTGACATGTTCTCGATGTTCACCAGCGTTTTGGCTTTCCGTTTGTGAGATCCGTTCAGGGCTCTCACACGCGGTCCAAAACGGATCCGTTTTGCCATAATTCATTCTAAAAGGAAAAGGATCCGCTCAGAATGCATCAGTTTGCCTCTGTTCCGTCTCCATTCCGCTTTCGTGTCCGTCTGACAAACCTGAGCCAAACGGATCCGTCCTGGCACACAATGTAAGTCAATGGGGACGGATCCGTTTTCTATGACACAATCTGGCACAATAGAAAACGGATCCGTCCTCCATTTGACTTTCAATGGTGTTCAAGACTGATCCGTCTTGGCTATGTTACAGATAATACAAACGGATCCGTCCTGGCACACAATGTAAGTCAATGGGGACGGATCCGTTTTCTATGACACAATCTGGCACAATAGAAAACGGATCCGTCCTCCATTGACTTTCAATGGTGTTCCTGACGGATCCGTCTTGGCTATGTTACAGATAATACAAACGGATCCGTCCTCCATTGACTTTCAATGGTGTTCATGACGGATCCGTCTTGGCTATGTTACAGATAATACAAACGGATCCGTTCTGAACGGATGCAGACGGTTGTATTATCTGAACGGATCCGTCTGTGCAGATCCATGACGGATCAGCACCAAACGCGAGTGTGAAAGTAGCCTGAGCTATTCAGATTCTTAGTAATATACTCCATATGTGAACAGAGCTTAAAAGTGGCTTTGTATTGACTAAGGCTGGGTTCACACTTGAGCGTTTTACAGCGCGTTCAAACGCGCTGTAAAACGCTCAACACATGAAAACCAATGCTTCCCTATGGCCCTGGTTCTCACTTGAGCGTTTTACAGCGCTGAAAAACGCGCTGTAAAACGCCCTACGCTCAAACAAGTACTTGAGCTTCTTTGGGGCGTTTTGACGCGCGTTTGTGGCCATAGGACATTGCAGTCAATCACACAAACGCGCATCAAACGCGCGTTTACTATTGCAAAAAACGCGCGTCAAAAACGCGCATATCAAAGACGCTCAGGTCTGAACCCAGCCTAAAGGCTGGGTGACATGGCGGAAAGCCAACAGACTCCATGATAGGAAATGAGGTCCCCCTGGCTCCTGTTATGTCCCTCAGGTCCAGGATCTGGGGTTTCTGTTATAATGCTATAACGGAGCAGAACAAGGTAAATAAAGAGTGCAGGTGTGAATACAACCTGAGGCATAAATGGAATTCAAGCTGTGACAGATCCATCACACAGACATCAGTATAGCCAGACATTGATCATGATGGGGTCCTTTGGATTCCTTCAGGGTGTCCACTATTTACTGGAAAAAAATATTGGGCATGCTGTGCTATTTTTCTGGCAAGTATGAGGGAATCTGCTGCGGAGGCCTCTAGTGCAGATGTGAACAGAGCCTTATATAGACCAACCATCAAGCAGAATGTTCGATGACTCAGGTCTTGAAGAGTATCAGTCCTGCTCATACAATTACATCTCATGTACAGTCGTGGCCAAAAGTTTTGAGAATGACACAAATATTAGTTTTCACAAAATTTGCTGCTAAACTGCTTTTAGATCTTTGTTTCAGTTGTTTCTGTGATGTAGTGAAATATAATTACACGCACTTCATACGTTTCAAAGGCTTTTATCGACAATTACATGACATTTATGCAAAGAGTCAGTATTTGCAGTGTTGGCCCTTTTTCAGGACCTCTGCAATTCGACTGGGCATGCTCTCAATCAACTTCTGGGCCAATTCCTGACTGATAGCAACCCGTTCTTTCATAATCACTTCTTGGAGTTTGTCAGAATTAGTGGGTTTTTGTTTGTCCACCCGCCTCTTGAGGATTGACCACAAGTTCTCAATGGGATTAAGATCTAGGGAGTTTCCAGGCCATGGACCCAAAATGTCAACGTTTTGGTCCCCGAGCCACTTAGTTATCACTTTTTCCTTATGGCACGGTGCTGCATCGTGCTGGAAAATGCATTGTTCTTCACCAAACTGTTGTTGGATTGTTGGAAGAAGTTGCTGTTGGAGGGTGTTTTGGTACCATTCTTTATTCATGGCTGTGTTTTGGGGAAAAATTGTGAGTGAGCCCACTCCCTTGGATGAGAAGCAACCCCACACATGAATGGTCTCAGGATGCTTTACTGTTGGCATGACACAGAACTGATGGTAGCGCTCACCTTTTCTTCTCCGGACAAGCCTTTTTCCAGATGCCCCAAACAATCGGAAAGAGGCTTCATCGGAGAATATGACTTTGCCCCAGTCCTCAGCAGTCCATTCACCATACTTTCTGCAGAAGATCAATCTGTCCCCGGTGTTTTTTTTGGAGAGAAGTGGCTTCTTTGCTGCCCTTCTTGACACCAGGCCATCTTCCAAAAGTCTTTGCCTCACTGTGCGTGCAGATGCGCTCACACCTGCCTGCTGCCATTCCTGAGCAAGCTCTGCACTGGTGGCACTCCAATCCCGCAGCTGAATCCTCTTTAGGAGATGATTCTGGCGCTTGCTGGACTTTCTTGGACGCCCTGAAGCTTTCTTAACAAGAATTGAACCTCTTTCCTTGAAGTTCTATAAATTGTTGATTGAGGTGCAATCTTAGTAGCCACAAAATCCTTGCCTGTGAAGCCATTTTTATGCAACGCAATGATGGCTGCACGCGTTTCTTTGCAGTTCACCATGGTTAACAATGGAAGAACAATGATTTCAAGCATCACCCTCCTTTTAACATGTCAAGTCTGCCATTTTAACCAATCAGCCTGACATAATGATCTCCAGCTTTGTGCTCGTCAACATTCTCACCTGAGTTAACAAGACGATTACTGAAATGATCTCAGCAGGTCCTTTAATGACAGCAATGAAATGCAGTGGAAAGTTTTTTTTGGGATTAAGTTAATTTTCATGGCAAAGAAGGACTATGCAATTCATCTCATTACATTACTGACATGGCACCCGCTGCTGTCAGCACGTGCCATGTTCTCCTCAGCAGCACAGGGGAGAAGGAGGCAGTCCCTCCCCCCTGTACCGCTGCTGCCACCAATGGGCTGATAGAAGCAATATTCATTGGTGGTGCAGTGCGCCCCCCCCCCCCCCCCCCCCCCAAGTATTATTATTGGTGGCAGTGGCAGTTCCGATAGTGTAAGCCTGGGGCTCCGATCGGTTACCATGGCAGCCAGGACGCTACTGAAGCCCTGGCTGCCATATTCGGCTCCCTGCTGCTGTGTGCACAAAGCACAGAGCAGCAGGGATAGTGTGAAGTCCTATTCACCCTGATAGAGCTCTATCAGGGTGTATAGGACAAGGGATGAAAGATCCCAGGTTCTAGCCCCCTAAGGGGGGAAATAGTTAAAGTTATTAAATAAAAAAATAAAAAAAGTAAACAAACACCAAAATATTAAGTTTAAATCACCCCCTTGCCCAAATTTACATATAAAATATATAAACAATTAAAAAAATTACATATCGCCACGCCCAAAAAAGTGCGAACTATTAAAATATCTCCTCTCTAACAGAATTTATTTTTTTTTTAAACGTGCAATTTGCCATTTTTTTGTCACCTTGTCCCGACAAAAGTTAGGTTAGGACTGTTCTATTATAGATTGTAAGCTCTTGCGAGCAGGGCCCTCATTCCTCTTGTTGTAATAATCGACTTGTCTGTTACTATGTTATTTATGACCGTTTGTACATGAACCCCTGAATTGTAAGGCGCTGCGGAATATTCTGCCGCTATATAAATAAAGATTATTATTATTATGGTCCAGACATTCCATAAAATCTGGAACACACGCGGCTTTTTTGGTGTTTTATTTTTTTGTACGTGGTATCGAGTATCGCAATACTTTTTTATGGTATCAAAATCAAGTCAAAATTTTGGTATCGTGACAACCCTAGGTAAGGCTACTTTCACAATAGCAGCAGGACGGATCTGACAGGCTGTTCACCCTGTCGTATCCGTCCTGCCGCTATTTCACCAGTCCGCCGCTCAGTCCCCATTGACTATAATGGAAACGGGGGCGGAGCTCCGGCGCAGCACGGCAAAAGGCCACCAGACTAAAAGTCCGGCATCCTCTCACCACGAACTGCCGTGCTGCGCCAGAGCTCCGCCCCTGTCCCCATTGTAGTCAATGGGGACGGAGTGGCGGTCCGTCCTGCCGCTAGTGTGAAAGTAGCCTAAGACGTGTTTTTTTTTTTTTAATATACCGTAATTATATGTATTTTAAATTTGGCGATTGGCTCCTTGATATTTTTTTAGTCTGGAGCCCTGCCTTTCCTCCTGTGCTTATTGTGGAGTTTTCCCCCCACACAGATCGTGACACCTATCCTTAGGTATCTGATCGGAGAGGATCAGCTTCGGCTGGGTTCACACCTGAGCGTTTTACAGCGCGTTCCTACGCGCTGTAAAACGCTCAACAGGCAAGAACCAATGATTCCCTATGGGCATGGTTCTCACCTGAGCGTTTTACAGTGCGTACGAACGCGCTGTAAAACTCCCTACGCCCCAAGAAGTACAGGAGCTTCTGTGGGGCGTAATGTCGCGCGTTCCCGTACATAGACTTCCCGGGAACGCGTGACAATGGGCGTTTGCTTTATTCCGGAGCCCGATAAAATCGCGCATACAGAGCGCAACAGAGTATGCTCAGGTGTGAACCCAGCGTTCTGGTGACATCACGTCCACCAGTCACACGGCCTTTGTGCAGCTCAGTTCCAATCAAGTGAATGGGATTGAGCTGCAATGTACGCCATTGTGCTTGATATACTATGAAAAGGCTCTGTAGCCCCTCCAATCAGCTGATTGGCTGGATATTCAGTTCCCAGAAAACCCTTTTAATATGAGCCAATAATTATGGTGCCTGGTTTTACCACCAAGGGGCAGAAGGGCCTAGTTCTTGTTTCCCTGTCCCTTCATGTCCCACCTCTGAGGTGCGTATTCCCTGCCCTAGATAGTCAGGCCATAAATAACACTTTTGGGAGTTTTGGTGTGAATTCCTTGGAGGAGTGAAATCTGCTGTAAAATCTACCCGTAAACCTTCATGGTACAACATGCTGATCTGTAGAAGATTATGCTTGGGAGGAGGCCGCCCCCGGTGGATTTTCTACAGGGGGATTACAGTAGCAGCATCATGGCGGCCATAGGGCACCTGCACACCTTGTGAATTTGTATGCAGAAAATCTGTATGACAACAGGTTTTCGATGTCCCACTGAAGTGTATGGGAAAACCACTTTCCGTCAGCCGTTGACCTGCACAATTGACTTGCTGCAGATTTTAAAAGCCGCACCACAGGTCAATTTACAAAATATGCACAGTGTACATGAGACGTGCCAAATCTCACTCCCTGTGCTGGTACTGTATTACGCAAAAATCTGTGCAGATAATCTGTGGGTGCTATGTAACGTGTGCACGCAGTCTTAGGCCTCTTTCCACGCGAACGATACGGATGGCGTCAGGATCTGTTCAGGAAAACACTGATGTTTTTGTCAGTTTTGTCTGAAATTGCGTTGAGTGGTTCCATTTTTCCGCACAGGTGCAATCAGTTTTGGATGCGTTTTTTCAAAGGTGTGAAAAAAAACTGAAGAAAAACAATCTACACGTCCCAGCAACCTTCAGTGAAACAAGCATTGCATCCGGACGCCTTCCGTTTTTCACTGAAGCCCCATTCACTTCTATGGAGACAGAGCTGCATGAAAAACGCGGAATATAGAAGATGCTGCGATTTTTCCTGAACGCAGAACTGATGCGTGAAAAACGTGTACACAGACCCATTGAAATGAATGGGTCAGGATCCAGTCCGGATGCTATGCATTTGCTTCATGCGCAAAACTCGCTTGTGTGAAAGAGGTCTTACGCGTTGACCCAAATTTACTAATGTGTTCACTCCTGGAATCTATGTAAAAATTGGTGCAAAGTTGGGCGCAACTAGGGTTTCTACACTTTTTTTTTAAGCCCCCATCAAGGGGGCGGGGCTTAGTGGAAATGGGGTGGGGCTTAGCGGGGAATGAGTGTGGTCTAAGAGTGCACCACAGTTCTGGCGGAAAATTCTTAAAGTAAACCAACCAATAGTGGGTACAGAGTCCGAGAAAAGTGTCTCTGCCCCACATGAGCCCTAGTGATAAATCTGGTGCAGGTCTAGACAGCCTGTCTCAGCCTACCCCATGAGTGGACTGGGAGCCCTGGAAAAAGAATAATAATAAAAGTGGCCCCATGTTTGCAAATCCAAATTGACAGAAGGCAGGGCCAACACAAGTAGAGACAACATAAGTAGGCAGATCCTGCAATACTGTAGTGCAGCAGAAAATACCGCCCCAGCAGAAGCTTAATACCACAGTGCAGCAGAAATTACCGCCCCAGCAGAAGCTTAATACCACAGTGCAGCAGAAAATACTGCCCCAGCAGAAGCAAATACCACAGTGCAGCAGAAAATACCGCCCCAGCAGAAGCTTAATACCACAGTGCAGCAGAAATTACCGCCCCAGCAGAAGCTTAATACCACAGTGCAGCAGAAATTACCGCCCCAGCAGAAGCTTAATACCACAGTGCAGCAGAAAATACTGCCCCAGCATAAGTAAATACCACAGTGCAGCAGAAAATACCGCCCCAGCAGAAGCAAATACCACAGTGCAGCACAAAATACCGCCCCAGCAGAAGCTTAATACCACAGTGCAGCAGAAAATACCGCCCCAGCAGAAGCTTAATACCACAGTGCAGCAGAAAATACCGCCCCAGCATAAGTAAATACCACAGTGCAGCACAAAATACCGCCCCAGCAGAAACTTAATACCACAGTGCAGCACAAAATACCGCCCCAGCAGAAGCAAATACCACAGTGCAGCACAAAATACCGCCCCAGCAGAAGCAAATACCACAGTGCAGCAGAAAATACCGCCCCAGCAGAAGCAAATACCACAGTGCAGCAGAAAATACCGCCCCAGCAGAAGCAAATACCACAGTGCAGCACAAAATACCGCCCCAGCAGAAGCTTAATACCACAGTGCAGCAGAAAATACTGCCCCAGCAGAAGCAAATACCACAGTGCAGCAGAAAATACCGCCCCAGCAGAAGCAAATACCACAGTGCAGCACAAAATACCGGCCCAGCAGAAGCAAATACCACAGTGCAGCAGAAAATACCGCCCCAGCAGAAGCAAATACCACAGTGCAGCAGAAAATACCGCCCCAGCAGAAGCAAATACCACAGTGCAGCAGAAAATACCGCCCCAGCAGAAGCAAATACCACAGTGCAGCACAAAATACCGCCCCAGCAGAAGCAAATACCACAGTGCAGCAGAAAATACCGCCCCAGCAGAAGTAAATACCACAGTGCAGCACAAAATACCGCCCCAGCAGAAACTTAATACCACAGTGCAGCACAAAATACCGGCCCAGCAGAAGCAAATACCACAGTGCAGCAGAAAATACCGCCCCAGCAGAAGCAAATACCACAGTGCAGCACAAAATACTGCCCCAGCAGAAGCAAATACCACAGTGCAGCAGAAAATACCGCCCCAGCAGAAGCTTAATACCACAGTGCAGCACAAAATACCGCCCCAGCAGAAGCTTAATACCACAGTGCAGCAGAAAATACCGCCCCAGCAGAAGCAAATACCACAGTGCAGCAGAAAATACCGCCCCAGCAGAAGCTTAATACCACAGTGCAGCAGAAAATACTGCCCCAGCAGAAGCAAATACCACAGTGCAGCAGAAAATACCGCCCCAGCAGAAGCTTAATACCACAGTGCAGCACAAAATACTGCCCCAGCAGAAGCAAATACCACAGTGCAGCAGAAAATACCGCCCCAGCAGAAGCAAATACCACAGTGCAGCAGAAAATACCGGCCCAGCAGAAGCAAATACCACAGTGCAGCAGAAAATACCGCCCCAGCAGAAGCAAATACCACAGTGCAGCACAAAATACCGCCCCAGCAGAAGCAAATACCACAGTGCAGCACAAAATACTGCCGTCCTCACCACAGTATTCAACTGTATCACTGTCCTGAGAACAGCTGAGTTCAGGGGGCACTTGTCCAGGTGCACAGGTACTGGGAGCATCAGATCATTATGTACCTGGCCGGCGGCCATGAGGAAGGCTCAGGTAGCCCCCTGTTCGTTGCCCTGTAGGGTGTATGGTCAGTCTGCCCCTGCTAACCCCATCTATAGGATTAGTGTATCTGGGTCACTGTTGAATCTATAGGTATTTTGTAGATTTTCACTATGAAGTGCCAGTGGGGTGCGTACTAAGGAGTACTCGTAGATTAGACCGTATAGTTTGAGTCCTTCCTAAACCGTGTGAAAATATGTGGGGTGTGGGGAATATGCAGAAATACAAAGAATGTAGAATAATAGCTTCTAATAGAAGACAGAATAGTGGATATAAATAGATGTAAAAAGCACATAGATAATAATACAATGAAAGATAATCGCCTGTGGAATCATTTTACAATAAGACTGGCTGGTGAGGCCTCCTGACAGACTCCTTCTACGAGAGTCACATCTGAATGACCGTCACTACATGTGTTTTACGTTAAAGGGTTGTGTGCCGGACACGAGTCGCCTTGTAAATGTTATTTTTAGGAATTCAGATGTCATATTGTCAGCACATGGCCCGGGTACATCCACAAGCTTCTCTGGACTGCCAGCTTTGAATGGCTGCCAGTGACATGGTTTATTAAAGCATATGCGCGATTAGACAGCGGACGGCGCGCAGGAGTCCTGGTCAGTGGCCACCGTATTTCCGTATTCACTGGAAGCAGGTCTGAACAGCTCTCAACAGTGTTTCCTACTGTACTTGTACTACGTATCCCAATTCCCAGATTCATATTTAGTTCTGGGTCTATAGTGATAAGAAATAGTCAATGCTGTACATAAAGGCAGCAACACACATTAGGCAAAGTGCCGTCAAACCTGGCGATTACATTGGGACCTGCCGACCATCTTACGTGAACCGAGGTGTCCGGACTCTCTCCTCAAAACTGATTTCAGGAGAAGGAAGGATCAGGCATGTTGGATTTCAGCATGCCTGGTCCACCGCCAGAGGAGTGTGGCAGAAGCTTGTCCCACTCTCCTCATTGAGGCCTCATGCACACGGCCGTTGCCCAGCCGTGGCCGTATTGCGTCCTGCAAACAGCAGGTCCGCAATGTGCGGGCACCGGCCATGTGCTCCCCGCATCACGGATGCGGCCCCATTCACTTGAATGGGTCCGCAATACAGCGCTGCGTTGCGGAAGGGAGGCACGGAAGCATTACGGAGTGCTTCTGTGGTGTTTCTGTCCGTGCCTCCGCACCGCAAAACAAAAAAAAAAATAGAACATGTTCTATTTTTTTGCGGTGCGGACGTATCACGGACCCAATTCAAGTTAAATGGGTCTCAATCTGTCCCAGCCGCCGTACGGACGTTGCCCGTGCATTGGGGACTGCAAATTGCGGTCCCTTAAGGAACGGAACGGCCACACAACGGCCGTGTGCATGAGGCCTGAGCCGAGCATGCATGTGTGTGGGGTAAATGATAGGAAGAGTTGATGTATGATACCTGAAAAGGGTTGGTTGTGTACCTTTGGGGGAAGGGGGGATGTGGCAAACCCCCTCTTTGGCAGACCTGCAAAGGGAAGTACACTTACCTGCTTCACTGCATTGGCTCTCGGCTCCTTCTCATCACGACCTCAACTCCTCCGCTCGGCTCCCAGGGTGTAAACTTCTGTTTTGACACCACTGCAGCCAATCGCTGGCCTCAGTGGTGACCTGCTCCCCTTGCGTCATATCAAATGGTCACATGAAGCAGGAGGGCCAGGTCACGGCTGCAGCTGCATCAAAATTGAAGATTACATCCTGCTAACCAAGTGAAGGAGCCGAACCAGCATCGGGAAGCAGGTTAGGGTGCGTTCACATGCAGAAATCCATGTGCTTTCCACCCCATTCAAATGAATGAAATAGATACAGTTCTGAAAAAACAAAATCCACAGCGTTTGAAGGCCCCCTAAGTGTGCTTCCCCTTTACAGGTCTGCAAAGGTACATAACCCCTTTAAGGTGTGTGTCAGAGGTGTATGTCAGTAAGTAGGCATACAGGTGGGAGGTGAGTAGGTGTCTCCTGTCTGTTGAGGCCTTGATTGACACTTGGACCAACTCGTTCAGTCATCATAAAGTATACCGACCACCTATTGGATCTTGTGGACATAAAGCAAACCTCTCTGAATATTCAGCCTTGTTATGGCTCGCTGTTACTTCAATTTTTTTGTTGAATTTATGAAATGTATTTATTTATTATACTCCCTTATATAGCGCTGACATATTCCGCAGCGCTTTACAGACGTTATCATCACACTGTCCCTATCAGTATGTCTGGAGTCTGGGAGGAAGCCGGAGAACCCACACAAACACAAACTCCAGGCAGATGTTGTCCTTGGCCAGATTCGAACCTTGGACCCCTGCGTTGCAAGGCACCAGTGCTAAATGACGCGATTGTTCACGTGTACCATGTGACGCTTGGTTGCGGTAAAGGGCTCCCGAACCCCAAAAAGCTTTGATATGAACAAACGATCTGAAACAAGAAAAGGTGGTGGGTGCGGGATAGAGAAATTAGAAAATAGGAAATCATTTTGGGGAGGTGTTGTTTTTTTTTGTTTCCTGGAAAATGGTAAGGCATTCAGGAACAGTGATGGCCAGTTCGCCGTTTTCGCCAGCGAACACATGCAGCCTGCCATCTTAGCTCACAAGTCCGGCGAAGCACAGGTAAGGCTACTTTCACACTTGCGACAGAGAGATCCGGCAAGCAGTTCCGTCGCAAGGCAAAATGTATGCAAACTGATGGCATTAGTAAGACTAATCAAGATCCTGATCAGTCGAAAAAATTGAAAAGATTTCCGGTGTCATCCGGCAAAACGGATCCGACATTTATTTTTTTCACCTTTTTTTCGATCTGCGCATGCGCAGACCGGAAGGACGGATCCGGCATTCCGGTATTCTGAATGCCGGATCCGGCATTCAGGCAGGTCTTCCGTTTTTTTTTTGCCGGAGATAAAACCGTAGCATGCTGAGGTTTTCTCTTTTGCCTGATCAGTCAAAACGACTGAACTGAAGACATCCTGATGCATCCTGAACGGATTACTCTCCATTCAGAATGCATGGGGATAAAACTGATCAGTTCTTTTCCGGTATAGAGCCCCTGTGACGGAACTCTATGCCGGAAAAGAAAAACGCAAGTGTGAAAGTACCCAAGCCCTTACCTGTACCTGTGCGTGAGCCGATCTAAAACAAATGGGGTCACCGGGAGCAGGCAGTTCCGAGAACAGCCGCCAGGGGCCTTCATCAGGCTGTTCTCGGAACTGCCTGCTCTCCGGTGACCGCATTTGATTTCAGACCGGCTCGCGGCACAGGTAAGGGCTTACCTGTGCATCGCTGGACTTGTGAGTTAAGATGGCAGCCCGCATGTGTTCGCTGGCCATCACTGCTCAGGAACTGTGGTTTGGATTTTTGTGTTATTTTCGACTGGAGGAGCATAGGCTTGGTCCTAATTGGCAGGCACATGCGGTTATACGTTGGCTGTGACTCTTATGTATATGGAAAGTTCCTTTGCTGTGAGGATTGGCTTCTCGACATGTTGCACGGTTTTCCATGAAGACTTTGCCAGTTTCCTAGCTGAGAATTTTTGATTTCTAGTTTGAATAACTGTGTGCCTATCTCTCCATTGTAAATGACTGAAACTGTGGTCCAACTGACAACGTATCACTGGAGAAGACCGCTGGACATCGCAGAGTGGCCCCCACTTAAGAACCCCATTTATGAGCCGAAATGGAGTGTTTTGGATCTGATGAATGGTCAGTAAAGTTGATGTGCAGGTTCAGATTGTAGGCCTGGAGAGAAATGACACTGACACATGCAGGTGGGAGTCAACGCATATCTCCGGTTTATTGCGGAACATAGAAGGAAAAAAGAAAGAGAGGAGGCAGCGCCTCGTGTGTGGAACATTACAGCACAGTATATAGGCACAAAAAAGCTACTGATTATGCTTACCAGAAGGGGTTGTGAAAGGTCACAACGCCTCCGAAATGCTTGTCTGGATTTATCCGTCCAGTTTACGGAGAAGAGAAGACTGCGTCTGCTGCCCCTGGTCTGTATCCCTTGCCGCGGTTGCGGTTGTCAGGATAAGTTGTATGCAGAGAAGAAAAAGACATACGTCACACTGCCGCCCTCCCCCCCCCCCCTATCTTCCTGTTACATTTCCTGTCCACATATATACGGTCTGCTGTTCCGCAATAAACGCAGAGAAGTGAAGAAAAAGTCGGACCATTCTCGGTGGCGCTGGTGCAGTAAGGACTCGGTGCTCAGAAGGTACCAATAAAGGTAATCTTTTTATTAATAATAAAGTAAGTCTACGCGTTTCGGGGGCAAAACATCCCCCTTCCTCAGGACAATAAAACTTATTACACGCGTAGACTTACTTTATTATTAATAAAAAGATTACCTTTATTGGTACCTTCTGAGCACCGAGTCCTTACTGCACCAGCGCCACCGAGAATGGTCCGACTTTTTCTTCACTTCTCTGCGTTTATTGCGGAACAGCAGACCGTATATATGTGGAGGCACAGGTCCGGCGAGGCACAGGTAAGCCCTTACCTGTGCAGGGAGCCGGTGTGAAATCAAATGCAGTCACCGGGAGCAGGCAGTTCCAAGAACAGCCGCCGGGGCCTTCATCTGGCTGGTCTCGGAACTGCTTGCTCACGGTGACTGCATTTAATTTCAGACCGGCTCCCGGCACAGGCACAGGTAAGGGCTTACCTGTGCATCACCGGACAGGTGAGTCTACCTTACTAAAGATGGCAGCCCGCATGTGTTCGCTGGCGACCACTGCGAACTGACCATCACTGGCCACGACTCCACACAGGATACCAAGCCATACAATGTATAGTGGCTGTGCTTGGTATTGCAGCCCACGTCCTTTGCTTAAAGGGGTTGCCTGGGTTCAGAGGTGAACCCGGACATACCTCCATTTTCACCCCGGCAGCCCCCCTAACTTGAGCATCGGAGCAGTTCATGCTCCGATGCTCTTCTTTGCCCTGTGCTAAATCGTGCAGGAAAAAGGCATTTTTTGGAGATCCAGTGACGTACCGGGGCTCTTCATGGGGCTGCCAGGAAGCCCAGTGACGTCACCGACACTGATGGGCCGGGTGGGATTTAGCACTGCCCTAGCCACTAAAAGGGCTAGGGCAGCGCTAAAGCCCGCCCATCAGAGCCGGTGACGTCGCCGAACACACTGTCGGGCAGAAGTTTCCGCCCGGCAGTGTGTTATTGAAAACAAAAGAGACCTTGCCCTTGAGATGCTCCGATGCTAGCCTCAGGGGGGCTGCCGGGGTGTGTCCGGGTTCAGAGCTGAACCCCTTTAAATGGGACTGAGCTGCATCTAGGCCACGTGACTGATAAACATATCACTGACCTAGGAAGCCGCCGCAGCTCTCAACAGAGCGCCACAGCCTCTTCAAACAGCTGATGGGTGGGGGTGCCAAGAGTTGGACCCCCATGGATCAGATAGTGATGTCTTATCATTTATTGACATTAGTGGTGAACCCTCAAAGTTGGCAATCTCTGTAACGTACAAAGCAACCTGCTCTCCTCTGATGAACATGAGCTTAGGATTGGTGGGGGTCCCCGTAGCCATACCCCCATGGATCAATGTTTTGTTACCTTTTGATGATAACATATTATGTTCGGAAAACACCTCAAAAAGTATATTTCATGCCTATGGCTCTGCATTCACTTATTGTACTCTGTCGGGAACCATCATGGATGAGCACGGCTTCAGTACTGGCTCACATCTAGGTCTGCTGCGTACTTTGTATAAAAGAATGATAGAGAAGATGTATTCTAGGTGTAGTGTTTCACTCAGCACTTCTTATCTGTCGTCATATATCTAATCAGATGAAAAGTAATACACGGTGCACCTCAGGGTGTTCTTCTGAGGACACTGCCTGACAGGAAGCAGACTGAAGTTGTGCAATGTAGGATGACCCTCGTTGACACCCCTGGTGCAGTTTTGGGTTGGGTCCTCTTGTGTTATATCATGGGGCAAATATAAAACTTTTCATGGTTAAACCACTCAGTGTTTCAGATGACTAAGGGTAGGTTCACACTTGCGTCAAACAGATCCACCGGGCTGGTCCAGTGGAGAACATCTTACAAGAGTTCACTGGATCCTGCCTAGCAGTAACAGCCTTCCAGATCTAACACAAGTGTGCACCTACCTTCCAGAGTCTTCCGAGACTTTACTACTGATGATTTATCCTCTGGATAGGTCATCGGTATCTGATCGGTGGGGGTCCGACACCCACAAACCCTGCCGATCAGCTGTTTGAGAAGGCACCGGCGCTTGTAGTAGCGCCGCAGCTTAGGCCAAGCTGTTAGAAGGCCACAGCGGTACTGGGACTGAGTGGCAGGAATCTGGGGACGAGCCTTGGATTTCCGTCATAGATTTGCAGTTTCACTTGCCATGGATCCGCTTGTGGATTCAGCGCCACTCAATGGGGCTAATCGGCGAGTGGCCATCTGTCACAGACACATCAATTCATTATATTTTTTCTGCAACATGAATTTCAGATCCATTGCAGCAAAATCCCTCAGCGTGTGAACAACCACGTGGGTTTCCCAGTGAACTCAATGGGGCATGGCCTGTGGGCGTATTTCACGTTGATCCACGTGAAAACTCTGCTGCACGGTCGTAGCCAATCACAGCAAAACTGTTAATTACTATACAATAGGCAAAAAGAACGTTTTCTCCTTATGGGTTGTTCAACTTTTCTCAACCATTTCATCCCCTTCCACTTCCAGCCCCGCCACTCCGATCCTCCCTGCCGAGCTCTGCTTGTATGGTTGCAGCGATGACGTGTCCATATACTCAACTGACAGCCAATCGATGGCCTCAGTGATCTCGTGGCACATACTGTTGAAGCCAGTGTTTGGTGTATACACCTGCAACCAGGATGATGATGATATGGCTGCAGCAGCAAGGAGTATTGGAGCGGCGGCAGGGGGTGAGTGTACATTCTTTTATTAAAGGGGTTTTCTGAGACTTTTATACCGGATAGGTCATCAGTTTTAAGACCGGTGGGGGTCTGACACCCGAGACCCCCGCCGATCAGCTGTTTGAGAAGGCACCGGCGCTTGCAGTAGTGCCACAGTCTTCTCTCTGCTCACTAAGCACAGCGCCGTACGTTGTATAGTGACTGTCCTTGGTATCACAGATCAGTCCCTTTCACTTCAATGGGGCTGAGCTGTACCCAGGCCACGTAATCGATGAACGTGTCGTCACTGGCCTAGGCAAAGCTGAGAGAAGGCCACGGCACTACTGATCTGCAGGGGTCCTGGGTGTCGGACCCCGATCAATCAGATACTGATGACCTATCCACAGGATAAGTCTCAGAAACCCCTTTAATTTAAGACAATTGCTGGCTTTTATATTTTTTAATTTTTGAATGTTTTCCCAAATATTTCTGTGCTAAATCTTTATTTCAGGGAAAGCTTGTCTTGTAAATCACGTTAAATGCTCAGTTGTTTTTGGCTGTAAAGATATGGAGATTTATTTTCTGTCTTGGTGAAGATAAATCAGGTGTGGATGGCCGTCTGCTGCCCTTTGGATGGGCTCAGGCAGCGCTCTCCACAAGGTTAGCTGGGGGTTGGTTTGTTGTGAAAAATAAATGAGGTGCTGTTAAATTATAGACGGGTCATAAATTGAAGCCTGTTATGGAAATGGCACCAAAAAGGATTTATTTCATGCTTGCTTCAGCTAGCGGACACATCTCGACAGCCTGATGGTCGTTTAACGCCACGGCTTGAACATTGCACAATATCACATAGTTAGTGTCTATTGACCTGGTATGATCACAGGTGACTTTCTTTCCCGTTGTCACATAGGAGATCTGTTGTAGACCGTGCTTCGTTGACGTGCTCACATTTTGTAGGTTTCAATGCATGATGTCCACCTTTGCAAACATTTCTTTTCTCCGTTCCATTTAGAATAAAAACGAAGCAACTTTGCAATTGGTTTTGATTAAGAAAAAAAAAAATTGTTTTGTGTCTGCAGCTCCTGTGCAGACCGATGTGTCTCCAGGGCTACAAACCAAGCCTGCATAGTCCGATCTTGTGGTCCTGCTCCCTTCCATCTGCTTCTTGCTAACAATGGACCAGAATGCAGGCGAGCTGCTGATATCCAATCCATGGCTCCTTCATTTGGTTACACCTTCAAATATCACATACAATGAGCTACCGCAGGGATGGCCAACCTGTGGCTCTCCAGCTGTTGTAAAACTACATTTCCCACCACGCCCTGCTGTAGGCTGATAGCTGTAAGAAGTCTGGGCATGCTGGGAGTTGTAGTTTTGCATCAGCTGTAGAGCCGCAGGTTGGCCAGCCATGAGCCACTGTATGGGCAGAAGTCCCACTTTCATCCTGGTAACAAGCGATTCTTCACGCCCTCTTTGGATTTGAATTGTGACGGCGGAAACCAGTTTCTCTTCTCAAAATGTCTAACTTGTATGTAAATGGCACCCATAGAAGTCTGTGGGACCATACTGAACCTCTCTAGGCCACCAATTTTATACAGAGACATAGAGATGGCAGTTCTTCTGATTCATATGGGTCAGGCCTTTGAGCTGACAGTCTCTGTCCCCCTGAACATAAGAAACCCCCACTCACCTTTCTGAGTTCCCACCGCTGCTCCCATCCAGGCCCGGAGGAACCAGGAAGCAGCTTGGTTCCATGACCGCTGAGACCAATCACAGGCCTCAGTGGTCACAGCAGCGTCAACACTGCGTCAGAGCAGTGATGTACAGTTCAAACCTCTGTGATTGGCTGCAGCGGTCACAGCACCAAGCGACGTTCTGGTCCTGTGGGGACCAGAATCGGCCAGGAATGGAGCAACGGCAGGTAATTGAGGGTTTTATTTGTTCAGGGGGACAGAGCAGCGACCCAGGGGTTGTTGTCATCTCCGAGGCAGGACAACCCCTTTAATGAACAATATTTCTACTCCTTTTTGGAATCGTGCTATCTTCTTCATCATAAAGCCGATATCTGTCTTTACATCTCTTCCACTTCTTACTCTCTGCGCTCTTCAGGAAGCAGTGTATATAAGTAATGGGCCTTTTTACAACAGAAATTACTTAAAAGGCAATTTCCTACCATTTGTGGTCCATGATGTGAATACCGGAAATGGCCATTAGACCCAGCCTGTGGACAATGACGGCTGAGCTGCTCCTCACTGCTGACCTCTCTACTCTACAGGTTTATTTCGTGAAGCTCTCCCCCTCACCCCCATTTCTTTAATACGCTCATGAATTAACACTTTCAGGACCAGGCCTGTTTTTGTATTTTCCCCTCCATAGCTTAGCTTTTTTCCATTGACCCAGCCATAGTAGGGCTTGTATTTTGTGGGACACGTTGCACTTTTTAATGTCACAGTTTACAGTTCCGCATAATGTATTGTGAAACTGTAACCAAAGATATTTGTGGGGTAAAATGAAAAAAAAAAAGAGGGGGTTCTTCTGCCTTTGTTTTTTGGGTTCTGTTTTTATGGCGTTGACTGTGTGGTACATGACATGCAATTGTATGTGAGCGAAGGATCGTATTGTGGATGATGATGATTGCGTCATGTTAATGGAGCGAAATGGATACTGATCGACTTGATATATCATCAGTCGCCACCGTAGACATTGTAAATGGGCCCAGATTTCACAATGTAAATCACATTGATCAGTGAACATGTCCCATCCGAGCCGTGTGACAGCAGCTGATTCCCTCCTCCCCACCGAAATAAACATGCACACTCGGCCTGGCTGAGCATACATGTTTATGAGGAAATTACTGCTGCGATTACAGGTGTTTGACCAGGTTATTTTGTGTAAATTGTTCAGCTGCCTGTGATGTATATCTGTCTGTCTCTCTAAAAAGACGTTTAGTGACAACTACTAATGACAGCCATTGTTTCCTGCCATTGTCTGCCTTTCCGGATCAGAACAGAGCTGGCCATTACATCATGAACCAGGAAGCTCAGTCCAGCGCTGTAGGTCCCACCTAGATTAAAGGGGTTATCTCGCTTCAGCAAGGGGCAACCTAATGCACTTACTAATGTATTATATGGACAATTACAATACATTAGTAAGTGCCTTGTATTAACTTTCTCTACATGATAAATGTCATTTGCCGAAGTAAGAGAACCCCTTTAACAAGTGTTTGAAACTGGGCCTGACTGGAACCGAAACGGAGTTCGGTAAAAGGTTTTTAACAGTAGAAATAAATTTCTGAAGTTATAACCCGAAGTTGCGAAGTAATAACTTCGGCTCATAAGAGCCAATACATTCTAATACTGTACGGAGCGCTCACCCCGTACAGTATTCTAATGAAGGTTTATGCGAATCGACTTCGGATGTTTCATCCGAAGTCGATTCGCTCATCCCTATTGATGACCTATCCTGAGGATAGGTCATCAATAGAAAAAGCCCGGACAACCCCTTTTAAAGAATCTCCAAACTCAAATCTAAATAAAACGTGCGTTCCCATTACTGAACCCCCTTTAAGGGCTGTCTTATTATGTACCAGTAATATCAGAGACTGAGGGTTTGTGGGAGCAGAACATCAGGTGCATGTGGGAGGAAAGCATTGGGCCACATTTCTCATTTCAATATGCCAACTGCACGTCTGTGAGTTTTTCAACAGCACTTGCGCAAACGCCGTTTCTCCGCCAGCCTCGCCGTGTTCTCGAAAAGGGGGCATGGTGAAGGTGGGGCCAGCAGCCTCGCCACATTTAGCATCTTCAGTGCCATTTTTCTGGCGAAGAAGAATGCGGAAATCTGCATCAGTCAGGGGCTGCCATAGATTTCAGTATAGGCGCACGGACTGCCGGATGCTGTGCCTAAACGAGGCGTACTCCTTGTCATATATCAGACGCACCATCCGACAGCGCCTGACTGGTTATCATAGTTCATCCTGTTAGTGCAGTTCTTTGCTTCCGGGTTTGTATTGCCATGGCCAGTATCAGGGCTTGTTCACACTTCAGTATGAGCAGCTTCACTACTGGTCTGGGCTTACAACAACTGATGGAAATAACTGAAGTGTCAGCTCTCATCTATTATTCTGTGTTGTAAGGGAGCATCGACCATCTCGCTGTTCCAGATCTGCAGGAGTTCATCATCGACCCTGGTGAGATAGTCTGCAGCCTGTGGGGTCAAATCATTGCTTTTGTTCAATATATTGATGCAGATGTCCTTAGGCACATCACATAATGTCTGACAGGCACAAAGCTAAGCAAATGAGCACAACCTTCCAGGATTCAATCTCTATCCCAGGGGTAGGCAACCTCCGGCACTCCAGCTGTTGTGAAACTACAACTCCCAGCATGCATACTTGCTCTTCTCTTCTCAGAACTCCCATATAAATGAATGGAGCATGCTGGGAATTGTAGTTTCACAACAGCTGGAGTGCTGAGGGTTGCTGATCTCTGCTTTATTCTATCTATCTATCTATCTATCTATATATCTATATATCTATCATCTATCATATATCTATCTATTTATCTATCAATCATCTATCTCATATCTATCTATCTATCTATCTATCTATCTATCTATCTATCTATCTATCTATCTATCTATCTAATCAGCTTTATTGGCAGGACTAAATACATTTTAGCATTGCCAAAGCAAGTGGGAAATAATTGGGTAGGGTTGGGGGATGGGGACATATACAGGGTGGGGGTATAGGATTCCATGGTATATCAGGCTCCTCTCAGTCTATGGCAGGCAGTAATATATTGTGCTGCTGTGGCCGCTGTGTTCTCTACTAACCCCAGCAGTATGGATAGTCTCTCTTCCTCCTCCATGGAGGTGAAGTCTATCTATCTATCTATCTATCTATCTATCTATCTATCTATCTATCTATCTATCTATCTATCTATCTATTATCTATCTATCTATCTATCTATCTATCTATCTATCTATCTATATCTATTTATTATCTATCTATCTATCTATCTATTTATTATCTATCTCATATCTATATCTATTATCTATCTATCTATCTATCTATCTATCTATCTATCTATCTATCTATCTATCTATCTATCTATCTATCTATCTCATATCTATATCTATCTATCTCATATCTATCTTATATCTATATCTATCTATCTATCTATCATATATCTATCTATCTATCATATATCTATCTATCTATCTATCTATCTCATATCTATCTATCTATCTATCTATCTATCATATATCTATCTATCTCATATCTATCTATCTATCTATCTCATATCTATCTATCTATCTATCTATCTATCATATATCTATCTATCTCATATCTATCTCTCTCATAACATGCGCCTAATTTATAATGAGGCGCTCGCTGGCGTAAATGGAAGTAAAAAGACCATTAAAAAATGACGGACTTAATAAATGACCCCAATAGGGTTTGGATATGGTCAGCACCATGTCCCTGTTTACTCGCGGAGATGTGCGGCCGGCCATTGATGATTTTTGTGCCCATCTAAAATGTGCAATCAGTGATCGCTGGTTATCTTTATACAGGGCCATGATCAGGAACGATAGTTTGATAACGCGATCCTTCTCCAACATAGGCCCGTGGGAATAGACCTTTAGGGCTCATTTTAACAGGTCCGCTATTTATTATGCTTTTTAAGAAACCGAAGAATCCATAAAAGCGTGGAAATTCAGTTGAGCCGTGTCCTAAGTATAATTACTGTACTCTATAATTACTCATCATCAGTTACGTTGCTGGTTGACATTTCTCACTGAGCCAGTGACCTTGGGGACCAAGGGACCCGGCCCCGTGACCGCAGGCGCAGCTACACCCTTGCACAGTATTGCTTCTACCATGACTAATGTCTTCGTTATCAGTTGTCGATGTTCCTCTATGTTATCTAAAGCCAGAGACATGTCATAATCCAGGCGGCTGCTCCTCCGCTATGGAAACCCCCAGAGCTGTATGGTTGGACTGGTTAGTGGTGGCCTGAGATGAGACCTGACACTGCTGTACGTGTGCTCCGTATCAGAGGTCACGCTGTACACGGATCTTCCTTCCTGCTGAGTTTTTCTTGTCCTGTAAATCATTGGCAATGCTAGATGATGTGCGGGTCTCCATGTAGTGTGCTCATTTAGACCTCATGCAGACGACATTACCTGTTCGCATTTTAATTGCGGACCCATTGTTTTTAGTGGATCCATATTTTTAGGACATAGGGGTTCATTTACTATGCTGAAATACGCCTAAATCAGGCTTATTTCGGGCTCAGATGGCGCAACGGCTAATATTGGTCTAATATTGTGGGCATGGTGTGTGTGGGGGCACTCCGGCAGTCCTGTCTCATTCACCATTTTCTACCCTCTTTTAGACGTAGAAAATGGTCTAAATGTAAGACCGCTCAGAAGCCGTCTTACATTTAGAAGTGGCGCTGGATGCGCCAAAGTTATGGAGAGGCCGGCCAGTTTAGTGCATCTAAAATGCCAGTCTTAATAAATGTCATAGTCTACCTTTTTGTGGATTGGGGATCAGTAAAAGCACTTTCTGCAGCTCCATGATATATTGTATTACAGAATGCTGTCACTTGCCTAATACACTACCATTGCCGTTGCGTTCTCTGCATACGTCCATCGTGACATTACTCCATTTTCACGCTGTAATTGATGTCTGTATTCTGTTTGTAGAGAAAATGATTGCAATGAGTTACCTATGATGGAATTTCTTAAAGGAGTTGTCCAGCTTTTGGGACATTTTCTGCCTGTCATCGCAGCATGTTGGACCTATTAAAAAAAAAAAATATGTCATACTCGCCTACTCTCCACTGCTCCCTTCTGGCTCCATTCAGAGGTCTTCCAATCCTGGCCTCTAAACTACTGAACAGATGGAGGGACATACACCATTGCAGTCAGTGACTTACCTTACACGTCCCCAAGCGGCACGTGACGCAGCACTGATGTACTGCTTGGGGACATGTCACTGCTGAGGCCAGTAATTGTCTGCACCAAAAGAGGTATAATGCAGTGTTTGCTCAGCATGGATGTGGAACCTGCATTTCCTGAATTTAATGGAGGCCAGTATGGCATCAGAGGAGGTAGTACTTAGTGTAGGTTCCTGTCCTAAAGAGATCTCCTTGTCGTTGGCGGACAGGCACAAATGATTTGTACAAAATGTATTTGCCAAGAATCTCACTTTTATAACGTAACATTAGCATTTTCACATTTTCTATACTGATTATGGTACGATTGTATTTTCTTGATTTTTGGGGTTTGCAGAGTGCTGTTGCATTGTGTTTGTTTTTGCCAGCGGCGCACACGACCCCGTCTGTACTATAGTTTACAGGCTAGGGCCGAGAGACCACTGAACAGAGCCAAGGGGCCGGAATGGAGTGGTGGGGAGCAGCAATGTGCTGTAGGAGACAGGCAGAAAGCTATACAACCCCTTTAATATACTAGTTATAGGTTTACATTTTACTCTTTAGACATCGTTTTCATACACACAAAAGGGTTGACTTATCTTGTGCTTGTCCTGAGCCATTGACTGTACTATAGCCAAGAACTGCATTCTGAATTCTGGAAGCAGCCGACAGACGTGTTGAAGGATGCACATCTTTCAGCTTAGCGGGGTCATTTGGGACAGTTATTTTTTAATTTTTTGCAATATTTTTACAAAGTTATTTAAAGGGACTGGCGCATATGTATCACCAATACATAGGATAAGTGATAAATGCATGATTGCTGGGACGACCGCTACTCAAGAGTCCTCAGTTCCCGGTGTGAGTGGTGCGGTAGTGCACATCCAGGACCATTCTGTGGGACTGTTGAGGACAGCACTCTGCTATCTCCAGCAGTCCCATAGAAATGAATCGAGTGGTGTTCACACATGTGTACTACTGCTACATTCACACAGAGGACTCTAGGTCTCCCCTTCTTGTAATCAGTGGGGGTCCCAGCAGTTGGATCTTCAGCAGTCATACATTTATCACCTACCTATCTTGTAGAATATTTTACTACTTGGGCCCATCTTGGTCATTAAGCATTATCCTGTTTTTTTTTTTTTTTATTGCCCCTTTATGCTTGTTTTAGAGGCATTAGGGTAGTGGTCCTCCATGTTGTCTCCTTTTAGCTACTAGTTCCTTTTGAGAAAGCATGGATGTCAACTAAATTTCCCATTTCTTACAGTTAACTCTGAAAGCAGAGCATTGTCTTCTCCTTCGTAAAAAGAGAATGCGTCACCGAAATTTGTATCTGCCAATTAGAAGCAGAGAGCTAATCTGATTTTATTTTCTGATTACAGATTTTTTTTACTCTATGTCCTGAACATAATTATGGGGGCGGCCATCTTGGCCGAGCTGTTTTGAACAGCATTTTAGGGAGCATTTAAACAGTGATGGCCAGTTCGCAGTGTTCGCCAGCGAACACATGCAGGCTGCCATCTTGACTCATAAGTCCGGCGATGCGCAGGTAAGCCCTTACCTGTGCCTGTGCCACGAGCCGGTCTGAAACAAATGCGGTCACCGGGAGCAGGCAGTTCCGAGAGCAGCCCGATGAAGGCCCCCAGCGGCTGTTCTCGGAGCTGCCTGCTCCCGGTAACCGCATTTGATTTCAGACCGGCTCGTGGCACAGGTAAAGGCTTACCTGTGCTTCGCCGGACTTGTGAGTCAAGATGGCAGCCCGCATGTGTTTGCTGGCGAACTGGCCATCACTGCATTTAAAGAATTGCTTTACAGCAGCCACATGGTCCATAAGCACAATGGTCTGGGAGAGTTTTCTAGGCATGCTCTGTGACCTGTGCAGAGGTCAGGAGCGAGTAGATAAGCTCTGAAAATTATCTATTGTGAATGGTGGATCCTGTGTTACCTGTAATTCTAATCCTGTGTGAGATGATAAGTTAGATAACTGAAGTGAAGTGATCTGTACCAAGAAGTGGCACTTATTATTAGACTGTATGTTCAGTGTGAAAACTGCAGGATTTTATGGTTTTTGTTTAAATATAGGTTAGGGTCGCAGGTATCGATTATTTCAGTAATCAAGTATTCTATCGATTAATCGGATTAATCAATAATCGTACACTAATAAGAAAAGACTAATTAAAAGAACGTTTTCCTTTATAAAAACTCATCAGACCCCCCCGCCATCATCAGACCCCTGTACCATTAAACCCCCCCGCCATCATCAGACCCCTTTACCATCAGCCCCAGCGCTATCAGCCCCCTCCATGCCATCAATTCCCCCAGTGCCATCAGGTTCCCCCATGCCATCAGTTCTCTGGGCCATTAGCTCCCCCCGTGCCATTAGTCCTCTGTGCCATCAGCTCCCCCCGTGCCATCAGTCCTCTGTGCCATCAGCTCCCCCCAGTGCCATCAGTCCTCTGTGCCATCAGCTCCCCCCCGTGCCATCAGTCCTCTGTGCCATCAGCTCCCCCCAGTGCCATCAGTCCTCTGTGCCATCAGCTCCCCCCAGTGCCATCAGTCCTCTGTGCCATCAGCTCCCCCCAGTGCCATCAGTCCTCTGTGCCATATCAAAGATTTTTTTTGTGTCAAGTTACTTGATTTACTCGAGTAATCGTTGCAGCCCTAATATAGGTATTGATACAGAAAATTATAATAACCACCATAAATTTGAAAAAAATATATGTTTAACATAAAATAGGTCATTTTCTGAAGGCACCCTTTGTATATGTTGATTGATGCTCAGTCACCAGGGAAGAATGGATGTTTTATTGTAAAGATATTTTCACCAGCTCCGGATTTTCGGGTGAGCACAATTAAAACTATTTAGTGGCAGAGGTAACTACAACAAATGGGCGATTGACTCTTCCATTGGGGCACACCCTTTGGAATGGAGAGAATTTGTCGCAGTGCCATATTTATGCATACATTGCTGTCGGTGAATGGGGTTGGCATGCCTGGAATTTCTCCTTATGCTTACAAGTTATTAGCATTTGTAAGTCTCTTCTGTGGCCTGCGAGCCTCGAGTACACACGCTGCTGTGATAATGATGCAGCAGGGCGTTTTGATGAGTGGTAAGTACCAATCAGTCCGCTAATGCACCAATCTTCTATTAACTTCCCAGGATGTTCCCATGCTGCCCCAGTCTAATCGCCACCATGGCCTCTTAATGAATGACCACCCCAGGACTCTTTAATGGGCTAAATTGAAGAAAATCAAAAAGCTTTTTATGCCATGCTTGTCTGCACAGCTCAGAGTTATTTAAGAAATGGTTTCATCTCACAGTGCCAAATGCTGTTTATAGCTGGCTACCGGCCGGCGTCATTATTGACAAGGTGGCCTTTATGACACCAGCTTTTTCTGAGGGCTATTTATTGCTGTGGGTTGTTGCTTTACATATTCTTATTATATGCAGCGTATTATTAGTTACCAGAATAGTTTCCATTGGACTTAAAGTGCCTTAATAGTTCACTCCGGGCCTAGAAGAACTCTCTCTCTCTCTCTCTATATATATATATATATATATATATATAATTATACACACAGTACAGACCAAAAGTTTGGACACACCTTCTCATTCAAAGAGTTTTCTTTATTTTTATGACTATGAAAATTGTAGATTCACACTGAAGGCATCAAAACTATGAATTAACACATGTGGAATTATATACATAACAAACAAGTGTGAAACAACTGAAAATATTTCATATTCTAGGTTCTTCAAAGTAGCCACCTTTTGCTTTGATTACTGCTTTGCACACTCTTGGCATTCTCTTGATGAGCTTCAAGAGGTAGTCCCCTGAAGAACCTAGAATATGACATATTTTCAGTTGTTTCACACTTTTTTGTTATGTATATAATTCCACATGTGTTAATTCATAGTTTTGATGCCTTCATAGTCATGAAAATAAAGAAAACTCTTTGAATGAGAAGGTGTGTCCAAACTTTTGGTCTGTACTGTATATACACTGCTCAAAAAAATAAAGGGAACACTTAAACAACACAATGTAACTCCAAGTCAATCACACTTCTGTGAAATCAAACTGTCCACTTAGGAAGCAACACTGAGTGACAATCAATTTCACATGCTGTTGTGCAAATGGGATAGACAACAGGTGGAAATTATAGGCAATTAGCAAGACACCCCCAATAAAGGAGTGGTTCTGCAGGTGGTGACCACAGACCACTTCTCAGTTCCTATGCTTGCTGGCTGATGTTTTGGTCACTTTTGAATGCTGGCGGTGCTTTCACTCTAGTGGTAGCATGAGACTGAGTCTACAACCCACACAAGTGGCTCAGGTAGTGCAGCTTATCCAGGATGGCACATCAATGCGAGCTGTAGCAAGAAGGTTTGCTGTGTCTGTCAGCGTAGTGTCCAGAGCATGGAAGCGCTACCAGGAGACAGGTCAGTACATCAGGAGACGTGGAGGAGGCCGTAGGAGGGCAACAACCCAGCAGCAGGACCGCTACCTCCGCCTTTGTGCAAGGAGGAACAGGAGGAGCACTGCCAGAGCCCTGCAAAATGACCTCCAGCAGGCCACAAATGTGCATGTGTCTGCTCAAACGGTCAGAAACAGACTCCATGAGGGTGATATGAGGGCCCGACGTCCACAGGTGGGGGTTGTGCTTACAGCCCAACACCGTGCAGGACGTTTGCCATTTGCCAGAGAACACCAAGATTGGCAAATTCGCCACTGGCGCCCTGTGCTCTTCACAGATGAAAGCAGGTTCACACTGAGCACATGTGACAGACGTGACAGAGTCTGGAGACGCCGTGGAGAACGTTTTGCTGCCTGCAACATCCTCCAGCATGACCGGTTTGGCATTGGGTCAGTAATGGTGTGGGGTGGCATTTCTTTGGAGGGCCGCCCTCCATGTGCTCGCCAGAGGTAGCCTGACTGCCATTAGGTACCGAGATGAGATCCTCAGACCCCTTGTGAGACCATATGCTGGTGCGGTTGGCCCTGGGTTACTCCTAATGCAAGACAATGCTAGACCTCATGTGGCTGGAGTGTGTCAGCAGTTCCTGCAAGACGAAGGCATTGATGCTATGGACTGGCCCGCCCGTTCCCCAAACATGAATCCAATTGAGCACATCTGGGACATCATGTCTCGCTCTATCCACCAACGTCACGTTGCACCACAGACTGTCCAGGAGTTGGCAGATGCTTTAGTCCAGGTCTGGGAGGAGATCCCTCAGGAGACCGTCCGCCACCTCATCAGGAGCATGCACAGGCGTTGTAGGGAGGTCATACAGGCACGTGGAGGCCACACACACTACTGAGCCTCATTTTGACTTGGTTTAAGGACATTACATCAAAGTTGGATCAGCCTGTAGTGTGTTTTTCCACTTTAATTTTGAGTGTGACTCCAAATCCAGACCTCCATGGGTTGAAAAATTTGATTTCCATTTTTAAATTTTTGTGTGATTCTGTTGTCAGCACATTCAACTATGTAAAGAACAAAGTATTTCAGAAGAATATTTAATTAACTCAGATCTAGGATGTGTTATTTTTGTGTTCCCTTTATTTTTTTGAGCAGTGTATATACACTCACCTAAAGAATTATTAGGAACACCATACTAATACGGTGTTGGACCCCCTTTTGCCTTCAGAACTGCCTTAATTCTATGTGGCATTGATTCAACAAGGTGCTGATAGCATTCTTTAGAAATGCTGGCCCATATTGATAGGATAGCATCTTGCAGTTGATGGAGATTTTAGGGATGCACATCCAGGGCACAAAGCTCCCGTTCCACCACATCCCAAAGATGCTCTATTGGGTTGAGATCTGGTGACTGTGGGGGCCTTTTTAGTACAGTGAACTCATTGTCATGTTCAAGAAACCAATTTGAAATGATTCGAGCTTTGTGACATGGTGCATTATCCTGCTGGAAGTAGCCATCTGAGGATGGATACATGTTCTCATTCTGTTTACACCAAATTCGGACTCTACCATTTGAATGTCTCAACAGAAATTGAGACTCATCAGACCAGGTAACATTTTTCCAGTCTTCAACAGTCCAATTTTGGTGAGCTCGTGCAAATTGTAGCCTCTTTTTCCTATTTGTAGTGGAGATGAGTGGTACCCGGTGGGGTCTTCTGCTGTTGTAGCCCATCCGCCTCAAGGTTGTGCATGTTGTGGCTTCACAAATGCTTTGCTGCATACCTCGGTTGTAACGAGTGGTTATTTCAGTCAACGTTGCTCTTCTATCAGCTTGAATCAGTCGGCCCATTCTCCTCTGACCTCTAGCATCCACAAGGCATTTTTGCCCACAGGACTGCCGCATACTGGATGTTTTTCCCTTTTCACACCATTCTTTGTAAACCCTAGAAATGGTTGTGCGTGAAAATCCCAGTAACTGAGCAGATTGTGAAATACTCAGACCGGCCCGTCTGGCACCAACAACCATGCCACGCTCATAATTGCTTAAATCACCTTTCTTTCCCATTCTGACATTCAGTTTGGAGTTCAGGAGATTGTCTTGACCAGGACCACCCCCCTAAATGCATCAAAGCAACTGCCATGTGATTGGTTGACTAGATAATTGCATTAATGAGAAATAGAACAGGTGTTCCTAATAATTTTTTAGGTGAGTGTGTGTATGTATATATATATATATATATATACTTAACAAAATGACGAGGCAGCACTTCCAGCTTTAAGGTGACAGGGTGAAGACCCCAATAGACTTTAATCCGGCAACGTTTCGGCCTGCTCAATGAGGCCTTTATCAAGCTACATAACAGTGTATACAACCAGGTATATATACCCACAATCCAATACAAAATAATTACAATCAGTGATTACACATGTCATCAATCAAGTCACATGATCTCCAACTCCATCATCACGTGACTTTTGTGCATAGTAAACATTTGTAAAAAAGTCATACAAAGATATAAAAAATACAAAATAGTGATCATCCTTGCTTACAGTAGATATGTGCATTTCAATCAATATATGTACGTACATCCATTTTAAAAAAGAGTTTATGTCCCCTGCATACATAACCCCAAGATGTACATAAAGTGCATAAGTGCTCCGTGCATAAAGAGTTAAAATCTTTTATTTGTGATGCAGCTGCATCATATCTAAACTTAAAATCAACCTGTTGGAGCTCACCATTCATGGACCCATAGAACAGACCGGCGTTGGCGTCCCTCAGTCTGCAGCGCGCATGCTCCGGGTCAGACGTCACTGGTCCCGCCCCCTACGTCGCCGCGCTCCTACGTGCCAACTCCATGGACCGCAGCGTCATCCAATGGAGCGCATCGCAGGACCAACAGCAACGAGGGGAGGAGGGCCAGGTCATGTGACACAGAAATACGTCACGCTACATCAAAGGGCGTGTTCACGCTCCGGGTCAGACGTCACTGGTCCCGCCCCCCACACTGCCGCGCCCCTATGTGCCTACTCCATGGACCACAACGTCATCCAATGGAGCGCATCACAGGGACAACAGCATAGGAGGGAGAAGGGCCAGGTCATGTGACACGGCGTAAACACCTCGCCGCACCAGAAGGCGTGTTCAGTGTTCAAGGAGATCTGAAAAATCTCAAAGCGGACAATCGCGGAGATGCCTGTAGTGACAGTGCGCAACCTTGCATGCTACAACAAATCTACAACCTCAGCGTATAAAGGGCGGACGGGGTGGAAAAAATGAAATCGACCCCCAACCAGAGGCGATCCCATCTCTTCCACCGGGTCCCCAACTCTCAAAATCATTATATGTGCAATTACAATGGGACAAACCCTTCCCATCTATCTGCACCGCGAACTCTGACATCAGTATATAACCACTCGCTATCCGGCTTGTGGCAAGTGAATATTGTATAACAACTCATGTAGTTCGCTAGTTGTAAAATAATTTATAGAGGTCAATAGACACATTGCGCATCAAGTCGCCCACTTGGACACACATCCGCCACCGTCCATCTGATCTCCTCTCTATGGTCACTTCATTCACCGGCGTGTTCAAGGGTCCATAGGCGGCTCCATGTAATGAAACAGATAAAGGGTCATTGGGCTCATCTACAGATTTATCTGAAATAGATGAAAAAATGTATCAACTTTTGTTCAAGAAAGAGTGTACACTGTTACATATCCCCCACATCAAAACAAAATGGAAGAGGACCCCCACGTCCGGCATGCTGACTGCACATCTACTATCCACATAGTTCCCATCTACATTCTGCATTGAGGCCATCAGGCTTCAATGTATGTAACCTGTGTATCCACATAATCTCACGTTGTTTAAGAAGCTTTTCCCTGTTACCTCCCCTTTTCAGTGGTGGGATATGATCTATTACCCTGAATTTGAGGTCCTTTTCCCTGTGTCCAGCTTCAATAAAGTGCTTGGGCACAGGAAGATCTTTCCTCTTTTGGCGAATGGAATATCTGTGATAGTTCATCCTGGTCTTAACATCACATATGGTCTCCCCTACATAAAGGAGATTGCAGGGGCAAGACAAGAGATAGACCACATATGAGCTATCACAGGTCAGAAAGTGCCGTATGTCAAACTGCGTATTTAACACTGGGTGTGTGAATCTCTCCCCTTTAAGCATATAGCTGCAGTTAACACAGCTCAAACACGGATAACATCCGTATTTTTTGCGACCTATGTACGTCTGGACTTTAGCCTTATCACCAACCACCTCAGCTCTGACTAACTTGTCCCTCAGGTTATCTGCTCTCCTATATGACATTAGAGGGGGTACCGTGAATTCTTTCACTTTACCAAAGTTGCTGCTTAGTATGGGCCAGTGTTTTTTAACGGCACCTGCTATTTTGTAACTGCCTTCAGTGTATGTCGAAATGAATGGCACCCTCGCCTGCTTGCTTACTTCCTTCGGACTCTCTGTTTTCAATTCATTCAATTGTCTATGAACCAGTCTTCTGGGGTACCCTCTATTGATGAACTTATCTGCCATCTCAGACAGTCTCTTAGTTCGTACCTGTGAGTCTTTTACTAAACGTTGCACACGGAGGAACTGGCTCCGTGGCAATGTCTTAACCATAGACCGCGGATGACAACTCTCAAACCTCAATAGTTTGTTACAGTCCGTCGGCTTGGTAAACAAATCGGTTATGAGTACAGTATCATGTTAAGTATATATCTTGGAGGAGGGGCCGGCCTCTGTGAGGAATTGCACCCAGTGCACAACGTCTGACTGTGCTGCTGCAATATTTGGGATTTTATATATATATATATATATATCTCTATCTCTCAAGGGTTTAATCTGGTTCACAGATGTTGGTCTTGTCCTACTGTAAACCTTTAAAAGCAGAGCTTCATCTGACTTTGGATTCTCTTGAAGATCGATCCATTTCTTCACCGTACAGAACATAGTTGAAAGAGTTGGCACTACTATTACTGTGAACTAGAACATTTTATGAAGGGCTTCATTGTACAAAACCCTCAACATCCTCTTTCAAAGATTGTCACAGAGAAAAGGTTTAGGTGGAAATATGTCCTTCACATCTATGTCATGACCACCAGTGTCTGAATGGGGTTCATTGGTATGGCCAAACCCCTAAATCAATAAAGTCTAACAGGTTTTGAAAGAAAGAGAACTTAGTGGCAAGTGATTAGCTCCAAATGAGATTTTTCTCCTGGACCTCTGGATGTTACTATAGCTAAGAGAATGGGCCCTCCGGTGAATCCTCTGGTTTTCTGGTGGGCCAGTCGGACCCTGATGACCTGTGACATGAGAACATCACATCCTTAATTGCGTAAAGTGTTTTTTCCAGTAGAAGCTGCGAACTATACACTTGATGGGGGGTAACTGTGTGGGAATCCAACCACCTGGACACCACCGATCGTGACAAAGGAGGTCCAACAGTTGAATAGAGCGATAGTCGCACCACCTCTCTTTTCACCTGTGTAGGACTGCCAGACATAGCCCAGCACCATCTTCGGCAGTCCCATTGATTTTCAACGGAGCGTTGGTGGAGCGCTGACTGTGTGAGATACATTTTTTTTATAGTATAGACATTTCGGGATGCGGAGGTGCCAGTGATCATTATTTTGTATTTTTTAAAGGAGGAAAGGGAGCTAATTTGAATATAATTTTAATATATTTTTAAAACCTTTTTTTTCAGCTATTTTAAAGTCCCGTAGGGGACTTTAACAATCGATCATCTGATCACTTCTCCTGTAGATTGCAGTGGTAATTTATTGAATCGCTATGTTCCTATAAAGCTCTCTCACAGGCAGAACTGCTTTTCTGCCATTACCACTTCAAAAAACAAACTCTTAAATGGCTATAGAATAATAAAGTTATGACCAAAAAAAAAAAACAGCCGCCCGTTGTCTTATTTCGTACTCCTCATTGGCTGAAAATACTCCTAAAAAATACAGAGAGGAGTATTATTACTCTTCCAAAAAAAAATGCAATGTAACCTCTACTCACCAGTCCGCAGTCCTGTGGTGCACATTCCGCTGCCCCGTTCCTGGCTGCTTCCAGTCCTCACCGGACCACTGTAGCCAATCGCTGATCTTAGCCGTTACAATACATCTGCTTGAATGGTATGACCTATCGTTCAAGCAGATGTGACTGTTCAAGCCTGTTCTTGGCCACAGCAGTCATGGGACTATGGAGCTATATAAACAGGGTTAAAGTGGACCTATAACCTCTCCTGACATGTATGTGCACTTCCCTGTCAGACTTACCTGGGGGCCAGACACGCCTTTCGCTGGGTTAGGCATGGCTGCTGGGTCTGCTCTGCCTCGTTATGCAGCCAGCCTCTCCCTTTCCTGCACACGTAGGGCTGAGAAACTGTGGATATTTAAGGCACCTTCCCCAGTAGGAAGGTGCTTGAGAAATAAGATCCCTAGCTTGCTAGTTCCTTGCAAAGTGCTGGTGTACCGGTCTCTGCCTATTTCCTGACTTCGCCACCTGACCTATGCCTGATTTACCATACTGACACTGTGCTACCTGCCCTGTCCTTGGTTCTGTCCATGTATTTGCACAAACTCTGCCCACCCTGACCTTGGTCTGTTACTGATTACAAATTTCCCTGTCCTTTTGGTGCACCACACTGGTGTCTCTTGACCCTCATGAGTCAACAGCCAACCACACATAGGCTACTCCAAGCATCCGCTGAGGGGACATACATACGCAGGGTGGTGTCCATGCCTTTTGCAGCCCCATAGAAATGAATGGGTCCGCATCCTATCCGAAAAAAACAGCGGATTGGATTCAGACACAAAATATGTTCTTGTGCATGAGGCCTAAAGGTGATGCCCCTAGAGGTGTCACGGTGGGGAGAAACTCCCCACTGAACAACGTAAGGAAGCGGGAGTTGAAACTAGGCCAGGACACCGGGGAAAGGGAGTAGGGAACCTCCTAATGCATCCCTAAACGTCACCCTGACTCCTAACCGTATGAGCGGACCCAGATGGTAGGGGGTCTCAGACAGGAACCTCAGTCCCTAATAACCCTAAAGATCCCTGGAATAGAGTCAGGACCAGAGACGACCGGTTCCTCCAAAACACGGCTGAACCAGAAGTCTCCCACTGGCCTTGCTGCAGGGAAAGGGGAAAACAGTGAAAAGCAACTTGTTCGGCAGGTAAGAACCCAGAACAATTAGCACTTACCTGCCAGAGCAACACACCAGAAACTGCCTGGACCCCCATGCGAACAGGATACATGATGGCACCAGGCAGAGCTGCTCACTGACTTGTGGTTCCTCCTCCGGGGAACCCTGGAGCCCTCTCACCGAAGGCACAGGCAGACAGGGGAACGTCTAGCATCCAGGCAGGACCGTACACACCAACAACAGTCCAGACATGGAACAACAACTAGACAGACAACAGACCCTGGACATAACCCACACCAAACATATACAAGGAAAGGTAGGGTAGAAAACAAAGAAACATAGGGAAGACATTGATGTCAAACTAAGGGGCCCTCACACTGGCTCCAGCACCATCCAAGGCTGGGATACAACTGACCACTTGCTCACAGCAACAGGATAAGGCTAGATGCACATGACCGTATGTTTTTTGCGGTCCGTAAATTGCGGATCCGCCAAAAAAAATTGGATAACGTCCGTATGGCATCCGTTTTTTTGCGGATCCGTTGTAACAATGCCTATCCTTGTCCACAAAATGGATAAGAATAGGACATGTTCTATTTTTTGGGCGGACACTGAGTGCTGTCCGCATTTTTTGCAGCCCCATTGAAGTCATTGGGTCCGCACCAGAGTTGCAAAAAATGCGGCTCGGATGTGGAACCAAACCACATTCGTGTGCATGTAGCCTAAGTAGAGCCATGAGACCACACCCTAACCCCATAACCACCAGATTGGGGAGAGGCCAGGAAACAGGTGCAGTGCACAGAAATGCGAAAACAACACGTTGCCCCAGGCAACTGCATGCACGGCAGATGTGTCACAGCAAACTACACCGGAACCGAGAAACAGCCGTGACAAGAGGCTCCTGCACAGTGGCTCATACTTGAATGGCATGGTAGGTCGGACCTGCACAGATCAGATTTTGATGGTCTGTTCTAAAGATAGGTATCCCGTCCATCATTTACTGTCATAGAAGCAGATTATTTCTTACCACTCCTTCCTTAAGGAAATTATGGCTTGAAGTCATGATAAAGCCACTGTAAAAACTCTGCGGAAGGATCCTTGTAACTTTTATTATGCTTGTAACCTTTATTCCTTCCTCTCATTATATGATGTATTTTGCAGAAGTGTATTCACATACTCGGCCTCTTGATTGCTTGCATTATTTATGCATCCTCAATCAATAGTCCATACCGTAAATAACATTTATTCCTAATTCTGCCCCTCTGACTATGTATACTGTTTAATTTATTTAATTTTTTTTATATTGAAAATGGATAACGCTGTTAGGACTTGTATGATGATATTAAAGGCTCTCTGTCAGCAGTTTTATACCTATGACACCGGCTGACCTGTTACATGTGCACTTGGCCGCTGAAGGCATCTGTGTTGGTCCCATGTTCATATGTGCCCGCATTGCTGAGAAAAATGTAGTTTTAATATATGCAAATTAGCCTCTAGGAGCAATGGGGGCGTTGCCATTACACCTAGAGACTCTGCTCTCTCTGCAACTGCCGCGGTCTCTGCACTTTGACAGGGCCAGGTGTGATGACGTTTTCACGCCTAGTCCTGTGAATAAAAGTAGAGAGGGTGCGGCAGTTGCAGAGAGAGCTGAGCCTCTAGGTGTAATGGCAATGCCCCCATTGCTCCTAGAGGCTCATTTGCATATATTAACACCTAAATTTTTTCTTTTTTTTTCTTAGCAATGCGGGCACATATGAACATGGGACTAACACAGATGCCTTGAGCTGCCAAGCGCACATGTAACAGGTCAGCCAGTTTCACAAATCGGCTGACTGAATGCCCTTTAAAGGGATCCTCAGAATAGCCAATCTCTAGCTGATCGGTGGGGGTCTAACACCCCACACTGTTGCTGATCAGCTGGTCTGTGTAGCTCCGTCAATGGAAGTCAGCATCGTGGACATTGTAGTGGCGGGAGCTCGCTACTACTGCGCTGCTCTCCTTGACTTCATCAGCTAGTGATGGGCTATCCTGAGGATAGGCCATCACTTAAAAAAAACGGACCCCCCCTTTAAGAAGTGACTATAGACTGAAAGGTCAGTGTGTTTTAAGGTTAGAAGCTTTCAGTGCTGACTGAGCTCAGACACATTCTCTCTCAGTCGTCATGTTTGTCACATGCAACAAAACCACAGACCTCAATTATAGTTACTCCCATTGTTTCACTGTTGATTGAAGGACTCTGCAAGGAAAAGCAGACATATAGTTGTGTAGACGGCGCTGTCAGCAGCTTCATCGCATCTAGTTTCCTGTATTGTGTGGAATTTCTTTTTTTTTACCCAACTTATGTTCTTTTTGGGTTTTTTTAATCCCCCCCCCATCTTTTTATATGGATTTTATGAGGTTTCTCACCTACTTATGACAGTGGAGTGTTGTTTTATTAACGTGTACATAACGTTTTGAATAATTTTTTGTACACTGAAACTAATCTAATTCTAAATGTGTATTATACTTTATTTGATTATGTTACTGTCTTAGTGACTTAATGGGCACTTGGACTTTGGGTGCCTATAGCGCCTTGGAATCTGTAGAACCTGTACCAATTTGCTATGTCAGGCTTTGATAGAGTGGAGTGAGCACAGGCAGAAGCTCTGCATAGCACATTGCTGCTCTTGCCTGTACCTGCCCCCCCCATCACTAAAGAGGACCTGTCACCGCTCCTGACATGTCTGTTTCAATAGCTTCATGCATTCCCCATGTAATAACAATTCTGGAGCATCTGTTCTTATGTCTCTATGTTGTGCCATTCCTTTATTATTTGCACTAGAAGTTATGAGTGAATTACTAGCAGTCTGCAGTAAGGGTACAGAGGGGAGGTTACCAGTTGGGGGGGTGGACCTGCAGAGTCTGACAATGGCAGCACTGATTGGACAGTCAGTCTGTGCAGGTACAAACCCCCCCCAAACTGGTTACTTCCCCTCTGTACCCTTACTGCAGACTGCTAGCAATTCGGTCATAACTTTTAGTGCAAATAATAAAGGAATGGCGCAACATACAGACATAAGAATAGATGCTCCAGAATTGTAATTACATAGGGAATGTATGGAGCTATTGAAACAGACATGTCAGGAGCGGTGAAAGGTCCTCTTTAGATATCAGATGCGCTATGCCAGGCTTTGGTAGAGCGGAGCCGGCACAGGCAGGAGCAGTGATGTGTAGATCGCTCCCTGCGGCCTCACACTGGAATCTGTACCCTGCTGATATGATCCAGAGCGCTATAGCCACCTGGACTTGAAGTGTATATTAGGTCACAAAAACAAGTAAATAAAGTATATTACAAAAATGAATTATGGCCCATTTAGACAAAAATGTTCTGAATTGTGCTTGTTAGGTAAAAGCGTCATTCAGAAAGCACTGATAAGGAAATAGGAAGCGTCAGCTCACCCGTCTGCTGTCCATAAGTCCTCAGCCAAGATACCGCACTTGGATGAAACAGGTACTTCCAGCGTTAATGAATAAAAGTTGACAGCATACGTCAGAACTCCTGGGGGAAGTCATGTTATTTTAGACATCTATGCTCAGACTCGGGATCTTTTCTAAAACGTGTAAGCAAAACTTTTGTTCCATGAGTTATGATGCATGCTATTAACCTTTTTCATTAGGGTCCATTCACACGTCCGTATGTGTTTTGCGGATTTGCAAATTGCGAATCCGCAAAACACGGACACCGGCACGCATTTTGTGGACCGCACATCGCCGGCACTCTCATAGAAAATGCCTTTTCTTGTCCGCAGTTGCGGACAAGAATAGGACATGTTCTATTTTTTTGCGGCACGGAAGTGCGGATCCTCGGATGTGGACAGCACATTCCGGACCCATTGAAAATGAATGGGTCCGCATCTGTTCCGCAAAATTGTGGAACGGATGCGGACCCATTTTGCAGACGTGTAAATGGACCCTTATACTGGAATTGTCTATCCAAGTAGTTTGCTTGCCTTTATCCATTTCAGAGATTAGTGACACGTAAAAAGGACCCGTCTCCTCTCCTTCCATATCTGTTGTAGTAAAGGTCCAGAAGGACCTTTATTGGAGACTGCTGGCAATTCATTCCTAAACTTCTAATAGGCATACTAACAGATGAATGGTACATTATAGAATACTCTGAAAAGATGCTGCAGAGTCCTCTAACATTGAATGCTTTTCTTTACTACTGGTAAGTAATTCCAGGAGCCAAGTAACCAATATTTGTGGCCTATCAATGTCTATAACAGGACTTAGGCTGATTTCACACACGGCAGATTTTGTAGCAGAAAATTCAGCGACTGAAAATCAGTGCCATTCATCTGAACGGGGCAGGAAGCACCTGGATTTCTGCAAACCCATTAAAGTGAATGGAATTGATTTTAGTCGCGGAATTTTCGGCCACAAAATCTGCTGCGTGTGAAGGGGCCCTTCGATTTGTAGCCAACTGCCGGTGGTGTAATATTCAGTACTTTATCTCACTTTGGAGCTTATGTCTCCAGAAAAAAAAAATGAATCATTTTTTATGACCTAGTTTATCTGGAATTATTTTTTTATTTTTTTCGAAAGACCTCTTTGAGAAGACCACTGTCTAATCGAGACCAGATTTCCTGTGACAGATTTTAAAGGGAACCTGTCACCATGAAAATGCAGTATAATGTGCAGGCGGAGAGTGGAGCAGGTTGATATATAGTTTTATTAGAAAAGATTTAGTAAAACTTGGACTTCGTTTATATTCATTTATATTCCTGCTCATAGTCCTGGAGTCGGTCCTATCGGTGACTGACAGCCTTCCCTCTATGACTGTGTATACAGAGAGCTGTCAATCACTGATAGGACCGCCTCCTGGACTTCAAAGCCTAGAAAGACAGGAATATATAAAAAAAAAATTAAAATATAGTCACGTGGAAAAATAGAATAAAAAATACCAAAAAAATCTAGAGAAACATAAAAATGTGACTTAAATAGTAGGTTATTTTCTAATTGCACATTCCTGCCCTGGTAACATAGCAGGGAAAGATGCATCTATGAATGGTGAGTGGTGTATATTAGGGGAGATCCTCGCTGCTTCTCCCGGTAATGCCTCTTGCACACGAACGTTGTGTGTTATGCATTGGGGACCGCAATTTGTGGTCCCCGAAGCACGGGCAGCGACGGGGACGGATCGAGACCCATTCAACTTGAATGGGTCCATTATCTGTCCGCACAGCAAAAAAATAGAACATGTGCTTCCGTTCCGCATCCCGAGTAAATGGGTCCGCATCCATGATGCGGAGTGCACACGGGCTGCTGCCCGTGTATTGCGGACCCGCCGTATGAGGGCTACAATACGGCCACGGGCACACAACGTTCGTGTGCAAGAGGCCTAACTCTGCAGCTTGTCTACTAAAATGCCTCTGGGCGTCCAGTGGGAATACGCGGCTGTACTGGGACTATGTGACGTGTCACCGCTGACATGAGATGTGTACTTTCTGTTCCTTTGTACCCATAGTCGCTTCCTGTTGCTCAATGTTAGGTTCAGTGGTAGCACTTCAAGTATGACGAGATGATTGCACCAAAACCTTGCCTCTCAGTTCACAAATATAAAAAAGAAAAAAATACATATAAATGCACAAATCTATGCAATACGTAATATATAGTATAGTGCATAGTAAAGGCTGGTTCTCATGATTTCAGCACTTTTCACTCCATGTGTCTTATGTTGGCGAGGGCATTGTTTCAGCGTGCCATGCTACTTCTCATATTCTGCTCCGTCTGGGGTCACAGGATGACGGTTGGACTGAAGACGTTAAGAACTAGATGGTTTCATATTCTAGTCACATTGAAAATGTACATGGCATATTCACACATACTAACGATAGACCGTCTGTTTGCATTCATGGAAAATCCTTTTAAAGTTTTTTGTTTAGTTTTTTTTTAATCTTAAAGAGCATCTATAAGCAGATTTGCTGGCTGACCTGTTACGTGTGCGCTTGGCAGCTGAAGGCATCTGTGTTGGTCCCATGTTCATATGTGCCCGCATGGCTGAGAAAAATGATGTTTTACAACGGGGGCGTTGTCATTACTCCTAGAGGCTGCGCTCTCTCTGGAACTGCCGCGCCCTCTGTACTTTGATTAACAGGGCCAGCTGTGATGATATTTAAACTGCCTGGTTGTGTCTCACTCAAAGTGGAGAGGGGGCAGTGGTTGTAGAGAGAGCAGAGCCTCTAGGAGTAATAGTAACGCCCCCTTTGCTCCTAGAGGCTCATTTGCATATATTAAAACTTCATTTTCCTCAGCAGTGAGGACACATATGAACATGGGACCAACAGATGTCTTCAGCTGCCAAGCGCACATGTAACAGGTGAGCCAGTGTCATAGGTACAAATCTGCTGACAGATGCCCTTTAAAGGGGTATTCCAGGCTCCTAATATTGACTACCTATACTCATATCCACCTACACCTCACACCCCTATCAATAACCTGTTCTCTGCATCGTCCAGCACCACAACTAGCAATGTGAATGGAGCTGGAAGCACAGCTTTGTGCAAAGTGTAGTAGCCGTGCTGGGTAACTGCAGCTCAGGTCAGCTTTCACGCACTTCAGTGTGACCTGAGCAGTGTTCGCCAGCGAACACATGCAGGCTGCCATCTTGACTCACAAGTCCGGCGATGCACAGGTAAGCCCTTACCTGTGCCTGTGCTGGGAGGCGGTCTGAAACAAATGCGGTCACCGGGAGCAGGCAGTTCCGAGAACAGCCGCCGGGGGCCTTCATCGGGCTGTTCTCGGAACTGCCTGCTCCCGGTGACCGCATTTGTTTCAGACCGGCTCCCAGCACAGGTAAGGGCTTACCTGTGCATCGCCGGACTTGTGAGTCAAGATGGCAGCCTGCATGTGTTCGCTGGCCATCACTGCTCAGGTCACACTGAAGTGCGTGAAAGCTGACCTGAGCTGCAGTTACCCGGCATGGTCACTACACTGCTGTGCTTCCGGCTCCATTCATCGTGCTAGTTCTGCTTTTGTAGGCAGCAGCGTGTTTCATGGGGGAGCGCGGTGATGGATCCCCACCAATCAGATATTGGTGACCTATCCTAAGTAAAGATTATTAATACCAGGAGCCCTTTTAAATGTGTCCTTCAACTGGTTATAAAGAGGATTTTGCCCCAGTAAATGTTTCATATCGTTGTTTTGCAGTGTGTGAAAACATTTTCAAGAAAAAAAAAGAAAAAGTAGTGGTAATTTTTTGTAAAATATCCCCACTCAACAGATGGCATAAATTTACTGCCTGCTTATGCTAAATTGACGTCCGCATTAAGAAATATGCCAGAACAGCCTGTCGGAGTTCACCGTATGCAGCATAGCCAGATAATGCCATGAACCGCCGGATTCCCATTGACTATAATGGGATCTGCTGGGGATCAGGCCGATTTCCGGCTTTCAGCTGGACAGAATCTTGTGCGTGAAGGACCTTGCTCAGACGGAAAGTACCTGGATCCTCATCGGACCTCATTATAGTCAGTGGGGTGGTTCACGGCATTATTTGGCTATGCCGGATACGGTGCACTTCGGCGGGCTGATGTGGACGCACCCTCACCCATATCTTCGCTGCACAGATTTCGCACAGTTTTGCGTTTAACTCTCTTTCACACATATTTGCATAAGTCGACATTAATAAGCTACAGAAGAACAGCCGGCAGCGGTTTGGTTTCACAGCTCCTGTTTTTCTTCTTCTGTCAAGCACTAAGGACGCTGTGTCCTCTGAAAGTGATTAAAATACAACCGAGTCTCTGAATACATTTTGCGCTTGGAGTCCGGCTCAGTCAAGCTGAGGGATTATGGGACATTTCTTGCCGGATAGTTTGATCTCTTGAAGAGATTTAGCAGGAGGCCCCTACAGATTGCAGCTATTGTACTGATAGGAATGGCATGTCTTAGAAAAAAAAATCTGCCTGTGGTCCTAAAATCAAGTTTTTCTTGCTCTCCCACAATTCCATGTGCTGTGGCGCTACTTTCACACCGGCGTTTTGGCTTTCCATTTGCGAGATCCGTTCAGGGCTCCCACACGCGGTCCAAAACAGATCAGTTTGGCCCTAATGCATTCTGAATGGAAAAGGATCCGCTCAGAATGCATCAGTTCCCCATTGACTTTCAATGGAGTTCATGACAGATCCATCTAGGCAATGTTAAAGGGGTTCTGCAGTTTATTTTAACTGATCTATCCTCTGGATAGATCATCAGCATCTGACCGGTGGGGGTCCGACACCCGGGACCCCCGCCAATCAGCTGTTTGAGAAGGCAGCGGGGCTTCAGCTGCGCCGCGGCCTTCTCACTGTTTACCGCAGGCCCAGTGACGTCACGACTAGTATCAACTGGCCTGGGCGGGGCTAAGCTCTGTTCACTTGAATGGAGCTTAGCCCCGCTCAGGCCAGTTGATACTAGTCGTCACGACACTGGGCCTGCGGGAAACAGTGAGAAGGCCGCGGCGCAGCGCTGCCTTCTCAAACAGCTGATCGGCGGGGGTCCCGGGTGTCGGACCCCCGTCAGTCATATGCTGATGATCTATCCAGAGGATAGATCATCAGTTAAAACAAACTGTAGAACCCCTTTAAAGATAATACAACCGGATCAGTTCATAACGGATGCAGACGGTTGTATTATCAGTAACGGAAGCGCTTTTGCTGAACCCTGCCAGATCCAGCAAAAACGCTGGTGTGAAAGTAGCCTTAGAGACGATACAAACGTTTTAATTAAATGCAATTACAAAAGTATTCAGATCCAGGTTCTGGTTTGAAAACAATTTTTTTTAAAGGGTCTGCATGGTGTAAAATAATAAAATAAGTCCTAATCGGCTTACTGATATCCCGCCACTCCTGTTCCAGCGCTTCCCGTTCCCCTGCTGCTGTCTACGTCCGCACCCCTCTGGACACACAGGAAGACAATAGGGAGCAGGAGAGACTATCAGGGGATCGGGAAGCATCAGCGCATGAGCAGCAGACGATTGGGAAATTATTATAATTTGTTATTTTGCATTGTGTTTTAACATTTTATGCAAGTTTATTCAAATCTGCCCCAAAATGCACATTTGGAGGGTTTTGTGGGTGTTCCTTGTTGTTTCGGACATGGCTTAAAGGGGATCTGTCACAGGAGTCCTCTCCATTAGGTTTGCACTATGTATTCCAGTGCAGCTCTGAGCGCTGACACTGGGAGAAAAGGGGGAAGTAGGAGAATAAGAAATGGATTGGACTCCTTGGCCCAGATCTGGTATAAGCTTAGACCGTCTGTCTAGACCTGCGCCAGGTTTATCCCAGGGGCTCAGGCTGGATGATACTTCTGGTGCAGGGACGTCCACTTTTTTGGCACAAAATGGTAAATCTTGGCCTTCCCCCTTTCCCGTAAAGTTCCACCCATGTTCCGCTAAGCCTGCCCCTTTGTTGAGTATGTCAGAAAAAAGTGTAGAAACCCTAGATGCGGCAAAGTCCGTGAATTTTTTTGGACAGATTTTGGGTGCAGACACACTCTGGGCACTTGGTGTAGTACTCATAATAGTCCAGAATCGTGGTGACAGATTCCCTTTAAAATGACCAGCGAATGGGGGTTTACCTATTAGGAGGGACGATTTAGATCCTTCCACGCTCCATACAGGAAGGTTGTCTATGGGAAGCATCAGGTTTGAAGCATCTATTATTGGGAAGGATTTAGCAATTCTGCCAAGAAAGTCTAGACCCGAAATACTCCTAGTCCTGTGATGGCTAACCTCCGGCTTTCCAGCTGTAAAACCACAACTCCCAAGATGCACACTTGCTTGGCTGTTCTCAGAACTCCACAGAAACGGAGCATGGTGGGAGTTGTCGTTTTGCCACAGCTGCAGTGCTGGAGGTTAGCCATCACTGTCCTAGGCCAATGGCTAATGTTTGTCTAGTACACATAGACAATGGTGGCCTAGATCCCTTCCTATCCCAAATTAAAGGAGTTGTCCCACAAAAAATATTCTACATTTTTCAAACCAGCACCTGGATCTGAATACTTGTGTAATTGTATGTAATTAAAAATGTATTATAGCCACTGAGCTATTCACTGAAATCTATCGCCACCTGCTGTTTGCTCTTTTTTTAAATTACTCTGTTCTGCTAACTGAGATGGAAGCACACGCTCAGTTCTATCCTTCAACTGCTACCAGCTGCAGCAGAAAGGACACACCCTCTAAGCTGCCAGCTTGAAATAAATCTTGCAGAGCAATGAATGGGGAGATCTCTGGATCCACATGAGGTACAGGGCTGGTTCTAGTTTTGTTAGAAAGAGATTGTCATGTACTACTACATCAATCATCGTATAACCCCTTTAACAACCGCTCCTCAAGCTTTCAAGATATCAGGATTGATGTGGGCGGTGATTTGGATCTGACAGTTCATATGACCAAGCTAAAGCAACAGAACACTCACAGGAAATGTTGTCATGTGGATATAAGACTATAGCAGCTGCAGGACTTTGATTATGTAGAAGTTCTCCAAACTATTATCTGGATAGGACACATGGCTGAACTTTTAGTGATTTGCTCACTGAACAAGGGCCAGATTTCTTTACATGTGATTATTGCTCTGTAAACTATCCCAAACTGATGTAGATTGCCGGTGATCACTGTATCAACTGTGTTTATTCACTGTCTATAAAACTATAAAAATGACTTATTATGTCCATGACACTTAAAGGGGCCACCCCATGATTAATGTAAAATACAAAATCAGACATCATATAGTACATGACAATCTCTTTCTAACAAAGCTAGAACCAGCCCTGTACCTCACATGGATCCAGAGATCTCCCCATTCATTGCTCTGCTAGGTTTATATCCAGCTGACAGCTCAAGGGGAGTGTCTTATCTGCTGCAGCTCAGGGGGCGTGGCCATGCTGTCCCTATCATGGCTCAGGAGGCAGTTGAAGGATGAAACTGAGTATGTGCGACCTTCTCAGTGAGCAGGACAAAGAAATAAGAAAAATAACAGCAGGTGGCGCTATACAGATACATTTTATTGATCAACTCAGTGGCTGTGCTAAATTTTTAATGACATGCAAGTATTCAGCTCCAGGCGCTGGTTAGAAAACTGTAGAATATTTTTTGTGGGACAACCCCTTTAACCTCTTCAGGACACAGGGCGTACAGGTACGCCCTTATGTCCTGGTACTTAAGGACACAGGGCGTACCTGTACAGCCCTTTGGATCTCACAGGCCGGAAGCTGTATGAGTAATACACACAGTATTACTCATACAGCCAATGCATTCCAATACAGAAGTATTGTAATGCATTGTAAAGGATTAGACCCCCAAAAGTTCAAGTCCCAAAGTGGGACAAAAAATTTAGTGAAACAAAAAGTTGAAAAAATAAAGTTTTCCCCCCCAAAAAATTAAAAGTTTCAAGTAAAAAATAAACAAACAAAAACGTCATTTTCCCCAAATAAAGTTAAAAAACTGGTAAAAAATAGGAAAAAAAATATAAGTATACATATAAGGTATCTCCGCGTCCGTATCAACCGGCTCTATAAACATATCACATGACCTAACCCCTCAGATGAACACTGTAAAAAATAAAAACTGTGCTAAATAAACCATTTTTTTGTCACCTTACATCAGAAAAAGTACAACAGCAAGCGATCAAAAAGGTGTTTGCCCACCAAAATAGTACCAATCTAACAGTCACCTCATCCCGCAAAAAATGAGCCCCTACCTGAGACAATCGCCCAAAAAAAAAAAAAAAAAAAAAAAAACTATGGCTCAGAATATGGAGACACTAAAAAAATCATTTTTTTTAAAAAAAAAGCTGTTATTGTGTAAAACTTACATAAATAAAAAAAAGTATACATATTAGGTATCGCCGCGTCCGTATCGACCGGCTCTATAACAATATCACATGACCTAACCTCTCAGATGAACACCCTAAAAAATTTTAAATAAAAACTGTGCTAAATAAACCATTTTTTGTCACCTTACATCACAAAAAGTGTAATAGCAAGCGATCAAAAAGTCACACGCACCCCAAAATAGTGCCAATAAAACCCTCATCTCACCCTGCAAAAATCATACCCTACCTAAGGTAATCGCCCAAAAACTGAAAAAATTATGGCTCTCAGACTATGGAAACACTAAAACATGATTTTTTTTGCTTCAAAAATGAAATCATTGTGTAAAACGTACATAAATAAAAAAAAAAGTAGACATATTAGGTATCGCCGCGTCCGTGTCAACCTGGTCTATAAAAAATACAAAAAACAGCTATTTCTTGTTATCTTGCCTCACAAAAAGTGTAATATAGAGCAACCAAAAATCATATGTACCCTAAACTAGTACCAACAAAACTTCCACCCTATCCCGTAGTTTCTAAAATGGTGTCACTTTTTTGGAGTTTCTACTCTAGGGGTGCATCAGGGGGACTTCAAATGGGACATGGTGTCAAAGCAAACAGTCCAGCAAAACCTGCCTTCCAAAAACCGTATGGCATTCCTTTCCTTCTGCGCCCTGCCGTGTGCCCGTACAGCGGTTTACGACCACATATGGGGTGTTTCTGTAAACTACAGAATCAGAGCCATAAATATTGAGTTTGGTTTGGCTGTTAATCCTTGCTTTGTAACTAAAAAAAAATTATTAAAATGGAAAATCTGCCAAAAAAGTGAAATTTTGAAATTGTCTCTATTTTCCATTAATTCTTGTGGAACACCTAAAGGGTTAACAAAGTTAGTAAAATCTAGTTTTGAATACCTTGAGGGGTGTAGTTTCTAGAATGGGGTCATTTTTGGGTGGTTTCTATTATGTAAGCCTCGCAAAGTGACTTCAGACCTGAACTGGTCCCTAAAAATTGGGTTTTTGAAAATTTCAAGATTTGCTTCTAAACTTCTAAGCCTTGTAACATCCCCAAAAAATAAAATATCATTCCCAAAATGATCCAAACATGAAGTAGACATATGGGGAATGTAAAGTAATAACTATTTTTGGAGGTATTGCTATGTATTATAGAAGTAGAGAAATTGAAACTTTTTACAAATATTTGCTAAATTTGGTATTTTTTTATAAACAAAAATGATTTTTTTTTACTTCATTTTACCAGTGTCATGAAGTACAATATGTGACGAAAAAACAATCTCAGAACGGCCTGGGTAAGTCAAAGCGTTTTAAAGTTATCAGCACCTTAAAGTGACACTGGTCAGATTTGCAAAAAATGGCCTGGTCCTTAAGGTGAAATAAGGCTGTGTCCTAAAGGAGTTAAGCACATCATTGGTGTGCAATGAAGCCCCATCCCCTCGGGCAGCTCTGCAAGTGAGACGTGAGCTCCACCCTTTAAATAGACCTTGAGACATGACCGGCATCATATCTGCAGACAGCTGTTTTGGGGTGATTGCGCCTCAGCAGAGTACTGGCTTAACTGGGTGAGAGGCCTGTCAGGATTTGGGGGGTCCTATCCGGTGGGGGTCCAGGGTGTCGAACCCCCACCGATCAGACACTGAAAAATCTTGGAAAACCCCTTTAATCTTATCATTAGAGGTTAGGATCTTCATTTATTGTAGATAAAACAGAATCCAGCATTCACAGTAGGTAATGCGCACAGGCCACCATACACTTTCTACAAGATTTTGGAGTGTGCCTGTAGGGATTTTTGACCATTCATCCAAATGAGCATTTGTGAGCTCAGACACTGCTGTTGGAGGTCAGGACATGGCTTACTATCTATCTTCTAGTTCATCCTGAAGGATTGTGATGATGTTGAGGTCAGTGCTCTCAGCGGGCCAGTCAAGTTCATGCTTTATAAACTTTGCTTTGCTGAAGCCGTTTTCCTTTACTGGCACTAAGCCTAGGCCATCCCCTGAAAAGCAACCCCATAGCATTATCCTTCCTCCACCAAACTTTACAGTTGGCACAATGTAGTCAGGGAGGTAATGTTCCCCTGGCATTCACCAAATCTAGACTCGTCCATCAGGCTGCCATCTACAAAAGCGTGATTTGTCACTCCGCAGAGCATCTGTCCATTGCTCCAGAGTCCAGTGCCAGCATGCCTTTCACTATTGGCATTGTGCTTGGTGATGTAAGACTTCCATGCATGTGTTTGGCCATGGAAGCCATGCCGTAAAGCTCCTGGCAGACCGTTTTTGCGCTGATGTTAATACCAGAGAAGGTTTGGACTCTCACATGCTCCACTTCATGGCTGAGTTTCTGTGGATCCTAAACACTTCCACTTTGTAGTAATTCTGCTCTCAGGTCATCATGGAATATCTGGAAGGGACCAATTCTTTCACAAATGTTGGTAAAGGCAGCCTGTATGGCTAGGGGCTGGATTTTATACACCTGTAGCATTGGGACTGAAAGAAACACCTGCATTCAATGACTTTTGTTCATATATTGTGTATGTATTACTATAATTGGAACTGCCCTTTAAAGCAGCTGCTTTTGCATCTGCGTTTCCCTGAAGACGAGCTGTGATGCTGTAAAGCCAGACTTTTCTTGGCCCATATTCACAGTCGACTTTGACTGAACTTCTCTTGTTCCTCTTATCAATTATTAACCTCTTGTCTCACCAGCGCTGTGCCATGGTTAAAGGTTCATATGTTTGTATCCCTCCTTAGATTACTACATAACTTCATTTCACACTGTTATTTCCGTGCACTTGTTCGGTTTACAACCTTGTGGAATGGGTTAAGTTTTTACGAGTCCACAGATGTCATGGGGTATGATCTGTGGGTAGTGTGAGCGCTCATAGTAGGAATGTGTGTTGGCTGACTTACTGCTCTTTGATAGAAATAGCTGAGCATTTGGACAATTCTAACAATTTAGGTCGATGCCCTTTCTTCTCCAAAGGAATGGGAATGACGCTGCAACTTATGTACACAATAAACTTGGACAAGCACTTTCCACGCCCCCATGCCCATGTGCACCGGTGCCTCCACTCTGTGTCTGTCTCTGCGACCGTATGAATGGGTCCGCATTCTTTCCACAATTTTGCAAAACTGGTGCGGACCCATTAATTTCAATGGAGCCGTAAAATATTGCGGACAGAACACAGTGTGCAGTCCACCGCATCCGTGGTTCCGTTTCGCGCCCCTGCAAAAATATAAAGCATGTCCTATTCTTCTCTCCAGTTGCGGTCAAGAATTGGCATTTTCTATGCAAAATGCGGAAGGCACACGGCCGGCATCCGTGTTTTGTGGATTCACAATTTGCAGACCGCAAAACACTTACGGTCGTGTGAATGTAGCCTTAGGAGTATATTTAATTGTATGAATTTCACCCCTAAAGCTTCCCACAGTGTCGCACCATTCTATTTTTCCTCTGTCAGCTTTCCTTCACATGCGTTACATTCTGTCAGTGATCTAAGACTAACATCCTCCATAATGGAAATTTCCCATTCCTGAGATGTTTTTCTCGTGCCGCAGCAGTTCTCTGGAATGCGCTACCCTGGACAGTCAGATTAATGCCCAAGATTTACAGTTTTTTCTGTAGGCTTATCACATTCAGTTTTCTGATTTAATTTTTTTTTTTACTTCTCCCACCTTAATGTTTTTTTTTTTTTCAGAACCTGATTTCTTCATTTAGCACTATCCCCTACACATCTTGCACTTCATATTTAGGCATAAGTAGATAGTGGCCTACTGGTATCAGATGTTTGCTACCCAATTTCTTTTAATTAATGATGGCTGGACCCTTGTAGAAAACAAGCATTTTTACCTCTTGTGTCGCCTCTGTCTCCTCATAGAGTGTAAGTTCTGGGGTTCTGCACACAAAAAGAGAGTGCAATGAAGAACAGTAAAAAAAAGAGACAAACAGTTACCATATTTTCCCGCTCTATAAGACGCAGCTAGGTTTTTAAAGCGGAAAATATGAAAAAATATATTTTTCATCAGACCTCAAATCAGACCCCCAATCTTTATCAGAGAAAAGTTTTCCGGAGCAAACAAATAAGTAGAAGTTCTCATCAGGCATTTAGTTTTGTTATACTTGAGACATAACAGATCTTTCAACAGAGCAGATATTTCTGACTGTTCCATCAATCTGACCGAGGTTTGCAGTAATCCATGTGTTTGCTGCCAAAACAACCTTACTCAAATGAATGGAACTGATTATTAGTCACCGAAATTTCAGCAACAAATGTGGCATATGTGATTATACCCTAAGCCGTAGAAGTAATACGCAAACAAATTGGAGTCCTTCAAACCCTCTCTCCAATATAACTAATGTGGTGCAGTTGTGACCTCCCTTTATTACATCCATAAGCCTTAAAGGGGTATTGTAATCGGGACATTTATGACATATCAATAGGATGTACCCTAAATGTCTGATAGGTGTGGATACTACCTTTGTGATCCCCCAGCTATTATGGGAACGGGGGCCCCATTTTGCGGTTGCTGAGAATAGAAAGGTGGCTGTGCATGCATGGCTCTGTCTGTTCACTGCTATAGGCGATCGGAAAATAGTGCACATGCTCTGCTCTTTTCTGAACTCCCATAGAAGTTAATGGAGAGAGCTACGCATGTGTTCTCAGGGTACGCGCAGGTTCCAGAGGTGGCATATTTATGGTATATTAACACAGTTATCCTATACAAAAGCCAGAGGAGACCCTTTAATTCTCCTTCCCTCAATTCTATCAGACGCACCTGACCATAAGACGCACTTAGGTTTTACAAGAGGGAAAAAAAAATTCTCACCAGACCTCCAAATCAGACCCCCAATCCTCTCATCAGACCTCAGAGCAGACCCTCAATCTTCATCAGATCTCAGATCAGATATAAAATAAATAATGGTGGCAACATTTGGGAGATCCAATGCTCTGTTCTTGCAGTGCTGCACTGAGGGGGAAAAAGTCCATCTTATGGAGCGAAAAATACAGTAAATCAATTTTATGAAATATTGCCATTAAAGCCATACAGAAGATAGATCCACACTGATAAGTCTATAGGCAGCCTGCATACGCATTATACTGATATATGTCACAGTTGCTGTATTATATACATTTTTGGCCTCAATACTGAAGGAGAACCTCAACATTTAAGGTGTGACCCCCAAGAACAACATGGAGAACAATGGGAGTACTCAACAATGACTTAGATGCCCCAGACACCTCCATGTGTGTTTTGCTTTCACTTCATGGCCTCCATTTTTTTGGCTGAACTTTGTATGGATAGCTTATTTCTAGTGATTGATCCGTCACCTGCTCCATTCCCCCCCCCCCCCCCCCCCCAGGACTCAAGAGGTTGGATGCTGCTGAGTAAATTGTTTTGTGACCACAAAAAGCATCGCTGAACCGTGGCCGCACTGCAAAGACGAGTAGTCGCCAGGATTTCAGAGAAGATAAACTGTATTGGACAACGCGCTTTTGGAACTGACTGGTGCCTTCTTCAGTGTAAATAAAAACTTATTCAGGTCCATTTCATAGGGAGTTGGCCATAGTGGAGGCCCAAGAATATCTCTTTAGATAAGTTGAATATGTGGTCAGATAGGAGGCTAGGAGAGCCCGCTCTACGGGTTATTCATACTTCTGAAGGGACGAGGCCCGGCACTGAGACAGCTCATTTATTCTGAGCCTCAGGAGAACTTTCTGTCTGGTTTTAAATATTTCCTTTGCTATTTCCATTGTGTATTTATTGTTTGACTAGTCTTTTTACTTCAGAATAAGAAAGGACTTTACAAAATCTGTGGAGCCTGTCATTTATTATACACTCTCCGCACATTCATTTCTCTAAGCGGGGTTGTCAGTACGAAGAGAAAAGTCTGCAAAGAGGAAGTCCAGCTCTCGAGATCTCCAGATAAAATCACACTTTAACAAATTGCATTAAAAATACATCATGAGCACATGCTGCATGAATGGTCACCGCAAAGTTTGGTTTAACGTGCTTCGAACTGATAAGGAAACTTTCAGTTTAAATCACGTAGACCGACTTTGCGGTGACCATCCACGGGGCAGTTTATTAAAGTGTGATTTTATCTGGAGATCTCGAGTGCTGGATTTTCTCTTCGCAACGTTTGTGGCCTGCTCCGGGTGCCATGCACGGACTTTCTCTAGGTCTTGGAGGATTAGCGGATCTAGCCTTTTTTTTTCTCTTTGCTTTTTTTTGCTGAAGATAAAAGTCTGGTTAACTTGATATGCGGAATGAGCGTGGTGTATTTTTTGAAAATATTTATGTTCCTTAAAGTTATAGACATAGGGGTTCATTTATGATGCTGAAACACACCTATATTAGGCGTCTTTCAAGCACAGATTGCGGCACAACGGTTAGTTGGGTATGTCATACCAATGACATACCCAAGGTATTTAGCCTCCTCTAACCCTTTCGCACATTTCTTTCGGTTATCTGTTAGTTCCGCCTTTCAAAGGGAGTCCACTACGGCCTGTACTTTGGGCAGGCGACTTTCCCAGTCGGTACTGTGAATGATAATATTGTCCAGGTAAGCCGAGGCGTACTGCCGATGTGGACGAAGTACAATATCCATTAGACGTTGGAAAGTGGCGGGGGCGCCATGCAGGCCAAAGGGTAACACCTTATATTGGTACAGCCCCTCTGGTGTAATGTAGGCAGTTTTCTCTTTGGCAGCCTCCGTCAAGGGTACCTGCCAGTACCCTTTGGTGAGGTCCAGAACAGAAAAATACCTGGCTTGACCTAATTTCTCAATAAGTTCATCCACCCGAGGCATTGGATATGCATCGAACTTTGATATTTCGTTTAATTTCCGAAAATAGTTACAAAATCGTAACGTCCTGTCTGGCTTGGGAATTAAGAATATAGGATTGGCCCACTCCCTTTTAGACTCCTCAATGACATCCAGCCGCAACATGAGTTGCACTTCCTCCGATATGGCTTTTTGCCGAGCTTCGGGTACTCGGTATGGCTTTAACCGGATTTTTGCCTGAGGCTCAGTGACAATGTCATGTTGGATTACGGAAGTGCGTCCAGGGAGGTCTGAGAACACATCCGTGTTCCGACTAACAAACTCCCTGGTTTCCTGAGCCTGTTTAGAGGAGAGGATGCCAGCAATTTTTATTGACATAAACAGACATAGGAGCCGGAATCTCTTGTCCAAGAAAGCCCGGCCGCGGGCTGTCTTCAGTACAGGTTTCCCCATCCTTCCAAGGTTTTAGCAAATTAACATGTTAAACCTGCTCTGGCTTTCGCCACCCCGGCTGGTGTACCTTGTAATTTACCTCTCCAATTTTTTCATGTTCCTCATAGGGCCCCTGCCACCTGGCTAGGAACTTACTGTCCACTGTCGGCACCAGAACCAAAACCCGATCACCCGGGTTAAAGTTCCGGACCTGAGCCTGCCGATTATAGATCCGACTCTGGGCTCGCTGATCGGCTTCCATATGTTCCCTGACAAGAGGCAAAACGGTCTATCCGCTGTTGCATCTTGGTAACATATTCCAGGACGCCTTTATGCGGAGTGGGTTGTTGTTCCCACGCCTCTTTGGCTACGTCAAACAAGCCACGAGGATGTCTGCAAACATGAGATAGGGCAGAAGAAGGTCCCAATCCTTTCCATCTTTGGTCACCACCCTTTTTATCATAGTTTTTATAGTTTTGTTAAACCTTTCAACCAGTCCGTCTGTTTGTGGATGGTACACGGACGTCCGTAACTGTTTAATACGCAGCAACTTGCAGAGTTCCCTCATGACCTTGGACATAAAAAGGGTCCCCTGGTCAGTCAGGACCTCTTTAGGTAGCCCCACTCAGTAGAACATCTCCATTAGCTATAAGTTTCGCCGATGTATGACGCAGTGGCACTGCCTCCGGGTACCGAGTAGCGTAATCAAGGACAACCAAAATGTGTTGGTATCCCCTAGCGGACTTTGGTACAGGACCTACCAGGTCCATAGCAATTCGCTCAAATGGTACCTCAATGATCGGGAGGGGTACCAAGGGACTGCGAAAAAGGTGCTGGGGGCAAGTTGAAAGACTTACAGAACTCGTCCACCTCCTTAAACACACTGGGCCAGTAATACCATTGTAGTATCCGGTCCTGTGTTTTCTGCATTCCCAGGATGACCTCCAAGAACATGCTGGTGGGCTAACTCTAACACGAGTTTGCGATAAGCCTGGGGCACCACCAGCTGTTTACCTCGCAGCTGATTTACCCAATACAACATATCCTGATTGACCACAAAACGGGGGAACACCGACTCTGCCCCTGGTTGTTGTGGTTCACCATCTATTATTAGTACATTTTCCCAGGCTCAGGACAAGGTTGGATCCTGGTGTTGCGCGGTACCAAAATTATCCCCGGAGACATTGAGGTCTGCCAGCTCAGGCCCCAGCGGCAAGTCCTCCATGTCTCCCACCATTACACTCAGCGGGGTTGTCTCCTCCTCTTGCACCGAAGTGGCGGTCACCCCTGGACCTTCGGACTCAGGTTCCCAGGGTTCTGGTCTCCCCCTGAGCCGGGCCACTCTGCTAGGGTTACATCTGTCTCATGCGTATCAGTCACTCTCGGAACAGGCCACAGTGCTATGAAACCCGGGAAGTCTCTCCCTACTATAAGTTCATAGTGGAGGTGGGTTGCAACAGCCACCTCGTGGATCCACCTGCTGGAAATCGTAGACAGAGACACCATAACAGTAGGGTAGTCTTTTAAGTCCCCATGGATACACATGACTCCGACCTTACGGCCGGTGTACTTACTGGAGCATACCAGGGAAGCCCTTACCAAGGTCACCAGACTTCCTGAGTCCAACAGAGCCTCCGCTGAAGTGTCTCCCACCTCAACCTGGCACAAGTGGTTCAGAGACTCTGGAGCACCCACTGCACACTGTTTCCTGGCATATAATGATTGACGGAAGCCATAGTTCGTGTCCATGGGTTCCCCCTGATGTGGACAGTCAGCTCGAACATGGCCTGCTCCCGACACCGCCAGCAGATTATTGGAGCAGGGTCCACAGGGGTTATATCCCGGGCGGGTTTGGTGGGCACCGGTTGCTGGGTCCAGGGTGGAGAGTTACGGGATCTGACTGCCCCCCTCCCAACAGAACCCCCCTGTAAGTTCCGGATAGCCTCATAGCGCTCCACCAGGTCGACCATCTCCAGCGCATTACCTGGGGAGACCTGGCTAATCCATTGCTGGAGAGGGGGTGGCAGAGCCCTCCAGAACCTGTCTGCTAACAACCGGTCCAACATAGCAGTGCGGCTCAGCACGTCAGGTTGTAGCCACTTTTGCAACAGGTTAAGCAGGTCATAATACTGGGGGTCTCACGGCCTCCGCCGGGTTGAACCCCCACTGATGCACCCACTGGGCCCGGACCAGCACATTCACCCCCAGTCTTGCCAAAATCTCCCCCTTTACCTTTGAATCAGATCTTTTTTATTGAGCGTTTACCATGTAAATACATTGTTGTACAGATCTTACAAAAAAAAGGGATATACAGACATAACTTTTATAATGCTGACATCAATCAGGCTACCAAACAATCAGCAATACTCTAATTTTCACCCTTCCCCTCCCGCCCCCCTGTAGCACAGAAGTACAAAAATACAATATTAGACATTGTTATTCAGACGTCGAAACGACAGCCAGGGTTCCCATAATTTCTCAAATTTTGATGGGCATCTACGCTTCTGGTATACCACCCGTTCATAACTTAACATCGTGTCTACTGCACCTAAGAATTCACCTAAGGTGGGCGGCGCTGTCTGTATCCAATGCAAGGCAATTAATTTCCTAGCTACATATAGCACTCTGCCTATCGCTATTTTATGTACCTGACTAGTGGACAGTTCAGAGACATAACCCAGCACACACACTCTAGGGTCAAGCGGTATCCGTACCTCGTATACGTCATGTATAGTCTGAGTTATCATTTTCCAGTATCTCCCTAGCCTCTCGCACTTCCACAGCATATGCATCAAGTCCGCAGATTCCACAAAGCACCTTGGACAGTCAGCCGTAGGTCTATAACCAATGCGGAACAAAAAAACGGTGTCTTGTAGACCCTGTGGACTATAAACAGCTGCGAGAGTTTACGTCCCTCGCTCAAGGAAGAGAGAGGTATTACCTCTAGTATGTCAGACCATTGATCATCCGTTAGTTCGCCTACATCCTTTTCCCACTTGCCCCTAGCCACCAGCGGGTGTAATAACAAAAACTTATCTAGTAGCAACTTGTATACACTGGAGATCATCCCTCTTTTCGCCCCTTTGGACAGAATCTGATGCAGTGCGATATCCCTCCCAGCCATCACAGTTGGACCCCTAAATGTGGAATTGTATGCGTGTCTCACTTGAAGGTACTTATAGAAGTGCAGCCTGGAGAAGGACATGAACTTTTTATCTTCCAGAAGGTGGCCTAATCTCAGGATTCCGTTCCTTTTCCATGCTCCAAAATCTGACAAAGAAAGGAACTCCGGCAGCACAGGATTGCCCCACAGTGGAGTGTATTCCGTATTGCCAACAATTCCCCTTAGCTGCTTAACCCTATTCCATGTAGACTGCATCAAATACCCCAGATCCCCCATCGGACCACCTTTCCCGACACCTTTAGTCTCCAGGAGCAACATTAGGTCACTAGATGACAAGCAATGAGTAAACAACTGACATGTCACCTCACTGGGCTCCGGGTCCGTCCACCCTTTAAAGTGCTGGCATTGTGCAGCTAGGAAATAAACCCAAGGGTTTGGTATTGCAAGACCCCCTTCCGTATTAGGATATTGCAATGTTTCAAGTTTAATTCTCGGTTGCCCCTTGCGCCATATGAGCTCCCTGAAAATAGCATTTATCTGATCAAATTTAGACTTTGACAGCCAGACCGGGGAATTATGCAAAATATAAAGTAACTGGGGCATCAACACCATTTTAATAAGATTTGCTCTTCCTGCCACCGATAGATATAGTTTACACCACGCCCTAACTTTACTCCTAAACTTAATAACCAGCGGGTCAAAGTTAGGGCGCTCAAAGCCACGAAGTCTGGGGGATACATGTATACCCAAGTACTTAAAGGATACTACGCACGGAATATTCCTCTCTCGCACAATCTGCGACTGCGCTTGCCCGTCAAGCAGCATAATTGCCGACTTACCCCAATTTATAGTTAGACCCGACAGGGCACCGAAGCGGTCAATAATTGTCATAGCCGCTGCCAGGGATGGACCAGTGTCCCCTAAAAAGAGCAACGTGTCGTCTGCATACATAACAATAAAGTGGCGAACTGCCCCATATTCGAACCCCCGAATGTCTAAGGACCTGCGAATCGCTGCAGCTAGAGGCTCAATCGCAACTGCAAATAGCAGCGGCAACAACGGGCACCCCTTTCTAGTGCCCCGGCCCAAACAGAACTTGGGGGACACCCCACTATTCGCCCTAATACATGCCTTTGGACTAGAGTATAGCACCCTGACCCAGGATATGTACTCATCTCCAAATCCCATATGCACCAAAACTCTCCACAGGAAGCGCCATTCCATGCTGTCAAAGGCCTTGTCCGCGTCTAAATAAAGGATTGCTCTATCTCCAACATTTTCAGCTGGGAGTTGAATACTGGCAAACACTCTTCTTATATTGATTGACGTAGATTTCTGAGGCATGAAGCCAGTCTGGTCAGAGTGTATGATAGACAAAATAACTTTAGATAGACGGGTGGCCAATACCTTCGCAAGCAACTTAACGTCAGTGGAGAGCAAAGAGATCGGTCTATATGAGTCAGGGAGAGAGTGATCCTTGTCCGGCTTAGGAATGACGACTATGAGCGCCTCCTGCATAGACGGAGGCAACACCCCCCATTCCTTAGAATAATTAAGTACCTTCAAAAGTTCCGGGAGCAGTACTTCCGCAAAAGTTTTATATACTTCCGCTGGAAGCCCATCTAATCCTGGCGCTTTGTCATTAGCCATAGCACCCAATGCCGCCCTCATTTCCTCCAACTCAATCGGCTCCTCTAATCGCATGCTAGCCTCCCTTGACAACTTAGGGAGATCCAATGTATTCAAAAAGGCGTCAATCTCCTCATCTGAACATGACACCTTAGAAGTATACAGAGAGGAATAAAAATTATTTAGTCTATTTAAGATGTTCTCAGTATCACGCCTCAAGATGCCATTGGAATCTATCAGGCCAGTAATACATTGCGAACCTTGCTGAGCTTTCACTATAATCGAGAGCATATGACCGACACTTTCCCCTTCTGTAAAAAATTTTTGCTTGTAAAAGAGCCGTTTCCTCTCCGCTACCTCCAAGAGGTGACATCTCAGCTCCTCCTGCCTAGCCTTTAAAGCATTACTTGTTAGGTTAGATGGGGTCAGCACAAAGGCTTCCTCCGCAAGCTTCATATTCACATGTTTTTGTAGATCGAGCTCTCTAGATTTAGATTTAATCCGACTGATTGATTTAATTAGGGAGCCCCTGAGGAAGGCCTTCATCGCCTCCCAAACAACTAACGGAGATGCAGTTCCCACATTTATGCGGAAATATTCCCTAAGGGATTGAAGCGTATCAGACATATCACCCATCAGTGTTAACCAGAAAGCGTTCAAATGCCAGTATTTTGCCCCCAGTCTGGCTGTCTCAGAAATTTCAAGGGCGATACTAAATATGGAGTGGTCCGAAAAGGTCCTGGCAAGATACTCTGAGTTCCGTACAAGTGGAAACATGGGAGCATTCACCAAACCCATATCTATACGCAATAAGGAGCCATAAGTCGAGGAGCAACACGAGTACTTTCTGTCCACGGGGTGGGTCTCCCTCCATACGTCCGTCAGACCTACTTCCCTCAGTAGTCTCGCGAACGGAGTCTCACCAGTACTACCATCACTAGGTGTGACCTGACATCTATCAAGCGAGCTATTGAGCACGTTATTAAAGTCACCCACTATTAGCATTGGAAGCTCAGAAAACTCAGCCATAAAACCCAGAAGCTTTCTCAAAGGTACCGAGGAAAATGGTGGGGGTATATAGATCGTCGCCAAGACCATTCTCAACCCTTGGACCACACAACGTACCCCTATAAACCTTCCCTCCTCATCCACACATTCCCTAAGGCATTCAAATTTAATATTTTTATGGACCAGGATACTAACCCCCCTGGAATGTGAGGAGAAGACTGAATGCACCGAATAACCCAACCACAGCTTTTGCATAACATGTATAGATTGTTTGGTCATATGTGTTTCTTGCAAGCATATTATTGCTGGCTGATATCTAGATAAGTAGCGAAATAAACCGCGTCTTTTCGTAGCATCCGCCATTCCCCTCACATTCCAGCTAAGTATTCTTGTAGCAGATCCCATAAGAGCGTATACAAAAATAAAAGTAGGTTAGGGCCACATACATCACCAAGTCCCACAAGCTGCAAGAAAAAGCGATGTTAATCAACATAGTATAGTCTCCCATCTCTTCCTCATTTCCCCCTTCTAGGTGAACAAGGACTGTACATTTCAACATCTTAGAATTACTATCTTTGACACATTTGGCATTAATAACCCTCAGTAAACCCTCCCCCCCCTCCCCCCACCCACCTATACCTACCCTCACAATAAACATAAGTAGCATAACCAGATTTGCTAGTAAACCTGGGGCCAATAGTGTGAACCTGGCCCAACAGCGCCTGGAGCAGCACAGCATCCAACACGATACCACTCGCAGGCACAATGAGAAAGTGGGGAGCAACCAAGGGCGTACGCTCTACCCACGAAGTGTCTCCAGCAACCGGCTAAAGACAGAAAAGAAATGTCAACAGCGGTGAATAGATAGTCCAGGGGACTTCGAAACTCCATCCAAGATCAAACATATCCAACAGTCTCAGGTGTCAGTCGATGGGATCCTAAGGCGACGCTCATTTTGATCTAGCCACTTGACCGCAGCATCCGAATCTTCAAAAAACACCGCGGATCCAAACGCCACCACTCTGAGCCTGGCCGGGAACATCATGGAATACTGGACTTGCAAATCCCTCAGCCTCCTTTTAATATCCACAAAGCGAGCCCTTTTCTTCTGTACATCCGACGAATAGTCCGGGAACAGTGACACCTGTACCCCATTTATTTTCAGATCAGGGTGGGACCTCGCGGGCCTCAGTATAGTGTCCCTGTCGCGATAGTGCAGGATTTTAGCGAGTATTGGGCGTGGTGGACGCCCTGGTGGCAGGGGTCTGGTGGGGATCCGATGAGCCCGTTCAACCGCATATAGTGCAGAAAGTCCTCTATCTCGGAATTTATCCGCAAACCACTTTTCAATAAATTCAGTAGGATCTGGGCCTTCTGACTTCTCTGGTACTCCCACCAGCCGAATATTATTGCGGCGAGAGCGGTTTTCAAGATCATCAGTTTTTGCATAAAGAGCCGCTATATCTTTTAAATGGACACGGCTCTCTTTCTGTAGGGTAGCAGCCCCATCTTCCAAGTCCGAGACCCTCCTCTCTATCTCAGAGGTGCGTTCAGCCACCTTATGAAGGTCATGACGAATAATGGAGATATCAGCCTTTAGGCTTCCAATATTTATATTCATAGATTTGAGGGTGACGTTGCAGTTAGCAATAGCTGCCGTCACATCCTTTAGAGTGGGCTCAGGAGTAGTGACCTCTGGCAGGCCTTCTTCAGTGCTGCCCGCCCCCTCATCTTGCTGGCCGAGGAGCTGCTGATCATCAGCACAGGGGCCTTCCTGCTCCCCTATGCCCTCATCTGATGGTGTCAAGGTGCCATCTCTTGCACCCCAGTCATGCCTGGGGGACTGCTGTTGTTTGTGAGCAAAGCGCTCCAGCTCCCTGACTCACCGCCGACTGCAAGTCAGGCCAGTCCTCTTCATCAGCACCATCTTGGAAGCGGCTCTCCTTCTCCTGTCGGCTCGGTGTTTTGCCTCTTTTCGCCGGCATGTTCTCTGAACACTTAGCCGGATCGCTTGCGGAGTGTGTCCCCTGCCTCTCTGAGTAAGTACAGCGTAAATCGCCACTGCTGAAGGCGAAAAATACAGTATGCTTGCCAGAGCTGATGCGATGTGCGCCTTACTCCATGCGCCGCTAGGCTCCGCCTCCCCCCTTTACCGCTTGATCGTCCGACAAGTCTAAAAACACCCGCTGGGACTCTGACGTCAGAAACGGAGCAACGACCTCAGCCCACTGGTCTTGGGGCAGCTTTTCCCTGGTGGCCACTTTTTCATACATCGCCAGGTAGGTCTCCACGTCGTCTGCGGGGGTCATTTTAGGGATCGCTGCACGGACTGCTTTCCGGGCATTGTGTATGCTTGGGGTTGCTCCTGCTGTCTGCAAAGCCATTACATGTTGTAACAGCAACTGGTTGGTCTCCTGCTGCTTATTAGCCTCGCGTTGCTGCAGGTTAGCCTTCACGAGGGCCTTCATAACAGCCTCCATTTCGTCACGTGACACAGGTTTGAATCTAGCCGGTTTGATAAATAACATACCGTATGTAAACCAAAAAATATTTTGGCGTTCACGCCAGCCTCACTGCGCTTGCCTGCTGCAAACCACCAATTGTAGGGATTTGCTCTGGTAGGCAGGGTAAGCGGACGCAATACAGAGGCAAGACCACGGTTGATAAACAAAAGTCAGTGTTTATTCACACAAAAAAGGCAGGAAAAAACACAATACTTGGCAGGGCCCTGGTGTTAATTCACACAGTAAGAGTCCTGGTGTTAATTCACACAGCAAAAGTCCACAGAACTCAAAAACACATCACCTGGCAGTCCACAGCAGGCTTTAGGGCGCCTGGCTTCCAGCTGGCAGCTCTCAGCCGTGCAGTATGGCAGAACTCCTCAGCTCCCAAAACACAGAGCTCCACTATCACCTGGAGGATCATTCCACACTCAGCTGCTGGCTGGGCTTTTAAACCCCAGCCCAAAACCTGGCCTGGACGTGGGGAACAGCCACCCACCCTGCTCTTTGGCTGCTCCCAATAAGAACCGGCCCGGATCGGCTTTTCAGCCACACTAAGAAAAAACTGTGTCAGCGAGCACTAGCTGCCGCTGACACACAAAATAACCGGTTCCTATCTCACCAAGGCCAGGAACCTCGGTGACACGTACCTTCCGTCAATGACGGACCCTTGCGCCTTCCTACAATACATACATACATACATACATACACATGCATATACATACACACACACATACATACATACATACATACATACACACATACATACATATACACACATACATACACACATAAATACATACATACATAAATACACACATACAGTACAGACCAAAAGTTTGGACACACCTTCTCATTCAAAGTTTTCTTTATTTTCATGACTATGAAAATTGTAGATTCACACTGAAGGCATCAAAACTATGAATTAACACATGTGGAATTATATACATAACAAACAAGTGTGAAACAACTGAAAATATGTCATATTCTAGGTTCTTCAAAGTAGCCACCTTTTGCTTTGATTACTGCTTTGCACACTCTTGGCATTCTCTTGATGAGCTTCAAGAGGTAGCCCCCTGAAATGGTCTTCCAACAGTCTTGAAGGAGTTCCCAGAGATGCTTAGCACTTGTTGGCCCTTTTGCCTTCACTCTGCGGTCCAGCTCACCCCAAACCATCTCGATTGGGTTCAGGTCCGGTGACTGTGGAGGCCAGGTCATCTGGCGCAGCACCCCATCACTCTCCTTCATGGTCAAATAGCCCTTACTTTCAAAGTTTTCCCAATTTTTCGGCTGACTGACTGACCTTCATTTCTTAAAGTAATGATGGCCACTCGTTTTTCTTTACTTAGCTGCTTTTTTCTTGCCATAATACAAATTCTAACAGTCTATTCAGTAGGACTATCAGCTGTGTATCCACCTGACTTCTCCTCAACGCAACTGATGGTCCCAACCCCATTTATAAGGCAAGAAATCCCACTTATTAAACCTGACAGGGCACACCTGTGAAGTGAAAACCATTTCAGGGGACTACCTCTTGAAGCTCATCAAGAGAATGCCAAGAGTGTGCAAAGCAGTTATCAAAGCAAAAGGTGGCTACTCTGAAGAACCTAGAATATGACATATTTTCAGTTGTTTCACACTTGTTTGTTATGTATATAATTCCACATGTGTTAATTCATAGTTTTGATGCCTTCATAGTCATGAAAATAAAGAAAACTTTGAATGAGAAGGTGTGTCCAAACTTTTGGTCTGTACTGTACATACATACATACATACATATACACACATACATAAATACATACATACATACACACACACACACACACACACACACATACATAAATACATACATACATACATACATTCGTCCTTTTTTATATATATAGATTATTTTTTACATTATTCATAGGAAACCCCTTTAAGATGGCAGGAGCAAACTAAACCTAAAGAGGCCACAAGCAAAGGAGAGGCCAAGAAAAATAATTTAGCTGTATAAATATTTTCCAAGGCAAACCCAGTAGTAAGTCTCGTTTTCCCCTGCGTTGATTGGCTGTTTGGCTTCTTTCATACTGTCCCGGTGTGATCTCTACACGATCAGTCAGGACCACACAGCGATGGAGGAGTCAGCAGCAGGGAGGTCATGGGAATTCTAGTTTCCTCTGCTCAGTGATTCTCTATGAGAGGCTCAGAACCGTGCGGCTTCAGATTATACGCCGTGGTCTCTAATTGTGACATCTGTTTTCTTTTCCGCCCTGTAATTGGACATGAGTAACACGTCGGCCTCAGAGTGGGGAGTCTGCGGTGCCATAAGACCACAACATCAGGCCTCATTTATCAAAACTAACATCTGACCCGGCTGCCTGTAGCAACCAATCACAGGGCAGCTTTCATTTCTGCAGAGCCATTTTGAAAATGTAATCTGAGCTCGGAATGGTTGCTTTGGACAATAAGGCCTAGGATGCTAAACAGTTATGGAGCCCAACATTTTTTAGTTGTCAAATTAAAAAATATATAATGAATGTATTTAAAGGGTTATCCAGGAAATGATAATGATGACCTATCCTCAGGATAGACGGAAAATACAAATGTGATAGCACTCTGCATCCAGCATTCTGCCCTGCCTCCATGCTGGATGAGGCATTGGTGTACATTTATTGGCTTATTACGCTTTGGCCAAATGTACACCATAGTGATGTGCACCTACATACAGGTTGTGCCGACTCAATCCCACACATTTTTTCTTTGTAGTATATATTGGAGGCGTGGCGATCTCCTTGGAGTCATTGCACACCTGACCAGTCAATCTGTCCTGGAGGCTGGTTTTAAAGTCAGTATAAAACTGAGTCTGCTTATATAGAACCTACCAGTAGCCATTTGGCTCCAGGAGAAGTATATGGTGGGCTCAGCGTGCATGTTGGTACTTGCATCCCTGGATCCGATGAAAGCTGTAATGGCACCGGACGGGGTTAAAAGCAGAGTGTGCTTGGCGTGCATGCTGACCTGCATTCCCTGGACTTTGTGTGGCTGTCATGGCCCATAAACAGGTAGGAACTAGTGTTAGGGACCACTCAATAGAGGCGACCTTGACGTGGTGAGTGGCTTATTACGCTTTGGCCAAAATGTACACCAATGCCTCATCCAGCATGGAGGCAAAATGCTGGATGCAGAGTGCTATCACATTTGTATTTTCCGTTTGTATATGTATTTCGCCATAGTGATGTGCACCTACATACAGGTTGTGCTGACTCAATCCCCCACATATCCTCAGGATAGGTCATCATTATTACATCAATGGGGGTCCGAGCCCCGGCACCTCTCCGATCAGCTGTTCCAGGGAACCACAGTGCTTACCGGTGCTCTGGTGAGCACGGTGGGCTCCCGACAGCTCACCAAGCACAGCGCCGTACATTGTATAGTGGCAGTGTTTGGTATTGCAACTCAGCCCCATTCACTTCAAAGGGCAACTAGGTCTTGTGACTGATGTACAGCTGATTGGCAGGGGTCCCGGAAGTCGGTCCCCCGGTGATCTGATATTGATGACCTATCCTGAGGATAGGTCATCATTATTATTTCCAGGATAACCCCTTTATTATGTGAATTGTTTTATCTGCCACTTTGACTTCCCAGAATGTATTCTGTATTCTAGGAAGGACACTCATTTGCTGTGGCTAGAGAAGAGTGGAAGGTGAACACTATCAGTCCAAGGGGCTGTACGAACCTTCCTGGAGCCCAGCCACGCCTGCCTGTGAAGGAGCCCAGCACCGCCTATGTCCTCCGAATCTCCTCCTTGCTCACAGTTAGATCGCCGTAATCTCGCGATGCGCGAGCTCGCACATGCGCAGTTCCTTCCCTGAGGCTGATGCCAGCACAGGGAAGGAACACTATGCCGGCACTGCGCATGCGTGAGCTCGCGCATCGCCAGATTACGGCGATCTAACTGTGAGCAAGGAGGAGATTCGGAGGACATAGGCGGTGCTGGGCTCCTTCACAGGCGGGCGTGGCTGGGCTCCAGGAAGGTTCGTACAGCCCCTTGGACACATACAAGACAAATTTACATATCTATGAAATCATTTTTTAAACACAATAAAAGCACACAGCCCTATAGGACAGGTATATTGCGGACATGCTAGCGGCGATCTAGCCTTGCATGTCCGTAGCTCTATAGGCTAAAACGAGGTGACAGAATCCCTTTAAAGGGAATCTGTCACCTAGTTTGAGCATATTAAACTGTTAACATAGCAATTTTCAATAAAGTACCTCCATTCCAGCATGGGTCTTCTTTCTTTTATTTAAGTTTTCATTTTGATCAAAAAGCTATTTTTTTAATATGCTAATTAAGCTTCAAGGTGCCCAGAGGGGCGTTATTCCTCTGCTCTAGTGCCCAGTAACGCCCACCTGCAGTGCCCAGCCGGCCTTTATTTCAAGCCCAGCACGCCTCCTCATAAATAAATTTACTCCCACATCGGAGCCGAACGGCGCCGCCCCCTCTGCTACGTCATGTAATTTATTTACCCCATGATCCTTGCGTCCTCCTTTCTTTCCCCAGAAATCTTGCGCAGCCGCAGTATCACCGACTGCCTGCGCCTGTACGATACTACGGCTCCTGAGGCAACAGCGCTCTGATTACGTCACTGGGCTCGGCGCATGCCCAGTGACACTATTGAGGCTGTTGCTGGCGATACTGCGGCTGCGCGAGATCTCTGGGGAAAGAAAGGAGGACGCAAGGATCGTGGGGTGAATAAATTACATGACGTAGCGGAGGGGGCGGTGCCGTTCGGCTCCGATGTGGGAGTAAACTATACAACTATCAGCCACTGACAAGGGCTTAGTAGAAACACCACTTGCGCCTAGATTTAGGAGGAAAAAGTCACACACACAAGGTTTGAAATTTTTTGTATGCCGTGAGGGAAATTATAAATTATCCCCATAGACCTCTATGGGAATGTTGTGGGCATTCTCTGTGACCTTTGCAGAGGTCATTGCGTAGGGAAGGAGAGGTGAGCTGTGATCATCACCTGTTGTGAATGGTAAATGCTGTGTTATCTATATATATATATATATATATATATATATATAGGTGGTACCAGTGGCGTACATAAAGAAGTAAGGGCACCATAGCAAGGATCAAACCAGCCCCCCCCCATCCCCCCCACAGGACAGAAGGGTTTCTGCCTAAACCCTTTTCAATGACCTTTGGGCCATTTTTCCACTGTTTCATTTGCTAAAAGTTTTTTTCTTTAGAGCAGGGATACTCAAGAACTTTTTGTAAAGGTCCACATACCTGAGTCTGCTGTAGGATGAAGATCCGAGCTGCAAAACAAAAAAATATATAAGGAGGGACAACACCATAGGCGTGTAGTACTGCATTATTATTTTTTTTACAATAATCCTCCAAGCCCACCTAATCTCCTTTCTGCCGACCAAATAGTAAGAATGTCATTTCAGTGCCCCCTAACAATAATGATGCCCCTTTAATGACAGTATGATATCCCTTTAGTGCTCCGCAGACTATGATACCCCTAAGTGCACCCTCACAGCAGGGTGATCCCTTGGTGCCCCCACACATTATGATGCTCCTTAGAGCCCTCTGACACATTGTCATGCCTCCTTAGTTCCTCCCCACAGAGTGTGAATAACCGTAAGTGCCCCTTACAGTAGTAATGCCCTCTCTGTGCCCCTTCACAGTTGTAATGCCTTCTTTGTGCCCCCTTCACAGTAATAATCCCCATTGTGTCCCCTGCATAGTAATAATAATCCCCATTGTGCCTCCTTGACAGTAACGATGCCCCTTAATAGTAGTAATGCCCATTGTACCTCCTTTAATGTAATAATGCCCATTTTGCCCCCTTAATAGTAATATTGCCCATTGTGCCCCCTTAATAGTAGTAATGCCCACTGTGCCCCCTTCACAGTAATAATGCCCTCTGTGCCCCCTCTATAATAGAAATCCTCATTGTGCCCCCTTAATAGTAGTAATGCTATTTGTGCTAGTAATGCCCATTGTGCTCCCTTCACAGTAATAATGCCCTCTGTGCTAGTAATGCCCATTGTGCCCCTTCATAGTATTAATGCCCATAGTAGAAATCCCCATTGTGCCCCCTTAATAGTAGTAATGCCCTCTGTGCTAGTAATGCCCATTGTGCCCCTTCATAGTATTAATGCCCTCTGTGCACTGTGCCCCCTTTAGAGTAGTAATGCCATCTGTACACTGTGCCCCCTCCATAGTAGAAATGCCCATTGTGCCCCCTTCACATTAGCAATGCCCACTGTGCCCTTTCTGTGTAAAAAAAACAAACAAACAAAAAACAAACAAACACAGTACCTACTCACCTTGTCCTGTTCCTGAAGCTCACAGTCCTCTCTCCCCTGCAGACACAGATCGCTCTGCAGCACGGTGTGGGCGGAGCTTATGCAGATTTATCTGCTGCAGGCTGAATGGTGGATCATGGAGTTTTTCTGCTTCACCATGCTGTGCACCTCCAGCCTGAGGGAGGGGAGGAGCGCAGGGAGCTGAGCGGTGAGTGACAGGACATCAGCACCCAGCGCTCCAGCAATGAGCGCTTCCATCTGTATTGATGGAAGCGCTTATTGCTTCTGGACTCTGGCACCCCCTGAGAGCGTCACCTGGGGCGCATCGCCCCCAACTTAGAATGCCACGGCAGGGGTCCGGACAGCTGGCAACTGCGGTCCGACAGTTGGGTACCCCTGCTTTAGAGGGTAGAGTCCTGCCAAGTTTTCACCTCCAGTAGAAGAGGAGATAATCCCAACTAAGACTGGGATCCCTCTTGCCCTGGGTCCCATAGCGGTCGCATGATTTGCCACTATAGTAGTTAAGCCCCTGGGTGGTACCTGTCATTGTAAACCTGTCTGTGATGAAATGTCCAATGAAAGGCTGGGTGACCAGAATGAAAACTGCACACTTTCAGGATTATTAATTAATATAGAAAACATAGGGGAAAAATTTACCAAATATTGTTAAAAACTACCTTTAAAAGGGGTTTCCGAGATTTTTATACTAATGACCTATCCTGATGACCGATGAACATGTTGTCATTGGCCTAGAGAAAGCTGAGAGAAGGAGCGCCGGTGCCATCTCAAACATCTGATCGGCAGGAGTCCTGGGTGTCGATCAGATACTGATGACCTACCCAAAGGATACATGGGTAGCGTTTTTACTGGATCCGGCAGGGTTCAGCAAAAACGATTCCGTTACTGATAATACAACGTCTGCATCCGTTATGAACGGATCCTGTTGTATTATCTTTAACATGGCCAAGACGGATCCGTCATGAACTCCATTGAAAGTCAATGGGGGACGGATCCATTTTCTATTGTGTAAGAGAAAACGGATCCGTCCCCATTGACTTGCATTGGGGGTCATGCCGGATCCGTCTTGCTCCGCATCCCAGGACGGAAAGCAAACTACAACAGGTTGCGGTTTGCTCTCCGGTATGAGAACGCAACTAAACGGAAAGGATTGCATTTTGGAGGATTCCGTTCTGTTCAGTTCAGTTTTGTCCTCATTGACAATGAATGGGGACAAAACGGAAGCGTTTTTTTTGGTATTGAGCTCCTATGACGGATCTCAATACCGGAAAACTAAAACGCTAGTGTGAAAGTAGCCTAATGCAAGAAGTTATTAAAACAGTCATGTAAGGAGAGGTGTCAGAGAGGAAATGCACAGGAAGCCTGCTCAGTAGAGGAAACTCACCATGGTGGTCACCCCACATTGTACAAGGTTCCAACTTTAAACAGGAATTCAAACAGTACGGAAAGAGTATTGAATTACACAACTTTCTCAAGTGTTTCTATACAGTAGGCAGAAATGTGTATGTCTGCTAAGATGAACCGTGTCGAGTGTTCTGCAGGGAGTGGTCGCCCGGCCAAGAAATAACATTCGCATTCCTGAAAAGCCCACTGACAGAACATAAATATGGATGTGGAGCTCTTCTGGGAGATGGTAATGCAGCCAAGCCCATGATTAGCACACATGAAATGTTACTCTAGGAACACGATCAACAGAACAAACTAGAGAATAGAAATAAAGAATTCCTTATCTTGTTCAGACAAAGTATTTTCAGTGCAGATTCGGTTCCGAAAAATGTAGAGGTCCATTCTTGGTGCAGTTACCGCGCAAAGCCACAGAGGGAGCCTGCTTATGGTTTAGCTCCATGCAGTACAGATCTGCATGAAAACCCACGGCAGAACCCGTAGCCAAGCACAGCGGTTTCTGCCTTGGGATACGTGGAGGATTTTGTCGGGGACAAAGAAGCTTTAGCAGTGACCTGCTGTTCTTGCCTATGGATAGAAGCAATGGTGCTGTAACGGCAGGCCTTTCAACACATTCGTTCAGGTGTGTAATGTTAGGTCGAACAACCCTTTTAACCTGTACAAGCACCACAATGCAACAATACTCTGCAAACATAGAATATACAGCCTTAGCCCTCATGCACACGACTGTTGTTTTTCTCGGCCTCTGTTCCGTTTTTTTTTCGGATAGGATGGGGAACCATTCATTTCAATGGGTCAGCAAAAAAATGCTGATAGTTCATCCGTTTGTGTTCCGCATCCGTTGTCCGTGTTTCCCTTCAGCAAAAAAAATAGTGCATGTCCTACTTTTTTCACATTCGCGGACATGAATAGGCATTTATTACAAGGGATCTGTGGAAAAAACGGATCCTACAAAAAAAAACGGATGCTGCATCTGTTTTTGGGCGGACGCACAATTTGCGGACGCAAAAAGCAACTGTCGTGTGCATGAGGCCTAATGCTAATTTCACTATGTAAAATGAATATGATGTACATGGCAAATACATTTTGATCCAAATCATTTGTACCCCTCCACTATGGCAAGGTGACCTCTTTTGGACGGGAACCTACTCTATATGATACTTACTCACCTTGTCCTAACTGGCCTCAAATGAGATCAGGGAAAGCAGCCTACCGCTATATTCTGCACTTGTTCAAATCGACCCGTGGGGAAAGATGGGATTATTAGAAGAGCATGATCAAAATGGAGACAACTACAACTCCAAATGCATATTCCATTAAAAGTCGTCCAGACCCAGTGATTTTGACTGTGATGTGTGTACGGGGGGAGGGGGGTATGGTGCCAACTTTTCCTCAAAAGGTGATGTCGGGAAATGAAGGATCAGACATGTTGCATTTCAACACTTGATTCTTCTCTTCCCAAGAATAAGGAGATAAGCTGCCCCCAGAGGTGTCTCACCCCCCTTGGTTGAGCTAAGCATCTGTCTATATGGGGGGAGTCCAAAACAATACCTGATGGCTGAACGAGTATTCAGCCTATGGGCGTCTTTAGCTCTACAGTGGCGGCAGTGTTGGTTGTCACCTAGTTTTCATAGAAGCAAACTGACAGAATAGTGATTTTTAATTTTATTTTAGGAGGAAATGCTTTTTTAAGTGATGTGGTTGCATATACAGTCCTGATCAAAAGTTTAAGACCACTTGAAAAATGGCAAAAAATCCTATTTAGCATGGCTGGATCTTAACAAGGTTCCAAGTAGAGCTTCAACATGCAACAAGAAGAAATGGGAGTGAGACAAAACATTTTTTGAGCATTCTATTTAATGAAAACAATGAATAAACTGAAACAGGCTGTTTTTCAGCTGATCAAAAGTTTAGGACCACACCTCCAAAAAAAAAACTAAACCCCCCAAAACAGAAATCCAACTTCCAAACATGAACTCAGTAATGAGTAGCTCCGCCGTTATTGTTTATCACTTCCAAAATTGGTTTCGGCATGCTTGATGCAAGCGTTTCCATGAGGTGAGTGGGAACATTTCTCCAAGTGGTGAAGACGGCCGCACGAAGGCCATCTACTGTCTGGAACTGTTGTCCATTTTTGTAAACTTCCCTTGCCATCCATCCCCAAAGGTTCTTAATTGGATTTAGATCAGGGGAACACGCAGGATGGGCCAAAAGAGTGATGTTATTCTCCTGGAAGAAGTCCCTTGTCCTGCAGGCATTGTGTACTGTAGCGTTGTCCTGTTGAAAAACCCAGTCGTTACCACACAGACGAGGGCCCTCAGTCATGAGGAATGCTCTCTGCAACATCTGGACATAGCCAGCGGCCGTTTGACGCCCCTGCACTTCCTGAAGCTCCATTGTTCCACTGAAGGAAAAAGCACCCCAGACCATTATGGCGCCCCCTCCACTGGGCGCGTAGAAAACATCTCAGGTGGGATCTGCTTGTCATGCCAGTAACGTTGGAAACCATCAGGACCATCAAGGTTAAATTTTTTCTCATCAGAGAATAAAACTTTCTTCCACCTTTGAATGTCCCATGTTTGGTGCTCTCTTGCAAAGTCCAAACGAGCAGTTCTGTGGCGTTCAAGGAGATGAGGTCTTTGAAGATGTTTTTTGTTTTTGAAGCCCTTCAGTCTCAGATGCCGTCTGATGGTTATGGGGCTGCAGTCAGCACCAGTAAGGGCCTTCATTTGGGTCGAGGATCGTCCAGTGTCTTGACGGACAGCCAATTGGATCCTCCGGCTCAGTGCTGATGAATTTTTTTTGGGTCTTCCACTTGACTTTTTTGTTCCATAACCCTTAGGATCATTTAAGAAATTTCAAATGACTGTCTTACTGCGTCCCACCTCAGCAGCGATGGCGCGCTGTGAGAGACCCTGCTTATGCAGTTCAACAACCCGACCACGTTCAAAAAGGGAGAGTTTTTTTTGCCTTTGCCATCACAATGTGTGACTACCTGACAGAAAATGACAATGAATCCACATCTTTGCACAGATTTGGCCTTTTAAAGGCATATGGTCCTAAAATTTGGATCAGCTGAAAAACAGCCTGTTTCAGTTTAATCGTTATTTTCTAATTTAATTGAATGCTCAAAAAATGTTTTGTCTCACTCTCATTTCTTCTCGTTGCATGTTGAAGCTCGAATTGGAACCTTGTTAAGATCCAACAATGTAAAATATGATTTTTTTGCCAATTTTCAAGTGGTCTTAAACTTTTGATCAGGACTGTAATATTGTAGAACTTTTCTCTGTACTTAGCACATTTATCTTTTCTCTACAGTAACATATGTTGACAACGAGTACAGCATGGATTTAAAAAGATCAAGGAGCAGGCCGTGAAATCATTTGAGGTAAGTTTTCATTATCTATATGCGCATTTGCAGGACCTTGATCAGTGCCTGTTCAGCATGAGAGCCATCCTTTACTTTTGTTTGAACATATTAAGGTAGAATTCAAGAATGGAATATGTAAGAGCGATATCTAGAACTTGTGAATACTGTCACCTGGTTACACGCAATGAGCACAGAGTATATATGCTCACCGCTGTTCCGGCGCCATATAAAGTAGGGTTATCGATACTTTTGTACCGGTATTGATTCGATACCGGGATTTGCCATTTACCGCTACTGCACAGCCTAGTATCAGAGAACATGGAGCGCGCTGCTCTCAGCTCGCTCCATGTTCCCTCAGCAGCACAGGGGAGAAGGAGTCACTCTTTCCCTCCCCCTGTGCCGCTGCCACCAATGAGGAGAGAGACGGGCGGAGGAGGGCAGGGGCTGTGGCAACTGCGCCACCAATGATGATAACTAAACCATTAATACAAAAACAGGAGGCTGATCGCAGCTCCCTGCCATAGAGGTCGGGTGCTGGCTATGTGATTCTGCCGCTGGCACCCGCCTCCTGTATTTGTATTAAAGGTTTGAAAACAACCCCCCAGTATTAAATCATTGGTGGCGCAGTGCGCCCCCAACCCCCCAGTATTAAGTAATTGGTGGCAGTGGCCACAAGGTCCCCTCCCCTCCTCCTCATTCATGGCAGTGGCAGTTCCGATCGAAGCCCCAGCAATGTAATCCTGGGGCTCCGATCGGTTACCATGGCAGCCAGGACGCTACTGAAGCCCTGGCTGCCATAGTCAGCTCCATGCTGCTGTGTGCACAAAGCACAGAGCAGCAGGGAGAGTGTGAAGTCCTATTCACCCTGATAGAGCTCTTTGAAGGGTGAATAGGACAAGGGATTAAAAGATCCCATGATCTTGCCCCTAAGGGGGAAATAGTTATTAAATAAAAAAAGAAAAAAATATTAAGTATAAATCACCCCCTTTCCCAATTTTACATATAAAAAATAAATAAATAAACATATTACATATCGCCACGTCTGAAAAGTCCACAAACTATTAAAATATAAAAAAATATCTCCTAAGCGGTGAACGCCGTAACAGAAAAAATAAATAAATAAATTGCGCGATTCGCCATTTTCTAGTCACCTTGCACCTCCAAAAAATAGGATAGGACTGTTCGATTATGGGCTGGACGTTCCAAAAAAAGCAGAATGCACGTGGCTTTTTTGGGGTGTTTTATTTATTTTTTGCATGGTATTTTTTGCATTGGAGTATCACAATACTTTTTTACGGTATCGAAGTCGAATCAAAATTTTGGTATCGTGACAACCCTAATATAAAGATCATAACTGTCCCAGAAAGACAATATAGAAAGGATCTGGATCTGTCAAAGAAACTTGGAATTGCTAACATGCACATCTGCCCACTATCGGGGATGTCATTGTATTAGGCTTCCTGTACATGAACGTGTGCGCCCAGTGGTCGTGCTACGGGCCGCAATGCACGAACACAGTCCGTATGGCAGCCTGCAGCGGATCGCGGGCCCATTCACTTTAATGGGTCCGCGATCCGGCCGTTCCGCAAAAAGATAGGACATGTTCTATCTTTTTGCGAAACGGAAGTAAGGGACGAAACCCGACGGAAGCACTCCGTAGTGCTTCCGGAGGGTTCCGTTCTGTGCTTCCGACTTGCACCATCCCACATCTCCGGACCCATTGAAGTGAGTGGGTCCGCATCCGTAATGCGGAATGCCCACGGAACTGCACCCGTGTAGTGCGGATCCGCAAATGCGGTCCGCAATATGGCATCGGGGCGCACATGTTCGTGTGCAGGAGGCCTTACTGCGTGAAATTAGGGTGAAAACTATACCTATGCTATGAGAAAGGGCTTGTATGCAGGAAACTCGTAAGCGACAGTGGGAATTTGTTTTTATCTGAGTTTCGGATCTGTCTACATTTTCCTTAAAACTATACCACCTACAGTTAACAGTGTGGTCTTCAACTTGTAAGAATGATTTATTTTACTGAAGTGCTGCTTCTTCTCTACATTGCTAAATATATATACACTCACCTAAAGGGGGTCCAACACCGTATTAGTATGGTGTTCCTAATAATTCTTTAGGTGAGTGTATATTATTCTGCAGCTCCTTTTTCTGTATAGACTGGGATAGTACAAGTAGAGGTTGTCCGGGGAGCAGAATAGATCGGGAAAGGCCTCCAAGTGGAATAAAAAAAAAAAAGCCATACTTGCCTTCACCATTAGGCCTTTTCAGATGAGCGAGTTCCACACATTGGTCTTGCAGTGTGAGTATGCAGCAACTGCTGTCCTGACCTCCCAGCACTGACGGGATTCTGGAATGTATTAGAGTAACGGTCGATTCACACATCCGCAACTGAAAATTGCGGATCTGCAAAACACGGATACTGGCCGTGTGCTTTCCGCATATTGCAAACCGCACATGGCTGGCACTATAATAGAAATGCCTTTTCTTGTCCGTGGCTGCGGACAAGAATAGGACGTGCAAAATTTTTTGCTGGGCTGCCGAATGGAAGTGCGGATGCAGACAGCATACAATGTGCTTTCCGTATCTTTTGCGGCCCCATTGAAAATGAATGGGTCCACACCGTTCCCACAAAATTGCCGACCCATTATGCAGACGTGTGAATGGACGCTTATGGAATGTATTAGATAACACTGACAGCATTATGTCAGTGTTATATAATACATTCCAGAACTCTAAGGCCTCTTTCAGACGGGCGTTGCGGGAAAATGTGCGGGTGCTTTACGGGAACCCCCGCGATTTTTCCGTGCGAGTGCAAAACATTGTAATGCGTTTTGCACATTGTAATGCGTTTCATTCCAGGACCTGTGGTGACGTCACTCCGGTCATCATATGGTCCATCACATGATCCATCACCATGGTAAAAGATCATGTGATGGATCATGTGATGACCGGAGTGATGTCACCACAGGTCCTGTTGCTCCACACAGTAAAGATGAAGACAGAAGGAGATGCCGGGCTACGCGATCAAGTGTACTAAGGGGAGTAAAATTATATATATATTTTTTTTAACCCCTCCAGCGCTATTTTACTTTGCATTCTGTATTCAGAATGCTATTATTTTCCCTTAAAACCATGTTATAAGGGGAAATAATAATGATCGGGTCTCCATCCCGATTGTCTCCTAGCAACCGTGCGTAAAAATCGCACCGCATCCGAACTTGCTTGCGGATGCTTGCGATTTTCACGCATCCCCATTCACCTCTATGGGGCCTGCGTTGTCGCAGAATATAGAGCATGCTGCGATTTTCACGCAACGCACAAGTGATGCGTGAAAATCACTGCTCATGTGAACAGCCCCATAGAAATGAATGGGTCGGTATTCAGTGCGGGTGCAATGCGTTCAACTCACGCATTGCATCCGCGCGGAATACTTTCCCGTGTGAAAGGGGCCTAAGGCCTCTTTCACACAGGCGTTGCAGGAAAATGTGCGGGTGCGTTGCGGGAACCCCCGTGATTTTTCTGCGCGAGTGCAAAACATTGTAATGCGTTTTGCACTCGCGTGAGAAAAATCGCGCATGTTTGGTACCCAAACCCGAACTTCTTCACAGAAGTTCGGCCTTGGGATCGGTGTTCTGTAGATTGTATTATTTCCCCTTATAACATGGTTATAAGGGAAAATAATAGCATTCTGAATACAGACTGCAAAGTAAAATAGCACTGGAGGGGTTAAAAAAAATATATATAATTTAACTCACCTTCACTCCGGTCATCACATGATTCATTACCATGGTAAAAGATCATGTGATGGATCATGTGAAGACCGGAGTGACGTCACCAAAGGTCCTTTACCTGTAATTAATGCTCACCACAGGTCCTGTTCAGCAAAGGAGACAGAAGGAGATGCCGGGCCGCGATCAAGTGGACTAAGGTGAGTTACATTTTATTTTATTTTTTTTAACCCCTCCAGCGCTGTTTTACTATGCATTCTGTATTCAGAATGCTATTATTTTCCCTTATAACCATGTTATAAGGGAAAATAATAATGATCGGGTCTCCATCCCGATCGTCTCCTAGCAACCGTGCGTGAAAATCGCACCGCATCCGAACTTGCTTGCGGATGCTTGCGATTTTCACGCACCCCCATTCACTTCTATGATGCTATGTAACCCTTAGGCCCCTTTCACACGGGCGAGTATTCCACGCGGATGCGATGCGTGAGGTGAACGCATTGCACCCTCACTGAATACCGACCCATTCATTTCTATGGGGCTGTTCACATGAGCGGTGATTTTCACGCATCACTTGTGAAAATCGCAGCATGCTCTATATTTAGCGTTTTTCACGCAACGCACAAGTGATGCGTGAAAATCACCGCTCATGTGAACAGCCCCATAGAAATGAATGGGTCGGTATTCAGTGAGGGTGCAATGCGTTCACCTCACGCATCGCATCCGCGTGGAATACTCGCCCGTGTGAAAGGGGCCTAAGGGTTACATAGCATCATAAACTAATATAATGCTAGGCCACCCCGTCAGTCCTGGGAGGTCAGGACGGGAGCTGCCACATACTCACGCTACCATTCCGATGCAGGGAACTTGCTTGTCTGGAAGGGGCATTACCCTGCCACTCCTGTTCCAGTCACTGGTGTGTATTACCTTGTCCTATATCCACAAGTAGAAAATGCCTGGGTATGCTCAACCAATCACTGGCTGCAGTGGTGATCCCCTCAGCAAGTGATCAGCTGAGAAGGTATCTCCAGGCATTTCCTTTATGTCAAGATGGAACCAGAAAGCAGAGACCAGCAATGAATGAGGGGTGGCTCATTTTATTGACCTTTTATTGATCCCCTCCAATGCCTTTCCCAATATGTTTTACCCCCTGGACAACCTCTTTAATGACAGCTCTACTGTACTGCTGAGCAATGGAGTGTTTCAGTCCACAGTCTCAAGGCCCAGTCACAGCGTTCATACAACGCCCATTCCTGAGCGTTCAATGATCCTGCTCTGGAAAAGTATGTGGTCCGCCACGTTGTGGGTGACTTGCTTCCACTTTGCAATAATACCACTCACAGTTGATGGTGCAATATCTCTATACGCCCGAATTCAGTGAGCTCTTTAGGACAACCTGTTCTTTCACAAATTCTTGTAAAACCAGACCGCATGGCTAGGTGCTGGATTTTATACACCTGTGGCAATGGCTCTAAATGAAACATCTGAATTCAACAAGAAGTGTGTCCCAGTACATTTGTCCATATAGTGTATGTTTTTTTTATTTTACATAGTATGTCCCCCATGAAGTCATAGAAGACCTCCAGGGGACACCCTACTCAATTTTTTTTTTTATTTTGCAATTTTCCACTGTAAGGCCCCATTCACACGTCCACAATTTCGTTCCGCATTTTGTGCGGCCTCCCGCTGTATCACTGACCTAGCGGCGCTGCATACAGCTCGGGCACTGTTGTCTCGGATGCACCTTGACCTAATGACTTTGGTTGGTGGCCTATTCTGGAGGCTGTGTTAACATGTGGTGCAAATAAAGAAGACTTTGTGCTGGACTTTGTGTTTGATTTTGGGTTTATCGGAACGAATACCAAACTCTGAACTAACCTACCATTTCTGTTGCCAGCAGCTTTGATTTACGTTGCCACACCGGACTCGCACTGCTGCAACAAACTTACAAGTATTTGGTACAATATACCCATGCTGCTATAGAATATTTACCATGCTATATTTATTATTTTATCTCGAATTCATTTTTAGCAATTGATGTACTAACCTCACTATATTTATTTACATGTTTTATTGTATACCCTGTGTATTGCCATTTACCCACAGGTGGTATTCACTTTTTATACATCTTGTGTATTGCTCTCGCTATTTGGGATTGTTAGAGTCATTTTTAGCCATATGTGTTTTTAGACTTAACCTATATTATCGCAATTAACTTTATTAAACGCAGTGACCAAATTTCTTAGGTGTGCCCAGTCTTTTATATACATTTTAAGCATTCATTTAGTAGTGGGGTGATACTACTGGACTGTGAGCACCCTGGTTGGTGAACTAGTAGCCCTGTGCGTCCTACTATCCTATATTTTCAATAAAATATATTTATCGGTAAAATAAATATTCAATAAAATATGGAAAAAATAAGATTCACAAGCCAACATATATGATGTAGTATAGTCTCTTGCTGTCAGGGTTTTGACTTTTGCCGCTGGGGCTTTTTGACCTTTTCAAAGTTCAGTGTAATTTGCAGTAGAGCCGCTTCTCCCTATGACGTCTATATAGCTGTGGTTTAGGGCAATAAGTCAATCATTTTCCTTGTATGAGGATAATAATATGCTGTATAACTGCTTGTTGTGTTACATTGCCACTTTCATGTCTTGGCCTCTTCTTTGGCCTTTTCGGTGTTTCTCGTCACGAGGCCTGGCTACTGCATTAGGCAGTGAAGAATGGTTTCCCGTATGTAATGGCTCTTTTCATCAACTAATTGCAGAATCATTACCCTTATGCCAGTGGATTTAAGTGATGTTTATTTCTTGGCTTAGAAATCGTGACTAAACAAAGCCTGAAGGTGGTTATTACAGCAGAGCGGGGCTACTTCCAGGCCAAGCCTCATTGCCCTCTATCCGTGCCGGTTTTGGTTTCACCTTAAAACCTCTCTATAAAAGGCTATGGTTGTTATATCACTAGCCACCAGTCTGTCTTAAAGGGTTGTCCTGTTTAGAAAACCCATTTTTATATTAGGAAATTCTTTGATAATAGGATGGTGGGGGTCCTTTGTTCAGATCCACGTAACATAGCTAACGGGAAGATCTCTGACTGACCTGTCCTCTACTGCACAGGCAACCTTGTCATTTTAATGGACAATATGTGATGCTTAAAGGGGTTATCCGAGGCTGGAAATGATGTGCCACGGTCAGCATCATGGCTGCCTTCCATGTAACCCTGTGAGATCAAGCCCCCTGGATCTCACAGGCTGTAAGTATATTACTCTGGTAATACACTTACAGCCAATGCATCACAATACAGATATATTGTCATGCATTGTAAAGGGGATCAGACAACCAAAAGTTGAAGTCCCAGAGTGGGACAAAAAAATTAAGTGAAAAAAAAATAAAAAATAGTTCAAATAAAGCTTTACAATTTTTTTAGAAAGTTTCAAGTAAAAAAAAAAAAAGCATTCTTTTCCCAAAATAAAGTAAAAAAAAATAAAGTAGACATATTAGGTATCGCCGCATCCATATCGACCGGCTCTATAAAAATATCACATGACCTAACCCCCTCAGGTGAACACCATCAAAAAATTTTTATAAAAAGTGTGCTAAAAAAACCCAAAAAGTACAACACCAAGCGATCAAAAAGTCATACGCCCCCCAAAATAGTGCCAATTTGACCGTCACCTCATCCCTCAAAAGTCTGTTTTTTAGGAGAACGGTGGCAGGCAGGGAGTTAACAAACATACTGTTATGTACTGCTGACATTAGCACATTGCTAATGTCAGTCAGCTACATAACGATTTTTCCCCTGACAGAAACCCTTTAAATAAATAAAAAAAGTATACATATTAGGTATCGCCACGTCCGTAACAGCCTGCTCTATAAAAATATCACATGACCTAACCCCTAAGGTGAACACTATAAAAAATAAAAAATATAAAAACAGTGTAATACTTACATCACAAAAAGTGTAATACTAAGCGATCAAAAAGTCCTACACACCCCAAAATCATACCAATCAAACTGTCCTCTCATCCCGCAAATAATGAGATCCTACCAAAGACAATCGCCCAAAAAATAAAAAAAACTATGACTCAGAATATGGAGACACGAAAACATGATTTTTTTTGTTTAAAAAATGCTGTTATTGTGTAAAACTTAAATAAATTTAAAAAAGTATACATATTAGGTAGCGCTGCGTCTGTAAGAACCTGCTGTATAAAAATATCACATGACCTAACCCCTCAGGTAAACACCATAAAAAAAAAATATAAAAAGTGTGTCAAAAAAGCAATTTTTGTCACCTTACATCACAAAAAGTGTAATACCAAGCGATCAAAAAGGCATATGCACCCTAAAACCAATCAAACCGTCATCTCAAACCTAAAAAAATGAGCCCCTACATAAGACAGAAATATAAAGGAGATGACTGGGCACACCTAAGATATTTGGTAACTAGTGTTTATTATAGTAGTTAAAAATAGTTAAAATAACAGATGCGATACAATGATATACAGTACGATAGTATAAGTTAAAATAACTTCCATATTATCAGCAGCACTCAGGACAAAAATTGTGCATATTTATGGCTAAAATGTAGCAGAAATTAGTCACTCATGGATAATGGTGCCTGACAGCCTCACTCCAGACACAATACAAATAGATGAAGCGGGTAGGTAATGGTGAAGTAAGGCTTACATCAATAGCGATACATCAGTAACAGTCTAGTAATAGTTAAAATGCAGTGTTAGCAGTGATCATCTGGTGAAAAATAGAATAAGAATTCACTGACCCTAATAGGTCAAAAGTTCTAAGTGTCCGGGTACAGCAGATTAAAGTCAATCAGATACTGGTTGCCGATTTAAAATAGCGTAGTGACGCTATATAGTATAATTGTGACAGTCATAGGTAATATCTTGCTCGGTCACTGACCCAGCGGCGTCCCGTTTTGGGTCAGAAATAGATCCAGCAGTAGGTCAATAGTTAGTTAAGGAACACTCTTACCGATGTTGGAGGGTTCTCACACATAGGAGAAACCTCTGCCGTCTATCGGAACTTGCTCTCGGTTTTCTTATTGCGGTCGGGTGAATCCCACGGTTGATGATATCAGTCACCTGTTAGCAGCTTGGTTGCTGCACGCGGTCCCGCTTGTTTGGATCCAGATGAGATATCCCAACCTTCCGGGCAGAAGTTTCAGACCGGCTACACTTTGCAAGTCGGTTCAGAGTTATTCCTAGATAGGATCGATGTGGTGCACTCACATAAAGTTGTATTTGGGGGGTCAGACCAGACGCGTTTCGGGGCTAGAGTGTCCACTGAGGAATATGGCTTTCAGAATATGGAGACACTAAAAACTAAGAAAACTATGGCTTTCAGAATATGGAGACACTAAAAAATCTTTTTTTTTCAAAAATGCTTTATCATGTACAACTGGAACAAGAAACCAAAAAAGTCATATTTGGTACTGTCGCGTCCGTAACAACCTGCTCTATAAAAATACCACATGATCTAACCTGTCAGATTAAGGCCCCATTCACACGTCCGCAATTTCGTTTCGCATTTTGCGTAACGGAATTGCGGACCTATTCATTTCTATGGGGCAGCACGATGTGCTGCCTGGATATGGAATTGCGGACCCGGATTTCCGAGTCCGCAATTCCGTTCCCGAAAAAAATATTACATGTCCTATTCTTGTCCGCAATTGCGGACAAGAATAGGCATATTCTAAGTGCCGGCAATGTGCGGTCCGCAAAATGCGTTATGGACGTCTGAATGGAGCCTAACACTGTAAATAACAAAAAATAAAAACTGTGCCAAAAATATCGAGCAACCAAAAATCATATGTACCCTAAAATAGTACCAACAAAACTGCCACCTTATCACGTAGTTTCCAAAATTGGGTCATTTTTTGGGAGTTTCTACTCTAGGGGTGCATCAGTGGGTCTTTAAATGTGACATGACAACTTAAAATTATCCCAGCGAAATCTGCCTTCCAAAAACCATATGGCGTTCCTTTCTTTCTGCGCCCTGCCGTGGGCCCGTACAGCAGTTTACGACCACATATGGGGTGTTTCTGTAATCTACAGAATCAGGGCAATAAATATTGAGTTTTGTTTGGCTGTTAACCCTTGCTTTGTTAGCGGAAAAAATGGAAAATCTGCCCAAAAAAATTCTGAAATTCTGAAATTTCATCTCCATTTTCCATTATTCTTGTGGAACACCTAAAGGGTTACCAAAGTTTGTAAAAATTAGTTTTGAAAACTTTGAGGGGTGTAGTTTTATAAAATGGGGTCATTTTTGGGTGGTTTCTATTAGGTAAGCCTCACAAAGTGACTTCAGACATAAACTGGTCCTTAAAAAGTGGATTTTCTGAAAATTTTTAAGATTTGCTTCTAAGCCTTCTAACGTCCCCAAAAAATAAAATGGCATTCACAAAATGATCCAAAAATGAAGTAGACATATGGGGAATGTAAAGTAAAAACTATTTTGGAGTTATTACTATCTATTATAAAAGTAGAGAGATTAAAATTTGGACATTTGCAAATTTTTCCAAATTTTTGGTAAATTTGGTATTTTTTTTATAAATAAAAATTATTATTATTTTTTTACTCAATTTTACCACTGTCATGAAGTACAATATGTGACGAGAAAACAATCTCAGAATGGCCTGGATAAGTAAAAGCGTTTTAAAGTTATCACCACATAAAGTGACAATTGTCAGATTTGCAAAAAAAGTCCTTAAGGTGAAAAATGGCCCGGTCCTTAAGGGGTTAAATGGTCAGGGGCCCAGACACATTTCTTGGACAGTGGCCCTTAACTGCCAGAATCTGCCATTGGCCAATGAGAGCCCATCCATTCAGTACACATAGACAGAGCTATTATACAATTACCGAACCAGCAGATGGATAAGAACCCAAAATGTGCAGGTTAAATATAACATTTCTGGCTCCACTACATCTAATAGACATCTATATCTGACTACAGAGTGTTTTTCTTGCCATGATAGGTTCTCCTTAAAACTTAGATTCCAGCAAACAGGTCACATCTCCCCTGATCATGTAGATGAACTGAAGCAGACTTTGTCTCTAGGACGGAGCTCATCGTACTAGAAGTCACTACAATGGCTGCTGTAATATAGTTCTGTCACTGGCTGTATCCGCCGGACGCCACCTTCCATCCAAAGTGCCAGACCTTGTCATTGAGCTTCAAGCATATGCGCGCGGCTCCTTACTGAATTTATCCGATCCCTCTCGGCCAAGGAAACCGCCATCATCCTTGGCAGCCCGGAGTTATTCGCACCCAGTTATAAATAATATATCGATAGTAAAGCTCAGATCTAGCGATAAAGACCCTTTAAATGGGCCGTAAAGCAACACGGATGAATATTGTCATACCGTGTTAATGGAATATTCTCCGCTAATGAGGAAAGCGTGAAAGCCTTGTGGGAAGAAAATCAAAAGTGTCTAAGAGCACATTTGGCGTGCACTTTTGCCTGTGGTTTGTAGAGCGCAGAGACGCGTTTTTACCTGCGGCTGTCACAGACGAAGCCATTAGAGCTTATTTAGTGACTGCTGCCGGTCACAGTGAGAATTGCTCTTTGTTCCAAGATGACATCAGGGGACTGTTTACTTGGCTGCTGTTCACACTACAGATGCAATGAATTCTTTGTACCATCTACTGTTTAAAGGACCTGGAGGAGCAGCTTTCCATCGCCTCCACAACGTGCATGCTCATTCCGCATAGAATCGCTCTACACAGGCAGAGGTTGTTGCCACAAGAGCCCTCTCGAGGCCTCTGATTAGCCAAGTGGGCTCTTGTCTACTTAATAATCAAGTGCCAAGATTTGTGCCCCCCCCCCCCCCCCCAATGAGAGGATTAGGATTTAAAGGAATTATCCCATGATTAATGTAAAAAATAAAAACCAGCCATATAGGACATGACAGTCTCTAACAAAGCTGGAACCAGCCCTGTACCTCACATGGATCCAGAGATCTCCACATTCATTGCTCCAATTGCTCTGCTAGATTTATTTCACCCTGGCAGTTTAGGGGGCGTGCACTTTCTGCTGCAGCCGGTGGCATTTGAAGGATAGAACTGATCGCGTGCTTCCGTCTCAGTGAGCAGGACAGATAAATTAGAAAAAGAGCAAACGGTAGGTGGCGCCATACAGATAGAGTTTGATTGAATAACTCAGTGCCTCTAATGCATTTTTAATTACATGCAATTACACAAGTATTCAGATCCAGGTGCTGTTTTGAAAACTGTAGAATGTTTTTCGCGGGACAACCCCTTTAATAGAAGTCTAGACGAAGATCAACCACTCTTCTGCCTGGGCGGGACCTTTTCATCCTGATTGAGAACTATGTTTTAGGGCTCATGCACACGACCGTATGTCTTTTTCAGTGTTTTGCGGTCCAGTTTTTACAGATCCGTTGTTCCGTTTTTTGTTTCCGTTTACTTTCCGTTTTTCCGTTCCATTTTTCCGTATGCCATATACATTATACAGTAATTACATAGAAAAAATTGGGCTGGGCATAACATTTTCAACAGTTGGTTCAGCAAAAACGGAACAGATACGGAAGACATACGGATGCATTTCCTTATGTGTTCCGTTTTTTTTGCGGACCCATTGACTTGAATGGAGACAAGCACCGTGATTTGCGGACAAGAATAGGACATGTTCTATCTTTTCACGGTACGGAAATACTGAAACGGAATGCACGCGGAGACACTTCAGTTTTTTTGCTGAACCATTGAAATGAATGGTTCAGTATATGTACCGCATACTGAACTACAAAAACGGCCAGTATACTGAACGCAAAATACTGTCGTGTGCATGAGCCCTTACATTGAGTTCACATCGGGCTCTATGGTGCTGGAATTCTGTCGTGGACTCTGCGTCATTGTTTTCAAATGCAGTGGAGTCTGCTGGTAGTATGTTCTAGAGCAGGAAGAGCTGAGCAGATTGGTAATTTTTTGGGCAAACAGTTGAATAAAACATGCAATTTTATATATTTATATCTCAGCTCTTTCTGAACTCGCTTGTGCCCGGGGCCATCTTATCAGTGATTGATAGCTTTTTCTGCGTGATAGTGTATACTGAGATAGCGGTCAGTCACTCAAAATATGGCCCCCATGTACAACTGAACTCAGAAAATGCAGAGATATAAATGTATAAATTACAAGTTTTACTGAATCTTTCCCCATGAGACTACATAACAATCTGCTCAGCATCTCCTGCTCTATAACATGCTGCCTGCAGGTTTCACTGCCTCTCGTGGTAACAGGTTCCCTTTAAGGCTCTACAGTACCTCTGCATGTCTCTGATTTATAAGGAGATGAATATATGAATCAGACAGACGAAAACATTGTGACAACTGATGCTGATTGGGTCCAAATATTCGTAAGAACCTTCCTTTGACTGATCGTTGACGCATGTAAACCGCTCCGATCAGTTGACAGACAAGCGCCGCTCCCGAGCTCCTCACCGGTCTGTTTACTTTGCAGTAGCCATGTGGGGACCTAAAAATGGGCATGGGTGCATGTCTAGGGTGTAACCATATTGCAGTTATATTTACTACATTTATGGAAATGATCCTGGAAGTTATTCTGATTGTTATGAGGATTTGGGAAGGAATTTTTTTGTCTAAGGCCACTTTCACACGAGCGAGTTTTCCGTGCGGGCGCAATGCGTTATGCGAACGTATTGCGCCCGCACTGAATCCGGACCAATTCATTTCAATGGGTCTGTGTACATGAGCGTTGTTTTTCACCCATCACTTGTGAGTTGCGTGAAAATCGCAGAATGTTCTATATTCTGGCCCCATAGAAGTGAATGGGGCTGCATGAAAAATGCATCGCAAGCAAGTGCGGATGTGATGCGGTTTTCACTGATGGTTGCTAAGAGATGTTGTTTGTAAATCTTCAGTTTTGGATCACGCGCGTGAAAAACGCATCAATGCGCATTTCACCCACGCAAAAAAAAACTGAACCAGGCAAAACTGACTGAACTTGCTTGCAGAATGGTGCGAGTTTTCCTGAATGCACCCTGAACGCATCCGGACCTAATCCGTCACACTCGTGTGAAAGAGGCCTAAGGGTAGGTTCATTTCTGCATCCAGCAACTCCAATATCCTGTTCCCGGCAGAGTCACAGATTTACAATATCTGCTGTAGCTGGACACCGCCGGACACCCATTCACTATTATGGGATCCGATCGGTTTCCAGGATAAATGGTGGCATTCTGCTGGAAAAATGGCGCTGCCTGCAAAATGGCATTAAGTGGTGTCCGGCTAAACCAGATACAGTAAGGCCCCATTCACACTACTGTATTGTTGGTCTGCATCTGATCCGCATTTTTTGCAGATTGGATATGGACCCATTCATTTCAATGTGGCTGCCAAAAAATGCAGACAGCACACCATGTACTGCCCGCATCCGTATGTCCGTTCTGCAGCCCCGCAAAAAAGATAGAACATGTCCTATTCTAGTCAGAATTTATGGACAAGAATAGGCAATGTTACAATGGGTCCAAAAAAAAAACACGGATGCAACATGGGTGTCATCCTCTTTTTGCGGATCCGCGGTTTGCTAGACACAAAATTCATACAGTTGTGTGAATGCCCCCTGACTCCTGTAGTCCTCTGCCGGAACAGGCTACTGGAGCTATTAAATGCAGATTTGAACCTACCCTAAGATGAGAAAATCCCTTTCTTTGAGTGAATGGACTTAGTCTTATTGCTATGGTTGAGCCTCCTTTAAAAATAATAGTTAATCTAATGTCCCCTTATTGTAATATTTAAATATACACAGCTTATAGGTTAGGACAACCTGTGCAGCTGCTTAGGGGTTCAGTAGCTAAAGGGGCCCACAGCCACCCTGTAAGGCTACTTCACATCAGCGGTTTTCCTTTCTGATATTGAGATAGGATCTCAATATCGGAGGAAAACGCTTCAGTTTTGTCCTCATTCATTATTAATATGGACAAAACTGAACGGAATGCACCAGAACATTCCCATGGCAGACAGCAGGTGGCTCTACACGGATAGATTCTGATTGAATATCTCAGTGGCTATAATACATTTTTATTTATTATTATACTCCCTTATATAGCGGTGACATATTCCGTATCGCTTTACAGACATTATCATCACTTGCTGTCCCCAATGGGGCTCACAACCTGAGTTCCCTATCGGGATGTCTTTGCATTTAAAATTACATGCAATCACAGAAGTATTCAGATCCAGGCGCTAGTTTGAAAAATGTTGAATATTTTTTGTGGGACAATCCTTTTAATGGAAGTCTAGATGAAGACCACCTTTTCAACCACTCCTGTCTGGGCGGGACCTTTTCACCCTGATTGAAAACTCTGTTTTAGGGCGAGTTCACATGGTGCTCTATGGTGCTGGAATTTTTTTTCGTAGACTCCGCATCATTGTTCCCACGCTGCACAGAAAAACGTTGCAATCAGCATTTTTGAGTGCATCATGGTATGCAGAGCAAGACGGATCCGGCATGAAACACAATGTAAGTCAATGGTGCCAGAACTGTTTTCTCAGACGCCCGTTGACTTCCAATGGTTTTAGGGCCAGATCCGTCTTGGTCATTTTAGAGATAATACAACCGGATCTGTTCATAGCTGATGCAGCCGGTTGTATTATCCTAACTGATTTGTCATAGATCAGCAAAAACTCAAATGTGAAAGTAGCCTAAGATTGCATGTAAGGTACTATGCTAATACATTTCATGAGTCACAATTACGGTTATATTGATGACCTATCCTCAGAGTATGTCATTAATATCTGATTGGGGGGTCTGCCTCCCAGTACCCCGCTGATCAGCTATTTGAAGAGTAGGTGGCACTCATAGGGTCGCTACTTCCTCTTCAAAGTGACACTGCACGTTGTCTCTCTTGCACTGGCGGCGCAGCGGAATTACAAGAGGTTGTACCATTTAAGTGAAAAGACCAAGCACTTGTAATTACACTGCGCCGCCGAGACTTCTGAAAAGAAGCGCAGTGGAATCTTGAAGAGGAAGTAGCGCTCATACGATCGCCGCCTCCTCTTCAGATCTTCAGATATTGATGACCTATCCTGAGGAGAGGTCATCAATACTACTGGCCGCACAAAATCTTTCGTCTGTACTTTGGAGTCATATAATGGCATACAGGGAGTGCAGAATTATTAGGCAAGTTGTATTTTTGAGGATTAATTTTATTATTGAACAACAACCATGTTCTCAATGAACCCAAAAAACTCATTAATATCAAAGCTGAATATTTTTGGAAGTAGTTTTTAGTTTGTTTTTAGTTTTAGCTATTTTAGGGGGATATCTGTGTGTGCAGGTGACTATTACTGTGCATAATTATTAGGCAACTTAACAAAAAACAAATATATACCCATTTCAATTATTTATTTTTACCAGTGAAACCAATATAACATCTCAACATTCACAAATATACATTTCTGACATTCAAAAACAAAACAAAAACAAATCAGTGACCAATATAGCCACCTTTCTTTGCAAGGACACTCAAAAGCCTGCCATCCATGGATTCTGTCAGTGTTTTGATCTGTTCACCATCAACATTGCGTGCAGCAGCAACCACAGCCTCTCAGACACTGTTCAGAGAGGTGTACTGTTTTCCCTCCTTGTAAATCTCACATTTGATGATGGACCACAGGTTCTCAATGGGGTTCAGATCAGGTGAACAAGGAGGCCATGTCATTAGATTTTCTTCTTTTATACCCTTTCTTGCCAGCCACGCTGTGGAGTACTTGGACGCGTGTGATGGAGCATTGTCCTGCATGAAAATCATGTTTTTCTTGAAGGATGCAGACTTCTTCCTGTACCACTGCTTGAAGAAGGTGTCTTCCAGAAACTGGCAGTAGGACTGGGAGTTGAGCTTGACTCCATCCTCACCCCGAAAAGGCCCCACAAGCTCATCTTTGATGATACCAGCCCAAACCAGTACTCCACCTCCACCTTGCTGGCGTCTGAGTCGGACTGGAGCTCTCTGCCCTTTACCAATCCAGCCACGGGCCCATCCATCTGGCCCATCAAGACTCACTCTCATTTCATCAGTCCATAAAACCTTAGAAAAATCAGTCTTGAGATATTTCTTGGCCCAGTCTTGACGTTTCAGCTTGTGTGTCTTGTTCAGTGGTGGTCGTCTTTCAGCCTTTCTTACCTTGGCCATGTCTCTGAGTATTGCACACCTTGTGCTTTTGGGCACTCCAGTGATGTTGCAGCTCTGAAATATGGCCAAACTGGTGGCAAGTGGCATCTTGGCAGCTGCACGCTTGACTTTTCTCAGTTCATGGGCTGTTATTTTGCGCCTTGGTTTTTCCACACGCTTCTTGCGACCCTGTTGACTATTTTGAATGAAACGCTTGATTGTTTGATGATCACGCTTCAGAAGCTTTGCAATTTTAAGAGTGCTGCATCCCTCTGCAAGATATCTCACTATTTTTGACTTTTCTGAGCCTGTCAAGTCCTTCTTTTGACCCATTTTGCCAAAGGAAAGGAAGTTGCCTAATAATTATGCACACCTGATATAGGGTGTTGATGTCATTAGACCACACCCCTTCTCATTACAGAGATGCACATCACCTAATATGCTTAATTGGTAGTAGGCTTTCGAGCCTATACAGCTTGGAGTAAGACAACATGCATAAAGAGGATGATGTGGTCAAAATACTCATTTGCCTAATAATTCTGCACGCAGTGTATGTCCGGCATTGGTCAAAATGCAAAAATGTATATTTTTGCGGTGGCTTGCTGTATAGAAACGTGCAGTCTGTTGTGCTTTCCGTATAGTACATAAAATGTATGTCAGGACGTTCTACAAGATGGAGGCTAAAAGAACACTCTTGGCCTTCGTTGGATAAATAGGGGCATATAGCTAGGTTGATCATGGGTGCCAGAAGCTTTCCCGGTGTATGGTATATGTTTAACACGTTCACCTGACCTTAGTTTGAACATTTCTTTGGAGAGACAATTGATCTTTGGTGAGCTATCGAAGACCAGGAGGCCTATATAAGTTCATGCACTGGTACCCTCTGTTCTCTGCAGGGCTGTGGAGTCGGTAGATAAATGGTCCGACTCCGACTCCGACTCCTCTGTATTTAATATGCAAATGTTTTTATACATTCCTTGAAGGAAAGAAAGGCAGCATACATGTCATTACCACAGAACTACTGCCTAGGAAGCTGCTGCCTTCTCCTTTGTGTGCTGATCTTCTGCTGAAGATAGGGCTGTGGGAGGATCCAGGAAGAGGCATTTATTGTAAAACCTGATTTCCCTAGTAGAATTCCATAGTCATGTTTAAAGTTTAAGCTAACAATCTGAGTTTACAAGTTTTTATAGCCTTAGGCTACTTTCACACTTGCGGCAGAACGGATCCGACAGGCTGTTCACCATGTCGGATCCGTCCTTCCGCTATTTCGCCGTGCCGCCGGACTGCCGCTCCATCCCCATTGACTATAATGGGGACGGGGGCGGAGCTCCAGCGGTGCACGGCGAAAGCCGGCGGACTAAAAAGTCCTGCATGTCCGACTTTTTAGTCCGGCGGCTTTCGCCGTGCTGCGCCGGAGATCCGCCCCGTCCCCATTATAGTCAATGGGGACGGAGTGGCGGTCCGGCGGCACGGCGAAATAGCGGAAGGACGGATTCGACATGGTGAACAGCCTGTCGGATCCGTCCTGCCGCAAGTGTGAAAGTAGCCTTAGCTGAATGACAGCAGTTTTTCAAATTGTTTACAGCTTCAGTCTTGAACTATTGACTATCCATTCCCTTCACTTATACAAGTGTCTCTAGTCCTGCAAAACACATATTTACTTAATCAGTTATCAGTGAGAGGCGAGGTTAACCATGGGCGTTGCGTTCCCTGTAACAGCGGAACACAACACAATGGAAAGTATAAGTATTGCCGCTCCTTAACTGTGCGTTGCGTGCCATATAGTGAAGCATATGAAAAGCATGCTTCTTCATGGTCACTTAACGTGTTCGTTTTGCGGTAACGTGACGCACTGCATGCATTGGTCTTTATTCTTACAGTAGAGAAGTACCGTATTTTTCGCAAAAGTGGGGGAAAAATAGAAGTGCATCTTATGGGGGCGAATGCTGCGACCGTCCGGTGAATAGGCTGAGAGGGAGGAGGGGCTGGGGGCTGGCATCTGTTTCTGTAATGGCAGCGGGGCCCGGTGCAGTCACTGTATTCTACTACACCGGGCCCCGCTCACTGTAGTATACGGTAATCATATCTAACTTGTGGGTATTGTTAAAGTATTCCAATCCTCTTAAATCTAGCGCTGTACTACTTACTACTAACTTCTTGGCAGTCAGGAGGCCGGGTGGGCGCTCGTAGCGTAACTCACTACGTCACGCGCCTGCTCCACCCACTTTATGAATGAAGCAGGCACCGGGCCCCGCTGCCATTACAGAAACAGATGCCGGCCCCCATTCACTACACAGGGACACTGTTATGGGGGGGGGGGGGTCTGTGGATGACACATAAGATAAGATGCTATATATATGTCATCCACAGATGCCCCCACAATGATCCCCCATAACAGTGCCACCCACATATGCCCCCATAACAGTGCCACCCACAGATGCCCCCAAAACAGTGCCACCCACAGATGCCCCCATAACAGTGCCACCCACAGATGCCCCCATAACAGTGCCACCCACAGATTCCCCTATAACAGTGCCATCCACAGATGCCCCCATAACAGTGCCATCCACAGATGCCCCTATAACAGTGCCATCCACAGATGCCCCCATAACAGTGCCATCCACAGATGCCCCCATAACAGTGCCATCCACAGATGCCCCCATAACAGTGCCATCCACAGATGCCCCCATAACAGTGCCATCCACAGATCCCCCCCATAACAGTGCCATCCACAGACCACCATTAGTTCAAAACCCACCAAAAGCACACCTTTTGGTTCAAAATATATGTTTTCTTATTTTCCTCCTCAAAAACCTAGGTGCGTCTTATAGCCAGGTGCATCTTATAGGGTGAAAAAGACGGTAATTAATTATAACTTTTTGTGAATTGGGACATTTAAACTTGCTTTTTTTTTTTTTATTATTCCAATTTAAATCTAATAGGAGTCGGAGTCGGTTCATTTTTTGCCGACTCCGACTCCAGGTACCCAAAATTGCCTCCGACTCCACAGCCCTGGTTCTCTGCATGGGGCCCCTTTCTAGTCAATGTTAGGAAGCAGCGTAACATCTGGGCTAAGATCTTCAGTGCTATCATGGTGCTGAAGCGTTTAGAGGCCGTGTCCTGCTGCATATATTTTTGTTTGTTTTACGATGATTTGGGTCTTGGTGATGAGTAGCAGCATACCACTGCGTGGATTCTTCTTGTATTTTAGGGTTTCCTTACACAGACTTCAAAGGGTCTTATTAGGACTGTTTGTCTTAAACGTAATCTTTATTCCCACATGAGACCTATAGTTGAGGTCCTTTTGAAGTCTAAGAGCAGCATTGTGTGTGTCCCAGAGGCAGGCTGGTAGTGACTGCATTCATTTAGAGATGTTTTTTTCCATTTGTTTGGTGTTTTTATGGTTTAGTGTTAAGCTTAGGGTCAGATATATATATCATATTGTGTGAAACTCCAGAGACGCCACCTGTCCCTATCTCTGAACCTCCGAAACACGGTTCCCTAGGCATCTGATGCATAATTTTAAAGGAGCAAAGGTGAAAACTCACTGGAAGGTGCACAGGAACCATTTGGTCAGCCTATTTTATGTCATTAATATATATTATGTAAAGCTCTACCAGCAAACTACTGGAGCCCAGCCTGTCAGTAACCAACTGATAAAAATGCAAATGTAAATAATTTAGGCTGTCTCACAGTATTTTTGCATACATAAATTTATTACTCATTAAAATACATTTGAATCAATGTCAACATATCAGCATGATTACATGTATAGACATAAATAGTGCGGAGCTCTCGCACACACCTATACGAATGGAGTACTCCAAATTGTATAAGACCTTTAGCTAGTGTTATTGGCGTTTTTCTGCAAACTTCAAATATATAGAAAGTTTAGTACTAATGTACTATTTTACCGGTTGTTGGAACCAAAGGAACGTCCTTTTTGCAATTATTGATGTAAAAAATGCTGTGTTCAAGTATCGTCCGCTGGTGTTGATGCCTCCGCCTTCACCTGATGTTACTCCATCGGCTATCGTTGCGGAATGGGCTCCGACCTCGCTTCACACAGCGTTCCACGTGACCTCCTGGAAGATATGCTGTCATGCCTAACTTAGGTAACTAACTTTGTGATTAAAATCGGACCGCATACCGAAAGAACTCTGCTGCATCAGCTTCCACTGTGCTATCTCCCGGGAGGTCACGTGGGACTCTGTGTGAAGCGAGGTCGGAGCCCATTCCGCAACGATAGCCGGTGGAGTAACATCAGGTGAAGGCGGAGGCATCAACACCAGCGGACGATACTTGAACACAGCATTTTTTACATCAATAATTGCAAAAAGGACGTTCCTTTGGTTCCAACAACCGGTAAAATAGTACATTAGTACTAAACTTTCTATATATTTGAAGTTTGAGGAAAAACGCCAATAACACTAGCTAAAGGTCTTATACATTTTGGAGTACTCCAGTCGTATAGGTGTGTGCGAGAGCTCCGCACTATTTATGTCTATACATGCAATCATGCTGATATGTTGACATTAATTCAAATGTATTTTAATGAGTAATAAATTTATGTACGCAAAAATACTGTGAGACAGCCTAAATTATTTAAATTTATTTTATGTCATTAAAGTACTTATCAGGTCCAGATAGTGACAGAATATTGAAACTGTGACATTGTTTTAGCTGTAGATTATAAATTTAGATTGGTCAAGCCAGGTGTTTCATATGCCAACCTTGATCTAGTTCTGCGCTGAAGTGAGATGTACCTGCATTGTTAAAGGGGTTGTCAGGCTTTTAATATTGATGACCTATCCTCAGGATAAGTCATCAATATCAGATAAGTGGGGGTCCGACACCTGGCACTCCCACCGATCAGCTGTATGAGGAGACGGCGCGCGCAGTGTTCACGTGCCGTCTCGCTACTCTCTTTTTGCTTACCGCTGCTTTGCCATAGACATACAGCGGAGAGCAGGAAGGGAGAAGGGAGGCGGCACGTGAACACTACGCGCACCGTCTCCTCATACAGCTGATCGGCAGGGGTGCCGGATGTCGAAAACCCACCGATCTGATATTGAGGATAGGTTATCCATATAATAAAATCCTGGAAAACCCCTTTAAAAATGAAAAAATCCTGCAGTTTCCACAGTGGCCACTAAGCCTAATAATAGGCGCCACTTCTTGGTCCGCACAGATCATTGTTCGACAGTCATCTCATTATTATCACAGACAGGAGTAAAATTACAGGTGTTACCTACATATAGATAAACACTATTCACAATAGATGATACTACAGCTTTTCTACTTCTTCTTTGTTCTGTGATCTCCGGTAACAGAACATGCCTAGAAAAGTCTCCCATAGAAGTCAATGAGGTCCCCTCCAGTCTATTGTGCCTATGGCCCATGGTGGCTGCCGTAAATCATCTCTCTAAAGGCCTCTTTACACAAGTCAATGATTGGGGCAATTATCGGGAAGGTTTTATTTGCCTATACATGTGCTGCTTGGCATTGAGTGCTGCTCCTGAGCTACACTCCCATTTTTTCACTTGGATTGTAGCAAAAATAGCTATGTGTAACCAGTCCCCAATGTTAAACCTGCTGGATTAGCCCAACCACAATCTGCGTTCATTTCCTTCCTTGCGAATGACAGGCGCTGCCGGGAACCCAGCATGGGGTCGTTTCCATAAGCAGTGCTGCCTTTTCTGGACACTTACCTGTGCAACAGTTTCATACATGCTGACATTGTCTGCTCTTGAAGCGTTCCTTCAGTAGTCCTCGTGTAATGTACAGATACTCAGCGTGAAAACCTGTCTTTATAGGAGCTCTCTCCGCTTCTGAAACCACCTATTATTATACTTGATAGGCTTTATTTTCTACTTCGCTGCTGAAAATAGCGATCATCAGCCCTGCAATCACAGCCTTACTGCCCCATTACAATTCCCATAAATAAGAGGAAAATGTGCACGTCAGTATTTCCAAATATTTGGATGTCAGATATTAATGGGACAATATGTCAGATGTTCTAGAGCAGCAGTGTTTAACAACAGACCCCTTGAGCGTAGAAAAACCACAGCTACTTTCTTATTGACAGGCATGATGCACATACCCAATGGCCAAAAGCCTGGACACGCGCCAGCATCTGCTTTGTTGAACTTCACATTTCAAAACCATGGCTATTATTAAGGACATTTTTGGAAGGCTTTACTTTGAATTTGGAACATGACTGAGAAGATGATGAATTTAGTGCTTATTAGAAAGGCCTTTCTCAAATCATAACTGCAAGCTGACTTAGATACTGAGGGGGTCATTTATTAAGATTGGCGTTTTAGACACCGGTCTTAATTAGCCCCTGTATAAGCAGTGGATCTGCTAAAGTTATTTAGAGGCACCGGCCTCTACATAACTTGGTCGGATCTACCGGTGCTTCTAAAACAGGAGTACAGTCGTGGCCAAAAGTTTTGAGAATGACACAAATATTAGTTTTCACAAAGTTTGCTGCTAAACTGCTTTTAGATCTTTGTTTCAGTTGTTTCTGTGATGTAGTGAAATATAATTACACGCACTTCATACGTTTCAAAGGCTTTTATCGACAATTATGTAAAGAGTCAGTATTTGCAGTGTTGGCCCTTCTTTTTCAGGACCTCTGCAATTCGACTGGGCATGCTCTCTATCAACTTCTGGGCCAATTCCTGACTGATAGCAACCCATTCTTTCATAATCACTTCTTGGAGTTTGTCAGAATTAGTGGGTTTTTGTTTGTCCACCCGCCTCTTGAGGATTGACCACAAGTTCCCAATGGGATTAAGATCTGGGGAGTTTCCAGGCCATGGACCCAAAATGTCAACGTTTTGGTCCCCGAGCCACTTAGTTATCACTTTTGCCTTATGGCACGGTGCTCCATCGTGCTGGAAAATGCATTGTTCTTCACCAAACTGTTGTTGGATTGTTGGAAGAAGTTGCTGTTGGAGGGTGTTTTGGTACCATTCTTTATTCATGGCTGTGTTTTTGGGCAAAATTGTGAGTGAGCCCACTCCCTTGGATGAGAAGCAACCCCACACATGAATGGTCTCAGGATGCTTTACTGTTGGCATGACACAGGACTGATGGTAGCTCACCTTTTCTTCTCCAGACAAGCCTTTTTCCAGATGCCCCAAACAATCGGAAAGAGGCTTCTTCGGAGAATATGACTTTGCCCCAGTCCTCAGCAGTCCATTCACCATACTCTCTGCAGAAGATCAATCTGTCCCTGATGTGTTTTTTTTGGAGAGAATTGGCTTCTTTGCTGCCCTTCTTGACACCAGGCCATCTTCCAAAAGTCTTTGCCTCACTGTGCGTGCAGATGCGCTCACACCTGCCTGCTGCCATTCCTGAGCAAGCTCTGCACTGGTGGCACTCCGATCCCGCAGCTGAATCCTCTTTAGTAGATGATCCTGGCGCTTGCTGGACTTTCTTGGACGCCCTGAAGCCTTCTTAATAAGAATTGAACCTCTTTCCTTGAAGTTCTTGATGATCCTATAAATTGTTGATTGAGGTGCAATCTTAGTAGCCACAATATCCTTGCCTGTGAAGCCATTTTTATGCAACGCAATGATGGCTGCACTCGTTTCTTTGCAGGTCACCATGGTTAACAATGGAAGAACAATGATTTCAAGCATCACCCTCCTTTTAACATGTCAAGTCTGCCATTTTAACCCAATCAGCCTGACATAATGATCTCCAGCCTTGTGCTCGTCAACATTCTCACCTGAGTTAACAAGACGATTACTGAAATGATCTCAGCAGGTCCTTTAATGACAGCAATGAAATGCAGTGGAAAGGTTTTTTTGGGATTAAGTTAATTTTCATGGCAAAGAAGGACTATGCAATTCATCTGATCACTCTTCATAACATTCTGGAGTATATGCAAATTGCTATTATAAAAACTTAAGCAGCAACTTTTCCAATTTCCAATATTTATGTAATTCTCAAAACTTTTGGCCATGACTGTAGACAATGATGAATGAGACAGGCCAGCTGGCCCGCTCTCTTTCTCGCCCATGCCACGCCCAGTTTTTTATACCTGGCGTGAGCGAGAAAAGTTGCAGATTCTGCGGCAGAAATACACCTAATATAGACGTATTGCTGTTAGTAAATAACCCTCTGAATGTTTGATTATCTACATGGCAAATTAAGTTCAATGAGGATAATTGTAAAGTTATGCATCTGGGTAGTAATAATCTACATGTATCCCATGTCTTCGGAGGAGTGATACTGGGAGAGTCACTTGGAGAGAAGGATCTGGGTGTCCTTGGAGATCAGCATGCAATGTCAATCAGCTGCTTCTAAGGCTACTAGGCTAAGGCTGTCATGTAATAAATGAGGCATGGACTCGCAGGGTAGGGATGTAATACTAGCACTTTACAAAGCGTTGGTGCGGCCACATCTGGAATATGCAGTAAAGTTCTGGGCACCAGTCCACAGAAAGGATGCCCTGGAGCTGCAAAAAGTACAAAGGAGAGAAACTAAACTGATAAGGGGCATGGAGGTGTGTCGGTGACGTCACCGGCTCCGATGGGCGTGCTTTAGCGCTGCCCTAGCCGATTTACAGGCTAGGGCAGCGCTACAACCTGCCCATCAGTGCTGGTGACGTCACCGGGCTCACTGCTGGGCGGAAGCCTCTGCCTGGCAGCCCTATGGAGAGCTCGGTTCGTCACCGGAACTCCAGAAAATGCCTTTTCCCTGTTTGATTTAGCATTAACTGTATTGGATGAGGCAAATGAAAATGGAGGGGCACTCAGATATCAGGGAGCCCTGGACAACCAGTTAGGTCTAAAAAATACAAAAGACCTAAAACAACATAAAAATGTGCTGTATGGCACAGTGGTGCGTCACTCTGCAGGTAACACTTGCAACCGTGTGGGAGCGCTTCTATATAAAGCGACTAGCTAGTTGTCCCAATGGAGCAGAAGATGAAACGTGCCACCTGGTCAGGGGACGCTAAGAACAAATGTCCCTTGTAGAAATAGATCGGTGGTAGATGGTGGGATAGTGTCCACTTAGTAGTAGGAGCGTATCGCTTGTCTCCTGTTGTGACAAATATATCCGTATCCTCAGATTCTCAACCAGATATAATCACCAAACAATGATAGTGTATTAAGCGTAATACATTACCGCCGGATATTGGGTACCTTCATTCCCCGTCGCCTTGACTCACCACGGCTTCCCATGTGATCTCGCGGTCTGAACACGGCGTCCCACGTGACCTGGCGAGAAACTTGCGTGATTAGAATGCGTCCATGTGATCGGCGGGTGATACACTGGGAGGGATCAGATGTTAGAATCCTCGTCTTCAGGTGAAATCTGTGTTCAGCAGATAAACCCTAGATTCCTGGGTCACCACTAGATGAATAATATTAGGCTTGTAATAAACCATGTGAGGTTGAGTCCATATAAGTTGCTTGCTACTCCGACCAGACCATACGCGTTTCGGGGTACCTTTCCTTCCCTGTGCGATTTAGCATTAACTGCGATGCTCAAGTCAGGGGGGGGCTGCCTGGGTGAAAATGGGGACATGTCCAGGTTCAGCTCTGAACCCGGACAACCCCTTTTAATAACATTAATGCTTATGTAAATGTGGGGAAGTCTATACTAAAATTCACATCCCCACCTATCCCTTGGTTGAAATTGATGGACCTATGTCTTTTTTTTTCAACTGTATTAACTATGTAACTGTAAGGTCTACCAACTTACTGATGAAACAACATGAGTCTACTCCGGCCGACTCTTGGCATTGTGAACAGTGGTTGGGCCCACCAGAGGAAATTATTCTTGAGACCTAACCCCTATATCCTCAATAAAGTTGAATAGATTTTGAATCAAAGAAATAGACCTGAATGGCAACTGATTGGCTCCAAGGACAGCCAAATGTTTTCTTTTTTTTCTCCTGGATCTTTGTGGTCTACCGGAGGATCCTCTGGTGGGCAAGTCCGACCTTGATTGTGTATGATGGTCTCCGGCTTGTGCGTGTGTACATCATACCATATAAAATGAACTTGAACTTGATGGATGTTTGTCTTTTTTCAACCGTATTAACTATGTAACTATGTAAATCTCATTGCCTCTTGGCACAGTTACATCCTGACTCCATTATGCCCTACATGTCATCTAACTAGAAATACGGGTTTATAGCCTCTTTCTCTGCTCAGATGTTCAAATATATTCAGTTTATTGCCTTATTGTTATGGTGGTGGAATTTGAGATCTTGAAAGGTGGTTTTACGATATGTCTGTGACGCATTTACACACACCGGTCGTTATGGAAACCTGGTGTATAACTGTGTGACTATCAGTCAAAGAATGAAGGAACTGCAAGCCTATGTTGGCTAATACGGGTCATGTGATGGTGCCATATTTGCTTTTTTGTGAATATCTCAAGAACAGTAGGTCCCAGCGAGCTGAAACCATACCATATTTTTCGCCATATATAAGACTCACTCCTGCCCCCAAAATGGGGGGAAAATGTCAGTGTGTCTTATGGGGTGAATACAAATTTCATTATGGATGTGCTCAGTGGTACAGGAGGACCCAGGAGCGATGAATACATAGCTCCTTTTGCTGGCTGTACTCACCGCTTCCTGGTCTTCTTTTGCCGGCCCTGCTTGCTGTGCTGTGATTTGCGCACAGCGTGAGGACGTAGACGTGCTCTGTGACACATTGGGTCACAGCACAGCAGAAGAGCGCTGGATCTCAGGAGTTGCGGCATCAGGAACAGGAGACGTGAGTTGTTGTTTTTTTGTCTGATCTGAGGTCTGATTAACGTTCAGTGTCTGATTGGTGTCATCTAATTAGCATTGGGGGTCTGATCTGAGCTCTAATTGGGGGTCTAACTAACATTGGGGCGTCTGATCTGAGGTCTGGTTGGGGGTCTAATTAACATGGGGCGTTTGATTTGAGGTCTAATTGGTGGTCCAATTAACATTGGGGGGTCTGATCTGAGGTATAATTGGGGGTCCAATTAACATTGGGGGGTCTGATCTGAGGTCTGTAGGGGGTCTAATTAACATGGGGGGGTCTGATCTGAGGTCTATTTGGGGGTCTAACTAACATGGGGGGTCTGATCTGAGGTCTAATTGGGGATCTAATTAACATTGGCGGTCTGATTTGAGGTCTGATGAAAAAAATAAATCATATTTTTCTCCTCTAAAACCTAGGTGCGTCTTGTAGGAAAAAAATACAGTATACTTACTTGTACTTACTTATATAGAGATTTTTGTTTCAATTACTCCCACTTTTTAAGCTCCCTTCTTACTGTCAGTGAATAGAAATATACTGAAAACCTGTCTTTGTAACATAGTTTGTAAGGCCGAAAAAAGACATCTGTCCATCCAGTTCGGCCTGTTATCCTGCAAGTTATCCATGAAACCTCTGAGGACACTGTGGAAGTGCCATGGTGTCCTCAGGAGTTTCATGGGTAACATGAAGGGGGAATGTATTAGCAAGTTTCTTTCAGATGCTGGTTACTTTTCCTGGCAGAAGTGCAGTGTTAGGGTCCATTCACACGTCTGCAAAATGGATCCAGATCGGTTCCTCAACGTTGCGGAACTGATCCGGACCTGTCCGGAACTGATCCAGACCTGTCCGCATCTGCACTTCCGTTCCGCAAAAAATAGAACATGTCCTGTTCTTGTCCGCAGACAGGGACAAGAAAAGGCATTTCTATTTAAAGTGCTGGCCATGTGCGGTCCGCAAAATGCGGAACGCACATGGCCGGTGTCCGTGTTTTGCGGATCCGCAATTTGCAGACTGCAAAACACTTGCGGACATGTTAATTGACCCTTAGTGAGGGTGTGAACCGCAGTCACACCTTCATGTGATTTAGGCATCTTGCACATGACCGTATGTATTTTGCTGTCCGCAAAAAACAGATCCGCAAAAAATACGGATGACATCTGTGTGCATTCCGTATTTTGCGGAACGGAACAGCTGGCCCCTAATAGAACAGTCCTATCCTTGTCCGTAATGCGGACAATAATAGGACATGTTCTATTGTTCTGCGGAACGGAAATACGGAAACGGAATGCACACGGAGTACATTCAGTTTTTTTTTTGCGGATCCATTGAAATGAATGGTTCCGTAAACGGAACTGAAACAGAATGAAAATACGGTCGTGTGCAAGAGGCGTTTTGCTGTGATAGTCGATCGGCTCCAGATTTATTGTGATGATTTTGGTGTCAGCATAAACGATGATTTCACCCGATGAACGATCGCTTGCTCGGGTGACTGAGGGCACCTTTACACGGGCTGATTATTTTTTAAGGTGTTGGTTACTTTCCCTGGCAGAAGTGCAGTGTTAGCGAGGGTGTGAACCGTAGTCACACCTTCATTTGATTTATACTATGACACAATCACATGCGTGAAATATTGTTTGCAGTCTGTGTACATTGGGAACCAGCCAGAGAAAAGGAAGCGCTCACACTTTTATACAGGCCGAGAATCCGTGAGCATTCATAGGAACACATGTTAGCGATTATGTGGCTGTGTAAAGGTGCTGCCAATTACCTGACCAACAAGTAAAAGGCTCATTCAGGGTAATTGGATCGTTTGTGCAGGCACCTAAATCATTGTTTGCTGGCAGCAGATCGTGCTGTGTAAACAACAAGTCCGTATGGGGACGAGCGATGGCATTAGTGATCACTCCCCATACTGTGGAGGAGATCGCTGGAGACCGAGCAGGCAGTTGTCAGGAAGGAACATTTCCTTCCTGACAATCGCCTGCAAAATTGGCCAGTGTAAAGGGCTTTTACCCGCTCACGCCACTTTTCAGAGCTGACGAAAAAGGGGGCATGGCGTGGGGGCGGGGAAGGGGGTCTAAAATGCAAGTCTTAATAAATGACCCGAATAGTCTATTTCTCATACACTCCAATGCTAATGCATTGTAGTCTATGAGAGAGGCAGCCTAATGATTGCTTGTTATAGTTCCCTATGGGAACTATTAAAAAAAAGTGTCAAAAAAATAAATGTTTTTAAAAATTATAAAAATATAAAAATTCAAATAAAAAATAATTAGGGCTCATGCACACAAACATATATAATTTTTTAGCAGCCCATATGCTGTAATGGGGCCGCAAAAAAACCCGGAAATAACTCAGTGTGGATTCTGTTTCCGTATGTCCGTTCCACCAGTACATAGAACATGTCCTATTATTGTCCGCCTTACGGACAAGTATAGGACTGTTCTGTTAGGGGACAGCTGTTCCATTCTGCAAAATACGGAATGCACACGAACGTCATCCGTATTTTGTGCAGATACGTGTTTTGCGGATTGCAAAATACATACAGTCGTGTCCATGGGAAGGAGCTGCACCACCGATTTAGTGTTGTGTCCCCGTTCTAGTTTTCCTTGTACAGTGGCATTGCCAGCCACGGAACAACACTTGGCATCTGCCTGCAATAAAGAATTGGTTATTGGTGCTCTTGCACACAAGCACATTTTCAATCCGGATGCGATGCGTGTATAGAAGCAACTATATATTTTAGCCACAGTTGCGGCATTGCTTACTAAACGTGTGTATGGGAAGGTGAATGGATGTTCATCCTGTTCCTCCTGGTTCGTGAATGTAGCCACAGTATTCAAGTTTATGGTCCCCCCTTTAATAAACAGTGTAGAGAATTTTGCGCAGTTTGTTAGCATTTCTGCCTGAGAGTAGTATGCCAAGTTTTGTATAGTTTGGTATAGGATATTTCCACGAGAGAAGACGATGAACCACACAGGTTGAGACCAGCGTATTTATACAAGAGGCATCGTGCTTGAAGATGATATAGTGCGATTATTATCAGATTTTCCCGTTGCTGGAGCTATTGCTGTATCTAGCAGGTTATCCAGTAGTATGTAGTTGACTGGCGTTATACGTATGGGCTACAGATATGGGGGCAGCTTCATTTCTGGTGGGGTAAAAAACAGAACTAGGAACGGACTGATTGGAACATCAAGATAATTTATAAACCTGATTCTTGGTGAGATTTGTGCTGTACAACATGATTGAGATTCCAGTAGAATTCATGGGTGTAGCAAAGTGAAGCATGAGGCTCAGGCAAACGTAATCGTGCAGCATAACATGCAGCAATCTGACTGCTGCGCATGTATCCGTATTCATACTGTTAGCACCTATAGAGTAATGGGATCTTGGTACCTGGGTTACCAGCATGGAGGAGTAAGGAGATGTTGCTGATGGCGATAACAGAGCAGTAGGGCCTATGGGTGAAGCAAGTTATAAAATTATGTTAGGCCTCTTTCACACGGGCGTCATAGATTTGGGCCGGATAAGATGCGGGTGCGTCGCGGGAAAATGCGTTTTGCACGCGCGTGAAAAAAATCGGCATGTTTGGTACCCGGACCTGATCCCGAACTTCTTCACAGAAGTACGGGTTTGGGTTCGGTGTTGTGTAGATTGTATTATTTTCCCTTATAACATGGTTATAAAGGAGAATAATAGCATTCTGAATACAGAATGCTTAGTAAAATAAGGCTGGAGGGGTTAAAAAAGAAAGAAAATATAATTTAACTCGCCTTAATCCACTTGTTTGCGCAGCCTGGCTTCTCTTCTTTCTTCAGGACCTAGGTAAAGGACCTTTGATGACATCACTGCGCTCCATCCATGGTGATGGATCATGTGATGAGCGCAGTGACATCACCACAGGTCCTTTTCCTCCTGCACAGCAAAGAAGAAGAAAGAAGAGAAGGCGGGCTGCGCGAACAAGTGGATGAGGTTTCCACCCAATTCTCTCATCTCCAGGTATGTCTTGTCTGAAGCTTGCTGCTACACCCAGCTTTTCCACAGTCTGATATTGTCCATCCCTCTCATCTCTCCTTCTAAATCCTGGTATGTCTTGTCTGAACTATTAATGTTTCTTTCCCTGCTGGATTTATTGAGTATTTGTTTACATTGACTATTTCACCCCTGTATCTGGTCCTCCTTGATTAGGCCAAATGTACCCACTCTCTTTTTGGTCACACCTGATTCAACACTGAGTGGTATAAATCTAAGGTCCTAGGTCTTTTCAGACCTTGGTCTTTCCATATGCAATATCTCTCAAGTGCAACGACTGAATTATACCAGAATTGGACCAGAAGGGGACCACAGGTAATTACAGACATAGTTAATGCAAACAATGTTTCAATTTTTCATCTTACTGTTCCCACTTGTCAACAACCTCCTCAAATACCCCCACGTTCATTCACCCAGCAAGGAACTATTCATCTCTCCCTCCATCTTACCTTCTCATCTGACAGCTTGCACAAACCTGCTTGGCAACATAAAACACTTCCTTCCCAAACACACACAGATACTTCCTGCCCTCTCCTATTCTCACCTATTAACACTTTCTCTGCTTCTCCTTACTGCTGGTGATATCTCTCCAAATCCAGGCCCCCCTCAGCAAATCCCCACTATCACCTCTACGTCCCAATACAAATCTCCTTCTACAAATTTCTGCAACCCCTTAAACCTAATAACCATTCCTGTGACCCCTGCTCCTTTGGTTCCTCTTGCAGGAGCATTATGGAACGCACGCTCTGTCTGTAACAAACTGAACTTTTCTGTACATTCATGAACTTTTCATCTCTCAAAACCTTTCCTTTCTGGGTCTCACAGAAACATGGCTGACATCCTCTGACACCTCCTCCCCTGCTGCACTCTCATATAGTGGATTTCAATTCACTCACACCCCCCGCCCCGACTGCAAACATGGTGGAGGAGTTGGTCTTCTCCTATCAGACACCTGCTCCTACAGCCCAACTCCACTGCCACCCTCCATTACGATCACCTCATTTGAAGTACACTCTGTTCGCATCTACTCTCCCTCCAACCTCCAAGTAGCCATCATTTACCGCCCCCCAGGCCCAGCCACCATCTTTCTTGACCACTTTAACACCTGGCTACTACACTTTCTTTCTGCCGACATCCCCACTATCATCATGGGTGACTTCAACATCCCTATTGACACCTGCCACTCAGCCGCCTCTAAACTCCTATCGCTCTCTTCCTCCTTCGGCCTATCACAGTGGTCTTCAGTTCCCACCCACAGAGATGGTCACACTTTGGATCTTATCTTTACCCGCCTCTGCTCCCTATCTAACCTTTCTAATTCGCCTCTCCCCCTATCCGACCACAACCTACTCACCTTCTTTTCATTGGTCTCTTCTGCTGCTGCCCCGGTCCACACACTAGGACACCCCCGCAGGAACCTTAAACATCTCGACTTTCGCTTGCTTTCTGACTCTCTTCTCCCACTCTCTACCATCTGTTCCCTCCAAGACCCAGATGCTGCTACCACCCTATATAACACCACAATAAGTACAGCTCTGGACACTGTTGCCCCCCTCACACACAACAAAACCCGAAAAATTAACAGACAACCCTGGCACACCAACCTGACCAAAAAACTCAAACAAGCTTCCAGGGCTTCCATATCTTCCCTGGCCCACAGCCCTAAACAACTTTTTAGCACTTTTAACTCCCTTCTCCGTCCCCCAGCGCCCCCACCCTCTCCTCTCTTCTCAGCTGAGGACTTTGCCAAATATTTCAAACGAAAGATAGTCAACATCAGAGAAAGCTTCACTACACAGTCCCCACAGACCCTCTACACAACTGCTCGGTCCTCTTCTCCCAAAACCCGCTTCTCCACCATTACAGAAGAAAAACTCTTCACTCTACTCTCCAGATCACATCTCACCACCTGTGCACTTGACCCAATCCCATCCCACCTCATCCCTAACCTCACCACAGTGTTTATCCCAGCCCTAACTCATCTCTTCAACCTATCACTAACCTCTGGTGTCTTCACCTCTGCTTTTAAACACGCTACCATTACACCCATCCTCAAAAAGCCTTCACTTGACCCATCTTCTTTGTCCAGTTATCGCCCCATATCACTGCTTCCGTATGCCTCAAAGCTACTTGAACAACATGTCCATTCTAAACTGTCCTCTCACCTTTCCTCCTGCTCCCTCTTTGACCGCCTACAATCTGGCTTCTGACCCCACCATTCGACTGAGACTGCCCTCACCAAAGTCACCAATGACCTACTGACAGCCAAAACCAAGAAACAATACTCTGTCCTCCTTCTCCTTGACCTGTCCTCTGCCTTCGACACTGTTGACCACACCCTTCTGTTGCAAACTCTCTCATCTCTTGGCATCACTGACCTGGCCCTCTCCTGGATCACATCATACCTCACAGACCGGACGTTTAGCATCTTCCACACCCGCACCACCTCCTCGTCTCATTCCCTCTCTGTTGGCGTCCCGCAAGGCTCTGTCCTAGGACTGCTGCTCTTCTCTATCTACACTTTTGGCCTGGGACAGCTCATAGAGTCCCATGGCTTTCAGTATCACTCCTACGCTGACGACACACAAAGCTACCTCTCTGGTCCAGACATCACCACCTTACTATCAAGAATCCCACAATGTGTATCTTCTATATCATCCTTCTTCTCCTCTCGCTTTCTAAAACTTAACACGGAATTCATCCTCTTTCCCTCATCTTGCTCAACCCCCCCAACAGACCTATCTATCACGATCAATGGCTGCACACTCTCACCGGTCAACCAAGTCCGCTGCCTTGGAGTCACCTTGGATTCTGCTCTCTCCTTCAGACCGCACATCCAAGCACTTTCCACCACCTGCTGCCTCCAACTCAAAAACATCTCCCGCATCCGTGCTTTCCTTAACTTTGAATCTGCGAAAATGCTTGTACATGCCCTCATCATCTCCCGCCTAGACTACTGCAACACTCTCCTCTGTGGCCTTCCATCTAGCACTCTCGCACCCCTCCAATCTATCCTCAACTCTGCTGCCTGACTAATCCACCTCTCCCCCTATTACTCCTCTGCCTCTCCCCTCTGCCAATCCCTTCACTGGCTCCCCTTTGCCCAGCGAATTCACTTCAAAGTACTAACAAATACATACAAGGCCGTCCATAACCTGTCCCCTCCCTACATCTCTGAGCTACTTTCCCGATACACCCCCACACGCACTCTCCGATCCTCACAAGACCTCCTTCTCTTCTCTTATCGCCTCTTCCCACAATCGACTCCAAGATTTCTCCCGTGCATCCCCCATACTCTGGAACTCGCTACCCCAACATATCAGACTCTCACCTACAGTGGAATCCTTCAAAAGAAACCTGAAAACCCACCTCTTAAGACTAGCCTACAACCAGTGACCCTGCTGCCTCCATACCGCCATGACCAACTTCACCCACACCTACTGTGTCCTTCTCCCATACCATGTAGATTGTAAGCCCTCACGGGCAGGGCCCTCTCTCCTTCTGTACCAGTTTGTAACTCGTCTTGTTTATGATTAGTGCAATTGTCTGTATTATGTATGTATACCTCTTCTCATATGTACAGCGCTATGGAATGAATGGCGCTTTAATAATAAATAATAATAATAATAATGAGGTGAGTTAAATAATTTATTTTTATTTTTTTAACCCCTCCAGCCCTATTGTACTATGCATTCTGTATTAAGAATGGTATTATTTTCCCTTATAACCATAAAAAAACGCATAAAATAGAGATGCGTGAAAATCACCGCTCATGTGCACAGCCCCATAGAAATGAATGGGTCTGGATTCAGTGCGGGTGCAATGCGTTCACCTCCGCACCCGTACGGAAATCTCGCCTGTGTGAAAGAGGCCTTAAAGAATTCCTTTACTCGCCGATTCCTTTATAATGTATTCTTTAACCAACTTAAAGGAAAACTAAGGGTCTTGCCACAGATTTGGGATTTGATGCAGTTTTTGAAGCCAAAATCAGGAGTAAATGATAAAAAGGAAAGAAAGTATTAGGAACAGATATTACTTCTCTTTTTTTTAATCCACTCTTGGTTTGGGCTCCAAAAACTGCATCAGAAAGGGTCCATTCACACATCCGTAAGTGTTTTGCGGATCCGCAATTTGCAAAACACAGAGACCTGCAATGTGCGATCCGCAATTTGCGGACCACACATCACAGACACTATAATAGAAAATGCCTTTTCTGGTCCGAAATTGCGGACAAGAATAGGACATGTTCTACTTTTTTTTCAGGAACGGAATTGCGGATCCCGAAAAAACTGATGCGGATCCCGAAAATGCGGATGCGGATCCCGGAAATGCGGATTCGCATCTGTTCTAGCCCCATTGAAAGTGAATGGGTCCGCAAATTGCGGAACGAATGCGGACCCAAATTACGGACGTGTGAATGGACCCAAAAACTGAAACTCTAAGCTCTCAAAAAAAAGAAAACAAAAAGATCCCATCCCCTCTTCCCTTCATCTCCTTTCCGTTGATTCGATTTTGTTTCATTTTGCATTTAATTGAATTGCATTTAATCTTCTCATGCCTCCCATTGCTCCTCGTTGCCCTGTGTCTGGCTGGGGCTGCAGCCTTCCCCTCTGCCCTGTTTGCAGTAGGACGGAAAGAGGTCTAAGTCCTGCCTGCTCCTCAGCATGGTCATCAGCAAAAGATAGATCTAATCTAGAGGAGACTGACTTGCAGTATTTTTTCACTTACTTTGGATTTTTTCCAGTGAGGGCAACTATATTTCTTGTTAACACTTATCATTGTCTTCTAGGTTTTCTGTTCCTTTAAGAAGGGGGAGGGGGGGGGGGTTACTGTGGCTCAATTCTCTACATGTATCACCTGTCCTCTGCATAGGTGATACATTTTAAGATCTGTCCAACCGTTTGGGACCTCACCAATCACTATAATGGGTGACCCTAGACTACCAATAAGAAGTTTGAATGTAGGACTAGTTTATAGGCAACTTAAATAAATAAAATAATTCGAGCAACCCTACAAAGGAACACTAAGCACAGAAAATGCCCAAAAAAAAAATCCATCATAGCCCTTCCTACTGTCATCTCCTCTTTCCCCTTGGTTCTATTTTCCTTATATTACAATTAAAACTGAGAAATACATAATTATGTATTTTCTGTGTATTCCAGGAGCTTAGCCATGTCCTCCTCCTCTTCTTCATTGTCTTGTGCTGTCATGTAAGACAACTGATTGGAACAGGAGCCTCCTTGCTGTGTCCTTTCTGAAGTAGGACAAAAAGTTGGTTAAGCCCCACTCCTTTGATAAGTATCACCCCTTGGATAAGCCCTATCCACTTGTCCAGAAACCAGATGAAGATGCAACAGATCAGCAAGAGATTAAAGGCAAATTTACACTGCCCAGTTTTTGGGCAAATTATCAGGAACAAACATTTCTATCAACGCTCGTTCCTGATAATCTTCCCTTATAAAGTTCTGTAGATCAACCGATGAGGGAGAAAATCACTGGTTCATCGGGTGAAATGAACTTTGGTGCAGACACCTCCATCGTCATTTCTGGGCAGCAGATTGTGCCGTGTAAATAGCGATCTGCCCTGAAACAGTTTTCACCTCAACTAACGAACGGACAGTTGTCGAGAAGGAACACTTCCTTCCTGATAATTGTCTGCCAGTCTGCGCTGTGTAAATGCAGGCATAACCTCTGCAGGAAGTTTATGAGGCTCCATTCACACAACCCTATTTTTGGTCTGCATCCAATCCGACATCCATATGTCCGTTCCGTATCTCCATCAGAAGGATAGAACGTGTCCTATTCTTGTCCGTTTTGCAGACAAGGATTGGCATTGTTACAATTGATATGCAAAAAAAAAAAAAACTGGTTGCAAAACTGACGTCGTGTCACGACCGCTATCCCAGCAGCAGTCGTGTCGCACCAGACGGAGGGGAAGGGGGACCCTTATCTACGGATGGGAAATAGAATGGCCACCCCTGACTAACCCTAAGCTGGCACCTGTCTGCCCTGATACCCTAGACGGGGTGTGAACCCGTGCGGCGAGCAGGATGCCTAAACCCTCAGTCGCCCTAACAAGACTGGACTGGGGAAAGGCCGATGGGAGCGCTAGTCCCCATCACTCACGTCTAGGAAAACAACAGGGGAAGACAGCAACAAACAAACAACAGCAGAGATAGACTTATCCAGTCACGAGCAGAGAAGGCGATCCCAATCACGACAGTCCACGCCGGACAAGAGCTCCACAGCAACACCAACAAACGATCTCCTTCCAAGGTCAGAGTAGCACTGGAAGTAAGGACTATATCTGGCAATGACTGCAAGTGAAACTGAAACTAATATAGTATCTGGGAGTGGCAGACAGGACTCACCTGAGAAGGATGCCTACAAACTCTCAGTCAGGACAAAAAGGTTCACAAGGCAAAACCTGGATGACATACCCTGAACCACGGAGCAAACTCATAAGCTATCGCGAGTAGCAAGTCGCTGCGACCTTCTCCTCCCAGACCTGTCTGGATCAGTCACAGTCGTGACACGTCGTCCGCATTTTTTGCCGATCTGCGGTCGTGTGAATGCACCCTCAAATTGTTTAAGTCAGGATCATGCATAAAATGGTGTAGACTGACGAAAGGTTTTCATCAGTTTTTTATGCAGTTTTTTATGCTCACCTGCGTATACGCCACAATAGGAGGCACGGACAGAGCTGGGAACTCAGCACTTGTAAATCTCAAAAACAAGAAGGGTATCCAGCTTCAATGTAAAAGTGGAGATCTTTATTACATCAGTGCAGGTTCAAATCTATTGTACAAACACAGCGTCTACGCGTTTCGGGTCTTAGCGGTTCAATCCCTATACATTTATATTAGTCATGAATAAGGGTCGAACCACTAAAATCTAAAATGCATTGACGCGGTGTTTGTACAATGGATTTTAACCTGCACTGATGCCATAAAGATCGCCACTTTACTTGGAAGCTAAATTCCATTTTTGTTTTTGCAAAAAGCAAGAGTGGCTTCAGAAAAATTGAATCAGTACATTAAACTTTTTTTTTTTATGATCCACAACTGACTTTGGCTTCAAAAACAGTATAATAAATTTAGCATTCCTAGATGTAGTGTTCCTTAACATTTTTCTTCGAAATTTAAAGGTGATTAGTGTGATGAGCAGCACGGTAAAAAAATTAAAAATTTGTATTCTTCATGTGTTCACATGGACCTCTTGCTCCATATGAACACAGCTGCCGGATTTCTACAAAATATAGTATTTTTTTAAATGAAGGAATTCAAGGTTATTCGGCTGTGAGATTATTTCTAGCCGACATTCCTCTGGATTTTTTTAGTTAGTGGTGAACAGACAGTCCGTTTTCAATAGGAAAACCCTGCACTTTCTCACAGCCTTGTTGGCTCCAGTTTTACAGACCTCAAAATATTTAAGTTGCATTGTGATAAATATGCTTCTTTCTCACGTATTTTACACCAGGAGCCGCATGTTGATGTCTCTGCCAGGCTACCCGGGCCCCTCCACCGCTCTCCTTTCCCAGATGTATTTTCTAAACTATTTTCGTCTCCTCCCCAGCTTTTCAATCTCTTTGGTAAAAAACTTAGATAATATACAGTTAGGTCCATATATATATATTTGGACACTGACACAAATTTTATTTTTATTACCTGTTTACTAAAACATATTTATGTCCATGTCCATTATATAACTATGACTTGAAGTCCAGACATTTAGCTTTCATTTGAGGGTATCCACATTAAAATTGGATGAAGGGTTTAGGAGTTTCAGCTCCTTTACATGTGGCACCCTGTTTTTGAACAGACCAAAAGTATTTGGACAATTGACTCAAAGGCTGTATCATGGGCAGGTGTGGGCAATTCCTTCATTATTTCATTCTCAATTAAGCACATAAAAGGCCTGGAGTTTATTTGAGGTGTGGTGCTTGCATTTTGAAGATTTTGCTGAGAAGTAAACATGCGGTCAAAGGAGCTCTCCATGCAGGTGAAACAAGCCATCCTTCATCTGCGAAAACAGAAAAAATCCATCTGAGAAATTGCTACACTATTAGCAGTGGCAAAATCTACAGTTTGGTACATCCTGAGAAAGAAAGAAAGCATTGGTGACCTCAACAATGCAAAAAGACCTGGACGCCCATGGAAGACAACAGTGGTGAATGATCGCAGAATAATTACCATGGTGAAGAGAAACCCCTTCACAACAGCCAACCAAGTGAACAACGCTCTCCAGGATATAGGCGTATCAATATCCAAATCTACCATAAAGAGAAGACTGCATGAAAGTAAATACAGAGGGTTCACTGCACGGTGCAAGCCACTCATAAGCCTCAAGAATAAGAAAAAATCTTAAAAAAACAGCACACTTCTGGAAGAATATTCTTTGGACAATTGAAACCAAGATCAACCTCTACCAGAATGGTGGAAACTAGGGGTACCCCGAAATTCCGGCCGCCGAAAATATCGGCCGAAAATGGGCCTAATCCATTTCGGCCGATATTGGTACATATCGGCAGAAAATATGGGGTGTGGGATTTGTCACCCACCAAGTAGCTCACCATCCGCGGCGGCGCCCCTCATGCTGTGCCTCCTAAACGCTTGCCGCTCTAAAGAATCTCCGGCTCAGTGCTGCGCAGCCTGCTGTGTCTGCTCTGTGCTACTGCTGTTGTTAGTGTAGCGTGGCCGAGCTCTGTTCGTTCCGCGGTACAGGAGCTTTTGTTTCCTGTACCCGGCCGGACTGACGGGAAGTGCTCACTTAGTGTGCACTTCCTGTCAGTCCGGCCGGGTACAAGAAACAAATGCTCCTGTACCGCGGACCGAACAGAGCTCGGCCACGCTACACAGGCTACACTAGAGGTGACAAGGGAGGGGGGGGGGGGGTGTAAAATGAGAGTGACAAGGGGGGGGGTGTAAAATGAGAGTGACAAGGGGGGGTGTAAAATGAGAGTGACAAGGGGGGGGTGTAAAATGAGAGTGACAAGGGGGGGTATAAAATGAGAGTGACAAGGGGGGGTGTAAAATGACAGTGACAAGGGGGGGTGTAAAATGACAGTGACAAGGGGGGGTGTAAAATGAGAGTGACAAGGGGGGGGTGTAAAATGAGAGTGACAAGGGGGGGGTGTAAAATGAGAGTGACAAGGGGGGTGTGTAAAATGAGAGTGACAAGGGGGGTGTAAAATGAGAGTGACAAGGGGGGTGTAAAATGAGAGTGACAAGGGGGGGTGTAAAATGAGAGTGACCAGGGGGGGGTAAAATGACAGTGACAAGGGGGGGGGGGTAAAATGACAGTGACAAGGGAGGGGGGTGTAAAATGAGAGTGACAAGGGGGGGTTTAAAATGAGAATGACAAGGGAGGAGGGGGGGTGTAAAATGAGAGTGACAAGGGGGGGGGTGTAAAATGAGAGTGACAAGGGAGGGGGGTAGAATGAGAGTGACAAGGGAGGGGGGGTAGAATGAGAGTGACAAGGGAGGGGGGGGGAGTAGAATGAGAGTGACAAGGGGGGGTAGAATGAGAGTGACAAGGGAGGGGGTAGAATGAGAGTGACAAGGGGGGGTAGAATGAGAGTGACAAGGGAGGGGGTAGAATGAGAGTGACAAGGGAGGGGGGGTAGAATAAGAGTGACAAGGGAGGGGGGGGAAATGAGAGTGACAAGGGAGGGAGGGGGGGATGAGAGTGACAAGGGAGGGAGGGGGGGAAGAGAGTGACAAGGAGGGGGGGGAAGAGAGTGACAAGGAGGGGGGGGAAGAGAGTGACAAAGGAGGGAGGGGGAGAGTGACAAGGGAGTTTCGGTTTTCGGTCAAGGGCATCCTGAATTTTCGGTTTTGGACCAGAATTTTCATTTCGGTGCACCCCTAGTGGAAACAAAAAAGTATGGCAAAGGCATGGTACAGCTCATGATCTAAAGCATACCACATCATCTGTAAAACACGGCAAAGGTTCTGTGATGGCTTGGACATGCATGGCTGCCAGTGGCACAGGGTCCCTAGTGTTTATTGATGATGTGACACATGGCAATACATGGCATATTGTGCCCAACCTAAAAATTATTAAACAAGCATACCATCAACAATAAAAATACACTGACTAGAGAGTGGAGGTAAACGGAACTGATTTATTAAATAAATACCAAATACAACTTAACTTAAACTTTTAAGAGCCCAGTCATAAACTCAGACTCCAATAATAAATATATATATATATCTAAAACTCAGAGTCCATCCCATCACGGGACGACTATCATTACTTCACCCAACATCAATCACGGCCCCAAAACTTACCATACATAAGGGCGGGCGGGAGGGGCACACAGGATCCGGTTTCACAGGAAGGTTCAAGTCCAAGACAAGCCCAGCCTGCGGAGCACGGTCAATTATAGCCCCCTCAGCATTCCACTAAACCAATCGGCTGTCGTCTCCAGGGCTCCGCTAACCTTCCCTTAAACCCTGGGCTATTGTAGGCTAAAAATCCCACCAATTGCAGGATGCTCACTGGGCAGAATTATTCTTCTGCCCAGTGATCCCACAAAAGCGGGAAACCCTTTTCCCGCCAAAATTGCCTCCCAATAACTATCTATCACCGGGCAGACAATCCCACAGCACAAACAGCCATCAGGCAAATGCCAGTATGGCCATGCGTCCCCCTCCATAATGTCCGGGGGCCCCTCATGGCAATACATGGCATATTGTGCCCAACCTAAAAATTATTAAACAAGCATACCATCAACAATAAAAATACACTGACTAGAGAGTGGAGGTAAACGGAACTGATTTATTAAATAAATACCAAATACAACTTAACTTAAACTTTTAAGAGCCCAGTCATAAACTCAGACTCCAATAATAAATATATATATATATCTAAAACTCAGAGTCCATCCCATCACGGGACAACTATCATTACTTCACCCAACCGGCCCAACCCGCCTTAACAAGGCGGCGCGGGCCCCACCCCACCAACCGCTATTTCAATCATAGCCTGAAGGTTGAGGTTGAAAATATCACAACCAATCACCGATAAGTGAACACCATCTCTAAAATAAAGGCCCGCCTCTCCACTCTCTAGATCAACATTTCGGAACGAAAATCCCCCGGACATAGGCATAAACTTAAACATTGCCCGATTGATCCTCTTACGCACTTTCTCCTTGAACTTTAACGCCGGGGACAGCAGCCAGCAGCGTCTGCAAATGATCACTGAAAAGATCAAGAGAGTATCAGGAAACAGCCGATGTAGATCTGAAAATGTCCTTTTCATCTGGAAAATTAACTTCATAGTGTCCAAACAACCTATATCATTACCTCCTAAGTGAACAATGATAACATTGGAGTTAGGAAAAACATCATGCAAATGTAACACTAAATCAACCAAACCTGACCAGCGAAGTCCTCTAACTCCGGCCCAGTATATCCTGACGGCCTCAGCTGAAAACGATAGATTGGATCCGTAGCACCTCTTTGCAGCCCTCAAAGAATGGCCCAGAATCCATACTGTAGTACCTGTAACTAATAAATCACATAATTAACAAATGAGGTCTTACATACAACCTATACTTGTTAGAAGACCACCTGCCAATCCCCTTTATAACTGACTCATTTAAACCAGCTTGTGCAGCCGCAGTCGCAGCTCCTATACGGAATGAATGAGAAGAAAAGAATTTTGCACTTAACCCCAACCTACCCAAACATTTAGCCAGCACTGCCCTAAACTGAAACTGTGACAGGGGGGATAAATTATCATGAACCAGAAAACAATCCACCATCCCTTCAGGGCGAATCGCCAAATACCGCCCCACTGCCAAAACCGGACAAATCCTCTTGTCCTCAATCGCCCCCAATCTAATCCAGCACCCCTTACCTGCCTGATCCACCTTAGACTTCTCAATAAACAAAGATACACCTGCCTTCTGTAATACTACTTGCCTCAATGCCAAACCTCCCTTAGCCCACCTAGAACGAGGTAAAAGCTCCCCAATCCGCAAAGCCCCAAAGAACAATACAATAAAAGCTGTACAAAACAATAACACTTCAAACTGCGAAAAACAAACAGACCGTGCAACATCACACAACCTTACTAGCAACTCTGGGGAAATAGGACACCGCCCATCGGGCAAATGACCCACAGACTTATAACCCTTCAATAACTGCCTAATCAAAAAATACTCAGTAAATAACCCCGACCCAAACAATTTAAGAAAAAATGACACCCCTGCTAGAATCCGACAAACCGAACTATGCGCCAATCCCTCCTCAAATAAATGCAACAAAAACTACAAAGCCAACGCCTCATTCAAAACCCATGGCGATACCGACAAACCTGCCGTAAACCTCTCCCAACGCAACCAAGCAGACATATAACCTTGCCATGTGGACACCGCCACTGACCGCCTCAGCAGGTTCAGAGCTAACTCCAGATCAGCCCCCACAGATGCTCCGGACAAGGACTCCCGAAAGCGTCGGCCGATGGCACCAAACTGCGGAACCGATCCATCTGCAAACGGGACAAAGCATCAGCCACATCATTATTACAACCCGGGATATGTGCAGCTTTAATCCACACATTCCTCTTCAAGCACAACAAAACCAAATGCCTTAATAACTTAACAACCAATGGACATCTGGAAGCTAAACAGTTAACCGCATACATCACTCCCTTGTTATCCGTATGCAAACGAATACGTCTATTCTGAAAAAACTGACCCCAAAGCACTAAAGCTACCACTACTGGGAACAGCTCCAGCAACACTAAATTAGACAACACCGAATTCTCTACCCAAGACACATGCCACCTTTCCGCACACCACCGACCGTCCCAAAATGCGCCAAAACCCACACTTCCTGCTGCGTCTGTAAACAGATTCAACTGACATGCGTCCACAAACTCCTCCTGCCACAGCGTCCTTCCATTAAAATCACGCAAGAAGCTCAACCAAACCAACAAATCATCCTTCATCCCCCTGTCCAAAGTTACATGTAAACAAGGATTCCGAAACCCCACTACCCTCAGAGCCAACTGCCTACAAAAATCCTACCCATGGGCATAATCCTACAACAAAACGCCAACAAACCCAACAACGACTGAATTTCCTTAACTGTAACACTCTGACGCAACAAAAAACCCTTAATCAACAAACACACTTTCCTAACCTTATCCAAATGGCAACCTAAACTCTCCCACTTCAGCATCTATCACTATACCCGAAAACTCAATACAACTAGAAGGCAACACAGTCTTCTCCTCAGCCAATGGCACCCCAAAATCCGCACAAACTGCTACGAACACGGCCAAAACCTCAGCACAAACCACAGAATCAGCCGGACCAACAAACAAAAAATCATCCAAATAATGAACTATCCCACCCTTCATAGCCTAAGCTGCAACCACCCATTCAATAAAAGTGGAAAAAGCCTCAAAATAAAAACACGAAATAGAACAGCCCATTGGGAGGCATCTATCAAAATAAAACAAACCCTGAAAATGAAAACCCAATGAGTTAAATGCTGCCGGATGAATGGGGAGGAGCCGAAATGCCGATTGCACATCCGCCTTCGCCATTAACGCTCCCCTACCAAACAACCTTACCACTGAAACAGCTGTATCAAACGTAGTGTAACAAACCCTAGTCAAAGACGGATCAATTTCATCATTCAATGACTCACCAAAAGGATAAGACAGATGATGAATGATCCTAAATGCGCCTGGCTCCTTTTTCGGCACCACCCCCAGAGGAGACAAACGAACATCCTCAAAAGGTGGCACCGAAAAGGGGCCCGCCACCCTTCCAGCGGCAATTTCCTTCCGTAACTTCTCCGCCACCACCCACGGAAATTGCTGAACTGAAGGTAAGTTCTTTACCATCACGCATCCCTTACCAGAGAACGGAGGCAAAACAAAACCCTCAGCAAAACCATTGGCCACCAAATCAGCTATCTGCCGATTTGGAAACCTGTTTAGCCAAGGTAGCATTCTCGCCAGCTTTACCGGCGTCGATGCTTTTAAAAAGAAACTCTTTTGCCAGCAGCTGCGCTGGCAAATGAGCCTTTTTAAAACACCGTGACATTGGGTGACTTGCTCCGCAAAACCCACACTCATGTTTGTACTTACAAGTGACAGGCCATTTGCACTGTGACTCATTGTAAGCAAAACAGAGACCCCTCTTCATAGCGCCGCCCACCGGAGCTACTCTCTGACTAACCACCGGCGGCTTCTGGGGCACCAACAGATTCAGCCACAAGCCAACATCCTTAGTGCCCCATTGCAGCTGCGGATAAACCGCCAACTTCTGTCTAAAATTCTCGTCATATTGGAACCAACCAAAACCCCCAAAATTTTTATACGCCTCTAACACAATATCAACATGCTGAAACAATCCCGAACATCTCTCAGGAAAACGCTCACCCAAAACACCTGCAAAAATACAGAACGCCTGTAACCAATTATTGAAAGAACGAGGAATCGGACGGCGCCTATCCTCCTCCACTCTTTCCTCCTTGCGCTCCATCTTGGAAACAAATTCCTTAGAGGCCGAGAGGAGAGAGAGAATATCTACATAATCACCACTCCAAATTTTTTCTTTAACAGCTACAGATAAATGAAAACCTAAAGGGGATACGGAACAAGGCAACACTTCTTTCAAACAATTCTCAGCAATACCTCCCCTTCTATCTAACACAGGTAAATGCTGAACCGTAAGCGGCTCAACCATACTGTCAGCCTCTCCCCCCCCCCCCCCCCCCCCCAACCCCTCAGCCGCGAGCCAGGCAGAAGCCACATTATTCGGCTCAGCATTAAAGATCTGAGGAAGGGGGGAGCAAAGGACCGAGGTAACAAACCCTCAAGGGAAGAAAGCACTCTGGACAAGGATGACATAACAGGGGCAAGCTGTGCAGCTGACCACTCACCCGACATAGCAGACGATCCAGGCAGAGGTGCTGCAGCAGCATTCGGCCATCCAGCTTGCGGTCCTGAAGTAGAATCCCTTAGATCATGAGGCGTGCTGCCCACAGACTCCACCGGTCCCCCCAGACCCTGCGACCCGATACCACAGGACCGCAGAGCGGGGTTAGAAACCAGCCTGCGGCATTTACTGCTGTCCCCTGACACTGCCGAACTCTAAGCCGGCGCTCCAGCTGTTCCCGACGTGCCCGGTGTAATCTCGCGACGTCCTCTCGCGAGACTACCACCGGCACTCCTCCGATCCTGCTGCCTCGGTCCCGCACGCTCCGCAGTGGCCTGCGAGAACTTCCTCTTCTGCGACCTCAGTCTTCGGCTCTTCTCGCGAGAACCCGATGCCACCGCCTCCTCCCTCAGCTCCGGCAGCTCCGACACTTCGCTCCGCACCACGCCAGCAGGAACGAAAACCGCAGCTTCTCCTCTGTCTTGGGCACGCTCCACAGCCGTCACCGATGTCTCCTCCGCCATCTGGAAAACCGGGGCACGCAGCTGCACCAGACAATCCTGGATCTTCCGCAGCTCTAGACGCCAGCTCATTCATCAGGAAATCCATCCTCACGGTAGGAAGCACACAGGATCCGGCTCCACAGGCAGGTTCAAGTCCAAGACAAGCCCAGCCTGCGGAGCACGGACAATTATAGCCCCCTCAGCATTCCACTAAACCAATCAGCTGTCGTCTCCAGGGCTCCGCTAACCTTCCCTTAAACCCTGGGCTATCGTAGGCTAAAAATCCCACCAATTGCAGGATGCTCACTGGGCAGAATTATTCTTCTGCCCAGTGATCCCACAAAAGCGGGAAACCCTTTTCCCGCCAAAATTGCCTCCCAATAACTATCTATCACCGGGCAGACAATCCCACAGGACAAACAGCCATCAGGCAAATGCCAGTATGGCCATACGCCCCCCTCCATAATGTCCGGGGGCCCCTCAGGACAGAAGCAGCCGGATGAATTCTGGGGTTTTCAGAGACATGCTGTGTGCTCAAATGCAGCCAAACTGATTGGTCGGCATTTCATAATACAGATGGACAATGACCCAAAACATAAAGCCAAAGCCACCCAGGAGCTTACTAAAGCAAAGAAGTGGAATATTCTTGAATGGCCAAGACAGTCACCTGATCTGAACCCAATAGAGCATTTCACTTGTTAAAGACTAAACTTAAGACAGAAAGGACCACAAACAAACAGCAACTGGTCAATTCGCATAAAACTTAGTTTCAATACTGTACAGAGCGAGCCTTCGCATAATAACTTCATAAATTGATTTCTACGGTAAAAAAAACATTTACCAAACTTGGGTTCGGTGCCAATGTTTTTTACTGTAGACATTAATTTATGAAGTTATTACGGAAAGTCTAACGAGACTTCGCGAAGTTATAACGTCAGCTCATAGGAGCCAATACATTCTAATACTGTACGGAGGCCTGTCAGGTGTCATACACTGGCATCTGTCACTCATAGGATCCCTACAATAACGGGTAATTAATTATCTTCAGGACTATCATACGTATCAATGGTCTTTTTCTTGTTCGGTGTCCTATATTATCAATCTCAGTGAATTGATTACCAATAGGATCCCATTAAAAAAAAAAGATTGAGTATTGATCCGGTGGTCCTTTCTATCTCAGTATACGGTTCATAATTTGTCTTTTTCTTGCCATTCTGGTTTGTTGTACACATTGGGGGAGAGTTCTCAAGACAGGCGTTCCCAAGCACCAGTCTTGATCCCTTTGCGCTGGAGTAAGAGGCAGATGTCTCTTGATAACTTAGGCGCATCTCTGGCCCTCCGTGCACCAGAAACTCAAGCCTACAGCAGCTAGGAGTTGACGCAGACTTGAGCAATAACTTACGCCAGTTTCTAGACACTTTTCAAAAGTGGCGAGAACCTCTAAATGATGAAAAGTTTGGTACAAAGATGGCGTGTGCAATGATTTGCGACTTTTTTTATGCCACTATTGTGGCATAAAGACATTGATGAATGTCCCCCATTGTATTATAATGTATTTGAGGTTGGCCCTTCATCTATTCTCCTTGACTTTATATAGGTTTGTGGGAGATTTAGGTGTTGCTATACCATACTTGCAACTACATTCTGTTTTTGCATAGCTGTACCACCACCTCTGTATTGGGTTTTTAACGTTTTCAGATTATGACAGTCCATTTGTGTATATGATGAACTAATAAAGATACAAATTACATTGAGCTTATTATTGCATATTGATTTACTTTATGCTTGTGATTGGTTAACTGCGTTTTTATAGTCATTTAAAACAAAAAAAATACTGCACGGTATACTATACTTTTTTGTGGTGGCCCTCTGTATAGCAAAGTGGGTCTACTGCTCTTTCCTGTACAGTGGAGCCACTTCCAACAGGTGGCGCTAGCGAGATGGTTCCTTCTTGGGAGATGAGCCTCATTCACAGGTCAGTGTTCCACGTACATGTGCTGTATGTATTCTCCGCGGACAGCACACGTCCCCATTTATTTTAATGTTGTATTCACACATCAGTGTTTTAGCACAGTCCGTGGGGCCATTTATTTTAGCATAGATGCATGCTCTATTTTGTCCGTGTTCACGGATCCATCACGCCCATTATAGTCTATGGGTCTGTAAAAACCACGGATGCCATCTGTGTTTCACGGATCATTAGGAAGAGATACTTTGAAAATTATTTTTCAGCTGTTCAGTGTCAGTGAAACACGGATGACGCATGCACAGGAAAAAACGGACGGACCCATCACCTTTTCACATTGCATATTTGTTTCCCATGGAGCATTGCCAATAAGTCTCCACACCATGGAACACTTCAAGTTCGTCTCCATACAGGACTAGTCTCTTTATGGAGATTCAGCACCTTGCCTAAGCGGCTTCCAAGGCATCGCACTGAGCGAACCAGAATCCTACTCCGTACTGATGAGGGGCAAGCAACCCGAAACGGCTGTCTACGGGTGGCTATCTGGTCTGGCTATATTCCCTTATCAAATCCTGAGGCTTGTTGGAAAGTCAGATTTTGACTCATCGGGGGCCACTTCTAATAGGTGGCGCTGGCGAGGTGGTTCTCTTTTCATGGGAGATACCGGTACCTGAGTGCTGATTCATAGTGGCCAGGCGGAGGCCACAGGGACACTCTGTTGGCCTCTGTCTCATGAGTGGGGGGTTTATAGAAACATTAACTTATACACTGGAGCGTTTTTCTCACATATACATTAGGCTAGGCACACAGACACAATGTGCACTGAGCCTAACCTTTAGGTATGTATAATCTGCATGTAGAACATACTTCTGTTCTGTCTGGAAAAGATTTTTATCTTGGCTCTTATTAAGCAGTATGGAACGGCAGCCACTTACGTATAATTAGGCCCCCCCCCATGTCTCAGTAGAGAATGGGATGTGAGCCATAGACACAGCAGTGTAATATATAATTTATATGAATGATCTGTTACATTTCAGAGTGATACAATATTGATAAGAGATGTGTTATGATGATGAATGAGTAGGTGTTGTCGCTGTTGCTTCTATTTTTTTTCTGCATTTAACAATATTTCACAGTTTATATTGAAAATATTATTTTATATGTTATTATTATTTTTATTGTACAGAGTTTGACTCCATTCATATACATAGCTTTTTTTCTCTGAATATTCTTAGTTGTCCTTGGAAACAGACAGTTTATCTCCACTCTGCGGTCAGACATTTTACTAAAAGAGTCGCTGTACTTTCACCCAATTTCATTTAATTTAAAAGAAAATGGTGTTAATAGCAAATTTCTAAATTACTTCATTGGAAAAATCTGCCTGCATTGACCTGAAAAAAAGCTATGGCCACTAGGGGTCTTAAATATAAAGCCACGGCCACTTGGGGTCCCACTTCCACCTAATTTGCAGTCCACTTCCTGTTGTCAGGCAAGATCCGTCCCTAGTAACAGAGATAAAGAAGATGGCAGAGAGGAAGTGGGGGGTGTCAGAGGTAGGTTAGGTCCCGAGCCTGATAAAAGAACAGCTTCTATACTGCTTCTGAAGATCACTACATCTTCTGTAAGTGTGATTTCCCCTCCTTATCTGTTCTGTGAGCTAAGGAACTGAAAACAAACATAGTGGGAAGTACGAGAAAGGATGTTATAGCAGTACAGTGCAGGCAGATTCCACAGAAGGGAGAAGCCCTCTGCTTGTGAGAGAAATGCATCTAGCTGTGCAGCTGAAGAGGGGAATAATTAGTCTGAAGAAGACATTAGGGACACCGAAAAAAGACCTGTTTCTTCACTGTTACAATTGTACATAGAACTGTTATTAAGCCATTATGCAAACTTTTTTATTTTTTTTATTTATTTTTACTCAGGTACGTTTTAAATATAACCTTTGTTTTTTATTAAATTGAGTTCATGCAGTGTATGATGGAAAGTATGATGGTATAGTTTAATACCTCCTGGAATGACTCTGCTTGCAGTCATTTTATGGGAATCTTCTGTTCACTTCCAGGAGATGAATGTGACCTGGGAATGTGGTAACAGATGCATGGCTTGTTACAATACAGATATCAGACCTTTCCATTGCACTGTGCACCTGTGTCCATCACGTGAACAATGTTCATATTATTCTAATAAAACCACAGGTAGTATATGTATAACGCTTGGCCAAGGGCTGTACCAGGATTTTGGTATTGATGGCCTGTCCTCAGCTTGGCCATCAATATCAGATCTGCAGAGCTCTGACACCCTGCACCCCCACAGATCAGCTGCCTAATTGTAGTTCTGGCACCAGAAGTCAATGCTAAGACTACAAAGCTCTGTCCATTCATGTAAATACTGCAATATCCAGCTCTGTCCACCACACAATAGACACAGCTGTGTAATTCCAGCACCAGCAATACAACTGAACATCTGATCAGCAGGAGTATGGGGTGTCAGACCTGTGTTGATCTAATATTGATGGCCTTTCCTGAGGATAGGCCTTCAATATAAAAATCCTGAACAAGCCCTTTTAAAGAGGTTGTCTGTCTAAAAAAAAAAAAAAAAAAAAAAAAAAAGAAAGCAGGGAGATGTTAAAATAATAAGATACGTTATAACCCCCTCTACTCCAGCACCACCACTCCAATCCTTTATTCACATGACTGCAGCAATGAAGTTCCCATATATAACATATGACCACTGCTCTCAGCTTTATCATGCCATACCACTGATGCCACTTGTTGGCATGCATGGGCATGTCATTGCTGCAGCCAAGAAGATGATTGCAGCAGCTGGGAGGATCGGAGCGGCAGTGCATGACTAAAGGGGGCTGAATCTGGTGGTGAGTATAACTTCTTTTATCTTAAAATCCTCCCTGACTTTCACCCTTTTAATCTTGTGCTGTTCTATATGTCCTTTGGGTCTGATGTCTGGCTGTAAGAGAAGGCCTGGGGATCCTAAGAGGAAGATAGGATTGGTTTATGACCTCTTCTGTCAGCTCTCTTCTAGCCAGCATAGCGCTATGTGGTAAATAGAGGCAAGAGGAAAGCGGATGCATCCATTGGACCCCAAAACACCCCCAGGGAAAGCGGATGCACCTTTTGGGCCCCAGAACACTCCCAGGGAAAGCGGATGCACCCGTTGGGCCCCAAAACACTCCCAGGGAAAGCGGATGCACCCATTGGGCCCAGTTAACACTGAAACACTCCCAGTGACTGCTACTGACTAATGTCATGACACTATCGATGCCCCAGTTCCAGTAGAAAACTGCAAACTGAAAAAGCTTACGTCTCCCAGAAGTCTTCATATTTTTAGTGTTGAATCTATTTTTATTGAATAGAAAAAGAACACAACAATCATACATAGCAACCAAGACATTGTATGAAAAGTATATCTCCAATTCCATTTCCAAGACCATGTAAAACATAAAATAAAGTGCACAGATGGATTCAGAGACCACCATATTTCTCTGGGACGCAACAATGAAGACCAGAGAAAACAAATGCCATCAAATAAATGCTAAAGGAGAGGTTCAGCAATATTAGATACATACAGTACGATATGAAGAACCTTGACTACTGAAAGGGAAGGCAAAAGGAACTTAGGACACAATCCTGAGATACTCAGTGATGGCGTTTTGAACAAAGGGCTACTAATATGTAACTCTTAAGTGAAACAGATTAAATCGTTAACCTAGGAGAGACAGGGGGACAGACAAGAACAAAACACGACGAAACAAAAGACAGGGGAGGGAGGGGGGGTGGAAAGTAGGGGGGGCGGGGGGGAAGGGGAAAGGACAAGACATCATATCACGTATCCCAGGTACAGTCACCTGAGACCAACCAGGTTTGAAAACGAGAGGAGCTCCTAAATTGATTCCAAGGTTCCCAGGTTAGTGCAAATGTTTGGACTTGGTTACAGGCCTCAGCTTCCATTTCTTCCATCCTGAATAAGGCATCCAGGGCACGTATCCACGTAATTCTCTGCAAACTGTCTGAGGATCTCCACTGGCGTGGTATGATCTGTCTCATAGAAAGGACAAATGTTTTAAGTACTCCCTTTTTGACATGTTTGATCCTACCCGGGAATATAGAGAGCAGGGCAATCAAAGGGGAGGGAGATATAGTAGACCGGTAAAGTGCATTATACAGAGAAAAAACATCTTGCCACAAAGGGGCGACCCCAGGGCAGTCCCACCAGATATGTAGCATGGAACCAACCTCTGAATGGCACCGCCAACAGGTGTTGGGGACCGATGGATAAAAATGATGCAACTTAACCGGCGTCCTATACCAACGAGTAAGGATCTTATAGTTCAACTCCTGTAAACGACAGGACCTGGATGATTTATGCGTAAATAAGAGGGAACGATTCCATTGCTCAGAGGACAGGGAGAACGTCAGTTCACTCTCCCAACCAGAGGCAAACCCAACACCTCTCATCTGTTCAACGAGTGATAGGTCCCCATCTCCACCGGCACCCAGCAAGCCATATATCAAAGAAATACCATGATCTGGGCCTGTGTTGGCAACACAGAGCTTTTCAAAATTTGTCAGAGGGGCAGACAGCTGCGATCCGGGAGCCAGAGAGCCCAAGAAGCTACGAAGTTGAAAGTAGTGGAACCAGCGGCTCGGGGAGTTTTGGAATATGTGTGATAGATCCACGAGAGGTAGGAGCCCTGAGCTGTTAAAGATGTCCCTAATTAGGATCCGGGGCGGGGGAATTGTGCGGAAGAAGGGGAGATTCTTGATCTGTGAGGGGAGGCCAGGATGAGCCACAATATGCGTCAAAGGACCCGGTGCGGAGATTAACTTGATTTTGGAGGCAAATCTACTCCATAGTTTGATCAGGATCTGAAGTAGGGGAGAACAAAGAGTATGTAGAAGGCTATTTAGTGTTGCTATAGGGAGCCAAAATATCCCAGGTACCATATGGGGCTCGAGGGTGTGTTCTATGTCTACCCAAAGTTTCAGAGATCGTTTGTGTATAAGGTCTAGAACACAATTAGAAATGGAAGCTCTAAAATATGCCTGGAAGTCAGGAAGGCCAGCTCCCCCCACACTCTTCGCTCTGGATAAAACTCTGTAACTCACCCTGGCCTTAGTGCCATTCCAGATAAACCTAGAAGCTAATGACCGCAATTGGGCAAAAAAACTATTTGGTATAATACACGGGGCAGTCTGGAACAGGTAGAGGAATTTGGGTAAGATATCCATCTTTAGGGCATTTATTCTACCAAACCAAGAAATCTGCAGGGGGGACCACTTCTGGAGAGAAGCCTCTACCTTCCTAAATAAGGGTTTGTAGTTCATTTGAAAGAGGAGATTGGGGTTTGCTGGGAGGTTAATGCCTAAGTGGCGAATCGAGTCCGAGGCTACTTTAAACGAGAAGCTTTCTTTAACATGAGAAATTTCCCTGCGTGGTAACGAAATATTCAAGATTTCAGATTTCTGGATATTAACTTTGAAGTTACTAAGCCTCCCAAATCTCTCAAATTCCCGCAGGACCGAAGGAAGGCCTATTCTGGGGTCCGAGAGATAGAGAAGCAAATCATCGGCAAAAAGGGAAAGTTTATGCTCCTTAGTTCCAACTCTCACCCCCTTTATATCTTGATTATTGCGCAGCGCATTAGCTAAGGATTCCATGGTCAGAATATATAGGAAGGGGGATAAGGGGCAACCCTGGCGTGTACCATTCTTGATAGCAAAAGGTGTGGATAAAAGGCCATTAGCCCTTACCTGAGCTGAGGGAGAAGAGTAGAGAGCCATAATACGTTTAATCATTTTAGAACCGAGTCCTAAATGCTCCAGGGTTAAGGTTAAGAAGCCCCAATTGACCCTGTCAAAGGCCTTCTCTGCATCCACTGAAAGTAAACACAGAGGAGACCTAGTATTCCTAGCTCTAGCTATGATGCCCAAGGTCTTCAAGGTACTATCTCGAGCTTCCCTGCCCGGGACAAAGCCCACCTGTTCCTGATGGATATACTTCGGGATGAGGGGGTGTAATCGTAAGGCTAGTAATTTAGCGTACACCTTTAGGTCCACGTTTAAAAGAGAAATAGGCCTATAATTGGAGCAATAAGAGGGATCTTTATCAGGTTTAGGTATAACCGTTATATGGGCCTGTAAAGTTTGGGGAGGGAAGGGGGTTCCCACTGCTATGGAATTAAAAGATTCGAGTAATAAGGGGGATAGCTCATCTATAAGAAGCTTATAAAAGCGTGGGGTAAGGCCATCTGGGCCTGGGCTTTTCCCATTTTTGAGATCTCTTATAACTCCCGCAATTTCTGGGGATGAAAAGTCATCTTCCAGCGCCAAAGAATCTACGCTAGGAATCTTTTCAGGGCCGAATTGGTCTAGATAATCTTTAGTATCCTGTGTAAAGGAAGCAGACGCTGAGTCCCTCCCTGTGTTCAAGTCATAAAGAGAGCTATAATAGGTGCGGAATTCTGATGAGATTTCGGATGGAGCATAAACAATTCCCTTGTCGGATGTGTTAAGTGAGGATATCTGGGTCTGGGGTAACCTAGGATGTAGAGCTCTGGCAAGCCACTTCCCACTTTTATCGCCATATTCAAAAAATCCAAATTTTACCTTATCACGCAAACATAGTGATCTTTGGTCTAGAATTTGAATTACTTGTTGGCGGAGCAGCGAGATATCAGCTTTCAACTGATCAGAGGGGGTCAATTTATTTGAGGTCTCTTTCCCGTCGAGTTGTGAAAGTAGGGAGGAGAGTTTAGCGGACTTCTCCTTTTTGAGTCTAGCGCCATGAGATATGAAAATCCCCCTGAGCACACACTTAAGGGCTTCCCATTTAATCGGCGGGGGAGAGGGGTCTGTTTGGTGGTTAACTGTAAACTCAGAGATGGCCTTCCTAATGTCTGACATGCACACCAGGTCGTTAAGAAGATTGTCATTCAATCTCCACGTGAAGGGACGGGAAGGCGTCTGCTGAAATCTCAGTAGGCCATACACTGGAGTGTGGTCAGACCAAAGGAAGCCATCCATTGAGCTAAGTGGATCCTCCTCAAGCAAAGATTGTGAAATAAATAAATGGTCTAGTCTGGCATAGCTATTGTGGGCTAAAGAATGAAAACTGAAATCTCTGACTCCCGGATGCAGCACCCTCCAGAGATCTACAAGGCGGAGAGAGGACAGGATTTCCCTAAAGGAACGCTGGGATGTCGGAGAGATAGCTGACCTACCAGACGAAGAATCCAGATCCGGGTCCATCACCATATTCAGATCACCGCCCAGGATGATAGAGGATCCATCTGCAAAGCGAGCCAGTTTCCTGAGAATCTTGGAGCCATATGGAATCTGCCCCTGGTTGGGAAAATAGACATTAGCAACCGTGTATACACGTGGACCATCAGACAGCTTGAGGAATACATAGCGCCCCCTACTATCAATATCTGTAGCCAAAATCGTAGGCCGAAAAGATTTATGGAATGCAATAGATACACCTCCTGCTTTTTTGACGGGGTTGGGACTATGGAACCAAGTCGTGTAATACCCACGGTCACACCTGGGAACCGAGGCAAGCTTAAAGTGGGTCTCCTGGAACATAATAAGCATGACCCGCTTCCGGTGAAAGCGATATAGAATCTGGCTACGTTTTTCTGGTTTATTTAGGCCCCTGGCATTATACGTACAAAAAGAGAGAGGGGACATCTTACCGACCTCTGAGAGGAAACTGGATTAAGTGGGGGAGGGAACACGAGGATCCAAACAAAAGGAAAGAGACAAGGACTAACAAGCAACACGCAGATAAAACAACAAAGAAAAAGAAAAGAAAAAAAACAAAACAAAAGAAAAACCTCCTATAAGAGAGAGCCAAAAACTATGGCTCCGAGGTAGACTAGTAAGTGACTATAGTCACGTTCGACACCAGGTGTCGATACCCCTAACGAGGGGAGGAGAGGTCAAGGGCAAGGCAGCAGCCCCACTGACCCCCGGCATATAAAAAGGAATATCAAAGATATATAACATATAGCATAAAACATTAGAACATGAATACTATACACTGAACCAGCGCATTGGGATAATATGTGAAGTCCCACGAAAGCCAATTAGGCTCAAACAGGTGGTCTGGAATGGCGTCTGGGATGCCTCTGCGGTTTCGGGATCGCCTCTTGCCATTCTTCACGATCACTAACGGGCGGCACCATGAGGGGTCTGGGCCAGTCAGGCAGCTCCACCGCGGGGAGATCTAGTGTAGCCAGAAATCTGGGGAGGTCTTCAAGAGATTTGAACGTAGCAGACTTCCCGTTTCTCTTGGCCGAGAGCTGGAAGGGATACCCCCATCTATACAGGATCTCATTGTCCCTGAGTGTGGATAGAAGCGGTTTCAAGGCCTTCCTAAGTTGTAAGGTGCGGCGTGCTAGGTCCGGGAGGATCTGGATGGTATTCGGGCCCGATTCAGGGCCAGCCGCAGCTCGAGCAGCTTTGAGGATGGACTCCTTCTCCTTGTAAAAGTGAATACGGCAAATAATGTCCCTGGGACGTTTCAGGTCCGTTGATTTTGGGCCCAGCGCCCGATGGATCCGATCTATCTCAATGATCCTGTCCGGATTAATTTCCAAAAGTGAGGCAAAATGGCGTTGCGCCCAGGATGGCAGATCTTCTACAGATTCAGGGACCCCCCTTATTCGGAGGTTGTTTCTCCTATTGCGGTTTTCAATATCGTCCATGTGGGTTAGAATGTCCTGCATTTGAGCAGCGTGCTCATTAATGACTGCACGGTGACAATCCAGAGTATTAAAGATCTGCTCCTGTTTGTTCTCCACCTCCTCTACCCTCTGCCCCACATGCCTGATATCCTGATGCAAGGCCGCAATATCTTGCTTGTGGGAAGCTTCCATCCTGCTGAGCAAAGCATCTACCTCAGCAGTAGTGGGAAGGGATTTTAAATGGAGCTTCCAGTCCCAGTCATCCTCATGGGAGAGGGCAGTGGGCGATCTACTGGAGGCAGCCGACAAGGCAGGGGAGCTGTGGTGGGAGAGCTGTGGGCCTGAATAGGCCTCTGAACCCCTGGAGGCTGGCGATGAAGGGACGGACCCCAAGGTAGGACTCACCGCTGCTGCCACTGCTGCATATGAAACCGGAGGTCCTCCGGTGCTATGTTCCCCCTGGTTCCTGGAGGTGAGGGCCGCAGTTTTCCCTCTAGTCAGAGGAGTAGAGGCGCTCGTTTCCCGCGCCTGCTCCGCCATCTTGGAGGTTGTGGCGCCGGATCTCAGGCTTTCAGGCTGGCTGGACGGGCACAGGAACTTTGTGATGTCCCCCGATTCTCGTGATGCGGGTGCCGGGGTGTTAGCTGTGCCCCTCTTGCGACCCATGAAAAATCTGTGGGCTTCTGGATGCTATATGGGGCTGTAAATGCCGGCGGTGCTCAGGAGCTCAGGCAGTGTGCTGCTCACTCCGCCATTGGCAAGCTCCGCCCCCTGATCAAGTCTTCATATTTTTATATATACAGTACAGACCAAAAGTTTGGACACACCTTCTCATTCAAAGAGTTTTCTTTATTTTCATGACTATGAAGGCATCAAAACTATGAATTAACACATGTGGAATTATATACATAACAAACAAGTGTGAAACAACTGAAAATATGTCATATTCTAGGTTCTTCAAAGTAGCCACCATTTGCTTTGATTACTGCTTTGCACACTCTTGGCATTCTCTTGATGAGCTTCAAGAGGTAGTCCCCTGAAATGGTCTTCCAACAGTCTTGAAGGAGTTCCCAGAGATGCTTAGCACTTGTTGGCCTTTTTGCCTTCACTCTGCGGTCCAGCTCACCCCAAACCATCTCGATTGGGTTCAGGTCCGGTGACTGTGGAGGCCAGGTCATCTGGCGCAGCACCCCATCACTCTCCTTCATGGTCAAATAGCCCTTACTTTTAAAGTTTTCCCAATTTTTCAGCTGACTGACTGACCTTCATTTCTTAAAGTAATGATGGCCACTCGTTTTTCTTTACTTAGCTGCTTTTTTCTTGCCATAATACAAATTCTAACAGTCTATTCAGTAGGACTATCAGCTGTGTATCTACCTGACTTCTCCTCAACGCAACTGATGGTCCCAACCCCATTTATAAGGCAAGAAATCCCACTTATTAAACCTGACAGGGCACACCTGTGAAGTGAAAACCATTTCAGGGGACTACCTCTTGAAGCTCATCAAGAGAATGCCAAGAGTGTGCAAAGCAGTAATCCAAGCAAAAGGTGGCTACTTTGAAGAACCTAGAATATGACATATTTTCAGTTGTTTCACACTTGTTTGTTATGTATATAATTCCACATGTGTTAATTCATAGTTTTGATGCCTTCAGTGTGAATCTACAATTTTCATAGTCATGAAAATAAAGAAAACTCTTTGAATGAGAAGGTGTGTCCAAACTTTTGGTCTGTAGTGTATATATATATATATATATATATATATATACACTCACCTAAAGAATTATTAGGAACACCATACTAATAAGATGTTGGACCCCCTTTTGCCTTCAGAACTGCCTTAATTCTACGTGGCATTGATTCAACAAGGTGCTGATAGCATTCTTTAGAAATGTTGGCCCATATTGATAGGATAGCATCTTGCAGTTGATGGAGATTTGAGGGATGCACATCCAAGGCACGAAGCTCCCGTTCCACCACATCCCAAAGATGCTCTATTGGGTTGAGATCTGGTGACCGTGGGGGCCATTTTAGTACAGTGAACTCATTGTCATGTTCAAGAAACCAATTTGAAATGATTTGAGCTTTGTGACATGGTGCATTATCCTGCTGGAAGTAGCCATCAGAGGATGGATACATGTTCTCATTCTGTTTACGCCAAATTCGGACTCTACCATTTGAATGTCTCAACAGAAATCGAGACTCATCAGACCAGGCAACATTTTTCCAGTCTTCAACAGTCCAATTTTGGTGAGCTCGTGCAAATTGTAGCCTCTTTTTCCTATTTGTAGTGGAGATGAGTGGTACCCGGTGGGGTCTTCTGCTGTTGTAGCCCATCCGCCTCAAGGTTGTGCGTGTTGTGGCTTCACAAATGCTTTGCTGCATACCTTGGTTGTAACGAGTGGTTATTTCAGTCAACGTTGCTCTTCTATCAGCTTGAATCAGTCGGCCCATTTTCCTCGGACCTCTAGCATCCACAAGGCATTTTTGCCCACAGGACTGCCGCATACTGGATGTTTTTCCCTTTTCACACCATTCTTTGTAAACCCTAGAAATGGTTGTGCATGAAAATCGCAGTAACTGAGCAGATTGTGAAATACTCAGACCGGCCCGTCTGGCACCAACAACCATGCCACGCTCAAAATTGCTTAAATCACCTTTCTTTCCCATTCTGACATTCAGTTTGGAGTTCAGGAGATTGTCTTGACCAGGACCAAACCCCTAAATGCATTGAAGCAACTGCCATGTGATTGGTTGACTAGATAATTGCATTAATGAGAAATAGAACAGGTGTTCCTAATAATTCTTTAGGTGAGTGTATATATATATATATATATATATATATATATATATATATATAAAAAGAAAAAAGGCGGCACTGGCTCCAGCGGAGAGGTACGGGTGCACGTCTCAAGGGGAATGGACTTAAAACCCCAATTAATGTATCCAGAAAAAAGAGCGGCACTCCGGTAGGTAAAAGCAAGTGAACCCTTTATTCACCCAGGTGGTGCTCCTGGGTTCACTTGCTTTTACCTACTGGAGTGCCGCTCTTTTTTCTGGATATATATATATATATATATATATATACATACATACAGTCAGGTCCATAAATATTGGGACATCAACACAATTCTAACATTTGTGGCTCTATACACCACCACAATGGATTTGAAATAAAACAACCTAGATGTGCTTTAACTGCAGACTGTCAGCTTTAATTTGAGGGTATTTACATCCAAATCAGGTGAACGGTGTAGGAATTACAACAGTTTGCATATGTGCCTCCCACTTGTTAAGGGACCAAAAGTAATGGGACATTTGGCTTCTCAGCTGTTCCATGGCCAGGTGTGTGTTATTCCCTCGTTATCCCAATTACAATGAGCAGATAAAAGGTCCAGAGTTCATTTCAAGTGTGCTATTTGCATTTGGAATCTGTTGCTGTCAACTCTCAAGATGAGATCCAAAGAGCTGTCACTATCAGTGAAGTAAGCCATCATTAGGCTGAAAAAACACAACAAACCCATCAGAGAGATAGCAAAAACATTAGACGTGGCCAAAACAACACCAAAAGACCCGTAAGACCACGGAAAACAACTGAGGTGGATGACCGAAGAATTCTTTCCCTGGTGAAGAAAACACCCTTCACAACAGTTGGCCAGATCAAGAACACTCTCCAGGAGGTAGGTGTATGTGTGTCAAAGTAAACAATCAATAGAAGACTTCACCAGAGTGAATACAGAGGGTTCACCACAAGATGTAAACCATTGGTGAGCCTCAAAAACAAGAAGGCCAGATTAGAGTTTGCCAAACGACATCTAAAAATGCCTCCACAGTTCTGGAACAACATCCTATGGACAGATGAGACCAAGATCAACTTGTACCAGAGTGATAGGAAGAGTAGAGTATGGAGAAGGAAAGGAACTGCTCATGATCCTAAGCATACCACCTCATCAGTGAAGCATGGTGGTGGTAGTGTCATGGCGTGGGCATGTATGGCTGCCAATGGAACTGGTTCTCTTGTATTTATTGATGATGTGACTGCTGACAAAAGCAGCAGGATGAATTCTGAAGTGTTTCGGGTCAATATTATCTGCTCATATTCAGCCAAATGCTTCAGAACTCATTGGACGGCGCTTCACAATGCAGATGGACAATGACCCAAAGCATACTGCAAAAGCAACCAAAGAGTTTTTTAAGGGAAAGAAGTGGAATGTTATGCAATGGCCAAGTCAATCACCTGACCTGAATACGATTGAGCATGCATTTTACTTGCTGAAGACAAATCTGAAGGGAAAATGCCCCAAGAACAAGCAGGAACTGAAGACAGTTGCAGTAGAGGCCTGGCAGAGCATCACCAGGGATGAAACCCAGCGTCTGGTGATGTCTATGCGTTCCAGACTTCAGGCTGTAATTGACTGCAAAGGATTTGCAACCAAGTATTAAAAAGTGAAAGTTTGATTTATGATTATTATTCTATCCCATTACTTTTGGGCCCTTAACAAGTGGGAGGCACATATGCAAACTGTTGTAATTCCTACACCGTTCACCTGATTTGGATGTAAATACACTCAAATTAAAGCTGACAGTCTGCAGTTAAAGCGCATCTTGTTCGTTTCATTTCATATCCATTGTGGTGGTGTATAGAGCCAAAAATGTTAGAATTGTTTCGATGTCCCAATATTTATGGACCTGACTGTATATATATACTGCTCAAAAAAATAAAGGGAACACAAAAATAACACATCCTAGATCTGAGTTAATTAAATATTCTTCTGCAATACTTTGTTCTTTACATACAGGGAGTGCAGAATTATTAGGCAAGTTGTATTTTTGAGGATTAATTTTATTATTGAACAACAACCATGTTCTCAATGAACCCAAAAAACTCATTAATATCAAAGCTGAATATTTTTGGAAGTAGTTTTTAGTTTGTTTTTAGTTTTAGCTATTTTAGGGGGATATCTGTGTGTGCAGGTGACTATTACTGTGCATAATTATTAGGCAACTTAACAAAAAACAAATATATACCCATTTCAATTATTTATTTTTACCAGTGAAACCAATATAACATCTCAACATTCACAAATATACATTTCTGACATTCAAAAACAAAACAAAAACAAAATCAGTGACCAATATAGCCACCTTTCTTTGCAAGGACACTCAAAAGCCTGCCATCCATGGATTCTGTCAGTGTTTTGATCTGTTCACCATCAACATTGCGTGCAGCAGCAACCACAGCCTCCCAGACACTGTTCAGAGAGGTGTACTGTTTTCCCTCCTTGTAAATCTCACATTTGATGATGGACCACAGGTTCTCAATGGGGTTCAGATCAGGTGAACAAGGAGGCCATGTCATTAGATTTTCTTCTTTTATACCCTTTCTTGCCAGCCACGCTGTGGAGTACTTGGACGCGTGTGATGGAGCATTGTCCTGCATGAAAATCATGTTTTTCTTGAAGGATGCAGACTTCTTCCTGTACCACTGCTTGAAGAAGGTGTCTTCCAGAAACTGGCAGTAGGACTGGGAGTTGAGCTTGACTCCATCCTCAACCCGAAAAGGCCCCACAAGCTCATCTTTGATGATACCAGTCCAAACCAGTACTCCACCTCCACCTTGCTGGCGTCTGAGTCGGACTGGAGCTCTCTGCCCTTTACCAATCCAGCCACGGGCCCATCCATCTGGCCCATCAAGACTCACTCTCATTTCATCAGTCCATAAAACCTTAGAAAAATCAGTCTTGAGATATTTCTTGGCCCAGTCTTGACGTTTCAGCTTGTGTGTCTTGTTCAGTTGTGGTCGTCTTTCAGCCTTTCTTACCTTGGCCATGTCTCTGAGTATTGCACACCTTGTGCTTTTGGGCACTCCAGTGATGTTGCAGCTCTGAAATATGGCCAAACTGGTGGCAAGTGGCATCTTGGCAGCTGAACGCTTGACTTTTCTCAGTTCATGGGCAGTTATTTTGCGCCTTGGTTTTTCCACACGCTTCTTGCGACCCTGTTGACTATTTTGAATGAAACGCTTGATTGTTCGATGATCACACTTCAGAAGCTTTGCAATTTTAAGAGTGCTGCATCCCTCTGCAAGATATCTCACTATTTTTGACTTTTCTGAGCCTGTCAAGTCCTTCTTTTGACCCATTTTGCCAAAGGAAAGGAGTTGCCTAATAATTATGCACACCTGATATAGGGTGTTGATATCATTAGACCACACCCCTTCTCATTACAGAGATGCACATCACCTAATATGCTTAATTGGTAGTAGGCTTTCGAGCCTATACAGCTTGGAGTAAGACAACATGCATAAAGAGGATGATGTGGTCAAAATACTCATTTGCCTAATAATTCTGCACGCAGTGTAGTTGAATGTGCTGACAACAAAATCACACAAAAATAAAAAAATGGAAATCAAATTTTTCAACCCATGGAGGTCTGGATTTGGAGTCTCACTCAAAATTAAAGTGGAAAAACACACTACAGGCTGATCCAACTTTGATGTAATGTCCTTAAAGCAAGTCAAAATGAGGCTCAGTAGTGTGTGTGGCCTCCACGTGCCTGTATGACCTCCTTACAACGCCTGTGCATGCTCCTGATGAGGTGGCGGACGGTCTCCTGAGGGATCTCCTCCCAGACCTGGACTAAAGCATATGCCAACTCCTGGACAGTCTGTGGTGCAACGTGACGTTGGTGGATAGAGCGAGACATGATGTCCCAGATGTGCTCAATTGGATTCAGGTCTGGGGAACAGGCGGGCCAGTCCATAGCATCAATGCCTTCGTCTTGCTGGAACTGCTGACACACTCCAGCCACATGAGGTCTAGCATTGTCTTGCATTAGGAGGAACCCAGGGCCAACCGCACCAGCATATGGTCTCACAAGGGGTCTGAGGATCTTATCTCGGTACCTAATGGCAGTCAGGCTACCTCTGGCGAGCACATGGAGGGCTGAGCGACCCTCCAAAGAAATGCCACCCCACACCATTACTGACCCAATGCCAAACCGGTCATGCTGGAGGATGTTGCAGGCAGCAGAACGTTCTCCACGGCGTCTCCAGACTCTGTCACGTCTGTCACATGTGCTCAGTGTGAACCTGCTTTCATCTGTGAAGAGCACAGGGCGCCAGTGGCGAATTTGCCAATCTTGGTGTTCTCTGGCAAATGCCAAACGTCCTGCACGGTGTTGGGCTGTAAGCACAACCCCCACCTGTGGACGTCTGGCCCTCATATCACCCTCATGGAGTCTGTTTCTGACCGTTTGAGCAGACACATGCACATTTGTGGCCTGCAGGAGGTCATTTTGCAGGGCTCTGGCAGTTCTCCTCCTGTTCCTCCTTGCACAAAGGCGGAGGTAGCGGTCCTGCTGCTGGGTTGTTGCCCTCCTACGGCCTCCTCCACGTCTCCTGATGTACTGGCCTGTCTCCTGGTAGCGCCTCCATGCTCTGGACTCTACGCTGACAGACACAGCAAACCTTCTTGCCACAGCTCGCATTGATGTGCCATCCTGGATAAGCTGCACTACCTGAGCCACTTGTGTGGGTTGTAGACTCCGTCTCATGCTACCACTAGAGTGAAAGCACCGCCAGCATTCAAAAGTGACCAAAACATCAGCCAGGAAGCATAGGAACTGAGAAGTGGTCTGTGGTCACCACCTGCAGAACCACTCCTTTATTGGGGGTGTCTTGCTAATTGCCTATAATTTCCACCTGTTGTATATCCCATTTGCACAACAGCATGTGAAATTGATTGTCACTCAGTGTTGCTTCCTAAGTGGACAGTTTGATTTCACAGAAGTGTGATTGACTTGGAGTTACATTGTGTTGTTTAAGTGTTCCCTTTATTTTTTTGAGCAGTGTATATATATATATATATATATATATATATATATATATATATATAAAACTTACCATGATTTTCTCTATGCTTCTCCCTGCATATTTTTTTATCTTTGTTTTTGCAATTCATTCAATAAATACTATTGAAACAAAAAATATAAAATAAAATGCAAATAAAAAAAATAGAAACTTCACGGATAGCAACATAACCTGTCGACATAAGTATTAAAACGACTGAAACTAAATGTAATACTTTATTTTTGTGTTAATGTGCAAATGAAAAACATAAAGAAGTATACATTTGGAAGAAAAAAAAAGTAAAAAAAAAACTTTTAGTATCAATTACCTAATGAAAGAAGAAAAGGGTTTAAAAACACTTTTAAAAGGTATTGAAAAAACTGCTCTATTTGTCATGAAAAAAACTGCAAATGTCAGCCCAAGAAATAAAAAAAGGACCTAAATTTACCACAAATGCAGAATCATTAAAAATGTATAATTTAGACCAAAACACTTTGGTCATTAAGGGGTTTAACTGCAAGTAGAGATCTTGAAAATAGCTGCATGTAGAGCGAGCACATCCCAGGAATGGACTGTTGTCAGTTATATTCTCCATATTCTGGCCTGGGGTTATACAGCGGTTCATGTGGATTACATCTGTATTATAGAAGGTTCTTGTGTGCATGACAGTTCTGTCTTTGATATGTCAGTATATGGTTAGTATGTATAGTATATATGTCAGTATATGGTTAGTATGTATAGTATATATGTTAGTATATGGTTAGTATGTATAGTATATATGTCAGTATATGGTTAGTATGTATAGTATATATGTAAGTATATGGTTAGTATGTATAGTATATGGTTAGTATGTATAGTATATGGTTAGTATGTATAGTATATAGTTAGTATGTATAGTATATATGTCAGTATATGGTTAGTATGTATAGTATATGGTTAGTATGTATAGTATATGGTTAGTATGTATAGTATATGGTTAGTATGTATAGTATATGGTTAGTATGTATAGTATATATGTCAGTATATGGTTAGAGTAAAGAGTGTAAAATAAAGACTGCAGGACACTTTTTATGTAACTCATGTGCCCACATTTACTGTGAGCTTGTGGAACTGTTGGTGCCAAACTTCTGGCACACCTCACTTTAGACACATTTATTATTCAGATCCTGCAAAAAGAATGACTTTTTTTTCCTAACATCCTCAACTTTTCCTGGTTTTAAACTGGAAGGTGCACATGGCCAGACACATTTATGAGGCTGAAATCTACAATTCTGGAGCATAATAGTGGCGCAGATTAGACCAGTTTAGGCCTCTTACACACTGTCAGTGTTTGACCATTTGTGTTTGAGTCATTTCCATCAGTAATTATTAGGCCAAACAAGGAGTAAGGCCTCCTGCACACGGCCGTTGTTTTGTTCCGCATCCGAGCCGCCGTTTTGGTGGCTCGGATGCGGACCCATTCACTTCAATGGGGCTGCAAAACATGTGGACAGCACTCCGTGTGCTGTTCGCATCCGTTGCTCCGTTCCTTGGCCCCGCAAAAAAAATATAACATGTCCTATACTTGTCCGCGCTTTTCGGATAAGAATAAACAGTTATATTAAAGGCTGTCCATGCCGTTCCACAAATTGCGGAACGTGCAAGGACACCATCCGTGTTCTGCGGATCCGCGATTTGCGGACCGCAAAACACACCGGTCGTGTGCATGTAGCCTAATGGAAATATTTGCCCCTGTTTTGTGTTTTTGACCCGCCCCTGGTTTTGGCTCACACTCACTGACCAAACACAGCCTAAAGTTTTTGGTGGGCAGAATTTTAGTGCATTGGGATTGTCAGAGCATGTGGACACATTTTCAGCATAAGCTAAGCCAACAAATAGGTGGTATAAAGGACATTTCTTTATATATACAGTTGCAGAGTGCAAGAATGCTAAAAAGATGATGTGGACTTAGCCCTAGAGTCTAAGGAGGCACCAGATTTAAAGGACATCTGTTGGCAGATTTGTCCCTATGACACTGGCTGACCTGTTACATGTGCGCTTGGCATCTGAAGACATCTGTGTTGGTCCCATGTTCATATGTGCCCGCATTGCTGAGAAAATTGTGTTTTAATATATGCAAATGAGCCTCTAGGAGCAACGGGGGCGTTACCGTTACACCTAGAAGCTCTACTCTCTCTGCAACTGCTGCTCCCTCTGGACTTTGACAGGGCCAGGCATCGAAAACATCATTGCTTTTGGCAATCAAAGTGCAGAGGGCGCGGCAGTTGCAAAGAGAGCAGAGCCTCTAGGTGTAACGGCAACGCCCCCGTTGCACCTAGAGGCTAATTTGCATATAATAAAGCATCATTTTTCTCAGCAATGCGGGCACATATGAACATGGGACAAACACAGCTGCCTTCAGTTTTGGCCAAACTACAATGTGATATTAGTACAGTAATATTTTTTCGCTGTTTTTCCACGTATTCTGTCCTCAGAAATCCGGTATTTTTTCTTATCCTATGGGAAATAATAGGGTCACTTTCAGATCAAAGAGATCAGCTTGGTCGAAATTCCCCTCCTGTGATGTCAGGGATTTTAGATTGTCAGAAACCCTCATTATCCTGTCACTTCATGGACCAATTATTGGATCAGTCGACATATTGGCCCTTATATACAACAAGATTTAGATGCAAAAAAAAAAAAACCTGCATGGGGAGAACTGTGCGGTTTCCATTCAAAGACACAAGGGCGGACTGTTTATGCAAAATAGAAAAACTGAAGCTGAATCCAAGTACAAAGTATCATTTTCCTAGACAAACAATAGGAGCCAAAGCGCGTTGTGAAAAAATAACAGTATCTCTGTTTCTACTTGTTTATTGCATCTGCAGGACACGGACAGTAATGGCCTGAAGCCATTTGTCAGCATTGTAGTCAGCCTGAGACGTTTAAAGGGCATCCGTGCAGGCCATGAATTATTTACTGTCTGTAGACAGAAATAGGTGATCAGTAAAATCATTGGGAATGATTAGCAGAGACATACATATTCATGCCCGGCCTGTAGATTTATCCTTCTTTCCTGCGGCTTCTGATTTTCTTATATAATAGAGGTATACCGTTGCGGTAAGATTTGTCTGATGAGAATATATAAGCAACGTATTGTACTCAATCCTCTTCCACTTGTCTCCTTTGTTAAAGGGATATTAAAGGGGTTGGCCACCTTTTGGCAGACCTACCCCTCGCTGCTGAGTCCTGACGCTTTCTCTCCCCAGCCTTGCTTGGGTCCCCTGCTGTCAACACCTGTTTGATGCCACTGCAGCCAATTTCTGGCTGCAGCAGTGACCTGTTCCCCCGTAATGTCAATTGGTCACATGACGCAAGCAGGGCAGGTTACCGCTGCAGCCAGCAATTGGCTGCAGCTGCGTCAAAGTGGATATTAACAGCGGGGACCTGAGTGAGGCAGCTGATGCCGAGGAGCAAAGGAGCTGGGACCCAGGAGTGGGGAACAGGCAAGTATGATTCCCTTTGCAGGTCTGCCCAGGAAGGGGGGTGTTTGCCAAAAAAGACCCAAAAGGTGGCTATCCTCTTTTAACCTATTCTTTATTTTGGCTACATTTGCCCTAAATCCAACTTATTGCACCTTGTTAGGTCTTACTGTAAAGGTGTCCAATTCTCACAGTATTCGCACACCGGGCTATTGGCGTTCAGCTGTTTACTGCGGAGCTTCACTACGCTCATATTCACACTGTCCCAATAAAACGCAGCACAGCAATCACTTAGTGCAATTCATATTCCTAAATGAGCACCTAATCACTGCTCACAACCACGAGGGCTATGGAAGTTCTGTCTGGTCTTTATTCAGTATTCCCTGGGTGCGGTTACAGGAGAGAAGTCTGACGTGATGTGGATTACCAGTTATCTCATGTGTATATATTCGGGGGCATTGACCCAACAGATATGCTACGACTAAGAACTGCGCTATAGTCTTAACTATTTAAAGGGAACCTGTCATCCACTTTATGGTGCCCAAACTACTAACAAAGTAGAGACAGGTGAGTTGATTTCAGCGGTCTGTCATTTATAGTTAAAAGTAAGTGGTTGCCGAGAACCAACATCACAATCCTTGCAGACTGGGCCTGGAAAAGAGTCACAGCCACCTGAGAAGAGTCCTGGTTGTTCATGAAGTCCTGCTCTCCTGCCCACCTGCTGATGGCTGACAGTCTTCTACCTAGTTTTCTCCCTTTCTCTCTAGGAGAGAACAGCCAATCATCAGCAGATGGACGGGAGAGCAGGAGATTAGGAATAACCAGGACTCTTCTCAGGTAGATATGACTCTTTTCCAGGCCCGGGCTGCAATGATTATGATGCTGGTTCTCGGCAACCACTTACTTTTAGCTCATGAGGGACACACCGCTGAGATCATCATTTATGCTGCCCTCAGTGAGGTCAGGTTCCCTTTAAGAAATAAAGCTTACATGACTGTACTACTTGACGGCTGCTGGATACTTTGCCTGTGCAACTATTGGATTCTACCATTGTGTAGCATTCCGTCTTCTTTTAAAGGGGTTGTCAGAGCTGAACCCGTACATATCCCCGTTTAGCGCTGCCCTAGCCGGTAAAAGGCTGCTCTAAAGCCGGCCCATCAGAGCTGGTGACGTCACCGAATACACTGCTGGGTAGAAGCCTTCGTCTAGCAGTGTGCCGAGGTATACAAACAAGCCCTTGCCCTGCGCAATTCCAACGCAGGGCAAGTAAGAGTGTCAGAGCATGAAATGCTCCGATGCTCACATCACAGGGGCTGCCGGGGTGAAAATGTGGGTATGTCTGGGTTCAGCTCTGAACCCGAACAACCCCTTTAACAACAGCCTGTAAACTTCTGTGAAGTGAGGAGACCAAATACTGGGACTTTGATAGTGCCTTTCCAAATGTGTAAGCTGCCCATGCCATAGGCACAAGTGCAACCCCATACTGTCACAGATGCAGGCTTTTGCTGGATGGTCCCTCTCCTCTTGTGTCCGCAGTCCATGGTGTCTGTGGTTCCCAAAAAGAACTTCAAATTTTGATTTATCTTATCACAAAACAGTTTTCCATTTTGCTGCAGTACATTTTAAATGAGCTTTGGCCCAGAGGTGACGAGGGCGTTTCTGGATCATGTTGACCTACGGCTTCTTCTTTGTATGATACAGCTTTAGGCCTCATGCACACGACCGTTGTTGTGTTCCGTGTCCGTTGTTCCGTTTTCCGTGATTTTCTGCTGACCCATTGACTTTCAATGGGTCCGTTGAAAACTCGGATAATGCACCGTTTGTCATCCGCGTCCGTGATCCGTGTTTCCAGTCCGTCAAAAAAAATATGGCCTGTCCTATTTTTTTCACGGACAACGGTTCGCGGACCCATTCAAGTCAATGGGTCTGTGAAAAAACACGGAGGCACACAAGATTGTCGTCCTATCATTTGCAAGGCAAACTTGACTTAGATTTTTTTTTCATGTCTGGTGATCCTCCAAAAATCAAGGAAGACACACGGAAACGGATCACGGAACAGCTTTTTGCGGACCGCAAAAAAAATACTGTCGTGTGCATGAGGCCTTAACTTGCATTTGTGGACTGCACAGAGAAATGTGCTCACAGACGATGATTTTTGGGAGTGTTCCCGAGCCCCCGCACTGATTTCCAGTACAGAACCATGCCTCGTAGATCTCGAGCATTAAATATTGACCGTCTGCCTTGTCCCTGGATTTCTCTGGATTCTCTGAATCTTTTGATGATGTTATGTACTGTAGATGGTGGGATATTCAAAGTCTTTGCAATTTTATGTTGAGGAACGATTTTTACACGTGGTTGTTCACATTTTGGTGCCCGTCTTTGCATCTGAGAGACTCTGCCTCTCTAACATGCTCTTCATACCCAGTCATGTGAGTTAGTAGCAAAATGCTCCTTTAGCTGTTTTCCATTAGTACCCTTACTTTTCCAGCCTCCCGTCCCAACTTTTTTGAGATGCATTGCTGCCGTCAAGCTCTAAATAAATAAAATATTTTCATGAAATGGTAAAATGTCTCACTTTCAACATCTGATATGTGTTCTATGTGAATAAAATATGGGTCTATGAGATTTGCAAATCATTGCCTTCTGTTTTAGTTACATTTTGCACGGCGTCCCAACTTTTTTGGAATTGTGGTTGTAGAAGACGCAGAATTTTCTGCATACAGGCCCTAACTTGTTTACCCACAGCTTCAAGGGGAGCACTTGACTTTCAGTTTTGCTCAGAAACGTCTTGTATTTGAACCTTTCCCGTATTCGAATGCAACTTTACTTCCATTTTAGCGGTGCCTTACTGCAAACGCACGAATAGTAATGTCCACTGAATAATGAGGACACAGGGGCTGTGCCCCATGACAACCCAAGTGGTAGTGGCAGCGACTGCAAAGGCAATTAACCCCTTAGATGCAACAGTAAATAGGAACCACAGCATCAGGTTGTTTGACAGAGGGAGGGGGCTAACTCTGTTCCCGTCAGCCACCCATGAACTTCACACGAGTGTATTCAGTCCAGGAAACACACTCAATGTGGCAGTTGGTTTGTGATCTTAATGGAATCCGCCGTATTAGGGAGCCTTCACACACTGCAGATTTTCTTGCAGAAAATTTCTGCGACTGAAAATCAGTTCCTTTCATCTCAGTGGGGGAAATCCTTGTGGTTGCTGCCAAAACAAAACCTTTCAAATGAGTGGAACTTATTTTCAGTCTCCGAAATTTTTTGCAACAAGATCTGCAACATGTGAAGGTGCCCTTAGGCGGATGTACAGTGGATATAAAAAGTCTACACACCCCTGTTAAAATGTCAGGTTTCTGTGATGTAAAAAAATGAGACAAAGATAAATCATTTCAGAACTTTTTCCGCCTTTAATGTGACCTATAAACTGTACCACTCAATTGAAAAACAAACTGAAATCTTGTTTGGTCTGCATCACGTGTACGTGTGCTGTCCGCATTCTATGAAAAACAGAAATGTGGATGAGGCCTGAATGTGTGACAGTGACCGAATTCAGTTTTTCTTTACACGTGTTAAAAATGGATGCCATCCTGATGGAAAATACTGAACCAATGGGGGTCATTTACTAAGCGCATCACGCCACTTGTTTGCATGCAAAAAGCTGCAAGACCCTGTTTTGCGACTTTATCACGTGTGACAATATTTTGTCATACAGGCGTTTTTACTCCGTCTTCGCCACTTAGGAGGATGCACCTACTATATGACGAGGTACGCATAAATTAGGTGTATCCTCCGCCAGCGCAAAGGGAAACAAAGACCGTCGTAAAAAGCCAGTCTTTGTAAGGCCTCCTGCGCAGGACTGTATCCGTTTTGGAAAACTGCATATCCCCAGCCGCACGGATGCAGACAGCGCATGAATGACATTTGTGTGCAGTCCTTTTTTTTTTTTTGCGGACCCATAGAAATGAATGGGTCTACGTGCAATCTGCAGAAAATGCGGATCGGACACGGACCACGTGTGTATGAGGCCTAAATGACCCTCACTGAACGCACTTGTAGACTAAACTGATTGAACTTGCATGTAAAACCCTTCGTTTGTCACAGAACAGACCCGGACACATTCCTCCAAGTCTCTAATTGTACCACATCGGGGTATGGGTGGGGACTTAGAATGTGCATAGACCTTTGTACATACCATTAGATCTGGCCTGTGAAAGAATCCAGCTAAAAAAGTTAGACCATTTTGAGAAATAGATTTACAGGCTACTTTCACACTGGCGTTTTGGCTTTCTGTTTGTGAGATCTGTTCAGGGATCTCACAAGCTGTCCAAAACGGATCAGTTTTGCACTAATGCATTCTGAATTGATAAGCATCCGCTCAGAATGCATCAGTTTGCCTCCGTTCAGTCTCCATTCTGCTCTGAAGGCGGACACCAATACACTGCCTGCAGCGTTTTGCTGTCCGCCCGACGAAGCAGAGCCAAACGGATCCGTCCTGACACACAATGTAAGTCAATGGGGATGGATCCATTTTCTCTGACACAATAGAAAATGCATCCGTCCCCCATTGACTTTCAATAGTGTTCAAGACGGGTCCGTCATGGCTATGGAAGACATAATACAAACGGATCCGTTCATGATGGATGCATGCGGTTGTATTATTGTTTTTGCACATCCATGATGGATCCACAAAAAAAGCTACTGTGAAAGTAGCCTTAGAGGTTCCTCACAGGGAAATGTAGGCGTTCACCTACATAATCTGTGCAGGGTGGCATAATAAGAAATGCATCAGCCCCAATTCCCCAATTGCTTTATAAATAGCTATCGCGGTAATATTATATAATAATCATATGGGCAGCTTGTGTCTGCAAGTTCACAAGAGAACACAACAGCCTGTAGTCTGCTGACATATATACACTGCCTGCCCAAAAAAAAGTCGCCACCTGGATTTAACTAAGAAAATAGTTATGAGCCTCCTATTGGATAATTACTGCATGGGCGATTATCTGTCAGCTGGCAACAAGTTATTTAAAGAGGACTTTTCACTGATCCTGACATTGTGAACTAAGTATCATGACATATACAGCGGCGCCCAGGGATCTCACTGCACTTACTATTATCCCTGAGCGCCGCTCGGTTCTCCCGTTAAGTCCTCCGGTATGTTCGGGGACTTGGTTATAGTAGGCGGAGACTTAGGGGACTTGGTTATAGTAGGCGGAGTCTGCCCTTGTTCTGCTGGGCGTCTCCTTCTCCTAGGCTGTAGCGCTGGCCAATCGCAGCGCAGAGCTCACAGCCTGGGAGGTTTTTTCTGTAAGCTCTGCGATGCGATTGGCCAGCGCTACAGCCTAGGAGAAGGAGACGCCAGCAGAACAAGGGCAGACTCCGCCTACTATAACCAAGTCCCCTAAGTCTCCGCCTACTATAACCAAGTCCCCGAACATACCGGAGGGCATAGCAGGAGAACGAAGCGGCGCCCAGGGATAATAGTAAGTGCAGTGAGATCCATGGGCGCCGCTGTAGATGTCATGATACTTAGTTCACAATGTCAGGATCGGTGAAAGGTCCTCTTTAACCCCAACTGGTGCAATGAGTTGCTTCTCATTTCTTAAACAACCATGTCGAAAGACACATCTCGTGGTCGTGGAAAGGATGTAGTCTGTTGAAGAATGCAACTTGTGCCGTCTACTAGTTTTTTGGAAACCTGGAGATCCACTGCAATTCTGGCTTCTCTAATTCCCTACTGTCGGCTGATATCAGAGGATCCTCTCTGTACAGCCACTCATTTTGCTGCCCAGAGTGATCCTAATTATACATTTCTAGAAGTGATAACAGAGGAATGGCATAATGCAGAGTTATTAAAAAAGAGTCCTCTAGAGTTCTTATTTAATGGGGAGCACAAATATTTGCGGAAACATACATGCCAGGAGGGAATTTTTCTTACACGGTTGTGCGTGCGTGACTGTGCTCGGATTTCTGCCATACCACAGTGCTAAATGTGAACAGGGCTATGGTTAACCGGTTTATTTTCAAATCAACCTAATTACTAGATACATAATTGCTACATGGCCTAAGGCCTCTTGCATATGATCGTATGCCCTCCGTGACATACGCTCCATATGTCCCGGAGCGGCATTGATTGTGCACACGGGAGCGCACAGCATCATAGATTACAATGATGCTGTGCACGTCGGGCTGCGGGGCTATTGTGCACAGCATCATTGTAATCCATGATGCTGTGTACTCCCGTGCGCACAATCAATGCCGTTTCGGGACATATGGCCCGATCATGGACCGTATGTCACGGAGGGCATCCTAAGACGCAGGACTGATTCACAAAACTGTAATTGGCCCTGGAAACACGGTCAGTGAGGGAGTTTTATCAAAACCGGTATAAAGGAAAACTGGCTTAGTTTAGTTGCCCATAGCATCCAATCAGATTCCACCTTTCATTTTTCAGAGCTCCTTTAGAAAATAAAAGATGGAATTTGATTGGTTGCTAAGGACAACTAAACTAAGCTAAGTTTTCCTTTACACCGGTTTTGAGAAATCTCCCCCATTGTGTTGGCTGCATCTTCAGGACAAACCGCGGCACTAACTGACTACATCACGGTGATTTATGATACAGTCCGTTCCTATCTGAATTCCAATGATGATGTGAGTACAGTACAATAGACCCGCAATCTGATAGGAATGATCCAGTCAGTCCAGGAGATCCGGTTTATCGAGCACGGTCGTGTGAATCAGTCCTGACACATTGTTTTGGTCCTGGCTTTTTAGGTGCCCAAAAAAATGCCTCAAAAAACGACATGATCAGTGTTTTTTTTGTAGCATTTTTTTTTTGATGCTTTTGTCCTGACTGCCCCTCCCCCTTATGAGAATTAAAAAAAATGGCAACACAGCTTTTTTTGGGGAAAAAACACCTAGATCCAGAGCATGTTACAATGCTATTAACCCAAAAAGCACACCTCAAGGATGAAAAAACACAAGTATGAAAAATGCCTGTTTGAACTGCCCTTAATATTTCCTATAGTTTTCTATCTTCAACTGGTGTTTTATTTGCCTTAGGCTACATGCACACGACCGTATGTGTTTTGCAGTCTGCAAATTGTGGATCCGAAAAAAAAAACTGATGACGTTCCGTATGGCATTCTTTTTTTTTGCGGATCCATTGTAATAATGCCTATCCTTTTCCGCAAACTAGAAAAAAATAGGACATGCACAATTTTTTTTTGCAGAGCAACGGAACGGACATACTGATGTGGACCCATTGAAATGAATGGGTCCGCATCCTATCCGCAAAAAAAACGGATCGGACACGGAAACAAAATATGGTCTTGTGAATAAGGCCTTAAAGAAACACCAGCAAAAAATGCACCAAAATCCCTTAAAAATGGCAAAATAAAAACATGTGTGACACCAGACCTACTGAGTTTTTTCTTTCATTGTTTATGGCCTCCAGTTCCTCCGTTCCATGTGCTGGACAAGTCTTAAAGGGGTTATGCCATGATGGATGTTAAAAACCCTGTGCCTCTCATGTGGATCCAGAGGTCTCCCCATTCATTGCTCCAGTGGTTCTGCTGGATTCTCTTCAGGCTGGCAGCTCAGACCAAGTGGCTGCCTTAGGGCGCACCCACATTTCACTCCCAGCAGCCCCTGCCTCAGCCTTTACCTGCTCTTCTGTGCAGTTGTCATCGCTCCTCCCGGCCTCTCTCCGATTGGCACCAAAATGTAGCTTTAGTTGTGTTGGCAAAATCCTTGCACCGGCCCTGTGTCCTTTCTCAGGGGGGCGTGTCCTTCCTGCTGTAGCTTTTTACCTGTTAGGCCTCTTTCACACGGGCGTTGCGGGAAAATGTGCGGGTGCGTTGCGGGAACACGCGCGATTTTTCCGCGCGAGTGCCAAACATTGTAATGCGTTTTGCACTCGCGTGAGAAAAATCGCGCATGTTTGGTACCCAAACCCCAACTTCTTCACAGAAGTTCGGGCTTGGGATCGGTGTTCAGTAGATTGTATTATTTTCCCTTATAACATGGTTATAAGGGAAAATAATAGCATTCTGAATACAGAATGCATAGTAAAATAGCGCTGGAGGGGTTAAAAAAAATAATAATAATAATTTAACTCACCTTAATCCACTTAATCGCGGAGCCGGCATCTCCTTCTGTCTCCTTTTTTGCTGATTGTAGGAACAGGACCTGTGGTGACGTCACTCCGGTCGTCACATGGTCCATCACATGATCCATCACCATGGTAAAAGATCATGTGATGGATCATGTGATGACCGGAGTGACGTCACCACAGGTCCTGTTCCTACAATCAGCAAAAAAGGAGACAGAAGGAGATGCCGGCTCCGCGATCAAGTGGATTAAGGTGAGTTAAATTATTATTATTATTTTTTTAACCCCTTCAGCCCTATTGTACTATGCATTCTGTATTCAGAATGCTATTATTTTCCCTTATAACCATGTTATAAGGGGAAATAATAATGATCGAGTCTCCATCCCGATCGTCTCCTAGCAACCGTCCGTAAAAATCACACCGCATCTGCACTTGCTTGCGATTTTCACGCAACCCCATTCATTTCTATGGAGCCTGCGTTACGTGAAAAAACGCACAAAGAGGAGCATGCTGCGATTTTCATGCAACGCACAAGTGATGCGTGAAAATTACCGCTCGTGTTCACAACCCCATAGAAATGAATGGGTCAGGATTCAGTGCGGGTGCAATGTGTTCACCTCACGCATCGCATCCGCGCGGAATACTCGCCCGTGTGAAAGGGGCCTTACTGCCACAGCCTCTAACAGCAGATTCCAGGCCATTATTCAAAAGATCCAATTCTGGGATGGACAATAAATGAATTATCTCTGATTATCTGAAAAACGAGTGCCGTGGTTTCTTCCATATTTCTAACCGCAGATACAGCTGGAGGCAGTTGAAGATTTAAACTGCGCTCATGCGAGGGGGGGGGGCTGATTCCTTAGGAAATGTTGAGCTTTGGTAATTGGTTAATATAGTAATATGTGTACAATGAGGCTTTATTCCGATTGCGGGATACCCCTTTAAGCATAAAGAGTTACGGGATGCTGAATCTTCCATTTGACACACTGACACACACAGCCCGTCTTCGTAGTCTCGCAGTCTGCTTAGGGCGCCTGCTCACGCGGCATATTTTGTTGCAAAGAATTTGTGATTGAAAATCGGTTCCATGTATTTGAACGGGGTTGTTTTGGTGGCAAGTAGAGGAATAACCGCGGTTTTTCTGTGCGGAAAAATCGCACCGTAGTACAGTACCAGCAAAGTGTATGAGATTACACTAATCCCATGTACATTTTGCGGAATTTTTCTGTGCAGACATTGAGCTGCCGTGTCCGTTATGTCAGTGGTTTTAGCTGCGGATTTCTCCAGACCAAAAACCACTGTTAGAAATTGCAAATTTTTTGGTGGAACAGAAATACGGAAATGGAATGCACACGGAGTACCTTTCATTTTTTTTTTGCGGACCCATTGAAATGAATGGTTCCGTATACGGTCCGCAAAAGAAACAGAATAAAAATACGTTTGTGTGCATGAGGCCTTATGCTGTGTTTTTTTCCACATGAAAGTCCATACCTAATCCTCAATGTGTGCAGGTAGCCTTAGGGCTCATCCACACGACCGTAGTGTTTTGCGGTCCGCAAAACAAGGATACCGGCCGGCACTATGATAGAAAATGCCTATTCTTGTCCGCAATTGTGAACAAGAATAGGACATGCTATCTTTTTTGCGGGGCCGCGGAACAGAACTATGGATGCGGACAGAGCATGGTGTGCTGTCCGCATCTTTTGCGGAATGGGTGCAGATCCATTCATATGGCCGTGTGAATGAGCCCTTAGGGAGATGATTGAGGACAATTGCACAGTGCGATTTCCTCGATACCGTATAAAAATATTAAGGATACGGCTACATGGCGATTACGGGCACTACACGCCCTTTAGCTTGCGGATTCCTTTTGAGCGAGCTGGAGTCAGAAGAATCGTTGTAGCTGGAGTTATAGGTAAAGTGTTTCTAATCTTCTCCGTTCGCCGTGGTCTCTTTGGGAGAAGCTGCTCATGATTCAGAAACGTAATTAGGAGGCAGAGAAGCATTTCTCTTATTGACGTCTGTGGCATTTAAAGCTGCAGTCTGCAATGGTCACCGCTCCATCAGAAGCAGGACCCGGCTATTATACCTCCAAGATACCTTCATCTCCTCCCCCAGCCCCAGGATAATTAATTGCTGATAATTTGATTATTAAACTGCATTCGTAAAACGTCCATGAAACCTGTCCGGATATAATTTTTAACTTTTTCTTTGAAACTGAACTGCGTTATATAGTTGAGAAATTCTGGAATCATAGAAAAATGTATCATTAATGTATATCTTGGACCCTGCTGTGCGGTAAGGGCAGGGAGCTATAACAGGACGCCCCCACTCCCCCCAACTCCAGATAAGGGTGCATTCACATAACCATATGGATTTTGCAGATCCACAAAAAATACGGGTGACGTTTTGCATCCGTTTTTTTTTTTTGCGGGCCCATTGTAAGGCCTCCTGCTGGACACGAATGTGTGCGCTCCGTGGCCGTATTGCGGACAGCATTTGCGCATCTGCAATAGACGGGCACCGCTCCGTGTGCATTCCGCATCACGGATGCGGACCCATTCACTTCAATGGGTCCGCAAATCCGGAGAAGCGGAACGGAACCCTACGGAAGCACTACGGAGTGCTTCCGTGGGGTTTCGTCCCATACTTCAGTTCCGCAAAAAGATAGAACATGTCCTATCTTTTTGAGGAACGGCCGGATCGCGGACCCATTAAAGTGAATGGGTCCGCGATCTGCTGCGGCTGCACCACGGACGGTGTTCGTACATTGCGGCCCGCAGCACGACCACGGGGCGAAAACGTTTGTCTGCAGGAGGCCTAAAAGGGACAAGAATAGGACATGTTCTATCTTCTTTGCGGAGGTGCAGAACAGTGTGCTGTCCGCATTTTTTTGCTGACCCATTGAAATGAATACATGAGTCCACAACCGTTATGCAAAAAATGTGGATTGGCTGCTGAACACAAAAAAAATATATATATATAATATGATGCCGAAAAACCTATAAGCTGGTGGGGTACTGGTGCGCTCACTGAAGCCCCTAACTCCAGTTGAAGATGGGACAAGGGCTCATGCATGTAAACGTGTGCACCCCCATGCTGCGGACCGCTATTTGTCAGGGCAGCAGCTTGAATGGGTCCCTGATCCACAGGATTCAGTCTGCACCGCAAAAGAATAGGACATCTTGTAGACCCATTCAAGTGAATGGGTCTGCATCTGTGATACGGAGCACACACGGCCGGTGCCCGTATATTGTGGACGTGCTGTTTGCAGGCAGCAATACGGGCACGGGCGGCACACGTTCGTGTGACCTCTGGATAGGTCATCAATATCAGATCGGCAGTTCGATGCGCTGTGCGCACTTGCTGTCTCTCGCGGACCCAGAACTACGGACATGTGATTGGACAGTGCGTCTCCTATAGGTACACCGTATTATTCTGGAGGTAAAAAAGAACGTCGTCTTACTGTGTGTACAGCAGCTGCTTCATAGCAGGCCAGCCATCTGTCGGTGCAGGGCTGCCAGTCAGGAGGAAATCCCAGCTAGGGTGGCATTAGCTGATCCATATGTCCTGTGATCAGGCCCGGCCTTCACCTTGTTTTACCAGAAACCTCTAGTAATAGATGGTTCCAGCCAGTAGACGGCTGGAGAACACCTTAGGTTTGGGTTTCTGGTTGAATGGCTCCTGAAACATGATCTAATCTTCATCTCTGTTATTATAGATTATAGTTGGAGCTACTTTAACCATGAACATGCACAACTTTGTATTCTCAAAACTTTGAACAGCACGTTTAACCCTTTCCCCCCGTATACACTTTGCAGCTTGGTGACTGGACAATGTATTTATACCTTTTTTTCATTGTCGCATTCTGAGGGCTCATGCATACAGCTGTAAGCGTTTCCACGGTCCACAGATTGCAGATAAGCAAAACACGCATACCGGCCGTGTGCCTTCCGCATTTTGCAGAACTGAATATCCAGCCCATAATAGAACTGTCCAGCCCTTGTCCGTAATACAGGCAAGAATAGGACAGGTTGTATTTTTGGTGGGGGGAAGGGAGGCACGGAACAGACATACAGATGCAGATCTGCAGTTAAAGGGTCCGCATCTGACTGGTAAAAAATGCGGATTCGGATGTGGACAAAAATAATGTCGTGTGCATGAGCCCTAAGAGCTATGACTATTTAAAGATTTTTTTTTCCTTCCATGTAGTTGTATGAGGGCTTGTTTTTTGCAGGACAAGTTATAGTTTTTTTATGGCACCATCTCGGGGTACACATATCTCACTGGTTAAATTTTATTAACTTTCTGGGGGGAATGGGAGAAACTAGTAATACTGCCACCGAGTTTTTACGCTGAAAATTTTCTCACGGGGCGTGCTGGGAGATCAGCTGTTTAAAGACAACGCAGCTTTCCTGCGAGCGCTGCGTTCTCTTCACTGTGTACCTGCCCGCCGTCGGCGATTGGTGACACATTTAGGCTAAGACGGATTTGTATTATCTTTAACATAGCCAAGACGGATCCGTCATGAACTCCATTGAAAGTCAATGGGGGACGGATCCATTTTCTATTGTGCCAGATTGTCTCATAGAAAACGGATCCGTCCCCATTGACTTAGGCCTAGTTCACACGACCGTATGGCTTTTATTGTTTTTTGCGGTCCGTTTTTCACGGATCCGTTGTTCCGTTTTTGAGTTCCGGTGTGTTTCCTTTCCGTTTTTCCGTTCCGCTTTTCCGTATGGCATATACAGTATACAGTAATTACATAGAAAAAATTGGGCTGGCCATAACATTTTCAATAGATGGTTCAGAAAAAACGGAACGGAAACGGAAGACATACGAATGCATTTCCGTATGTGTTCAGTTTTTTTTGCGGACCCATTGACTTGTATGGAGCCACGACCCGTGATTTACGGCCAAATATAGGACAAGCTCTATCTTTCAACGGAACGGAAAAACGGAAATACGGAAACGGAATGCATACGGAACACATTCCGTTTTTTTTGCGGAACCATTGAAATGAATGGTTGCGTATACGGAACACAAAAAAACGGCCCGTACACCCGCAAAAAAAACGTTCGTGTGAACTAGGCCTTACATTGTGTGCCAGGACGGATCCGTTTGGCTCCGCATCGTCAGACGGACACCAAAACACTGCAAGCAGTGTTTTGGTGTCCATCTCCAAAGCAGAATAGAGACTGAACTGAATCAGGGTGGATTTGATTTAAATCATAGTTTTCTACATAAAGACATTCTTCCTGGTATAACTTATAATATGCAAGTAGATGAAGATTTTTAAAATAACAACTTTTCATATTAGTTTGATTAGGTTGATTCTGTATTCATAGGTTTGTAGAAGTTTTTCTCAACTCTGTTCATGTTATAACATTTTTGCTGTGAAGAGGCATGTGATCTCTGCTGAGTCAAATTCAGTTTTGAGAACTGCAAAAGTAAACCAAGCATCTGTGATAATATCTTGTAGGCAGAGAAACTGCCCAATAGGCCTCATGCACACAACCGTTGTTTTATTCCGTGTCCGTTGTTCAGTTTTTCGTGATTTTCTGCGGACCCATTGACTTTCAATGGGTCAGTTGAAAACTCAGCTAATGCACCGTTTGTCATCCGCGTCCGTGATCCGTGGTTCCAGTACGTCAAAAAAATATAACCTGTCCTTTTTTTTTTCACGGAAAACGGTTTGCGGACCCATTCAAGTCAATGGGACCGTGAAAAAACGCGGAGGCACACAAGATTGTCGTCCGCGTCCTTTTTTTTCCTATCATTTGCATGGCAAACTTGTTAGACTTTTTTTTACTTTCCTTCATGTCTGGTGATCCTCCAAAAATAAAGGAAGACACACGGAAACAAATCACGGAGCAACGGAACCCCATTTTGCGGAACGGAACACAACAACGGTGATGTGCATGAGGCCAATAACGTCTGGAAGAGCATGACATTGTGAATGGATTAATGGAATTTATTTACCAAAAAAATTACACATATAGAAACATAGAAAGTGTCGGCAGATAAGAACCATTTGGCCCATCTAGTCTGCCCAATATACTGAATACTATGAATAGCCCTTGGCCCTATCTTATATGAAGGATGGCCTTGTGCCTATCCCATGCATGCTGAAACTCCTTCACTGTATTTGCAGCTACCACTTCTGCTGGAAGGCTATTCCATGCATCCACTACTCTCTCAGTAAAGTAATATTTCCTGATATTACTTTTAAACCTTTGCCCCTCTAATTTAAAACTGTGTCCTCTTGTAGCAGTTTTTCTTCTTTTAAATATTCTTTCCTCTTTTACCTTGTTGATTCCCTTTATGTATTTAAAAGTTTCTATCATATCCCCTCTGTCTCGTCTTTCTTCCAAGCTATACATGTTAAGGTCCTTTAATCTTTCCTAGTAAGTTTTATCCTGCAATCCATGTACTAGTTTAGTAGCTCTTCTCTGAACTCTCTCCAAAGTATCAATATCCTTCTGGAGATATGGTCTCCAGGACTGCGCACAATACTCCAAATGAGGTCTCACTAGTGCTCTGTAGAGCGGCATGAGCACCTCCCTCTTTCTACTGGTAATGCCTCTCCCTATACACCCAAGCATTCTGCTAGCATTTCCTGCTGCTCTATGACATTGTCTGCCTACCTTTAAGGCCCCTTTCACACGGGCGAGTATTCTGCGCGGATGCAATGCGTGATGTGAACGCATTGCACCCGCACTGAATACCGACCCATTAATTTCTATGGGGCTGTTCACATGAGCAGTGATTTTCACGCATCACTTGTGCGTTGCGTGAATATCGCAGCATGCTCTTCTTTGTGCGTTTTTCACGTAACGCAGGCCCCATAGAAATGAATGGGGTTGCGTGAAAATTGCAAGCATCCGCAAGCAAGTGCGGATGCGGTGCGATTTTCACGCACGGTTGCTAGGAGACGATCGGGATGGAGACCCGATCATTATTATTTTCCCTTATAACATGGTTATAAGGGAAAATAATAGCATTCTGAATACAGAATGCATAGTAAAACAGCGCTGGAGGGGTTAAAAAAAAATGTAAAAAAAATTAACTCACCTTAATCCACTTGATCGTGTAGCCCGGCATCTCCTCCTGTCTTCATCTGATCTCTGTGCAGCAATAGGACCTGTGGTGACGTCACTCCGGTCATCACATGGTCCGTCACATGATCTTTTACCATGGTGATGGATCATGTGATGACTGGAATGACGTCACTACAGGTCCTGTTGCTGCACAGAGATCAGATGAAGACAGAAGGAGATGCCGGGGCTGCACGATCAAGTTGACTAAGGTGAGTTAAATTATTATTATTATTTTTTTAACCCCTCCAGCGATGTTTTACTATGCATTCTGTATTCAAAATGCTATTATTTTCCCTTATAACCATGTTATAAGGGAAAATAATACAATCTACAGAACGCCGATCCCAAGCCTGAACTTCTGTGAAGAAGTTCGGGTTTGGGTACCAAACACGCGCGATTTTTCTCACGTGAGTGCAAAACACATTACAATGTTTTGCACTCGCGCGGAAAAATCGCGGGTGTTCCCGTAACGCACCCGCACATTTTCCCGCAACGCCCGTCTGAAAGGGGCCTAAGTCTTCTGAAATAATGACCCCTAAATCCCTTTCCTCAGATACTGAGGTTAGGACTGTATCACTGATTTTATATTCTGCTCTTGGGTTTTTACGCCCCAGGTGCATTATCTTGCACTTATCAACATTGAATTTTAGTTGCCAGATTTTTGACCATTCCTCTAGTTTTCCTAAATCCTTTTCCATTTGGTGTATTCCTCCAGGAACATCAACCCTGTTACAAATCTTTGTGTCATCAGAAAAAAGACACACCTTACCATCGAGGCCTTCTGCAATATATATTAAACAATATGGGTCCCAGAACAGATCCCTGAGGTACCCCACTGGTAACAAGACTATGGTCTGAATATACTCCATTGACTACAACCCTCTGTTGTCTGTCCCTCAGCCACTGCCTAATCCATTCAACAATATGGGAGTCTACGTACAGCCTTATTCTACATAATTAAAAAACGAATCTTTATTTCATGATGGAATAACCTTTGGATGGTAATATATTTTCCTCAAAAAGCATTTTAAATATAAAAAAAATCTGATTGAAATAAAAAAAATCCTTTTTTTTTTTATTTATTTTTTTAAATCATTGATTTTTATCCACCCTGGAACTGATGCATTCTGAGCGGATCCTTTTCCATTCAGAATGCAAACTGATCCGTTTTGGACCGCTTGTGAGAGCCCTGAACGGATCTCACAAACGGAAAGCCAAAACGCCAGTGTGAAAGTAGCCTTACATGGCCAGATTTTCGGGAACGGCACTTGGGCTATAATTAAATTCTACCAATTGAAATCCAATGTACAGCTGTAATTACATTTCGCCTTCTACCCCGAAGCCAAAGAGCTCTGACTTACTACTGAGATCTGTGATGACCTTCATGGACCAGAGCTCTCCACATTGGAGAGAATTGTGCTTAATCAGCTTGATCTCCGTCTTCTGACCACACAGATGTCCCTCTGAGCAGTGGCAGATGCCGTTCTTTAATGATTCCAAAAAGTCCAGGTGCTCAGTTAGCCATACCTTGTTAAGCGCTCATGCACATGAACGTATTTTCTTTCTGCTTCCATTCCGGGGTTTTTTGCGGACTGTATGCAGAACCATTCACTTTAATGGGTCCGCAAAAACAACGGAAGGTACTTTGTGTGCATTCCGTTTCCGTATTTCAGTTCCGCAAAAAAGTAGTGCATGTCCTATTATTGTCCGCAAATCATGGTCCGAGGCCCCATTCAAGTCAGTGGATCCTCAAAAAAAAACGGAACTCACATGGCGCACATCCATATGTCATCCATATTTTGCGGATCCATACTGTAGAAATGCTACAGTATGTGTTTGGTGATTAATAGGTTACTGTTTCCGATCCACAAAAAACGGATCGCATACGGAAACCATACGGATGTTTTGTGGAATAACGGAACAGAAAAGGACTTAAATCAGACAGAAAAAAAACTCAGATACGGAACAACGGTTCAGTGAAAAACAGACCGCAAAACAACAACGGTCGTGTGCCTGAGCCCTTAGGGTTCATTCACATGTCTGTATGTGTTACACCGGCAATGTGCATTCCGCATTTTGCAGACTGCACATCGCCGGCACTCTCATAGAAAATGCCTTTTCTGGTCCGCAATTGCGGACAAGAATAGGACATGTTCTATTTTTTTGCGGAACGGAAGTGCAGATTCGCAAATTGAAAATGAATGAGTCCGCACTTGTTCCGCAAAATTGCGGAATGGTTGCTGACTAGAGTTGAGCGAACCCGAACTGTAAAGTTGGGGTTCGTACCGAACTTTAGGGTTTTCGGCACCCGGACCCGAACATTTACGTAAAATTTCGGGTTCCGTGTTCGGCGATTTTTATGGCACTTTTTGAAAGGCTGCAAAGCAGCCAATCAACAAGCGTCATACTACTTGCCCCAAAAGGCCATCACAGCCATGCCTACTATTGGCATGGCTGTGATTGGCCAACTGCAGCATGTGATCCAGCCTCTATTTAAGCTGGAGTCACGTAGCGCCGCCCGTCACTCTGCTCGGATTAGTGTAGGGAGAGGCTGCAGCTGCTGTGAGGGAGAGATCAGGGAGAAATTTTATCAAGAACTGGTTTATGTACTCAGCGATCTACAGCAAAAGTGTTTTGTGGGTGCAGTGCACAATTTTTTTAAGCCAACTACTGCTGAAAACGAACTTTTTTTTTCTTCAGTTAGTCAATATCAATACATGATCGGCAGCCATTTTATGCAACGATAGTGCACCAGCATAGGCTATCTGCAAGTCCAGAAATACAGCTTTGGCATACTGGGGTGAAAAAGCCTCTGATATACTGCACATCTGGGATTAGACAAGCATAAGTGACTGTCACATTTAGGACAGAAATACAGCTTTTTGGTTAGGGTGAAAAAACCCTCTAATATACTGCACATCTGGGATTAGACAAGCATAAGTGTCACATTTAGGCCAGAAATACAGCTTTTTGGTTACTGGGGTGAAAAAAGCCTCTAATATATTGCACATCTGGGATTAGACAAGCATAAGTGACTGTCACATTTAGGCCATAAATACGGCTTTGGCATACTGGGGTGAAAAAAGCCTCTCATATACTGCACATCTGGGATTACATGTGCATAAGTGACTGTCACATTTAGGCCAGAAATACGACTTTTTGGTTACTGGGGTGAAAAAAGCCTCTCGTATACTGCACATCTGGGATTACACGTGCATAAATCACTGTCACATTTAGGCCAGAAATACGACTTTGGCATACTGGGGTGAAAAAAGCCTCTCATATACTGCACATCTGGGATTACACGTGCATAAGTGACTGTCACATTTAGGCTATAAATACGGCTTTTTGGTAACTGGGGTGAAAAAACCCTCTAATATACTGCACATCTGGGATAAGATGTGCATAAGTGAGTGTCACATTTAGGCCACAAATACCACTGTCATATAGAGTTTTAAAAAAATAAATAAAGTGCAATACCCTACATCAGGGTTTATATTTGCAGTTAATTATTTTTAACATACGTAACCACTTTTTACTTTGCTTTGTGAACGCTAACTATGAGGCAAACATCTAATAAGGGACGCAGTCATGGTCGTGGTGGTGGTGTTGGTGGAGCCTCTGGTGCAGGGAGAGGACGTGGCCGTTCTGCCACAGCTACACGTCCTACTGAACTTACTACCTCAGGTCCCAGTAGCCGCCAGAATCTACAGCGATATTTGGTCGGGCCTAATGCCGTTCTAAGGATGGTAAGGCCTGAGCAAGTACAGGCGCTAGTCAATTGGGTGGCTGACAGTGGATCCAGCCCGTTCACATTATCTCCCACCCAGTCTTCTGCAGAAAGCGCACAGGTGGCGCCTGAAACCCATGCCCATCACTCTGTCACATCGCCCCCGTGCATATCGAGGAACCTGTCTGAGCCTCAAGTCATGCAGCAGTCTCTTATGCTGTTTGAAGACTCTGCTGGCAGGGTTTACGAGGGCATCCACCTAGCCCTTCCCCAGGGGTGGAAGACATAAAATGCACTGATGCACAACCACTTATGTTTCCTGATGATGAGGACATGGGAATACCACCGCAGCACGTCTCTGATGATGACGAAATACAGGTCCCAACTGCTGCGTCTTTCTGCAGTGTGCAGACTAAAAAGGAGGTCAGGGAGGAAGACTGGGTGGAAGACGATGCAGGGGACGATGAGGTCCTAGACCCCACATAGAATGAAGGTCGTGCCACTGACTTTCAGAGTTCGGAGGAAGAGGCAGTGGTGAGACCGAGCCAACAGCGTAGCAAAAGCGGGAGCAGAGTGCAAAAGCAGAGCAGCCGTCGCCATAACAGTTCGCCTGCTACTGGCCACCGTCACCAGGGACCGAGCACACCAAAGGCAGCTTCAAGGAGTTCCCTGGCATGGCACTTCTTCACACAATGTGCTGACGACAAGACCCGAGTGGTTTGCACGCTGTGCCATCAGAGCCTGAAGCGAGTCATTAACGTTCTGAACCTTAGCACAACCTGCATGACCAGGCATCTACATGCGAGACACGGGCTGCAGTGGAGTAAGCACCTTCAAAACCAAGAAAGGGCTCAGGCCCCTCCTGCTCCATCTTCTGCTGCTGCTCGGCCTCTTCCTCCGCCTCTGGAGGAACGTTGGCACCTGCCGCCCAGCAAACAGAGGATGTGCCACTAACAACACCACCTCCGTCACCAAGCATCTCCACCATGTCACACGGAAGAGTTCAGCTCTTCATCTCACAAACCTTTGAGAGAAAGCGTAAATTCCCACCTAGCCACCCTCGATCCCTGGCCCTGAATGCCAGCATTTCTAAACTGCTGGCCTTTGAAATGCTGTCATTCAGGCTGGTGGAGTTGGACAGCTTCAAACAGCTCATGTCGCTTGCTGTTGCTGTCCCACAGTACGTCGTTCCCAGCCACCACTACTTCTCCAGGAGAGCCGTGCCCTCCCTGCACAACCAAGTATCGGATAAAATCAAGTGTGCACTGCGCAACGCCATCTGTGGCAAGGTCCACCTAACCACAGATACGTGGACCAGTAAGCGCGGCCAGGGACGCTATATCTCCCTAACTGCACACTGGTTAATGTAGTGGCGGCTGGGCCCCAGGCGGAGAGCTGTTTGGTGCACGTCCTTCCGCCACCAAGGATCGAAGGGCATCATTCTTTGCCTCCTGTTGCCTCCTCCTCCTACTCGGCTTCCTCCTCCTCTTCTATCACCTCCTCATACGGTCAGCGACAGACCTTCACCACCAACTTCAGCACAGCCCGGGGTAAACGTCAACAGGCCGTTCTGAAACTGATTTGTTTGGGGGACAGGCCCCACACCGCGCAGGAGTTGTGGCGTGGTATAGAACAACAGACCGACGAGTGGTTGCTGCCGGTGAGCCTCAAGCCCGGCCTGGTGGTGTGCGATAATGGGCGAAATCTCATTGCAGTTCTGGAACTAGCCGGTTTGACGCACATCCCTTGCCTGGCGCATGTGCTGAATTTGGTGGTGCAGAAATTCATTCACAACTACCCCGACATGTCTGAGCTGTGCGGGCCGTCTGTGCGCGCTTCCGGCGTTCTCATCCTGCCGGCGCTCGGCTGTCTGCTCTACAGTGTAACTTCGGCATTCCCGCTCACCGCCTCATATGCGACGTGCCCACCAGGTGGAACTCCACCTTGCACATGCTGGAGAGACTGTGCGAGCAGCAGCAGGCCATAGTGGAGTTTCAGCTGCAGCACGCACGGGTCAGTCGCACTGCGGAACAGCACCACTTCACCACCAATGACTGGGCCTCCATGCGAAACCTGTGTGCCCTGTTGCGCTGTTTCGAGTACTCCACCAACATGGCCAGTGGCAATGACGCCGTTATCAGCGTTACAATACCACTTCTATGTCTCCTTGAGAAAACACTTAGGGCGATGATGGAAGAGTATGTGGCCCAGGACGAGGAGGAGGAAGAGGGGTCAACTCTAACACTTTCAGGCCAGTCTTTTAGAAGTGGCTCAGAGGGAGGTTTTTTGCAACAGCAGAGGCCAGGTACAAATTTGGCCAGCCAGGGCCCACTACTGGAGGACGAGGAAGATGGGGATGAAGCATGTTCACAGCGGGGTGGTATCCAACGCAGCTCGGGCCCATCACTGGTGCGTGGCTGGGGGGATACGGAGGACGCAGACGATACGCCTCCCACAGAGGACAGCTTGTCCTTACCTCTGGGCAGCCTGGCACACATGAGCAGCCTGGCACACAGTGCCTGCGCAACGACTGCAGAGTTGCCAACATTTTAACGTGTGCTGACTACTGGGTGGCCACCCTCCTGGATCCACGTTACAAAGACAATGTGCCGTCCTTAATTCCCTCACTAGAGCGTGATCGGAAGATGCGCGACTGCAGGCGCACGCTGGTAGACGCACTCCTGAGAGCATTCCCGACTGACGCCGGGGGACAAGTGGAAGCACAAGGCGAAGGCAGGGGAGGAGGAAGAGGTCGCCAATGCAGCTTTGTCAGTGCCAGCACCTCAGAAGGCAGGGTTAGCATGGCCGACATGTGGAAAAGCTTTGTCACCTCGCCGCAACAACCGGCCCCAACTGCTGATATGGAGCGTGTTAGCAGGAGGCAGCATTTAAACAACATGGTGGAACAGTACCTGTGCACACGCCTACACGTACTGACTGATGGTTCTGCCCCATTCAACTTCTGGGTCTCCAAATTGTCCACATGGCCAGAGCTTGCCCTGTATGCCTTGGAGGTGCTGGCCTGCCCTGCAGCCAGTGTACTCTCTGAACGTGTATGTAGCACGGCAGGAGGCGTCATTACAGACAGACGCAGCCGCCTGTCCACAGCCAACGTGGATAAGCTCACGTTCATTAAAATGAACCAGGCTTGGATCCCACAAGACTTGTCTGTACCTTGTGCAGAATAGACATTTATACCACCATCAAACATACATTCTTGTACTCAAGTCAAGTGCAATGATTCTTTTTTTTATTATTTTTTATTTGTCCCAATATTTTGGGGGCTACCTACCCCAATAAAAAATTTAAAAAAACATTGTTGGCTACCTGTTCCTCCTCCATTGCTGCCTCCACCTACAACACCACATTCACCGCCTCCTCAACCTCCGACTTCATATCCACCTCCTTCTCTGAGTTGCAGGTTAATAATTTGTAATTTTTAGTTATTTTATTTCATTTTAAGTTGTTTCCCTATCCACATTTGTTTGCAGAGCAGTTGCCATGCTCCTAAGCACATTTTGCTGCCTTTTACATCCCTCTAGCCTTTTCAAGGACTATTTTATTTAATAAAGTGCCAATTTTAGTGCCATAAATTGAAAAAAATTCTTATTTTCAATTGTCGGGTGACATTTTACCATTTTTGGCATATACAAACCCCTGCTATGCCTGGGTGACAGGGGCCTAAATCTCTCAAAATCCTCTGTTCTATTGCTGGGTGACAAGATCCCCCTTGTGCAAGTGTGCACTGCGCAACGCCATCTGTGGCAAGGTCCACCTAACCACAGATACGTGGACCAGTAAGCGCGGCCAGGGACGCTATATCTCCCTAACTGCACACTGGTTAATGTAGTGGCGGCTGGGCCCCAGGCGGAGAGCTGTTTGGTGCACGTCCTTCCGCCACCAAGGATCGAAGGGCATCATTCTTTGCCTCCTGTTGCCTCCTCCTCCTACTCGGCTTCCTCCTTCTCTTCTATCAGCTCCTCATACGGTCAGCGACAGACCTTCACCACCAACTTCAGCACAGCCCGGGGTAAACGTCAACAGGCCGTTCTGAAACTGATTTGTTTGGGGGACAGGCCCCACACCGCGCAGGAGTTGTGGCGTGGTATAGAACAACAGACCGACGAGTGGTTGCTGCCGGTGAGCCTCAAGCCCGGCCTGGTGGTGTGCGATAATGGGCGAAATCTCATTGCAGTTCTGGAACTAGCCGGTTTGACGCAATTCCCTTGCCTGGCGCATGTGCTGAATTTGGTGGTGCAGAAATTCATTCACAACTACCCCGACATGTCTGAGCTGTGCGGGCCGTCTGTGCGCGCTTCCGGCGTTCTCATCCTGCCGGCGCTCGGCTGTCTGCTCTACAGTGTAACTTCGGCATTCCCGCTCACCGCCTCATATGCGACGTGCCCACCAGGTGGAACTCCACCTTGCACATGCTGGAGAGACTGTGCGAGCAGCAGCAGGCCATAGTGGAGTTTCAGCTGCAGCACGCACGGGTCAGTCGCACTGCGGAACAGCACCACTTCACCACCAATGACTGGGCCTCCATGCGAAACCTGTGTGCCCTGTTGCGCTGTTTCGAGTACTCCACCAACATGGCCAGTGGCAATGACGCCGTTATCAGCGTTACAATACCACTTCTATGTCTCCTTGAGAAAACACTTAGGGCGATGATGGAAGAGGATGTGGCCCAGGACGAGGAGGAGGAAGAGGGGTCAACTCTAACACTTTCAGGCCAGTCTTTTAGAAGTGGCTCAGAGGGAGGTTTTTTGCAACAGCAGAGGCCAGGTACAAATTTGGCCAGCCAGGGCCCACTACTGGAGGACGAGGAAGATGGGGATGAAGCATGTTCACAGCGGGGTGGTATCCAACGCAGCTCGGGCCCATCACTGGTGCGTGGCTGGGGGGATACGGAGGACGCAGACGATACGCCTCCCACAGAGGACAGCTTGTCCTTACCTCTGGGCAGCCTGGCACACATGAGCAGCCTGGCACACAGTGCCTGCGCAACGACTGCAGAGTTGCCAACATTTTAACGTGTGCTGACTACTGGGTGGCCACCCTCCTGGATCCACGTTACAAAGACAATGTGCCGTCCTTAATTCCCTCACTAGAGCGTGATCGGAAGATGCGCGACTGCAGGCGCACGCTGGTAGACGCACTCCTGAGAGCATTCCCGACTGACGCCGGGGGACAAGTGGAAGCACAAGGCGAAGGCAGGGGAGGAGGAAGAGGTCGCCAATGCAGCTTTGTCAGTGCCAGCACCTCAGAAGGCAGGGTTAGCATGGCCGACATGTGGAAAAGCTTTGTCACCTCGCCGCAACAACCGGCCCCAACTGCTGATATGGAGCGTGTTAGCAGGAGGCAGCATTTAAACAACATGGTGGAACAGTACCTGTGCACACGCCTACACGTACTGACTGATGGTTCTGCCCCATTCAACTTCTGGGTCTCCAAATTGTCCACATGGCCAGAGCTTGCCCTGTATGCCTTGGAGGTGCTGGCCTGCCCTGCAGCCAGTGTACTCTCTGAACGTGTATGTAGCACGGCAGGAGGCGTCATTACAGACAGACGCAGCCGCCTGTCCACAGCCAACGTGGATAAGCTCACGTTCATTAAAATGAACCAGGCTTGGATCCCACAAGACTTGTCTGTACCTTGTGCAGAATAGACATTTATACCACCATCAAACATACATTCTTGTACTCAAGTCAAGTGCAATGATTCTTTTTTTTATTATTTTTTATTTGTCCCAATATTTTGGGGGCTACCTACCCCAATAAAAAATTTAAAAAAACATTGTTGGCTACCTGTTCCTCCTCCATTGCTGCTTCCACCTACAACACCACATTCACCGCCTCCTCAACCTCCGACTTCATATCCACCTCCTTCTCTGAGTTGCAGGTTAATAATTTGTAATTTTTAGTTATTTTATTTCATTTTAAGTTGTTTCCCTATCCACATTTGTTTGCAGAGCAGTTGCCATGCTCCTAAGCACATTTTGCTGCCTTTTACATCCCTCTAGCCTTTTCAAGGACTATTTTATTTAATAAAGTGCCAATTTTAGTGCCATAAATTGAAAAAAATTCTTATTTTCAATTGTCGGGTGACATTTTACCATTTTTGGCATATACAAACCCCTGCTATGCCTGGGTGACAGGGGCCTAAATCTCTCAAAATCCTCTGTTCTATTGCTGGGTGACAAGATCCCCCTTTTGCCGTGAATGAATTCCTGCTCTGCATTGCTGACATGGGCCCAAATCTCTCAAAATTCTCTGTTCTATTGCTGGGTGACATGATCCCCCTTTTGCCGTGAATGAACCCCTGCTGTGCCTGGGTGACAAGGACCTAAATCTCTCAAAATCTTCTGTTGTATTGCTGAGTGACATTAACTCCCTTTTGCCGTAAATGAACCCCTGCTGTGCCTGGGTGACAGGGACCTAAATCTCTCAAAATCCTCTGTTCTATTGCTGGGTGACATAAACCCCCTTTTGCCGTGAATGAACCCCTGCTCTGCATTGCTGACAGGGAATTAAATTTAGTGAAAACATCTGTTACTGATCGGAAGATGCGCGACTACAAGCGCACGCTGATGATGGCATTCCCACCTGACAGCGGGGGCACAGTGGAAGCACAAGGCGAAGGAAGAGGTCGCCAACGCAGCTGGGGCACCGCCAGCACCTGAGAAGGCAGGGTTAGCATGGCCAAAATGTAGAAAAGCTTGGTCAGCCTTGGAGGTGCTGACCTGCCCTGCAGACAGTGTATAGTGTGAACGTGTGTTTAGCACGGCAGAGAGCATTATCACAGGCCGCAGCCAATGTGGACAAGCTTACGTTTATTAAAATGAACCAGGCATGGATCCCACAGGACTTGTCCGTACCTTGTGCAGAATAGACATTTATACCAGCCTCAACCATTCATTCTTGTACTCAAGTGCACTTATTCTTTGTTTTATTTTGTTATATGTCCCAATATTTTGAGGGATACCCCAATTTAAAAAAAAAAAATAACACAAATCAGTGTTGGCTACCTATTCCTCCTTCACCGCCGCTTCCATCTACACCGCCACGTCAACCTACACCACCACATTCACCGCCTCCTCAACCTCCTACTCCTAGATCCAGATTGTTATTTTAAATTTTTCTGTATTTTATGTTATTTTAAGTCATTTCCCTATCCACATTTGTTTGCAGAACAGTTGTCATGCTCTTAAGCACATTTTGATGCCTTTTGCAGCCCTCTAGCCCTTTCCAGGACTATTTTAGAGCCATTTTAGTGCCCAAAAGTTCGGGTCCCCAATGACTTCAATGGGGTTCGGGGTCAAGTTTGGTCGAACCTGCCGAACCCGAACATCCAGGTGTCCGCTCAACTCTATTGCTGACCCATTTTGCGGACGTGTGAATGGACCCTAAAGGCTACATTTACACGACTGTGTGTAATCCTTTCCGTTTTGCGGTAAGCAAATAACAGAACCGTGTGTACGCATTTTGCGGACAAATGACTTCCGTTTGTGTTCTGTATGTGTCCTGTTCTCACAACATGTACCCCCGGGGTCTATATGCAGTTGAACAGGCAGATATCACCATTCTACTAGTTAATAAGATGAGACTTGTTTCTGTAGTCTGTGGTTTTTATTAACCGGCAGTAGATAAGGTAAACTATAAGAAAATGAACATACAAGAACTGAATATACAGTACAGTGTACACAAAACTTACACAAAAACATTAATTAATCCCTTACCGACGATGCTTTAGTAAGAGACACACAATGTGTAGCTGCTCCTTCCATGAGGTGAAGAGAAAAGGAAGCAGGAGCCTGTCTCTTTCCCAGAAAGCACTGTGAGCAGGAAGACAGGTGACCTAATGAATATGCATAACTTAACAAGGCAAAAGATGCACTTACAGGTAAAGGTCACTAGATGGTGCTGAAGGCACACAAATGAACAGACTATGCAATAGTTAGTGAAGACAGTACACTCCCCGCTTGACATCAGCCGATGTCACTATTAGAGTCCTCAACAGATAACAGTAGGATTAGTTCGGAAGTAGGTCTGATAAACAGTTTGGTCTCATTTTGTTTGAAAATCTTGACCTCAACTTTACGGACATGTCCGTCTTCACTTGGAAACACTTTAGTAATGAGGCCCAAAGGCCAATGATTTCTTTGAGCCTGAGAGTCTTTAACAAGAATAATGTCATCAGGTTTTAGGTTGGGCTTAACTGTGTGCCATTTGGTTCTTGTCTGTAAGGTGGGAAGATATTGCTTCTTCCACCTATTCCAGAAAGTATCGGCAAGGCCTTGCACTTGTCTCCATTGGCGTTTGTAGAGATCTTTGGTGCCAAACTCTCCAGAAGGAGCACTCACTATTCCAGTCTTTTGGGTAAGTAAAGAGGCAGGCGTAAGCAGTATTGGATCTCCTGGGTCATTTGATATCGGAGCCAAGGGTCTGGCATTGATAATGGCAGAGACTTCGGCCATAAAGGTTGTAAGGCATTCATGAGAGAGTCTAGCATTGCCCACTTGTAGGAAGATAGAGTTCAAGATTCTGCGGGCTATGCCAATCATTCTTTCCCAGGCTCCTCCCATGTGAGAAGAATGAGGGAAATTGAAAATCCAAGTGCATCCTTGCTCACTAAGGAATCTTTTTACACTGTTATTATCCAAATTGGAGAGAATCTTTAGCTCATTAGCAGCTCCAACAAAGTTTGTGCTTCTGTCAGAGCGGATTTGTTTTACAGGACCTCTGATTGCTATAAAGCGCCTGAGGGCATTTATGAAGCTAGAAGTGTCCATAGACTCAATAACTTCAATGTGGATAGCTCAAATTGACATACAACTGAAAATGACTGCCCATCGCTTGGAGCTAGCGTGGCTACTTCTTGTTTGGCGTGTGATAACGGACCAGGGACCAAACACGTCAAGGCCCACATTAGTAAATAGAGGGTCCATGCTAACCCTGTCGGCAAGTGACACATTTGAACATACATTTGTTAATACACCTTTTTGCACCAACGACCGACAGCCCAGCAGCTCGTAATGCTCCTTTGGTGAATAGTCGGCCCTGGTGTTTTATCTTACTGTGGTAGTGCTCTACAAGCAAGGAAGCTAAATGATGATGACCAGGTATTATGATAGGATGTTTCTCATTAAACCCTAATTTGGCCTCTTTAAAGAGGACCTTTCATCAGCATCAAGTATGTAAACTGAATATACATACATGGAGAGCGGCGCCCAGGGATCCCCCTGCACTTACTATTATCCCCGGGCGCCGCTCCGTTCTCCGGTTACAGGCTCCGGTAAAGTCATAGTTAGGCTCCACCCATTTGAGCCTGCCGGCGTCTCTTTCTCCTATGTTGTAGCGCTGGCCAATCGCAGCGCTCAGCTCTTAGCCATGCTATGAGCTGAGCGCTGCGATTGGCCAGCGCTACAATATAGGAGAAAGAGACGCCGGCAGGCTCAAATGGGTGGAGCCTAACTATGACTTTACCGGAGCCTGTAACCGGAGAACGGAGCGGCGCCCGGGGATAATAGTAAGTGCAGGGGGATCCCTGGGCGCCGCTCTCCATGTATGTATATTCAGTTTACATACTTGATGCTGATGAAAGGTCCTCTTTAAGCTGCCCTCCCACTCTTAGCAGACCATTCTCATCAAGGACTGGATCGAGCTTCACTAACACACTATCCTTTGACACAGGTTTTTTGTTGTTGATGCAGTAGAGTTCATTGGCGAATGTCACTTGTTGCATGGAACAAATAATTCGATTTTTCGATTGTTCTAGCTCACTTACTGAGTATCCATTCTTACAATGGTGCCAACCTTTGCAGTTACATTCCATAACAAATGGGGCATGCTTGAAGGAACGGGCTGCGTGTGCTAAGCAGGTGATAGCTCGCACAAGTGACTTCCAGGTGGAAAACTTGATGAAACGGTGACTACCGAGCTGATTGTACGAATTTACAGTAAGTAGCACAGATACCTGGGGGTGGATTTCTTTATCAGAATCTGCATCTAACAGCTCATATGAGTCACAGGCAGAAGAATGTTCTGAGTTGTATAGAAAAGCAGGACCCGTGAACCAAACTGTGTCCTTAAAGGGTTTCTGTCACCCCACAAAACTCATTTTTTTTTTTTGGATAGTTATATTCCTTATAGCGCGATATAGGAGAATATAATAGTCTTACTTACTTTCATGCGGCCGATTCTTTAGAAAACGAAGTTTTATAATATGTAAATCAGGGCTCTACCAGCAAGTAGGGCGTCTACTTGCTGGTAGCCGCAGCAGAAAACCGCCCCCTCGTCGTGTTGATTGACAGGGCCAGCCGTGATCTCCTCCTCCGGCCGGCCCTGTCAGTATTTCAAAAATCGCGCGCCTCTGGTCATTCGGCGCAGGCGCTCTGAGATGAGGAGGCTCGTCTCCTCAGCACTCCCTTAGTGCGCCTGCGCCGATGACGTCTTCTCTTTCGGTGATGTCATCGGCGCAGGCGCACTGAGGGAGTGCTGAGGAGACGAGCCTCCTCATCTCAGAGCGCCTGCGCCGAATGACCAGAGGCGCGCGATTTTTGAAATACTGAAAGGCCTGGCCGGAGGAGGAGATCACGGCTGGCCCTGTCAATCAACACGGCGAGGGGGCGGTTTTCTGCTGCGGCTACCAGCAAGTAGACGCTCTACTTGCTGGTAGAGCCCTGATTTACATATTATAAAACTTATTTTTCTAAAGAATCGGCCGCATGAAAGTAAGTAAGACTATTATATTCTCCTATATCGCGCTATAAGGAATATAACTATCCAAAAAAAAAAAAAATGAGTTTTGTGGGGTGACAGAAACCCTTTAAGATGACTGGCAGCAACTGACCTGGTTGCTTAGTCTGCTGGGTTATGGTCAGTAGGTACAAAGTGCCATTGCTTTGGGAAAGTGGACCTCCTGATTCTTAACACTCGGTTGTTAATGTAAACGTAGAAACGCCTAGTTTGGTTGTAAATGTAGCCCAGGACCACTTTACTGTCTGTATAAAACTCGGTGTCTCGAATCTCTAGGTTTATCTCTGATGTAATTAATTCAGCTAGATCAACGGCTAGTACAGCGGTACAGAGTTCTAGCCTGGGTATTGTATGTTCGAGAAGTGGTGCGAGTTTCGCTTTGCCCATGACAAACCCTGTGTGGCACTGACCTTTGTTGTCTATAGTTTTAAGATAAGCTACAGCGGCAATTGCTTTGACGGACGCGTCAGAGAATACATAAAGTCTTTGTCTTTTTACTTCTGTGGATGGCACAGGAGCATAAGAACGTGGAACATGCAGGTTAGATAAAGTCTTTAGGGAGTTTCTCCACTCTATCCATATGTTTCTTTTTTCAGGGGAAAGTGGGTGATCCCAATCCAATGTCTCCTGAGTTAAGACTCTAAGTAGTGATTTGCCCTGGATTGTAACGGGGGCCGTGAATCCCAAGGGATCATAAAGACTGTTTATGGCAGACAGGACACCTCTACGGGTAAAGGGCTTCTCTTCCTGGCTGACTTGGAAGGTAAACGTGTCTGATTTCAGATCCCAGAGGAGACCAAGGCTACGTTGTATAGGAAGGGAGTCGGTCCCTAAGTCTAAACTCTGTAGGTCGTTTGAGTGGTCTTGAGAGGGAAATGCTTCTATGAGCTGCTTACTATTGGAGGCTATTTTGTGGAGTCTCAGGTTTGAGCATGCAAGCATTTCTTGAGCTCTCTTAAGGAGACTTACTGCGCCCTCAACAGTGGGTAGTGATTTTAGACAGTCATCTACATAAAAGTCTCTTTCTACGAATTGTCTGACGTCTGACCCATATTCTAGTTCGCCTTCCTGAGCAGAGTGTCTGAGACCATAAGTTGTAACTGCAGGAGAGGGGCTGTTACCAAAGATATGTACCCGCATGCGGTACTCCACGATATCTTTTGTGGGGTCATTGTCAATAAACCAAAGAAATCTTAAGAAGTTTCTGTGTTGCTCTTTAACGAGAAAGCAATGAAACATCTGCTGAATGTCCCCCATGAAGGCAACAGAGTCTACGAAAACGAAGCAGTACTCCTAGGAGCTTGTTGTTAAGATCTGGACCTGAGAGCAGGTAAAGAAGTGAAGAAGTGATCTTTCATTTCTGGCTTCTTGTGGAAGCTACGTCTTAGAGAGACAAAACGTCTGTAGATTTGCTCTCTGTTGTTAGGCAAACGTTGTCTTTGAGGCCTGAAGGGAAGGGGTGCGACCCAACTATTTGTTTCATCCCTAGTGATTTCCTTTTGCATGGTTTCTAAAAACAATCTGTCTTCGTGGGACATTGCTACCTGATTGTCCTCCTTGGTCCTTTGGAACACTGAGCAACCTAAGTGGTCTTCATCACTGTCACAAGCTATGTCGTGGTCTACAGAGTCTATGAAAGAACAAGGTAGTTGAGTACTATGTGGCAGTTCCTTTATGAGGAAGTTGTTTTTACATGGTTGGAAAATAGAGGGACGTCCATTATCTAATGTGCTTGTGAGCATGCTATTAATGGAGGTTGGTTTGTGTATGCTTCCTAAGCAGACATCTCCTACTATGACCCATCCTAGGTCATGCCTTTGGGCATAAGGAGCATGATGTGGGCCATTAATCTGTTCTCTAGTTTTATGAACTTGTAAGATATCTCTCCCTAGGAGTAGGATTATCTGAGCGTTAGGATCAAGTTTTGGTAAGAGATGGGCTATACGCTGTAAATGGGGGTGATGTATGGCTATCTCTGGTGTAGGGATCTCGTGTCTATTATCAGGGATTTGGTTACATTCAGTAATAGTTGGTAAGGAAAGACACGTTTTACCATCTATGGATTCAATTAGGTAGCCACTAGCTCTCCTCCCTGCTGTTTCTACAGTACCCGCACAAGTCTTTAGAGAATAAGGAGTGTTAGGTCCTTTGATGTTGAAAATGTCAAAGAAAGTAGATTTGGCTAGGGACGCATTACTTTGGTCATCTAGGATAGCGTAAACATTGATGGCTTTGTCTCTGCAGCCCTTTGGGTATACTTTTGTAAGGCAGATTTTTGAGCAGGACCTGCCGCCTATGAGTCCTTTACAGACTTCAGTGCATTGTGAAGTAACTGCTGGTGGGTTAGCTTCAGAGTTACTTTCCTCCCTGCCATGCTCTCTGGCACTGTTACTCTGTGATGAGGTCCATGGGAAAGGCCCAGGATGTAGAGCCGTGTTGTGATCTGAGTTGTTGCATTCTGTGCATTTTACACTAACCTGACAGTCTTTGGCAATATGTGATGTAGATGAGCAGCACTTGTAGCAAATGCGGTTCTCTTTGAGGAAGGCTTTGCGATCTCCTATGGCCATTTCTCTAAAGGCTCTGCACTTCAGAAGAGGGTGAGGCTTCTTGTGCAGAGGGCACTGCTTACCAGACATTTGACTGTTTCGCGGCTGGCGGAGCTGTAATGCCTGTAAGAATCTGCAGGTAAAATGTTAGTTTTGTGCACTGCCACTGATCCTTTGTGTGATCTGTGGTCATAGGGAGTGGCACAAGACTGTGATAGATCAAAGCTAGGGTCATTACGAATATTGGCCTCTAGCCTTACAAAGTCAACAAACACACTGAAGGGAGGGAATGGCACATTGTGGATATGTTTGTACCTTGACCCGTGGGAGACCCATTTCTCCTGCAGGTTGTGGGGAAGCTTTAATACAATCGGTTTGACACCTCTGGCAGTGTCGAGGAAAGCAAGCCCCGGTAAATCCCCTTCGGCAACCTGTAATTCCATCAGTAGATCACTTAAATCCCTAAGTTTCTGGAACCCTTAGCTAGATATTTTAGGGAATTCGTCAATTCTTTTAAACAACGCATCCTCTATGACCTCTGCAGAACCATAACATTCATCAAGTCTATCCCAGATCATTTTTAGGCCAATCTCTGGGTAGTTTATATTAATATCCCTGATTCTCTTGGCATGTTCTACAGAGTCTTTTCCAAGCCGATCTACAAGGAAGTCTATCTCCTCACTGTGTGACAGACCCAAGTCTTTTGTAATGTTATAAAAGGAGGCCCGCCATGGTCTATAGTTTTCAGGGCGATCACTGAACTTCGCCAGTCCCTTTGTAACTAGCTCTCGTTTAGTAAAGAACCTGGCAAAGTCTATTGTGCTATGGTTACTACTAGGGTTAGTTGGAGGTGGAAAGTTACGGTGACAGTGCGGCGGGTGGTCATACCTGTATGGAGTCTCTGACTTAGGCTAGCCCATGTCATATCGTCTTGTGGGATAAGGTGGTTCTGCAGGCTGGACTGGAAGCTGGCTTCCTTGGTGTGCAGGGAAGTTAGCTGGAGTTTTGTCACATGGCTCTGGGCTCTCTTGTTTGTAGGACTGGGATCCGAGTGTGACTCTTTCTTTTGGACAGTATGATTCTTCTGTGGCATAGGTGAAATCTTCGGTTCCTGGGAATGGATCAGCATTGCTGTTTGGTCTAGAGTGTTGACGGACGTACTCTGAAGTGCGTTGTACAGGATCTTGCTGGCCGAGTTCTGGGCTAAGCACACTGCGGTGACTTCAGGTTTTCGGGTATTCCATTGCTTCCAAGAACTCTGCTTCAGCTATGGCGGCTGCCGTTTCTTTCTCTACGGCGAGTTTCTCTAGCTTTGCATCTAAGAGGATTTTTTGCATGTCTATTGAAGCCTGTTGCTTTGCTTTCTCAGCCTCTAGCTTTGCATCTAAGAGGTCCTTTTGCATGTCTATTGAAGCCTGTAGCTGTGCCTTTTCTTCTTTCATCTTCATTTCTTGTTTGGCAAAGGCTGCTTTGACCTTCGCGGCTTCTGCCTTTGCGCGGGCAATGGCAGCTGCATTGCTAACGGAAGACGACTTAGTGGAACCATCCTTCCTTGATCTTGTCTTGTATCTTGATACTGTGCTACGCGACATGGTGTTGGTAAAGACACTTAACTGCGTTGAGACTATTGTGCTGTGGAATGCCGGTCGCTGTGCTTAGAGAGCGGTCACAGTATGCAATCAAATGTGTCTACATTGCTTGAAGCGGCTATCCCCTTGCAGCACTGGACTGTATAGAAGTCGCTATGGTGTCCGTTTGCAGATATTGCGTGGACTGTAACAGACTTCTGTGTAGTCAGGTGCGTCTCTCTCGCTAGAAGTCGTCGTTTACTGTCCTGTTCTCACAACATGTACCCCCGGGGTCTATATGCAGTTCAACAGGCAGATATCACCATTCTACTAGTTAATAAGATGAGACTTCTTTCTGTAATCTGTGGTTTTATTAACCGGCAGTAGATAAGGTAAACTATAAGAAAATGATCATACAAGAACTGAATATACAGTACAGTGTACACAAAACTTACACAAAAACATTAATTAATCCCTTACCGACGATGCTTTAGTAAGAGACACACAATGTGTAGCTGCTCCTTCCATGAGGTGAGGAGAAAAGGAAGCAGGAGCCTGTCTCTTTCCCAGAAAGCACTGTGAGCAGGAAGTCAGGTGACCTAATAAATATGCATAACTTAACAAGGCAAAAGATGCACTTACAGATAAAGGTCACTAGATGGTGCTGAAGGCACACAAATGAACAGACTATGCAATAGTTAGTGAAGACAGTACAGTATGTCTTCCGTTTTTTACGGTCTGCAAAAAACTGAAGGAAAAAAATAATAATTATTAAGGCCGATCTGTGCTGACAATAGTAGTACCACCTTCATATATTTGCGGACTAGAAATGTGGAAACACGGATGTGGACAACATACTGAACGTTGTCCGCACATTTTATTCACCCATAGAAATTAATGGATCCGCAACTATTCCGCAAAATGCGGAATGGATTCGGATCGGATGCGGATAAAATTATACAGTCGTGTGAATGTACCCTGAACACTGAGCTATTTTAGAAAATGGCCACAGTCCACCCTTACCTTGGGCCAGCCATACAAGCCAGTATTGAAGCATAGTACTGAAAATCAGATACTACAGTATTTGGAATTTGACCCTCTGCTTGTAATGGACAATCATCATGATCAGCGTCGGACTGGGGTTCTTTGGGCCCAAAGAACCCCTATATTATCAATAAAGTCTAATTGATTCCAAACCTAAGACATAGATGCTAGTGATTGGCTCCAAATGCAATTTTTCCCCTTGTACATTTGGGGTTTATGGCTTCCTAGACTGGGCCCACCTGGAGGATCCTTTGTTGGGCCAGTCCAAGGGTTGTCTCATCCAAGAGAGAGCAACTTCTCCCAACGATTTTTCCAGCATAATGGAGCACCAAGAAAAATGGATAAGTGGCTCAGTGAACAAAACATTGAAATTTTAGGTCCATGGCAAAGAAACTCCAAAAATCTCAATCCCATTGAAAACCTTTGGTCAATCCGCAAAAAGCGGGTGGACAACCAATATATAGAAATGGTGATGGGCTTCACACACTGATTCGGCAAGAATGAGCTGCCATCAGTCAGGATTTGGCCCAGAAGCTGATATCCACCATGCCAGGGCGAATTGCAGTCAACACTGTAAATATTGAGTCTTTGCATAAGGCCACATGCACACGACCGTACCGTTTTTTGCGGTCCGCAAAAAACGTAAGCCGCCCGTGTGCCTTCCACAATTTGCGGAACGGGCGGCCTATTGTAGACATGCCTATTCTTGTCCGCAAAACGGACAAGAATAGGACATGCTATTTTTTTTTGGCGGGGCCTCGGAACGAAGCAACGGATGCGGAAAGCACACGGAGGGCTGTCCGCATCTTTTGCGGCCCCATTGAAGTGAATGGGTCCGCACCCGAGCCGCAAAAACTGCGGCTCGGATGCGGACCCGAAAAACGGTTGTGTGCATGAGGCCTAAACTTGATGGATTCATCAATAAAAGTGAAAAAAATAAAAATAATTATGAAATGCTTATAATTGTATTGTACGATAGAGACATCTGACAAAAAGATCCAAAAACAATGAGGCAACAAACTTTGTGAAAACCAAAATTTGTGTCAGTCTCAAAACGTTTGGCCATGACTGTATATTAGGAAATCAGCTCTTGTTAATGCAGTGTTTATACCACTGTTGTGTCTGAGCTGTGATTACAGCGCCCTTTTCTGTCTAGGAGAGCGGAGATCCGTAATGAGCCCGTATATCGCACATCACACACCGTCTGTCCTTGGAAGCAGCTGGCCTCACTTGTTTCTGCATGTTATTGTGTGCTTTCCCTCGCTAGGTCTCCCACCTCTCAATTACCACTCTATGCCCATTGTAATTATCGTCTGTGTCAGCCAGAGCAATGGATAGGCTCATAGATGGTGCCATTATCATGGGGAGTTGTAATCTGGTTGGTACGTATAGGTTTATTGCAGCTGTGTGCTTCTGGTGACTCGGTCAGGTCCTTATCTTGCCCTGTAAATCTTATTTGTCCACTTCCGTTTTTTTTATATTTTTTTTTATCTTGTAGAAATGTATTTTATTTATTATACTGACTTATATAGTACTGCTATATTCCGCAGCGCTTTACAGACATTAGCATCAAGCTGTCCCCAATGGGGCTCACAATCTTAGTCCCCTCTCAGTATGTCTTTGGAGTGTGGGAGGAAAATGGAGAACCCGGAGGAAACCCACGCAAACACGGGGAGAACATACAAACTCCAGGCAGATGTTGTCCCCAGTGCTAAGCACTGAGCCACCCTGCTGCCCATGTCCTATCTTTGTCCCCAAAACAGTGGGGCCACTGAGAGTTCACACGGATGAGGAAAGCACACGACGGTGAAATGAATGAGACCGCAAAAAATGCGGCTCTGATGCAGACTGAACAAACGGTCAAGAGACCTTATTGTTCTATATACTGTAAATCAGTCTCTCTGTTAGAGGAATATGGCATTGTTCACACTGCTCCCAGGGTGACACTGGGTTCTGCCACAATATTGGGCTCAGCAGAACACAACCTGACTTTGGAGCCAGTAATTGGGCTCTCCATCTGTAGCTTTCAAGCTGTTGCAAAACAGCAGGGACCAGCAGCGAGACCCCTGCACTAGGGTCCATATCTAACGAGTGGATTCCCAAATAACCTATTAGATGGTATTGATGATATGTCCTGTGTGTGTAGTGATACCATCACTGATGGAGCGAGGGCCCTGCAGTGTGACGCTAATTGCTTGTTACTAGCAGTCCCGTCAATGAGAATTTATCGGGGAACTGGTGATGATGAAAATTCCTGCTATGTTATGTAAAGCGGCTCCACGCTGGATGTAGTCTATGAATATGGTAGACGCCTAGCTGGTGACGTTTTCTGTTTCCTGCTGTAGGCCACTGCTCTCCAGGCCTCGAGTGCTGTTCTACTTAGTGTAGACATCTTGCTGTGTGCATGACTGCAGTTCAGTCACCAAGGGAGGTGGGCGGCACTTTTATCGGAAAGGGGTCATTTTTCTTTGAATAGACATTCCCTTCTGGGACACCGATGGTATATGGCTAGGATATTCCATGAATGTCAGATAGGTGTGGGCTCGACCTCTGGAACCTGCTCCTATCTAGAGAAAGAGGCCCTGGAAGTGAAGCAGAGCACACCGTACTAGGGCTGCAGTAAACAAATGTTTTAGTAATCGAGTATTCTATCGATTATTTTTTTACAATTAATCGAGTAATCTAATAAGAAAAACCTTAAAAATAACGTATTCCTTCACTGGCTGCCATGATGTCCCCCCTTCCCCAGTGCCTCCATGCCATCCACTCACCCAGATCAGCCCCTCCATGTCAAATCACAGGTGCCCCCCATTAACCCCCCCCGGCAATAATCTTTATACATGCCATTGCCAAATCTCAGGTGCTCATCTCTGGTTAATTTGCATATGTATCAAATCGGTTTTTTTACACAATAAAAGCACACAGAGCTATGTGGAATGGATATTGCGGATGCGCTAGCGGCCATCTAGCAACCCATGTCCTCAGCTCTATACACAAAATCCAGGTGACAGGTTCCCTTTAAAAGTCAATACGTCAATTCATATGAGCGAATTTCTGCTCACACCATCAGTCTGTACCGAGACAAGTGCGGCGCGCACCATCCTGCTCCTATTTTCCCGCAAGACTCTTTAAATCATATGAATGGGTCTGCGAGAAAAACGGATCACACACGGACACCAGCTGCGTGTAGTCCAGAAAAATCTCCTCCATGTTCACCTTCCAGGACATGGACACATTTCTTGTCGTCCGTCTGAATAAGCCCATAGCTCTTAGTTACGTGCTCGCGTTTCTGGCCATGTTCTGGAGACATTGGGGGACAGCTATCAGTAATGTGCCAGAAAAATCCTTACATCATGAACCAAAAGTGGTGATGTGTTTTTACCTCATTAATCAAAACGCGCACGGTATTTTTAAAGTGGGTCTTTTTGTAATTGTAGCCTAATAATCTGTCGTTTTATAAATAAATGCAACATTTTTTACCCTGATTTTGAAGATGCGTCTCCTTTAAGGCTGACATGCGACATTTAATTGCTGTAAGTGCGCCTTTTTGACAGTTTACACTGCCACAGAAGTAACCTTAATCTGCCGCTACATTGTGCGCCTTTTAAGCCAAACATAAGTGGATAAATTAGGTATAATATACGCCAATTTGGTAGACCCGCCCCCTTTAATATTCAAAATACTTTTCTGGCGTGTTTCATTCTTTCTGGTGAAAAATAAGGAGAAAACAGTTGATATATTTGGCGCGAATCAAAACACCATTATTTTTAGTGTATTTTCCCCCATAATTCTGGAGCTACATGATTAGTAAATGCGCCCTATTATCTATGTGATGCCGGATTTGGCTTTCACCGGCGACCTCGTATGATTGATGTCAGCACAGTCACGGCAATTTGCTTCGAAGTAGAACTTTATAGGATATTTGGTAAGCGATGCAGACAGACATCAGGTCTTGCGGTTAATTGATCCCTATGGGGGTCAGCAGTAACAATTGTGACCTTTCTCCCCAAGTTGTGATTTCACGGCAGTTCGCGCTCGGCTTGATGCCTCGGTGGAGCCAGGTCTAGGACACGACGTGATGCCGGCTCTGCTTCTCTTCCTGTGACTATTGGCGACTCCCAGTTGCTTCATATCTGTTGTGCGATGTTTACCTTTCTGATAAGGAGAGGACGGGCGTCCGGGGTTCATACAAATGGGTGATTTCCCAGGAGCATCCGAATACATGGAGCACATACCTTGTGTCCACAATGACACAAATCTGCAGCGTGGCATTAAGGCCACCTGCACACATTGCGGAAAAACGCAGCGTATTACAGCACCACACTAAGCTCATGTATACTTTGGCTACATGCGCACAAGAGTGAAAAAAACATCCGTTAAAAAAACACACTCAGTTTTTCATGGCCATTTTTCAGCCGTTGGTGCTTCCATTTTCTGTCCGTCTGTCTGTTTTTAATGGTCGTTTTGCATCCGTTTTCATGGCTTTCAAAAATGGTCATGAAAAATCGAGAAGTTTATTGGCTTTTTCAATTTTTTTTTATAAAGATCCCAACCCCTGCAGTGCCCTCAGTACACATAATGTCCCCATAGTGGCCCCCAGCTGTAATAATGTCCCCCATAGTGGCCACCATCTGTAAAATTGTCCCTCATGGTGGCCCCCATTTGTAAAATAGTCCCCCCATAGTGGCCCCCAGCTGTAATAGTGGCCCCATCTGTAAAATTGTCCCCCATAGTGGCCCTCAGCTGTAATAATGTCCCCCATAGTGGCCCCATCTTTAGTCCCCCATAATGGCCATCAGCTGTAATAGTGGCCCTATCAGTAAAATTGTCCCCATAGTGTCCCTCAGCTGTAAAATAGTTCCCCATAGTGTCCCCATCTGTAAAATAGTCCCTCATAGTGGCCCCCAGCTGTAATAGTGGCCACATCTGTAAAATTGTCCGCCATAGTGTCCCTCAGCTGTAATAATGTTCCCCATAGTGGCCCCATCTGTAAAATAGCCCCCCATAGTGGCCCCCAGCTGTAATAGTGGCCCCTAGCTGTAATAATGCCCCCATAGTGGCCCCCATCTGTAATAATGTCCCCCATAGTCACCCCCAGATGTAATGTTTCGTTTTAGCAAAAAAAAATATAAATACTCTCCTCATCCACTTGCACACACAGAGTCAGTCGCTCCTCTGCTGAAAGACCTGCACTCACCTTGATGACATCACTGCGTGCTCCCAGCATGAGCGAGTGGTGACGTCATCACACCGAGTACAGGTCCTTCAGCAGGTGCTTTTCAATGAAGAGAGGAGCAACTGACTCCGCACGTGCAAGTGGATGAATGGGGTATTTTTTTTAACCCCTAAAAGGCCATATTGTTCTGGTGTACCCGTTTTTTAACTGCCGTTAGACAGATGCACTCCTGTGTAAGCGACCCGTGTGTGAACAGACCTTCTATACTTTCAGGGACTTTCTTAATTAGACCTCTTTCACACTACCGTATGGCTATTTCAGTATTTTGCGGTCCGTTTTTCACGGTTCCGTTTTTTTGTTTCCGTTGTTTTTCAGTTTCCGGTCCGTTTTTCCGTAAAATTGGGCTGGGCATAACATTTTCAATAGATGGTTCCGCAAAAACGGAACGGATACGGAAGACATACGGATGCATTTCCGTATGTGTTCAGTTTTTTTGGCGGACCCATTGACTTGAATGGAGCCACGGAACGTGATTTAGGGGCAATAATAGGACATGTTCTATCTTTCAACGGAACGGAAAAACGGAAACGGAATGCATACGGAGTGGTTCCGTATACAGAAGGCAAAAAACGGCCCGCAAAACGGAAAAAAAAAACGGTAGTGTGAAAGAGGCCTTATCCGGATGTTAGATGTTCTTCTTTATTTGTGTCTACAGTGAATTTCAGAGTTCTGCTTCCTGTTACCAGCGAGCAGTGCATTGTGGGTATGATGAAGATGAAGATGAAGAGTTCTTGCAAAAATTTCAGTGACTAAAAATCAGTTCCCGTCATCTGAATGGGGTAGTATTTGGAGCACATATACAGATTTCTGAACGCCCCATTACTAACAATAATGGCTGCACACACATATAAGCAGTAAAGCTGAGAAATGGGGATCATTCTAAATTCAAGTGGTATAATACCTACTATAAATGGATCAATGGAAGCTCTTAGCGCACATTTTGATCAAACTTGTGTCAGGCCCATCTACCAAGCGTCAAGGTGGCTTCCGCGGACGGGTCCCTATCACTAATATACCGCCTCTCTTGGACTTATCCAAGTCCACATTATCAGGGCAGTGAAGGAACCAGCTACATTTGTACTCTGCTCAGAAGCCCCAGGCAGATGGGCGTTTGCTCAGTCTAAAAGAGGCCGCTACCTTTAATATATACTACAAGAATATTTAGACTGGCACATTCTTATTCATAGTCATAGGTGCATATCCATAAAGCAAACATAGGGTACTTTCACACTAGCGGCAGGACAGATCCGACAGGCTGTTCACACTGTCGTATCCGTCCTGCCGCTATGTCGCTCTACCGCTCCGTCCCCATAGACTATAATGGCAGTGCGCGGTGAGAGGCCGCCGGACTAAAAAGTCGGACATGCAGTACTTTTAGTCCGGCGGCCTCTGGCCGTGCTGCGCCGGAGCTCTGGCCCCCGTCCCCATTATAGTCGATGGGGACGGAGCGGCAGTCTGGCGGCACGGCGAAATAGCGGCAGGACGGATACAACAGCGTGAACAGCCTGTCGGATCCGTCCTGCCGCTAGTGTGAAAGTACCCATAGATGATAAAAAAAATAATGGCTGCACACACATATAAGCAGTAAAGCTACATAGCCAGTAGGTGTGCCTGTGCAACTCCCATAGATGTGTGACCACAGGTGCGAAGCGGGGCCCCTTCTCCAGTTAGGAGTGGGTCCCAGAGGTAGGTTCCATCCCTATGGGAAATGTATGGCAAGTGTCGTGATGGGGATACCCCTTTAAAGAGGACCTATCACCCCTCCTGACATCTCTGTTTTAGTATTCTGGAGCATCTTATCTTATAACGCTGTTATGTACCTCCTGTTATTCCTCCTGGATATGTAAAATTGAGTGTTACCATTCCCCTTGGCAGAGCGGCGTGACTCTATTACTATGGAGGACAATGAAGAAGGTAAAACATTTAAGCAGAATCATGATTTCCAGGACGTCCTCCATGACAGCACCCATGGAAGATGTCCTCATTGGCTTCTGTAGGGACAGGAAGAGAGACAGTTTAAAAGGCCCCTCCCCACCCCCTCTCTCCAGTCTTCTTCTTTGCCCTACTGGGATAGGGGGAGTGAGACAAACTCCCTCTTAGCAAGTTAGGTAGGGAATGGGGCGAGTCTGGTCGGGGGGTGCTTACCTCTCCTTTTCAGACTCCTGCAGCCCCTTAACCAGCACCCCTCTGGGAAGTGGTCCCCTGGTATAGTCCCCGATACCTTTCTGAAGCATGGCCGCAAGGATTGGGGACGCCGAAGCCGCTTCTCCCTTCCGGAGCTCTGGGCTCGGCAGTGGCTCCTGCGCTCCCCTGCGTGCGCTAGGCCTGGATTGCCGAGACCGGAAGCCAGCACGCGTCACCGGAAGTGTCATAGCAGCGCGCATCGGCATGCTGGAGACCTTCCGAATCAGGAGGTCTCGCATGTCTAGGGGGTTGACTCTTCCTTGGAATGAGTCCCCCTGTGAAGAGCAGGAGGAGGTGGAGCCAGGCGGCGACGGGCGGACCGGTAAGTAAAGACCTATTTAAATGTCTGATGGCAACCTGGTGAGGTTGCATCATGGAGGTCCAGGCGTCTAACAAGCAGGAGACTTGCTCAGACTCCCCCGTCCAGGCCCCTGTAAGTAGCAGCTTTTATGGCTTAGACAGTTTTTTTTTTATGGGAATCTTTGACTCTAAATGTAGTCCTTTATCCGTTTTCCCTTAGACTACAAAAGAGTCACGGCACAAATCACATGGAGACCCTAAAAAGAAGGGAAGAAAGTGTGCGACCTGCCAAACAAGGCTTCTGGAGCCATATAAAAAACAATTATGCCCAGAATGCCTTTCCAAAATTCTTAAGGACGAACGGTCATCTCTACTCTCAGATTTAAGAGCTATCGTAAGAGAGGAGGTGCAGGCAGCAACCTTGGGCCAGAACCCAGACCCAGTACCATATCCCCCCCCCCCCCCCCCCCCCCCCCAAAAGAGCCAGGATCCAGTTAGACTCTGATTCAGAGGAGGAGGGATTATCTGCTTCAGATGAAATGGAAGATGAGGACTCAGTGTCCTATCCTCAGGAAGAACAAAGGAGATATTTATTTTCATCGGAGGATCTAGACCCCCTACTCACCGCCATTAGGCAGACCATGGCTATTGAGGAGGAGGAACAGGCACGCTCCGTTGAAGACAAAATGTTTGGGGGCCTTAAAGTCAGGAAAAGGAAGGTCTTTCCAGTAAATAAAAATTTAAAAGACCTCATTTCAGAAGAATGGGCAGATGGAGAAAAGAAGCTCTTCATTCCCAAAGAATTTAAAAACAGACTGCGCTTTGATCCGAAGGACACTAATCTCTGGGACGAGGTCCCAAAAGTAGATGTCCAGGTGGCCAAGGTAGTAAAAAAGACCTCAATCCCGTTTGGGATCCCATGGATCGGAAGTTGGATGGTCTACTGAAAAAAATCCTGGGAGTCTGGGCGGCTGCAATTAACACTAACATTGCTGCTTCAGCTTCCAGATCCTTAGTCCTATTGATAAATCAACTAGAGAATCACCTCAGGGCTAAGACATCCAGGGAAGAGATCCTAGAGTCACTCCCTTTGCTAAAAATGGCCTCAAGTTTCCTGGCTGGCGCTTAAGCGGAATCTATTAGATTTGCAGCTAAATCACAGTCTCAGACGAAAGCTGCTAGACGTGCCCTCTGGCTCAAGTCCTGGTCCGGGGATGTAGCGTCTAAAAACAGACTCTGCTCCATACCATTCTCTGGTTCTTTCATGTTCGGCCCAGTCTTGGACTCTATCCTCCAAAACGCGGCTGATAACAACAAAAAAGGGTTTCCTGAAGAAAGACCTAAAAAACCGCAGCCCTTTCGTAGAGCCTCTGGCCAGAGTCAGGCCAAGTCTTATAGAGGGAAAGGTAAATCAGGCCGTTGGAGCTACCCCAAAGGGGGCAGGGGAAGGGGCTTCCTCTTCAACCCCAATACCAACACAGGGAAACCATGACGACAGACCGGTAGGTGGGAGACTTCGTCACTTTTGGGAAAGTTGGAAGCGAGTCACCCACAATCAGTGGATCCTGGACTCCATCAGGGACGGCTTCAGGATAGATTTCAGAAATCCTCCTCCACAAACCTTCCAGCTGACTTACTTCGAGTCTCCTCTCCTTCAGCAACAGCTGCTGTCAGATGTACAAAAGCTTCTGGTTCTGGGAGCCATCACCCAGGTCCCTCCTCCCCAGCATTTCACAGGACACTATTCAAGACTATTTTTTGTGAAGAAGCCAGACGGTTCGGTAAGGACGATCATCAATTTAAAATTTCTTAACAGGTGGGTGACCTACTACAGGTTCAATCAATAAGGTCCACTACTCCTTTGATCCCAGCAGGTGCTCACCTTTGCACATTGGACCTCAAGGATGCGTACTACCACATCCCCATACATCTTCAACATCAACAGTATCTAAGGTTTGCGGTCAAGTACAAGGAGGAGAATCTTCACTACCAATTTCAGTGCCTGCCGTTTGGGATTTCATCTGCCCCCCGTCTCTTCACAAAGATAGTATCGGAAATTATGGCCTACCTTCGCCAGAGTTCGATTACAATTGTGCCCTACTTGGACGATTTTCTGCTGATAGCAGATTCAGTACAAAAGCTGGAGGGGGACATCCATCAGACTTTGGCCCTATTCAAAGATCTGGGGTGGATTGTGAACTATCAAAAAGATAGTTCCTGGGCACTCTCCTGGACACGAGGACACAGCACTCCTTTCTGCCGGAGAGGAAACAAATCAATATAAGAGAAAATATGGAGTCGTTCAAAAGAAAGAGAACCCACTCAGAGAAGCTATGCAGATCCTGGGACTGATGACCTCCTGTATTTCAATTATACCTTGGGCCCAGTTCCACTCCAGGACGCAGTATTGACCGCCTGGGACAGAGACCACCGCTCTCTGAACTCCAGGATAAAATTGCCAGACAGAGTTTTGAAATCCCTGTCCTGGTGGATAGAACCCGAGAATTTGGAGAAGGGGGTCCCGTGGAATATGACTCCAGCCATAACAGTTACCACAGACGCAAGTCTGAATGGTTGGGGGGGGGGGGCATGTGTACCAACATCTCTTCCAAGGTTCTTGGGTGCTTCGGGACAGAATAAGGTCCTCAAATTACCGGGAACTGAGAGCAGCCAAGCACCTTCTCCAAGGTCAACACGTCAGGATATTATCAGACAATATAACGACAGTATGTTATCTGAAGAGGCAGGGCGGAACCAGATGCCCGCTCCTTCAGGATCTAGCAGATCAGATTTTCACATGGGCAGAGAGGGAAGTTCTGTCCATTTCAGCGACCCATTTAAAAGGGTCTCAGAACTCGAGAGCAGACTTCCTAAGTCGTCACAGGATCGACGCGGGGGAATGGAGCCTGAACAAGCAAGTTTTCAAACAGATCTGCCAGGTATGGGGCCAACCAGAGATAGATCTCTTCGCGTCCAGGTAAAATTCACAGCTGGACTGTTTCTACTCTCTAAACCCCAGTGGAAATCCAGTGGCAGTAGACACCCTAGCCCAAAGATGGGACATGAAACTGGCTTACGCCTTTCCTCCTTTGCCCCTAATGCCGGCAATCTTAAAGAAGATGAGGACCAGCTCTACCACTCTGATCCTAATTGCGCCAGACTGGCCCAAGAGAGCCTGGTACCCTATCTTAAAGGAAATGTCAGTCAGAAATCAGTTTCCCCTTCCATGCAGGAGAGACCTGTTAACGCAAGGGCCTCTGGAACATCCCAATCTCAACAAGCTGAGACTGACTGCCTGGATCCTGAAAGGCAGACCCTGAGGAAGAAGGGTCTCTCCGATCAGGTAATATCAAACCTGCAACAAGGCCGTAAACCAGTAACTTCGGCCATATATCTTAAAATATGGAAGAGATTCTCATCTTGGCTAGCCCAAAATCACCCAGGGACTGAAAATCCGTCCATAGGCCACATACTAGATTTCCTCCAGAGAGGGTTTGATATGGGTTTAAAACCTAGCACACTCAAGGTGCAGATCTCGGCCTTAAGTAGCTGCTTAGACTTTCCCTTAGCAGAACACAGGTGGGTTAAGAGGTTAATCAGGGCAGTTTCCAGAATGCGGCCCACCTTAATGACGGTTTCTACGTGGGACTTAAATGTAGTACTGAGCAGCTTATGTGATTCTCCCTTCGAACCCATTAAGAATATATCTGACAAACTTCTATCCTTCAAGACGGTATTTCTACTAGCTATCACTACTGCCCGTGGGATAGGCGAGATTCAGGCCCTGTCAGTTAGGGAACCCTTTTTGAAGGTCCTAGATGATAGGATAGTTCTTAAGTTGGATCATTCCTTTTTACCCAAGGTTGTCTCAATGTTTCAAAGAGAACAGGAGATTATACTCCCTTAACTTTGTACCGCCCCCAAAAACATACAGGAGGAACGGTTCCACTGTCTGGATGTGAGAAGAGCAGTCCTCGCCTACATCAAGCGGACGAAAACCTTGGAGAAAATCACCAAACCTCTTGATCCAATTCGGTGGTAAAAACAAGGGATGCAAAGCCTCTAAAACCTCTTTAGCCCGCTGGATCAAGGAGACCATCCGGGAATGTTATAAACTGCAGAATTTGTCTTGCCCCATAGCTTTGAGGGCTCATTCCACCAGAGCCATGGCTACAACCTGGGCGGAGAAAGCAGGAGCTTCCATTGATCAGATCTGCAAAGTAGCAACCTGGTCTTCCTCCACTACCTTTGTCAGACATTACAGACTAGACTCAATGGCCAATCAGGACTTAGCTTTCGGCCGTAAAGTCCTACAGGCAGTGGTCCCCCCCTCTAAGATTACGTTCTAAGTTGTTAGTTCTCCATGGGTGCTCTCATGGAGGATGTCCTGGAAACATATTTAGTTTACCGGTAAATGGCTTTCCAGGAGTCCGGAATGACAGCACCCAATACTACCCCCCCCCCCCCCCCTTTTTGTACACTATTTGGTTTGTATGACTTGTACTGCTACTGTATATAGTGTGAATTAACATTGTTCTCAAAATAAAGATGTGGCAGACTATCCGGTGTAGTAAGTTATAAGAACACTGGAGAGAGGGGGTGGGGAGGGGACTGTCTCTCTTCCTGTCCCTACAGAAGTCAATAAGGACATTATCCATGGGTGCTGTCATTCCGGACTCCTGGAAAGCCATTTACCGGTAAACTAAATATGTTTCTCAGTGCCCCTCTTTTTGAGGGGTTTTCCACCGGTATTACATTTTTTGATATATATAGCTCACATGGGGTTAAAAATAAAGAAGAAACCAAACTCACCCTCACCGATCCTGAAACTGCTGCTCCTGTCACCTCTGCACTTCCTGGTCCAGGAAAGGCCCAATCAGCCAATCACTGTGTGCGCCGGGTCAACGGCTGAGCGGGCCCCTCCTGGCATTTCCTTTATCATATTTTAACCCTGTGAGCCATGTATCAAATTAATACTACACTAGTATGACCACAAAGGGGAGATTTTCAGCAGTGAAATTTCCACTGCAGATGGGTTGCGTTTCCGCAGTAAAATCCGCACCAAATCTGCTACAGCAAAATGTACATGTGTCACATGTGGCTGTGCCAAGAATCTCCCCCCCATGCACAGCAAGAGTGTGTGTGTGTGGGGGAAGGGGGGGGTCATACGCAGCGTAACCGCAGTGGATTTTTCAACGAAAATCTGCAGCGTTCAGTTTTTCTGCGCGGGTGCAATGCGTCGTAATAAAAAACTGAAGGTTTACAAACAACATCTCTTAGCGACCATCAGTGAAAAACGCATCGCACCCGCACTTGCTTCCGGATGCGATGCGTTTTTCACTGAAGCGCCATTCACTTCTATGGGGCCAGGGCTGCGTGAAAAACGCAGAATATAGAACATGCTGTGTTTTTCATGCAACGCAGAACTGATGCGTGAAAAAAAAATATGCTCATGTACACAAAACCATTGAAATAAATGGGTCAGGATTCAGTGCGGGGGCTATGCGTTCACGTCACGCATTGCATCTGCGCGGAAAACTTGCTCGTGTGAAAGGGGCCTTATAGAACAGGAGGAGCTGAGCAGATTGATATATAGTGTAGTGGGGAAAGATCCAGTAAAACGTACAATTTATACACATATCTCTTTGGGCTCATGCACACCACCATAGCAGTCCGCAAAACAAGGATACCAGCCGCGTGCCTTCCGCATTTTGGGGAATGGAACGTCCGGCCCATAGTAGAACAGACCAATCCTTGTCCGTAATGCGGACAAGAATAGGACACGTTCGATATTTTTGCAGATGCCGCACAACAGACATACGAATGCAGACAACGCGCGGTGTGCTGTCCGCATCCAACTGAAGTAAATGGGTCCGCATCCGACTGAAGAGAATGGGTCCGCATCCGACTGAAGTGAATGGGTCCGCATCCGACTGAAGTGAATGGGTCCGCATCCGACTGAAGTGAATGGGTCCGCATCCGACCTGCAAAAAATGAGGTCTGGATGCCGACTAAAAGAACGGTTGTGCGCACGAGCCCTTTTTCTGACTTGAGTTGTACGCGGGGAGGTGTCAGAGACTGATAATATTATCTGTGTAGAGCCTTACGCACACGACTGTATTTTGCCTACATGTCTGATCTGCATTCTTTGCGGACAGAGCGCGGGCCCATTTCTATGGGTCCTCAAAAAAAGAAAAAAAATTGGATGTCATCCAGGCGCTGCCTGCAGACGTCTGTTCTGCAAATGACAGAACATGTCCTAATGTCCGTATTTCTAGTGACGGACTGAAATACAGACATGGTTGTGTGCATGAGGCCTCACGCACAGGACCATGTGCGTTTTGAGGTACACAAAATACGGATGCCATCTGTACTTTTTGGCGGATGACTTAAGTGAATGAAGTACATGTACTAAATGAAGTACATGTCCTATAGTTGGCCGCAAAATGCAGACCGCAGACCCTTTTGAAGTCAATGGGTCCGCAAATAATTCAGAAGCAACACAGGGGGCGACATTAATATTTTGCGGCCCTTGGGCTTCATGCACACGGCCGTTGCATGTATTGAGGCCCGCATTAAACGGGCACCAGCCATTTGTGCACTGCATCACGGATGCGGACCCATTCACTTGAATGGATCCGCAATCCAGAAGTTGCGGTGCGGAACGGAGCGCTTCCGTAGGTTTTCAGTCTGTGCCTCCACACTGCAAAAAAGTAGTGCATGCACTACTTTTTTGTGGTGCGGACTGTCTGATGCAAATCACGGACCCCATTCAAGTGAATGGGTCCTGTGTCCGCATATGGCGGCCCTACGATCGGTGCCCGTGCAATGTGCGGCGCACATTTCTGTGATTGGACCCTAAGTGTGTATTCAGAGAGAGCTGTCCGTCTCCCCTGGGGACCTTTTCTGCAGACTCCCCAGCATGGCCAGGTCACATGACAAGTCACCGCAGTGGCCGGTCATTGGCTGCAGCGCCAAACCAGATATTGATGAAGGGAGACCCGAGACCTGCAGCCCCCAAGGGGGAGCGATGGAGCTGCAACCGCGGGGGTGAGGTAAGCATAAGCCCCACTGCAGGTCTGGCCACAGAAAAGGTCCCCAGGAGTGAACAACCCCTTTAAGTTCAGAAAAGGCAGAGATATAAATGTCAGGTTCATAAAACCTGCTCTGTGTGGTGACAGCTTCTCTCTGATATCTCATGCTATGTGTAATCCCACCCTGAAACATAGTAGTGAGGAAAACCGCAGGGGATAGTTCACACTGTCAGCAGTAACTCTCGCTATACAGGTCCATAGAGACCGTCAGGCACACGCAGGGGCAGCTGGTATAGGACGGTTGGGCACGTGCACCGGCATCCTCGGCCGGCTGTGGGCGGGGTTGTTTACATGCGCCTGTCCACAGTGAAGGGTCCCGTCCACATGGAGCAGTTGTTTGGCCGGGCAGTAACGTGACGAGCGGGGAGCAGCACCACACCCTGCGAGTATCCGCGGGGAGGACACCCCCCCCCCCCCCTCAGCCTTGGAAGTCATTAATTACAATAGGCCTGTAGGCCTGCCGCCCTCCTATAGGCTGCCCGCTCCGGCCGGGACTCCCGCCCCCCAGTCTGTTCCTCCTTCCCGCAGACGCGAGGCATTTCCCAGTAAACTTCTCCAGCGAGCTGCGTCTTCTGTACAGTGCGGAGCAGAGCGGGTGAGTCCACTGCGAACTGAGCCGGGGGGAGACCGGACTGTACGACTTGTGGTGGGACTACAACTACCAGTGAACCCCAGCGCTGGCTCGTCTGACGGGGCAGTCTGGGAATTGTAGTCCTACCCTGAAGCTGGAGCCCACCATAGCCTTACATATGTAGGGGGGGAGCTCGGGGCTGTGCGTTATTAGCGACTTTTTGACAACTTTCAGGGACGGCTCGGTGGTACGGAGGCGGGCAGTGTGGCAGAGAGCAGCAGCTTACACTCGGCTGCACATGAACTGTTTGTAGCTGTCCTATGGACATACTGTCACTGCCGTGTGTTGTACTTTCTGTCTGGTCACATTGATCCCATTTGCTCATTTTGAGGACTGACCCTTTAAATCCCTCCCCTTCCTGGGATTTGTGCCATTAACCTCAGGTAACCACCTGTGCCAGGAGCTGGGGTGAAGGTTTCCAGGGCTGTGCCAGCTGTGTGGTTACTCAGCACCATGTGCGCCTCACGTTTGGAAGCTGTTTTCATCGCTTTATGGGAACCGGGTGTCAGTTGTCAGCGCTCCACCATACAGCAATGTGTCCGTTTTTACTCCGTGACCCTCTGTACCTGCCTCGGCTTGTGTGCTGCAGGTCGCTGACCGTACGGAAATGAGGAATGCTGCTATTTGGGGGCAGAAAGAAGTTAATCAGGATATGTGATGTCACCTGTTGTGTGCGATCCTTCCTGCGGGGTCAGTGGACCTTGAGTCAGGGTGGACATCATTATTTCTAGGAAGCGCGCCGTTTGTTTTATGCAAAACCGGTTCGCATCGCTCTACAATGTAGATTGTTTGTATAGGTATCAACCGAAACCGATGACTACGACCGCCGAGGGGGGCATGAGTTCTGCATTGTGGTCCTGGAGGTCAGAAGATGTGGTGGATGATGTCAGCCTGGGGCTGTGGGCCACACTGGTGGTTGTGGTGGCGGCTGCAATTAGTGTCCTGCTGGAAATGGTTGTGGGGGTTTTACAGAAGTGGTGTTCCTGCACAGGGTATACACGTGCACTATACGTATGCTGCACGCAGGGTATACACGTGCACTATACGTATGCTGCACGCAGGGTATACACGTGCACTATACGTATGCTACACGCAGGGTATACACGTGCACTATACGTATGCTGCAATCAGGGTATACACGTGCACTATACGTATGCTGCAATCAGGGTATACACGTGCACTATGCGCCTGCTGCACGCAGGATATATGCAGGCGCACTATGCGCCTGCTGCACGCAGGATATATGCAGGCGCACTATGCGCCTGCTGCACGCAGGATATATGCAGGCGCACTATGCGCCTGCTGCACGCAGGATATATGCACACACACACACTCTGCGGCATTTTTCCATCTATATTAGGAAGTTATATTTTCTTTTCAAAATCCTAACGTCTCCCATTAATGGTGTAAAATATATTGACACAGGAAATGTTTGCTATCCTGTGGGCCGTGAACCTTGTGACCACGAATCTGCGGCTGCATTGACCTCTATGGCTATTGCGGTCGCTCGTCCCCATCACTGTTCACGCGGTTCTGCTGCTGGCGTTTTAAGGTACCTTCACATGCTGCGGAACATTCTGCCAGATAATCGGCCACATGAAGATCTTCACCATGCTGTCCTTTTGGCAAACGGATTCCACTGTGGAAAACGATGCAGAAAAATCTCAGAATTTTTAATTTTTTTTTTTTTCCTGCTGCGGAAGAATGGAGACGTTCTCATACAGAAATCTGCACCATATTTCACACCAAAAAGTCCACAACAATCCTGCGGATTTCCTGGCAGATTTTTCCGCACCGTGTGAAGGGACCCTCAGGGGCTACAGAAAGATGCGATCACCTGACAGCTGAGTGCTGATTTATCTGATTGCTGGCACCTTTTGTTATCAATAATTGCACCGATCCTAGGCTTTTGTCATAGGACCTTCAAGGGGTTCTCCACTCTGGTATGTTTTGAACTACACAGCAGTGTGTTGCATGTGTTAAAAAAAGAAGAAAAAAATCCTACTCTCTTGCTGGTCCATTCTTGGTGGTCTTGTCTAAGCTGAAGCGGCACATCTTGTGACCCGTCTGTCCAAAAGTTTGCAGTCCAAGAAATAAGATTGCCAAAAAGAGCCGGAACGAAGCCGCAAGCTGCAGACGAGTGTGATTTTTATTTTTTTCCTCTTCTCTCTCTCTACAGTTGGAGCATGCTGCTGCCCACAGTTAATAATGTCCCAAAGCTGGACAATTCCTTTAAGATCCGTTCAACATACAGCAGTATTCTTGTGTTGAAAATACAACCATCTGTGGGATGGATCTGTTGTACACTTCGGCATGGCTTCCACTAAGAACAGAAGATGCAGATGAAAATAAAGCTTTAGGCTGGGTAGTAGTTCTCTTAAAGGGGTTATCCAGTTATTACAATGCTGCTCTTCCCGGTCTAATTATGCTGCGGGCACTTCTGTGATTTCAGCCCGCAATGTACGTGGTTGTGCCTGCACCCGAAGCTGCCTGGCTGCAGCGCAATCCCTGTACATTATGGGTTGAAACTGGACTGGGAAGTTGCAGAAGTTCCCTCAACATAATTAGAGCGAGGAGCGCAGCGTATATTTGGTAAGGTGACATTCTTGTGAGGCTCACCACTGTGGGCGAGATGGGATAAAAATAACTGGATAACCCCTTTAAAGCTTAATATATAGAGGATCATTTGTAAATATTAAAACATAATTTTTCTCAGTAATGCGGACACTTAGGAACATGGGACCAACACGGATGCCTTCAGCTTGTAACAGGTCAGCCAGTGTCATGGGTACAAATCTGCGGGCAGGTGGCCTTTAAGGTCCAGCAGGGCAACCAGGTTGGGCCATAATTTGGGTCAGGACAACGGAGACAAAATAATGAAGCTCACATAATACCCATATAAAACATTGTATTTTATTAAGTCCTGATATATAAAAAAAAAGTATACCATTAAAAAGGGGGTAGTGGCAGAACAGACACCATCCCGGCAATACACACACCACAAAAATATATCCTATATGGGGATAAATGAATAATAAAATCAATGTCCCATGCGTATAAATGGATATTAAAAGTGATATACTAGTAAGAGTGAGTCAATGATAGCAGAAGTCATAAACAATACATCATATGGGGATGTTGGCAACCTGAACATATAAATACGGACAAGTCCTGCAAAAGTCTCAGGCCAAAAGAACCATAACATAAACACCTCTCGCCCAAGAAGCAGTGTGTGTATACCAGGATGGCGCTACCCCGACGCGCGTTTCGTCGTGCCTTCGTCACTCTGTCAACTCTTACTAGTAAATCACTTTTAATATCCATTTCTACGTATGGGACATAGATTTTTATCCATTTATCCCCATATGATATATTTTTGTGGTGTGTGTATTGCCTGGATGGTGTCTGTTCTGCCACTTTCCCCTTTTTAATGGTATACTGTGTTACAAGAATACGATGTTTTATACAGGCATTATGTGAGCTCCATTTTTGTGTCTCCGTTGTCCTGTATACTCGGGAGCTCGTACCTGGTTATTTGATTAGGTGCACCCCTTTTTTCAGCCACAATATTCATTGATACACTAAGTTTTGGCAATAGGGACATCTATGGTCGTTTTTTGGTATTGACTGATAATTTGGATCAGAGAGAACTATCGCTTACTGTTATGAGACAGAAGTCAAGTTTCACGTAGTTAGTCACTGTATGTAAAGTATCAGTGCCTTATAATGCTGCATGAAACTTGGCTTCTATCCAATTTCATTGCGCAAATTACAATTACTACGTTCTTGGAAACTGCTGTGCGTCTCTTGTTTTGATCGTTCACTCGGGGCACTCCAGCGTGCAGTTCAGGATGGAATAGCGATCCGCGCGGTGATAGAAACATGCCTTGTGCAGCTTTACATATAATCGGATACATCTGACGTCTCACTGCTGGTGAGTAGGGAACCCATGCTGGTTATGTTCTGATGAATGGGAGTTTAGCTCGTAATAGGCTTTTATTAATAGATGTATTTTCCTGCTACCTGAAGCAATAAAAATGTATATAATCCTGCAGTTTTCACACTGGTCACCTAGTCTAATAATAGGTTATGGTTTCCTGTTCTGTGCAGGCAACTTTTCAGTAACTACTATCATTATGACCACCGGCAGGATTACAAGGACAAGTGACACCTCTATATAGATAACACAGGATCCACAATTCTCAGTTGCTGATATCACAGCTTATCTGCTCCCTTCTGACCTCTGCACAGGTCACTGAGCATGCCTAGAAAACTCCCCTAGAAGTCAATGGTGTTAGCTCCTGTGTGTGCCATACATTGTATAGCGGCTCAGCTTGATATCACAGCTCAACCCCATTCACTTCAGTGTGGCCGAGCTGCGCCTAGGCCAGGGTACCGATGAACATGGCCTTGGCAAAGCTGGAGAAGGCCACGGCTCTACTGCGAGCATCTGTGCCTTCTCAAACAGCTGATCGGCGGGGGTCCCGGGTGTCGGATCCCCAATCAGATACTGATGACCTATCCAGTAAAAAAAAAAAAACTCTCAGAAAACCCCTTTAACCTATTTTAGGCCTAGTGGCCAGTATGAAAACAGTGCGATTAGCTGCAAAAAAAATAAAAAATTACCGATCGATAGCGACATGGATAAACGAAAAAAAAAATATTCTAAAATATTATTAAAACAGGTCATTTTCTGAGGCCATAAAGTGAGAGGTTTTCTGCTGTGCTGCGCTGTGATTTGCCGTCTGCAGGACGCCTTGAGACCTGCTTATCATCTAGACCCCCTCCTAACAAAACAAAAAACACTAGCAGAGAGCTCCTTTAAATTCGGCCTGGCTGCTGGAATGCCTTGGCAGACACTGGTGGGAGTATCTGGATGGCTGTACAGCAGGTGATCCATTGTGTCTGTGCTCCACTGTTTAAACATGGCCGCATACAATGGATAATTCCCGCACAAGAGCCACTTCTCGCCGTATGTGGCCTCTTTGTAGGTAAGAGTTGCATAATGCACAATGGCACCTGAACCCGCTGGATACAATGTCGGCCTTCTGTGTTTGCAGGAAATGATTTTGGTAACCGATGAGATAAAAGGCTTCTTTTGGGGAAGTTCACTCTGTTGGAGCTGAGAAAGAGGAATTCCTGATTTTAAAGGGGTTCTGCACTTTGTTTTAACTGATGATCTATCCTTCTCACTGTTTACCGCCGGCCCAGTGACGTCACGACTAGGATCAAATGGCCTGGGCGCGGCTAAGCTCTGTATACTTGAATGGAGCTTAGCCCCGCTCAGGCCATTGGTACTAGTCGTGACGTCACTGGGCCAGCGGTAAATGGTGAGAAGGCCACGGCACTGCTGGTGTCGGACCCCCGCCGATCAGAAGCTGATGATCTATCCAGAGGATAGATCATCAGTTAAAACAAAGTGCAGAACCCCTTTAAGGCCTCATTCACATGACTGTATTTTTGGTCTGCATTTTTTTGTAGATCAGATGTGGACTTATTCATTTCAACGGGTTTGCAAAAAATGCCGGCAGTGCACTGTGTGCTGTCCGCATCCGTATTTCTGTTCCACATCTCCACAAAAAAGAGAGGGCGTGTCCTATTGTCCGTTTTGCGAACCAGACTAGGCATTGTTACAATGGGTCGGCAAAAAAAAAAACTGATGCAACACGGATGTATATATTTTGTTTTTTCTGACCACAAAATGCATACAGTCATGTGAACGCACCTTAAAGGAAATATGTCGCCAAAAATGTTTCCTGCCAGTTGAAACCAAATAGTGGCACATCTCCTCCTTTTTTCCGAGTCTGTTTTTATTTTCTGATTACAGATTTTTTTTAAATTCTATTTCTTGAACGTGATTATGGAGGTGGCTATCTTGCCTGAGCTGTTCTTAACAGTATTTACAAAGCATAAAAAAATTTGCTTTACGGCAGCCACACGGGCCATAGACCCCGGACAGGAGGGGACCTCATCTGTGCAGAGGTCAGGAGGGGGCTGATGAGCTGTGATAACGCCTATTGTGAATGGAGAATCTGGTCTTATCTGTCATTCCAATCCTGCCTGTAATTAGATCACCTCTGTATAGATAAGCAGATAACTGTAGTAAAGTGATCTCTACAGACCAGGAAGTGGTGCCCATAGTAGCCAGTGAGAAAACTGCAGGATTTTATGGTTTTTGTTTAAATATAGACATAGACATTAAAAATTTAAAAACGTGCTTTAAACAATAGGTCGTTTTCTGATGACACATTTCCTTTAAACTAGACTTTGCCTCAAGCTGCGATTCCTTCTATCATAGCAGAACGCATGTACGTTTTCTACCTGTTTGTGTCACCTTTGGACTATAGATGGTGGACGCGCTGGTGACGTTGCCTGCATAGTACAAGGTACTGTTACAGCTGGAGCTCCACTTTCCAGGGGCGTGTGTCCTTATGGTGGTGTATCGGCAGCATTCTCCTGTCCCACCTTATTTATTTCATTCTTTGACGTTGCACAGAAGCCGCAGGAAAGTCACATGTCTTCTAATACAGACATAAGACGCTTAAGGGCTAAGTCTATGGCTGGTAGACAGTGACAGAGCTGAACACGGGCGTCTTACACATCGTGTACCCTTCATGACACTGCCAGTCCGGGCCCTGGAAGCCATTCGTACCGGTCCTAAAACAAATCCCATTAGAAGAAACGCGTCAGCATATGTCTTCTGTAAAATCGTTACAAGTTCTACTCCTGGTGTTTCTGCCAGATAATAAGGCTCCCCAGCTTTTCCACATCAATGGCTAAACCCCATACATGCTGAAGTCAGCAGCACCAGCCATACGGGTATGAGACCCTCCCGAATAGTAGAGCAGCGTCTTGCTTCCCTTTCCCCGCTCAGCCAAGTGTACGTGTGTGGTAAAGCTGTCAGCCGAATGAGTGTGTAGCTGATGTACGCCCAGCGCTCACAGATCCTGCTTGTGGGACACTTTCTGCCACATTTTAGGCTACTTTCACACTTTCCGTTTGTATTATCTTTAACATAGCCAAATCGGATCGGTCTTGAACACCATTGAAAGTCAATGGGGAACGGATCAGTGAATACTGATCCGCCCCCATTGACTTACATGGTGTGCCAGGACGGATCCGTTTGGCTCAGTTTCGTCAGACGGACACCAAAACGCTGCAAGCAGCGCGGAATGGAGGCAAACTGATGCATTCTGAGCGGATCCTTTTCCATTCAGAATGCTGTAGGGCCAAACTGATCAGTTTCGGACCGCTTGTGAGAGCCCTGAACAGATCTCGCAAACGGAAAGCCAAAACGCCGGTGTGAAAGTAGCCTTATTAGGCCCCATTTACACAACCGTATTTTCGGCCCACATCCAGTCTGCATTTTTTTGCGGATAGGATACAGGCCTATTCATTTTAGTGGGTCAGCAAAAGTGATTGAACATGTCCGATTCTTGTCCGTTATGCAGACACAAATAGGCATTGTTACAGTGAATCTGCATAAAAAACGGATGCCACACAGACATCATCTGTATTTTTTGCCGTCTGCAAAATACATCCGGTTGTGTGAATGCACACTAACTGGAATTAGATCCAAAAGGGCAAGGGGGGTTACCACTGACAGTTTGCCAAGTTTTCATGCCCCGTGATTGCCACCCATTAGTTATGCCACTTGGTCATGACGTGAGGTGCTTTTTTTGGTCTCATGATGTGACTTACTAAGGAGCCACATTTCTTCCCAGCGCTCAGATTGTTTTCTAATTGTTTCTGGGAAATGAATATTAGCAAAGTGTTCCTGAGCTTTTAACTCCTTCCATTAAATGTACCACTTCAGACGTGTCTTGGGAGGACGTCTCCTAGTCTGATGTAAAGGACGTGTGAAAGATGGATGCGAATCCCAGCATCTCGTAATCCAGCACTTATTACCTTCGCCAGAAAAGGGGTTGTCCCGTAAGGAATATTCTTCGTTTTTCAAACCAGCACCTAGATCTGGATACTTCAGTAATTACGCGTCATTAAAATGCTGAATAGCCATTGAGTTACTCAATTTAATCTGTTTAGCGCCACCTGCTGTTTGTTCTTTTTCTTATTTTTCTGTCCACCAAGCAGAGGGGGAGGCAGATACATTCATACATACCAGCCCTATCTGCGCACGCGCCATCTCCCGTCTCTTCCTGCTGCTGCTAGGTCTATGGCAGAGCAGGAAGGAAGATGGCACATACACACTGCGTGCGCCTTCTGTCGGACCCCCGTCGATCTGATATGGATGACCCATCCTGAGGATAGGTCATCAATATTAAAAGCCCGGAGTACCCATTTGAATCTGTATTCCAACCAAGCGCATTCAGCATTAGATATGCCATAAATGTCTGACAGATTCAGGCCGCACAGCTGTGCGGAGGACAGATGCCCGCTGGTCGCCACATCCAGGCGGAGAATAACGGAGAGGTGGCAGGCCATAACTTCCATAGAGGTGAATGAAGAGGGCATGGTCTCCTCTCCCTCCGTTCTCTGCTAAGATGTTGGGGAGCCCTGTATTCTACCTAGATCTCGGAGGTGACATGTAAGGTCCTGTTTTATGGGCTTGTTACTTTCTCCATTGCATTGATCAGATCTACAAAGCCATTTGTGGTGTTCGGTCCCTGTAGAAGAAGGCAGAACGCTGCTGTCATACGTGTGGTGCGCTCTGCAGGAAGCAATGCACCAGCAGAAGACGACCGGAGGTGGTTGCACTGTGCATGGCATGGGTGGCGCTCGGCTGCTGCTGTGCCATTGTTAATGTGTAATGTCCTGTGGCATATTTTACGTGAATGAGTGTCAGCAGAACACCGTCCAGCGGCTCTAAAGCTTGTTAATGCCTCTGCAGTGAGCTAATTGGTAAAGGACGCGGCTGTTCATTTCAGTAGAGCAGATGAACGCCTGTCACATAGCTGGCGACTGCGGTGACATTTAATAAAACTGTGGCAATGGTGATGTCAGCAGCTGGTGTACAAAGCGGTCTGCCTCAGGCCACTGTCAGTATTTGTAACCCAAGACTAGGAGTCAACCCACCCTGAGACGTATAATCGCCAGATTTGTCACGGTTTGGAGCCACTCCTGATTCATAATACCGCCGTGAAAGGACCTGCGGCCCAGATTTACTAATCAACTTTTTTTATTTTATTTTTTAATAAAAAGTGGTGCATGTTGGCAGAACTTTTTACACTATTTTATGACTTGCTCTAAAAGAATGGGGGCGCTTATCGGAAAACACTGGAAAGGGGTGGCGCTAAGATGCTCCGTTTTTCACCAAAATTACGCCACACTTCTGGTGTAAAATTTTGTCTTAAATTAAGGTAGCCAATAGCCGTGAGCGCTTGTGATGAATCTCATGCAGATCTAGACAGCCTGAGTGTATGTCATCTATAGGGGTGTGTTTTACATGGTGCACATATTGGGCTCCAGGACTGACCCCTTCCGTGTGGTGGTGGTCTCAAGTCATGGCAACTGCAGTCATCATTGCCTTAAAGGGGAATTTCCCATCTCAGACAATGGGGGCATATCGCTAGGATATGCCCCCATTGTCTGATAGGTGCGGCTCCCAGAGGTGGGAAACAAAGTGGTGGTGGAATTCCCATAGAAATGAATGGAGGGCAGACCAGCGCGTGTGCAGCCTACGCTTCTATGGGGCCGATGGACTTCTGGCGGCCCCAGAGAAATGAATGGAGGGCAGACCTACATGTGCGGTGTGCCCTCCTTCACTTTGCCTGCTGGGTTTACGAGATAGGTGCGTGTCCCACCAAATTAGAAACAGGGACATATCCTAGTGATATACCCCCATTGTCTCAGAGAGGAAAACTGAGATATTTTTACTGTTGACCTATCCACAGTATAGATCTTAGTATCTGACACCCCTGCTGATCGGCGCTCACAGGGGTGCCTCGGCCTTCTCCCTGCTCACCAAGCACAGTGCTGCACATTGTATAGCGGCTGTACTTTGTATCGCAGCTCAGCCCCATTCACGTCAATGGAGCTGAGCTGCTCTTAGGCCGGGTGACCCATGAACGTGACATCACTTGGCCTAAGGAAAGCTGAGAGAAGGCCGCGGCACTACTGCGAGTGTCGGTGCCTTCTCAAACATCTGATCGGCGGGGGTCTTGGAGGTCAGACCCACACTGATCAGATACTGATGACCTATCCAGAGGTCATATCTCGGAAAACCCTTTTAAAGATCACCTTGTCGTCTCTTCACGTCCGTTTTAGTAAATGCTTGTATTGCCCATGACCTTACAATGCCAGAGAATCTTTTCTTAGAACTCTGCATGGTGTCATCCCTCTCTTATTCCTCTTGGAAATGCATGACTCAGTTGGCGGTTGGAAGTTTCGTCTCCCCTAGTCGGTGGGGCATCCTTGTAGTCGGCACATCAGCAGAACACCCGGTTATCAGCTTATTCATGCATTTTCAAGAGGAATAACGGGCACAATGCAGAGATCTGAGAAAAGCTGCTTCATGTCAGATCTGTGGGTGGCTTCGACTAAGGAAAGGACATCCGGCAGGTTAGTTTGTAGTTTTAATCTTCTATAATGGAGGACGTCGGGGTGAAATTTGTTTTTCATGATTTTTGACATGTTCTACGCACTGAAGCTGTGATGTAGGCACCGAATATTCATGAAGCCAGATTTGTATGCATCATGTGGGGGTTGGATAGGCTGTCTGCCCACATGATCGGTGCCCGAGATGGTGTGACGTGTCTGCTATTAGCCACGGATTCAATAAGGATGCCCCAAAGACAGCAGCTTTTCATAGTGAAGGATGTTGTATCCTACAGTGCTAGTCACTGCTGCGGTAGAGACCCGTCTAAAAACCCGTCTGTGGTTGGTACACCTCCATAGAGTGAGTTATTGCTTCCTGTAGGCACTTTTGATTACTTAAAGGGGATGTCCAGGTTAAGAGCTCCCTTTCACTAATTTACCATGTTTGCGCATCAGAGCAGGGCAAGGGCTTTTTCTTCACTACCGGTGACTTACCCGGCTTCTCCTGAAGCCTGTAAAATAGCCTAGGGCAGCCGCCCACTTGTGCCGGTGACATCTCCGGGCTGACTGCTAGGCAGCCTCCGCCTAGCATACCCATTAGAAGCCCAAAACGTCACCGGTAGTAAAGAAAAGGCCCTTGTCCTGCGCAAGGGGGAGCATCGGAGCAAGAAATACTCCCAACGCTCCACTCATACAGGCTAAATGAATCGGAATGAATTTAGCTGAATCGGACAACCCCTTTAAAGGAGTTATCCCATAAGTAGTGAAAAAAATTTAAAGCATATAGTAGATGACAGTCTTTCTAACAAACTGTGGACCTCACATGGATCCAGAGATTTCCCCATTTATTGCTTCAGCTGCTCTGCTAGATTTATTTCAAGCTTAGGGGGGTGTCCTTTCTGCTGCACCTGGTAGTTTAAGAATAGAACTGAGCATGTACGTCCACCTCAGGCAGGTGGACAGAGAATAAAAAAAAAATGAAATGGCAAACAGCAGGGGGCGCAATACAGTTAGAATTTAGTGAATAACTCAGTGGCTATACAAAATTTTTAATTACATGCAATTGCAAAAGTATTTGGATCCAGATGCTGGTTTGAAAGGGTCACCCACACCAGGCATGACGCTGGTCCTCATGCTATATGTTACTATCATGGCTGTCATTTCTGAAATGCATAGCCCCAATTGTGATAAAATAATCCATTCCAAAAGTAATGTCTCCCCTCCAGATGTAAAGCCTCCGCCTGTCTCCTGTAAATATCAATGGAGAAAGGTCACGACATGACTATGAATGGTGGTTTGAGTGACGGAAATCACCGTGCTGAGACATAAATCATGACTATACTGTATTATACCTGGTATTTCTGGATATTTCTCAATTATTTTTGTTCTCCTTTCACTTTTGTTTTTTATTATTACATCATTTCCTACATGAAGTTTTGTTGACGTTAGGTCACTGTGGTTTATGGTTGTGGAATCGTACCGAACCCTGTGACGTCTGAAAGTAAGCCCAGAGAGGAGCGTCTGTCCCTGCACCAGATCTACCATCCAGCCTGAGCCCCTGTGATGGATCTGGTGCCGGTCTCAGCTTATCTATAGGATTAGGGAATCTGGGCCACCGTCTTCTCTGTATTGCAGCAGTGAATCCGGGAGAGACAGCTGTGGGTATAGCTGAGGCAGCGCTTCCAGGCTGATATGGATTTTACAAGTGACAGATTCCCTTTACTGCCTTGTAAATAAAAGGTGGAAATAGCCATCAGTTTACATTAAAAATGGGAAACGGTTATATAGGTTAGATATGAGAGATGTGAGAGAGAGACAGACTGACCCAAAGCCAGAGGCTGCACTACTGAATTATTCGATCACCTGCAGTGTTGAGGGCTTTTTACACGGGCAACAGATTGGGGGTAAGTGTTCGTAGGGACATCCATCTGCCCAATCATTCCCCCGATCAGACAAATAATAAGCGAACACCTGTTTGTCTGCTCGTCATATCGTTCATGTGAACATAAAAATGCTGGATTGTCAGCACCATGTTGGCAGATGTAAGCAGGAGATGTGCTGCCGACACTATGGGGGTTATTGATCACTGGTTCTATCATTCATCCCTGCCCCCCCGCCCATGTAAAGGCCCTTTTATCCAGGACCGATCACCTTGTATTGTAGATTAGCTCATTTTATGGCCCCACATCAGGCCATGTAAAAGCCATCGTTCTCCGAACCTTGCATGACTTCAATCACTAAATGCCATCATCCACATGTTGTTCAAGGCTGTGACAAGTGTGTGAGTATATTTGGGACATAATCAGAACCTCAGTAGTGCAGCCTTATGATATCTCTTTGCATCTTTAACGTTTCCATTGAAGCGTCTACCACCCATGTCAGTGGTGTTCAAAGTCCTGAAGGTTGGCATGCTTAGAAAAATGTGTAGCACCTAATTTCTCATTGTAATGTTCGCCCTCCTTGGGTCGTGTGCCTGACTTCTGTCTTGTTTCTCTTTGTAGTCGACCAGCGGCTCATCCTTCTATGTCTCGGCACGCGGTCAGCCATGTAAAGCCTCCCCAGTTGTCCACAGGATCCTGCGTTCTATAGAGCCACATCTCGGACAGGATGAGAAAGTTACGAAAAGGACTTTTGCTCGTCTTCTACAATTATAATTGGATTGTGTAGAAAACACACCAACGCGGCTGTCATTGGAAAATGAAGGAAGTAATCTACTGGTCGCCCAAGGAGGTTGCTGACTGGTTGACCAAGAGAGGTCTCCAAGAATACTCCGAGACCTTTAAATCCCTCAACGGCCAAGGGTTGCTCAGGTTAAAAGAAGATGATTTTAAAAAGCCGCCCTTGTCACTTGTATCATCTGATAATGGACGACTATTGCTGGAGATGATAGAGACCCTGAAAATCGAGAACCACATAGAGGAACATAAGAATGGCTATACAAACGGACATATTAGCATGAAAGATGAGATCAATTCCAATGACCATAGTTTCACCAGCAAAGCCAAGAAGAATGGGATGCCAAATGGAGTCAGAAAGGACATGATAAAGATCCCCATGCCTGTGGAGGTGGAGCGTTCCCTGGCTTTTCCCGATGAGTGGAAAAAAACCTTTATAGCCTTCCTCTATGCACTTTGCTGTTTTATGTTCACCACAGTGATGATCTCTGTCGTCCATGAACGTGTGCCTCCTAAGACAGAGGAAGGCCCGCTCCCGGATCTGTTTTTTGATCATTTTGACCGGGTTGCGTGGGCCTTCTCCATATGTGAGATTAATGGAATGATTCTTGTGGCGCTATGGATTCTCCAGTGGGTTTTTCTAAAGTACAAGTAAGTAAAAGGCTATGACGAGAATTACCCCCGTGGCCTGTACAATATTACTTCTTGTATTCTTTATCGCTTTATACGTATATTTGTTTACTTTGTACTGGTTTCCCGTCTGCTTAGCGACGTTGCCCTGTATATCAGTAGACTGTAATGTGTTTCATGAATTTACATGCATTATTGACCGCTACTAGTTGATGGCCACTGCTAGCTTCATGGTATATGAATCCCTTGTCAACCATATTTTCAGATGCATAAAAATGTAGGTGGCCATGTACTATGTCTTTATAGCTAGTCAGATCCCCATTCATTTCCCGAGGGCCATGACCACACGTTAATCTTTTTGTGTCGCTCATCCAGGCAGGTTACGCACTGCAGTCGTATAATTCCTTGTAATAGACTGCAGAGGATTGTGGACAGTTGTGCACCAGAAAGAAGATGCCTAGGTACCCAACTGGTCTAAAACTCGGGGTAGTTGATCTGTCCGAATGCTAGGCCATTCATGATCCCCTCTACGAGCTCTCTAGCCTTCTGTTCCTCCTTACTTTAGGCCCGCGGTTAGGAAGAGTTTAAATGCAGTGGCTCTTGGCAGTGCGTGTTCTCTGTGGGACTGGTGGAGATGGTGAAGTACAACTAAGTCCCATAGACTTTAAATGGAGCAGCAGACGTTTGACCGGCACTCCATTCAGACTCCTTTGTCCGCAGTGAGGAGAACTGAGGCCTTGGGACCTTTGTAGTAGTGATGGGTGGTAATTCCAGCAGTCAGACCTTTCATACGTGTTAACCACAATTTGCTGGGAAACCCTCATTACCCTTTACAGGCATCACAATGTAGCTGTATGTCGATGGGGTCCTGTAAATGTATGGAGCAGGCTCATAAGTTGAGCCCGAACCATACACAGCAGGTGCCAGCTATGCTAATACCACTGACACCCGGCCACAATGAGCAGGATCAGAGATGGCTCCAATTCCAGTCATTTAACCGGTCAATAGTGACATCTGTGCGGTGAAATAACGGGGCTCCAGTTAGCTGGGGCCTTGTGAAGGCTTGTCATAGCAAATTGGCTGTTCGGCCAGTGAAAAGCACATAGATTACAATAGTGTTCTATTGCAGTCTAAGGGCGCATTCACATAAACGTGGTTTGGTTCCGCATCTGAGCCGTATTTTTTGCAGAACCCATTCTGATGCGAACCCATTCCCATTTATTTTGGGTCCGCAAAAAAAACAAAACAGAAGGTACTCCGTGTGCGTTCTGTTTCCGTATTTCCGTTCCGCAAAAAAATAGAAAATGTCCTATTATTGTCTGCATTATGGAAAAGGATGGCACTGTTCTATTAGGGGCCAGCTGTTCCGTTCCACAAAATACGGAATGCACACGGACATATATTTTGTAGTTCCGTTTTCTGCGGGTTCATATGGTTGTGTGCATGAGGCCTTAATTTGCATTTTAAGGCATTTATTTGCCCTGTTAAGACCTCATTGGTGTGTCTGTTAATTGGACGCCTAGTGGTTAAATTGCCTGAATTACTGCTTTTGAAGCGACACACAACTTCATTAACAAGCAGTCGTTTCATATAAATTAGACTGCCGCAGGTTGTGTGCGCAGAGGTCGTCATGTATTCCCTGTTGCTGTGAAACAACCGTAATTAAAAACTGAGTGTGAACGAGTCACAAGGGACGGAAAACTGCGTGGCTATATAGAGACGTTCTAGCCGGTCAAGTGACAAATCGCCGCTAAAAGTCTTCCGCATATTCTCCTCCTTATCTGCTGCTTGTCGTGGTCAGTTCCCAAGTATCCAGTCCACCTAGAATTTTCATGTATGACTTCTTTTCCCCCTGCCATCCTCTTCGGTGTGCCAGTCTGCATAGTCGCCATGTACTTCCGGCCTCCCATCCCCAGGCGATCGCAGGGTTTCTGCAGCAGGAACTTCCAGATACAGCTGTAACTGCCCCAGGACTGATTCCAACACTGGGACCTGGTGGGTTCTGGTCCTAATAGTGCTGCCTGGATCTGGCATTATTATTAGATGCCACATGCTGCAGGAGCACGACGATCGTTCAGTGCCCGCAGCACAGGAGTGTTTAAGCAGTTGCTGTGACTTGTATTGGGACGTGTAACAATCAGGTCATGATGGTGGCACCTGGATCACAGTCTTTTAGTTATGCCAGGGATGCCCAACCTGTGGCCCTCCAGCTGTTGCAAAGCTACAACTCCCAGTATTCCTGGACAGCCTACAGCTATTAGGGCATGCTAGGAGTTGTAGTTCTGCAAAAGCTGGAGGGCCGCAGGTTGAGCATCCCTGATTTATGACGATCTGGGAAAAGAGAAACCTGGATGGCTCCTCAGTCCTGATGCATTGAAACGAATTATATCACCTGCTCAATAGTAAGGAAAACCTGACCGTTAGGGCTCATTCAGATGGCTATATGCTGTCCGCAAAAATGTGTATCCGTTTATTTGCGCATTAGATGCTGTCCCATTCACTTCTATGGGGCCTTATCTTCCATTGCACAGCTCAGCAAAACAAATTAAACCTGTCCTATACTGGTCAGTGAAAATCAGGACATGGCCCCATTGAAGTCTATGGGTCAGCAAAATGTACAATCAGTTTTTTGCGGACATGCTGAACTGTCCGCAAAAAAAAGGATCTGCATACGGCCATCTGAATGAGCCCTTAGGGAGGACTGGAGGTGAGGAACCCTGCTCTACATCACTGGATCTCTTCAGTGATGGCCACTGCTGCCCGGAGAACAAGACCAGACCCAAAAGATTGAGTAGACCACAAATTAGGAGACCGTATGATAGAAAATGCGTTCTTAATTTCAGGGGTCTTCCTCATGGTATGTTATATGCTCTTCCATTTGATAATCCAGCATGCCAGATTAGAGGAATTTTCCTTTATAATCAGACACAAGCTTGAGCGGATTAACGTCTGTGCACACAATGTCCTCGCCGCCTCTTCTTCTAATTCTCCTCTTTTCCCTCTACAGGTCTATTATTTGCCGGCGCTTTTTTTGTTTAGTTGGGACGCTGTACTTGTACCGATGCATAACGATGTATGTTACTACGCTGCCCGTTCCTGGAATGCATTTTAATTGTTCTCCAAAGGTAAGTGTGATCTTCCCAATAAATCTCCCCCGTGTGCTTTATAGGACGCACACGTGTGCTGTGGCAGAGAAGGTTACTTGACCGGCACGTTGGTATCTGGCGTTCAAAATGAAAATCTTCCCCGTGAGATTAAACTGTGTGCGGCTTTAACTATTTGATGACCAGAGGGCCCTCGAGTGTTTGAAAAGGTCAGAGCTCTAGATTATCACGTGGCTCATCTGTATGCACGAGAGAGGGAATGACTGGAGCAAATTTATTCCGTTTTGTTTGAAAAAATTGTGTTTGATAGTTCACCACGTCAGCAGTAACAGGATGTATTACAGGGGTATTCACTGTAGGTGACAGATGTTTGGTCAGTGGGGGTCCAACTGCTGATCATGACACCGGGGGTCTCGTGAGTGGATGGAGTGGTGGTTGAGCATGTGCAGTGCTGCTCTGTTCAATCTCTATGGCAGGGGTCAGAACCCTCCCGTACTCCAGGTGTTGTGAAACTACATCTCTCATCATGCACACTTGCCTGGGTGTTCTCTGAACTCCCACAGAAGTGAAGGCAGCATGCTGGGAGTTGTAGTTTCACAACAGCTCAGAGAGCCGCAGGTTGGCGATCCCTGCTCTATGGCATTGTCGAGGTTAGCTGGGCACTGTATTCACCTAGCGCTTTGGCAGTCCCATGGGGATAAAATGCACATGCTCTTCATTCAGATATGCTTCTCATCTATACTGTGGACAGGCGATAACTAGCAACCTTTGTACAACCCCTTTAGTAATTGAAGGATAACTCCTCTCCCCATCTTTAATAAAGTAGATTGTATTCACTTGAGCGGTAATGAGTTTTAGATTGAAGCTGGCCGTATACCTAACACCAGTCATGCTCAACCTGCGGCCCTCCAGCTGTTGTAAAACTACAACTCCCACAATGCTGTAGGCTGTTTAGGCATGCAGGGAGTTGTAGTTTTGCAACAGCTGGAGGGCCGCCGGTTGAGCAAGCCTGCTTTACGCTAATGTCAGCAGAACCTAACAATTTTTGGCAGGAGCAGCTGACCATTTAATGCGTACAGGGGGCTCCCGACTCCTCGGATGGTAGAGGTCTAATAAAACAAGGATCAGACTGTTGGATTTCAGTCTTTCTCCCCCTTATGGTCAGTGCAGATAAGCTGCTGCCTAACTCATCTGCCACCAGCCGCTCTCCGTATCCCCAACACATATGTGTATATGGGAGGCAGGGGAAATAGCAGTTGGCCGACTGCCATCTAATGTGTGAGGCCAGCCTTATGTCAGTTATACAGGGCCTAAGGAGCAGCCGACCGTCCCTTCCCGACAACTGGCTGCACGTTCAAGCATTTACAAGCAGCGATCGCCTCCACAGTACGAGGACGATGGATTGCTATTGCGGTTGCCCGTCCTCATACAGCTGCATTGTTTCTGGGCGGCAGATCGCTGTTTAGACCGCGCAATCTGCTGCCCAGAAACGATAATTGACTTGCCAGCCTGAATGACTTTCACCCGATTGAACGTCGTTTCGCTCATTCATCAGGTGATCGGCTGCACCTTCAGATGGGCAGATTATGGTGAACGGGCGTTCGAAGGAACGTTTGTCCCCGATTATGTGCCTGACAATCAGGCTGTGTAAACCCGCCATTAGTGTGACGGGGAGGACAGTTGAAGTTCTATTCGTTGAGGTAGGCTGGATTCACACAGTTTTGGGGTGTTTGGTGTTTTTTAATGGTGTATTATTTTTTTTTTTTATTCCAAAGTGCAGCGTGCTTTCCAGAAATAAGACACGTTACAAAAAAAAAAATGCCACAGAGTACACCTGTAAAACATAAAATATAATACACTGAAAAAAAAATATTGTGTGTGAGACAACGTCCTTGGTTAGATTCCAGTGGATATACAGGGTTCGGCCACGTTGGCATCTACAGGAAGAGAATCTGACTGCCTGATCTGGCACACATACCTGCATGCAACATTTTTCTGTCTGGCCAAAACCCGGATCCCCGTAGTGATCTGTAGAATCTGTCAATGTCTGATCCAGTTAACTCATCGGCACACAGTTGCCTGACTAAAACGTTTCACCAGTGTGACATGGTTATGGCATTCGTTCTCCTTGAGAATCCAGTAGAGGACACCCCATCTGGAGATGCCATTAATGCATCGCTGGCAACAGAGTTCCCAGTACAATTGCTGTAGATTTGTAACAGTTCTGTATGGCACGAGGAACAGCTAGACACTGGACCTCCATCTTCTGTGGCCTACATTATTATCAACATCTTGCATCTTAGCAAAGCCATTTATCTTATGGACCAACAGCTGACCATCGAGAAGAAGACCAAATCCTATCTGAGGGTTGACTTGTGCAGCCGCTCTTGGTGGTGATTATCCTCCTAGTAAATATGAATGGCAAACAGGAAATTAAAGATCACGTAATCGGCCTTGCTCGCCGTCACGTGCAGCTGGAGGGCATCGAATGGATTGCATCCTCCAGAAAGCTAGACCTTCTTTCCATTCTCAAGCCGTTACTTTTGTTCCTTAATTACACAAAAAACGGCGTACAGTGTGTGGTTTTTAACCAGACCTTATACAGCAAAGACGGCAGACTTCTTAAATTGAAGGATTAGCGTACACAGCGTTGGCATAATCCTGCGGGGGAGTTTATTAGGAGGGTGATGACGAGTCTACAAGACGATGTTTTGTATGCAGATGAGTTCAGCGTCTGTATGCGAATAATTGTCACCTCTTCCATAGCCAGATCTTCATCCGATTTGCTGGGATCAGCTGAGGTGTGTGTGAATGTGGTTTAATAAGAATGCATATTAAATGGGAGAGGATTGGAAATGCATTGTAATAGAGAGATGATCTGGCAGTAGCCATGAATCCTTCAGTTTGCTCATCTGGAAGACTTGACCCAGTTGCAGGTGTACAGGGGTGATTTTGCAGTCATACAGGGGGCATCCCTCAGTGTTACTATTCAGCATAGACAGCGGTGACCCTGGAATCAATAACCCATCTCACAGGCTGCTAATTGATCAGCAAAGTCCTTTTACAGCAGAACCGCTCATACATTGTACTTCCCAGCGACCTATTAACACAAGCTGTGATAATCCAATTATGTACTTAGATCATCAATCTGGGCGTTACGTGATGTGCATCAACATTCCCACTAATGTCCTAACAGCATTGTTAAAGCGGTAATCCCATCTTAGACATTGGGGGCATATTGCTAGGCTATGCCTCCAGCGTTTGATAGGTGCGGGTCCCGTAGCTGGCACACACGACTGCCCTCCATCCATTCCTATGGGAATGTTGAAAATAGCCGAGTGCTGGCTCGGCTATTTCCATCAGCCCCATAGAACTGAATAGAGCGGTGGCCGCGGTGCACTTGCCATTCATTTCAATGGGACTTCTGAAAATAGCCAAGTGTGCCGCTCGGGTATTTTCAGCGCTCCCATAGAAATGGATGGAGATTGGTGCGCCGACTTTGCCGGCTCCAAGACCCGCACCTGTCAGACATTGGTGGCATATCCTAGCAATATTTCGGAGATGGGAATATTCCTTTAAGCTTATGTTTCATTGTTTTACTTGAAGGAGGTTTACAGTCCTTTCTGTACTGTTGCCTGATTGATGGGAAGGAAGTGTTCCTTCCAGTCGGCTGCTCATTCAGTGAAGCGATCACCTCCACAGTATAAGGACGACTGGTCGCTATTGTGATCACTCATCCCCATACAGCCGCATTGCCCAGAAGCGGTGACTTTGATGCCTGCACGAACGTTTAGATGCCCACCTGGGGTTTCTAAGCCCATGGCCTGCAGTGGATAGCTTTAATAAGCCCTTGTTCGACCAACGGCTATTAAATGTGTGTGGGTCCCTTTAAATTGTTCATACGCATTAGGCTACTTTCACACTGGTGTTTGGATTTCCGTTTGTGAGATCTGTTCAGGGCTCTCACACGTGGTCCAAAATGGATCACTTTTGCCCTAATGCCATCTGAATGGATAAGGATCCGCTCAGAATGCATCAGTTTGCCTCCGTTCTGTCTCCATTCCGCTTTGGAGGCGGACACCAAAACGCTGCTTGCAGTGTTTTGGTGTCCGGCTGATTAAACTGAGTCAAACGTATCCGTCCTGACACACAATGTAAGTCAATGGGAACGGGTTTTCTATGACCCAATGTGCCACAATAGAAAACGGATCCGTCTCCCATTGATTTTCAAAGGTGTTCAAGGCTGATCCGTCTTGGCTATGTTAAAGATAATACAAACGGATCCGTTCTGAACGGATCCATGCGGTTGTATTATCTGAACGGATGCGTCTGTGCAGATCCATGACGGATCCGCACCAAAACGCGAGTGTGAAAGTAGCCTAAGATAGAGGTGGGTTGACGGTTGAACAAACAGTGGTATGGTTTCCCAGGCATGGCCATACACACTTTGGTCCATATCGGCCGTTACAGTTGTTCACACCGCCCTTAATTGAAACCGATGGACGAAGGATCTTTAAATTAAAGATCTTTCTCCCGACTATTGGGCAAAGATATTGAGTATGGCAGACTTCCTTTTAAATACGGTGGCTCAGTGGTTCGCACTGGTTCCTTGCAGCGCTGGGGTCCTAGGTTCCAATCCGACCAAGGAGAACATCTGCCTGGAGTTTGTATGTTCTCCCCGTGTTTGCGTGGGTTTCCTCCGGGTTCACCGGTTTCCTCCCAGACTCTAGACATACTGATAGGGAACTAAGATTGTGAGCCCCATTGGGGACAGTGTGATGATAATGTCTGTAAAGTGCTGTGGAATATAGTAGTGAGTATAATAAATAATAGTCTATCATCAGTCGACTAAAACGACCAAGTTCACATCATCCTTTTTGATCAAGTGGAACACTGAAGAAAGAAATACCATAACTCGGCCGCACCTCCAAGAGTAAAACATAATTTATTGAGACATATGAGTTAAAAACATGGATTCATGAAGCAAACCCCACTGTCCCACTGCGCTGGTCCGCACCCCCTGCCTGCGTTCCACGGGAGGTTATTGCGCGGGCTGGCGGCCGGGCTTGTCGTTGGTGCCGGGCTGCGTTTCCGGTCTTTGGAACGCATCGCGGCACTGACTTCCGGTTGCGCTGGGGCACCTGCTTTTCCAACATGCCGGCTTGTTCCGGCATTTGCATCTGCGCGCGACCATGCACCGGGGGGGATCCAGGTAACATAAACATTCTGTCACCCTCTCGCTGGCCCCCCTCTTCAGGAGATCTCCTCCGATAGGCTCTACCACAGGTTTATTCAATTAAGATACGATTATGTTAATTATAAATGTTGAATTAGTCATATGGATTCAGATGGACGTCTGAGGAAGCTAGTCCTTGTACTAGCGATACGTGTTAGGATCCCTTCTGCTCTCCTCACTGATCGGCTTCAGTCATTCCTTGTGCTACCACTGTGTTTCACGATAAGTATTCCACCTAGGTCACAGATATTTGACTGTTTTCCTGTTGTGGCATTATGATTGCATGGTGACTTCTTTGATATACTGTAGCACTTTAATTTTCCCCATCAGTGGGGTTTGCTTCATGAATCCATGTTTTTAACTCGTATGTCTCAATAAATTATGTTTTACTCTTGGAGGTGCGGCCGAGTTATGGTATTTCTTTCTTCAGTGTTCCACATGTTTGCTTTTTGATACCAGGCCTGCACTCCTTCTTGTACTGTTAGGTGTGCCCCTCATTGTTTCGTTTTTGTATATCCTTTTTGATCAACTTTTGGCTGATGTGTATGGCCACCATTCCTCTCGCTCCCGCGGTACTGTGCGTTTCCTCCCGTGTTTTCTTTATTTAGGCCCTGATCTCCTTTCTCGTTGTTGATGGTGGAAGGCTTGTATTATTCCAGGTCGGGTCCCTCTTGTTTGCTTTTGCAGATAAATTGTCTACCACTGAAATAACATTTTTTTTGTCTGTGTCTGATCCAAAGTAAATTAATGCCCCTGGTGGAGCAGGAAGGAAGTGAGCTGTACAATGGTGTTTTGTAAGGCTCCACTTCTCGTTTCACCCTCCCTCTGAGCGTGTATTCTTCGTGTCAGTCTTTCTACAAATCTGTACGTAGACTGACGTTCCGTAATGGGCAGCGTCCCAAATGTCTGCACTAATCCTGGAGGTAATCCTATATACTGGTACGATCCGTATGTGCGTGTTTAGAGCCAGCGCTGTGTGTTATGTATAAGGCGGCACTACAGGATTGTTCTTATAGCTGTTTTCTTGTCCTGGCAGCGAGCGTACTTATCTACAACACATTGTGTAATATGGTTCTCTTCCCCAAAATATCCGCAGCCTTCTTATATTGCATCCGCCTCGCCACAGCCCTTAGGATATGGATTTTCAGCTGATTAGAGTACAGATTACTGTCATTTTGCGGAGCTGATCCACGGTCTTTCCATGCAGCAGTGGGGAAGATACTATGGGGTGTATAATCGGCATGCAGATTTTATCCGGAGAGTGTGAATGGGTTATCATCTACCTTTATTCCCTGGCGTTCTGACAGGATTTAGGAGAAGAATAAAGCCAAACGTATAAATTACATGGATTCCTTTCCATAAAGGAGTATTCCCATCATGTCGAGTGGCTTTCCAGTTGTTCTGCTCTGCACTATAATCCCCTTACCCTATACATGTTATTACTGTAATGGTCTCCTCCTCTCAGAACGGCTCATTCCTCCTCTTCATTGTTTGTAAGGGGTTACTGCAGCATTGGCAGCGCTTGCGCAGTGTTGGCTCTTCTCTTTCAGGGCTCTGGTGGCCAGGATCGCGGAACTGTGTGTGTGTGTGTGTGTATGTATATATGTGTGTGTGTGTATATATATATATATATATATATATATATATATATATATATATATATATATATATAATGTCATATTCTAGGTTCTTCAAAGTAGCCACCTTTTGCTTTGATTACTGCTTTGCACACTCTTGGCATTCTCTTGATGAGCTTCAAGAGGTAGTCACGTGAAATGGTATTCCAACAGTCTTGAAGGAGTTCCCAGAGATGCTTAGCACTTGTTGGCCCTTTTGCCTTCACTCTGCGGTCCAGCTCACCCCAAACCATCTTGATTGGGTTCAGGTCCGGTGACTGTGGAGGGCAGGTCATCTGGCGCAGCACCCCATCACTCTCCTTCATGGTCAAATATCCCTTACTTTCAAAGTTTTCCCAATTTTTCGGCTGACTGACTGACCTTCATTTCTTAAAGTAATGATGGCCACTCGTTTTTCTTTACTTAGCTGCTTTTTTCTTGCCATAATACAAATTCTAACAGTCTATTCAGTAGGACTATCAGCTGTGTATCCACCTGACTTCTCTTCAAAGCCACTGATGGTCCCAACCCCATTTATAAGGCAAGAAATCCCACTTATTAAACCGGACAGGGCACACCTGTGAAGTGAAAACCATTTCAGGGGACTACCTCTTGAAGCTCATCAAGAGAATGCCAAGAGTGTGCAAAGCAGTAATCAAAGCAAAAGGTGGCTACTTTGAAGAACCTAGAATATGACATATTTTCAGTTGTTTCACACTTGTTTGTTATGTATATAATTCCACATGTGTTAATTCATAGTTTTGATGCCTTCAGTGTGAATCTACAATTTTCATAGTCATGAAAATAAAGAAAATTCTTTGAATGAGGTGTGTCCAAACTTTTGGTCTGTACTGTGTGTGTGTGTGTGTATGTATGTATGTATGTATGTATATATATATATATATGTGTGTGTGTGTATGTGTGTGTATATATATATATATATATATATATATATATATATATATATATATATATATATAATGTGCAGCAGCTACCATCCCTGCCACCTCTCTGCACCTCTGTAGAAATGAACAGCTCATGGGCATGCGCAGTAGCCCAGATGCTGTTGAATACAGTGACTGAGATCGAGCAGGGCTTTGGTAGTGCGCCTGCGCAGACACACTGCTGTCTGTACTTGTAAATGTACAGATCAGTGTTCAGGTCCTGCTTTGCCGAAACGGCTAAAAGAAACCTCTGCTATCTACAGGCAAGCAGGGCGATTATGTCATCAGAGCGCCTCTTGTCTGTATGGTAGATGCAGGAAGTGGGGACCTGTGACTGTGGAAGGTTAGTGAAGAGCGCAAATGGGTTAACCCCTCGAAGGCTGGAATAATACATTCCGTCTCTGTCCTTGGTTTTTTGGCAGCACATTACCCTGCATAAACACGGATGTGCTGCTGACAATAATGAAACTGTTTGATTGAACATTGTCCCTGCATAATCTGACATTATCCAATCAGTGCGGTCAGTGTCAGACTGTGCAGGGACATTTGCCCCCCCAACTGGTATCGCCTATCCGGCACTTTATAGCAAACTGCTAGTAATTCATTCATAACTTCTAGCAGGAATAATAAAGGAATGGCACAACATAAAGCCATACAAATGGCTGAAATATTACATGGAGTGTTGCAGAATTATTACATGGGGAATGCAAGTAGATGCTAAGGGTACTTTCACACTTGCGGCAGAGGATTCCAGGAGGCAGTTCCATCGCCAGCACTGCCTGCCGGATCCGGCAATCCGGACGCAGACTGATGCGGATACGTCTGACAAATACCGGATGCGTCTCTCCGGTGTCATCCGGAAAAATAGATCCGGTATAAAAAATTTTTGCATTTTTAAAGGTAAGAGCAGACCGAAAAGCCGGATCCGTTTTGCCGGATCCTATTTTTGGCAGGAGAGAAAACTGCTATTTTCTCCGTCCAAAAAACTTAAGAGGGACTGAACTGATGCATCCTGAACCGATTGCTCTCCATTCAGAATGCATTAGGATAAAACTGATCAGCTCTTTTCCGGTATTGAGCCCCTGTGATGGAACTCTATGCCGGAAAACAAAAACGCAAGTGTGAAAGTGCCCTAAAACAGACCTGTCAGGAGAGGGGACAGGTCCTCTTTAATCATTCAGTGGCAATGAGTGCTTCATGTAAATGAAGGTAAGCGAGCTCTGATCGACATGCCCTTGTAAAAGGAGTCCTCATCTGGTACTGCATTCACATGAATGTCCGACTCCAGAAAAGTGCCTGTGTCTGGGTGGGGGGGGACGACGACGGACAGACAGATTTTTTGGCCCAGTCAGTGCATTGCTTTCCTATATCCTCAGACAAGCCTGTAATATTAAAATGTTCAGTCTATATATAAAGCCTTCGTCAGTAGGAATGGGAATCCGAGTTCCTCTGCCCTTTGGTCAGTACCTGAAAGTGTTTGTCCGACTCCCAGGAGGATATTGACCAGTTCTCTGCGAGCTCCTAATATCCTGCTAATTTCAGTATAACAGAAAGGCTCCCGCCTCAGCGGCTGAATAACCTGAATGCAATAGGCTGGCATCCAAACAATGAAGATGAAGCGAGCAGAGGAAATTTATTGGCCAGAGATGAAACCGTGACTCAGAGGTGAGCCGGCGATTGCTTTGTGCTGTTAGTTTCCAAGGTGACGCTGGTTGGAGAAAGTCCCCTTTTAACCGGTGTATAGTAGCGGTATGTCGGGGTATTCCCTAGAGCAGGTTTTTAATGTTTTCCGGACACACATCGACAAGTGAATTTGCATACCAATGTCTTAAAGGGGTTGTCTCACTTCAGCAAGTGGCATTCATCATGTAGAGAAAGTTATTACAAGGCACTTACTAATGTATTGTGATTGTCCATATTGCCTCCGCTGCTGGCTGAATCCCTTTTTTTTTTTTTTTTTTTTTTTTTTTTTTAGCACGTTATATACTGCTCCTATCCAGGGGTTGATCAGTTTTAATTTTAGAGCGCCTACACTTTCTAGAATGCAAGTCACCAAAGCCCTGTGCCGATCTGCTGGATTCCACATCTCCCTCCATAGTAATAGCTGAACAGACCCATTATTGGGATGGTCAGGGGTGATGCCGTCTTTGGTGGTCGCAGGAGCACTGGAGTTGTAGGTAGTACACGCCTTCCCATCTTGTAGGGTGAGAACAACTCAGTGCTACTGTCTTTACCATCGGACACAATGGAGCTGCACGTTTTGTATCCTGACTGCTGCTGTATACTCGCTGTGTAATAGTGGATCTGATTACAGCACAGCCGGGCGATGTGTACTGTCACCAGGAGGGAGGCATCGCATTAGGAGAAGCTGTTACATCCCCAGGGACCCGGCATCCTTTATTCCACTGTCAGCATGCAGTGCAGGTGATCTGTTTTCTGATGCCAGTATAGCACTGCTTCCAGCTGATGTGGTCTGCACTGTAGGATAGTTTTACCCTGGCATTCGTAGGTGTCTCTTTTACTTCCATTTTTGGCATTCAGCAGAAAAAAAAAAACATTTGTGGTACAGTCACCACAATGTGGGTGAATAATTTCCTTCTGGAAATGAAGCTGACTAAGGCTACTTTCACACTCGCGTTTGGTGCGGATCCGTCATGGATCTGCACAGACGGATCCGTTCAGATAATACAACCATCTGCATCCAGTCAGAACGGATCCGCTTGTATTCTCTTTAACATATCCAAGACGGATCCGTCTTGAACACCATTGAAAGTCTATTGTGCCAGATTGTGTCATAGAAAACGGATCCGTCCCCATTGACTTCCATTGTGTGTCAAAAAGGATCCGTTTGGCTCAGTTTCGTCAGACAGACACCATAACTCTGCAAGCAGTGTTTTGGTGTCCGCCTCCAAAGCGGAATGGAGACTGATCGGAGGCAAACTGATGCATTCTGAGCGGATCCTTTTCCATTCAGAATGCATTAGGGCAAAACTGATCCGTTTTGGACCGCGTGTGAGAGCCCTGAACGGATCTCCCAAACGGAAAGCCAAAACGCCGGTGTGAAAGTAGCCTTACATGTAGCTGCTCCTGCCATTTGAGGAAACCCATCACCGCAGCAGGTCATGACCATGTACTGATGTTAACCTGGGCGGCATGGCAGGTTCCCTGCACCCAGCATCGCATCTTATTCTGCACCAGTCTGTAGTCAAGAAGACGACTTCTGCTGTTGATTAGTATGACCTTTCAATCCAATTAATGTAATTAGTATTAAGAGTCTTAATTGCTGTGGCATTGATTGGAATGTAAAGGTTTCCACTGTGTGATATTAATGAGCTCAATCTTATTTTTTTTATTTATTTTTTTGTTTATCTTTATAATTCACTTGTCAGAGTATAGAAGAAGTGTGACCCCCTTCTCTTCATACGCATCATCCTTCGAGAGTACGTCTCGTTTCAGGTGACTTTTCAGAATAAGCTGACGTGTATGTACATGAGGAGTAGCACTAGATGTGGTCGTCATATTTTCATTTTTTTGTGTGTTTTTTTTTTTTTTTTTAGCAATTTCCCCGTCTGTAGCCTTCATCTCTAGTCATGTTTCCCTGGGTTAGTCAGTAGAGACTAGCTACTATGATGTCTCCCATACACAGCATATACATAGGAGATCCAGTTCTCCTATCAAGTATAATCACATCTGATCCAGCCCTTCTGATCAGGAGTTCATTGCCCTGTATTACACAAATAGGAACTTATCCCTGTATTACACAAATAGGAACTTATCCCTGTATTACACTTGCAGATTTTTCAGCAGGTGATCGCTAACAAGTGATCATCTTGCAGTGTAATACTGCCGCTAATTGCTCAATGAATGAGCAAATGCTTGATCATCGGGCAGTCAAAATCTTTTGACGTGTTTTAAAAAAATTATCGTTTTCAGACGGCAGATCGTGGTGACTAATCACGATCTGCCGCTGGCAAACAACTAGACAGCATGGGGACGAGTGATGGCATAGCGATCGCTCCTCCACATGCTGCGGAGGAGATAGCGGTATGTTATAGCAGTGGTCTCCACCGCTAGCGAGCATGTGATTCCCGGGAGGGAACGCTTCTCTCCCATCAATCCCCTGCCACATCAGGCTGTGTAATACAATCTTAGGGCTCGTTCAGACGGCCGTATGAACGAGTCCGCATCCGTTCCCCAATTTTGCGGAATAGGTGCGGATCCATTTATTCCAATGGTCCCGCAAAACAGGCAGACAGTACATCGTGTTCTGTCCGCATCCGTGGTTCCACGGCTCCGCAGAAAAGATAGAGCTTGTAAAATTCTTGTCTGCAATCATGGGCAAGAATAGGCATTTTCTATCACGGTTGCAGCCATGTGCTGTCTGCAAATTGTGGAACACACACAGCTGGTATCCGTGTTTTGTGGATCCGCAAAGCACTACGGCCGTCTGAATTGGCCCTTAAGGAGATGCATAACCTGTTGCTATATAATGACAGACAAGATCCGGATCCCCAACACACAGCAGATCATAATATCCCTGGGACACTGAGATGTTCTACATCCAATGTTGTGTACCTGATTCTCTGGGCTAAATGTCCTATGTGGGAGAAGCAGGACAGAAACTTAAAGCAAGGATGAGGTCTCATTGCCACACAGTGCAAAAGGTCCATTTTGCTGTGGTGAAGCATTTTTGTAGCCATGGACACAATGAAGAACATATAAAAGTCGTCATATTAAAAGGCAATTTAAAATCTCGAATAGGCTGAAGAATTTAGGAATATAAATGTATGACACTGTTTGATATACTGAACAAAGGACTGAATTTTTCCAAAGTATTTGACATATTACAAGATCTAAAGAAACTGCTCCAGAGATGGGGGGGTCACCAGGCCTGACATCTCATCTGTAAGAACTTTCTCCAAGGTCTCTCTTTTTGTTCTCTTCTTCAAATGTCCATTAATTACACCGTGTCTCTGGTCTTTTGTACATATATTGGAGTTTCTCTGGACACTTGATTACACACTATTATGCCTGATGAAGAGACCCACGTTGTCTCGAAAGCTCACGTTGTTAACCATTAAAAGTGTCGTATCTGCAAGTGGAGAAAGAACATGTACGGCGCTGGAGCTATAGGCAAATATGGCGCCCACTCGCATGTGCAGCGGGGGTCATGGCTGACAGGTCTCCGCTGTTTCAAACAGCAGAGACCCGCGGCTAATTACTGCGACCGGCAATATTGCCGATCGCGATAATTAAAGCCTTTTTAGATGTCGTGATCAAGTGAGATCAGGGCATATAAAGGGTGAAAAACCTTCTTAATTGATTTTAATACACTCTGCTTTGCTGGAGAGGCTCAGGGTATTAAAGTAATAAAGTTGCATTTCTTATCTGGCCACCAGGTGGCAGGCCAGCATAAGAAATGAGCAATTCTCAGTAATAAATGGATTTTAAAAATCCACGATTGTTCAGAATAAAAAAAATAAAAATTGTATTTTGTACGCTCAAATACGAGCTTCAAAATCAAAAATCAAAATAGAACATCTGCATTTTAGTAATTTGTGAACTTTATTGCCAACTGCTGGCAGTTTTGAGCTAACTCCCCCGGCTTCCACTTAAACATGTATTCTTAAGACCCCCATACACATTCAATAGCTGTTCAACCGTTTGGCCGACCGCTTTTAGCTCCCTTCCGCCTTCCCTAAAAGCATACACATTTGACTTGGCCGATCGTGTCCGTGTATTCTATGGGGAGAGCAGAGAGAGTTGATGCCAGACACTTCTGGTGGCGGCCTATCTCCTGGGAAAACCAGGACTGGGAGAAAATACATCTTTTGGCCCCCACCTTCTATCCCCTGACATAATCCGTCGGTGGTGAGTCGGGAGCTCTTCACACACATTAGAGGGCCGGTGGGTCTGGCCAGCCAAGCATGCATCTACGTGTGAAAAGCCAACCATTTCTATCCTCCGTTCTCCCGACAGCATGGCTACCCCTCTGTACACATTAGATTGTTGTGCAGCCAATGGACTATTATTTATTATACGTATTCATATGAAAGAAACCACTACTCCTCAGTAGGGATGAGCGACTCTATTTGTATGAATTGATCCCTTCATCATAGTGAGTTCTTCATGTGCGAGGGGCTGTCCCGCTGCTGAAGAAGCTCCCCCACCGCCTTATTTACAGGGCTCGACATCTTGTCCGGCCCACCTGTGCCACTGCTCAGATTACTGCCAATACTGGAGCAGCCACTGTGCATGCGCCACTACACTTCTGGGTAGCGATGCATTAACAGTTTATTAATCTGAAAGAGAAACTCAGGTCTTCAGAAATTTGGCACAGGAAGCGCTGGTTTACACCAGTACAAAATAAAAGGACGTTTTTTGTGACCTTCTTTACATGTTTTGTAAAGGGAACCTGTTTCATCATGCTTTTTTACTGAACTAGTGACTGCTTATTGCTGCTGTTTAAACAAGGCCACTATTACACCGACAGATTCTGTCCAAGCAGACCACTAGCTGGTGTGTATAACAAAAGATCTGTGTGTGTCATTGGCCATCTGACTAATGGTCAGATAATCTGTTTGTGTAATACAGCCCTAAATTCCCTATCACTATGTCTACATACACTGGTATCACAAACCTCACCCAGAGGAAGGAAAGAAACAAAGGAACAAAGAGCCCAGCCTTAGTCCTAGATGTACAGATATGTCCACCTTTCCCTTTTAATTTTGTTAAAGCCTCACCCGGACATATCCCCACCTTCACCCCTCCGGCCCCCTGATATGAGCGCAGGGCAAGGGCTTTTTTGTTTACAAAGGCTGGCGGAGGCTTGCACTGTTTCACAGGCTAGGGCAGTGCTAAAGCCCGCCCATCAGTTGTCCGTAGCAGCCAATCAGAGTTCAGCTTTCATTTTTTCAGAAGCCTGTAGGAACTGAAAGCTGAGCTCTGATTAGTTGCTCTGGGCGACTAAGACATTTGATTTGGAGATATTGGAGGTGGGCTACTTTTTCGTGGGCCACCATGTAGTATTGAATTGGTTTCATGACCAACTGGAATCCTTCTCATTTCACTGGATAGATAAGATGGCGCCCACCAGCCAAGAAGTAGTGAATAGGGTACATGCATTGATTAAATTGGAGGAATATGTTTACCTGAAAAGGGATTCTAAGAAAAAATTTGAAGCAGTTTGGTCTTCATGGATCTCATATTATGAGCTGTCTTAGAGGTGACTGTATACTTTGAATGGAATGAAAGATTTAATGGATAATTGATATGGGTGAATGGTAGACTGTTGGATGATGGTTGATATTCAAATGCTTACGACAGAGTTATGTGTGGATAATAGAAATCCATGAAGTTATATGGTCCGCCCCAGAAGATTAGACGGTGATGCCTTCAAAAAGAATACCATGAACTTACATTTATGGACCATACCTGAATTCTTCTTTCAAGTGACTGTGCTTTGGGAAAGGGGGATGGGATGGAGGGAGGGGGGGAGGAGGGGGAGGGGTTATAGTTGTGTATTTGTATAATGCACTTTCTTGTAAAACCAAAATGAAAATTATTTGATCCAAAAAAAAACTGGAATCCTTCTCTTGACAAGAGTATCGAAAAATCCAAGTTTGCTTCCCCCTCCCCGCACCCACAGACGGTCAGTCTTGCACCGCACATCTTGTGATATGTTGAGCTTAGGTAACAAAGAACTCTCTTAAAGTTGGGCCACCAGGACTGTTTGTCTGGATTATCATGGATTCCAACTATGCATATGGCGATATTAATGAATCGTCCTCAGAAAATGTGTCTGTGCAGCACAGATTGGGTCTTCCCTGTGTACCGTGATGGTGGATGAGGTGGAGCGAATGATGTACTCAGAGTAGATTATAGCTTGTACAAATGGCAGCTTTTATTCTTCTATTCTAACACCTAATGAAATGGACCAAACTACTGTCAATCCCGAGGTATCATGGATGCAGAAGTATGACTCCTGTCTTGAAGTCTACTTTTAATGCACAATATCCTTCTTTTTTTTTTTTTTTTGTAAATCAAATAATGGAAAAAAATAACCAACCTTTTTTTTTTCTTTTTTGTTTCTTTTCAGCTTTTTGGCGACTGGGAGGCTCAGCTGAGGAGGATTGCAAAGATGATTGCGGGAGGTGGACTTTCAATCACAGGAGCTCACAACATGTGTGGGGACTATTTGTACAGTGGCCACACGGTCATGTTAACACTGACATACTTGTTCATAAAAGAGTGTAAGTGATCTTCTGTATCTGTTCCCACTGTAGCGGTACATCTTGCCATGTTAATATGTCCATATCTCCTTCGCGCCTCCATTTAACTGCCAGAGTTCACCGGATCCAGCCTAGCCTGATGCTGCCATTTACTGCTGTACCCCACTGTAATAGGATCCGTCCGCTTTTCAGCGTGAGTATCCGTTTTCAGCCTGACAAATTGATGCATGCAGTTGTTTTTGTCTGGCAGCGTCCCATTATAGTCAATGGGGTCTGGGGGTGAACAGCAGTATCCTGCTAGGCCAAATCCACTAAACTCCGGCACTGTTCTCTGCTGGATCGGGTAGATGGAGATGTGACCCTTCCCTTATCTAAATGTTTCATCTGAATGGACCCCGGACCTTATTGGCGCTGTTTTTGTTTCAATAGATTCTCCTAGGCGTCTCTGGTGGTATCTCTGGATTTGCTGGTCCCTCAGCGTTGTTGGGGTCTTCTGTATTCTTTTAGCACATGACCACTACACTGTAGATGTCGTCGTCGCTTATTACATCACATCCCGGTGTTTCTGGTGGTATCATACTATGGCCAACCAGCAAGTGAGTATACCCTTTGTCATAAACCTTACACATGGAACATGGTGTCCGCGCTGCAGGAGGAGCTGAGCAGATTGATACATAGTTTATGGGAAAAGATTCAGTATAACTTGTACTTTATAAATTTTATATCTGGGCGACGAGAGTGAGCACCGATATAAATGTATAAGGGCTAATGCCTACATTCGGCACCGCACCTTCCACATTGCAGACTCATTCAAGTGAACTGGTCCGCATCCATGATGCAGTGCACAAACGGCCGGTGCCCATATATTGCGGACCCGCTGTTTGCAGGCCGCAATACTGGCACCGCCCAACAACCGTCATGTGCATGAGCCCTAAAGTATAGTTATACAGAATCGTTTCCCATAAAACGATATATTGATCTTCTCAGCTCCTCCTGCTGCTGCCAGATTACACAGCATTTTCATAGTGATGGGTACCCTTTAAGTCATTGCCCTAAATAAAATTGGTTTAACTCCCAAGATGACACCAAAATGTTAAAAAACAAACAAATTGGAAGCAAGTTTTCTGAGTGATGTGTGAATGCTTTGAATAGATGCTTTCAGTACTCATTGATTCTTATCATTGATTTGTACAAAAAGTGCTGTGTTTTTCCTCTAAGGAATGTGGTTCATCCTGTCTGGTCGGACTGTTTTGACAGGGTTTTGGGAGGGGGGGGGGGGGTCAGGAGTTTCTCTAAACAAGTTTTTGGTGTTTTTGTGTTGTGGTAGATTTTGTATGCTATATACAAGACATTAATGTGTATATGTATGGCTGGACACGTTGTAGGCCTCAGCCTTTGGGTGCGCGGTTCTCTAACTTCACTAAAAAGCTTTTCCAGCCATGCAAGGAGAAGATTGTAATAAGTGAGGACACCACGTCGGAATTTGTGCCAATCCTGTAAACTTCAGGAGCAAGGTGGCCATGCAGGGTCTACCTAGGCTACAAGAGGGCCATATGATGTTTGGAGGAGACATTCTCAGTATCTAGGCTCATGCCACTCTTGGATTCTGTGCAGGAGGTAGAAGCTGTTTCTTGATGTCTCGTGGGGCAGAGAGGGGGTGCTGGATCTCCTTTTCCTGAGGAGCACTGCTCTTACTTCTCCCTACACCAGCTTGAATCTGTGCAAGGAGAACGATTACCCCTGATCGTGGTCACAGAATATGTGAAAAGGTCAACTGATCTTCTTACTGGCCTTACAAGATTTTCTCGTGGCACAGGCATACATTAAATACCTATTAGGCTTTTGTAGGATATGTTAATGAACAGTGCAAGTCATAGCTGGTGGAGAACACTAAGGGAGGCCATACACATTCAATAGCCTTCAGCCGAACGTTCAGCCAACAGTTCTCTCCCAACTCCTCCATACACATACATGTTTGGCTTGGCTGAATGTGTATGTGCGTTCAATGGGGAGAGCAGAGAAAGCCACTGCCAGATACCTCTGGTGGTGGATTATCTGCCAGGAAAACCAAAGGATCGGGTCAAAATATTCACTTCTCACGATACTTCTCTCCCCTGACATCTGTCTGGAGCTCTGCCAGAGGGACCCACCATTCTCAGCAGATTCAGCCGACTGTACCCTAATGTGTACCGGTGCCATTTGGGGGAATTCATGAACACATTTTATACACGTGACTTGTTACATTCCCCCTTCCCAAGTCGATGGGCAGCAGAACGGATCCATCCTGGTTTCTGTTATGCAGGACTGAACTCCTGCATAATGGAAAGCAGGACGGATCCGTTCTGCTGCCCATAGACTTGTATTAACCACTTCAGCCCCCAGTGCTTAAACACCCTGAAAGACCAGGCCACTTTTTACACTTCTGCACTACACTACTTTCACCGTTTATTGCTCGGTCATGCAACTTACCACCCAAATGAATTTTACCTCCTTTTCTTCTCACTAATAGAGCTTTCATTTGGTGGTATTTCATTGCTGCTGACATTTTTACTTTTTTTGTTATTAATCGAAATTTAACGATTTTTTTGCAAAAAAATGACATTTTTCACTTTCAGTTGTCAAATTTTGCAGAAAAAACGACATCCATATAGAAATTTTGCTCTAAATTTATAGTTCTACATGTCTTTGATAAAAAAAAAAATGTTTGGGTAAAAGTTATAGCGTTTACAAACTATGGTACAAAAATGTGAATTTCCACTTTTTGAAGCAGCTCTGACTTTCTGAGCACCTGTCATGTTTCCTGAGGTTCTACAATGCCCAGACAGTACAAACACCCCACAAATGACCCCATTTCTGAAAGTAGACACCCTAAGGTATTCGCTGATGGGCATAGTGAGTTCATAGAACTTTTTATTTTTTGTCACAAGTTAGCGGAAAATTATGATTTTTTCTTTTTTTTTTTTTTTTCTTACAAAGTCTCATATTCCACTAACTTGTGACAAAAAATAAAAAGTTCTATGAACTCACTATGCCCATCAGCGAATACCTTGGGGTCTCTTCTTTCCAAAATGGGGTCACTTGTGGGGTAGTTATACTGCCCTGGCATTCTAGGGGCCCAAATGTGTGGTAAGGAGTTTGAAATCAAATTCTGTAAAAAATGACCAGTGAAATCCGAAAGGTGCTCCTTGGAATATGGGCCCCTTTGCCCACCTAGGCTGCAAAAAAGTGTCACACATCTGGTATCTCCGTACTCAGGAGAAGGTGGGGAATGTGTTTTTGGGGTGTCATTTATATATACCCATGCTGGGTGAGAGAAATATCTTGGCAAAAGACAACTTTTCCCATTTTTTTATACAAAGTTGTCATTTGACCAAGATATTTATCTCACCCAGCATGGGTATATGTAAAAAGACACCCCAAAAACACATTCCTCAACTTCTCCTGAGTACGGGGATACCAGATGTGTGACACTTTTTTGCAGCCTAGGTGGGCAAAGGGGCCCATATTCCAAAGAGCACCTTTCGGATTTCACTCCTCATTTTTTCCTGAATTTGATTTCAAACTCCTTACCACACATTTGGGCCCCTAGAATGCCAGGGCAGTATAACTACCCCACAAGTGACCCCATTTTGGAAAGAAGACACCCCAAGGTATTCCGTGAGGGGCATGGCGAGTTCCTAGAATTTTTTATTTTTTGTCACAAGTTAGTGGAAAATGATGATTTTTTTTTTGATTTTTTTTTTCATACAAAGTCTCATATTCCACAAACTTGTGACAAAAAATAAAAACTTCCATGAACTCACTATGCCCATCAGCGAATACCTTGGGGTCTCTTCTTTCCAAAATGGGGTCACTTGTGGGGTAGTTATACTGCCCTGGCATTCTAGGGGCCCTAAAATGTGTGGTAAGTAGGTAAATGACCTGTGAAATCCGAAAGGTGCTCTTTGGAATGTGGGCCCCTTTGCCCACCTAGGCTGCAAAAAAGTGTCACACATCTGGTATCTCTGTATTCAGGAGAAGTTGAGGAATGTGTTTTGGGGTGTCTTTTTACATATACCCATGCTGGGTGAGATAAATATCTTGGTCAAATGCCAACTTTGTATAAAAAAATGGGAAAAGTTGTCTTTTGCCAAGATATTTCTCTCACCCAGCATGGGTATATGTAAAATGACACCCCAAAACACATTCCCCAACTTCTCCCGATTACGGAGATACCAGATGTGTGACACTTTTTTGCAGCCTAGGTGGGCAAAGGGGCCCATATTCAAAAGAGCACCTTTCGGATTTCACAGGTCATTTTTTACAGAATTTGATTTCAAACTCCTTACCACACATTTGGGCCCCTAGAATGCCAGGGCAGTATAACTACCCCACAAGTGACCCCATTTTGGAAAGAAGAGACCCCAAGGTATTCGCTGGTATGACCTGTGAAATCCTAAAGGTGCTCTTTGGAATATGGGCCCCTTTGCCCACCTAGGCTGCAAAAAAGTGTCACACATGTGGTATCGCCGTATTCAGGAGAAGTTGGGGAATGTGTTTTGGGGTGTCATTTTACATATACCCATGCTGGGTGAGAGAAATATCTTGGCAAAAGACAACTTTTCCCATTTTTTTATACAAAGTTGGCATTTGACCAAGATATTTCTCTCACCCAGCATGGGTATATGTAAAATGACACCCCAAAACACATTCCCCAACTTCTCCTGAGTACGGCGATACCAGATGTGTGACACTTTTTTGCAGCCTAGATGCGCAAAGGTGCCCAAATTCCTTTTAGGAGGGCATTTTTAGACATTTGGATACCAGACTTCTTCTCACGCTTTGGGGCCCCTAGAATGCCAGGGCAGTATAAATACCCCACATGTGACCCCATTTTGGAAAGAAGACACCCCAAGGTATTCAATGAGGGGCATGGCGAGTTCCTAGAAATTTTTTTTTTTTGGCACAAGTTAGCGGAAATTGATATTTTTAATTTTTTTCTCACAAAGTCTCCCGTTCCGCTAACTTGGGACAAAAATTTCAATCTTTCATGGACTCAATATGCCCCTCACGGAATACCTGGGGGTGTCTTCTTTCCGAAATGGGGTCACATGTGGGGTATTTATACTGCCCTGGCATTCTAGGGGCCCTAAAGCGTGAGAAGAAGTCTGGAATATAAATGTCTAAAAAATTTTACGCATTTGGTTTCCGTGAGGGGTATGGTGAGTTCATGTGAGATTTTATTTTTTGACACAAGTTAGTGGAATATGAGACTTTGTAAGAAAAAAAAAAAAAAATTCCGCTAACTTGGGCCAAAAAAATATCTGAATGGAGCCTTACAGAGGGGTGATCAATGACAGGGGGGGTAATCAATGACAGGGGGGTGATCAATGACAGGGGGGTTGATCAGGGAGTCTATATGGGGTGATCACCACAGTCATTGATCACGCCCCTGTAAGGCTTCATTCAGACGTCCGGATGCGTTTTGCGGATCCGATCCATCTATCAGTGCATCCGTAAAAATCATGCGGACATCTGAATGGAGCTTTACAGGGGGGTAATCAATGACAGGGGGGTGATCAGGGAGTCTATATGGGGTGATCACCACAGTCATTGATCATGCCCCTGTAAGGCTTCATTCAGACGTCCGGATGCGTTTTGCGGATCGGATCCATCTATCAGTGCATCCGTAAAAATCATGCGGACATCTGAATGGAGCTTTACAGGGGGGTGATCAGGGAGTCTATATGGGGTGATCACCACAGTCATTGATCATGCCCCTGTAAGGCTTCATTCAGACGTCCGGATGCGTTTTGCGGATCGGATCCATCTATCAGTGCATCCGTAAAAATCATGCGGACATCTGAATGGAGCTTTACAGGGGGGTGATCAGGGAGTCTATATGGGGTGATCACCACAGTCATTGATCACGCCCCTGTAAGGCTTCATTCAGACGTCCGGATGCGTTTTGCGGATCCGATCTATCTATCAGTGGATCCGTAAAAATCATGCGGACGTCTGAATGGAGCTTTACAGGGGGTTGATCAATGACAGGGGTGTAATCAATGACAGGGGGGGTGATCAGGGAGTCTATATGGGGTGATAACCACAGTCATTGATCACGCCCCTGTAAGGCTTCATTCAGACGTCCGGATGCGTTTTGCGGATCCGATCCATCTATCAGTGGATCCGTAAAAATCATGCGGACATCTGAATGGAGATTTACAGGGGGGTAATCAATGACAGGGGGGTGATCAGGGAGTCTATATGGGGTGATCAGGGGCTAATAAGGGGTTAATAAGTGACGGGGGGGGGGGTGTAGTGTAGTGTAGTTGTGCTTGGTGGGACTTTACTGAGCTACCTGTGTCCTCTGGTGGTCGATCCAAACAAATGGGACCACCAGAGGACCAGGTAGCAGGTATATTAGACGCTGTTATCAAAACAGCGTCTAATATACCTGTTAGGGGTTAAAAAAAACACATCTCCAGCCTGCCAGCGAACGATCGCCGCTGGCAGGCTGGAGATCAACTCTCTTACCTTCCGTTCCTGTGAGCGCGCGCGCCTGTGTGCGCGCGTTCACAGGAAATCTCGGCCATCGCAAGATGACGCATATATGCGTGACTCTGCGCAGGGCTGCCACCTCCGGAACGCGATCCTGCGTTAGGCGGTCCGGAGGTGGTTAAGAAGGATCAAACCGGAGTGCCTCTTAAAGGCTTCCGTTTTGACTTCTGTCTTATGGATTCCGTTATAACCATGTTATAACGGAAAACAAAAACTGAATCCATAACGGTGATGTGAACAAGCCCTTAGTATGCCTTTATTGTAGAGCTTCTTTTTATATGCTTTTTTTTATTTTTATTCCCTTGCAGGTGCTAAAGGAGGCGTCCCCATCAAACCTCCTCTCACGGGTCTGGTGGTACAGGCCTTTCCAGTACTTTGAAAGGAATGTTCACGGTGTTGTACCTCGTTCCTATCAGTTGCCTAACCTATGGTCATGGCTACCTACCAGGCAGGCGACCTACAGCAGACTGATAAATGAAGCATAGCATCAACTGAAAAAGGCAGACGGTGTACCGTGCGCCTCCAGAAGTGCTAAGAACCCTTGGACAATGCCATAGACAAAAAACACCTACCATCCCTCTTTATGTTAACTTACCTTGACCCCTTCATTTACCTGGTCAGCACTGTGATAACTCTCCAAAGGACCCACGTCGGAAGCAAACAAGAATTCAACTCCTCATGGACTGGACACAATTTCCTGCCGCCCACGTGGGAACAACATTATCCATAGCCATGCTTGTTTGTATATGAAGAAACCACATAAACCTGTACGATTTTATACCCTGCGTGTGTCTCTTTCCAGTCATGTCTGGGAATAAAGCATTATTTTCTTGGGAAAACATAATTTCATACCACTTACCCTAAATACTGGGCTCCAAGCCATTTTCTAACCAGTGTCTCTATGAAGGCTTTGAAGTATAATGCTGCGGTCCCACAGAATAAATGAGCTATGCTTCAGCAGTTTCTTTTCCTTTAATTTTTTTTTAAATACTTTTAGCGTTTTACTTTAGTTAGTCTATTCATCAAACCGTGTTTTTTTTTTTTTTGTTTTTTTTTTTCATTCTAAATCTCGCCGTATCCAACGCACTCATCACTTCACCGCTCTGTGGTTTATAGTAGAGCCTCGTCGTTATTTTACTTTTTGACTTATTTATTATCTTTTTGTGGGACTGCAGCTTTGCGTTCTCCAATCTTTCTACCTGTGGCAGCAATGCCCTGTTTAAACAAAATATTATGAAAAAAAAGACAATGAGCGGTTTAGTAAATATGGTTTTGTAAAAATCTATAGCGGCGGTGTTGTAGAGTGAATTTTCTAAGTATTTCCTATTTTTATTTTTCAAAAATGACGTTGATAAAGCTAACATTTAAAGATTTTTACATATCAGAGAAGATCTAATTGGAAGAGAGATTTGTAACTGTTTCTAGTGCCTTCCTTGTCTTGATTGTATGGTCAGTAGGGCAGTCTTAAAGAAATGTAATTTTAAAGAAAGTATTCTATGTCGCGTCTGAAAGAAATTCTATAGATCTATATGGAGATGTTATTACATATCTTGTGCGATCACACTTGCAGAACACACTTTAATGCATATTCTACTGTTTGATCTATTCAGAGCGAAAACGTAGACCTTTCGTGTTGTAAACTTTCATTTTCATTATTTCCATTTTTTTTAAAATTCCAAACTGCTTTTTTAACCAAAAATATTTGTGAAAAGCAGTCACTAAGAAACCTTACAGATTTTGTTTTTTTGTTGAAAAAGTCCATTACAAGTGTACTACAAACTCTATCTAGATTTGGGTGGCGTTCATTAAAGGCTATTTTATGATTTCATTTTATTTATTTTGGGCTAAAAATAGTTTTTTCAGTTTGTTTTTCTTAAAAAAAATAAAAAATCCGCTCATCCAGTTCTGAGTTAAAAAATAAAGTCTGTCTGCAAGCCGTGATTTTGTTTTCTTGGAATCCTGTCATCTGACAGCTCATGTGTAGCTCTTATTCCTGATCTCCTGACCTCATAAATGCTTTTGAAAGCTATATTCTTATCCATTTCATAAGAATTGATCTACAAAGAGTGTTTGAGGTTAGGAGATCAGGTATAAGAGTAAGGCCCCTTTCACATGGGCGAGTTTTCCGCGTGGGTGCAATGCGTGACGTGAACTCGTAGCACCCGCACTGAATCCTGACCCATTCATTTCAATAGGTCTGTGTACATGAGCGTTCTTTTTCACGCATTAGTTCTGCGTTGCGTGAAAAACGCAGCATGTTCTATATTCTGTGTTTTTCACACCGCCCTGGCACCATAGAAGTGAATGGGTCTTCAGTGAAAAACCAGGTGCGGATGCAATGCGTTTTTCACTGATGGTTGCTAGGAGATGTTTGCAAACCTTCAGTGTTTTTTAGTTTTTTTTTTAATCACGCGCGTGAAAAATGACTGAACTTGCTTGCAAAATGGTGGAAGTTTCACTGAACGCATCCTGGGCCAATCCGTCACTCTCGTGTGAAAGAGGCCTTACACATGAGCAGTTATTATTCAAAGCAAAGTCACAGGTTTTTTAACCCTTGTATGATAGAAATGGCTGAAATTTTTGAGACAAGTTTTATTTTAGCCAAAAATGAGTATATTGCAATCATAACACCCCCACCCCCCAAAGCTGTACATAGTCTTTAAGATTAAAGGATAATTTCAAGGAAAACTATATCATTCGGTCCCTATATAATTCTCATAAATCTTGGTCAGACACTGTAGCATTTGATTTTTTGAGGCTGCCTTTGCGGAGACGTTTGTATGTCCCCATGGCAGCACTTTCTGTCCTTGTGCACTGGCAACTCTGGGCATTCAGACTGCAATTGGTTTCAAATCTTAATTTTTATTTTTCTAGCAAAAAAAGATTTAGTTCTGATAGGATCAATTGGCCAGATTTAAGGATGTAAGATGTTGCTATGTGTATACAGGCAAAGAAGCTGTCTTCAGCTGATGAATAAATTCAACATGTTAAAACAGGCATGCTCAACCTGCGGCCCTCCAGCTGTTGCAAAACTTCCACTCCCATCATTCCCTGACAGCCTACAACTATCATCCTACAGAGGGGCATCGTGGGAGTTGTCGTTTTAAAACTGCTGGAGGGCCGCAGGTTGAGCATGCCTGTGTTAAAGAGGACCTTTCACCCATTATGACATTGTGAACTAAGTATACAGACATGGAGAGCGGCGCCCGGGGATCTCACTGCACTTACTATTATCCCTGGGCGCCGCTCCGTTCTTCCGCTATGCCCTCCGGTATCTTCGGTCACTAAGTTATGGTAGGCGGAGTCTGCCCTTGTTCTGCTGTAGCGCTGGCCAATCGCAGCGCAGAGCTCACAGCCTGGGAGGTTATTTTCTCCCAGGCTGTGAGCTCTGCGCTGCGATTGGCCAGCACTACAGCAGAACAAGGGCAGACTCCGCCTACCATAACTTAGTGACTGAAATCTCTGCCTACCATAACTTAGTGACCAAAGATACCGGAGGGCATAGCGGGAGAACGGAGCGGCGCCCAGGGATAATAGTAAGTGCAGTGAGATCCCCGGGCGCCGCTCTCCGTGTTTGTATACTTGGTTCACAATGTCATAATGGGTGAAAGGTCCTCTTTAAAACATTTAAACCTCTTTCAGGGATTTCAAAGGGTTGTTCAGGATTAAAATTAGAAGTGTGTTGTTTTTTTGTTTTTGTGTTGTTTTTTTAAATGGCGCCACCCTTCTCAATGACTGTATCTAGTTTTGCACCTCAGCTCTGTTCATGTGATTTGTAGAGAGATGCAATACTAGATACAGTCCATAGATAAGAGTGGAACTGCTTCAAGAAAAAAGATTCCCGTTTCCTAATCCTAGAATAGAAAAGCCCTTTAAGAGTTGCATTTACGTCGATTTTTCTGAGTTTTCTTTTTAACCATACAGAATTCTAGATTTTTCCTACTTATTTAACATCTCAGCTGGATGCAGTAGGGAACATGCTTTACTTGGTCTTCTTGAGGTAGTCCTCTCATAGAGTAATATAATGGATGGCTGTCGACTGTCCACGTCGGTGGATCCTGTTCTGACTGTCCTAGACCTCAGGTGCCCCCCTCACATAGCACAGAACCTATTATTGTATATTATTTGCTGTTAATGAACTCCATCCATCAGTTCATTTTGACTCGGGGGTGGAGTCGTCCATTGTCCTGCTTAGATTTTGATACTCCCGGATAGTCAGGTTTTCTATGTTTTATTTGTGCAGGAAATATGTGCACCAGTGTTTTTTTCGCTCAAATCATATTTAAAAGAATAAAAGTATTTGATTATATGATTGCCAATGTACAGGATATAATAGTTTTTTAAGAATGAAGAAATCGATCTATAATTGATATATATATTCACATATATATCTATTCTGTATTTTCTGTAAAACAGAGTTTTCTTCTGTGTTTTTTTCCTTTTTATTTTTGTGTATTCACAGGTTGATATTTGTACTGTAAAATAAAAATAAAAAACTCTATGATTTGAAAATAAAAAGGTTACAGAAAAACTTAAAAGCAAATAGAAAACACTTGAATTGTGTTGTGCTTGTATTCATAGCCTTACCAATAATGCTGGGCAGTATGGATTGGAAATGTCTTTGTCTATTTATGGTGTCTTCTATTTCTGACTTGATATAAAAAAAACACTTTCTAAAAATGTTGTCCAGATTAGGCTGAGTTCACACTTCAGTTATTTGGTCAGTTATTTCCATCAGTTATTGTGAGCCAAAACCAGTAGTAAAGGCTGCTCAGAAAAAGGTATAAGGCCTCATGCACGCGGCCGTGGCCATATTGCGGCCCGCAGACAGCGGGTCTTCAATACACGGGCACTGGCCATGTGCACCCCGCATTTACTTGAATGGGTCAGCAGTCCAGAAGGTCAGTGTGGAATAAAGGCACGGAAGCACCACAGATTTTTTTTGGGGTTTCTATCTATGCATTTGCACCGCAAAAAAAGTAGTGCATGCACTAGTTTTTTTTCGCTGTGGATCGTGGACCCCATTTAAGTGAATGGGTCCACGTCTGCATGCGGCAGCCCTACGGTTGGTGCCTGTGCATTGCAGACCGCAGTTTGCAGTCTGCACAAGCCCGGCCGGTACACGTTCATGTGCATGAGGCCTAAGGGAAAGATCTGTAACTGTTCTGTGTTTTTCAGACGCACCTAGTATTGGTTCACAATAACTGAGGGCAAAAACTGATCGAATAACTGAAGTGTGAACTCAGCCTTATTTGCTCCAATATTATTTTTGACCTTTCCATGCTTACCTGTTTTCACCATTATTTTGTCCCTTCATTGTTTCCAGAACTGTTAATTAAAGTATATTTATATTTAAGTCATGACTGTCTTGATCGTAATTTGTCCATCCCTGCTATAGTAACATTTCAATCAATGAGAAGTGCCCCAGAGCAGTTTAATAATGTACACTGCCCGTCCCAAAAAAAAAAAAGTCGCCACCAAAAATATTTTGTTGGACCGCCTTTAGCTTTGATTACGGCACGCATTCGCTGTACCATTGTTTCGATAAGCTTCTGTAATGTGACAAGATTTATTTCCATCCAGTGTTGCATACATTTTTCACTAAGATCTTGCATTGATGACGGTAGAGTCTGACCGCTGCGCAAAGCCTTCTCCAGCACATCCCAAAGATTCTCAATGGGGTTAAGGTCTGGACTCTGTGGTGGCCAATCCATGTGTGAAAATGATGTCTCATGCTCCCTGAACCACTCTTTCACAATTTGAGCCTGATGAATCCTGGCATTGTCATCTTGTAATATGCCCGTGCCAACAGGGAAGAACAAATCCATTGCTGGAATAACCTGGTCATTCAGTATGTTCAGGTAGTCAGCTGACCTCATTCTTGGAGCACATACTGTTGCTGAACCTAGACCTGACCAACTGCAGCAACCCCAGATCATAGCACTGCCCCCACAGGCTTGTACAGTAGGCACTAGGCATGATGGGTGCCTCACTTGATCTGACCCTCTTCTTACCCTGATGCACCCATCACTCTGGAACAGGGTAAATCTGGACTCCTCAAACCACATGACCTTCTTCCATTGCTCCAAAGTCCAATCCTTATGCTCCCTAGCAAATTGAAGCCTTTTTTTCTGGTTTGCCTCACTGATTAGTGGTTTTCTTACGGCTACATAGCTGTTCAGTCCCAATCCCTGAGTTCCCTTCGCATTGTGTGTGTGGAAATGCTCTTACTTTCACTATTAAACATAGCCCTGAGTTCTACTGTTGTTTTTCTTCGATTTGATTTCACCAAACGTTTAAGTGATCGCCGATCACGATCATTCAGGATTTTTTCCCCACCACATTTCTTCCTCGAATACGATGGGTCCCCACTATCCTTCCAGTTTTTAATAATGCGTTGGACAAGCCAATTTTAGTAGTTTCTGCAATCTCCTTAGATGTTTTCTCTGCTTGATGCATGCCAATGATTTGACCCTTCTCAAACAGACTAACATCTTTTCCACGACCACGAGATGTGTCTTTCGACCTAGTTGTTTAAGAAATGAGAAGCAACTCATTGCACCAGTTGGGGTTAAATAACTTTTTGCCAGCTGAAAGATAATCGCCCAGGCAGTAATTATCCAATAGGAGGCTCATAACTATTTGCTTAGTTAAATCCAGGTGGCGACTTTTTTTTTGGGACAGGCAGTGTAGTAGACTGCCAAGAGTGAAAGTTACGTAAAAGTTGTCTTCATTAGAATTTTTTTTTTTTTTTTTCTGGTTAATTTATTTATTTTTTTAAAAAATTTTAAATCTAGAACAAAGAAGAACATTACAATCAAGTAATATAATTATAATGTGTCAAGAAAATGGTAGGAGGGAAGGGTAGACAGGGCAGGTTGATGCAAGTAGTTTTGGTTTGTGCCGTGGCTTGATATTGATGACTAGGGATGAGCGAATCAACTTCGGATGAAACATCCGAAGTCGATTTGCATAAAACTTTGTTCTAATACTGTACGGAGCAGGAGCTCCATACAGTATTAGAATGTATTAGCTCTGATGAGTCGAAGTTATTGCTTTGTGCAATAACTTAATAAATTAATTTGTACTGTAAAAAAAACAGATGCGCCCTCTCTTGCCTGATCTCCAAACTGGAAGTGGTATCAATTTTGTCCTGACAGCAAAACAACAACATATCGTGAGACTGTAACTAAACTCTAAAAAGCTGCAATACACATCAAAACCACTGGGCGGTGAGTGCTCCACGTTTAGCTTATTGCTTAAGCTGCAGAGAAGATGTCTCAAATATGAGATATTTAGCGGCAGACCTAGCTAGATTTGGTGAGATCTATTGAGAATATTAAATGTACTAAAGTCAAACACATGAGAATAAAGGAACACTAAATCCAGAATCCAAATAGCATGTGTGATACTACCAGCTGAGCTGTGTATCTAATCCGACCATGAGTGATACTGCCTGCTATGCTGCGTATCTAATCCTATCATGTGTGATACGTTTTGCTAAGATGTGTATCTAATCCTGTCGTGTGTGATAATTTCTGCTGAGCTGTGTATCTAATCCTATCATGTGTGATACTGCTTGCTGAGCTGCGTATCTAATCCTATTATGTGTGATACAGTTGCTTATTTTACATTCCCAGGTTTTTCTGTCTCTATCATTCTTACAATTCCCTCTAGAGAGGAAGGTTTTATGTTAAGGAACAGATATGAGCAGGAGGCCAGACGGAGGGAGATATAAGAAGTTCCTTGCTGGGTGCAGGGGTTTTCGGCAGTGCAGCAATATAGGGGTAAGGCTACTTTCACACTTGTGGCAGTGTGATCCGGCAGGCAGTTCCGTTGTCCGCCGATTTGGATGTGACTGAAAGCATTTGTGAGACAGACAAATGCATTGCAAGAACGGATCCGTCTCTCAGCTTGTCATGCGGACAGACGGATCCGTCTTGTATTTTTTTTTTCACATTTTTACCCGTCTGCGCATGCGTTGGCCGGAAGGACTGATCCGGCATTCTGGTATTTTGAATGCCGGATCCGGCACTAATACATTCCTATGGGGAAAAATGCCAGATCCGGCATTCAGGCAAGTGTTCAGTTTTTTTCGCCGGAGATAAAACCGTAGCATGCTACGGTTTTATCTTTTGCCTGATCAGTTAAAACGACTGAACTGAAGACATCCTGATGCATCCTGAACGGATTACTCTCCATTCAGAATGCATGGGGATAAAACTGATCAGTTCTTTTCCAGTATAGAGCCCCTGTGACGGAACTCAGTGCCTGAAAAGAAAAACGCTAGTGTTAAAGTACCCTAATAGTTGTGGAAAGCAGAAACATTGTTTGCTATGTATTTCATTAGTTACAATTCTGGTATAATTTGATTTTGTGCACTTAGGAAGTTTGCTTTTTGGATAAAGACCAATGTCTCAGAAGAACTAAAGCCTTACATTTACACTTCTTCTAGGTGTGAACAATAGAGGAGGGGCTGAGTTTAACTTAATCAAGGACTAATCAAAGAACAGCTGGATACAATGTTGAATACTGTATAAGGGCTGTGTACTAGCTTGTACACACTGTGATACCTTTTGGCGCAAAACCACAATAGCGAAAGTCGTCTTTTTAGAAATATTTATTTGTTCAGCCGCGCTACACAAGGACAGGACCCGGCACCAGCAATTGGACCAGCCCTGCCAATCGTGTATGCCCGGCCCTTAAAGGGTTTCTATCACTTGGTATGACATAATTAGCTGTCAGACACTAGCGATCTGCTAGTGTCTGCTCTGGCCAACCATCCTACTATAATCACTTGTGGGGCAGCGGTTTTGCTAAAAAACTAACTTTTATAAATATGCTAATGAGCCTCTAGGTGCTATGTGGGCGTCATTAGCACCTAGAGGCTCCGTCTACCTTCATACACAGCCGCCGCCCAGCGCGTCCCTCCAGCCCGCCCATGTCCTCCTCCGTGTGACGCAGCGGACGAGTTCTCGCGCATGCGCCGTGCGCGGCTGTATTCGGCGCATTTGAGATGTCTGAGCTCGGAGCGGTCAGACATTCAATGCGCATGCGCGGATGTATTCGGCGCATGCGCATTAAATGTCTGACCGCTCCGAGCTCACATCTCAAATGCGCCGAATACAGCGGCGCACGGCGCATGCGCGAGAACTCGCCCGCTGCGTCACACGGAGGAGGACATAGGCGGGCTGGAGGGACGCGCTGGGCGGCGGCTGTGTATGAAGGTAGACGGAGCCTCTAGGTGCTAATGACGCCCACATAGCACCTAGAGGCTCATTAGCATATTTATAAAAGTTAGTTTTTTAGCAAAACCGCTGCCCCACAAGCGATTATAGTAGGATGGTTGGCCAGAGCAGACACTAGCAGATCGCTAGTGTCTGACAGCTAATTATGTCATACCAAGTGATAGAAACCCTTTAAGACTTGACAAAGGAGTATTTTTACTCCGAAACGCGTTGTCACCTGAACAAATAAATATTTCTAAAAAGACGACTTTCGCTATTGTGGTTTTGCGCCAAAAGGTATCACAGTGTGTACAAGCTAGTACACAGCCCTTATACAGCATTCTATATCACTCCTCTGGAGTATTGGCGACTCCAAGGATTGAGAAAGATACCGGCAGCATACCTCATCTGGATCGAATTTTCACTCCCCCCCCCTGCCGCCTTTGCAAGTGTTGTGCTGATACAAGCACAAACACCAGAAGGTGAGTGTAATTACTGATACAGTACTCTATCTAACACTATCTACCAGAAACTACTACCCTATGAGCGCCTTGTTTCCCGTTTATCTCGCCAAATTAGCTATACAATGTTGAATAGTCAGAGCAAACGGCTAATAAAGAGACAGGGCCTGGTGGAGACTGGAACCTTGACATAAGCAGTAAATATAAGGCCTAGACACTTCGATGATGGGAAATTTGTCAGAAGCTATAATGCTAACATACCAGGGCTAAACACAGCCGATTTTCAGCCAAAGCCAGAAGTATAAAACTTCCTTTACTGTATATTTCTAATTCCTTTCCAATCCATTTCTGTAGGCAGGTCTGCTTCAAATCCTCATCCAAAAAACTTTGTGTATTTAGGCTACTTTCACACTTGCGGCAGTGTGATCCGGCGGGCAGTTCCGTCGTCGAAACTGCCCGCCAGATCCGCCGATCTAGCTGTGACTGAAAGCATTTGCGAGAGCGGATCCATCTCTCCGCTTGTCATGCGGACAGACGGATCCGTCTTGTATCTTTTTTCACATTTTTACCAGTCTGCGCAGGCCGGAAGGATGGATGGCATTCAGGCAAGTCTTCATTTTTTTTCCGCCGGAGATAAAACTAGCATGCTACAGTTTTATCTTTTGCCTGATCAGTCAAAATGACTGAACTGAAGACATCCTGATGCATCCTGAACTGGTTACTCTCCATTCAGAATGCATGGGGATATATCTGATCAGTTCTTTTCCGGTATAGAGCCCCTGTGACGGAACTCAGTGCCTGAAAAGAAAAACACTAGTGTGAAAGTACCCTTAGCCTTAGTGCATTCACATGACTATATTTTTAGTCTGCATCCGATCCACATTTTTTGAGGACCCATTCATTCCAATTGGGGCAAAAAAGATGTGGACAACACCATGTGCTGCCTGCATCTGAATGTCTGTTCAGTGCCTCCCCCCTCCCCCCCAAGAATATAGAACCTGTCCAATTATTACATGTTTTGCAGGGGGAATTCTCCATTGGCAATCCAGGGTGGTCAATATATATTTATTGGCAAAGCACGCAATATGAGGAGGGAGGTCGAAAGAGGATTATATACTGGCACTACTGGTGGAAACTGAGGAGCATTAGCTGAAACGTCAAGACTGGGCCAAGAAATATCTCAAGACTGATTTTTCTAAGGTTTTATGGACTGATGAAATGAGAGTGAGTCTTGATGAGCCAGATGGATGGGCCCGTGGCTGGATTGGTAAAGGGCAGAGAGCTCCAGTCCGACTCAGACGCCAGCAAGGTGGAGGTGGAGTACTGGTTTGGGCTGGTATCATCAAAGATGAGCTTGTGGGGCCTTTTCGGGTTGAGGATGGAGTCAAGCTCAACTCCCAGTCCTACTGCCAGTTTCTGGAAGACACCTTCTTCAAGCAGTGGTACAGGAAGAAGTCTGCATCCTTCAAGAAAAACATGATTTTCATGTAGGACAATGCTCCATCACACGCGTCCAAGTACTCCACAGCGTGGCTGGCAAGAAAGGGTATAAAAGAAGAAAATCTAATGACATGGCCTCCTTGTTCACCTGATCTGAACCCCATTGAGAACCTGTGGTCCATCATCAAATGTGAGATTTACAAGGAGGGAAAACAGTACACCTCTCTGAACAGTGTCTGGGAGGCTGTGGTTGCTGCTGCACGCAATGTTGATGGTGAACAGATCAAAACACTGACAGAATCCATGGATGGCAGGCTTTTGAGTGTCCTTGCAAAGAAAGGTGGCTATATTGGTCACTGATTTGTTTTTGTTTTGTTTTTGAATGTCAGAAATGTATATTTGTGAATGTTGAAATGTTATATTGGTTTCACTGGTAAAAATAAATAATTGAAATGGGTATATATTTGTTTTTTGTTAAGTTGCCTAATAATTATGCACAGTAATAGTCACCTGCACACACAGATATCCCCCTAAAATAGCTAAAACTAAAAACAAACTAAAAACTACTTCCAAAAATATTCAGCTTTGATATTAATGAGTTTTTTGGGTTCATTGAGAACATGGTTGTTGTTCAATAATAAAATTAATCCTCAAAAATACAACTTGCATAATAATTCTGCACTCCCTGTATGGTGCATGCCAAAGCCATTTTATGATTCTCCTTTTTCTATTCCCTTTTCAAAACTGCTGAGGTATGTGCATAGTGTGTCTATAACACAATACGTTTGGAGTTCTTCACGTCTACAGTACCTGTATTTGCATGTACATCAACTTTGGATACCAGGAAACAACCAGGAGAGAGCACACCAGTGCAGATAACGCATTGTAAATGAGTAAGGGCCCTTTTACGTGGGATGAGGATCGGGCCAATATCTGACGTTCATACGAAAGCTCAATCCCAATAATTGGCTCATGTAAATGTTCTGTCAATTACCTTCTATCAATTTATTGGGTGATCACATCTATTATGTAGCACCAAAAAGCTGTGCTTGTGGCAGCACATCAGCCTGCGTAAACATGGATGTGCTGACCGCAACCAAAGAAACTAAGGGAAGAAACAATCATAGTAACGATCACTCATCCCAGGGGCAGACCTGTGAACTTTAAAGTAAGCCTGGGAAAAAAAAATACTAAAAGTTGCCCACCTTCTGTAGGTGGGTTCAAATTGACATAAGGTGGAGCAATACAAGTAGATGGGGCCTATACCAGTTGGCAGGTCAGTAATAGTGCAACACAGAATACTATTCCACAGAACCAAATACCCCAGTGAAGCACAGAATACCTCCTCCTCCTCCTCCAATGGTCTCTAATATGGATATGGAGCAGGGGGGTTAGGAGGTAAGATGAGGGTCACAACATCAAGCCAGCCCTACCTTCACAATGCTGCCTGGACTTTCTCCAATAATGACCCCTGTAGTATTTACCCAGCCAGCGACAGTGAGGAGTACTCAGGTGGTGCTATGGGCATCGGCCCACCAGGAAAATTTCATGTAGGGCCTCTGGCCATCTTCATCTCCATACAGCAGTGATGATTGCTGTCTATAAATGCAGCTAACAAATGGGCAGTGATTGGTAATGAATGTTCCTCATTTTGATTATTGCCCTGTGTTGCGGCCCATGGTACAAGGACCCTAAGGTTGACCTCTTATTGTTCGAAAATTCTAAATTGTTTGCCATAGACAAGCACCGAGCAAACTGTCTTGTCAAAAGAATAATGAATTTCTAAAGAGGTTTTATAAAATAGGGATGTCAGTATGATTATGATTGGTCTGGCTCACAATGACAGTACCTCTGCCCGCATAGAGCTAATGGTCAGTAAATGATGAGATGAAAGCAGAAGCATTATATAAACTGATGTCCTTAGTCATCCAAATTAACAGATTTCATCTGTGCAGAACACAGAGGGACAAGGTTTCTGCCTGTCAACAAAACATACTTGAGATGTGACCACGAGACATGAACTGTAGGGTTTCAGATTATGTCACTGAGTGATAAAATGGGTGAGGGTATATCCACGCAGGATGTAGAATACAGCAGATTTAGCGACAGAAATGGCGGTGGACTTCACGCTCAGCATTGCAAAAGATGAAATCTGACGTAGAGTTCTGCAGCGCAATCTGACACAATGAAGATTTCAAATCCACACCGCCGGTCAGTTTCCGCTGCAGATTTTTTTTGCAGTCTGTGGGTTAGATTTCTTAAAATCTCATCCACTTTGCTGGTACTGCAGACTTGCCGTACACAAATCCTATGTTTTCATCACATCTGAACATATCCTTGAAATAACATGAATAATAAGTGTGTTTATGCATGTGCAGCAGACCTGAGTTTATCTCTGGCACCCGGATAGTGCTGTGTGTTGTCTGTTGTCTACAGATCTGCACATAAAAATGACTTATTCATCGGCCATGCACAAACGTTCTGCATGGCTGCATTGTACATGTGTTCATTGAGTGTGTGTACACATCTGCTCAAACTTTTTTTTTTTTTTTTTTTTTTTTTACTTTTTTTCCTTTTTAATTAGAAATGTTATGCTGTGTTAGATGATGCAGAGAGGTGGCTGGTTTCATTTTATCTGGTTTGCATTAATAAAAGGTGCAGAAAAAAATGGAGATATTTTTAAACCTGCAGACAAAGCTGTGCGGGAATCTCTGGATTCAGGACGACATCGCCCTCTGCTGTTTATGTGTCCTCTATGGCTTATTACACAACAGATTATTATTTCTATTGTATGTTAGTAATATAAAAAGGATAGGGGGCACTCAACTATCTGGGTCCAAATAGATATACTTGCAGTTTAGAGTTATTGTGAATATTCTAAAATTTTATTACATTTGATCAAATTATTTAAAATACATCATAAACATATTACATCACATAAAAAGGCGCCAATATATATAAACAATAAATATAACACTCAATATGTTAAAATTGGATCCTACACAACGCTGATTATTGCACCAAGTCCAACTGTCACAACGACTCCAGGTGATTGCTGACAGCGTTATCACCTTAGTATATGACAAGTTCACTGCCAGTCACCATGTTTCACAGCAATAGATATAGTATACAGATCAAATCCGGTCCCTGATATTATAATTGGATGAATGGATGTAAATGAATGCGTGATCCACTCCACTGTATTAATTTATCAAAAAGTCCAGAACAAGGCCAACAACTGCTATGTGGCTATAGGATAATGTTGGTCTTAGTACACCACAGTTGCATTTGTTTGCAGCTTATTGTCCCACAAATTGCTACAGCGTACTGCCCACTGAATCTGGACTCCGTATCAATATCAAACATGAAGTGTCCTGTTAAATCTTATACAGTAGGATATATATATCCACAATCAGTACTTTGTATAATGATAAGGCGCGCGCCTACTGCATTAATCTTTGGCTGCAAAATGCTTAATTCCTTGAAGTCCTTTAGAGCATCATATGGTATTTCGGCTCTTTCTTGATCTTGTAGCTGCTTTAACCATACGCGTTTCGGGGTCTAAACTTGCCCCTTCCTCTGACCACTGATGAAGGGAAGGCTAATTCCCGAAACTCGTCTGGGCCGGATCGTACACCTGTAAAGAGCACCTCCGCAGTCATAAGCATGACCATGCTACGAAATTGAATTAAAGGACAGCTGAAAACGATCGGAACTAAGATTCACAGACCGAAAAGATACCTTCCTTCCTATTGTGCCCATATTCTCTTCTTCCATGTGTTTGCTTATTTTTTTAGTCCTTTAGTCCATTCCGTTAGTCCAGGAACATGGCCTCTCACAAGAAATCCCATTCTTCCATGTCGTATACATACCTATACAGCACATGAAATGGGTTTAACTGTAAGGGTAAGGGCTCATTTACACGACCGTATGAACGAGTCCGCAGCAATTTTGCGGAATGGGTATGGACCCATTCATTTCAACGGCGCCGGAAAAGATGCAGACAGCACATTGGGTGGCGTCTGCATCTGTAGTTTATTTCCGCTGCCTCACAAAAAATATAGAGAATGTCCTATACTTGTCTGCAATTGCAGACAAGAATTTTGTATGATAGTGGTTGCCATGTGCATACGCAAATTGCAGAATGCACACGGGCCGGTAGGGTCGTGTGAATGTAGCCTTAATCTGTTTTCATTCACTCAACCATCCACTCAGATCGATCATAATTCACAAGACAAGATTCTGCCAACATCTGGCCAGTTCTGGGGTGATAGGAACTCAAAACTCTTATACAGATGTGTTACTGGGGTATTCCAACCATAAACAATGGGGTCTCTATTTCCACTTAAAGGGGTTGTCCAGGATTAAAAAAACATGGCCACTTTCTTCCAAAAACAGGACCACACCTGTCCATAGGTTGAGTCTGGTATTGTATCTTAGCTCCTTTGGAGTCAATGGGGCAGATCTGCAATACTGCACGCAACTAGGGATCAGCGAATCGACTTTGGATGAAACATCCAAAGTCGATTCGCATAAAACTTTGTTTCAATACTGTACGGAGTGAGCGCTCCGTACAGTATTAGAATGCATTGGGTCCTATGAGTCGAAGTTTACTTTATTACTTTTCTACTCTAAAAAAACATTTCCCGAACTCGAGTTTGGTTCCAAGCGGTACCTTGGAACCAAACTTGAGTTCGGGAAATGTTTTTTTTTACAGTAGAAATCAATTTATGCAGTTATTCATTCGCTCATGCCTACACACAACCCATGGATAGGTGTAATGCTTCTAATCCTGGACAACCCCTTTAATGCCGCCTTAGGATGCTGTGTTACTTACGTATTTATACAGAATCTAAAATATGAGGCATACGAATTACGATAGACTTCTAAGCAGATTGTTGCAATAATTTATAAAACAATTCATTATACTGTGTATCAAATACCTAAAAAGTATATGAAATGAAAAAAAGCAGTTGATCCCATTATAAATAAAACAAAAAAAGAGCCATAATAATAGGATCAGCTTCTGTATCATTATTTTATGTCTATTATTATCATTTTGTAGGTCATTTCTGGTGTCACTTTGAGGAAATCTATATACAGGTGAAACTCGAAAAATTAGAATATCGTACAAAAGTCCAGTTATTTAAGTGATGCAAATTAAAAGGAATTGCATTAATGCAGCTTAAAATTAGAATTTTGTGAAAAGGTTCAATATTCTAGGCTCAAAGTGTCACACTCTAGTCAGATAATTAATCCATATCCCCTGAGCAAAGGGTACCTCAAAATTGTGACTTTGGGGTTTCATAAACTGTAAGCCATAATCATCCAAATTATAACAAATAAAGGCTTGGAATATCTCGCTTTGCATGTAATGAGACTTTCTTATATGTTAGTTTCACCTTTTAAGTTGCATTACTGAAATAAATGAACTTTGCACGATATTCAAATTTTTCAAGTTTCCCTTGTACATTGAGTAATTATATGCTGGATCCCTAGGATTCCTCATATGGGTATATCCCTTTTGTTCATATGGCCAAGTTAAGAAATAGAACACCAGGCCACATGTGGTATAATATGCGCATAATCTAATGATGCCCCTGTGGTCCTAATAACTCATTTACCATATATTTTTAATCATCACTGTGACATATGCGCTTTTGCAGAACAAGATGTGGGTGTGAGTGCAAGGGGTTAATCTATCGTCACTCAATCTTGCACTCACCTTCCACGCCTGCAAAGTCAGCAAATTGAGCATTAATCACAAACCAAACGAGATGCTACTCTGTTAGCACACAATTACCCAAAGGCAAACACTGCTCTTGAAAGGCTATGGATTCTTAGAGCATACATGGACTAAACATTTAAATTTCAAGATTTGATACTAAAGGTGCAGTGCTTACAGAAGATAGGTAATAATGGTGGAGGGACCGGGTGTATTAAAAGGGTGAATGTCCTGTAACTTCTCCTCATTATAGTAAATGGGGACGCAGGGCCGGCCTTAGGTGTTCAGGCGCCCTGTGTGAGCTAACCTTGTGGCGCCCCCACCCCCCCAAAAAAAAGAAAAAAAAAACACTGCTTGTTGCTGGCATCATGGCATAGGCTGGCTGGCTATCCAACCAAGCAGTTACCAGCCCTGGTGTGCCATCATTAATTTACCCTACTTTTCCCTCCATGGGCACAACAATGTTAGCACCTGTGCCTATAACATAGTTCAGAAGGTGCTAGAAAACACAATGGGAAGATTTATCATTTCCCCTGCACCAGAATTGTGGCACTAAGAAGCCACACATTTTTGCACAAGCTTTGTTTTGCTCAAACAATTGTGACTTTTTGCTCAATCTTGCCACTTTGCTAAATTGGGCAGGGTATGGATCAGTTTTCTAGTGCATGTAAATTACTATAAGGTAACTTACCTTATAGTCCGGTTCGACAGTCTCCGGAGCAGTCCTTCAGTCTGTCTGGGCTGGGGCGGGCTGTAGTCGGCAGACCGTGACACAGGAACAAGCGGGATGCGAGCGGAGCGCCTGCTACTCCAGTCCTACACACTGGCCAATCAGCAGCAGGATCTTTGCGCTGCGAAAAGCTGATTGGCCAGTGTGAACTGTGAAATGGTGCAGACGTGCCAGACGCACGGCACGGAGGATCATCAGATGACAGGTCATACACAGGGGAGGGGGCATCAGGTCAGACAGGGGAGGGGGCGGGGGTCCCACCCCGAGGGAGAACACAAGTGCCGCCTCGCCTGCCGCATATTACACGGCGAGCTGTCTGGCTGTCGGCCGCCCGGCGCCCCTGTTGCTATAGCGCCATGTGCGGCCGCACAGTCCGCACACCCCAAAGGCCGGCCCTGTGGGGACGCTCACTTTAGACAAACAGATGTCTATTTGGGTTACGGTTGTCCCGTTGTTTGAAAACTGTGCAACCCTGGCTTAGATGTCACCAGGAGTGCACCACCAATTAGGCAGGTGAGGCGATCACCTCAGGCAGCACCAGGTAGAGGCAAGAGGGGGGCAGCCGAAGGGCCATGGGCTGAAGGGAAGGGGTTAGGTTAAGAAATTGGCATTGAGAAGGGGGGGTGCCATTTCAGTTTTTGCTTCAGGCAGCAGAAAGGCTAGGTGCACCCCTGGGTGTCACATCTCACACTTTCTTTTTTCCAAGAGACAAACCCTCTCATCTCTGGTTGCTGCAGCCCCCAAGCTGCCATAAAACTTTATTCTCAGTTCAAAATCAGCCTTGACAAATGTATACAATACATAGTCCTGTCCCCGGTTTCAGTACAATCACTCACTGTCGTTTTATAAGGAGAGACGAAGTGACCCATCTGCTTAAATGTTTCCTCCTGTCAGTTCTTATTAAACGATACAAGGTCAAGTAGTTTTAATTTATTGCAGCAGCAGAAATTTTTAATATCTGGGGATGTATGACGCACACAGCAAGCTGCACTCTCCTCTATCCTACTTATGTCAAATGAACATAAAATATTTTTTCAGATTACCATGCACGATAACCTGGTCTGCATACGCTTGCCTTTTATTAACCTGAATCTGGAATCCTTTTTGTAATTAATGCCTTCATTGCCTTAGGAAACATCATTTATATGCAGGAAATGATGGGTAGTAATCTAGAGTAAAGTTAGGCTCTTTTTGACCTTTAGGATCATGGAAATTCTTTCATTTTTGTGTTGCTGCCTTCAGAAAGCCGTGCCTTTTCTATTTTTCTGTCTTCATAGCCACGTGACAGCTTGTTTTCTGTGCACCAAGTTGTATTTTTTGTTTGTTCGACTTTGGGTTACATATAAGAATGGGTCATTCCCTTACGTCCTACCAGCAGCACAGATGGGGTTAACCACCCCCCATGGACTGGTAGGACCGGCGGAATTTTAATGAGCCCAAGTAAGGCTACTTTCACACGAGCGTTCGGGTGTCCGCTCGTGCGCTCCGTTTGAAGGGGCTCACGAGCGGCCCCGAACGCATCCGTCTGCCCTAATGCATTCTCAGTGCATCCGTCTGCCAGCGCTCAGCTTCCGCTCCGCTCAGTGAGCGGACACCTGAACGCTGCTTGCAGCGTTCGGGTGTCCGCCTGGCCGTGCGGAGGCGAGCGGATCCGTCCAGACTTATAATGGAAGTCAATGGGGACGGATCCGCTTGAAGATGACACCATATGGCTCAATCTTCAAGCGGATCCGTTCCCCATTGACTTTCAATGTAAAGTCTGAACGGATCCGCTCAGGCTACTTTCTGACTTAGAAAATTTTCTAAGTAATAATGCAGACGGATCCGTTCTGAATGGATGCAAACGTCTGCATTATCGGAGCGGATCCGTCTGATGAAACATCAGACGGATCCGCTCCGAACGCTCGTGTGAAAGTAGCCTAATATTTAAACACTTAAACCTCCCCTATAAAGGAGGGAATCAACTCCAGCCCATTGTGTTTTTTTCTGTCTAGGCGGTGATTCCCCCTCTCTTAGGGGGGGAATCTTTTTTTCATGTTATCTGCATGCTTTGTCTCCGCTTTTACTACTATGGCTTGTCCGGCAGCTTACCTGCTGCCGGCGCTGCGCAGCGGTGCTTCGCTGCGGTGCGTTTTTCGGCGTCCTCGGTCCTTTTCCTTGCGGCCGCTGGGCGCCGCCATCTTCCGAATCTGACGTCACTTCCAGAATTTTTTCCTTGCGACGCGATTTTGCGTCATTATTGCGATTTTTTATATATATAATCCGCGATTTTCCCTCCGGTTGGAGGTTTTATTGTATTCCTTCCTGGGGGGAAACCTTTTTATTTACTGTTATGAGTTTTCTCTTCTGGGGGCGGGGACTCGGCTCTGAGCCCACTCCCTCCCCTATTTAAGGAAACATTGTGAACCAGGTCGTTCTCTGGCTGCACATGCTTTTTAAGCTAGCTCCCAGAGTCCCAAAAGCTGGTGTTCCTCCACTTGTTGGTGCCTTATTTCTGGTCCTCATTTTCAGCTATCCGCCAGTCTGCCTTTTCTTTTACCTTTCTCCTGAAACATTTATTGGTTGTTTACAAATGTTTTACTTATCCTTTTTTTCTTTTTTCCCGCAGTGAGGTCGGTCAACGGTTATTCTAAGCTGAATTTACCTGCACTCGTCAGATCGCAAGAGATAAGAAGCTTGGGGCTTGGTAGGAACCAGCTTGGGAGACTGGTTGGGAATCCCTTGTTCCGTTGACTTTAAGAAAAAAAAAAAAATAGCCTCCACGGGATTCGATTGGCAGAAAGGCGGTTTCCAAGCGGAAACATTTTTCGTGCTATGATTGTAGCGCGCTTTTGGAGGATAGCTGTCCCTACTCCAGGTGTGACGGCTGCCGTCCGAGGGTTCAACCTTCCACCGAACCTACTATGCAGGATATGTATCAGTGGGTAAGACCTATGTTGATGGATTTATCAAAGGGGTTATAAGCCTGCTGGATGAGAGGCTTCCTACTCAGACTCCTATGGAGTCTTCGACTCCAGTAGAGAGACCGTCCGTAGTCTCCTTAAGTTCCTCCTCCTCGGATGAGGAGGAGCTTACTTCATGCTTCTTTCCTCCTGATAAGACGCAAAAGTTACTTAAGTCCATCAGGTCGGGGGACCATGATGTTGACCTGGGGGAGCCCTCTGATCCCGCTAGTCGGGCACTTCGTGTCTTTAAAGCGGATGAGACCCTCCTCTCTGTCATGCGCATAGAATGGAAGAAACCCGAAAGGGGTCCGATTCTAACTAAAGATTCAGAACCATGTTTCCGATGGCTAAACCCTTGGTGGAATCGTGGGGTTCCATTCCCAAGGTGGACATGGCGATTGCCAAACTGTCCAAGCGCACTCTGGTTCCTGCGGACGATGGGTCGAGTCTGCAGGATCCCCTTGACAGGAGAGCAGAGTGCACACTCAGGAGAGGTTATACGGCAGCTGCAGCTTCCGCGTCTACGGCCATCGCTGCTACAGAAGTTTCTACCTTCCTCCGGTCTCGATTAAACCAGATCCAGATGGATGTGGATCAGAAGGTGTCTCGGGACGACATTCTGGCGGCTTTCAAGACTGTCAACCTGGCAATAGATTTACTGTCTGATACAGCTCAACAACAGCTGAAGTTGGCGGCCAAAACCATAACCCTGGTGTCAGCGGCCCGCAGGCCTTTGTGGCGTAAGCCTTGGGTCGCTGACAATTCCATGTAGCCTTCCCTTTGAGCCCAACCGTTTGTTCGACTCAGAGTTGCATAAGATTATGGAAGACCTGTCAGATTAAAATGGGAAGAGTCTTCCCCAACAGTTCTTTCGGGGGCGGGGCAGACAAAACCGTGGTGGTAGGTCTGACCAGCAGTCAAGAGCCCAGAGGGATTGGGGAGCACAGCAAAGAGGTTCGAGGCGCTCTCGTGAAGGAGCCAAGGATAAAAAATCCACCTCCTGACTACGGGCCTCCTCAAGGCTCTTGGATGACTCCCGTGACTCCTGCCATCCTGCCAGAAGACTTCCCCACTCCCCTGCCTCATCTTCCCATCAGAGGTCAACTCTCCCACTTCAAGGACATCTGGATCCGAGAGATTTCGGATCCCTGGGTCCGGAATGTCATATCAGAGGGGTACTCAATCAATCTTCTTTCTCTGTCTCCGGACAGGTTCATCAGAACCAAACTTCCCCAGGCCGCAAGGCAGTCGGTTCTGGAGGCTTACATTCAGGATTACATCCACAAGGGGGCTCCGGAGGAGGTTTCGGCAGGGGAACGGGGCTTAGGGATTTACTCACCAGTGTTTCTGGTTCCCAAGGCATCAGGGGATCTCCGGATGATTATCGATTTGAGATTCTTCAATCGATACGTGAGGAAAGTAAGGTTCCGCATGGAAACCATCAGGTCAGTGGTTCACGTTCTCAATCCTGGAGATGTGACGGCAACCCTGGACCTCAAGGATGCATATTTGCACATCCCGATTCATCCTGCTTCCAGGAAATATCTCAGGATCGCGGTCCAAGTGTCAGGTGTCACCAGACACCTTCAGTTCGTTGCCCTTCCCTTCGGCATTTCTTCTGCCCCTCACACTTTCACCAAGGTGGTAGTTTCTGTGGTGGCGGCTAGCATTTCAAGGACTGACCATCATTCCTTATCTGGACAATTGGCTTTTAAAAGCCTCTTCCTTTGTGGTCCTGACCCACCATCTTCATGTAGCGATTTCCTTTCTGTTCCGCCTAAGGTGGATCATCAACTGGCAGAAGTCGAACGTGAGCCCGTCGACTTCAGTAAGATATTTAGGCTTCATAATCGACTCCGTTGGGAGATCTCTCCGGTTGACTCCAGAAAGAAGATCCCGAATACAGAACATGGCAGAATTCCTATCCGTGCCTTGGCGAGTTCCAATTTGGACTCTCATGAAGATGTTGGGGCTCATGTCAGCGTCTGCGTAAGCAGTCCCTTGGGCTTTATGGCACCTCCGGCCGCTGCAGTCGGAGGTTCTCTCCAAATGGAATGGCAGCCCCGCCGGGCTGAACTCCCTGTGCTCCCTGTCTTGGCAAACTCAGCATTCCCTCAGATGGTGGAGCCATCTTTTAGACGGGAAGTCTATGACCCAGCTAACCTGGGTCATATTGACAACAGTTGCGTCCCAAGTAGGCTGGGGTGCTCATCTAGACGATTCTCCAGTGCACAGATCCTGGTCTCCTCAGGAGCGGCTCCTCTCATCCAATCTCCGCGAGATTCAAGCTATCCGGCTAGCCCTCCTTCACTTCGCCCCTCAGATCCGGGGCAAAGCGGTGAAAGTCCAGTCAGACAATATGACTGCGGTACTTTACATCAACAAGCAGGGAGGCACAAGATCACTTACCCTCTTATCAGAGACCGGGGTGATTCTGGATTGGGCAGAATTGAACCTTTCACACTTATCTGCGATCCACATTCGAGGCTCCCTCAATATGATAGCGGATCGGTTGAGCCGCGGTCTTCCAACAGTGGAGTGGTCTTTAAATCCGGAGATATTCAAGCAGATAGTCCTCAAGTGTGGAATGCCAGAGGTGGATCTTATGGCAACAAGGTTCAAAGCCAAGGTGGAGAGGTTTTGCTCCCTTTACAGGGAGGACAACCCCGTGGCGATAGATGTTCTGCCAATATCCTGGAGGTTCAGGCTGGCTTACATCTTTCCTCCCTGTTCCATGATACCGAGGGTATTGATGAAAATTTTTCAGGATCAGGCCTCGGTAATAGCCATCATACCGTTTTGGCCCAAGAGATCCTGGTTTACCCAGCTCATTCCGATGAGTTGGGGACATTATTGGGAGCTCCCCCCACGGCAGACCCTGGTGTCATGGGACACTCACCTCTGCCCAGATCTGCACAGGTTCAACCTGACAGCTTGGAGGTTGATCAGTTCCTTCCCAGAATAGAAGGGCTTTCAGAGTCGGTCCTGAAAACGCAGTCTCATTCAAGAGCAGACTCTACTAAGAGAGCCTACTCACAGATTATGAGGATATTCTCTTCTTGGTGTTCCTCAAAGGAGGTGGCGTCTGCAGATCCGCCCCTCCCCATCATCCTTCAGTTTCTGCAAGATGGCCGTGACAAAGGCCTTGCTCCATCTACCTTGAGGGGTCAATTTTCAGCCATTTCAGCTTGTTTCAACAAGTCTTTTTCGCAGGACCCGCTCATTAAACGGTTCCTTAAAGGAGCTGAAAGATTAAAGCCTACTGAAACCCACCCATTAATGGGATTTATCAGTAGTTCTCAGGGGGTTAGCATCTCCCCCCTTTGAGCCTTTGAAGGAGGTAGATTTCAAGTTTGTCACATGAAAACTTGTTTTTTCTTCTTGCTGTGACTTTGGCCAAGAGGGTCTCTGAGCTTCAAGCTCTATCAGCGCACGAGCCCTATACCATTATTTTGCAAGACCAGGTCCTTTTAAGATTTCTCCCGTACTTTAGGCCTAAGGTTCCTTCTTTCCAGAATATCAACCAGGTGATATCCCTCCCGGTTCTTTCTAGACCTTCTACCTCCTCCGAGGAACCTGCTATACATCCTTTGGATGTCTCGAGATGCCTCCGGATCTATGTGGATAGATCAAGGAGTTCAGGAAAGATGAAAATCTTCTAATCCTGTTTGCCGGTAAGTTTAAAGGCCGTAAGGCGTCTAAACCATCCATCAATCCTTTGTTTCCCAATCTCTAGACCCTCCGGGGTTTGTAAAAGCCCATTCTACGAGGGCTGTAGCTACTTCTTTTGCCGAGAGGAGTCTTCTTCCGCTCGACATGATTTGTAAATCTGCCTCCTGGAGCTCTGAATCAACATTCATCTCCCATTATAGACTAGATGCCAGATTAGCTGAGTACTCGGCCTTTGGGCAGACTATTCTTAGTTCTGCCAGGCATGATGGCCCTCCCTAGGGGTTCTTCTTGCTATCTCCCCATCTGTGCTGCTGGTAGGACGTAAGGGAATCGTTAATTTCTAACGATAATTTGTTTTCCCTTAGTCCTAACAGCAGCACACAAATTTCCCACCCTAGTAAGACTAGTTTTTTCTTGCTATAACACAATGGGCTGGAGGTGATTCCCTCCTTTATAGGGGAGGTTTAAGTGTTTAATTATTACTTGGGCTCATTAAAATTCCGCCGGTCCTACCAGTCCATGGGGGGGGGGGGGTTAACCCCATCTGTGCTGCTGTTAGGACTAAGGGAAAACAAATTATCGTTAGAAATTAACGATTCTTTAGAGCCCACTGATTTTGAGTGTGGTACTACAGGGTGGCCCACGAAAAAGTAGCCCGCCTCCAGCGATAGTATGACAAGATGAACAAATAAGTGGATTTTTTTTAAATTGCCCACAGGACACAAAAGATGCTGAAAGTGGTCCCCCTTCACGTCTTTGCATCTTGGGGCATGTCGGAATATGTTGGCTAATACTTTTGCAGCTCTTCAACAGTGATGCTGCGGATAGCGTTTGTGATGTTTTCATTGAGTTCATGGGCACCCTGTAAGTGGATTGTTAGCGGACACTTTCTGATTTCAGATAAAAATCGCATGTGGACAAGTCTGGGGAACGTGGTAGCCATGACCTCTTGCTCACAGTTCACTCCTCCGTAAACAGTTCATGAACCCTTCCAGTGAGTTCAGTGAGGTGCGGCATGTTGCCCCATCTTGTTGGAAAAAGAAGGAGGTTTTCTCTTCTGGTGCTAGTTGGTTGTAAAACTGTTCAAAGATGTCCAATATTCACAGTTGATTTGAAGAAAATTGATCCCACTATTCATGTTCCTGACACTGCCCACCAAACGTCCATTTTCTGGTCGTGAAGTGTTTTTTTCTTGGGGATTTTCAGGGGCCAGTACCTCATATTCTGGGAATTTTTATGAAATTAAGCTTCGTCCATCATGAAGTACAGCAATGGGTCCAAATGTCTGTCAGCGATCATACAGGTGAAACTCGAAAAGTTAGAATATCGTGCAAAAGTCCATTTATTTCAGTAATGCAAATTAAAAGGAATTGCATTAATGCAGCTTAAAATTTTAATTTTGTGTAAAGTTTCAATATTCTAGTCTCAAAGTGTCACACTCTAGTCAGATAATTAATCCATACCCCTAAGCAAAGGGTACCTCAAAATTGTGACTTTGGGGTTTCATAAGCTGTAAGCCATAATTATCCAAATTATAACAAATAAAGGCTTGAAATATCTCGCTTTGCATGTAATGAGTCTATCTCATATGTTAGTTTGACCTTTTAAGTTGCATTACTGAAATAAATGAACTTTGCACGATATTCTAATTTTTTGAGTTTCACCTGTAGTGAGCAACCAAGTAGAATAATTTACTCGTTTAGCTTTGTCAGACTCTTTCAGTTCCTGCACGTTTTTTTCGGTATTGTTGGAGATAATGAAGGCGGGCCACTTATTCATGGGCCAGGCTGTATAATAGGATACAAAGTAAAAAATACAATAATAGGATACACTATTCCAGCAAGTCGGTTCATGAAATTTCTTCCCTCCTCCATAATCCACCTTCAACTGTGAGTGATATTATGAAGAGAAAGTGTTTAGGAACCACAGAAACTCAGCCACGAAGCTGGTCCGTAACCCTTCCAGTATGATGAGATACTGGAGGGATCTACGGAGAACTCGGGAGTCCACAATCCTGCTGATTTGAAATTCTAAATTACCATCCACCATGACAGGAGCGGGAGGCAAGAAGGAAGGCTCAACAGGTTCAACACATTTCTTCAACAACGACCTATGAAATACATTATGAATTTTCAAAGCCTGAGGAAGTTCAAGACGGAAGACTACAGGGTTAACAATGGCAGTGATCTTATATGGACCCAACTTCCAAGAAGGTACCTTAAGCTTTATGTTTCTTGTGGACAGCCACACAGAATAACCCACTCTCAGGTCCGGACCATTCATACGTCTCCTGTCAGCCACACGCTTATACCTGTTGCCCATCTTTTTTAGGTTATTTTGAATTTTCCGCCAAATCAAAGACAAAGAAGACGAAAATTGTTCCTCCTCAGGAATACCGGAAGTTTGAGAACCAGAAAATGTACTAAACTGTGGATGGAATCCATATGCCCCAAAAAACGGTGACTTATCAGTGGACTCCTGTCTACGGTTATTAATGGAGAACTCAGCTAACGACAAGAATGAAGACCACTCCTGCTGGTTCTCCGAAACAAAACATCTCAAGTAAGTCTCCAGATTCTGATTGGTGCGCTCCATCTGTCCATTTGGCTGAGGATGAAAAGCCGAAGAAAAGGACAATTGTACCCCCAGTCGAGTACAGAACGCTTTCCAGAATGAGGAAACAAACTGAGTCCCCCGATCAGAGGGAATGCCAAGTACTTTCACAATGTTATTGACAAACACCTGTGCAAGGGTCTTGGCATTAGGTAGAGCAGGCAATGCTATAAAATGCGCCATTTTGCTAAACCGATCAACTACCACCAGGATCACGTTTTTTCCCAAAGAATTCGGTAAATCCATGATAAAGTCCATGGACAAATGTGTCCAAGGTCTGGACAGGATGGGTAACAGAGGAAGAGATACAGAATACCCAGTATGTGTCACCTTAGCACGAGCACAGGTACAACAGGTTGACACATAGTCCTCAACACACTTACGCAGCCCCGGCCACCAAAATCTGCACGAGATGAGATGGACAGTGGATCTAGTCCCAGGATGTCCAGCCAAGACAGTACAGTGATGTTCCTCAAATACCTTATGATGTAAGTCTGAAGGAACAAGTAATTTCCCTGGAGGACAAGAGTCCGGAGCATCCTCGGGCCTCCTACACCTTAGCCTCAAGATCAGAATATAGGACAGATATGACTACCCCTTTAGACAAAATAGGACTAGGATCTTTAGAATCACCCCCCCCCCCAGCCTGGAAAGCTGCGCGACGAAGCATCCGCCTTGACGTTCTTAACCCCAGGGCGGTAGGTGACAATGAAGTTAAATCTAATGAAAAACAGCGACCATCTGGCCTGCCTTGGATACAGTCGTTTAGCCGACTCAAGGTAAGCCTGTCACGGTGTGTAAGATACGGGAAGGAAACAGGAAACGGCAAAGCAAACAAAACAACTGACTAGGCCCCAAAAGCTAGGGAACAAAGGGGTCACCTTTGTTTATAGCCAGTGATGAGCGGCAGGGGCAATATTCAAATTCGTGATATTTTGTGAATATTCGTCATATATTCGCGAATTTGAGAATCTGTGATCTCCAGTCATTATTTTCTTGATTGTGAAATATCAGCAATCAGAAAATTTTCAATACGAAAATTTGATATCAACACTAGCAATTTGATATCAACACCTAGCAATCCCTAAAATACTTTCCCTACGCTGCTATGCCCATGTGCATATCTCAATGGTTGATATGCACATGCCCACGTACCTAAGCTGAAACACACTGGACCAAACCCTCAGCAGTAGGGAAAAGGGAAAGAGACTACCAGCTCCTTCAACCACCGAAAGAGCTAGCGTCACTCTAGGGGCCTAGTAAAAACAGACACAAAAGGGAAAAGGACTTATCTTTAGATGAGTTGGAGCAGACAATCCACCAAAACTTCCAGCACACAAACAAGGAAGAAATATAACCTGCAAAGGCTATAGGGAGAGGGAGGAATAAATAGCCTCCCCAATGACCAAACGAACCACACCTGATAGGAGGTGGGATTCTGTTCAAACCCAAAACAAAACAAACTGTCAGATCGAGTCACGTGCAGCAACTCTGACAGATCATCTCAGAACACCCACAGGGCAGGGTGTGACAAAGCCAGATTTTTGTGATCAGTAATTACCGTAATAGGATGAATTGTTCCTTCCAACCAATGGCGCCATTCTTCAGAAGCCAACTTAATGGCCAGCAATTCCCTATTACCCACGTCATAATTTCTTTCAGCAGTCAGAAAAAAAGCACATGGGTGGCATTTACTAGGTGAAGGACCTTGCGACAAAACTGCTCCCACCCCTACCTCGGATGCGTCAACCTCTACAATGAATGGCTGAGACACGTTCGGTTGCACCAGAATAGGGGCCGAAGCAAAACATTCCTTCACAGCAGAAAAGGCTTGTAATGCCGCCTCAGACCAAACAGAGAAATCAACTCTCTTTCTAGTCATGTCTGTTAAAGGTTTAACCACAGTTAAATAGTTCAAGATGAATTTATGGTAGTAGTTGGTGAATCCCAATAACTGCATAACCGCTTTCAGATTTTCGGGTCGATCCCAGTCCAATACCGCACTGACTTTCTCAGGATCCATACGAAAACCTGAGGGTGAGAGCAGGTAACCCAGGAATTGCACTTCCTGAACAGCAAAAACACATTTTTCCTTCGCATACAATTCATTCTCTCTTAGGATCTGTAACACCTGTGTCACATAATCCTTATGAGTCTCCATGTCTGGAGACTAAATTAGTATGTCATCCAGATATACAACAACAAATCTCCCCACCAGATGATGAAAGATGTCATTGATAAACTGTTGAAAAACCACTAGAGCGTTGTTTAACCCAAAGGGCATGACCAGGTTTTCAAAATGACCATCAGGGGTATTAAATGCGGTCTTCCACTTATCCCCCTCCCTGATCCTTACCAGATTATATGCCCCACTCAGATCCAATTTCGAGAACACCTTGGCACTGACAATCTGACTAAACAAATCCGGAATCAAAGGAAGGGGGTAAGGATCACGGACAGAAATACGGTTGAGCTCACGGAAGTCCAGGCATGGTCTAAGGGTACCATCTTTTTTTTTTTTTCCAAAGAACAACCCAGTCACTGGGGATTTGGATGGTCTGATATGACCCTTCGCCAAGCTCTCGGTGATAAACTCTTGCATAGCCTTTCTTTCGGGCTCCGAAAGACTATACAACCAAGATTTGGGCAGTTTAGCTCCAAGAATAAGATTGACGGGACAATCATACTCCCAATGTGGGGGTAACTCCTGGTTACTACTCTCGGAAAACACATCAGAAAATTTGGAAATGAATGAGGTTACAATTTTAGTGGTGACCACAGAGAAAGACGCATTAAGACAGTTGTCCATGCAAAAATCACTCCAATCGAGAATCTGTCTTGCTTGTCGATGGTAGGGTTATGTTTGCTTAACCATGGTAAGCTCAAAACCATCGGAGCAGGCAGACCCTCCAACACATAACACTTTTAAATGGATGTCATTTACCACCTGCGACAGGCATTTTTGGGTAAGAGGTGCAGAATCAATTGCAAAGACAGAAGTGCTTTTCTCTAGTGCACTAGTAGTCAACCCCATGAATACGAACATCCATCAATCCATCATGAACTGTCCATCAATCAGGTTAACCCCAGCCCCACTGTCGATAAATACCTTGATTTCCACAGTTTTGGACTCTAGCGCCACCTCGGCAGACAGGAGAAATCGGGTACTACCAGTAAATTACAAAAGTACATTTTCTTGCTCCCCACCCACACCACCAATATTAGTTTGGGGACTAAGCGTTTTTTTTGTTTGTTTACACCTTGACACTGAACGTACTGACAAATATTCATGAAATGTCTTTTCTTTCCACAACAAAAACAGATTCCCTTCATTTGACCACAGCTCTTACCAGCAGTCCCAGGAGTAGCTTCCCCCAACTGCACAGGCTCCTTACAAGACGTAACAACAGGTGTCTCTTTACCATAAGTGTAAAAGGAAGCCGCCACCTTATTTGACAGTACGTCCTGAGGATGAGGACCCTTAGATCTCCCCCTCATGCCTCTATCCAGACGTACAGCAAGGGACATGGCTGCTTCCAATGACTCAGGTTTTTCAAGAAAGGCAAACGTGTCCTGCAGCCTCTCAGATAGCCCCTGACAGAACTGGATATAGAGAGCAGGATCATTCCACTCCGTATCCGTAGCCCATCTCCTAAATTCAGAGCAATAGATTTCCGCGGAGCGTACTCCCTGCCGTAAACCACGTAAATTGGTCATAGCCTGAGAGATCCAATCCAGGTCATCATAAATAAGACCCAAGGCTCTAAAACATTAATCTACCGACTGGAGGGACGGTGATCCGGTCGGCAGAGAAAAAGCCCAAGACTGTGCATCATCCTTAAGCAAAGAAATGATCATACCCACACATTGACACTCATCGCCAGAAAAGTATGGACACAGCTTAAAGTACAATTTACACGGTTCCCTGAACCGAATAAAATTGTCACTACCCCCAGAAAATCTGGCCGGGAGGGCAACCTTAAGTTCAGAGCAGGCCTGGTACCCACCATCGGAACCAGCCACCTGTGGTCTCTGAATCTGTAAGACTGTCGCGCAGAGGTCAGCTTCCTCCAAAGACAGTCCCTGCAGCTGTTCGACCAGTACAGACATAGGATCCATAGCTGCACTGACCTGAACGAAATGGCGTTTTTTTTGGCGGTTGATAATGTCATGATCAGTGTGGGGGGGAAACTCCACACTGAACACAGGAGGGAAGGGGAACAGTAACTGGGCCTGGAAACTAGGGAAGAAACATGTCACCTCCTAGACAACCCTAATCCGGGCCCTGACTACCTATCAATATGAATAGACCTTGAAGGTAGGAATATTCTTAAGCAGTATACCTAGGCCCTGATTTCCCTATAAGGCCCTGGAATAAGTACTGGACCAGAGACAACCCATTCCTCCCCAGATGGATGAATGGATGTCTCTGTCTCAGGGCCAAATACAACAAAAGGGAATATAACAAATACAAACAAACGCGACACTTAACTTCTGTAGAGATGGAAGAACAGGAACACCAAAGAGGATCTCACACCAGCTCAGCCAAACCCAAATAAAGCTATCAACCGCATAGTCAGGGTGGGGTGTTCTAAAGGGTAGAAGTTATGACCACTGAGCAACAGCTGAGAAAAGGGAAGTGGTCATTAACCCTATCTACACTGAATCAAAAGAAATCAAGGAGGCTGTTAGATTCCTCCACGCTCAGCCAATCTCTTTGATTTCCTGACATCAGTCACCTGAGGGACGTGACAGATAATTAGTGTTCGAGGACCAAAGTGCTCAGGTGCTCGAGTAGAACACTTTGGGATGCTCGGGTGCTCTACAAAGCAGCCGAACACAAAGGAAATCAATGGGAGAGCCCGAGCATTAAACCTTTTTGCAAGAAAGCTAGCATTGCATAAAGAGTTCAAAAATAATGAGAAAGATGCCCAAGAAATGACTAGACGCGAACATGAAGCAGTCCAAATATTGGAGGATCTACAGCAAGAACATCTGGGACATATCCCAGTACCAAAACCACCATTCTCTACTATGACCCCCCAGTCAAAATTTACGCCACCTTTTACAAAATATAATAATATTCAGACGTTTGTAGATCTAGTGACCCTAGAACTGCAAAAAATCAAAGGAAAAAAGTCACAGGTTGGCAGCAATTTAGGTAACAAAGAAAAGAAAGCTTTACAAGAACTGACAGAAAACAAAAACTTAGAAATTAAACCATCGGACAAAGGGGGCAACATAGTTATTATGGAAAAATCAGAGTATAAGAGAATGGTTATGGATTTATTAAAAGATACCAACACTTATCAAAAATTGCAGAATAATCCTACCACCAAATTTGTACAAGAACTAAAGAGCCTTTTACAGCAAGCAAAAGAAAAGAACTTAATTACTAAAGAAGAGTTCAAAGTTCTGTACAAACCGAACCCAGTACTTGCAACATTTTACGCAACTCCCAAGATACATAAAAAAAGACACCCAATCCCCGGGAGACCGATAGTATCCGGGAATGAGAGCTTGTGTGAGGGAATAGGTGGCTACGTCGATGGGGTGATATCCCCATTTGTCCCCAGTCTAACATCACATCTGAGAGACACCAAAGACGTTCTGATTAAACTGAACAATATACATGTAGAAAAGGGAACCTCACTAGCAAGCCTAGACGTTGAGGCACTATATACTAGTATTCAGCATTCTAAAGGTATAGATGCAGTAAAATACTATCTAGACTCTAAAGGCACCCAGTACAAAGATCATAATGAGTTTGTTTTATCACTTCTTAATTTTTTACTCACTCACAATTATTTCGTATTTGACAATGAGTATTATTTACAGATCACTGGCACCGCAATGGGCACGAAATGCGCACCAAATTTTGCAAATCTTTTTTTAGGGTGGTGGGAGGATAGAATCGTCTTTTCTGAAGCACACAGTCAGTACACCAAATACATCACATATTGGGGTCGTTATATTGACGACGTCATAATACTATGGGAAGGTGCACAAGAAGAATTCTATGAATTTATTAAAATTCTTAATAATAACACTATTGGTTTAAAATTCACAGGTGAAATAAATAAAAACAGACTCAATTTCCTGGATGTGACTCTTAGCCTTTCAGAGAATGGAAATATAGAAACAGAAATATATAGAAAGCCCACGTCGAGCAATAGCCTTCTCCACTGGTCCAGTTACCATCCAATACCTCTGAAAAGAGGAATTCCAGTAGGCCAGTATTATAGAGCGAGAAGGAACTGCTCCACTGAAGAGAGCTTTGAACGTGAAAGTAAAATCTTATATCAGAAATTTTTAGAACGAGGCTACCCAAAAAAAGTTCTACATAAGGCGTACCGGAAAGCAAAAGAAAAGGACAGAAATGACCTTTTTAAAAATCAAGAACAAACGAGCAGTGACAAAATTGTACGCTGCATAGGGACATTTGATATTAAACATCAAGAAGTGAGCAATATTTTGAAAAAATATTGGAATATACTAAGATTGGATGAAGATATAAAAAGTGTCATCACAGAATATCCCTCAATCACATATAAGAGGTACCAATCTTAGAGAACAACTAGTACACAGCCACTTCCAGAGGAACCTCCAACAAACAGGAAAAACCACATGGCTGACCACAAAAGGGTCCTACCCATGTGGGGATTGCCAATTCTGCAGCAGAATGCTAGCATGTAATGAATTCGAGAATCCAGTGGATCACAAGAAATATAAGATCACCCAATACATAAACTGTAAAACTACCGGAGTGGTATACGCAATATTATGCAGTTGCCCAAAAATCTATGTAGGGAAAACTGTGCAAGCACTCCGAAGAAGAATATCAAAACACCTGAGTGATATTCATTTAAAAACAGATACCACACTTTCTCGACATATACAGGCAGAACATGGCGGTAAGAGTGATGATTTGAAAATATGGGGCATAACCAAAATAAAATCAGGCCCGAGACAGGGCGATATTGACAAAAAATTACAGCAGGAAGAAACACGCTGGATATATAGACTCAAAAGTCTTTCACCCCAAGGCTTAAATGAAGGTTTCACCTATGCATCTTTTTTATAAAAATTAGCTTAATAAAAAGATATCAAAACAAGGAGAAAAATTTTAATGAAATATAAGATATCTGACCTCCTTGAAAATAATAAAATGACAGAGAGAGTGGGGGAAAAAAATAAAAATAAAAATAAATCTAATAAAATAAAATAAACAAAATAAATATTTAACAAATCCCTAAAAACAAAAACAAAAACTTAAAAAATCTAGTACGTCAAAAAATACATACCAAACATCATCCACTGGTAGAGCTGCCCCTGGTGACTGTCCTGTAGAGGAAACAAGAATTAATTAAAACTAATATTCTAATAAAATAATTAAATAATACATAAAAATAATGAAAATAATTAGAAATATATACAAAAAAATAATACAAAAAAATTATATATATTAAAAAAAAAATATGGTACGTTACCTTTCTAAAAAGATCTGGCAAACATTGATTGAATCTGTATCAAAAACAGATGAAACAATAAATTCAAATATAATAAATGCACACATATAGAAAATAAAAATAATATGCAATAATCACAAGCTAAGAGTACAAAAATAAAATATATATAAAAATCAAGGTAAACTATTCTTATATAGGAAAAGCACTAAATAAATAATAATACAAAGAAGGCATAACTGAATATATGCCATTCCAAATAAAAGAAAGTAGGAAACCATCTAAGTACTGAAAAATGCTCAAAAAGATGAAAAATAGGACACAAATTAAGATAAAAAATATATAAGTATTGAGACATGCGCAGAAAAGAAAGTAACACAGTAAAAATTCTAAGAGCTGAAACATGCGCAGGACGGTCCTATACTAATTATATAAATCTTATAGTAATAAAAAATCAGTAAGCTAGCCGATCTGATCAGTCAGGCAATGATAACTATATAGAGATTGATAATCTAATTAATAAAGGCACAAAATAACATTGTTCTTGGGACCCACAGACCAGCCAGCGGATCGGCGTAGGCCAAAGCTCTAAGTATTAAGACATGCGCGAGATCTGAGCAAAGATCGCGCTGTCAGTGACGTCAGAGCCCTAGCGTCATACCAGTGGGAGGTATTAAATACATCCGGTAACGCCACTCTCTCTACAGACTGCCCGATCCCCTGAGGACGCCATATCAATGGCGAAACATGTCGGGGGGCAGCGCTAAGGTTTTAGGTCACAGTGGACAGGATTAGGTAGTGCGAGCTAACTAGCCACGAGTCGGCAAAATAGCTAGTCATTGCGCGGCCATTGGTAGGCAGCAGAGTAAAACAGTGCTGGCACCATATCAGAAAAGTGTATGAATCGAGGTATTCAGACAGGTAGCAGGCAGCTAGCGCAGCTAACCAGAATGCTAAATGAATGAACTGGAGCGTATGGACATGCAGTGGGCAGAAAGCGCAGCAAACCTACTATAGCAAAACGCTACTATGCACAGCCGTCCGATACAAACAACAAACAGTCTGCTGACAATTTAGCAAGGAATCGCTACAACCAAGTAGATACAATATATCCGTCCTAGCAAACAAATAGCCAGATAAAGCTGAATTACCAATGCTAAAACTACTGTCAGCAGACACATCTTTACAGTACTGCACTGTCAAAGTCCACTGATGAGAGTTTTAATTATTTAGGTAGGTTAGGTATAAGATATCACTGTTATTTAATTAAAACCTAATAAAAGTAAATTTTTATCAAATAAAATCACTACTTCAAAAAAGCGCACGTCAAGAGTAGGCAATCATTAGTCTCTTGACTATATGTAAAATACAATAAAAAGTGCCTCTACGTGTGCAGGGTATACACCAGTGTAACATCGAGCATTAAACCAGGCACCCCCTGCGAAGTGGGGAGGGTGTCTGGTTCACAGGAAAAGGTCAGAAATTGATGGAAACTCCACTGAAATGGTTCGGGAACAGCATGGGGAGGATGTCTGGATGCATCTTGGAGTCCCAGGTCGCTGCTGGGAACGATGTTGTCCGAGTAGTACGCCACTTTTACAGACTGACAATAATACGCACCAAACCGAAAATAATATAGATTTTAGAGGATAAATTGTTAGGAAACATTCTTTCCTGTATATTTACTTGTATATAAAGTGCAAGTGCTGCCAAAAATTACAAGGAAGAGGCACTCCGATACAACCTGTATATCAAATAAAGGAGGGCCTCATTCACATTGTGGTACAATTGTTCAGGTAGTGGGACTCCTACACTCATAAAGCCTATGCACTAAGTGAAAGGGTTGCCAAAAATTACAAGGAATCAGCACTCCAATACCCCCTTTATTACACATAAAGGAGGGCGTCATACACAGCCTTGGAAAATTATGATTGATGGCCTGCTGGTGACCCTCAAAAACATAAGGAGCAAAGGCCTGCTGGTAACCCTCTAAAACATTAGGGGCAAGGGCCTGCTGCTGATCTGACCATCTAAAAATTTTGGGGTGAGGGTCTGCTGCTGAGCTGACCCTCTAAAACATTAGGGGCGAGGGCCTGCTGCTGATCTGACCATCTAAAAAATTAGGGGTGAGGGTCTGATGCTGATCTGACCTTCTAAAACATTAGGGGTGAGGGCCTGCTGCTGACCTGACCATCTAAAAAATTAGGGGGGAGGGTCAGCTGCTTAGCTGACCCTCTAAAACAGGGATGCCCAACCTGCGGCCCTCCAGCTGTTAGCAAAACTACAACTCCCAGCATGCCAAGGCAGCCCACAGCTATCAGCCTACAGCAGGGCATGATGGGAGTCGTAGTTTTACAACAGAAACTGTCCCAGGCCTTGGAGAGTGTTGCCCTGCCTTTGTTGGAACTGCTGTGTGTTCCCCTCGTCTCCCCTCCTTGGTTGCCCAAGGAACTACGTACTCTGCCGCCAGCGTTGTCAGCTGGAAATTTTTGGAGCAATTTTTCCACAAGGACCTTCTGCACCATTTTGCTAGTCCTCTTCACCACAGGAATGAGAGATGAGAAGTTCTCTTTGTAACTGGGGTCGACAAGGGTGAACAACCAGTAATCGGTGTTGGCCAAAATGCGTATAACGCGAGCGTCACAGGAAAGGCAGCATAACATAAAGTCAGCCATGTGTGCCAGAGTCCCAACAGACAAGACTTCGCTGTCCTCGTCAGAAGGATGACTCTCAATCTCCTCATCCTCTTCCTCCTCGGCCCATCCATGCTGAACAGATAGAATAAACCTGCTGTGGGTACTACCCTCTGTAGAGGAGGCAACTGTCTCCTGGTCCTCCTCCTCCTCCTCATCCAATTCGCGCTTACAAGACGAACAGAGAGTGGTCTGGCTATCACCCTGTGTACAGTCTTCCCCCATTTCCACCTCTTCCACATGCAAAGTGTCCGCCTTCATTGTGAGCAGCGAGCGTTTCAGTAGACACAGAAGTGGGATGGTTACGCTGATAATAGTGGCATCACGGCTCACCATATGTGTTGATTCTTCAAAGTTGCGTAAAACCTCACAGAGGTCAGCTATCCATGCCCACTCGTCGCTTGTGAAGAGCGGAAGCTGACTGGAAAGGTGACGACCATGTTCAGCTGGTATTCCACTACTGCCCTCTGCTGCTCACAAAGCCTGGCCAACATGTGGAACGTGGAGTTCCAGCGCGTGCTCACGTCGCACAACAGTCAGTGAGCTAGCAATTGCAAGCGCTGCTGCAGCGTTGCCAGACCGGCGGCAGCTGTAGCTGACTTTTGGAAATGGGCACACCATCACCAATAGCTCAGGCAAATTGGGGTAGGTTTTGAGAAACCGCTGAACCACTAAGTTGAACACGTGGCTATGCATGGTATGTGTGTGAGCTTGCCGAGCTCCAAAGCCGCCACCAAGTTACGGCCATTATCAAACACAACCATGCCTGGTTGTAGGTTGAGTGGCGAGAGCCACAGCTCAGTCTGGTCCCTTATATCCTGCTACAGCTCTGCGGCGGTGTGCTGTTTGTCACCTAAGCAAATTAGTTTCAGCACGGCCTGTTGCTGCATCCCCACTGCAGTGCTACATTGCTTCCAGCTACTGACTGATGACTGACTGGTGCTACAAGATGAGAATTCAGAGGTGGAATTGGAGGAGGAGGAGAAGGGGGGGGGGGATTGTAGCCACTTATGTAGGTGGTGGCGGAAATCCTGATGGAAAAAGGGCACGCAATCCTTGGCGTTGGTAGCACCTGTGCCATCCCAGGGTACGACTCGCTCCCAGCCTCCACAAAGTTCACCCAGTGTGCTAACAGGAAAATGTAGCATGCCTGGCCAAAAGCACTTGTCCATGTGTCAGTCGTTAAGTGGGCCTTCCCAATAACTGCGTTGGTCAGGGCAGTGGTGATGTTACGGGACACATGCTGGTGTAAGGCGGAGACGGCATATCGGGAAAAATAGTGGCGGCTGGGGACTGAGTAACAAGGAACTGCCACCGCCATCAGGCTGCCAAAAGCCTCAATGTCCACAAGCCTAAATGGCAACATTTCCAGGGCCAGCAATTTGGAAAGGTGCGCATTTAGTGCTATGGCCTGTAGGTGGGTGGCTGGGTATTTGCGCTTTCGTTTATAGGACTGGGGTATGGACATCTGTACGCTGCACTAGGACACAGAAGTGGATGTGCTAGCTGATGGTGCTTGCGAAGGTCCCGGTGCAGGGCAGGAGGGATCCGGGCCTGCGTCTTGAACAGGGGATTGGCCAGTATGTAACACAGGGGAAGAGGAGGCAGTGGTGTGACCCGCAGACACTGATTGTGGATTCAGGTGTTCGGCCCACCTATTACGGTGATTTGATGCCATGTGGCGGATCATGCTGGTGGTGGTGAGGTTGCTAGTGTTCACGCTCCTGCTCATTTTGGTACGGCACAGGTTGCAAATGACAATTCTTTTATCGTCCGCACTTTCCTCAAAAAAGCGCCAGACTGCAGAACACCTACCCCATGGCAAGGTTGATTGCCGCAAGGGGGTGCTCTGGGGAACAGTTGTGGGCCTGTTTGGTGTGGCCTGCCTTCCTTTTGCCACCCCACTGCCTCTTCCAGCCTGTTGTGGTGCTGCGGATCCCTCCCCCTCTGTACTGCTGTCCTCGCTCGGCTTGCCACCTTCCCAGGTTGGGTCAGTAATTTTATCGTCCACCACCTCCTCTTCCACTTCCTCACTCTGGTCATCCTCCTGACTTGTTGACCTAACAAGAACCTCACTTATTGACAACTGTGTCTCATCCTCATCATCAACCTCTTGAGGCACTAATTGTGGTTGACTTATTGGCAACTGTGTCTCATCATCATCATCCACCTCGTAAAACACTAATTGCCGTTCCCCACCATCATCTTTTTATGACTGTGGATGCTCAAGAGTTTGGGAATCAGTGCACAAGATCTCCTCATGTCTCTCTTCAAGCAAGCTTGGCGAGAGGGCCAAATCAAGGAATAGCGATGAAAAGAGCTTCTCGGAATATCCGAGTGTGGGATCACTTGTTTGCCAAGACTCTCCATTGTGGAGGAAGGAGGATCAGGTTGAGGATTCTGTTGACCAGACTCTTTTCTACTGAGACTGGACTTTGTGGAAGTGCTTAACCGACTGGAAGCATTATCTGCTGCAATCCAACTGACCACCGCACCGCCCTGCAAACTGGGACATGAAGCTAGGTATCGTGGATGAGTGTGTTTCTTGTGTTTATTGTGCTCTGGCAGCAGGCACAGTTTCACCGCGCCCAGGGCCACGGCCTCTACGTGCACCATCAGCAGCATGGCTACTTCCCTGTCCCTTACTGCTCGCCTTGAGCATATTAAATGGTATATGTAGCACAGGTAATGTCACTGTCACCAGCGGCGAAAAAAATTTAACTGAATGTCACAGATATTTAGGATGCGCAAATGTTAAACAGGAGATGTAGCGCAGGTAATGTCTCTGTCGCCAGCAGCGAAAAAAATTAAACTGAATGTCACAGATATTTAGGATGTGCAAACGTTTTACAGGAGATATAGCACAGGTAATGTCGCTTTCACCAGCGGAAAAAATATTAAACTGAATGTCACTGATATTTAGGATGTGCAAACGTTATACAGGAGATGTAGCGCAGGTAATAATGCTGCCACCAGCGGTCTCTGTCTCTGTCACCAGCGGGGAAAAAATTAGACTGAATGTCACTGATATTTGGGATGGGCAAACGTTATACAGGAAATGTAGCGCAGGTAATGTCGCTGTCACCAGCGGCGAAAAAATTACACTGAATGTCACTGATATTTTGGATGCGCTAACGTTGTACTGGAGATGTAGCGCAGGTAATGTCGCTTTCACCAGCGGCGAAAATATTAAACTGAATTTCACTGATATTTTGGATGTGCAAATGTTATACAGGAGATGTAGCGCAGGTAATGTCGCTGCCACCAGCAGCAAAAAAATTACACTGAATGTCACTGATATTTAGGATGCGCTAACATTATACAGGAGATGTAGCGCAGTTAATGTCGCTGTCACCAGCGGCGAAAAAAATTACACCGAATGTCACTGATACTTCGGATGCGCTAACATTATACTGGAGATGTAGTGCAGGTATTGTCGCTGTCACCAGCGGCCAAACAATTGCGCTGAGTTTCACAGCACAAATGTAACAGATATAGAAGAGGTTGTGTCACTGTCAGCAGCGGCCAAACAATTGCACGCAATTTAGCGCAGGTTGCGCTAATAATATATATGGCTGCCAGATAAAACAATAGTTCTCTAACACCTTTCACCAGTAAACCCTGCCTAAAAAAAAAAAGAAATTCCTATCCCTACACTATCTGTCCCTTCTGCAGCAGCTCTCCTTGACTAAGACTGAGACGAACCACGTGTCATCGGGTGCTATATAGCAACCGATGACGCGTTCCGGCCAGCCAATCACTGTAATGCCAGTAACCAACATAGCTACAGTATTACAGTGAGTGGCAGTACCTCCGCACACATTTATTGGCTGTGTAGCAGCCAACAAACATGCTGGGAGGAGACTCGAGCATTGCGCTCGAGCACACTTGGAACCAAACCCGAGTTCGGGAAATGGATTTTTACAGTAGAAATTGATTTATGAAGTTATTATGCAAAGTCTCGCGAGACTTCGCGTAATAATAATTCGGCTCATATGAGCCAATACATTCTAATACTGTACGGAGCGCTCGCTCCGTACAGTATTCAAACAAAGTATTATGCGAATCGACTTTGGATGTTTCATCCGAAGTCGATTCGCTCATCCCTAATTGTAATCCAAGACTTTAAGACTGGTTTAAGAGCAGGAAATATGTCTAAGAAGCTTGGCAAAAAGGAGAGTAGATGGATATGGACGCTTAAGACACTGCGTCCCATGGGACTTAATTAGAATTTGGGTTTAACTGCATTTCTATTGGTGTACATTTTTGACAACAGTGTAGTATATATGTATTTTTCATCACTACGTTCTTTCACTTTTATGAAATATATGGGGCGTATATTATTATAATCCAGAATCTAGAGTTTAAAAAGCAGTCTGGTTTGAGAACTGCACTTATACAAGCAGGAAAATAACGCGAGTTTGTGAGCGTTCGCGTGTTTAAGTTCAAGTGTGTGTTTGTATTAAGTGTGTGACTTCTGATTATGTGAGGGAGTATCTGTGAGAGCTAAATTATTTGTGTGCATTGCTGAGTGGCTGTGCCTGACTTTATTGTACTCTATACTAAGTCAGAGCAGTGTAGTCTAGTTTATACACTGTGACTTGGTTTTGCTGACAGTTTTATTTCCTAGCAGCTGAGAGTATACTGTGATTCTTTTATTTTTTTCTCTTCCTTCTCCAGGGTGTTGCAGAGGTGAGTAATTAGGGTGTGGCTATCTAATTAGGAGAAGTTAAATAGCCAGTCTAGAGGGCAGCTCAGTCCTTTGAATCTAGAGGAAAAAAGCAGTCTGGTTTGAGAACTGCACTTATACAAGCAGACAAAAAACGTGAGTTTGTGAGCGTTCGCGTATTTGAGTTCCAGTGTGTGTTTGTATTAAGTGTGTGACTTTAAATTACGTGACTTGAGATGCAGGGACTTTAGGAGGGGACTACAGTAATTTAGATTCTTATCACTGCACTGTATTGTATTTTTTCTCTTTTCTTGCATAATCCTCATTTACAAACCGGATTCCAAAAAAGTTGGGACACTAAGCAAATTGTGAATAAAAACTGAATGCAATGATGTGGAGATGGCAAATGTCAATATTTTATTTGTAATAGAACGTAGATGACAGATCAAACGTTTAATCTGAGTAAATGTATCATTTTAAAGGAAAAATACGTTGATTCAAAATTTCACGGTGTCAACAAATCCCCAAAAAGTTGGGACAAGTAGCAATAAGAGGCTGGAAAAAGTAAATTTGAGCATAACGAAGAGCTGGAAGACCAATTAATACTAATTAGGTCAATTGGCAACATGATTGGGTATAAAAAGAGCTTCTCAGAGTGGCAGTGTCTCTCAGAAACCAAGATGGGTAGAGGATCACCAATTCCCACAATGTTGCGCAGAAAGATAGTGGAGCAATATCAGAAAGGTGTTACCCAGCGAAAAATTGCAAAGACTTTGCATCTATCATCATCAACTGTGCATAACATCATCCGAAGATTCAGAGAATCTGGAACAATCTCTGTGCGTAAGGGTCAAGGCCGTAAAACCATACTGGATGCCCGTGATCTCCGGGCCCTTAAACGACACTGCACCACAAACAGGAATGTTACTGTAAAGGAAATCACAGAATGGGCTCAGGAATACTTCCAGAAACCATTGTCAGTGAACACAATCCACCGTGCCATCCGCCGTTGCCAGCTGAAACTCTACAGTGCAAAGAAGAAGCCATTTCTAAGAAAGATCCACAAGCTCAGGCGTTTTCACTGGGCCAGGGATCATTTAAAATGGAGTGTGGCAAAATGGAAGACTGTTCTGTGGTCAGACGAGTCACGATTCGAAGTTCTTTTTTGAAATCTGGGATGCCATGTCATCCGGACCAAAGAGGACAAGGACAACCCAAGTTGTTATTAACGCTCAGTTCAGAAGCCTGCATCTCTGATGGTATGGGGTTGTATGAGTGCGTGTGGCATGGGCAGCTTGCATGTCTGGAAAGGCACTATCAATGCAGAAAAATATATTCAGGTTCTAGAACAACATATGCTCCCATCCAGACGTCATCTCTTTCAGGGAAGACCCTGCATTTTTCAACAAGATAATGCCAGACCACATTCTGCATCAATCACAACATCATGGCTGCGTAGGAGAAGGATCCGGGTACTGAAATGGCCAGTCTGCAGTCCAGATCTTTCACCTATAGAGAACATTTGGCACATCATAAAGAGGAAGGTGCAACAAAGAAGGCCCAAGACGATTGAACAGTTAGAGGCCTGTATTAGACAAGAATGGGAGAGCATTCCTATTTCTAAACAGGATAAAAAGCGATTTTTAAAATATGCTAATTACCTTGCTACCAGCAAGTAGGGCGGCTAATTGCTGGTAGCAGCCGCATTCTCCGATCCTAATGACGCCCCCTCCGCATTGTGATTGACAGGGCCAGGGAACGGAATCGTTCTCTGCTGGCCCTGCCTGTTAGCATTCAAAATCTGGCGCCTGCGCTGCGGCCGTACGTATCTTCAATCCGCGCAGGCGCACTGAGAGGCGGCCGCTCGCTCCTCAATGGGCCTGCGCCGGGTGTAGATGTGACGTCATCGGCGCAGGCGCATTGAGGATGGAGCGGCCGAGCGAGTGGCCGTCTCTCAGTGCGCCTGCGCAGATTGAAGATAGGTGCGGCGCAGGCGCCAGATTTTGAATGCTAACAGGCAGGGCCAGCAGAGAACGATTCCGTTCCCTGGCCCTGTCAATCACAATGCGGAGGGGGCGTCATTAGGATCGGAGGATGCGGCTGCTACCAGCAAGTAGCTGCCCTACTTGCTGGTAGCAAGGTAATTTGCATATTTTAAAAATCGCTTTTTAGCAAATTCTACTGAACAAAAATGATTATTTAACTTATGTATGCAGAGCTCGCAGTATAGGGATTATTAGTAAACAAAAAAAAAAAAAAACGGTTTAGTGGGCTGACAGAAGCCCTTTAAACTTTTGTTCTGTGATTAATGTTCTATTCTGAATAAAATATTAGAAGTTGGCACCTCCACATCATTGCATTCAGTTTTTATTCACGATTTGTATAGTGTCCCAACTTTTTTGGAATCCGGTTTGTAGTATTCGTTCCATTATTGATTGCGCAGTCCAGTGCACATCTTGTCTAATGTATGCAGTCCTGGAACAGCCGTTTGAGAGTGCATATCTTTGTTCAAAATGTGAGCAAATCGCCCATTTGCAATCGCACATCGAGTACCTAACCATGCAAGTTTCAACACTGAGAAGCGTTAACAATTTTGCTCATTGAGCAGGCACTCTATGGGGTAGATGTGGGGGAGGGTGGTAGCGAGGAGGCTCAGGAAAGTCAGGTAGCTAACTGGATAACAGACAGCGGGGTAGAGGGAAGTGTGCCAGGGAGGCGAGCCCTGATCTGACACACCCCAACAAGTTTGCAAGGTTGGCAGATGAGGGGGATGTCAGTTCAGGGAGAGCACTGCTGCAGCCGGACCCTTCCTCTGCCAGTCAGGGGAATGTCAGCTCCAGTAAGCAGGGGACCAGGAGAGCAGGGCAGGCCAGACAGGTGCTGGTAGTGGGTGACTCAATTATTAGGGGTACAGATAGGGTGATCTGTCACAACGACCGGAATCGTCGAATGGTGTGTTGCCTACCTGGCGCTCGAGTTCGACACATCGCGGATTGGGTTGACAGATTACTTGGAGGGGCTGGAGAAGATCCACAAGTCATGGTCCATATCAGAACCAACCAAGTTAGAGGTAGGTGGAGCCTCCTTAAAAAGGATTTTAAGGATTTAGGTCACAAGCTTAGGGCAAGGACCTCAAAGGTAGTGTTTTCCGAAATACTACCTGTACCACGAGCCACACAAGAAAGGCAGCAGGACATTAGGGAGGTTAACAAGTGGCTCAAGAACTAGTGTAGGAAGGAGGGGTTTTGGTTCCTGGAGAACTGGGCCGACTTCTCTGTTGGCTACAGGCTCTATCGTAGGGATGGGCTGCACCTCAATGGGGAAGGGGCAGCTGTGTTGGGGGGGAAGATGGCTAGAAGGTTGGAGGAGTGTTTAAACTAGGGACTGGAGAGGAGGGTAATTACTTTATAGGATAGGAAGATAGTGCAGATAGAGACCGGGGGCAAGGTAATGGGACAGGGGGAGGAATGGAAGGAGGGACTAGAACAGTTTAGAAGGAAAGGTGTAGGGTAAAAAATATACAAAAGTCTCTTAATTGTATGTATACTAATGCCAGAAGCCTGACTAATAAAACTGGTGAACTGGAATTAGTGATGTGTGAGGAGGACTATGATATAGTGGGAATAACTGAGACATTGCTGAATAATAGCTATGACTGGGCGATTAATGTACAGGGTTACAGTCTGTTTAGAAAGGATCACTAAAACCGGAGAGGGGGAGGGGTTTGCCTTTATGTAAAGTCCTGTTTAAAGCCCACACTCCGAGAAGTTATAAGTGAGGGACATGAACATGTGGAGTCACTGTGGAAATACATGGAAGCAAAAACAATAATAAAATACTAATAGGAGTTTATTATAAACCACCTAATATACTAGAGTCCACAGAAAATCTGCTACTAAACGAGATAGACGAGGCGGCAGATCATAATGAGGTCATTATTATGGGGGATTTCAACTACCCAGATATAGACTGGGAAAATTAAACCTGTACATCTCATAAAGGAAACAGGTTCTTATCAATAACCAAAGACAATTACCTTTCCCAACTGGTTCAGGACCCAACTAGAGGGACAGCCATACTGGACTTAGAATTAACCAATAGAACTGACAGAACAACAGACGTGCAGGTTGGGGGACACCCGGGAAATAGTGACCATAAAGTAATAACCTTCCAATTATCATTCAAAACAGTGTTTCTTCAGGGAGGAACAAAAATACCAAACTTCAAAAAAGCTAAATTTAGCCAACTAAGAGAGGCCATAGGCCTAACTAACTGGGACATAAAAATAAAAATACAGCCACAAAATTGGATATTTTTAAAAGCATCCTAAAATCTAATTGTGAGAGGTACATACCTTAGGGGAATAAAAGGTTAAGGAACAAGAAAAAAACTATGTGGATAAAAAGAACTGTAAAGAAAGCAATAAATGAAAAAAAAAGAAAGCATTTAAATCACTAAAACAGGAGGGTTGTTAAAAAGTATAAATCTGAAGGTGTCGGCCCTCTACAGAGTAATGAGGGGGGAGTTGCAGAGAGCGATGAGGAGAAAGCAAAACTTTTAAATATTTTTTTCTCCACTGTATTCACTGAGAAAAATAAACTGTCAGATGAAATGCAGAATGTAAAAGTAAATTCCCCATTAAAAGTGCCCTGTCTGACCCAGGAAGAAGTACAGCGGCATCTAAAAAAGATTAAAATAGACAAATCGCCAGGACCAGATGGCATATTCCCCCGTATCCTAAGAGAATTAAGTAATGTCATAGCCAGATCCTTATATCTAATATTTAAGGACTCTATACTGACAGGGAGTGTTCCACAGGATTGGCGCATAGCAAATGTAGTGCCAATATTCAAAAAGAGTCTAAAAACAGAGCCCGGTAACTTATAGGTCGGTAAGTTTAACATCTGTTGTGGGTAAACTGTTTGAAGGTTTTCTAAGAGATGCTATCTTGGAGTACCTCAATGAAAATAAGCAAATAACGCCATATCAACATGGCTTCATTAGGAATCGGTCATGTCAAACTAATTTACTCAGTTTTTATGAGGAGGTAAGTTCTAGACTTGACAGCGGTGAATCAATAAATGTCGTATATCTGGACTTCTCCAAAGCATTTGACACTGTACTGCATAAAATGTTAGTATATAAAATGAGAATGCTCGGACTGGGAGAAAATGTCTGTATGTGGGTAAGTAACTGGCTCAGTGCTAGAAAAAAAAAAGGGTTGTTGTTAATGGTACACACTCAGATTGGGTCACTGTCACTAGTGGAGTACCTCAGGGGTCAGTATTGGACCCTATTCTCTTCAATATATTTATTAATGATCTTGTAGAAGGCTTGCGCAGTAAAATATAAATTTTTGCAGATGGCACTAAACTGTGTAAAGTAATTAACACTGAAGAGGACAGTATACTACTACAGAGGGATCTGGATAGATTGGAGGCTTTGGCAGATAAGTGGCAGATGAGGTTTAACATTGACAAATGTAAGGTTATGCACATGGGTAGGAATAATGCAAGTCACCCGCACATACTAAATGGTAAAACACTGGGTAACACTGACATGGAAACTGACCTAGCAATTTTAGTGAACAGCAAACTAAGCTGTAGAAACCAGTGTCAGGCAGCTGCTGCCAAGGCCAATAAGATAATTGATTGCATCAAAAGGGGCATAGATGACCGTGATGAGAACATAGTCCTACCCCTTTACAAATCACTAGACAGACCACACGTGGAGTACTGTGTACAGTTCTGGGCTCCTGTGAACAAGGCAGACATAGCAGAGCTGGAGATGGTTCAGAGGAGGGCAACTAAAATAATAACTGGAATGGGGGGACTACAGTACCCTGAAAGATTATTAAAATTAGGGTTATTCACTTTAGAAAAAATACGACTGAGGGGAGATCTAATAACTATGTATAAATATATCAGAGGTCAGTACAGAGATCTCTCCCATCATTTATTTATCCCCAGGACTGTGACTGTGACGAGGGGACATCCTCTGCATCTGGAGGAAAGAAGGTTTGTACACAAACATAGAAGAGGATTATTTACGGTAAGAGCAGTGAGACTATGGAACTCTCTGCCTGAGGAGGTGGTGATGGTGAGTTCACTAAAAGAGTTCAACAGGGGCCTGGATGTATTTCCGGAGTGTAATAATATTACAGGCTATGGCTACTAGAGAGGGGTCGTTGATCCAGGGAATTATTCTGATTGCCTGATTGGAGTCGGGAAGGAGTTTTTTTCCTCTTAAGTGAAGAAAATTGGCTTCTACCTCACAGTTTTTTTTTTTTGCCTTCCTCTGGATCAACTTGCAGGATAACAGGCCGAACTGGATGGACAGATGTCTTTTTTCGGCCTTATAAACTATGTCACTATGTTACTATGTTATAATGTATTTCTTTGATTTTGTATTTAGATAAATGGTCTGTATATAATTGGGCACATATAGATATACTATATATGGATAGAATGTTCTGTTTATATATATTAATCATATACAATATTAGGGATGATGTGCAGGTATATAAACTGATGTTTAATACCAACTGTAGTACTAAATGGTCACCAGAGGGGGAGCCAAGGTACACTTTCCTATGGACTTGTTATTTGATGAGGTATCTGGCTGAATGGAGCACATAACTGATGGCTCCCACATGATACCTTCTGGCCGCGTTTCTACGCTCCGCCCCAGGTCACATGATCTTATGTCATGTGACTGCATGCATGTGAGCGTGACGCTTGGCCTGGAAGTGTTGTTGTGCGGGAATGCGTCCCTCATGTTGCCGCCTATACTCAGGTGATACTTTTTTGCAATTAAGAGGAGCTTCTTTGTGATTGGGGTTGGTGGATTTATTAGGCATGATTCACAATGATGATGTTACCTCCAGACGAAGGTATGCCGAAACGCGCGTTGGGGTCGCGACCACCATTGACCACAATTGCAAATGGGTGAGTTTGAATATTGGTATTAGTTTTTTATAGTCTGGACACAGTTATAACTATTTATTCCTGGCACTATCTGTAGCTACGTTGTTTACAGGGTACTATCCCAGTGGATGTAGTCCAGACCATACATTATAATATATACACCTTTCCATATTCACCCCCATTTGTAAATTATGTAGTCTCTGGAGGATGCTTTTTCTGCCACCTGTCCTTGCATCATGTGATTTTTAATAAAAAAAAACTTTCTTTATGTTATTTGTATACACAATAAAGCTTTATTATATTTTATGGGTACTGTTTTGGGCTCGTTTTTTCTTTGTAGGTTGTTTACAGTTTTAGAGCCGGTACCTTGGTTACCATAATAGATGCGGGTAGTGCTCAAGCACAGTATACTCTACACCTGTGATTTAGGTGTTATTAGTGCTTGGCCTGTTTGGTCTTTTTTGTTTATTAAGTTATAATGATAGTCTGGTCATATTGAAAAGAAAAGGAGAAAGACTGCAATCAAAAAAGATATTACCTGTGAGTACTGGATTATGTTTGGAGGGTAGCTCCCTCCTTTAGATTAAGCACTCCCCGCCCAGCGCTTCTAAACAGAATATAAATATAGCTGGTTAGCTGGTCCCTACACCGCCCCTAAACATTGTAGGCTTAGGTTAGGCCCAGGAGGCAGTTCTGTTAGTGTTAGGTATCCATCTGCAGAAACCACCTTGTTGTTGGTAGATAGGCCCGACACATGTTTGATCAAAAATGTGCGGAAAGAGCTTCCATTTTTCATGTATAGTAGGTATAGCACCACTTTAATCCAGAATAATCCCTATTTCTATTGTTTGCATGCATAACAGTGTGTTGCCATATTTTGTTTGCTTTTTGCTTGCTACTGGATTATAAGAATTTTGTCTGATGCACAGATGCAATATTTTGTGAAAATGAAGAGCCAAAGTCAGCAGCAGCAAAATCTGCAGAGATGGGTTATGCCCAGGAGAAGTTATTATGATAGTCTGAGTCTAATTCAAAAGAAAAGGAGAATGACTACAATCCAAAAATTAAGCTTTAGGAAATTTTTTTTTTTTTTTTTTAAAGTAGAACCTACGGTACTTCAGTTTTAGAATTTTACAAGTCCATGTCTCCTCCCTCACCTCCATATTTATTAGCCCTCCGTCCTTCCGCTTTTCCTATCCCTAGTTTTAGTCTTGGGCACACAGTCTGGAGAACTGATTCACTATATGATGCAGTATAGGTATATTTATAGTTATTTTTTTATCATCTCTACTCTTAAGGCTCATTCACATGACTGTATGAATGGGTCTGCATCCGTTCTGCAATTTTGCGGAACAGATGCGGACCAATTCATTTAAATGGGGCCATAGAAGATGCTGACAGCATGCAGTGTGCTGTCCGCATCTGTAGTTCCGTTCTTCGGCCCCGTAAAAAATATAAAGCATGTCCTATTCTTGTCCGCAATTGCGGACAAGAATAGGCATTTCTATAATGGGCCGCCTGTTCCATACCGCAAATTGTGGAATGCACATGGGCGGCATAACTGTGTTCCAGATCCGCAAAACGCGACGCGCCCTTACTCTAATAGTTCATTGATATAGGAATCCATTTTATATCTACCAGTATCTGGGGGATACTATAGCTCCTTATGGAGAGCGCCTAATCTGCATGAGGAGTCTTATAGGCAAGGCAACACTCCCCTGGAATTCTGGGAAGATGGTATGCAAATGAGCTATTTGCATACCCTCTTCCCATTATATATCTAATTCAATCTCTTTTCTAGCTATGCTATTTAGGGTCATAAGATCTTTTTTCCTTATTTTCGTTATTTACATAATGCTTGTGGACATTTATCTATTATCGTAACCAATAGACAAATAATTCTATATCTATTTATTTATTTTATGCACTGATATAGCGCTACTATATTCTCCAGCGCTTTACACACATTAGCATCCATCTGTCCCTGTTGGTGCTCACAGGGTGTAACCCTTAGAATCCTGAAATCTATTTTATTACACTGACAGTCTTATGTCAGCATAATTCAGTAGATTTCAGGACTCTAAGGCCTCATGCACACGACTGTTGTGTGCATCCGTGGCCGTTGTTCCGTTTTCCGTGATTTTCTGCGGACCCATTGACTTTCAATGGGTCCGTTGAAAACTCGGAAAATGCACCATTGTTCATCCGTGATCCGTGTTTCCTGTCCGTCCAAAAAATAGGACCTGTCCTATTTTTTTGACGGACAACGGTTCACGGACCCATTCAAGTCAATGGGTCCGTGAAAAAACACGGATGCACACAAGATTGGCATCCGTGTCCGTGATCCGTGGCCGTTGGCAACTTTCACACAGACGGATCACAGATCCGTCTGCATAAAAGCTTCGTGAAAACTCAGATCCGACAGTATATTCTAACACAGAGGCGTTCCCATAGTGATGGGGACGCTTCAAGTTAGAATATACTGAGAACTGTGTACATGACTGCCCCCTGCTGCCTGGCAGCACCCGATCTCTTACAGGGGGCTGTGATCCGCACAATTAACCCCTCAGGTGCCGCACCTAAAGGGTTAATTGTGCGTATCATAGCCCCCTGTAAGAGATCAGGTGCTGCCAGGCAGGAGGGGGCAGACCCCCTCCCTCCCCAATATTATATTCATTGGTGGCCAGTGCGGCCTCCCCTCTCCCCCCCCCCAGTTAAAATCACGTTCCGAATCCCCAATCATTGGTGGCCAGTGCGGCCTCACATGTCCCCCCCCCCCCAGTTAAAATCACGTTCCCCCAACATTGGCGGCAGTGGAGAGTTCCGATCGGAGTCCCAGTTTAATCGCTGGGGCTCCTATCGGTAACCATGGCAACCAGGACGCTACTGCAGTCCTGGTTGCCATGGTTACTTAGCAATTTTTAGAAGCATTATACTTACCTGCGAGCTGCGATGTCTGTGACCGGCCGGGCGCTCCTCCTACTGGTAAGTGACAGGTCTGTGCTATAGGCAATGCGCCGCACAGACCTTTCACTTACCAGTAGAAGGAGCGTCCGGCCGGTCACAGACATCGCAGCTCGTAGGTAAGTATAATGCTTCTAAAAATTGCTAAGTCCATGGCAACCAGGACTGCAATAGCGTCCTGGTTGCCATGGTTACCGATCGGAGCCCCAGCGATTAAACTGGGACTCGGATCGGAACTCTCCACTGCCACCAATGATGGGGGAACGTGATTTTAACTGGGGGGGGGGAGATGTGAGGCCGCACTGGCCACCAATGATGGGGGATTCGGAACGTGATTTTAACTGGGGGGGGGGAGAGGGGAGGCCGCACTGGCCACCAATGAATATAATAGTGGGGAGGGAGGGGGTCTGCCCCCTCCTGCTTGGCAGCACCTTATCTCTTACAGGGGGCTATGATATGCACAATTAACCCTTTAGGTGCGGCACCTGAGGGGTTAATTGTGCGGATCACAGCCCCCTGTAAGAGATCGGGTGCTGCCAGGCAGCAGGGGGCAGTCATGTACGCAGTTTGTAGGATATTCTAACTTGAAGCGTCCCCATCACTATGGGAATGCCTCTGTGTTAGAATATACTGTCGGATATGAGTTTCACAATCTAACTCAAATCCGATAGTATATTCTAACATAGAGGTGTTCCCATGGTGATGGGGACGCTTCAAGTTAAAATATACCATCGGATTGGAGAAAACTCCAATCCTATGGTATATTAACTCCTGACTTTACATTGAAAGTCAATGGGGGACGGATCCGTTTGCAATTGCACCATATTGTGTCAACGTCAAATGGATCCGTCCACATTGACTTGCATTGTAAGTCAGGATGGATCAGTTTGGCTCCTATAGGGCTGTTCACATGAGCGGTGATTTTCACGCATCACTTATGCGTTGCGTGAAAATCGCAGCATGCTCTACACTCACCTAAAGAATTATTAGGAACACCATACTAATACGGTGTTGGACCCCCTTTTGCCTTCAGAACTGCCTTAATTCTACGTGGCATTGATTCAACAACGTGCTGATAGCATTCTTTAGATATGTTGGCCCATATTGATAGGATAGCATCTTGCAGTTGATGGAGACTTGAGGGATGCACATCCAGGGCACGAAGCTCCCGTTCCACCACATCCCAAAGATGCTCTATTGGGTTGAGATCTGGTGACTGTGGGGGCCATTTTAGTACAGTGAACTTATTGTCATGTTCAAGAAACCAATTTGAAATGATTTGAGCTTTGTGACATGGTGCATTATCCTGCTGGAAGTAGCCAGAGGATGAGTACATGGTGGTCATGAAGGGATGGACATGGTTAGAAACAATGCTCAGGTAGCCCGTGGCATTTAAACGATGCCAATTGGCACTAAGGGGCCTAAAGTGTGCCCAGAAAACATCCCCCACACCATTACACCACCACCACCAGCCTGCACAGTGGTAACAAGGCATGATGGATACATGTTCTCATTCTGTTTACGCCAAATTCGGACTCTACCATTTGAATGTCTCAACAGAAATCGAGACTCATCAGACCAGGCAACATTTTTCCAGTCTTCAACAGTCCAATTTTGGTGAGCTCGTGCAAATTGTAGCCTCTTTTTCCTATTTGTAGTGGAGATGAGTGGTACCCGGTGGGGTCTTCTGCTGTTGTAGCCCATCCGCCTCAAGGTTGTGCGTGTTGTGGCTTCACAAATGCTTTGCTGCATACCTCGGTTGTAACGAGTGGTTATTTCAGTCAACGTTGCTCTTATATCAGCTTGAATCAGTCGGCCCATTCTCCTCTGACTTCTAGCATCCACAAGGCATTTTTGCCCACAGGACTGCCGCATACTGGATGTTTTTCCCTTTTCACACCATTCTTTGTAAACCTTAGAAATGGTTGTGCGTGAAAATCCCAGTAACTGAGCAGATTGTGAAATATTCAGACCGGCCCGTCTGGCACCAACAACCATGCCACGCTCAAAATTGCTTAAATCACCTTCCTTTCCCATTCTGACATTCAGTTTGGAGTTCAGGAGATGTTCTTGACCAGGACCACCCCCCTAAATGCATTGAAGCAACTGCCATGTGATTGGTTGAATAGATAATTGCATTAATGAGAAATAGAACAGGTGTTCCTAATAATTCTTTAGGTGAGTGTATATTCAGCGTTTTTCACGCAACGCAGACCCCATAGAAGTGAATGGGGTTGCGTGAAAATCGCAAGCATACGCAAGCAAGTGCGGATGCGGTGCGATTTTCACGCAAGGTTGCTAGGAGACGATCGGGATGGAGACCCGATCATTATTATTTTCCCTTATAACATGGTTATAAGGGAAAATAATAGCATTCTAAATACAGAATGCATAGTAAAACAGTGCTGGAGGGGTTAAAAATAAATAAATAATAATTTAACTCACCTTAGTCCACTTGATCGCGTAGCCCGGCATCTCCTTCTGTCTCCTTTGTTGAATAGGACCTGTGGTGAGCATTAATTACAGGAACAAGACCTTTGATGACGTCACTCCGGTCATCACATGGTACGTCACATGATCTTTTACCATGGTGATGGACCATGTGATGACCGGAGTGACGTCATCAAAGGTCCTGTTCCTGTAATTAATGCTCACCACAGGTCCTATTCAACAAAGGAGACAGAAGGAGATGCCGGCTACGCGATCAAGTGTACTAAGGTGAGTTAAATGTTATTTTATTTTTTTAACCCCTCCAGCGCTGTTTTACTATGCATTCTGTATTCAGAATGCTATTATTTTCCCTTATAACCATGTTATAAGGGAAAATAATACAATCTACAGAACACCGATCCCAAGCCCGAACTTCTGTGAAGAAGTTCGGGTTTGGGTACCAAACATGCACGATTTTTCTCACGCGAGTGCAAAACGCATTACAATGTTTTGCACTCGCGCGGAAAAATCGCGGGTGTTCCCGTAACGCACCCGCACATTTTCCCGCAACGCCCGTGTGAACCCAGCCTAAGGGTTACATGGCATTATAAATCAGTATAATGGTGTGCGATCCTGTCAGAGGAGCAGTGTCCAGAACAAGACCTCTCACTGACACATGCAGTGGTTCTGGTGTTGTTTTTATGTACTGTGCTGTACTGGTACTATATTTATGCGCAGAATTTGGTATTGGTACTGCATTTAGGTACTGAGCTTGGTTATTGGTACTTATTTGCATACTGAGCTTAGTTCTGGTACTGTATTCATGCACTGAACTTGATACTGGTACTGGCATCATATCTGGTACAAGTTTTATTTATTGAGTTTGATTATGGTACTGTACTTATGTGGTTGATTGCATTTGTGTACTGAGCTTGGTCATGTTACTGCATTTGTGTACTGAGCTTGGTCCTGTTACTACATTTATGTACTGAGCTTGTTTCTAATACTGTATTATGCATATTACTGGAACCATATATACAGTTGCAAGAAAAAGTATGTGAACCCTTTGGAATGATATGGATTTCTGCACAAATTGGTCATAAAATGTGATCTGATCTTCATCTAAGTCACAACAATAGATAATCACAGTCTGCTTAAACTAATAACACACAAATAATTAAATGTTACCATGTTTTTATTGAACACACCATGTAAACATTCACAGTGCAGGTGGAAAAAGTATGTGTACCCTTGAATTTAATAACTGGTTGAACCTCCTTTGGCAGCAATAACTTCAACCAAACGTTTCCTGTAGTTGCAGATCAGACGTGCACAACGGTCAGGAGTAATTCTTGACCATTCCTCTTTACAGAACTGTTTCAGTTCAGCAATATTCTTGGGATGTCTGGTGTGAATCGCTTTCTTGAGGTCATGCCACAGCATCTCAATCGGGTTGAGGTCAGGACTCTGACTGGGCCACTCCAGAAGGCGTATTTTCTTCTTTTTAAGCCATTCTGTTGTTGATTTACTTCTATGCTTTGGGTTGTTGTCCTGTTGCAACACCCTTCTTCTGTTGAGCTTCAGCTGGTGGACAGATGGCCTTAAGTTCTCCTGCAAAATGTCTTGATAAACTTGGGAATTCATTTTTCCTTCGATGATAGCAATCCGTCCAGGCCCTGACGCAGCAAAGCAGCCCCAAACCATGATGCCTCCACCACCATACTTCACAGTTGGGATGAGGTTTTGATGTTGTTGTGCTGTGCCTCTTTTTCTCCACACATAGTGTTGTGTGTTTCTTCCAAACAACTCAACTTTGCTTTCATATGTCCACAGAATATTTTGCCAGTACTGCTGTGGAACATCCAGGTGCTCTTGTGCAAACTGTAAACGTGCAGCAATGTTTTTTTTGGACAGCAGTGGCTTCCTCTGTGGTATCCTCATATGAAATCCATTCTTGTTTAGTGTTTTACGTATCGTAGATTCGCTAACAGGGATGTTAGCATATGCCAGAGACTTTTGTAAGTCTTTAGCTGACACTCTAGGATTCTTCTTCACCTCATTGAGCAGTCTGCGCTGTGCTCTTGCAGTCATCTTTACAGGACGGCCACTCCTAGGGAGAGTAGCAGTAGTGCTGAACTTTCTCCATTTATAGACAATTTGTCTTACCGTGGACTGATGAACAGCAAGGCTTTTGGAGATACTTTTATAACCCTTTCCAGCTTTATCCAAGTCAACAATTCTTAATCGTAGGTCTTCTGAGAGCTCTTTTGTGCGAGGCATCATTCACATCACGCAATGCTTCTTGTGAAAAGCAAACCCAGAACTGATGTGTGGTTTTTTTTAGGGCAGGGCAGCTGTAACCAACACCTCCAATCTCATCTCATTGATTGGACTCCAGTTGGCTGACGCCTCACTCCAATTAGCTCTTGGAGATGTCATTAGTCTAGGGGTTCACATACTTTTTCCACCTGCACTGTGAATGTTTACATGGTGTGTTCAATAAAAACATGGTAACATTTAATTCTTTGTGTGTTATTAGTTTAAGCAGACTGTGATTGTCTATTGTTGTGACTTAGATGAAGATCAAATCACATTTTATGACCAATTTGTGCAGAAATCCATATCATTCCAAAGGGTTCACATACTTTTTCTTGCAACTGTATGTACTCAGTTGGGTTCTTTAACTGCAGTTATGTACTGATCTAGGTTTTAGTAATGTACTATTTAGAGCAGGGATGGCCAACCTGTGGCTCTCCAGCTGTTGTAAAACTACAATTCCCACCATTCCCTGCTGTTGGCTGAGTGCTGTAGGCAGTCTGGGCATGCTGGGAGTTGTAGTTCTGCAACAGCTGGAGAATCGCAGGTTGGCCATCCCTGATCTAGAGCATCTAATGAGCTTGTTTCTGGTACCATATTTATGTAATGAGCTTGATTCTGTCATGGTATCTAAAGGAGCATTGGGCTGAACTGGCTGTGCATACCTATGAATGTGAACATATACCCGGTAGGTCTGTAAGTTTGTAATGGCTGAGTTAATGCAGGTAGGTATATATAGTGTATTTGTAATGTAGGTATTGATTAGGATAAGAACACTTTTACACGCTATTTTGTCCCTAGAGAAACACAGAAGCCAAATTGCAGAACATTTAGAATAAAACCATATTAAGAAAATCATATTGAGGACAAAGTACATGCAATTATATATAATATATAATTATTATGCCATAAATGACACTCTATTCGACTGCTGCCTCTGCATAATCCTACCCCCGGATAGTCGCGATTTTTATTTCCTGATGACTCTGCAGTATAAATTGGACTCATTTACAGAAGTTTTTTAATAAATATGCATTAATACGGGGTACATACTTTTGATTGCACTTATTAAAGAGAACCTGTGGGGTATGTCCCTGCACTACCTGACACTGCCAGGACTGATTGAATAATGTCAGACTTTGAAGGGACTTCCCGCAACTGATAACACCCAGCTAGACCCTTATTGCAAACTGCTGGCAAATCATTCATAAACTTCTAGTAGAAATAATAGCAGACAACATAAGTCCTTACCTGCTCTAGAACTGGCAGGTAAGTAGAGGTGATAGATTCTCTCTTTAAAGAGGACCTTCCACCACTCCTGACATGCCTGTTTTAATAGCTTCATGCATTCCCCACATAATTACAATTCTGGAGCATCTATTCTTATTGCTCTATGTTGTGCTATTCCTTTATTATTTCTACTAGAAGTTATGAGTGAATTGCTAGCAGTCTGCAGTAAGGGTACAGAGGGGAGGTAACCAGTTAGGGGGGTGTATCTGCACAGTCTAAACATGGCAGCACTGATTGGATAGAGTGAGACTGTGCAGGTACCCCCCCCCCCCAACTGGTTACCTCCCCTCTGTACCCTTACTGCAGACTGTTAGCAATTCATTCCTAACTTCTAGTAGAAATAATAAAGGAATGGCACAACATAGAGCCATAAGAATAGACGACACAGAATAGTTATTACATAGGGAATGCATGAAACTATTAAAACAGGCATGTCAAGAGTGGTGACAGGTCATCTTTAAATATAACCTTTTATGGTATTTAAATAAATAGAAATCCACCAAAATGTTGACATATTTGGACCTAGAGTACTCTAGTCCTTCCTTATAGCAACTGCCAGGGGCCATGATAGGTCCTAGTCCCAAAAGGTTAATATTTCACTATTATATCTTGTTGTGCAATCATAACTTTTCATTACATTTGCAAAGAGTGTCTGAGATTTTCTTCCAATTCTTTAAATGATCTCATAAACAAATTGGATATTTTGTGAACTTTCATAATGATACGACTTTAGTCTACTTTATCATATAAGTCTATCGACATTATCATTAAATCACTGATTAGTTGTAATAAACGCTTACGTAACCATCCACCCCTAATGAAAGTCCAAGCAGATAAAATGCAGTAAAATATTTTTATCATCTGGAGCCAGAGCAAGATAAGATGTAAGGGATGTACATTGTGGTGACTGTGTGAAAGGACTTCTAATATTGATCCCTCTATATGTGGAAAGGTTTCCTATTTTTGCTTCCATATTGGATGTCACCTCTGGTCACATCTACTGCTTGGCATCACGTCTGCCAACCTCAAGATGTCATGTGGCTTTTATTATGGGTGTTGGAACAATTAGTTGCCTCTGTAGGAACAATTTGCTTCAGCACATTAAAAAACGCACACTTGCACCCTGTCATTGTCATATTAAAATGTCATCAGAGACTATGTCAAAGAACAGGCAGGCTATGTGGCTTCATACACAGCAATCTTACAGCCCCATGCACCACTGTACATGCTGTCCGTATGTCTCTGTGCATGTATTTCCACATTTGAAGTGTGGCGGAAGAAGATCTGACCAGTAGATCCTGAGGTTGTGTTGCTGAAGCAACCATAGGCACCAGTTACTGTTGAGCCAATCGAAGTGTCCCAAGTGGAATTCAATCAGAATTTCAGTGAAAATTTGATTCGCTGCAAAGCCTAATTTTCTTGTGCTTTGTGGTAACGAATCGATTTCCCCGGAAATGGTGTAAAAAAATTATTCTCAACTCATCAGATTGAGCATGAAGAGCCCGTCGTGGCCATCTTGATTGAAAATCCCACGCGAAATCTCGTACACGGTGACATATGACATCACCACGTCGCCCAACGTGATGATGTCATCACGCGCTGCATGAGATTTCGCGCTGGATCCTTAATCAAGATGGCAACGGCGAGCTTTTAACGATCACATGGATGAGGTAAGTATGATTTTATTTAATCTTTTTTAATTATAGACCTTAATATTAAAGTCAGATGCCACAATCAGTGATGAACGTGGCATCTGAGGGGTATCAATAATGGGGAGCGTCACTCCATGTATACTACTTCCTGTTATGTCTCTTTATCTCCCTCCTGTGTTTGGAATTTTAGCCTAGGAAAGAGCCACACTTAATGCAGTATCCCACTCCATATCCGTACTGGGGCCCTGTATATACAGTACAGACCAAAAGTTTGGACACACCTTCTTATTCAAAGAGTTTTCTTTATTTTCATGACTATGAAAATTGTAGATTCACACTGAAGGCATCAAAACTATGAATTAACACATGTGGAATTATATACATAACAAACAAGTGTGAAACAACTGAAAATATGTCATATTCTAGGTTCTTCAAAGTAGTCACCTTTTGCTTTGATTACTGCTTTGCACACTCTTGGCATTCTCTTGATGAGCTTCAAGAGGTAGTCCCCTGAAATGGTTTTCACTTCACAGGTGTGCCCTGACAGGTTTAAGAAGTGGGATTTCTTGCCTTATAAATGGGGTTGGGACCATCAGTGGCGTTGAGGAGAAGTCAGGTGGATACACAGCTGATAGTCCTACTGAATAGACTGTTAGAATTTGTATTATGGCAAGAAAAAAGCAGCTAAGTAAAGAAAAACGAGTGGCCATCATTACTTTAGGAAATGAAGGTCAGTCAGTCAGCCGAAAAATTGACAAAAAAGTAAGGGCTATGTGACCATGAAGGAGAGTGATGGGGTGCTGCGCCAGATGACCTGGCCTCCACAGTCACCGGACCTGAACCCAATCGAGATGGTTTGGGGTGAGCTGGACCGCAGAGTGAAGGCAAAAGGGCCAACAAGTGCTAAGCATCTCTGGGAACTCCTTCAAGACTGTTGGAAGACCATTTCATGGGACTACCTCTTGAAGCTCATCAAGAGAATGCCAAGAGTGTGCAAAGCAGTAATCAAAGCAAAAGGTGGCTACTTTGAAGAACCTAGAATATTACATATTTTCAGTTGTTTCACACTTGTTTGTTATGTATATAATTCCACATGTGTTAATTCATAGTTTTGATGCCTTCATAGTCATGAAAATAAAGAAAACTCTTTGAATGAGAAGGTGTGTCCAAACTTTTGATCTATACTGTATAAGGGTATTTATAGAATGCCATCTTTTAAGATGTATATATATTGCTGTCATTCCTATAACAGGCTGGTGCTCTTTTGCATGTAGATACACCCAGTCACCCCTAGTTGGTGCTGGCATCACATATATATGTAGAACAGGGGGATAAGGAAGTTTGTGAAGTGGGCAGTGAGCAGTTGAGAAACAGAAAATGAAGTGCAGAAAGCAAGATCAGTCTAGACAGAAAGTGGCAGCATCAATGCGACCTCTGGAGTCAGACACAAAAGTCATACGCATCAGCCAGACTGCAGAGTCAGACAAAAAGAGCTGGCGGACCTAAGCTAGGGCTGGACCTCATGAACCCAGAAGAGTTGTGCACAGACCAAGGGTAAGCCTCAAGAAAGGAATAACAGAAACCCAGAGTGTTGAGAGAGTATAAGGAGAGACTAGTGGAGATGAAAGTGTTAGACTCCATTAGCACCCATGTGAGACAGGAGTTAGCTTTTGGTGCCTGTTCACAGTCTACAGTTAAGCGCACAACTGTATTTGGAGCCACATTCCTCAAAGGACAGTGTGGACAATACTAGAAAAGGAAAATTGTGAGTAATCTAAGGAAGGTATATGTATCCTGGCCAGAGAAGTTTATTGATGTATACTCCACACCTGGAAGATAGTCAGACAGAAGTTACAATAGCCTGAGTGTGACCAGAGCTAATACCTCACCAAGATCCCGTTATTAGGATTACAGATACAACTAACTTGGGATGTCCTTTGAATATATTACAACTACCGCTTTGCATTGAAATCTTTACATCTACCTCAAGGCAAGTAATTCTCAGTAAATGTTCCAGTTATTTTTTCAAAAGGCGTCACAAACCTCAGGGACCCTGCCTTCCCTGCACCTAAAACCCTAAACCACCAAGGGCACCTCAACCAACATCTGTCAGGAGATCCCAAAAGTGTGCCCCGAAGGCTATCCTTCTCATCACTGCATGCCAGCCTAGGATGCTGCAGAAACGTTAGTACCAACTACTACACCCATCAGGCCACCACACTCACACATTGCCCCTGCGGTCCTGGTTGCTGCATTAACTTCTCAGTCAGGCCATTACTCTGACCAGAGAGGGAAGGGGGGTGAGTGACTCAATTAGATCATCACACATTACAATAATCAATGCAATGCTCTTCTGTGGGAGTTTTTATCTAAGTCTATTAAGAGAATGATAGAGCTCCCATACTGTTATCCTAATTCTACTAATCTACCACTAGACTAGCATATAACATCCTTCCCTCACAGCAGCAGTAAAATAACAATTAGCTGGGAATTTTATCTCTCTGTGCTGACTGTGCTTGCTACTATATTTAATTTTCAATGGCATAGTATAGCTGAAAAAGAAAAACAGGCAAAAATTCTAAAAATAAATGTTTTCTGTGAATATTGACCGCTCAATATTATAATTTATTAACACAATGGAAGAACAGCTTATATACAGATACAGACACTGGTCCAGGGTATATTTATCCGCAAATATTAAAGAAACCTGGCGCAGTAATGTACAAACCTTTATAGCCATGCATTCTTAGATTCTCTTCTAACACAATCATAAGGGTTGAAAAGGCATCTGTCACCACATACCACTATATGAAACGGTCAGCAGCTGTCCATCCGCACTTGCAATACAAGCCCCATGTCATCTCTGGTATCTTCATGTGTTCCTTCAATCCTAAGAAAAAAATACTTTTATAATATGTAAATAACCCCTAGGTGCAACAGGGGCAGTGCCATTGCACCTCTTTGCACCCAGAGGCTCTTTTTCTGCAGGGGTGTTGCTACCATGGAAGCAGGGGAATTGGCTGCTACAGGACCCGAACTCGGGAAGGGGCCCAGGAGTAAGACAAACGGATATATTTTCAGGGCCCAGGGAGTGGTGAGTATAGTGCTCCTAGTCCTAGCACTGGTATTACTCACTGCTCCCTGGTCTTCTTCTCCAGGTGTCTGCGCTGCACTAAGTCCTGGAAGTGCACAGCTTCAGGACGGGATGTAATGTGCATAGGAGTGCATTATGACCTGACGCTGTGCAGTGTAATGTGTGCCTAGGTGCAGTTCTGCATGAAGAGCAGAGGCTCCCGTAGGAGGATTGAAGGGGACCGAAGTGGGGAGGGTCCATTCAAAAATTTGTTGTGGTGAAGTTTGGTGAAGCAGCCGAATCGAATTTTTGAAAACTTTGCTCATCACTAATGTACATGCCTGGCAGTCTCTATCATTTTACTGCGCATACAGAATGCGATTCTGTGAGACTTCATAGACAGCACTGTCCTTGTTGCACCTAGGCAGTCATTTACATGTTATAAAATATCATTTTTCTTAGGATGAAATGCAATAGAGGACTCGGACCTCATCTTCCAAGCATGGATGGACAGCTGCTGACCGTTTCACATAGGGGTAAATGATGACAGATGCCCTGTAAAGGGGTTTTTCAGCCTGTACATATTGATGACATATTCTGAAGATAGGTCATCAGTATCTGATCAGTGAGGGTTCGACACCCCCAGCTCCACCAGTCAGCTGCTTTCATTTTAATGGGCGCTGAGCTGCAGTACTCAGAAGACGGAGACTTCTTCCAGCTCCTTCCATTGTTTTGCTTCCAGCGCTGGTTGTGGCTGCTAAAAACAGCTTAATGGGGGGCAGGGGTAGTCTGACCACCACTAATCTGATATAGATGACCTATACTTAGGATAGATCATCAATATCGACAGACTGGAAAATCCCTTTTGGAATTGGGCTTGTTTAGTTTATAAAAAGGGGACCTTGGTTGGCTTTTTGTTAGATGAGATTTTGCGCAAATTGCAACTAAATAACTTGCATGTGTGAATACACCCTTAGAGGTGATCTTATTTGTATGTGTGTAAGGCAGGGTTCGCACAGGGCAGTTTGTTTCAAGTGAAAGGGGATGAATAGTAATACCAAACAGAGCCCACAGCTGTTTCTTCTAATCTCAGTTCAGACAACCCCTTTCATGGATGTGTTTTGAAGCTGGAGATACCTGCAGCATCCCAATCCAATTACCTAAAGCTCCAAGATGACATCTGATGCTGATTTTATTGAAACTGGTCCTATTTATTAAAGTGTAGTTATTCCTATTATTCTATTATTTATTAATTTATTTTGCTTTTGGTGCCACTGAAATAGAATTGAAAGTTACACGAGAACTTTGATTAGTTGTTGTTCTCTCAGATGACTTATAGTGGACCTCTCTACCTTTCCTATCAAGAAAAAAGGGTTAAGATATCCCTGAAGTAATAAAGATAAGCCTGGAACAGCAGTGAGGGATGATTCAGAAGTCTTTATGCCAGTTCAGGAGAAGCTCACAATATGAGTTCCTGAGAGTAGAAGACTGGAGGAACGCTCTCTAGAGTCCATGAGACACTGGCATCTGGGACTTGTGCTGTAAGGTAAGACAGGCACATGTTTTATTTGGACAAATATGATTTGCCCCCTACCCTATTACTCGCCCGTCACTCATAGGGGTTCTGGAGACCTTCAAGCCATAAAAGAAAAAGTTCTAAATGTTTGTGCGACAATTAAGTCTTATATCCTTCCCAAAAGACCTGTCGTATTATATTTTTAAAAAAGTTTCATCCTTTAGAAACCTGTATAAATACTAATACATTTGTTTGTATCTGGATATTGGACCTGTGACTGTAGTTTATCTCCATACTCTTCACTGATCCTCTGTAGCTTTGTCGACAAACAAATTTTCTGTATTACTAAAACCTTCTATACTTAGGTGACCACAGGCATAAGTGTGTGTTGGAAAGACTATTTATAATATACCTGGCCGCCGATTAATATAGATGACTAATGGGCTCGGTCAGGGAATGTAAAATGCAGAGCACTATACCCTTAATCTATGTTAATAACAAAGAAACACTGATATGAACTGGTGATTTTTTTAACAGTATGGCAGGGGTGGAGGTTTTTAAGGGGTGTTCCCAGGTGCCAGAGGGCCTGTGGGCCCCATCAGTCACCAAGGCTCAAATGATACTACTACATCTGGTGGCCATGAGACAGCAAAATCCTTCCCCCATCCACCTCAATTATACTTGATTTGACAACTTCCTACAGGTAAATGCATTATTTTTTTTATTTTTTTTACATAGAATGTTTTAGGGGTTTGTCATAGTATTCTTGTAATATCCCTGGTCTACAGTGGTTTAGGAGTCCATATCTAGTATTTCTGGTGGTCTAGAGTGACAGTGTTAGTATTGATATCCATTATCCATACTTATGGGACTGGTGTGAGTTAATTTTTCTGTAATGTCTGGTTTTCTATACTGTACATGTATTTTCTGAAACGTAAAGTGATGCGGAATATGTTTGTGTTACATTAAAATTATTATTATATAATTAAATAATCTATTATTATATGGTTTAGCATAGTAAAGAGGTCAGTAGTAGTGTTGACCAAGCATGCTCAGCCGAACACTGCACGTGCTCGAGTCAGTGTATTTAAATGTAATTTAGCATCTATTTCTGAAAAGTTTCTGCCAGGATTTCAAATCCCAACCCCTTGTACATTAGAGGCAAGGAACTTATCCACTCAGCTATAAAGCTGAATACTAAACTGTGTCAGAAAAATCTCATAGCAGTTTCTGATGTAGTGAAAATTCCTATTCAGCAAAAGACTTAGGTTATATTTCTGTGCAGGTTAACATGTAGTTGTATAGTGTAGTGGTTAACATCCTTGCCTCTAATGTACAAGGTAGGGAGTCCTCCCAGCATTAACATGTTTATGTATATATATGTTTTTAGCCATAATATATTTACATTTATTATTATACTAGCAGAAGGACCCGGCTTTGCTCGGGTATATTTAACCCCATAGGGACACAGCCTTATTTCACCTTAAGGACCAGACCATACGTCGTTAACCCTTTAGGTGTTGCACAAGAGTTATTGGCAAATGGGGATGAAATTTTTAAATTTCATTTTTTTGCCTAATTTTCCATTTTAACCCATTTTTTCCACTAACAAAGCAAGGGTTAACAGCCAAACAAGACTGTATCTTTATTGCCCTGACTCTGCCGTTTACAGAAACACCCAATATGTGGCCGTACACTACTGTACGGCCACACAGCGGGGTGTAGAGTGAAAGGTGCGCCATTTGGTTTTTGGAAGGCAGATTTTGCTGGACTGGTTTATTTACACATGTCCCATTTGAAGCCCCCCTGATGCACCCCTAGAGTAGAAACTCCCTAAAAGTGACCCCATCTAAGAAACTACACCCCTCAAGGTATTCAAAACTGATTTTACATACGTCGTTAACCCTTTAGGTGTTGCACAAGAGTTATTGGCAAATTGGGATGAAATTTGAAAGTTTAATTTTTTTGCCTAATTTTCCATTTTAACCCATTTTTTCCACTAACAAAGCAAGGGTTAACAGCCAAACAAGACTGTATCTTTATTGCCCTGATTCTGCCGTTTACAGAAACAACCCATATGTGGCCATACACTACTGTACGGCCACACAGCGGGGCGTAGAGTGAAAGGTGCGACGTTTGGTTTTTGGAGGGCTGATTTTTATGGACCGGTTTATTTACACCGTGTCCTGTTTCAACCCCCCTGATGCACCCCTGGAGTAGAAACTCCCTAAAAGTGACCCCATTTTGGAAACTACGGGATAAGGTGGCATTTTTTTGGGGACTATTTTTAGGGTACATATGATTTTTGTAAAATTGAGTAAGATGTCGCACTAAGAACACTCAAACGACACCAGGTGCTCCTGTAAATTGAGGCCACTCACTCAATTTAGAAAAGCATATACGTATATAGGTGAACAGGGCACTCAAGGATAGCTGCGACCGTGTATTTAAGGCAAAGATGAGCTTTATTGATAATATAAATATATTTGATGCATAAAACAATCAAGAATGCAGTAGAATAAATAGGTTATTAACAAATAAATATAATGAATATTCGACAGAGCAAAGGCTATTATTCGATTAATCAGCAAATATTCAATAGTCCAATATTGTAAATCTTGGATCCAATGATTGTGAACATCCAAAGACTTGTTTGCAATAAGTCTATTCGTTTTTTACTTTCATATTGAGACAACAGTCATATGCTTTGCAGTTATTCAAATAGTCGCGGCGGCGTCCCGCCAAAGCGACGTGAATGGCAGCAACTCACTGCTGAAAAGCTTGCAAGCGAATTAAGTCCATTACCTTTGTATCGACCAAGTGTTCGTCCGAAATAATCACAAGAGCCTTCAAGTGTACTTACTCCCAGGATCTGCCTTTAGATATTTGTAGCAGTATTCAATCAGGAGATTAAAGCCGGCTCTCTGTTCGGTTATGGTCGATTTAATGGTAAGGTAGGTTTTTCAGTACAAAGATGGGGTGTAGCACCAGACGCGTTTCGGGGTCCAACCCCTTCCTCAGTGGTACTACTGAGGAAGGGGTTGGACCCCGAAACGCGTCTGGTGCTACACCCCATCTTTGTACTGAAAAACCTACCTTACCATTAAATCGACCATAACCGAACAGAGAGCCGGCTTTAATCTCCTGATTGAATACTGCTACAAATATCTAAAGGCAGATCCTGGGAGTAAGTACACTTGAAGGCTCTTGTGATTATTTCGGACGAACACTTGGTCGATACAAAGGTAATGGACTTAATTCGCTTGCAAGCTTTTCAGCAGTGAGTTGCTGCCATTCACGTCGCTTTGGCGGGACGCCGCCGCGACTATTTGAATAACTGCAAAGCATATGACTGTTGTCTCAATATGAAAGTAAAAAACGAATAGACTTATTGCAAACAAGCCTTTGGATGTTCACAATCATTGGATCCAAGATTCACAATATTGGACTATTGAATATTTGCTGATTAATCGAATAATAGCCTTTGCTCTGTCGAATATTCATTATATTTATTTGTTAATAACCTATTTATTCTACTGCATTCTTGATTGTTTTATGCATCAAATATATTTATATTATCAATAAAGCTCATCTTTGCCTTAAATACACGGTCGCAGCTATCCTTGAGTGCCCTGTTCACCTATATACATATGATTTTTGGTTGCTCTATATTACATTTTTGTGAGGCAAGGTTACCAAAAATTGAAATTCTGAAATTTCATCTCCATTTGCCATTAACTGTTGATGAACACCTAAAGGGTTAATAAAGTTTGTATAATCAGTTCTGAATACCTTGAGGGGTGTAGTTTCTTAGATGGGGTCACTTTTAGGGAGTTTTTACTCTAGGGGGGCATCAGGGGGGCTTCAAAAGGGACATGGTGTCAATAAAAAAGGCCATCAAAATCGGCCTTCCAGAAACCATGTCGGTCCTTTCCTTTTGTGGCCTCCCTTTTAATGATACAGCAGTTTACGACCACAAATGTGGCGTTTCTGTAAATTGCAGTATCAGGGTAATAAATATTAACTTTTGTTTGGTTGTTAACCCTTGTTTTGTTACCGGAAAAAACGGATTGAAATGGAAAAGTGCCAAAAATAGCGGTTTTGGCACCATTTTTTTATTTTTTTTTAACCGTGTTAATCTGGGGGGTTAGGTCGTATGATATTTTTATAGAGGAGATTCTTACAGATGCGGCGATACCTAATAAGTCTACTTTTTTTTACATTTATTTAGGTTTTAGACTATATTATCCTTTTTGATACAAAAATTTTTTTTTTGTGTCTCTAAAGTCTAAGAGTCATTTTTTTTTCTTTTTTAGCCAATTATCTTATGTGGGGGCTCATTTTTTCCGGGATGAGCGGACGGTTTTATTGGCACTATTTTGGGGGCTATATGACTTTTTGATCGCTTGCTATTAAACTTTTTATTATGTAAGGTGACAAAAAAATAACTTTTTTTGCACCTTTATTTTTTTTTTCTGGAACGTGTTAATATGGGGGGTTAGGTCATGGAGTATTTTTATAGAGGAGATTATTACCGACGCGGCGATACCTAATATGTCTACTTTTAATACGTTTTTTTTGGGTGTCTCAAGTCTGAGAACCAGTTTTTTTTATCCGATGTCAGTGCTAAATTGGGATATAAATTTAGTACTCCATGGAAGTGTGATACTCCCTGAAGCAACCGTCAATGCAGAGGCCCGGATGATCGGGGCACGTGTCGCACTGAGTAGTGGTGTCCTTCCATATCCCCCTCCTGCGACACACTCTGCACTTTTTTTATGTTCGTCCCTTCTTTCCAGTATGGGGGACCACACCTGGAAAGTGTTGGCCAGGGACGATCCGGGCGCCTATAGTTCCCGAGGTCCTCCGGCCTGCTCTTTCCCGGTCCGAAAAGATCAGGGCCTTGAGGACTGCCTCATAGAACTGGAGGAATGTCCCTGTGTTGCCAGCGCTCCGGGACAGCACAAAAGAGTTGTACGGATTACTTGGAAGTTGAAAGTATTACTTTACTGAGAGAGGAGTGGATGCATGGAATAGCCTTCCTGCAGAAGTGGTAGCTGCAAATACAGTGAAGGGGTTTAAGCATGCATGGGATAGGCATAAGGCCATCCTTCATATAAGATAGGGCCGGGGGCTATCCATAGTATTCAGTATATTGGGCAGACTAGATGGGCCAAATGGTTCTTATCTGCCGACACATTCTATGTTTCTATGTTTCTATGTACAAGGCAACCTGTACCAAGTAGACCGCAACTTTTTTGTACCATGCCCGGGTTTTGCGCATGGCGTTATATGGCTTGAGGACTTGATCCGAGAGATCAACTCCTCCCATATACCGATTGAAGTCGACGATACAATCGGGCTTGAGGACCGTTGCCGCGGTACCTCGCACAGGGACAGGGGTGATGCCGTTACCATGAATTGTGGACAGCATAAGGACATCCCTCTTGTCCTTATACCTGACCAGCAACAGGTTTCCAGTGGTAAGGGCACGGGTCTCACCCCTGGGGATAGGTACCTGGAGGGGGTGGGCAGGGAGGCCGCGTTGATTTTTCCGCATGGTCCCACAAGTGGACGTGGATCTGGCGGCAAGGGACTGGAACAAGGGGATACTGGTATAAAAGTTATCCACGTAAAGGTGGTAACCCTTATCCAGCAGTGGGTACATAAGGTCCCACACAAGTTTCCCGTTAACACCCAAAGTGGGGGGACATTCTAGGGGTTGAATCTGGGAATCTCGCCCCTCGTATACACGAAATTTGTAAGTGTACCCTGAGGTACTCTCACAAATTTTGTATAGCTTCACGCCATACCTCGTCCGCTTGGAGGGCACATACTGGCGGAAAATGAGTCTCCCCTTAAACGCAGTGAGAGACTCATCAACCGCAACCTCCCTTCCAGGTACATAGGCCTCCATGAATTTGGCCTCAAAGTGATCGATGACCGGCCGTATCTTATACAGACGGTCATAGGCAGGATCACCTTGGGGGGGACATGCTGCATTATCGGAATAATGCAGACATTTCCGGATGGCCTCAAACCGGGAGCGTGTCATGGCCGTACTGTAAAGTGGGGCCTGGTAGAGGACGTCCCCACTCCAGTAATGCCTGACACTGGGTTTCTTGACCAGGCCCATATGCAGCACGAGGCCCTAAAATGTCCTCATTTCGGCTGCACTGACCGGCGTCCAGCCACCGGGCCTGGCCAAAAAGGAGCCCGGGTGTTGAGCAACGAACTGTTGGGCGTACAGGTTCGTCTGCTTCACCATCAGATTTACCAGTGGGTCACTGAAAAAAAAATGACAAAAAAAAGTCATATTTAGTGTAGCCCACTGTGGAAATCTGGATTCCTTATTGGCCTACAAAATCAGGAATCACGGGCTCGTATCGCTCTGGGCTACACCAGACTAGTTCACCGGCAGGGTGCTCCGGTGGATTTAACTGGTGGGCCAAAAAACCAGTACGAGCCCCAGAGCTGCTCATACTAGGCTGGGCCACAGGGTCCCTAACATGGCAGTCCCCTTGCTCCGCCTGGCAGCGTCTCCGCCGCCTTGGGGGCTCATCATCATCGCTAGATGATGAGGAGGACGCGGATGACAACAGGAATGTGGGGTCATCCTCGTCCTCACTGGGACTATCGGAGTCGGAGGCAAGCTGGGCGTATGCCTCCTCGGCCGAGAACGTCCGGTGGGCCATAGGGGAGTGTGTGTCTGCGTGTGTATGTGCGTGTGTGTAAAACTTTATTTGGTGTGCGTGTGTGTAGGGGCACGGGTGTTCACGAACTCATCCTAAAACTAACAGGAAAAAAAAAAAAAAAAGGTCAAAAAATTTGGGGAAAAAAATTCAAAACCGCTGATCAACTGTCCGAAGCGACAGCACCCATGGGGGGGGGGGGGGTCTAGGGTCACACAGCTGTGCTGTGGACCCCAGACACCCTAACTTAGGGTGATGCAATAAAAGTTTTACAAACTAACTTTCCCTTTTCTTTTCCTGCCTAACCCAAACTTTCCCTATGCTTTCCCTATGTACCTGAAGTTCAGATGGGGGGTGCTGGGGCAGAAATCGGGTCCTGGGGGGCACAGATGGGGTGATGCTGGCACCGATGGACGACACGTGCAGGCAGCTCCTCTCTCCTCCGGAACATAAAAGGAGGAGGAGAGGAGCGCCTGCATCTTTTGAATCTCCCGCCGGCCCGCCCACAGACCAATCAGAGGCTCAGGAGTGGGAGGGGGCATGGCCTAACTGGGTTATGGGCATGGCTTAGTGGGACCTGGGGGTGGGGTTTTAAGTCTTTTAAGGGTGGACACATTGTGGCAGGAGGCGTGTCTGGGCTCCTTCCTTCCTTACTGGCTCATTTGCATTTCAAGTAAACTGTATTTTCAGAGGATAAAAACATCTATTGCTGGAACAAAGGCACATCTTGAAATAAGGTACTAAGTGCTATTAGGCCATGGCTTTACTTCAATAGTGATTATCCTGGTGACAGATTTCTTTTAAAGCTCATATACAGCAGTGAAGATAAATGGCTGGGTTGTTATGGAAACCTGAAGAAAAACTGTGTATGTGGAGACTGGAGGACCTGAGAGCTTCTATTGGCTGATAAGGGTCATGTGACCAAGCTTCTATTGGCTAATGCATTTTTTGGGAATATCTCGGGAACGGTACGTCCTAGAGATCTGAGACCTCTTCTAAAACCTTCCCGGACACCTGATGTACCTGTGTGCCAAATGTCGTGATTGTAAATGCGATGGTGCAGATTCCTTTAGCGGACATACACCACATACATACACTCAGCTTTATATATTAGATATTTAGAATATATAATATATTATAATATATGCAAATGTATTATGGCTAAAATCATCAGTAGTAGTTTCCAAAATATTATGCATTCATACATATCAGAAGTATGATTTATATATATATATATATATATATATATATATATATATATATATTAGTAATTACGAATTTGTTTTGTGCATATATTTTTTACAATTACAAAAAAAAATATAAAATATATAATTTTCATCTCTATTTCTAAATTGCTTCTGTCAGGATTTGAACTTCCAACCTTGTACATTAGAGGCAAGGATGTTAACCACTACACTATACAGCTACATATTGACCTGCACAGAAATATAAAATAAGTCTTCTGCTGAATAGGAATACTCACTAGATCAGAAACTACTATGAGGTTTTTCTGACACAGTTTGGCATTCAGCTTTATAGCTGAGTGGAAAAGGTCCTTGCCTCTAATGTACAAGGTTGGGAGTTTGAATCCTGGCAGAAACTTTTCAGAAATAGAGATTAAATTTATATATTTTTTTGTAATTGTGAAAAAATGTATGGCACAAAATAAATGTGTAATTACTAATATATATACAGTACATACCAAAAGTTTGGACACACCTTCTCATTCAAAGAGTTTTCTTTATTTTCATGACTATGAAAATTGTAGATTCACACTGAAGGCATCAAAACTATGAATTAACACATGTGGAATTATATACATAACAAACAAGTGTGAAACAACTGAAAATATGTCATATTCTAGGTTCTTCAAAGTAGCCACCTTTTGCTTTGATTACTGCTTTGCACACTCTTGGCATTCTCTTGATGAGCTTCAAGAGGTAGTCCCCTGAAATGGTTTTCACTTCACAGGTGTGCCCTGTCAGGTTTAAGAAGTGGGATTTCTTGCCTTATAAATGGGGTTGGGACCATCAGTTGCGATGAGGAGAAGTCAGGTGGATACACAGCTGATAGTCCTACTGAATAGACTGTTAGAATTTGTATTATGGCAAGAAAAAAGCAGCTAAGTAAAGAAAAACGAGTGGCCATCATTACTTTAAGAAATGAAGGTCAGTCAGTCAGCCGAAAAATTGGGAAAACTTTGAAAGTAAGGGCTATTTGACCATGAAGGAGAGTGATGGGGTGCTGCGCCAGATGACCTGGCCTCCACAGTCACCGGACCTGAACCCAATCGAGATGGTTTGGGGTGAGCTGGACCGCAGAGTGAAGGCAAAAGGGCCAACCAAGTGCTAAGCATCTCTGGGAACTCCTTCAAGACTGTTGGAAGACCATTTCAGGGGACTACCTCTTGAAGCTCATCAAGAGAATGTGTAACGGTCACATCCACACACACACAAGGGGAAGGGTAGTGACCACTGCGCTCCACCCTCACCCCTGGCCCTGCCTACTTGCCTCACGAGTCCTGATGACAGGGGACAACTGGACGGCAGTCCCTAACTTAGGATATGTGCAGGGAAGACAGACAAGACAAAATACGGAACATGAACGGACCGGGTCAGAACCAAGAGAGCTAGGCAGTACAACGGATTAAGCAAAGAATGGTCAGGAGAAGCCGGGGTCAAATACCAGGATAGTAGCAAAGTACAAGAGGAGTCCTAAGAGAGTAGTCAGGTGGGAGCCGAGGTCACAATACCAGGATGGATGCGCAGTACAGGAGGGGCAGGCAGAGGATCGTCAGGGAACAGGATCAGGTAAGTATTCAGTAGTCCAACAAATAGCCAGGAACCTAGAAATTAACAGGCAACCTGTGACCAGCAGGCTGCCTGTATTTATAGTGGGGAGTGAGGGTCATGTGACGTGGCCAGCGTCACATGACCGACAGACCAACCAGTCGAGCACCGAGTGATCAGCTCAGCGCTCAAGGCAGACTAGGAGCAGGGAGCCACCCAGCCAGCAAAGCCGCACTGGGAATGAGGTCAAGCACAGATCCTCATTCCCAAAGCTAAGCAACAGGTCTGTGGGAAATGGGGGACCAAGTGCACCTTCGGAACCCCGTGACAGAATGCCAAGAGTGTGCAAATCAGTAATCAAAGCAAAAGGTGGCTACTTTGAAGAACCTAGAATATGACATATTTTCAGTTGTTTCACACTTGTTTGTTATGTATATAATTCCACATGTGTTAATTCATAGTTTTGATGCCTTCATAGTCATGAAAATAAAGATAACTCTTTGAATGAGAAGGTGTGTCCAAACTTTTGGTCTGTACTGTATATAAGATCATACTTCTATATGAATTCATAATATGTGGGAAACTACTACTGATGTTTTTAGCCATAATATATTATAATATGTTATATATTCTAAATATATAATAATATATATAAATATATTATGGCTAAAAACACACACACATATATATATATATATATATATATATATATATTTATATATTAGTCCAAAAAATCACAGGGCAGCACTCCCAGCTTCAGGTGATGTAGGTGCCAGCCTATTGACCTTGGTCCTAAGTAGGGATCGACCAATATTGATTTTTTAGGACCGATACCGATAATTTGTGAACTTTCGGGCCGATAGCTGATAATTTATACCGATATTCTGTGAAATGTAATTTTTTTTAAAAAAACATTCCTACACAAATCTGCTGAAAATGAATATTTTTATTGTTAATGTGTATTTATTTTTTTTGGTAAATCTTTATTTTTTATTTATACTTAATATTTTGGTGTTTTTTTTTTACTAACTTTTAGCCCCCTTAGGGACTAGAGCCCTTGTCCTATTCACCCTAATAGATCTCTATCAGGGTGAATAGGATCTCACTGTCCCTGCTGCTCTGTGCTTTGTGCACACAGCAGCATGGAGATTACCATGGCAGCCAGGGCTTCAATAGCGTCCTGGCTGCCATGGTAACTGATCGGAGCCCCAGGCTTACACTGCTGGGGCTCCGATAGGAGGAGGAGGGGAGAGGGGACCCTGTGGCCACTGCCACCAATGATTAAAACTGGGGGGGCTTGGGTGGGGGGGCGCACTGCGCCACCAATGTTTTTAATACTGGGGTGGGGGGCGCACTGCGCCACCAATGTTTTTAATACTGGGGTGGGGGGCGCACTGCGCCACCAATGATTAATATTGGGGGGCTTGGGGGGGCGCACTGCGCCACCAATGATTAATACTGGGGGGCCTGGGGGGGGCGCACTGCGCCACCAATGAACATAAATCTCTAATTTATTCATATACAGGAGGCGGGAGCTGGCTGCAGAATCACATAGCCGGCTCCCGACCTCTGAGCGGTAGCTGCGATCCGCGGCTCCTGAGGGGTCAACTACCGCGGATCGCAGATACCGCTCATAGAGGTCGGGAGCCGGCTATGTGATTCTGCAGCCAGCTCCCGCCTCCTGTTCAATTTGAATGAATGAGTAAGTTAACATCATTGGTGGCACTGTGGCCAAAGCCCCTCCCCTCCTCTTGTCTTCTCTCCTCTTATTGGCGGCAGCGGCAGCAGCAGCACAGGGGGAGGGAGACACTGCTTCCTTCTCCCCTGTGCTGCTGAGGGAACACGGAGAGCGCTGAGAGCAGCGTGATCTGTGTTCCCCATACGTTATTGGAATATCGGCAAAATAGATGCCGATACCGATAACTGTCAAAATCCTGAATATCGGCCGATAATATCGGTAAAACCGATAATCGGTCGATCCCTAGTCCTAAGGTCCAAACACAATCCAAATAAGTATAACGCAGCATTCCTTAGATAAAAAAGTGAAAAAATTCGATATTTATTCAACACATGTTGATAAAGGCAACGTTTCAGCTCTCTCACAGAGCCATTCTCTTGGCTTGAGAATGGCTCTGTGAGAGAGCTGAAATGATGCCTTTATCAACATGTGTTGAATAAATATCACATTTTTTCACTTTTTTATCTAAGGAGTGCTGCGTTATACTTATTTGGATTATATATATATATATATATATATATATATATATATATATATACATGGAAAAGGTCAGGCAGCACTCCTTCAAACACAGCTGTAGTTGTATGGGTGCCCGCGGTGGTCCCTCGATGCAGGACGGAATCAGTAGAGAAAGAAAGTCCGCAGCACTCCTTCAAGTGAAAAATGTGCAATTTATTCACACATGTCAACAAAGACAACGTTTCGGTCCTCTCACAGGACCTTTCTCAAGTCAAGTGAACATAAAAGTGCATAGTGCAAAAATAAATACATCTCTACATCATGACCCATTCCCCTATTGGCCAATAGGGTACTAGTGCACTCCCATTCGTGGGTGGGTTTCAATTCATATAATTAACTCCACATATTAACATACACACCAACGAAGGTCAGGGCATATCAGTGATACATTCAGTAATAATCAATCATCATAAGTGTATACAAGTGCGTATACTAAAGTGAACAGTGCAATTTAAAAAGGCATTGACCATATTACCTTGCCGCAAGCCTGACCGTGGACCAAGGAGCGAGGGGAGAAGGCGTCTTTGCTTGTACTGGAGCACGCCACTCATCCGCGTCCACTGCTCCTTACTGCGCATGTATCTAACCCATTTCCTTTATGACGCAGCATATATTAGTCATGCGTCGCCTCTAGGGTGGAAGCCAACGTGGTGACGCACGATCGATCACTTCCGAGCGCAGCGCACATGCAAAGTGTGCGTCAGCACGCAGTCCAATCGTCCGCGCCCCACCACGAGTCCCTATCCACCATCTTAGTTTCAGGCATTTGTTTGGGCAATATTATTATGCCTCCATATAACCCCATATTTCATCATCCCTATCCAGTACCCGGCACAGGCAAGAGTCAAGGCAATAATCAATGCATACAAAAATATATATTAGCATAGACATATCACTGTAGCTTCCATTTAATTCACCTTATACAGAGAGCAGCCAACATCAGACCATGAGTCCTGCAGACTGGATATCTAGCCCACCATTCCTCCTGTTACCCTAAATTCCACATTTAACCCTTTCGGTTTCAGGGTATCCAGCCGAAAAATCCACCTTAGCTCAGTTTTCTTTAATTTACTTAATCGGTCCCCTCCTCTCTCCAATGGTTTAACATGGTCTATAATCATAAATTTTAGATCACTTTCTTTATGGTTTTTTTCAGCAAAATGCTTTGATACGGGCAAATCTCTTCTTTTATTCCTAATAGATTGTCTATGGTTATTCAACCTAGTCTTTAGATCACAAGTAGTTTCGCCAACATATAATTTTTTACAGGGGCACCATAGTACATATATCACCCATGACGAATCACAGGTGAGATAATGTCTTATGTCATAGGTCTCACCCGTGTCTGGATGTGAGAACACAGATCCCTTGGCCATCTGTTTACAGTTCACACATCCCAGACACGGGAAAGAGCCCGTGCGCCTTGTTTTAAGGAACGTCTGTCTCAATTGTCCTTTGTCTGGTACTTTGGAGTGTACTACCTTATCCCTGATGTTCCCTGCTCTTCTATATGCCATCATAGGCGAATTTTTAAAAGCCGCAATGTTAGGGTGTCCACTGCTCAATAACCCCCAATGTCGCCTCACTATCTTTTCAATATCAGGACTCAACTCGTTGTATGATGATACAAACGGCAATCTGTCACTAGTCTGTCTTTGTTTGGGGGTCAACAATTCATCTCTAGGGATCTTTTTGGCTCTTTCCGCATGTTTTTTTACTAACTTTTTAGGGTACCCCCTATCTATAAAGGATTGTTCCATATTTTTCATCGCTGAATTCATATTCTCATCTTTGTCAACTATTCTCCGTACTCGAAGCATTTGACTGTACGGCAGCGAATCTACCATCCTTCTTGGATGCCCACTAGTAAAATGCAACAATGTGTTCTTATCTGTGGCCTTAATATTCAAATCCATATGTACCTGGTCGTCCTCAATGTATACTTGTGTATCCAAGTACTGCACCCGGTCAGTCGATGCCGTTAACGTAAACTGGATCTCCCGATCGAGGGAGTTCAAGTATACGTGAAAGTCCATCAACTGCTCCATGGTGCCACTCCAAATGAGGAAGATATCGTCTATGTATCTCCACCACGTCAAGACCTGGTTGAAGTGGGGAGATACATAGACAAGACGTTCCTCAAATGACCGCACAAAAATATTTGCATAAGTGGGCGCGGCATTAGAGCCCATTGCCGCGCCCATCTTCTGCAAGAAATAGTGTCCCTGGAACACAAAATAATTATTCCTCAGAGACAATTCCAACAGTGTCAGTATAAACTGTCGTACTGGAGCGGAATATTCTGAATGTTGTAACATCTCCGCTACAGCCGACAAGCCTTTTCCGTGGTCGATCGAGGTATATAATGACACTATGTCAAAAGAGGCCACAATCGCCCCTTTAGGAACCCGCATTCCTTTAATTTTGGTGATGAAGTCTCCGGTATCCCTAACGTATGATTTAGCACCCATAGCATATTCTCTCAATCCAAGAATACATTTATGTTGGATAGGATCGAACCCCTACCAGAAATTATAGGCCGCCCCGGAGGGTCGACCAACCTTTTATGTATCTTTGGTAATACGTATATCGTGGGTGTAACCGGGGACTTCACCACCAAAAACTCTTTTAGTTGTCTATCAATAATACCATTCTGCATCGCAACAGTCAAATGTACATCTATTTTCCTTGCAATATCGAATCTGGGGTCCCTGACCAGTGGTTCATAGACACCATGGAGCAGTTGGACTTTCACGTATACTTGAACTCCCTCGATCGGGAGATCCAGTTTACGTTAACGGCATCGACTGACCGGGTGCAGTACTTGGATACACAAGTATACATTGAGGACGACCAGGTACATATGGATTTGAATATTAAGGCCACAGATAAGAACACATTGTTGCATTTTACTAGTGGGCATCCAAGAAGGATGGTAGATTCGCTGCCGTACAGTCAAATGCTTCGAGTACGGAGAATAGTTGACAAAGATGAGAATATGAATTCAGCGATGAAAAATATGGAACAATCCTTTATAGATAGGGGGTACCCTAAAAAGTTAGTAAAAAAACATGCGGAAAGAGCCAAAAAGATCCCTAGAGATGAATTGTTGACCCCCAAACAAAGACAGACTAGTGACAGATTGCCGTTTGTATCATCATACAACGAGTTGAGTCCTGATATTGAAAAGATAGTGAGGCGACATTGGGGGTTATTGAGCAGTGGACACCCTAACATTGCGGCTTTTAAAAATTCGCCTATGATGGCATATAGAAGAGCAGGGAACATCAGGGATAAGGTAGTACACTCCAAAGTACCAGACAAAGGACAATTGAGACAGACGTTCCTTAAAACAAGGCGCACGGGCTCTTTCCCGTGTCTGGGATGTGTGAACTGTAAACAGATGGCCAAGGGATCTGTGTTCTCACATCCAGACACGGGTGAGACCTATGACATAAGACATTATCTCACCTGTGATTCGTCATGGGTGATATATGTACTATGGTGCCCCTGTAAAAAATTATATGTTGGCGAAACTACTTGTGATCTAAAGACTAGGTTGAATAACCATAGACAATCTATTAGGAATAAAAGAAGAGATTTGCCCGTATCAAAGCATTTTGCTGAAAAAAACCATAAAGAAAGTGATCTAAAATTTATGATTATAGACCATGTTAAACCATTGGAGAGAGGAGGGGACCGATTAAGTAAATTAAAGAAAACTGAGCTAAGGTGGATTTTTCGGCTGGATACCCTGAAACCGAAAGGGTTAAATGTGGAATTTAGGGTAACAGGAGGAATGGTGGGCTAGATATCCAGTCTGCAGGACTCATGGTCTGATGTTGGCTGCTCTCTGTATAAGGTGAATTAAATGGAAGCTACAGTGATATGTCTATGCTAATATATATTTTTGTATGCATTGATTATTGCCTTGACTCTTGCCTGTGCCGGGTACTGGATAGGGATGATGAAATATGGGGTTATATGGAGGCATAATAATATTGCCCAAACAAATGCCTGAAACTAAGATGGTGGATAGGGACTCGTGGTGGGGCGCGGACGATTGGACTGCGTGCTGACGCACACTTTGCATGTGCGCTGCGCTCGGAAGTGATCGATCGTGCGTCACCACGTTGGCTTCCACCCTAGAGGCGACGCATGACTAATATATGCTGCGTCATAAAGGAAATGGGTTAGAGACATGCGCAGTAAGGAGCAGTGGACGCGGATGAGTGGCGTGCTCCAGTACAAGCAAAGACGCCTTCTCCCCTCGCTCCTTGGTCCACGGTCAGGCTTGCGGCAAGGTAATATGGTCAATGCCTTTTTAAATTGCACTGTTCACTTTAGTATACGCACTTGTATACACTTATGATGATTGATTATTACTGAATGTATCACTGATATGCCCTGACCTTCGTTGGTGTGTATGTTAATATGTGGAGTTAATTATATGAATTGAAACCCACCCACGAATGGGAGTGCACTAGTACCCTATTGGCCAATAGTGGAATGGGTCATGATGTAGAGATGTATTTATTTTTGCACTATGCACTTTTATGTTCACTTGACTTGAGAGAGGTCCTGTGAGAGGACCGAAACGTTGTCTTTGTTGACATGTGTGAATAAATTGCACATTTTTCACTTGAAGGAGTGCTGCGGACTTTCTTTCTCTATATATATATATATATATATATATATATATATATATTTATATACAGTACAGACCAAAAGTTTGGACACACCTTCTCATTCAAAGAGTTTTCTTTATTTTCATGACTATGAAGGCATCAAAACTATGAATTAACACATGTGGAATTATATACATAACAAACAAGTGTGAAACAACTGAAAATATGTAATATTCTAGGTTCTTCAAAGTAGCCACCTTTTGCTTTGATTACTGCTTTGCACACTCTTGGCATTCTCTTGATGAGCTTCAAGAGGTAGTCCCCTGAAATGGTCTTCCAACAGTCTTGAAGGAGTTCCCAGAGATGCTTAGCACTTGTTGGCCCTTTTACCTTCACTCTGCGGTCCAGCTCACCCCAAACCAGCTCAATTGGGTTCAGGTCCGGTGACTGTGGAGGCCAGGTCATTTGGCGCAGCACCCCATCATTCTCCTTCATGGTCAAATAGCCCTTACTTTCAAAGTTTTCCCAATTTTTCGGCTGACTGACTAACCTTCATTTCTTAAAGTAATGATGGCCACTCGTTTTTCTTTACTTAGCTGCTTTTTTCTTGCCATAATACAAATTCTAACAGTCTATTCAGTAGGACTATCAGCTGTGTATCCACCTGACTTCTCCTCAACGCAACTGATGGTCCCAACCCCATTTATAAGGCAAGAAATCCCACTTATTAAACCTGACAGGGCAAACCTGTGAAGTGAAAACCATTTCAGAAGACTACCTCTTGAAGCTTATCAAGAGAATGCCAAGAGTGTGCAAAGCAGTAATCAAGCAAAAGGTGGCTACTTTGAAGAACCTAGAATATGACATATTTTCAGTTGTTTCACACTTGTTTGTTATGTATATAATTCCACATTTGTTAATTCATAGTTTTGATGCCTTCAGTGTGAATCTACAATTTTCATAGTCATGAAAATAAAGAAAACTCTTTGAATGAGAAGGTGTGTCCAAACTTTTGGTCTGTACTGTATATGTAAATGTTTCTGCCGGGATTCGAACTCCCTACCTTGTACATTACAGCTACTATACAGCTACATGTTAACCTGCACAGAAATATAAAAAAAGTCTTCTGCTGAATAGGAATTTTCACTACATCAGAAACTACTATGAGGTTTTTCTGACACAGTTTAGCATTCAGCTTTATAGCTGAGTGGATAAGGTCCTTGCCTCTAATGTACAACATTGGGAGTTCAAATCCTAAAATAAACTTTTCAGAAATTAGATTTAAATACACTGGGGTGTCCCCAAGGACTGACTCCATATATGGATATAGCTATATATGGATTCAGAGCAGGGACTCCTAAGCTGAACTAGAGTCCCGACACCCTCCCCTCTTCAGAGCAGGGGGTGCCTGGGGTTCTCACATTGACTTCCATTGTACTAGGTTCTCAGTAGAACACCGGTTCTACACAAGCACCTTGGTGCTCGATCAACACTAGTCAGTAGTGCTAGTTTAGGGCACTGAAGAGTAATTTTAATATAGTTGAAAAATTCTTATAGGGGTTGGAGCTTTGTTTTTCTCATATTGAGCTCTAGGTCCTCCTTTCACATTTCTGAGAACATAATCTTATTTTCGTAATCACATTTACACTTAAACAGATACTAAATCTAACCATAAATATTAGTTTATTAGTTACCGTCGGCCACACCTCTTGATTTCGGAAGGTGACCTGGCTTCCCCCTGATGGCAGATATTGGGAGAAAGAAGTATTAAGGTATTAGATTTCTACATACCCAATCCTTTTCTGCCCTTCCCAGGGTTGACAAGCTGCTGCCAGTGGCTTATTCCCCCCTAATTGTTGAAGGTACATCCACACTTGGCTGAGCTGACCGTGCATGTGTGGAGTACTTGGGAGAAACTTGCTGTTGGCCATATGAGCGTTCAGTCGACATTTACTGTATAAAGCCAATTAAAAGGGGTTGTCTGACTCCCAGACTACAACAAATTGATCCCAGGAATGTGTGTAAAATATATTTAAAAAAGCCACTCAGCTCCATTCCAGCCCTGAGGGTCCCATTCCAGCTAAGGTAACCACTGAACCTTTGCAGTCACCAGCCTCTAGGGCAGACATCCTCAAACTGCGGCCCTCCAGCTGTTGCAAAACTACAACTCCCAGCATGCCCGAACAGCCTACAGGTATCAGCCTACAGCAGGGCATTGTGGGAGTTGTTCAACAGCTGGAGGGCCGCAGTTTGAGAATGCCTGCTCTAGGGGATAAGTTGAATTTGAGACCAGTGAATGGCTGCAGCAGTGTACGTCACCATGGATGGGATGTTACACTTATGATCCACTGGCGCCGCATGCAGCAGGACTCGACCTTTGGCGCTGGAGTGAAGCAACTTTCAAGTGAGGTGAGTGCCATTTTTTTTTAATTTTAAACAAATTCCCAGGTTCAGTTAATTTTGGTTTGGACGATTTGATAACCACTTTAAGTCAATTTCACGAAAGTCTACAGAGGGTTATGTGGACCCAGCACTACAGTGTCAACCACAACCACTATGAGAATTGATTATCAAAATATATTTAGGATGTGTTAAGTGCATTTTCATAATGAACTACATTGATATCTTCAGTTTATTTGCCCTCTATGTGTGTATTGTGTTATTTTATGTTGTACAGATGTTAGTGATCTATATACAGTGTTGCGTCTACTGGTAACCAATAAATTATTTCTATGAGCATGTAAGGTGGTGGAAAAGCACACTCACCTTAAAAATGACACTCCTTTCTGGAATCCCTCCTAAAGTCTATCAGCTGATGGCTCATGTGAAGCCTTATCTCTAATCTCCTGACCTCATAAACACTTTCACACTCACGTTTTGGCTTACCGTTTGTGAGATCCGTTCAGGGCTCTCACAAGCGGTCCAAAACTGATCAGTTTGCATTCTAATGCATTCTGAATGGAAAAGGATCCGCTCAGAATGCATCAGTTTGCATCTGTTCAGTCTCCATTTCGCTTTAGAGATGGACACCAAAACGCTGCCTGCAGTGTTTTGGTGTCTGTCTGATGAAACTGAGCCAAATGGATCCGTCCTGGCACACAATGTAAGTCAATGGGGACGGATCTGTTTTCTATGACACAATCTGGCACAATAGAAAACAGATCCATCCTCCATTGAATATGAATGGTGTTCAAGACGGATCCGTCTTGGCTATGTTAAAGATAATACAAACGGATCCGTTCTGAATGGATGCAGACGGTTGCATTATCTGAATGGATCCGTCCATGACGGATCCGCACAAAACGTGAGTGGGAAAGTAATAAACTCTTATCAAACTGATATGAATATGGCTTTATGTGGTCAGAGATAAGGCTTCACATGAGTTGTCAGCTGACGGAACTCAGGAAGGAGAGTATGCAAGTGTATAATCCTTCTGTATACCAATTAGAAATGTCTGATTGCTGCAGAATTTGACATGACATTATATCTCAGACAGATGCATAAATAATTAAAGGGTGTGGCCTGATTAGACATGGTTCTTGCCACAAGAGGGCGTTAAAGTGCATCCACCACTGCCCTATAAAAAAGCTCTCAGTGGCTACTTTTGGGTAGTGTACCTCTTGGTGTGACATCATTGATCGCTAGACATGCCTCTATGATGCACTCTACAGTTGACAGGCTGAGAGAAGCAGGGTCGTTTTGATGAAATTGCTCATCATCTAGGCCATTCTAAGGGTCCATTCACACGTCCGTAAGTGTTCTGAAGATCCGCAAATTGCGGATCTGCAAAACACAGACACTGGCAATGTGCATTCCGCAATTTGCCGGCACTATAATAGAAAATGCCTAATCTTGTCCGCAATTGCGGACAAGAATATGACATGTTCTACTTTTTTGCGGAAACGGAAGCACGGATGAGGAAGTGCGGATCCGCAAATGCGGTTGCGGATCCGCAAATGCGGTTGCGGATCCGCAAATGCGGATAGCACATTCCGGCCCTACTGAAAATGAATGGGTCAAAATTGCGGAACGGATGCGGACCAATTTTGCGGACGTGTGAATAGACCCTAAACTACCTGTTAGGAGGTGTTGGGAAATGAGGTTATGTGAGGGCATGCACACGGTGAACAGGCCCAGACAGCTCAGACAGACCACCAGCTCCCACAGTTTCATTGACCGCTATCCAGACACAGATGACACCTTCATTACACACCCTTGTCTCTGTCCGCACCATTTTCCAACAATTAGCAGAAGGACATTTGGTGTCCCTGCACCCATTACATGTCTTACCATGGACAGCCAGCCACCATCACCTTCATTTCAGTGGTGTCATGAATGAGAAACCTTGACTATATCTGTAAAGAATAAATCAAGGCAACTAGACTTACTGTAGATTTCTTGAAAACGTTTCACTCGTTCTTCCAACGAGCTTTCTCAATTCTGAGTGACTGTACAAGAATTCTCTGGGAATAAATATGTAACTGAATCAACATCTGGTAATTATACCCAGCATGGGGTCAAAGGTGTTGAATCCATTATCCTAATTGGAGTCAGTAGGTGATAATGACCTCCCAGAAAAAGGTGTTGTAACGGATCCGCTTCCGTTAATGGAAGCTTCCTAGCTTGCGCCGAGGACCACAAGCACCGCACTGGACACCACGACCACCGCAGACTCCACAACCGCCGTAGCTTAACTGGAGCCGCGCCGTCTTCCTTCCACCCTGAACGAACCTCCAGCATTCAGGACCGTGTGGGAAAGATCTCTCCTCCAGGGAATATGCAGAGCATAGCAATCCCCAGCGTGACACAGCAATTCCCTCCAATAACGAGACGAGGCTGCGTTTTGAAGGGTTAAAACAGGCACTCAGCTGAACTGAACGTACAGCCTCTTTTATTCACACTCCAAAAACATAGTACTGCCCACAGGGGTTTGAAATACAACCAATCAATATATTACAACACATCCCCACAAAATCCTCCCCTCTGTCCTTGATAGAATTACCTCACACTGGGTTGATGCAATCACCACAGACAGACGAATACACAATATCCTCTGTCCTGAAGACAACCGAGAAGTAATTCAATTATCTCTGAGGACAAAGGACATCGCCAATACACACAGAGAGACAACAGGACAGGAATCCCCACCCAAACACACAAAATCCTCCCTTTCTGTCTGTGATATAATTATGGATTAACATAACTATCACAGACAGTAAAAATACAGTTTTTAAACATACTCTATAACTTTAAAACCATACATTCCATCTCCATAAAAATTACATATTTAAACTCAGCTTACATCAAACATAAACACTTCCAAAAATCACACAAATCCCTCCAGCGGATCAAAAGTTTAGTGGAAGTCCTTTATGACCGACCGCAAGCACAACTTCCTGCCCAAAACAGTTCCATAGATTCTTTAGTATACACCGCTGACCGCGTTCGGTCCTAAGAACAGTCCAGACATGCGGCATAGTTCTGTTCTTGAAGGGTAATATGTCCCGGGGCCATAGTCGTAGGGCAGGAGGCTAGCCATCAGTCCTCTACAATGCCCAGTGGCAAATGGCAGTTTGTCACAGGTGTCAAGACAGCATTGTATGGGGCAGACAATAGATGTTTAACCCCCCGCCTCTATTCAAGCTTGGCTTCTCCATTTTTACGTAGATGGTCTCCTTCACACCTTGTTTGTACCAATCGGCCTCCTTATCCAAAACACGCACTTGACTGTCTTCAAAGGTGTTCCCAGAGAATTCTTGTACAGTCACTCAGAATTGAGAAAGCTCGTTGGAAGAACGAGTGAAACGTTTTCAAGAAATCTACAGTAAGTCCAGTTGCCTTGATTTATTCTTTACAGATATACCATGACCTGGATAAATGAGAACCTTCACAGACATACAGAAACCTTGACTGTTATGGTCTGGAACCATATCGTCTGTAGTAATGAATGCAGGTTCTGTTTGGGGTTCCACTATGGTCTGGTTTGAGTATGGAGGCCTTGTGGTGAGAGCTTCAATTTTGCCTTTGCTGTGGAGTGACACTCTGCCCAAACTGCTGGTGTGATGATCTGGGAAGCCATCGCATACGACAGTCGGTCACCCCTAGTAGTGATACGAGGGACACTAACAGTGATATGTGCAGGACATCCTTTGGCCACATGTATTGTTTCTCATGGCAGGGACTCCAACTGGTATTGTTGAGCAGAATAGTGCTTTCCCACACACAGTTTCCTAGGAATGTCTCTGCCAGATTGCACCACTTCCTTAGCTGCAACAGATTTATTGCCAATTGAGTATATATGGGACCAGCTGGGATACCCACTTTGGCAGCCTAATTGTGTGTAGGATCTACAGGCCCAACTGTAACATCTGTGGCCAAATGTGCCACAGGATACCATATAAAACCTGTATGCCTCCACGCCCAATCATATCTCTTCTTGTACATAGACCAGGGTGGCCACTTGCTTCACCCCATAAAGCCAGACTTTCTAGGCCATGCCCTCAGCCCGCTAAGCCATGCCTATCTCCACTAAGCCACGCCCCCATTACTGACAAACGGGAAAAAAAGGCCTGGAATACCTTCAGGTGAGCTGGCCAGGAGTGCTTCTCTCCCCCTCAGTCACAGAGTGACATGTCCACAGGCTCTGTTGACTGACTGGGGGCGAGAGAAGCCTCAGTCAGATTGTGCTTGCAGCTCACGCTCAGCTCAATGCTGCTGTCTGAGTGTGAGCTCCTGAAAAGGAGGACATCCCTGCGTCCATCCAGGTCTTGCGCCTGATGGAGGACAGGGAGCCTAGCATAAAGCTGGACGTCTGGCCATCCTAATCCAGGCTACAACAGATCCTGAGCCTCCTTACAACCGTATAGTTTCCCACAATAGATTTATCCTTTCACTCTAATGTTGTAATCACATAGATCATCATTACATTCACACATACAAAGTTTCATTCGATTGCAGCAACTTCTTAGTAGAATTGCGTTTTGATGCGTTTTTCAACGGGGCCTTCTAACCACTATGTTTACTTGTGTTCTGCGTTCTTCCCTTTCTCATAGGAGCTTTCTCCTAGTTATATTTGTTATTAGTACAAATCTACTTTGTACATCCACATTCTGTCCGGATCTTAGCAGGGGTGCACCACCAATGAGGCCAGGTGAGGCAATCTCCTCAGGAAGCACCAGGTAGGGGAAAGAGGGGGGCAGCGGAAGGGCCATGGGCAATGAGCGCTTTCATTGAGGCTAAGGGGTTTGGTTAAGAAATTGGTATTGGGGGAGCGCCGTTTCAGTTTTTGCCTCAGGCAGAAGGCTAGGTACACCCCTGGATCTTAGCATGCTACAAGTACTGGTCAGACAGAGTGTAGCTGCACTATCACTTCATATAATTCTCTTCTGGGACAATTAAATATCTGCACCATGGAAAACGCTAGTAAGTCTTCAAATCACCCACTGGCAGCTCCCTGCTCAGCATAGTATATACGGTACATCTTTTTTGGAATGCATTTTAGTATAAGGAAATGTCCTTTAGGCCCCTTTCACATGAGCTGAGTTTTCCGCGCGGCTGCAATGCGTGATGTGAACGCATAACACCCGCACTGAATCCTGACCCATTCATATCAATGGGTCTGTTTACATGAGCGTTTTTTTTCACGTATCAGTTCTGCGTTGCGTGAAAAACGCAGCATGTTCTATAGGCCTCATGCACACGACCGTTGTTTGGGTCCACATCCGAGCTGCCGTTTTGGGGGCCGCAAAAGATGCGGACAGCATTCAGTGTAAAAACTATATCATGTCCTATTAGGCATTTATATCATGTCCTAACAGGCATTTATATTGCCGGCGCCCATTCCGCAAATTGCGGAAGGCAACACAGGCGGCTTCCGTTTTTTGCGGATCCGCGGTTTTCAGAGCGCAAACAACGGCACGGACGTGTGCATGAGGCCATATTCTGCGTTTTTCATGCAGCCCTGGCCCCATAGAAGTTAATGGGGCTGCAGTGAAAAACGCATCGCATCCGGAAGCAAGTGCAGATGCGAAGCCTTTTTCACTGATGGTTGCTAAGGCCTCTTTCACACGAGTGTGACGGATTAGGTTCGGATGCGTCCAGGGTGCGTTCAGTGAAACTCGCACCATTTTGCAAGCAAGTTCAGTCAGTTTTGTCTGCGATTGCGTTCAGTTGTTCAATTTTCTCCGCGCGGGTGCAATGCGTTTTGATGCGTTTTTCACGCGCGTGATAAAAAACGGAAGGTTTACAAACAACATCTCTTAGCAACCATCAGTGAAAAACGCATTGCATCCGCACTTGCTTGCGGATGCAATGCGCTTTTCACGCAGCCCCATTCACTTCTATGGAGCCAGGGCTGCGTGAAAAATGCTGAATATAGAACATGCTGCGATTTTCCCGCAACGCGGAACTGATGCGTGAAAAACATGTACACAGACCCATTGAAATGAATGGGTCAGGATTCAGTGCGGGTGCTATGCGTTCACGTCACGCATTGCACCCGCGCAGAAAACTCGCTCGTGTGAAAGGGGCCTTCACACGGACGTTGCGGGAAAATGTGCGGGTGCATTGCGGGAACACCCGCGATTTTTCCGCGCGAGTGCAAAACATTGTAATGCGTTTTGCACGCGCGTGAGAAAAATCGCGCATGTTTGGTACCCAAACCCGAACTTCTTCACAGAAGTTCGGGCTTGGGATCAATGTTCTGTAGATTGTATTATTTTCACTCCGGTCATCACATGATCCATAACCATGGTAAAAGATCATGTGATGTACCATGTGATGACCGTCATCAAAGGTCCTGTAACTGTATTTAATGCTCACCACAGGTCCTATTCAACAAAGGAGACAGAAGGAGATGCCGGGCTACGCGATCAAGTGGACTAAGGTGAGTTAAATTTTTTATTTTTATTTTTTAACCCCTCCAGCGCTATTTTACTTTGCATTCTGTATTCAGAATGCTATTATTTTCCCTTATAACCATGTTATAAGAGAAAATAATAATGATCAGGTCTCCATCCCGATCGTCTCGTAGAAACCATGCGTGAAAATCGCACCGCATCCGCACTTGCTTGCGGATGCTTGCGATTTTCACGCAACCCCATTCACTTCTATGGGGCCTACGTTGCGTGAAAAACGCAGAATATAGAGCATGCTGCGATTTTCACGCAACGCATAAGTGATGCGTGAAAATCACCGCTCATCTGAACAGCCCCATAGAAATGAATGGGTCGGTATTCAGTGCGGGTGCAATGCGTTCACCTCACGCATCGCATCCGCGCGGAATACTCGGCCGTGTGAAAGGGGCCTTAGAGATGTTGTTTGTAAACCTTCCGTTTTTTATCACACGCTTGAAAAACGCATTAAAACGCATTGCACCCGCGAGGAAAAAACTGAACAACTGAACGCAATCGCAGACAAAACTGACTGAACTTGCTTGAAAAATGGTGCGAGTTTCACTGAACGCACCCGGAGCCAATCCGTTACGCTCGTGTGAAAGAGGCCTTATTGAAGCACAGGGCCGCAGAAATCATTGCTTTATGTGGAATGGAATTTCTTTTCACATTATGTCTTTTTCTCAACAAGCTAATAGAAATAATAGTTTAATAGCTCATATAAACAAAACTCATTTGTTCTCAGCCTCGAAACATCCCATTCCTGTCCTGTGCCGTATAACTGAAGCAATTATACCACAATAGCGCCAGCCATTAGCTCTTTAACCTCTATTTCAGTCTTTGATACTTATTACCAACTCATATGCCTGCAACGCACAGGTTGTATTCCCACCCCTGGAGTCTATAAGAATTAGGCTTTAATACCAGCAAATACAACATTAGAAAATCTTTTCATTTTATTAATGTGGCTCCGAAGAGGGAAGAGAGGGGGATAACCAGCAATAGTGCGTATTCTGAGTAATTAACCTTAAAGGGGTTGTCTCACTTCAGTAAGTGGCATTTATCATGTAGAGAAAGTTAATTTTTCCATCACATTACACACTGCTCGTTTCCATGGTTACAGACCACCCTGCAATCCATCAGTGGTGGTCGTGCTTACACACTATAGGAAAAAGCACTAGCCTATGTGTGCTCCCATGGTCCCGGCCACCAGAGAGGCTGATGCTTTTTCCTATATTGTGCAAGCACGACCACCACTGATGGATTGCAGGGTGGTCTGTAACCATGGAAACAAGCATATGTGTATAATGTGATGGAAAAATAAATCCTGCCAGCAAAGGAAGCAATATGGATAATAACAATACATTAGTAAGTGACTTGTATTAACTTTCTCTACATGATAAATGCCACTTACTGAAGTGACCCAAACCCTTAAGGGTCCATTCACACGTCCGCAATTCTGTTCTGCATTTTGCAGAACGGTATTGCGGAACCATTCATTTCTATGGGGCTGCACGATGTGCGGCCTGGATCCGGAAATGCGTACTCGCACTTCCGGGTCCGCAATTCCGATCACGAAAAAAATAGAACATGTCCTATTCTTATCCGCAATAGCGGACAAGATTAGGCATTTTTTATTAAGTGCCGGCGATGTGCGGTCCGCAAAATGTGGAACGCGCATTGCCGGTGTCCCTGTTTTTTGCGGATCCGCAAAACACACACGGACGTATGAATGGAGCTTTGAAGGGGTTTTGCTGTACTCCAGAAATGATGGTAAGGTGTGGTGCATCCCAATGGGAAATAAGTCCAGAGTCAGGGTCTGCAGTAAACCAGTGTACTTATTTACTGGAGGAATATCGCTTTAAAACAATACAAGCAAGGCATAGGGCTGGCTTCTCCAGTCTCCTCCTGGGCAGAAGAAGTATTTATGCTGGTACCCTGGCCAAAAAGCTGGTGGCCCAGGGACTGTGGTTCAGTCATCTGACTGGAGCCCTGGGAAACAGGCTGGTAACCCAGGCTCAGGATTCCCATCTCAGCGTCTTCTTCTGGTCTCTCATGCAGTCTGGCAGAGTCTCTCATACTAAGCACTGGTCCCTATCTGCAGACATCTAAGGGCTCTAACTGCGCTCTTTTTATACAGTTGCTAACTTAGGGTACTTTCACGCTTGCGGCAAAGGAATCCGGCAGGCAGTTCCGTTGTTGGATCCGTCAAAACGTATGCAAACTGATGGTGTCACGGCTGTATGTGGGCAACAATAGTAATACACAGTACAGAGCTACTGACTGGACCCAGAACTAGGGAGGATAACGGGTGACCCCTGTCCGACCCTCAACGCTCTCCCTATTCTGCTAAAGCACATGCCCGGATCCAAATGGCGGAAAGAGGCATGCCCACGTGCCTAAGACTAATGACCACTGTAACCCCTACAATAGTGGAAGGGGCACGGCCACCAGTGCCCTACTCAGTATATGGAGGGAACCGTGGCCACCTCAGATCCAGTCAGAACATAAACAGGAACACAACAATGTCTGCACACTTAGCTGACGGTGTTGCAGCCGCAGAGAAGATGGATCCAAGGACAGGCTGGCAATATCCGGAGTGCTAGCTGCAGCAGAACACAGGTCCAGTGAACTGATAGCTACAAGTGAAGAAACTAAAGCCAGAGCTACAACTGAAGTGAGAACTATAATCCACATCCTATCATAGGAGGAGGGGTGATATAAAGAGAGGAAAATCAAACACATGAAGGACAGCTGTGGTGAAAGAAACCAAAAGTAAACAGAGTAGTGAGAACTCCTCCCAGCTCTAGTAGTGACATCATCACAGGGGTGGAGAAACAGAGCTGTGAGAACGTCCCAAAGCTCTGGTAGTGACAGTACCCCCCCCTCTACGGGTGGACTCCGGACACCCAGGACCCACCTTCTCAGGATGAGCCCTATGAAATGCCCTGATGAGGCGAGTGGCTTTAATGTCCGACACCGGAACCCACATCCTCTCCTCAGGACCATACCCCTTCCAATGAACGAGGTACTGAAGAAAACCGCGGACCATGCGAGAGTCCACAATTCTGGAAACCTCAAACTCCAGATTGCCATCAACCAAAATCGGAGGAGGAGGCAAAGAGGAGGGTACCGTGGGCTGGACATATGGTTTTAAGAGAGATCTGTGAAATACATTATGTATCTTCCAAACCCGTGGAAGATCAAGACGGAAGGCAACAGGATTGATGACTGACAAGATTTTATAAGGCCCAATAAACTTGGGACCCAATTTCCAGGAGGGAACCTTTAACTTAATGTTTCTAGTAGACAACCACACCAGATCACCCACATTCAGGTCCGGACCAGGCACACGTCTCTTATCAGCCACACGCTTATACCTCTCACTCATCTTTTTAAGATTACCCTGAATCTTTTGCCAAATGGTAGACAAAGACGAGGAAAATCTCTCCTCCTCAGGTAAACCAGAAAGAGCCCCTCCCGAGAATGTCCCAAACTGTGGATGGAACCCATATGCACCAAAGAATGGTGACTTATCAGAAGATTCCTGACGACGGTTGTTCAGAGCAAACTCAGCAAGAGGGAGAAATGAACACCAATCCTCCTGGTTCTCTGAAACAAAACAGCGCAAATATGTCTCCAGATTCTGATTGAGGCGCTCAGTCTGACCATTCGACTGCGGATGAAAAGCAGAAGAGAAGGACAGCCGAACCCCCAGGCGAGAACAGAAAGCCTTCCAGAACCTGGACACAAACTGCGTGCCTCTATCGGAAACAATATCAGAGGGAATGCCGTGCAATTTAACAATATGGTCGACAAAAGCTTGCGCCAACGTTTTAGCATTAGGTAAACCAGGGAAAGGTACGAAATGAGCCATCTTGCTAAAACGGTCCACCACCACCAGGATCACCGACTTCCCCGAGGAACGAGGAAGATCCGTGATAAAGTCCATGGACAGGTGTGTCCAAGGACGGGAAGGAATGGGTAACGGGAGAAGGGAACCTGAAGGCCGTGAACGAGGGACCTTAGCGCGAGCGCACGTCTCACAAGCAGCCACAAAACCCTCCACCGACTTACGAAGAGCCGGCCACCAAAATCTCCGAGCAATGAGATCCACCGTGGCTCTACTCCCGGGGTGACCAGCAAGAACCGTATCATGATGCTCCTTAAAGAGTTTGTGACGTAGCTCAGGAGGCACGAACAACTTCCCAGAAGGACAACGGGCAGGTGTCTCAGTCTGGGCAGCCTGGACCTCGGCCTCCAAATCGGAATATAGAGCAGAAACAACTACCCCCTCCGCCAAAATGGGACCCGGGTCCTCAGAGTTTCCTCCTCCCGGAAAACAGCGAGAGAGAGCATCAGCCTTCACATTTTTTATCCCAGGTCGGAATGTAACAACAAAATTGAATCTGGAGAAGAACAGAGACCATCTGGCCTGTCTCGGATTCATACGCCTGGCCGACTCCAAGTATGCCAGATTCTTATGGTCGGTAAAAACGGTGATAGGGTGCCTGGCCCCCTCCAACCAATGGCGCCATTCCTCGAAAGCCAACTTGATGGCCAACAACTCCCTATCGCCCACATCATAGTTTCTCTCTGCCGGGGAGAGTTTTTTAGAGAAAAAGGCACAGGGTCGCCACTTGGCAGGGGAAGGGCCCTGGGACAAAACCGCACCCACACCCACCTCGGAAGCATCCACCTCAACAATAAAAGGTAAGGAAACATCGGGATGCACCAAGACGGGAGCAGACGCAAAATTCTCTTTAATCTTAGAAAAGGCTGCAAGCGCCTCCTCCGACCAAGAGGAAAAATCCGCCCCCTTTTTTGTCATGTCAGTGAGGGGTTTGACAACAGAGGAATAATTCAAAATGAACTTTCTGTAATAGTTCGCAAAACCCAGAAAGCGCATCAATGCCTTCTGATTCTCAGGAAGCTCCCACTCAAGTACAGCACGGACCTTCTCGGGATCCATGCGAAAACCAGAAGCAGAGAGGAGAAAACCCAGAAATTGAATCTCCGATACCATAAAAAGACATTTCTCCAGCTTGGCGTACAATTTATTTTCCCGCAGAATCTGCAGAACCTGAAAAAGATGATCCTGATGGGTCTGAACATCAGGGGAAAAAATCAAAATATCATCAAGATACACCAATACAAATTTCCCCATTAAATGATAGAAAATACTATTAACAAAATGCTGAAAGACGGCCGGAGCATTCATCAGGCCGAAAGGCATAACGAGATTCTCGAAATGCCCGTCAGGGGTATTAAAGGCCGTTTTCCATTCATCCCCCTCTCTGACCCTGACCAGGTTGTACGCGCCTCTCAAATCCAATTTGGAAAACACCTTGGCCCCAACAATTTGATTGAAGAGGTCCGGGATCAGAGGAAGGGGATAGGGATCGCGAATCGTGATACGGTTCAGCTCCCTAAAATCTAGGCAAGGTCTCAGAGAGCCATCTTTCTTTTTAACAAAAAAAAACCCGCGGCCACAGGTGACTTTGAGGGACGAATATGCCCCTTTTCGAGACTCTCGGAGATGTAAGTTCGCATAGCGATTCTTTCCGGTTGTGAGAGATTGTAGAGGCGTGCTTTTGGCAGCTTGGCGCCGGGAATGAGGTTAATGGGACAGTCAAACTCCCGGTGAGGAGGTAGCTCCTGAACACCGCTCTCGGAAAACACGTCCGAGAAATCAGAGAGAAATGATGGCACCGTTTTAGTAGACACCTCTGCAAAAGTCGCTGTGAGACAATTCTCTCTACAAAAGTCACTCCACTCATTTATTTGCCTTCCTTGCCAATCAATAGTGGGGTTATGTCTAGTGAGCCAGGGTAACCCCAAAACTAGAGGAGACGGCAATCCGTTAAGGACAAAACAAGATATATCCTCCACATGAGTGTCACCTACAGCTAGCCGGATATTGTGAACAATGCCTTTCAGAGATCTCTGTGAGAGTGGAGCAGAGTCAATAGCAAAAACAGGTATATCTTTATCTAATGTGCAAACCTGAAAACCATGCATGGCTACAAATTGAGTGTCAATAAGATTGACGGCCGCTCCACTATCGACAAAAATCTCACAAGAAATGACTTTGCTCTCTAGCGCCACCCTGGCAGACAGGAGAAAACGGGAACTGCAGGTCAGAGGAAAAGCATCAAATCCTACATCAACTTTGCCCAAAGTAGCAGATGAAGCAGAACTTGATGATTTACCTTTTGAGATTTTTCTCTTATTATCGCTCTTAGTACGGTTCAAGAATCTCCTAGATGGACAAACATTTGCCAAATGACCTATGCCCCCACAACAAAAACAGACCATACTCTGAGGACTAAATCCTCTTTTATCAGGGGCAAGTCGAGCTAGCTGCATGGGCTCCTCCTCAGAGGGGAGCGAGACAGGATGAGGCCCCTGCACACTGAATGAGTCCGCACCACTTCCCCTAGACTGACAATGGCTGGACAGAGAGGTCTCGTTTCTTTCTCTTAGACGCCTGTCAAGGCGTACCGCCAATGACATGGCAGACTCTAAGGACGTTGGTCTCTCATGGAAAGCAAACGCATCTTTTAATCTCTCCGAGAGACCATGACAGAACTGACTCCGGAGTGCAGCATCATTCCAACCCGAATCAGCTGCCCATCTCCGAAATTCAGAACAAAAAAACTCCGCAGACCGTTTGTTCTGGCATAAAACACGTAGGTTAGATTCGGCCAGAGCAACACGATCCGGGTCATCATAAATCTGCCCCAGGGCCACAAAAAATCCCTCCACGGATCGAAGGGAGGGATCCCCTGATGGCAGCGAAAAAGCCCAAGTCTGAGCATTACCCCTGAGCAGGGAGATGACAATCCTCACCCTCTGCTCTTGATTACCAGAAGAGTGAGGACACAAGCAAAAATGGAGTTTGCATGACTCTCTGAAACGAACAAAATTCTCACTGCCCCCGGAGAACGTCTCCGGAAGTGAGACCTTTGGCTCGCAACAGACTCCATGAGCCGGAGCAGGGCCCAATGCTTGAAGCTGAGTCATAGATTGACGGAGATCCGCTACTTCCAAAGAAAGACCCTGCATGCGGTCAACCAGGCCAGAAAGCGGATCCATGTCAAAAAAGGACGGTTTTGGTGGATTATAATGTCACGGCTGTATGTGGGCAACAATAGTAATACACAGTACAGAGCTACTGACTGGACCCAGAACTAGGGAGGATAACGGGTGACCCCTGTCCGACCCTCAACGCTCTCCCTATTCTGCTAAAGCACATGCCCGGATCCAAATGGCGGAAAGAGGCATGCCCACGTGCCTAAGACTAATGACCACTGTAACCCCTACAATAGTGGAAGGGGCACGGCCACCAGTGCCCTACTCAGTATATGGAGGGAACCGTGGCCACCTCAGATCCAGTCAGAACATAAACAGGAACACAACAATGTCTGCACACTTAGCTGACGGTGTTGCAGCCGCAGAGAAGATGGATCCAAGGACAGGCTGGCAATATCCGGAGTGCTAGCTGCAGCAGAACACAGGTCCAGTGAACTGATAGCTACAAGTGAAGAAACTAAAGCCAGAGCTACAACTGAAGTGAGAACTATAATCCACATCCTATCATAGGAGGAGGGGTGATATAAAGAGAGGAAAATCAAACACATGAAGGACAGCTGTGGTGAAAGAAACCAAAAGTAAACAGAGTAGTGAGAACTCCTCCCAGCTCTAGTAGTGACATCATCACAGGGGTGGAGAAACAGAGCTGTGAGAACGTCCCAAAGCTCTGGTAGTGACAGATGGCATTTGTATGACTGATCAGGATCCTGATCCGTCTGACATGCATTGAAATGCCGGATCCGTCTCTCCGGTGTCATCCGGAAAAATGGATCCGGCATTTATTTGCGCAGACCGCAAAAACGGATCCGTTTTGACGGAACACTCTCGGCCGGATCCGGCAATAATGCATGTCAATGGGAAAAAATTCCGTCCTGAAAAGGCAAAAAGACTGAACTGAAGACATCCTGAACCGATTGCTCTCCATTCAGAATGCATTAGGATAAAACTGATCAGTTCTTTTCCGGTATTGTGCTTCTCCACTTAACCCCTACCACTAAAACATTCTAGTTAAGGGTACTTTCACACTAGCGTTATTCTTTTCCGGCATTGAGTTCCGTAATAAGGGCTTTATTACGGAACTCAAGTGTGAAAGTACCCTTAACTAGAATGTTTTAGTGGTAGGGGTTAAGTGGAGAAGCACAGCCTAAACAGAAACATTGCTATAATTTCTGTCTATCAGACTTGTATAGAGCTATAATGCAAGAATGTGGGAATGCCTAAGCAGTTTTTTCAGACATAAATAACGGAACTAAGCCAGACAGTCAGAAGGTCAGTATGTCTGTTTTTTCCCCTCCAAAACTTTGCATAGGTAAAAAGTCATAAAGTCTCTCAATATTAGCTGGCTGTGTATTAACCCTCGCCACAGTGCAGTGAAGCTATTGTGTTATAACAGTGCAAATGCAGTTCAACATCATGAAACAGTATAAGTGCACATAAATCACAGTGCAAGTTAACCCTTCAGAGTGAAATAAAATAGGAAGTTGATGACTTTGCATAGTAACTATAAGGGCAAATGTCCATAATACAAAGTACCCTTGCTCCAGGACACGACAGTATTAACTTTGTCTACATGATGAATGCCATTTGCTGAAGTTGGACAACCCATTTAACATGTACACAATATTTTCAGAATATTCAAGAATAAAATTATCTCAATTATACTAATACTACTTTTACATCATTATGGTATCAGGAGAGTAGAGACACAGTATGGGCATGACAATGCAGTCCCAAACTAAGCATAAACTTATAGAACATGCTTCACCTCCCCAATCAGTGGCATACCTTCTACAGTGCCTTGCAAAAGTATTCACCCCCCTTGACTTTTTTCAGGTTTTGTTACATTACAGCCTAAGTTCAATGTATTGTTAATCTGACTTTTATGTGGACACAATAGTCTAAGTTGGCGAAGTAAAATGAGAAAAATATCTAAATAAAACTATTGTTTAGAAATAGAAAACAGAAAATTGGCATGTGCGTATGTATTCACCCCCCTTTGTTAGGAAGCCCATAAAAAGCTCTGGTGCAACCACTTACCTTCAGAAGCCACATCATTAGTGAAACATTAGGGATGTTCTTGAGCAAAACCTGTACCACTATGTGCATGATCTGAGGCTAGGACGGAGGTTCAGCTTCCAGCAGGACAATAATCCCACACACACGGCTAAAGCAACACTTGAGTGGTTTAAGAGGAAACATGTAAATGTGTTGGAATGGCCTAATCAAAGCCCAGATCTCAATCCAATAGAAAATCTGTGCTCAGACTTAAAGATTGCTGTTCACAAGCGCAAACCATACAACTTGAAGGAGCTGGTGCAGTTTTGCAAGGAGGAATGGGCAAAAATCCCAGTGGTAAGATGTCGCAAGCTCATAGAGACTTATCCAAAGCGACTTGGAGCTGTGATTGCCGCAAAAGTTGGCTCTACAAAGTATTGACTTTAGGGGGGTGAATAGTTATGCAAATTGACTTTTTCTGTTATTTTGTCCTATTTGTTGTTTGCTTCACAATAATAAAATAAACATCTTCAAAGCTGTGGGCATGTTCTGTAAATGAAATTATGGAAATCCTCAAACAATCCATGTTCATTCCAGGTTGTGCGGCACCAAAACACGAAAAAAGTCAAGGGGGGGGGTGAATACTTTTGCAAGACACTGTATGGAGGCAGACAATACAAATGCTACTGGGCTCGGGGGTGGGGGTGCAGGCCTGATGCTGAACTTCTGATCCCAATACGAAAACACTGCAGCGACCACTAGGTGGAGCTATATGCAAAGAGATAATTTCTTTTATCTTTCATTCCAGTAAATGGTAACTGTATAAATTCCTATGTGCTGAGCTCCCCCTAGTGATGGCTGCAGGCAGTCATAGAAGGGAAGGAAATTCATAAAAGAGGTTGGCCACTCTGTTAGCACTTATTAAAACTATAAACAAAGTAGGGAGATATTACACTTACTAATATATCTTCTTAGGAAGATCTGCTTGGTTTTCCTGGTTCTCCTCTCCTGCTCTCACCACGCCCCCTCCTGTCCAGCACCTTTTGATTTTATTACAGCACTCAGTCTTTTTGGGTATGAGTCTATCAGCATGGCACATTTTGACCTGGCAAGATTTGCCCATTCTTCTTTGCAAAAACACACCAAATCTGTCAGATTGCCAGGGCATCTCCTGTGCACAGCCCTCTTCAGATCACCCCACAGATTTTCTATTGGATTCAGGTCTGGCCTCTGGCTGGGCCATTCCAAAACTTTAATATTCTTCTGGTGAAGCCATTCCTTTGTTGATTTGGATGTATGCTTTGGGTCGTTGTCATGCTGAAAGATGAAGTTCCCCTTCATGTTCAGCTTTCTAGCAGAAGCCTGAAGGTTTTGTGCCAATAATGACAGAAACCTGACATTTTAACAGGGGTGTGTAGACTTTTTATATCCACTGTATATATATATATATATATACAGTACAGACCAAAAGTTTGGACACACCTTTTCTTTATTTTCATGACTATGGAGGCATCAAAACTATGAATTAACACATGTGGAATTATATACATAACAAACAAGTGTGAAACAACTGAAAATATGTCATATTCTAGGTTCTTCAAAGTAGCCACCTTTTGCTTTGATTACTGCTTTGCACACTCTTGGCATTCTCTTGATGAGCTTCAAGAGGTAGTCCCCTGAAATGGTCTTCCAACAGTCTTGAAGGAGTTCCCAGAGATGCTTAGCACTTGTTGGCCCTATTGCCTTCACTCTGCGGTCCAGCTCACCCCAAACCATCTCGATTGGTGACTCTGGAGGCCAGGTCATCTGGCGCAGCACCCCATCACTCTCCTTCATGGTCAAATAGCCCTTACTTTCAGAGTTTTCCCAATTTTTCGGCAGACTGACTGACCTTCATTTCTTAAAGTAATGATGGCCACTAGTTTTTCTTTACTTAGCTGCTTTTTTCTTGCCATAATACAAATTCTAACAGTCTATTCAGTAGGACTATCAGCTGTGTATCCACCTGACTTCTCCTCAACGCAACTGATAGTCCCAACTCCATTTATAAGGCAAGAAATCCCACTTATTAAACCTGACAGGGCACACCTGTGAAGTGAAAAACATTTCAGGGGACTACCTCTTGAAGCTCATCAAGAGAATGCCAAGAGTGTGCAAAGCAGTAATCAAAGCAAAAGGTGGCTACTTTGAAGAACCTAGAATATGACATATTTTCAGTTGTTTCACACTTGTTTGTTATGTATATAATCCCACATGTGTTAATTCATAGTTTTGATGCCTTCAGTGTGAATCTACAATTTTCATAGTCATGAAAATAAAGAAAACTCTTTGAATGAGAAGGTGTGTCCAAACTTTTGGTCTGTACTGTATATATATATATATATATATATATAAAAAATATAAAAACGGGCAGCACTCCAGCGGATAAAAAGATGAAAAAAACTTTATTTACCCATAAGGCGAAGGCTTGAAGAAGGCTCCTATGTAGAGCCGAAACGTCACATTCGCCTTATGGGTAAATAAAGTTTTTTTCATATTTTTATCCGCTGGAGTGCTGCCCGTTTTTATATTTTGTATTCATCTGGATTGGCTTATATCCACATTGGGCCTTTGCACCCTTTATTCAATTTTCTAACTGTGACGGTGCTGCCATCTTTTTCTTTTTCTTTTTCTATACACTGCTCAAAAAAAATAAAGGGAACACTTAAACAACACAATGTAATTCCAAGTCATTCACACTTCTGTGAAATCAAACTGTCCACTTAGGAAGCAACACTGAGTGACAATCAATTTCACATGCTGTTGTGCAAATGGGATAGACAACAGGTGGAAATTATAGGCAATTAGCAAGACACCCCCAATAAAGGAGTGGTTCTGCAGGTGGTAACCACAGACCACTTCTCAGTTCCTATGCTTCCTGGCTGATGTTTTGGTCACTTTTGAATGCTGGCGGTGCTTTCCCTCTAGTGGTAGCATGAGACGGAGTCTACAACCCACACAAGTGGCTCAGGTAGTGCAGCTTATCCAGGATGGCACATCAATGCGAGCTGTGGCAAGAAGGTTTGCTGTGTCTGTCAGCGTAGTGTCCAGAGCATGGAGGCGCTACCAGGAGAAAGGCCAGTACATCAGGAGACGTGGAGGAGGCCGTAGGAGGGCAACAACCCAGCAGCAGGATGCTACCTCTACCTTTGTGCAAGGAGGAACAGGAGGAGCACTGCCAGAGCCCTGCAAAATGACTTCCAGCAGGCCACAAATGTGCATGTGTCTGCTCAAACGGTCAGAAACAGACTCCATGAGGGTGATATGAGGGCCCGACGTCCACAGGTGGGGGTTGTGCTTACAGCCCAACACCGTGCAGGACGTTTGGCATTTGCCAGAGAACACCAAGATTGGCAAATTCGCCACTGGCACCCTGTGCTCTTCACAGATGAAAGCAGGTTCGCGCTGAGCACGTGACAGATGTGACAGAGTCTGGAGACGCCGTGGTGAACGTTCTGCTGCCTGCAACATCCTCCAGCATGACCGGTTTGGCATTGGGTCAGTAATGGTGTAGGGTGGCATTTCTTTGGAGGGCTGCACAGCCCTCCATGTGCTCGCCAGAGGTAGCCTGACTGCCATTAGGTACCGAGATGAGATCCTCAAACCCCTTGTGAGACCATATGCTGGTGCGGTTGGCCCTGGGTTCCTCCTAATGCAAGACAATGCTAGACCTCATGTGGCTGGAGTGTGTCAGCAGTTCCTGCAAGACGAAGGCATTGATGCTATGGACTGGCCCGCCCGTTCCCCAGACCTGAATCCAATTGAGCACATCTGGGACATCATGCCTCGCTCTATCCACCAATGTCACGTTGCACCACAGACTGTCCAGGAGTTGGCAGATGCTTTAGTCCAGGTCTGGGAGGAGATCCCTCAGGAGACCGTCCGCCACCTCATCAGGAGCATGCACAGACGTTGTAGGGAGGTCATACAGGCACGTGGAGGCCACACACACTACTGAGCCTCATTTTGACTTGTTTTAAGGACATTACATCAAAGTTGGATCAGCCTGTAGTGTGTTTTTTCACTTTAATTTTGAGTGTGACTCCAAATCCAGACCTCCATGGGTTAAAAAATTTGATTTCCATTTTAAAATTTTTGTGTGATTTTGTTGTCAGCACATTCAACTATGTAAAGAACAAAGTATTTCAGAAAAATATTTAATTAATTCAGATCTAGGATGTGTTATTTTTGTGTTCCCTTTATTTTTTTGAGCAGTGTGTATATATATATATATATATATATATATATATCACATATATAAAAATATGAAACTAAGCTTTTTCTTCAATAAATGAAATAATTATTCAATGATTTTATTTTATGCTTATGCAGGTTTTACTTGTCTATTATGAATCTTTGTTTGAACATTAGAAAATATAATCAGTGACACAGAGTCCAGTCACTTATTTTTTTAATTGTGTCTTTTGTTTAATAAAGTCCATTAGTGTTAATATTAACTTCTCTCTCTCTCTTTTGGTTGTAGATTGTGAATTGGCTGCACCTTGACAATCCAGGAAAATGGGACAGCAGAAGACTTTCAGCAATCTGGAAGTGGCCCTTATTGTGCTCACAGTGTTACTTTTCTGTATTTCGATAGGTTTTATAACAATGTTATTCATCCTGGAAAACACACTCCGAGAAGATAGTAAGTTCAATCATTGTACTATCCCATACACTGCCCAGTTTGTGCTGCTCGCCATCCAGAAGGGGGGAGAAATAGGGGCAGAGTGCAAGCTGTATCTCCAAGGCTTCTGTAACTTCTCCTGGTGCCTGTAATGTAAGGTTCCTGTAGGGAATACAAGATTCTAGGGGCCAATGCTGTTGTTCTTCATCCACTTATCTTTATGATTGGTGAGTAGTAGAGAAACCATGCAGTTAGATTATACCATGCCTTATATTGATTTAAGACTGTAGCAGGAGATTTGCCTTAAATAAGTTTTCCAGCTTCACCACCTTTGTTTATTAGGCCCAGAATGTGCCCCACCTAATGAACCCCAATGGGGACAGTGAGTAAAGGCAGTCTATGAAGAGTGCTACGGAATATGTTGGTGCTATAGAAACAAGTAAAATAAACTAAAACGGTTTACTTGTACCTTGGGAAAACAATTGAGTTGTCTCACCAGGATAAGTAAGTGCGTATACACTTCTTCCTGGATACTGCTCAAGGATAGTCAACAAAGTCAAATGGAAGGGGAGCAGTTACATGGTGAAACGTAACTTTTAATGTATTCAAATAATACTCCCGTGACCGGGAGTTAAAATACCCCTTACAAACATATATAGACAAACAGGTGCAGGACCTAAATTAGTGTGCCACCTAGAAAGCAGCCAGGGCTAGGTGCATACCACCCAGGGCCTGAACACACACCAAACTAGGTGCATGCAGCCCAAGGCATAAGGTCCCTGAATCCAAGTCCTATAAATAGATGCCGGGACGGTAGGGAAACTCTGTAAAATACACAGAATGGTCTTACCGGTTTAGTTGAGAACCTCACTATTCACAAGGTATGGAATGTCGGTAGAAAAAATAGTCACACCCTATGGGCTTCTCGGTACCAGATGTCCAGACAGTGGTGCAGGCATCCGGTTCTTAGGTCAATCGTAGAAGTGGGGAGGCCTCGAAAAAGAGATAAACTGTTCTAATACACCCTACTTGACCTATTCAGCCATAGTGAACTAATATGTGGCCCCGTCCGGAAGGGGTGGCCCCCGTTCGGAACCTCACCCTGATCAAGGATCCCTATCAGGCCCTCCACATAGTGTCCAGAGTCTAAACTGGGTGCCCGATCAGGGTAATGGAGTGGTACATGAAAATAAAAATGGCCACAATATGTTTGCGTGTCCCAACGCGTTTCATCAAAAGAACATATCAAAAGACTGCTGTATATACTAGGAAGGCCCCATGAATCTTCAGGAGACACGGGGCTTAGTAATAAGCAAATCCTAATTGTCTATCTGCCAAAATAGGGAGGGGGTGCTTATGGCACAGCCCCACAAAATAGAGCAAAACAGAGTACTACTGCAGTGAGGCGTATGGCGTTGTTCCACAGTATCACCTGCAAGAAATATATAAACATACGGGCAACCCGTTAGAAAAAAGATCCCACACAGCCTACACTAATGGTGAGTGAGGGATGGTACTCACAATACTCCCGGCGAGGCATGTAGCAGATGTCCAGGGTCATGGGCACTGGTATTCACAGTGCCCCACTAACAAATGTAGGTCTGACAGGCGCCGTATTGCACGCTGTATTTGAAGGAAGGGGAGGAGAGCCGGCCCCTGTGCGTGCGCACAGAGCGACGCTGGCCCACGTGACCACGCCAAGTCACATGATCTGGTCAACTGAGGTATGGCGCTCAGCTCCAGTGCACAGGCGCATGCTGCCGGACGGTGCCAGGACTGCCAACATCAGGCGCAGCCTCAGTGACGTGTAGACGTAGCCACGTACCCATACCTGTGAGCAGAGTCCTAAGGATGCCGGTAGGGGGGTGGAGCTGTTGGGAGGAATAATCGAACCACAAAGCTGCTACACTGCCACCCTAGGATACTAGGGGAGACATGAGTAAAAGCACACCAGTACATGACAAAAGTACATGGTGGTATGCACCTAGCCTGGTGTGTCGCTGCTTTCTAGGTGGCACACTAATTTAGGTCCTGCACCTGTTTGTCTATATATGTTTGTAAGGGGTATTTTAACTCCCGGTCACAGGAGTATTATTGAATACATTAAAAGTTAAGTTTTACCATGTAACTGCTCCCCTTCCATTTGACTTAGTTGTACCTTGCCCATCATTTCATCAACGGCAAATATTAAAAATATATTCTGAATAATGTTCTTTTATAGGTTCAACCACAACAACATTACCACCACCACTATCATCATCCTCATCATCCTCATCATCACAAACAACTTCAAAACCTTCTGCAACAACAACTGATGCTCATCCTCATGCCTATCTCATTGGAGCAGGAAGAGCGGACTGCACTGGCCTGCTGGCAGATATTCCTTTGGTATATGATGAGTTTATCACAGTATTATGATACAGTGTTGATATTGTTTAAATGCAACCTAATCGACGTTTCTTTGAAATGTTTCTTTCATATATATATATATATATATATATATAGAAGAAAAATGGCGGCACTGACTACAATCAGAAAAGGTGGGTGCACGTTCCAGGGGAATCGACCTCTTACCCCAATCAATGAATCCAGAAAATGGACGGCACTCCAGCAGGATAAAAGTGAAGTATTCTTTATTCAACCATACGGTGCTGTATGGTTGAATAAAGAATACTTCACTTTTATCCTGCTGGAGTGCCGTCCATTTTCTGGATTCATTTTTATATATATATATATATATATATATATATATATATATATATACAGTTGCAAGAAAAAGTATGTGAACCCGTTGGAATGATATGGATTTCTGCACAAATTGGTCATAAAATGTGATCTGATCTTCATCTAAGTCACAACAATAGACAATCACAGTCTGCTTAAACTAATAACACACAAAGAATTAAATGTTACCATGTTTTTATTAAACACACCATGTAAACATTCACAGTGCAGGTGGAAAAAGTATGTGAACCCCTAGACTAATGACATCTCCAAGAGCTAATTGGAGTGAGGCGTCAGCCAACTTGAGTCCAATCAATGAGATGAGATTGGAGGTGTTGGTTACAGCTGCCCTGCCCTATAAAAAACACACACCAGTTCTGGGTTTGCTTTTCACAAGAAGCATTGCCTGATGTGAATGATGCCTCGCACAAAAGAGCTCTCAAAAGATCTACGATTAAGAATTGTTGACTTGCATAAAGCTGGAAAGGGTTATAAAAGTATCTCCAAAAGCCTTGCTGTTATCAGTCCACGGTAAGACAAATTGTCTATAAATGGAGAAAGTTCAGCACTGCTGCTACTCTCCCTAGGAGTGGCCATCCTGTAAAGATGACTGCTAGAGCACAGCGCAGACTGCTCAATGAGGTGAAGAAGAATCCTAGAGTGTCAGCTAAAAACTTACAAAAGTCTCTGGCATATGCTAACATCCCTGTTACCGAATCTACGATACGTAAAACACTAAACAAGAATGTATTTCATGGGAGGATACCACAGAGGAAGCCACTGCTGTCCAAAAAAAAACATTGCTGCACATTTACAGTTTGCACAAGAGCACCTGGATGTTCCACAGCAGTACTGGCAAAATATTCTGTGGACAGATGAAACCAAAGTTGAGTTGTTTGGAAGAAACACACAACACTATGTGTGGAGAAAGAGGCACAGCACACCAACATCAAAACCTCATCCCAACTGTGAAGTATGGTAGTGGGGGCATCATGGTTTGGGGCTGCTTTGCTGCATCAGGACCTGGACGGATTGCTATCATCGAAGAAAAAATGTATTCCCAAGTTTATCAAGACATTTTGCAGGAGAACTTAAGGCCATCTGTCCACTAGCTGAAGCTCAACAGAAGATGGGTGTTGCAACAGGACAACGACCCAAAGCATAGAAGTAAATCAACAACAGAATGGCTTAAACAGAAGAAAATACGCCTTCTGGAGTGGCCCAGTCAGAGTCCTGACCTCAACCCGATTGAGATACTGTGGCATGACCTCAAGAAAGCGATTCACACCAGACATCCCAAGAATATTGCTGAACTGAAACAGTTCTGTAAAGAGGAATGGTCAAGAATTACTCCTGATCGTTGTGCACGTCTGATCTGCAACTACAGGAAACGTTTGGTTGAAGTTATTGCTGCCAAAGGAGGTTCAACCAGTTATTAAATCCAAGAGCTTGGATAGAGCCGAAACGTTGCTACACCATTGGGTGAATAAAACAACCTCACTTTTTCACTTATTCCTTGGAGCTTGGAGTGCTGCTCTATTTTGTACGAGGTGTATATATATATATATATATATATATATATATATATATACAGTACAGACCAAAAGTTTGGACACACCTTCTCATTCAAAGAGTTTTCTTTATTTTCATGACTATGAAAATTGTAGATTCACACTGAAGGCATCAAAACTATGAATTAACACATGTGGAATTATATACATAACAAACAAGTGTGAAACAACTGAAAATATGTCATATTCTAGGTTCTTCAAAGTAGCCACCTTTTGCTTTGATTACTGCTTTGCACACTCTTGGCATTCTCTTGATGAGCTTCAAGAGGTAGTCCCCTGAAATGTTTTTCACTTCACAGGTGTGCCCTGTCAGGTTTAGTAAGTGGGATTTCTTGCCTTATAAATGGGGTTGGGACCATCAGTTGCGTTGAGGAGAAGTCAGGTGGATACACAGCTGATAGTCCTACTGAATAGACTGTTAGAATTTGTATTATGACAAGAAAAAAGCAGCTAAGTAAAGAAAAACTAGTGGCCATCATTACTTTAAGAAATGAAGGTCAGTCAGTCAGCCGAAAAATTGGGAAAACTTTGAAAGTAAGGGCTATTTGACCATGAAGGAGAGTGATGGGGTGCTGCGCCAGATGACCTGGCCTCCACAGTCACCGGACCTGAACCCAATCGAGATGGTTTGGGGTGAGCTAGACCGCAGAGTGAAGGCAAAAGGGCCAACAAGTGCTAAGCATCTCTGGGAACTCCTTCAAGACTGTTGGAAGACCATTTCAGGGGACTACCTCTTGAAGCTCATCAAGAGAATGCCAAGAGTGTGCAAAGCAGTAATCAAAGCAAAAGGTGGCTACTTTGAAGAACCTAGAATATGACATATTTTCAGTTGTTTCACACTTGTTTGTTATGTATATAATTCCACATGTGTTAATTCATAGTTTTGATGCCTTCATAGTCATGAAAATAAAGAAAACTCTTTGAATGAGAAGGTGTGTCCAAACTTTTGGTCTGTACTGTATATTGTGGGGATTTGCTCTGGTAGGCAGGGTAAGTGGACGCAGTACAGAGGCAAAAACAAGGTTGTAAAGCAAAGTTCAGTGTTTTATTCACACATAACGAAAAACAAGCCAAAAGTAACAATGTTCAGTTTTGGTGCCTGTTCACACCACACAAAGTCCACAGTGCAAAAAACCTTCACCTGGTCAGCAGCTCTCAAGACACAGACTCCACAGCTTCTCTGACATCGAGGATAATCCACCACAGCTGAACGTGCTGTCTGGGTTTTAATATCCCAGCCCAAAACCCGGCCTGGAACCGTGGGGAACAGCCACCCACCCTGCTTTTTGGCTGCTCCCAGTAAGAACCGGCCCGGATCGGCTTTACAGCCATACTAACAGCTGAAGTGTCAGACTGCACTACAGAACTGACACTTCAGGAAAAAATCCGGTTCTTACCTCACGGTGGCCAGGAACCTCGGTGACACGTATCTTCCGTCAATGACGGCTCCTTGTTCCTTTTTAAAATATATAATTATAACTAAACGATGCTATGTATGATGTAGAATCACAATGGCAGTGACTGTCCAGCTTGTCTTCTTCTAGATGGGCTATGCTAGCGGTGACCAACGGGCTGCAGGACTACACACGCGACAATACAGTCGAGCCTTCATTGTAGCAGATCCGGATAATTCCAAAAGGGTGGTGTTTGTGAGCTCGGACATAGGAATGGTTTCACAAAGGGTCAGACTAGAGGTATGTGGAGTGCGCTCAATCCGTAATTATTATACAACTGATCAGAGTGGTCAATATGGCACGAAAATATATTGAATATAGAACACAGTGATTTCCCCCATAAAATGAATGGAAATACTGTAAAATTGATTCCTATATGTAGGCTACAACAGTGTCACACAGTAGCCATGACAGCGTCGTACTCACCATAGAGGCAGACCATGCCATTGCTGTGAGGCCCTTGGAGAGGACAGTGAACTCCTTCTTCTGTTCCCAACACAGAGACCTGGTATGTTCTGCAGCCTCCACTAGGAGGAGCTCAGTGCATAGAGACCTTTGCAACTTCCGTTGAGTTCAATGTTAGCTAAGAATTACATTGAACATTAACTTGTTTGTCGCTGCCCTCAGTGGAGGTGGGCACATAGTACGTTTTTTTTATGAGACCCTATGAGTTCAAGACAGAGGTACCAACAACGGATGTCACTTTGTAGCCCTGTAGATTGATGAACAGGTGGATTTTCTGTACCATCAGTGTTTAGCATGGGCTCACTTGAGTCTAAGGAATGGAAATATAAGGCTACACACCTACGTTTGGCAGTCAAATCAAGGGTTCTGTTGGGTTTTGCATCACTTTTGGTAGTAAGAATAGTGCAGCCATATTCTTGCTGTCAAAACTAATAAAACATTGACTGAATCCCAAAGGACACCTAATAAGTCAATGAAGTCTGTTAGACGCTGTTTTATGACCACTCTGGCAAACTGCTCCAGTGGCCATAAACTGTTCCAGCACAGATGCCTTCAGCTGCCAAGTTGACATGTAACAGGTCAGCCAGTTTCATAGGTACAAATCAGCTGACAGATGACCTTTAACATACTGATGACAGCTGCCATATGGGAGAAAAGTGCCTGCTGTTAGAACACTATGCAAAAATATTCAGGTAGGTGCCTGGCAGACAGCATGTAGTATACAGGCAGGTATGTGAGAAGTATATAATCTCCAGCATCGGAAATAGGTACACAACACTGGTGCTGTAGAAAATAATAGTTATTTTTCATGGCGTTTTTTTTTTTTTTTACGAAGATGGTGCTGCCATGTGCTTGCCCGTGATGCCAGAAAGCCAGCTAATTTAGGCATATTTCAATATAGTAGTATAGTAAATGCCCCCCCCCCCCCGTTGTTTTTTTCCTACAGGCCATGAAGAAGCTAAAAAGCAAATATGGAGACCTCTACAGACAAGACAATGTTCTATTCAGCGGGACGCACACACATTCAGGACCTGCAGGATATTTTCAGTACACAATATTTAGATTGACAAGCCAGGGGTTTAGCCGAGAGTCCACTGATGCCATAGTGAATGGTATTGTCAAGGTATGGTACACCATGGTGGGATCTTGTCGAAAGCTGTAAAGCAGTAACACTCCACAGCTACTACACACATTAGGTTGTAACTCTTCTGAATGTATGTTGTCATCTTGAACCTAGAGCATTGACATAGCACATGCAGGCATGAGAAGAGGACGCGTCTTTGTGAACAGAGGTATTCTCGATAAAAGCCAAATCAACAGAAGCCCGACCTCCTACTTGAGGAACCCAGAGTCAGAGAGAGCCAGGTAATGGGTCACCGTAAAACCAATGCGTGAAATCAGATCTTGCACTGAAGCTAAAGGCAACTGGCTCTTAGGAGGAACATCTACAGTTGAAGCAGGAAGGGGTTAAAAGAAAATAATATATGGAACATGACGTAATTTAACAATAGGTGTACTGGTAAAGTGTGTTGCTCAGCTACATTCACAACCTATGCCCCTTACTCTTGCCAAAGTCCCATTGCCTATACGGATGTAGTAGAGTTAACACTCATGCTTTATGAGACGCGTTATGTAAACTAAATGCGTTAAGCAAACACCTTCAATTGCTTTTCAATGGCTTTTGTTTCACGATAACGCGATGAGTTAAGAAATTTGAGTTAAGAGCTTGTGTGTTACCCCTGCTACATCTTGTATGTGACACAATACCAAGACCTCTCCATTGCTGGGCTTGAGGTATGACATCAGCTAGGTGTTTAAATACTTATGGAGGAGAGAAATTGTAATCAGAGGTATAAGCAACATGTAAGATTAAGCACTTCGGGGGGAATTTATCAAGCCCTCTATGTGGTTTTCTGTCTGTAAAGGGAGAATATTAGTCACCAATATTTATGCAAATATTGATACTTAATATTCATAAATAGGAGGAGCCGTCTATTGATAACTCCGCCTATTTATACCTTTATATAATAATAACAATACCTTCACTATGCCTTACACTGATCGCTACACTAGCTGCATGCGCCTTACTAACTAACTATCGCCAATAACTACACGTTACCGACGGATACAAATATAACAGTATTTATTAACAATACACTACGCAATACATTTACAATACAGCACTAATTATACAGTACTCAACTACACTACACATTCCCAATTCCACCCACAAACTAACTATACGATACACACATTCAATATTAACAGCCCACCCACCTAGTACTATAAACTATCCCTATGGGGTAGACGAAGGTTGACGGTGGTCTTACTAGAGTGTAAGCCAACCATAAAGCATAAATATACCGCGGGAGGTGATTAGGGTAAATCAGGGAAGGGATTACTAGGGGTGTTGGATTATCAGGGGTAATAAGGGGTAGGGTACCAGGGGTATATAGGTTAGGGTTACCAGGGGTATATAGGGTAAGGTTACCAGGGGTATATAGGGTACCAGGGGTATATAGGGTAGGGTACCAGGGGTATATAGGGTAGGGTTACCAGGGGTATATAGGGTAGGGTTAGGGTTACCAGGGGTATATAGGGTAAGGTTACCAGGGGTATATATTGAGAGTAGTGGGGTATATAGGGAGTGAGAGTAGTGGGGTATATAGTGGGGTATATAGGGAGTGAGAGTAAGGGGGTATATAGTGGGGTATATAGGGAGTGAGAGTAGTGGGGTATATAGTAGGGGGGTATATATTGAGAGGGAGTGAGAGTAGTGGGGTATATAGTGGGGTATATAGGGAGTGAGAGTAATGGGGTATACAGTGAGGGTGAGTAGTGGGGTATATAGGGAGTGAGAGTAATGGGGTATATAGTAATAGGGGGGTATCAGAGGGGTACTTAGGTATAATGCTCGTTGTCCAGGGGTTGCTCGTTCGTCCAGGGATGATCCTCTCCGGCTGGGACTCTGTACAGAAGTGCCTCAGCGTAGCGCCGCCTGACTATTTAAGTTTGGCGGCGCTCGCTCCCGAGGCCGCACGTCCGGACGTGCACGTGCGCGCCGCCGGCCAGAACACGTGGGCCGGCGCGGTGATATGACGTCACCGCGCCGGCCCGCGCATCCCGGAGCGCGCTTCCAGGCGGAGGGTTCCTTTGATCCTCCGCCTGTAACACGTCTGCATACCATGCGGCGCGATAATTATCGCGCCGGAGGTGTGCAGATAACAGAGGGAGGGACGTTTGTTCCTCTCTCTGTTATGTTAACTATCCCCAATGGTTGGGGATAGTTAAATACCAAAAGGCATCGGATCTCTATTGATCCCATGCCTTTTGAAGTCACCAGAGGCTGGACATAATTGTCCAGCCATCTGGAGATCTTCTCATCCCCTGCAGGGATGCATGAGGAGGGGGGGCGGCGGCACGTCTTGTTCCTATACTATATGTGTATGGATGCTTGGGGCACATCCATACACATATATATATACACAATTATATTTATAAGTATATGCATATTCATGGATGTTTGGGGCACATCCACAAATATGCATACACACACACACGGGATAATAAGCCCATCCATACATATATATATATACATAGAGATGTATGCCTGTCAAGGAGGCCTACATACATCTTCATGTATATCCCCTGGTCCCACCTGGACGGGCCCACAGTCAAGGGCCAATATACATGTATATATGTCAGGGCATATATACATATATATTTAAATATCACACTTCCTTCAACAATCCCCCTGTTGTCGGGAATACGACAATAAACATGTTGGGGGAAGGGTTGGGAGGTATTTACCCCCTCTCGATCGCACTCTAGGTGACAATTCAGGAAGGACTGAAGTAGTATGACCCTTAGGTACCTAGACATCACCTATCATGACTAACATCTCCGACCTGCCCGTCACCAACGCCTCCGTCCACCGAATACACCGTCTTCTCTTTGGTATGTTCCTCAGGTGTCAGCCACTCCCTATGTAGTCTATTTCTGACTCCGGAATGGCTTCACCCTTACCGTATTTAGGTCACTACACTCGGTGATCGTGTTCTCTCTCTTTGCCAGTGTTGTTCTTCTGGCGTCCGTTACCCCCAATGTTAGTGCCGGTAATTCATGTAGCACCTCCTTATGGGGTACGGACGGCCGTACCTTTTAACACCAGTATGATTTTCATCTTAATTGAAGACTCAGTTGTTGGAGAGGTTCTCCCGTGGACAGATACATAGGTTTTTACAAGGCAGGTCAGATTTTCTGAAGGGGGGGGAGGTGATGTCATAGTACCTAAATTCTACCTGCGGGAAAGAACCCCGCACTACCATCATTCAATCCAACCCTTACAAAAGGTCACCATTGTCGATATTGAAGCGGCAAATACTTAGTAGATGAGGGGCCTGACCCTAGGGAATCTACTCTACCCCACTCACACAAACATGTCACATCCCTCCCAATACAGTCCAATTCAATTAAGTGGGTACCCATAGAGACTCATACCACCTGGCCTTACTCTCTATTCCTCCCAGGACACTGGTGGTTACCCTGGTGTCATTGGGGAAATGACTATAGGATGCAAGTGGGCGTCCAGCCATATTGTAGTATGGCTGTCGCACACTTGCACCTAGAGTGTCCATGGGTACATGAGGAACTCACATGCAAATAATCAATATAAATCTATACACGATATGATGAGGTCCCAGGGTGGCCTATGATTACACCCCGAACCCTCCTACGAAAATCTACTACAATACGTGTATACATACACACAATGCTATGAGGTCACAGGATGGCTTTGGAGGTACATCCTGAACCCTCATAGGAAAAGCTACTACCACACAATATTTATATACACACACACAATACTATGAGGTCACAGGATGGCTTTTGGATTTTCATCCCGACCTTCATAGGAAACCGTATGTCCATGCGATCTCTGGTTTCAGGACTTTGTTGGAGCTAAGTCCTGAGCCTCCTACGATTAACTTCGTGAAGTTCTGTCTGGTTCTGGTTTAGCTGGTCCGCAAGTCTCTTGACCCTCCTGTAGATTAGACACAGTCCCGTGTACATGACGATTACCAGAACCAGAAGAACTATCACCGGATGAATCAATAGGTTGAAGAAGGATGTTGCCTTTGGACTGTAGCCGAACAGACTTTCCCACCAGGAGATCTTGGAGTCTTTGTCCAACGCAGTTGTGATTGCCGTTATTTTATTCTTGTCGTGCATCAGTTGGATGGTGGCCTGTTTCTCTGTTTCTCGAAGATTCTTAATTATTTCGTCTTCTTGGCTGAAGTCTAGCAGGAGATGTTTGAGTTCTATCCCAAAGCCAAGAGGGATCTTCTGGAGTCTCACGGGTACGTCAGGGCGGATGTCGAGTCTCTTCTCCGGGGCGATTGGTGTCCTTCCTTGTAACTCTGCGACATCTAAACCTAGGACGGGACTAAGGGTGCAATACGCTCCAGGGAGGAGTTCTCCCCTCTCAGTGCAGTTAGTTCCATAGATTGTATAAGACATGTTTTGCCTTTGGTACCAGCACCAATACCCCTGTCCCAAGTATTTAAGGGAGGAGGGTATTGGGCTGGCCTTCATCTCACAGGACCCTTCGGTGCTCCAACATTGGTGTCTTAACACCCGATCCTGACTACCTTGACAGAGGATAGCATCCTCTTTCTTCCAACATCCCTCTGTGTCTAACAGATAAGGATGGCCTCTCTCATAGGTTAGAACGCCCGGGGGGAGCTGTGGATGAAGCACCGTCTGGTTATTTATGACAATCCCTAAGTTAATTGCACTGTAACCCTGTCTAAGATGGCCAGATACAGGGGCCAATGACGAAGCAGTGCAAGTGAGATTCCTACAGCCGTGCCACTGGACTACCCACCAGTTGGTGTGATTGGCTGCAAAAGGAGATATAAGAGGACTTACCCGTTGGCGGAGGTTAAATGGGAAGTGGCCGCCGTACAATGATGATACAATATGTTTAAGGTTGCCTGAGAGTTCACTCTGGACTTGCGTACACGCCAGAGCGAGCTGAGCTCTATCCTGTTCTTCCAAGAGACCCACAACTAACCTTCTAAACTTCTCTCGTAAAGCAGACGATAGAGAGGTAGTGGCATCTATGTGCGAATGCTGCAAACCCTCTAAGACGTGGTTTACATCAAGCTGGGTCTCGAATCCTTCTCCGGCGTGTCGCGCAACATCCCCAAGTTTACCTCTCAGGACTTCCATATCCATAGTGTTCAGGGCGCCCACTCCCAATGCACCTCCGCCTAGTCCCATGGCTATCAGATCTCTTCTTCCCCGGTGATTTCTATGTATGAGATCGTCTTTTCTTACCTCTTGCCCTGCCTCTATCCAACCTCTTATCATGTCAATTTGGTTCCTCACAAACTCCCCACATCTGTGATCCCACTGGTCGACTCGGAAGTCATCTACGGAAATTCTCCAAGTAAATAGGACGAATTTTGTCCCCGTGATGATCTTCCATGGGGATGACAGTTGAGGAGCTATAGGATCTGCCAATTGATGGATAGGGGCGTTGCAAGAGTCTAAATGCATTTTTACAGGTTGGAGACCTGTCGCTTCATAGGGGATCCTCACCACCGTCACACAAACTTGCCCTCTACCTCTGAACGGATACCATTGGTCACTTTCTCCAACCTGTAGCACTAGTTTTCCTACGGGTTTGGATTTAGACAGATAGGCCCATTGTGTAAATGTCCAGCACCCTTCATCTACTGCCTCGCAAAAAGGCCATCTAAACGAACCATCTATATTGATGTCAAAGTTAATATCCCTGCCACTGGGGTCTTTCCAATCGGAAGACACATACCTACCCCGGTATTCCTCATTCATAGGGGTACCGTCCATCCATACATCCACTGTAGGGGTATCCACCCCATTGCACACTAAATCCCAACTCCAGGGATTAGTGTCCAAGGTTACCATCTGGGTATCTTGTTCCCAGTGGGCATAGGTGACGAAATAATATCCAGTCACCTCCTGAACACAATTGTCTCTCATGATGGTGATCATAAAGGACCGTATGGATGGAGATCCCTTTAACTGAGCATACCTGGGATCCTTGGCATCTGTCCGTACTTTTAAAACGGTGGCTCGGTAAAAGCCTTCCAGTTTTACCGGACCACTCTGGTCATTCCATAGGGCCTGGCCAGAGTTACTGCAATTTAACTTTAGCATCACTATACTGGTTCGTATGTAATCTGTGGACACATGTCCCTGATCATAACTGGATTCCCTAGTGATAATCATCTGGGAATCTCTTAACATACAATAAGCTTTTAGGGTGCCCTTTACCGGAATGGGTCTGTCAAAATATGTCCTTACCCTCAGCCCATCTTGGCTATCCCTCCTTATGAAGGTAGCTTTAAGGATATACCAGCCACTATACTCTGCACCCGTGACATCCTCGGGACTCAGAACCCCCTCCTTGGTACACAACACTGTGGTAGTGTTGGCTTCCACTTGTTTGTAAGGATGTAAGTGAGGGTCCTTAGACACCCATCTTAAGGATCTCATAGGAGTAGGGTCAGAGTCCCGAAAATGTCTGAATTCTTTGAGGCAGAGTGCATGTAAATCATGTTGTATGGCAGACACATTCTCCACAGGGGTATAATGTTGAATTACACCTTGGGCAAAACTCTCCCTCTGGAAACCATACAGATACCACTGTCCTGGTGTGAAGGAAAAGTTCTCGTATGGTTTCAGGATTTTGCCCTCCAAACATTCCACCATTAAAAGGCCGGGTTTATTCATAGATATGTCAGTCATATCATTATTAACTCCCAGGCCCTCCCCCGAAGAGGTTGAGCCTGCCATCATCATGCTTACCACCAGTCCCACAAGTTCGGGATATGCCATGTTCAGAGGATTTCTATATCTTTTCAGGCTAGTCGTAACCTTGGTGAGTCTCCCTCCCGTGATCTGTTAATTCAATGTGAATGTAATTAGCTTCATGGATCCACCCTCGACCCCACCAAAACACCCCCCCCCCCCCCGGTCACCCAACTCTTGTGAGGGTTCATGTTATTGAGTTGGGGAGGCCCGGGTGGCTTTGGCCTGGTCGATATGGATCCATAAAACTCCCTGTCGCCTACGTGACTTTTTCTTGGTCGTCATCGGCCTTTGCACCTTTAGCATGGTGTCACCCATTACTTCAAGGACCTGATAGGGTCCTTCCCAGTTTGCATCCCAGGGGCCGGCCCGACGAAAGATTTTCACCATCACTAGCTCTCCTACAGAGGGCATTGGCGTTTCCCCCTGTAGATACGGTCTGTGTAGCCGTATCGCTGCATGAGGCAGTAACTCCTTCAGGTTTAGTTGTACCTGTTGGAGAAACAGGTCTCTGGCGATGGCGTTCTTCACTGGTCCTGACACTAGGGGTTCATTGGGTAGGCATAGGGGCATTTTGCGTCCGGTCATTAGTTCAAATGGGGTGATACCGGTACTAGTAGCCTCGGTAGCTCGGATTCCCATTAGCACGGCTGGCAGAGAGGTTACCCATGAGGAACCTTTCTCCAGTAGTGCTTTAGAAAGTCGTGTTTTTATGGTCCGGTTCATCCGCTCCACGATGCCCGCAGACTGAGGGTGGTAAGGCACATGAAACCTTTGCTTTATATCTAAAAGCCCACAAGGTGCTTTCATTACCTTACCCGTGAAATGAGTCCCTCTGTCCGACTCTATCAATCTGGGGATACCCCATCGTGACAGAACCTGTTCCCAGAGAACACGGGCAGTGGTTGTAGCCGAATCATTAACCGTGGGGATGGCTTCTACCCACTTAGAGAAGACATCTACTACCACCAGTGCGTAACGATAGTTACGACTTCCTGTTGGTAAAGGTCCTATAAAATCTATTTGTAGTGCGGACCATGGACCATCTGCAGGAGGAACTCGCTGCAACACCGGCTTCAGGGCCGACGCCCTTGGGTTAACCTGAGCACAAACCAGGCACTGTTGTGTTACTTCCTCTACTGTGTTGGACATTCCCTGCCAGTATAATTTGTCTCTCAGGAGAGACAAGAGTTTATCCCGGCCCAGGTGTCCAAACAGTTGGTGGTTCAATCTGGTTAGCTCTGCTTGCAGATGTTGTGGAACCACGGGAAGAGGAAGTTGCTGTGTACCGGTATCGTAACACAGGATCCCCTGCTGTATTGACCAGGGATGCTGTGGAGATGTGAGGTGTGTCATTAGAAGAGGATCTTTTGCTTGTTCCTCCTCAAATGACACCGGGCCTTTACTCAGGTTGGTACGAACTGCAATCTGGTAGGCCGGTAACGGCTCAGTGTCTGTTTCCTGAAGGATCCCAGACACTGCCGCTAGTTTGGCCAATTCATCCGCCTTGTTGTTACCTAACGTCAAAGGCTCATCCCCTTTCTGATGCGCAGGGATTTTTATGATGGCTGCTTCCGCCGTGTGTGCCATGCCCCATTCCCAAAGTTCTTTCAGGACCGACAAATGAGCCAGAGGTTTGTTTTGGCTATCCACAAATCCTCGTCTTTTCCATGTGTCCAAGTGCAGGGAGAGAGAACGAACTACATATGAACTGTCGCTATATATAGTTCGTTTCCCTGGGGGTTGAAGAAGCAAGGCTTCCTTGACCGCCTCCAGTTCCGCCCGCTGTGCCGACATGTGACCTGGTAACTTGACAAGATTCTGGGTACCTGTGGTCTCATCCAGCACAGCAAAACCTGTGACATAGGTCCCATCCATGAAAAATCGAGAGCCATCCACAAAGATGACTCTGTCTTCTGGATGTTTATCGGTCCTGAAAATTTGTGGCGCGTTGATATGCGCTGGTTGGCCACAGTCATGTTCGGTGCCAGTTAGGTTCAATAACTGGGACAGAACATACTTGGCTTTGTGGTTCACCTGCAGACTCCGGCCGCTGAGATCCATAATCCACCTCCCGAATCTCTGTTGGGAGACTCCAGGGAGTGTATCACGGAGCAAGAGGGCCAATGGAGAGTGTGGAGTCTGTAAAGTGAGGGGCCTGAAGCCTACAATATGCTCAGTGGTTTTGACGGCATAGTGTATGGCTGCCAGTTGTTTGGCACACTCATCGAACCCTCGTTCAACAGGCGAAAGTAACCTGGAGAAGTATCCCAGCGGTCTAGTGTCATATCCTATCTGCTGTAGGAGGACCGCTGAGATAGACTCCGTCCCTGCATGCGCCTGTATGGCTATTTCCCCTTCAGGATGGGGAGTGGCCAATACAGGGGCAGAGGAGAGGTCCCTTTTCAAAGTAGAAAAGGCCCCTTCCTGTGCATCAGACCAACCTTTGATTGAGGGGTCTTCTCCTCTGAGGAGTTCATAGAGGGGTTTTGCTTTGGCAGCAAAATCCTCTATGAACTCCCTCATAAAATTAGCAACTCCCAGGAATTTTCTCAAATCTTGTAGAGTGCCCGGTCTAGGTAACTTTACCATGGCTTCCACTCTGGCTGCCACGATTCCTTTGGCTCCAAAAGAAATTTGGACTCCAAGGAAAGTTACCTCTGTTCTGGCCAAATTTGCCTTGTGGGGACTCAGCTTGAGTCCTGACTTGGCCAGGAGTCCCAATAGCTCTTTTAACAGAACCAAGTGTTCTTCTATGGTTTCTGTGTGTAAGAGCAGGTCATCCACGTATTGCAGAAGGCATTCCGGCCGTGAGAATACACTCAGAACGGCCGCCAATGCCTGGTGAAAATACGTGGGACTACTGTGGAACCCCTGGGGGAGTACACCGAACATGTACTGTTTGTCCCCTACTGTAAAGGCAAATTTGTACCTACAGTTTTCAGTGAGTTCAATTGAGAAGAACCCATTGGCAACATCTATGGTTGAGAATATGCAACTTTTGCCGCTTATTCTGGCCATGATGTCAGGAGTCTGTGCCACCACTGGAGCGGACATTGGGGTGTATTTGTTGAGGACCCGGAGGTCTATGGTGAGCCTCCATGCATTGGTGTCCTTTTTCTTTACTGGCCAGAGGGCATTGTTGCATTTAGAATTGCCCTCTATGACCACCCCCCTAGTTTTTAATTCTTGGACGGTGTCCAAAATTGAATGGGTGGCTTCTGGCGGAAAGCGGTATTGGCGTTGAGGTGGAGGGTCGGGACCCTGTATGTCCACCTGAACACCAATCAGTCTGCCACAATCATTTTTTCCCTGGGCCCACAGATCGGGGTACTCATACACAATAGGCTCCAGGTCTGGATTATGCGAGATCTCAGGCCATTTGTGTTCAAGTACTTCAGTAGAGTCATCTATTGTTGGCAATGGTGGTCCCAGAAACTGGCGTTGGATGACAAACACCTTGGATTGTCTGGGACCCCTCCATACAATACTATTTGCCAGATCTAAGATCCACCCATTTTGTGTCATTACGTCGGTTCCAATAATGTTGTCAGAACCGGGGTAATACCACATGGGGATCCTAAGGGTCGTGTGACTGGTAATCTGGACAATTACTTCTTCTATTCTGTGGGCCCTCACCCCCCCTTGTTGGTGATCAAATCCGATCACCACACACTGAGGGCTGTTGGGATGTAAATCATGTTTGACATTGGTAATGGAAATTTCCGCACCAGTGTCAAGCATGATTTCGGCGTCCTGATTTTTGATTTTGGCCTTTATGTGGGGTCTCCCTGAAGAATCCAGTATGATGGGACATACTGGCGCCAGATCTTTAGGGATCCCTGATCTTCAATCAATTTCTACCAGACTCCCAGTAGGTACCTGTGAGGTACATACTGCCACTTGTGGGTTCTTGCTATGAACCCTTCGTGTGGATTCCAGGGATTCCACACTCATTACCGAACGCGCTGGGTCATTCACAACAGCCACACGTTTTGGTGTCTGGACCTGTGAATGTCCCAGATATTCCCCCACTGGTTTGGCATAATTAGGTTTCATCTTGAAACCGTTATTATTGCCTGTTCTCTCAGGATTTGTCCGGTTGTTACGTGACCATTGTGGACAATTCCTCTTTATGTGCCCGTATTGTAAACATAGGAAGCATCGAATGCCTCCAATCCTTTCCAATGGCGGGGCTGTGGGGCGAATAGCCGAGTTACCTTTTGTGTGCTGTACCCGTTCATCTTGAGATGTATCGTGTACAGGCGCACGCTCCGTCACTTTGACGGATTTCTTATTGAGCAGTGTATCCTGTCTGCACTGCTCAATAATCATAGCAGCATCCGTGAGGGATGGCTCCCTAGCTGCACTCAACCGGATTGCAGTGTCAAGGTATGGGAATTTTTCCACAAACATACGTATCATACCCTGTGGAATTCCGATACCATGATCTTTTGTAACCCTTCTGTACATTGCTTCAAACCGACTACACATAGACAGAGGTTCGTCATGTATAGTGGGTTTGAACTTGGACAGGATATCCGGAGTGACGTCCCAATGGCCCGTTGCCAGTCTCATGAGTATGGAGAGACGTTCCTCCTTGTCATAAAACTGTCCATTCATGGGTTGCGTCCTCCCCGTTACCTCATACCTTTGGTTTAGGTGTGTAGGTAACCATAACTTGAATAACTCCATGCGATATTCGTGAGCCACTGAGTACTTGTTACAGTGACCCTCGAAGATATCACATGAAGTAAACGGATCTACACTGGGATCATATTTTGGGATCTCCTTGCAGATCCGTAACAGGAAGTTTATCCTTTCCATACTGGAATGGTTAGGATAAAAATCTTCCTGTCTTTCCGGACGCGTTGGCGGATTGGAAGTGGTAAATGGCCAACCACTTTCCTCTCTCCAATCGTTGCCCTGTTCCTGGGATCGGTTGCTACTATTCTCCCTGGGTGTGTGGGTGAAATGTAGCGTCCGTTCCACCTGTCCCCTAGTGTCTACTGTATCGGATGTTTGATCCGTGGAAGATCTTGGCGCTGTCGCCGCTATCTCCCCCTGTGCCGTTTCCGAAACACAAACCTGTTTCGTGGGCACCATACTGTTAGCACCAGGCCGTGACAGATTCGAGATGACCTGCTGCAAATCCGCAATGGTTTGCGTTTTTGCAGCCAGGTCCTCTCGAAGTTGAACAATCATGTTATCCATAGATACCGTATTGTTCCTGAACTGGTTTATCTCAGTGTACAGTCTGAGCAGTTCTTTATCCATGTCAGAGTAGAAACTCTCCTTGTCAGAGAGTCTAGACTCTAACACGCAAATTTCCCTGCCCCTCTCGACCGTACACTGGGATTTCTCTTGTAGTTGTGTTTGTAATGTGTGTAACTGTTTAATGTTCTCAACACAACAATTGCAGTGGAAGTTTGCAGTGTTGGAAACTTCCTCTGCCTTTGCCGTGCTGTTAAGTGTTTCCAGATGTTCCGGCTTCCAAATGATATCCTCAAAGGTGTGAACCAATTTGGCTAACATTTGGAACCGTTTTTTGTTTTTTTTAAACATGCTGCAATTAATGCAGAGTTTGTCATGAGCGTATGCCTGGTCCAATAAAGTGGACCATAGCAGCTCAGTGGATTTGTAGGTGGTGGGAATGATGGGGTTGTATGTGCTATGTTTGCTGAGGTGTTGCAGTGTGGCGAAGTTCATACTTACTTTTTGACGAGAGGCCATCTTCATTGGTGTCGTTTGTTGTGCTGTATTGCTGCGTGGAGGAGGTCCTTCAATATTCGGAACGCCTTCTCCCGACCAGCCAGACGACTTATGTTCGACTTCAATGACGACGGTTCTCTCTTCAGTGGTGTAGGTGATGACTTCTCTCCAGTGGGCGTGTAAGGGAATCAGAAAATATTAATACAGAAAAATCAGAAAAGATTTTAGATTCTCTGCTGTAGAGGTTGCTCTGTGTTTGGTTCTGATTGAACAAACCGCTTTACCTATACGAACTATCAGGCAATGGACGCTCAGAATCCACTGACCGCGTCCCTCCCGCCTGACTAGTTCACAGCGTAAGCGATTCTTTTCACCAAAACCCAAACACAGAAAACTAATTCTCAGCAGTGGGCCTGGCTCGCCAATGTAAAGGGAGAATATTAGTCACCAATATTTATGCAAATATTGATACTTAATATTCATAAATAGGAGGAGCCGTCTATTGATAACTCCGCCTATTTATACCTTTATATAATAATAACAATACCTTCACTATGCCTTACACTGATCGCTACACTAGCTGCATGCGCCTTACTAACTAACTATCGCCAATAACTACACGTTACCGACGGATACAAATATAACAGTATTTATTAACAATACACTACGCAATACATTTACAATACAGCACTAATTATACAGTACTCAACTACACTACACATTCCCAATTCCACCCACAAACTAACTATACGATACACACATTCAATATTAACAGCCCACCCACCTAGTACTATAAACTATCCCTATGGGGTAGACGAAGGTTGACGGTGGTCTTACTAGAGTGTAAGCCAACCATAAAGCATAAATATACCGCGGGAGGTGATTAGGGTAAATCAGGGAAGGGATTACTAGGGGTGTTGGATTATCAGGGGTAATAAGGGGTAGGGTACCAGGGGTATATAGGTTAGGGTTACCAGGGGTATATAGGGTAAGGTTACCAGGGGTATATAGGGTACCAGGGGTATATAGGGTAGGGTACCAGGGGTATATAGGGTAGGGTTACCAGGGGTATATAGGGTAGGGTTAGGGTTACCAGGGGTATATAGGGTAAGGTTACCAGGGGTATATATTGAGAGTAGTGGGGTATATAGGGAGTGAGAGTAGTGGGGTATATAGTGGGGTATATAGGGAGTGAGAGTAAGGGGGTATATAGTGGGGTATATAGGGAGTGAGAGTAGTGGGGTATATAGTAGGGGGGTATATATTGAGAGGGAGTGAGAGTAGTGGGGTATATAGTGGGGTATATAGGGAGTGAGAGTAATGGGGTATACAGTGAGGGTGAGTAGTGGGGTATATAGGGAGTGAGAGTAATGGGGTATATAGTAATAGGGGGGTATCAGAGGGGTACTTAGGTATAATGCTCGTTGTCCAGGGGTTGCTCGTTCGTCCAGGGATGATCCTCTCCGGCTGGGGCTCTGTACAGAAGTGCCTCAGCGTAGCGCCGCCTGACTATTTAAGTTTGGCGGCGCTCGCTCCCGAGGCCGCACGTCCGGACGTGCACGTGCGCGCCGCCGGCCAGAACACGTGGGCCGGCGCGGTGATATGACGTCACCGCGCCGGCCCGCGCATCCCGGAGCGCGCTTCCAGGCGGAGGGTTCCTTTGATCCTCCGCCTGTAACACGTCTGCATACCATGCGGCGCGATAATTATCGCGCCGGAGGTGTGCAGATAACAGAGGGAGGGACGTTTGTTCCTCTCTCTGTTATGTTAACTATCCCCAATGGTTGGGGATAGTTAAATACCAAAAGGCATCGGATCTCTATTGATCCCATGCCTTTTGAAGTCACCAGAGGCTGGACATAATTGTCCAGCCATCTGGAGATCTTCTCATCCCCTGCAGGGATGCATGAGGAGGGGGGGGGGGGCGGCACGTCTTGTTCCTATACTATATGTGTATGGATGCTTGGGGCACATCCATACACATATATATATACACAATTATATTTATAAGTATATGCATATTCATGGATGTTTGGGGCACATCCACAAATATGCATACACACACACACGGGATAATAAGCCCATCCATACATATATATATATACATAGAGATGTATGCCTGTCAAGGAGGCCTACATACATCTTCATGTATATCCCCTGGTCCCACCTGGACGGGCCCACAGTCAAGGGCCAATATACATGTATATATGTCAGGGCATATATACATATATATTTAAATATCACACTTCCTTCAACACTGTCATAAAAAGTCATACATTTTGGTGAACACCATTTAATGTTATTTTTTGTGATATTACCTTGCGCTTGCCACTTTTGAAATGTGAGAGGGAAAGCGTGGGTGATTCAGGGCTGCCCCAGACAGACAGGTTATTGCCAGTGCATCCGGATAGTTTGCATTTGTTGGGGTGTTTTTGGGACGGGTTTTTTTTCTTGGATCGTTGTCTGCCGATGGGTTGTTCCTTCTCATGCGCGTATTTTGAGATGTTCAGTTCATTTCTGGAATGGGCGGTAGTGGACTCGTTGGGTTGTAAATCTATCATTCACTATTTGGATGATTTCCTATGTATTGGCCCCCCGGATTCATGCATTTGTTCTTTGTTGCTGCATACATTGTGAGTGCTGCTTGATTCGTTTGGAGTTCCTCTGGCGACTGAAAAAACAATCGGCCCGACGACGGAATTACGTTTTTTAGGGATAGCGATTGATTCGGTGTGATGGAATGTAGGCTTCCACAGGATAAGCTGGAGGATTTAAAAGGGAAAGTTGCAAGGGTGTGACGTTTGCACAAGATTCAGTCACTCCTGGGAATACTTAATTTTGCGTGCCGTATTATGCCCATGGGAAGGATTTTTAGTAGGAGGTTGGCGGGGGCGACGGCAGTTATAGTGACACCGCATCATTACGTTAGATTAGGTCGGGAATTGAAGGCGGATTTGCAGGTCTGGGGCTCATTTTTGGAGAGTTATAATGGTCGTTCGTTTTGAGCTTTTTCCCGATGCGGTGGGGTTTAGTGGGTATGGTGTTTACTGCGGGGGTCAATGGGGTGCTGGTAGATGGCCGGATAGTTGGGTAAGGAAGGGTTGGGTGGAGAATTTGGCACTGTTGGAACTTTTCCCTTTTGTAGTGTCGGTAATGTTGTGGGGGGAAATTTTCTGTAATAGGAAGGTTTGCTTCCACTGTGACAATTTGGGAGTGGTGCAGGCAATTAATGGGTTGTCGGCCTCGTCGCCTTTAGTGGTGCGGCTGTTACAGAGGCTGGTATTGGAGTGTTTGTCACTCAGTACGTGGGAGCGTTTTCGGCAGCTGGCTCCAGAGGCAGAGGAGGTTGGACTGGATTGCCCGATGTGTCTGTGAGAACTTCTGGAGGCATCGTAGCAAGGCTCATCCGGTCATCATTGTGCCCGGTACGTGGGTGACATACTCAAAAGCCTGGGGGTGTTGGGAAGAGTAGAGGGCTAGGTTGGGTGTGGGGAATGACTAGTTGGAGTTGCAGTGGTAAGATGGCTGGGTTGTAGGGGTATGATGTGGGGTGGGGTTTTGATGGAGTTCCACAGGTTCCTCAAGTGGGTGGCAACGATCTGGGGGCACAGCCTTTTCGGGAATTAGTGAAGGATACAAAATTTGACCTACTTAGCTTGTGGGCGTTATTCCCAAGGCTCGTGACTGTGTGGTCAGATATAGTTCAGCGGAAGGTGTGGCGGGATGCACTCTCAGTTGAGGGTGTGAACAAGGCTCGGGTGAAGGTAATAGGGCAATTGGGTGCTTTATGGCAAAGAATGGGGCAATAGCAGTGAGGCACATGGAACTAGAAAAAGGTGTTAGTGGTTTTTGGCGGGCCGACGGAGTTCACCTGAACGCAGTAGGACTGGATATGTGGTGTCTGGCCCTACAGGAGGGCAACGAGACTGCTTTACGTGTGTGGAGGGATGCGTAGGCTTAAGAGGTCAAGCCTGTGCGTTTGTTGTGGTGGAATGTCCTTAAAGTTGGAGAGATTCTCAGGTGGAGAGGATGGGAGGGTTCCATGGTTGGGGCTAGACTCCCATGGTTGGCGGTCGGTTGTGGCTGAATTAACTTTTACTGGCAAATAGAAAAAACACTATTGTGTAATTGAGAAATATGGTTTGTGAACTGTATGGTAAGGGCTCATAGCATCTATCTGCTGGCGCTGCGCTCTGATCTGCAATTCCGTCTGTGGATTTTTTTTGCAATGGCTGTAGCTCGCTAACAGGATACCTAATAATTAGTACTGAGCGAAGCATTTGAAGCGGAATTCGATCCGAAGTTTAGGAAATCTTTGATTTGCAACAAATCCGAATTTCCCAGCGCTTTGTGGTAACGAATCAGTTTTTTGTTTAAATGACAGCTGCATGTTTTACAAAGTGAAAGTAAGAAGCCGAGATCACCCATAATGTCTTGCAGCCAGCCAATCATAAGGTAGCCATCTCCTATAAAACCCTCATCCCACGTGTTCTTCTTTGTCCTGTGAGCTGAGCATAGGGAGAGATGTGGCAAGCGCTTATTGTCACGAGGGTGTCAAGAGCCACGCCTGACTCTGTTGTACCCGGGGTCAGGAGGTCGCAGCGGTTGGCTGCGCGCTCTATGTAATATAGGGCTGTTTCCTTATGGTAGCTTTCTGGGTTTGCTTTGCAAACCCTTTTGGCTCACTCAGGGATCCGTAGCTCCTTCTCCTCAGCTGTTCCTTGTCCAGCACTCCCAACCTCCTTATATTCCCCTCTCACACTTCTCTGGTTGCCAGAGATAGAGCTTCCTGCCTGGACATCTATTCTGACCCTCTGGAGTTGTATTGCTGCGTTCTCTGATTGTTGATCCAGAACGCTATCCTCCGGATCCCTGTTGGACCTTTGTGGACTGCTGTGGTCGCCCACCTGGGTGTATGTGTTTGTATGTATTGTCTGTCCTCTCCCTGGTGTTTCCCTCTTAGTTCAGTGGTGCGGACTAGTGATCCCACTGGCCCGTTCACTATCTAGGGCTCATTTCAGGGAAAGCCAGGGTTTAGGCACGTGATCGCCGCACGGGTGAGGAACCCGTCTAGGGACGTCAGGGCAGTCAGGTGCCAGCTGCAAGGTGAGTCAGGGGTCACAACCTTACCCTCTCCCTTGGGCAAGGCTTTCCCTTTTCCCTCCCTGGTTGTGACGCCGGTCATTACATTTATGCTCTATTAACAGTGATGCTGAAAACGATTAATAGAAGAATATTGGAGAGGGAGACTGCAGGGAGAGTGCAGGAAGACTTATGCTGTGTCAGTTTTATTTATTCCCACATTTACTTTTTTCTACCATCAGCCATAAACTAAAATAATTAATTAAATACCAATAAGGTGGAAGCCTTTATTATTGGGGTGCCAGCGTGCCAACAAATACCATCCAGTCTGCACCCCTTAGGGGGGACAGGTCTTAATGATGACCGTTCTCATTTTTTGCTGACTTTACTTCTTCCAAACCATCCTTCAAAGTCTCCTTGTCCTAGAAAAGTAATCAAGATGCAGAGAGAGGAGGAGCTGGATATTCCTGATGACATGTTCTCATGGATATTAGATGATGTGGAAAAGGAGGAAAAGCAGATGGCAGAAGAAGGGCTTCCACCTGTAGGACAGGAGAGCACTGGGGTTGGAGAAGTGGCTATGCCAGAGCTGATTAATATTCTGTGTTTACTGTCAAATAACCTGCAGGAGATTGCAGGCAAGAACAGTAATAATATGTATATTGTGCCCCCACCTAACCAGCCAAACCCCCATACAAGCAACAGCCCCTGTTTAAAGCTGCCGTCCGGCCATTAACAACGAAGAAGAACTATACAGTGTGGTCAATGCTAATTGGCCTTGCAGTTGTTCACCACAGCGTGGCCACAACCCATCCTCCGTGTGGCCATACCCTAAGGCAAAGTGGCCTGAGTATACCTGTTTATAGCAATTCGAGACTAATTAATTCGGAAAAAATCAAATTCCTCGGGTAACTTTGGCGAAGTTACAGAATCACATTTTTCAAAACTATGCTCATCTCTGCTAGACTTCATATCGCACGCCTGCTCCTACCCTGTATATTTCTCCATTTTCCTCAGTTCCTAAGTCTGTCTTACCTACAATTAATGATTACTTGAATGCAATCTACCTCTTCAACATAATTAAGAAAAAGCAGTCCAAAAATCATGTCTAACTCCTAGACACTCCACACATCACTGCTGTATCTCATCAAACCTTTACACACATATGTGTGATCGATTAGTGGTCTGTCTTATAAATGGATTTTCCTACTAACAACATTTATGGCAGAATTGCTATGTTTTACTTCACTTGGGACACACCCTGATGTTGGGGTGCCCTTGGTGTTGTGGGTCTGGTGCAAGGCAAGAGATGTAGGTGCTGTGGCTGGCGTATGGTGCTGAAGTCAGTAACCAGGCCAGTTGTAGAAAACAAGTGTCTACTATAGTACAGAATGTGAGTTGTAGTACATCCAATGGTATTAAAACACAGTTTCAAACAATTCTTTGTACAAATCTTCCCAGATAGCAACGTATGGATATGGGTCAGAATGGGGATTGCAGAACTTCTTTCTCTCTGTCTCCCTAGTCTCTTTCTGCAGAATTTAAGGCTGGCAATATTGTTCTTGTAATGATGGCTGTAATTCCCTACTGAGGGGTACAGGATAAAGATACGGTGGGCCAGACCGTGTCCAAATGTGAATGGTGTCTTAACCAAGTCCCTCTCACTGCAGTAAAGTGTCCACCAACCTTAAACAGCAAATACCTTACTGACTGACTCCAGTGCTGAGCCACGCAGATTACAGACCTTCTAGTTCTTTCTAGTACTTTGAAGTAGAGATGGTTTTCTCTCTGTGTATATCTCAGAGATAGTGCTTCTCTGGGATGAAGGCCTAGTTCTCTAAAGAATGAGAACATAGCTTCCTCCTTTTTCCTCAACTGGAAAAACTAACTGAGCTAGGGTCGGATCTAAGTCCAACCCTAGCTTCCTAATGGGACAGAGTCAGGATAGTTAACCCTGACTGATCCATACAGAGATATGCTGGTGCATTGACATATTAAATAACATTACATAACAAGAACAGTTTGCAAGTACCCTATTCTGGGGTACTGCAAATGTCATCAGGGAGCCTTTTTTTTTGTATGAAATTTAGCATTGTCCTTGTAGCCACATTCAACCTTGAGTGATGGTCAGGAGACATCAAATATAGAGCAACAAGAAATCTTTTTACAAACATTTGCAGATAAATATTTACGAATGAAATTAGACACTGGTATTTTTTCATCCAAAAATTGCACTATTTAGTGGTTAGCAGGCAATATTGTTAATTGACAGTGCAAGTAGTGATAACTCAGGACTCCTATGGCAAACCACACAGTTGGGGGTCGTGAGCCGCAGGTTGGGGATCAGTCCATATTTACTACTGACAATCATATGTTGGCTACATGCAGATATCCATCCGACACAGACAAAGATGTGGTGATAATGAAGATGGTGGACATGAACGGTGTGGATGTGGGACTTGTCAGGTAATCACAGAGCACATATAAACTGTAAAGATATCTATCTATCTATCTATCTATCTATCTATCTATCACATACCTATGATATTATAATGTGTCCAGCAATATTGACCCCTTTAAGACGTAACTTTTAATAATAATTCATATTATATAAAATAATACCATTGTGGTGGTTCACCAGTGAAAATTGTGACAAACAGACAAACAATGAGAAAAAGATAAAATATGCTCCTGCATGGAAGCCAACCGTTGATGCAGTATTTAGGTGGTGAGTTTTGTGAGAGCCAGCCTGGGAACGCACCGTCTATGATGCCCCTGTGCTTGGTTCTTTCTTGTTTATAGGTGATACGTATCTTTGTCCACCTACTTATATACATCATCTGGTCTTATCTCATTTTGTGGGTTGGTGTCCGTGTGGGTACTCTGTTACCTGGGACACAGATTAATACCCGTCAGTTCTTGGGGAGCTGTGATAATCATTTTTGAGAGGAGGGTAAACGCAGGGCAGTCAGCCCAGGTACGAGGACAGGGAGTCTCCACCTTCAGGGGACGTCCCTGGGCTGAGGAAATAGTCAGGGTGAGCACAGGGATAGGTCAGACATACCTCACTGCTCCCCTTAACTGCCCTGTGTTTACTCACCACCTAAATACTGCATCAACGGTTGGCTTCCATGCAGGAGCATATTTTATCTTTTTCTCATTGTTTGTCTGTTTCACAATTTTCACTGGTGAACCACCACAGTGGTATTATTTTATATAATATGAATTATTATTAAAAGTTACGTCTTAAAGGGGTCAATACTGCTGGACACATTTCGACTTTATGATCCTTCTTTATTAAAAATTTACATTGATTTAGCTGGACATCTATGATATTATAACAAATCACTGTTCTTAACCTATAGATATTGAAGCCATGAAACATACTCATTATTTTGCTATTGTTTGCAGTTGGTTTGCGGTACATGCAGTCAGTATGCCCAATACTAATCACCTAATCAGTAGTGACAACTTGGGTTATGCATCTTACTTGTTTGAACAGGCGAAGAATGGGGGATCTCTGCCAGGCGAGGTAATAATTCTACTGAGCTACAATAAATAGCTAAATCAGATTGTAACTAAGGACTGCTGCACAGAGTAGGTAATATGTCAGAACTAATCATATAAAGAACAAAAATGGGTCTAACCTGCTTAGCAAAAAAATAATGCAACCCAGATAGAAATCTCCGATTACTGCAAAACTCGCCATGCAGTTATGTCTCAGGCAGATATGTAAATGATTACAGGTGTGGTCTGATTAGACACTGGGTCTTGATACAAGAGGGCGTAAAAGTCCTTCCCCTGCTCTCCTAGCTCTCCTATAACAATTCTCTCAGAGGCTAATTCTGGGTAGTGTACCTCTTGGTGAAAGATCGTAGACATGCCTCTACAATGCACCAGAAGAGATTTTTTCCAGCTGAAAGATTTTGAGAGGGGGCGCATCATTAGACTGAGGGAAGCAGAACAGTCATTTTGATGAATTCCCCATCATCTAGGTCATTGTAACCTAGCTGTTAGGTGGTATTGGGAGCAGTAGTTACATGAGGGCCCCCACACATGGCGAACAGGCTCCGGGCGGCCCGGACAGAGCACCAGTAGAGAGGATGAGCAGCTCCCACAGTTTTATTGTCCACCATCCATACACACTGCTCTGGAACGTTATCCTGACAGCTCTTTGCTACCTTTTAAATCAGTCTTCCTGTTTCCTCGTCCAAATGCAGGTAAATAAACTGCTAAAATGGAACAAGTCACTGAGAGTATTACTAGTATTTTGTGCAGAGTGCATGTAGAGAGTGGCAGAAAGTCTATGAGGTGTAACTTCAGCCAACAGCTGCAGAGCAGGAAGTGGTAGATCTGACGGCTGGGACCCCCATTGATCACAAAAATAGGGATCTTGTTTCTCTGAATGAATAGCAGCCGGCTGAGCATACAAACTGTTGCTCCATTCATTCTCTACATGACTAACAAAGATAGTTGTGTACCCTGCTTGGCTATTTCCGGCAGTCCCTCGGAGTGAATGGAGCAGCAGTGCACATACTCATGATCAGTGGAGGTCCCAGCAGTTGGACCCCCAATGATCAGATCCCCAATTCTGTGCACAGAGGATAAGTTTGTAATGTGAGAATCCCCTTTTAAGTTATATAAGATAATCATTGTAGTTATATCTTTGCAGGGATCATTTGTAGCAGCTTTTGCATCAACAAACCTTGGAGATGTCACCCCAAATACTAAAGGACCTCACTGCATAAATACTGGTCTCCCATGTGATAACCCAACCAGCACCTGTCCAGAAGGAGGGGTATGTCACACTTTCGTTATTAGAACCTTCTAATAAAATTTAAATTGGTTGTAAGAAATTAGAAAGAAGGGCCTAAAGGGATTGTCTCACCTCACCTTGGTGGCATATCGCTAGGATATGCCAGCAAAGTCAGATAGGTTCAGGTTTCACCACTGCGACCCACATCTATCTCTAGAATGAGAGCACACTGTGCATGCGCGGCTGCCCTCTCATTTCTAGGGTATTTCCGAAAATTGCTGAACGCTGGCTTTGCTATTTCTGGCAGTCCCACAGAGGTGAATGGAGCAGTGGCAGCACTTGCGCAGTACTCTGTACATTCATTTCTATGTGATTTCCCAAAATAGCAGAGCGTGTTTGCTCAACTATTTTCTATACTCCCTTAGAAGTGAATGGAGAGTATGCCGCGCATGTGTAGTGTACAATTGGTAACTTTGAGGGCCCCCTTCTACAGATGGGTGAGGTTTAAGAGATGGAAACTGCACCTATCTGACATTGGTGGCATATCCTAGTTGTGTCTGAGTTGACACAACCCCTTTAAGGAATTAGGGCCCCCCCATCCATGGACTCACTTGAATGCAGCCATTGGACAAGAGTGCAGTGGCGTGCCTAGGGTGTTTGGGGCAGGTCCTTTCTCTGGCACTCCCCCCCCCCCACAATACTTAAAAAAAATTGTACCCCCTCACAGTAGCTCACAGTAGTAATGCCCTCATTGTACAACCTTCAAAGTATTTTGTACAGATGTGTGCCCCCTCACAGTATAGTAAAGCCCTCTGGCTCTGTGCCCCCTCCATAGTAGAAATGCCCATTGTGCCCCCTTCACATTAGTAATGCCCTCTGTGCCCCCTCCATAGTAGTAATGCCCTCTATGCCCCCTCCTTAGTAATAAAGTCCTCTGTGCCCCCTGCTTAGTAATAAAGTCCTCTGTCTGTGCCCTCTCCATAGTAATAAAGCCTTCTGTGCCCTTTTTGTATAAAAAAAACAAAAAAAAACACAGCAACTACTCACCTTGTCCTGTTCCTGAAGCTCACAGTCTGCTCTTCCCTGCAGGCACAGATCGTTCTGCAGCACGGTGTGGGTGGGGCTTATGCAGATTTACAGGCTGCAGGCTCCACCCACGCAGGCCGGCAGCGAGATCTGTGCCTGCAGGCTGAATGGTGGAGCAGGGAGAAGTCTTCCTGCTTCACTATTCTATGCCCCGCTGGCCTGAAGGAGGGGAGGAGCGTGGGGAGCTGAGCAGTGAGGGACAGGACCCAGCGCTCTAGCAATGAGTGCTTCCATCTGTATTGATGGAAGCGCTCATTGCTTCTGGCACCCCCCTGGGCGGACCGCCCCCCATGCCCCCCCCCCCCCCTCTTAGTACGCTACTGCAAGAGTGCCACTGTTTCTGGGAAAATTCTGGCCTTTTTTTTTCTAATCTCATCCAAGATTTTCAAAAATGGATAGTTTATTTTTTATTTCTAGTTTATTCCAAATCATGAAGTTTACAGACAAGATAGTGAGTAAAGAGGCCGTAAACATATTTGAGCAGCCTCTATTGACAACACTTTGAATGACATTAGAACTGGTGCCAGTGCCTTACACTCTTAATCAATGGAGGACGCATACGGATAGGTCTGGTCACATGATCATCAGTCAGCGGCATTTTGGGACAGAATGCTTTATACAAGAATTAAGTAATTTAAAGCACTGGACATCAGCGCCGGTGGTTTCATAGCAGGATATCTCGAAATGCCTTCATGTGCTGTGCCCAGCAGATGTGCAGAAAAAAAGATATAGTAGTCAACCCCTTTCACAACCAATTTTAGAAATGTGAAAAGTAATCTTTTCTTCTACATTACTAAAAATAATTGGTGACTGATGAAAATCCACTCCATTAGTCAGAACACTTATGGAGAAATCCACAACGAAATCTGCATTGAAAATCCACACCATCCTATGTAAAGGTTAGGTTGAAATCTCAGTGTAATCAAGCACTTTTCAGGAGCATGTGTATTGCCACGGTCCTGGAGGAACAGATCAGAGGTTGGGAGTGGTAGTGGCTCTGGGTTCAACAGTCATCCTCATAAATCACAGTGCCAATCCTCCCACCGATGCTCCCTAGGGCAAGGCAATGACAGGAGGGTGCACCCTTTCTTCCCTCGGGGCACACCTTGATGTTGAGGCTCCTGTCTGATAGTAGTTGGGGTGCTCTTGGTGATATGAGTTTGGTGCTGATGCAAGGCAGGAGATATAGGCAGTATCGGACTGGGGTGCCTAGGGCCCACCAGTAAAATTTACTTTGGAGGCCCACCATAAGGATACAGTTAAATATTACCTGCTCACACAGCAGCAAGATGCTACCAGATAATTGAATATGGGAGTCCCTGCATCAACTTTGAGAAAGTAGGTCCTGGGTAAAGATGAGCGAATCGACTTCGGATGAAACATCCGAAGTCGATTCGCCTAAAACTTCGTTCTAATACTGTACAGAGCAGGAGCTCCGTACAGTATTAGAATGTATTGACTCTGATGAGCCAAAGTTGTTACTTCGCGAAGTTCCGCGAGACTTCGCATAATAACTTCGGAAATTAATTTATATTGTAAAAAAACTTTTCCCGAACTCGGGTTCGGTTCCAAGTGGTAGCTTGGAACCAAACCCAAGTTCGGGAAATGTTTTTTTACAGTATAAATGAATTTCTGAAGTCATCGGAGCTCCTGCTCCATACAGTATTAGACCGAAGATTTATGCAAATCGACTTCGGATGTTCCATCCGAAGTAAATTTGCTCATTTCTAGGTCTGGGGAAAAGAGGATACGGGCTAGCTTTCCTCTATACCTAGAAGTCATCTCAGCTCTGATCCTAGCGACCCCCACGCCGTACCGCCCCGCCCCCTGTGTTTCTGCACATCGCGCTCAAACGGAGTGCATAAAAGAAATAATATCAAAGGATGTGTTCACATGTAAAAGTTTTATTGTCCTGATGAAGGGGGCAGTTCGCCCCTGAAACGCGTCGACTTTTGAATAAAAGATTACCGTTCATGGTAACAGTGTAGTACGGAGTGCTTTTCTGCATCAGTGCCGCTTGGAATGGTCTGAATTCTTTTCTCAACCAATCCTTCCTTATCCCATTGACCGTGAGCCACGGAAAAGGGCACAGACCTGGGCAGCAGACGCAGAGTCCTTCCCGCAAGCTGGATGGGAAAAATCCAGCAAGTCGATCTATACAGTAGGTGTTGTGACTCATCACAACCCTATATGGTAAGCATAATCAGTGTATTTGCATTATCACTACTTGTAAGGTTCTACACACGAAGCGCTGCCTCCTCTTCTCTTTTTTTCTCTTCCATATAATAATAAACTCGGGAGTTTCTTTAATAATCTATCAAGTTTTTTAGATGAACATAGGCTGGTTGAGGTGCTGTACGTTGAATATATGTATGTAGTGCAGTAAGTCTACTGTGTTATGTGCCACTTGTGCAGAGGGTGGGAGACTAGGCACCCACCTTGCTCAGGGGCCCACCAGGGAATTCACCTGTACCCCTGTGGGCCAGTCTGAGCCTGGATGTAGGTGCTGTGGCCGGTGAAGGGTGCTGAAGTCAATAACCAGGCCAGTTGTAGAGAAGTAAAAAAGTCTCTCATTAAGCCTCTCATGTCTAAGCGCGTATATACATAAGATAAGGACCATTCTTTGTTCTGTGTGGTGGCGGATATGTGTGGGCTGGCATGAGGAAATTCAATTAGACATGGTCGTCACAGGTGTTGAATTCCTCCGAGATCCATGCCTCATTCATTTTTAGAAATGTGAGGGAGTACACACTGTCATGAGCTAGGCGAGTGCGCTTATCGGTCATGATCCCCCCTGCTGCGCTGAACGTCCTTTCGGACAGGACACTCAACGAGGGGCAAGCCAAGAATTCCATGGCAAATTGTGCCAGCTCTGGCCACAGGTAAAGCCTGCACACCCAGTAGTCCAGAGGTTCCTCGCTTCTCAGAGCGTCCACATAGGCCGTTAAACCACTTGTTTTGCTGTGGGTGGAAATTCCTCTGCAAGAGCCCGCAACAGCAGAATGCAGCATCTCTCTTAGCAAGGCCTGGAAATGCTGCATTCTGCCAGTAGTCCAGAGGTTCCTCGCTTCTCAGAGCGTCCACATAGGCCGTTAAACCACTTGTTTTGCTGTGGGTGGAAATTCCTCTGCAAGAGCCCGCAACAGCAGAATGCAGCATCTCTCTTAGCAAGGCCTGGAAATGCTGCATTCTGCCAGCCCTCTGTGATGCTGGTAACATGTCCGCTATTTTGTGTTTGTACCGGGGGTCTAAGTACATTGCCACCCAGTACTGGTATTTGCCCTTTATGCTTTTTATACGGGGGTCCCTCTTCAAACACTGGAGCATGAAGGACCCCATTTGCACTAAATTGGAAGCAGTGGAGCGCCCTGGCTCCTGCTCATCATCCAGGAGAATATCGTCCTCGGTCTCCTCCCCCAGCCACGGACAACACCAGGGATCCCCGAAAAGTTTAAAGTCCCCCTCAAACCCTGCTCTTCTTGCTCCTCCTTCTCCCCCCAGCCACCATCCTCTTCTGACTCCTCTTCGGACTCCTGCTGACTTGTCTCAGATGGAGTAGCCCCCCCTGGGAATTTATTCAGCATTGCGACTTCCTCATCTTCCAGCTCCTGCTCCTCGACGGCTTGATCAATGACACAACGCAACGCATGCTCCAGAAAGAAGGCGTAAGGTATGATGTCACTGATGGCGCCCTGGCTGCGACTGACCAGTTTGGTGATCTTATCAAATGGTTGCAGCAGTCTGCATGCGTTGCGCATGAGCAGTAACTGTCGCGGTGAAAAGAAACCAAGCTCCCCAGAACCTGTCCTGCTGCAGAGTTCGTACAGGTAGTCGTTAACGGCACTTTGCTGCTTGAGCAGCCTATCAAGCATATACAAAGTGGGGTTCCAGAGCGTCGGTCTTTCACAAATAAGACGTCTGACGGGCAAGTGGTGTCGCCGCTAAATGTCAGCAAGGCGAGCCATGGCCGTGTAAGATCTTCTAAAATGGCCAGAGATTTTCCTGGCCTGCCGCAAGACGTCCTGGACCCCGGGGTATTTGTCAACGAATTGCTCCACGACTAAGTTCAGGACGTGTGCCATGCACGGCACATGTGTCATTTTGCCCTGTTTCAGTGTGCTCAGCAGATTGGCACTGTTGTTGCACACCACTTTACCAACTGTCAAATTGATAGGCCTGTGACCGTAGAGCTGAAAGCAGTGCAGGACCGGTGTGCACAGCATGGCAATGTCTCACCTGGCATGTTGAATAGGTTCTGGGGAGCTTGGGGGATGCAGCAGAAGAGGCGGTAGCAGTGGAAAAGGAGGAGGGAGTAGGTGTAGGAGAAGAAGAGACAGGCCTGCATGCAATCCTTGGCGGTAAAACCAAATGCACATGGGAGCCACAGGTTACATGCTTGACGGCCGTCAGAAGGTTCACCCACTGGGCAGTAAAAGTTATGTACCTTCCCTGCCCGTGTTTGCTAGACCACGTGTCTGTAGTCAGATGTATATTGGCACCGACACTGTGTGCCAGAGATATATTCACTTGCTGCTGAACGTGGCCATATAGCTCTAAAATGCCCTTCTGGGAGAAATATTTCCTTCCGGGACCTTCCATTGCGCTGTGCCAATAGCCACAAATTTTCTAAAGGCCTCTAAGTCCACCAGTTTATATGGCAGTAGTTGGCAGGCCAGCAGTTCCGACAAGCCAGCGGTCAGCCATTGGGCAAGAGACTTATCCGGCGTCATCAACTTTTTACGCTCGACGACTGCACGGTGAAAGGTGGAGTGGAGCACAAATGGGAGAAGAGAGGAGAAGGAGAAGAGGCAGGACGTAGAGCGCCAGAAGTGTGGCTTTGTGGGTTCTGACGGCTTTGCTCCCACTGGGCTCAGTGATGGGAGTCCAGGTGCCTTATTAAGGCAGTCGTCCCTATGTGAGTGTTGGGTTTACCGCGACTTATGCATTGACAGCATAGGCTGCAGATGGCAACACTGTTAAAAAAAAGCCCACACTGCGGAGCAATGTGCCGGCATCCTGGGAGCACCAGAAATGACCGTGCATGGTGGATGGCTCGCTCCATATACATTTGCAGTCTGATTTTTGCCTACTGTGCCCTGCGAGCTCTGCCTGCTTCTCCTCCTTCTCCTCCCTCACTGCTGCTCCGTCTCTTCATCTGAACTCCTCCCCTCTTTCTCTCTTGTGGGCACCACGGACATTAGAGATCTCGGAGTAGGCAGCAACAGCAGGGACCACCCTTCTTGGGCTGATCTGGGTACTGTTGTCAGACCGCTGGGTGGCGGCCGTTGCAACCTCCTCCTCCTCATTCGATGTCAAGAATCGCTGTGCATCGGTAAGATCTGGGAATGGATGGGAAAATAATTCCTCTGACTCGAGTAGAGGGGCTATGGTGGTGGTGTATTTGGGGGTGCACACAGCAGATAGTTAAGATGGGTGCAGATAGAGGATAAGGAGGGTGCAGAAGTGAGCCACTGAACCAACTCTGGTGTGCCCTTTAAAGTAATGGCACGCACCTTCTCCAACTTCCCACTTAAGCTCTGGCCTGGTGCACCTGCCCGACCCTTGCCACCCCTTCGGAATGGCCTGCCTTTTCCTCTGCCTGTCATTTTCAAAATGACCCTGTGCCAAAGTCCCTAGAGAAGAGCAGTATTTGTAGAAGCAGGTATATCGCAGGCCTCAATCAATATTTGGTGGAAGATAGTATATCAAACCCCTTAATCAGTATTTTGTGGAAGCAGGTATATCGTAGGCGTCAATCAATATTTGGTTGAAATAGGTATATCGAACCCCTTAATCAGTATTTTGTGGAAGCCGGTATATCGCAGGCCTCAAACAATATTTGGTGGAAGCAGGTATATCAAACCCCTTAATCAGTATTTTGTGGAAACAGGTATATCACAGGTCTCATTCAATATTTGGTGGAAGCAGGTACAGTACAGACCAAAAGTTTGGACACACCTTCTCATTCAAAGAGTTTTCTTTATTTTCATGACTATGAAGGCATCAAAACTACAGGGAGTGCAGAATTATTAGGCAAGTTGTATTTTTGAGGATTAATTTTATTATTGAACAACAACCATGTTCTCAATGAACCCAAAAAACTCATTAATATCAAAGCTGAATATTTTTGGAAGTAGTTTTTAGTTTTAGCTATTTTAGGGGGATATCTGTGTGTGCAGGTGACTATTACTGTGCATAATTATTAGGCAACTTAACAAAAAACAAATATATACCCATTTCAATTATTTATTTTTACCAGTGAAACCAATATAACATCTCAACATTCACAAAATATACATTTCTGACATTCAAAAACAAAACAAAAACAAATCAGTGACCAATATAGCCACCTTTCTTTGCAAGGACACTCAAAAGCCTGCCATCCATGGATTCTGTCAGTGTTTTGATCTGTTCACCATCAACATTGCGTGCAGCAGCAACCACAGCCTCCCAGACACTGTTCAGAGAGGTGTACTGTTTTCCCTCCTTGTAAATCTCACATTTGATGATGGACCACAGGTTCTCAATGGGGTTCAGATCAGGTGAACAAGGAGGCCATGTCATTAGATTTTCTTCTTTTATACCCTTCCTTGCCAGCCACGCTGTGGAGTACTTGGACGCGTGTGATGGAGCATTGTCCTGCATGAAAATCATGTTTTTCTTGAAGGATGCAGACTTCTTCCTGTACCACTGCTTGAAGAAGGTGTCTTCCAGAAACTGGCAGTAGGACTGGGAGTTGAGCTTGACTCCATCCTCAACCCAAAAAGGCCCCACAAGCTCATCTTTGATGATACCAGCCCAAACCAGTACTCCACCTCCACCTTGCTGGCATCTGAGTCGGACTGGAGCTCTCTGCCCTTTACCAATCCAGCCACGGGCCCATCCATCTGGCCCATCAAGACTCACTCTCATTTCATCAGTCCATAAAACCTTAGAAAAATCAGTCTTGAGATATTTCTTGGCCCAGTCTTGACGTTTCAGCTTGTGTGTCTTGTTCAGTGGTGGTCGTCTTTCAGCCTTTCTTACCTTGGCCATGTCTCTGAGTATTGCACACCTTGTGCTTTTGGGCACTCCAGTGATGTTGCAGCTCTGAAATATGGCCAAACTGGTGGCAAGTGGCATCTTAGCAGCTGCACGCTTGACTTTTCTCAGTTCATGGGCAGTTATTTTGCGCCTTGGTTTTTCCACACGCTTCTTGCGACCCTGTTGACTATTTTGAATGAAACGCTTGATTGTTCGATGATCACGCTTCAGAAGCTTTGCAATTTTAAGAGTGCTGCATCCCTCTGCAAGATATCTCACTATTTTTGACTTTTCTGAGCCTGTCAAGTCCTTCTTTTGACCCATTTTGCCAAAGGAAAGGAAGTTGCCTAATAATTATGCACACCTAATATAGGGTGTTGATGTCATTAGACCACACCCCTTCTCATTACAAAGATGCACATCACCTAATATGCTTAATTGGTAGTAGGCTTTCGAGCCTATACAGCTTGGCGTAAGACAACATGCATAAAGAGGATGATGTGGTCAAAATACTCATTTGCCTAATAATTCTGCACTCCCTGTATGAATTAACACATGTGGAATTATATACATAACAAACAAGTGTGAAACAACTGAAAATATGTCATATTCTAGGTTCTTCAAAGTAGCCACCTTTTGCTTTGATTACTGCTTTGCACACTCTTGGCATTCTCTTGATGAGCTTCAAGAGGTAGTCCCCTGAAATGGTCTTCCAACAGTCTTGAAGGAGTTCCCAGAGATTCTTAGAACTTGTTAGCCCTTTTGCCTTCACTCTGCGGTCCAGCTCACCCCAAACCATCTTGATTGGGTTCAGGTCCGATGACTGTGGAGGCCAGGTCATCTGGCGCAGCACCCCATCACTCTCCTTCATGGTCAAATAGCCCTTACTTTCAAAGTTTTCCCAATTTTTTGGCTGACTGACTGACCTTCATTTCTTAAAGTAATGATGGCCACTCGTTTTTCTTTACTTAGCTGCTTTTTTCTTGCCATGATACAAATTCTAACAGTCTATTCAGTAGGACTATCAGCTGTGTATCCACCTGACTTCTCCTCAACGCAACTGATGGTCCCAACCCCATTTATAAGGCAAGAAATCCCAACCTGACAGGGCACACCTGTGAAGTGAAAACCATTTCAGGGGACTACCTCTTGAAGCTCATCAAGAGAATGCCAAGAGTGTGCAAAGCAGTAATCAAAGCAAAAGGTGGCTACTTTGAAGAACCTAGAATATGACATCTTTTCAGTTGTTTCACACTTGTTTGTTATGTATATAATTCCACATGTGTTAATTCATAGTTTTGATGCCTTCAGTGTGAATCTACAATTTTCATAGTCATGAAAATAAAGAAAACTCTTTGAATGAGAAGGTGTGTCCAAACTTTTGGTCTGTACTGTATATCTAACCCCTTAATCAGTATTTTGTGGATGCAGGTATATCACACCCCTCAATCAATACCGGTATTTGGTGGAAACAGGTATATCGAACCCCTTAATCCGTATTTTGTGGAAGCAGGTATATCATAGGCCTCAATCAATATTTGGTAGAAACAGGTATATTGAACCCCATAATCAGTATTTGGTAGAAACAGGTATATTGAACCCCTTAATCAGTATTTTGTGGAATCAGGTATATTGTAGGCCTCAATCAATATTTGGTTGAAACAGGTATATCGAACCCCTTCTTCAATATTTTGTGGAAGCAGGTATATCGCAGGCCTCAATAATATTTGGTGAAAACAGGTATATCGAACCCCATAATCAGTATTTTGTGGAAGCAGGCATATCGCAGACCTCAATCAATATTTGGTGGAAACAGGAATATCAAACCCCTTAATCAGTATTTTGTGGAAGCAGGTATATCACACCCCTCAATCAATATTTGGTGGAAACAGGTATATCAAACACCTTAATTTGGATTTTGTGGAAGCAGGTATATCACAGTCCTCAATCAATATTTGGTGGAAGCAGGTATATCAAGCCCCTTAATCAGTATTTTGTGGAAGCAGGTATATTGCATCCCTCAATCAATATTTTGTGGAAGCAGATATATCGAACCCCTTAATCAGTATTTTGTGGAAGCAGGTATATCACACCCCTCAATTATTTTTTTTGGGGGGGGGGGGGGGGTCAACAGGTATAACACACCCGTTGCAATTAGTTGTTCCTATAGCGTTTGTCCCTCTATATAGCTGCAGTTTCGCAGCAGAACCGCACACAACTGCAGCACAATACAAATGCACTATAATATGCTTTCTATGTTAAAAAGTATATTATAAATATATCACACCCCTCAGTATATCACACCTATCGATATCACACCTATACCAGTCCTTAAAAGGACTTTTGTGGCCCTATTAGATAGCATTTGGTGTCCCTAACAGCCTGTCCCTGCTCCACAAAGCAATCTCTTCCTACACTGGCAAAACACAGAATGTAAAATGGCTGCCATATTGGGTTCTTTTATAGGGTGGGGGTCTGTCCATGTGCTGAAACATCTCAATTGGCTGTCCTGTCCCACCTGATGGATGTGTCCTGGGTCAAAGTTCAGCGCAATGGAAAAGAATATGGTGACAGCGGACATTGTCATATGTTCGCATGATCGGCGAATCGGGAACGCGCAAAGTTCGCCGCGAAACAACCGCCGGGCGAACCGCAAGGCCATCTCTATTGATCAGTGATTGTGAACCAAAATCAGGAGTGAAGGCTACTCAGAGGTATGGTATAATGGAAAGATTTGCATCTCTTCTGTGTCTTTGGTCTGCACCTAGTTTTGGCTCACAATCACTGATGGAAATCACTGATCAAACAATAACTGTGTAAAAGAGGCTTAAGTGTGGAAGGGTGTATTACCAATATCCCCTTCACTGCAGTATAGTCTTGCCGTAAACCATTAAATCCATATAGATTTTTTGCATTGTGTATACAACTCCTTTAAAGTGGTATTTATAAAAAAAAATAGAATTTCGGTTTATAAACAGTTAACATAATATGTGGAAACTGAAAAGAAGATTGGCTTTAATGTCCAACTAAGCCCGTTCAGCTGGAAAATCAATAGGTATAAACATCATCACTATTAAATTGATTTTTAAACTAATGCAGCCTTTTGCTATGCAGAGGTTTTATCATTTTATGGTTGTGGAAATTGGTATAAAATTTAATTTCTTCAGGGGATCTGAATACAGGGATGTCTGCAAATTGATTATTTTTTAAATCTACAAATATAATGGCCCTTAGAGAGACACAGTAATGGAAAAGTTTCATATCAGGCCATCCTGTAGAATACAAAATATAAATCCTCTTGTGGCAAACATAGCATTAAATAAGAATATGAAGAGGCTGAATTATAGGTTGAGTTAAAGAGGACCTTTCACCGCTCCTGACATGCCTATTTTAATAGATCCATGTGTTCCCCACGTACTAACAATTCTGGAGCATCTATTCTTATGTCTGTATGTTGTGCCATTCCTTTATTATTTGCACTAGAAGTTATGAATGAATTGCTATTAGCCTTCAGTAAGGGTACAGAGGGGAGTTAACCAGTTGGGGGGGGGGGGGGGGTGTACCTGCACAGTCTGACAATGGCAGACTGACAATGACAATGGATAGAGTCAGTCTGTGCAGGTACACACCCCCAACTGGTTACCACCCCTCTGTACCCTTACTGCAGACTGCTAGCAATTCATTCATAACTTCTAGTGCAAATAATAAAGAAATGGTACAACATACAGACATAAGAATAGATGTTCCAGAATTGTTAGTACATGGGGAATGCATGGAGCTATTAAAACAGGAATGTCAGGAGTAGTGACAGGTCCTCTTAATCAATTACGGTACATGATATTGAAGGTCTCACGGGCCAGTAATGAGAAAATAAAATAAATGCTTTCACCCTGGCTTGTTTAGTGGCCTTTTTTTTGTCTAATTGCTTATCTGTAAAAGTTAGCAAGTAGTTCTGATGATAAATTGAAACTTTTGTATATTTACCTCTAATGGTATGTATGTACAGAAAGTAAGAATTGTCAAGAAAACTGGAAGTAATAAAATAATATGCTCTTTAAAGGGAGATATTGGTAGAATATACTATCGCTTACTTATTAATGGGGGTCTTCATGCCAACAAGGCTGTTTAAAGGGTTTATTACATTTATCACACTTAACACATCTCAAGTCGAATTCGCATGGATCAGCGTCGCAGGATCCTGGTCTCCTCCTCTTCTGAAAATGCAGCTTCCACCAATGTCACGTTCCTTAACAGGGTTTCTGGTCCAGGATATGGACAGGACATCACTTTTGCTGTGGACAGTGGGGTCAGCATTATTCCCCTCCCCGGTGCATGCACAGATGCAATGGATTCAGGAGTTTGCGTGTGCACCATGGAGAGGAATACTTCTAGCCCTGTCCATAGCAAAAGTGATGTCCTTTCAATACCAGATTCTCGAGTGGCTGATCAATTTTACATCGAAACCTATTTACTGTACACTAACACTTATCTGGCAGATTTTCTGACCAATCATTGGTCACATGGCCATTCACACCCTATTAGTCTGACTGGACAAAAATTGGTCAGATAATCTGTTGGTGTAAATGCACTCTTAAAGTAAGAGTGGGAAATCCCTTTAACCACCTCCCGACCGCCTGGTTGATTCATTCCTCCTGGACGCATCCGTGCGTCATCTCGCGAGACGCGAGATTTCGCTCAAAGCCGGCCCGCGCATGCGCATCGCGGGCCGGCAAAAGTTAAAGAACAATTTCGTCACCAGCCTGCCAGCAACGATCATTGGCTGGCAGGCTGGCGATTTTCAAAAAAACGAATCACAAGCCGTATAACAGATCATATTAGTAAATATGATCTGTTATATGGCTTGTCTGCTCCTCTGCTGGTCCTTTTCGTTGGTTGGATCCAGCAGAGCAGTAGAGATCACAGTGAGTAGCACCAACAGTACACTTTAGCCCCAGATCACCCCCCTGCACCCCAATTAACCCTTTGATCGCCCCTGTCAATCACTAGTGAAAGGAAAAAAGCGCTCAGTGTAAACCATGGGTGTCAAACATGCGGCCCGCAATGAATATCTTTGCGGCCCGGCAAAGATATTCATTGCTCTGGTTACCTGGAGGCGGGCGGAGATAAAATAAAAAAGTCAGAGGCGGTCCAGGAGCGGTTGAAGGATGGCGGAGGCGGTCCAGGAGAAGTTGGAGGCGGTCCAGTAGCTGACAAGCGGTCTAGGAGAGGATGGATGCTGGCAGATGCGGTCCAGGAGCAGTTGGAGGCGGTCCAGGAGATGATGGAGGCTGGCGGAGGCGGTCCAGGAGAAGTTGGAGGCGGTCCAGTAGCTGACAAGCGGTCTAGGAGAGGATGGATGCTGGGCGGAGGCGGTCCAGGAGCAGTTGGAGGCGGTCCAGGAGAGGATGGAGGCTGGCGGAGGCGGTCCAGGAGAAGTTAGAGGCGGTCCAGTAGCTGACAAGCGGTCTAGGAGAGGATGGATGCTGGCGGAGGCGGTCCAGGAGCAGTTGGAGGAGGTCCAGGAGAGGATGGAGGCTGGCGGAGGCGGTCCAGGAGAGGATGGAGGTGCGCAGAGGTCAACGTCACGTCCTGATGTGACGTCATCAGGCTCCGCCTTGAAGGAGTTCTGACACATGCTGCGGACGGCGCCATTGCGGCTATAGACGCAGGGTACCAGATTCACAAGGTAAGAAAAGTAAATATTAATGCTAATATTGTCGTTTGAATTTTTTATTTTTTTTTAAAACAGTGAATGGGGTCTTGTGCAGGGGGGATATGGGGGCAAAAGTGGCATGGGGTGTTGTGCAAAAGGGGCATGGAGTGTTATACAAAAGGGGCATGGGGTCTTGTGAAGGGGGTCATGGGGTCTTGTGAAGGGGGGTCATGGGGTCTTGTGAAGGGGGTCATGGGGTGCTGTGCAGGGTGGCATGGGGTCTTGTGAAGGGGGTCATGGGGTGTTGTGCAGTGGGGCATGGGGTCTTGTGCAAAGGGGGCATGGGGTCTTGTGCAAAGAGGGCATGGAGTGTTGTACAAAAGGGGAATAGGGTCTTGTGAAGGGGGTCATGGGGTGCTGTGCAGGGTGGCATGGGGTCTTGTGAAGGGGGTCATGGGGTGTTGTGCAGTGGGGCATGGGGTCTTGTGCAAAGGGGGCATGGGGTCTTGTGCAAAGAGGGCATGGAGTGTTGTACAAAAGGGGACTAGGGTCTTGTGAAGGGGGTCATGAGGTGTTGTGCTGGGGGGCATGGGGTCTTGTGCAAAGGGAGCATGGACCAGACTGATGAGGTTGAGACCAAAGGGTCTTTCAGAAGAAGTGTGGGCGACCTGGCCAGCACAGTGCAGTGGTAAAAGGTGCAGAGGCGGCTTGGGGAGTCGAAGCCTACTGAGAGCAGGTTGCTCCGGACTCTTTTATTATTAATGGTAGAGCTGTCTGTTGGGGAAACATTCCAACAGCTGACAGGGTGATATGTTTGCTGGCATTTGATGTTTAAAATAAATAAAGCTGTGGCCGTTGCCCTTACCCAACAAACCTAGGTCTCACTTGTGTTATTGGGCAACGGGATGTTGGGGGTCAGCAGTCATGAAACAACAATGTTGTTCTATGAAAATGTACGATTTTTTTTATTTTTTTTGATGCGGCCCACATAAACCTAAATTTTGTTTTTTTGGCCCATGTTAGCCTTTGAGTTTGACATGCTTGGTGTAAACTGTCACTTTTTTTTTTCAATGGTATTGACTGTTAGGTTTTAGGGATAGTTTAGGCCCCTTGGTTAGGTAGTTTAGGGATCAGTTAGCGCCCAGCCCACCGCACCGCAGTCACTTATTCGCTGTTTAGCGTATCGCTAATCAGCATTTGTACTTTTATAGTATCTGTAAGTGATCAAAACTGATCACGGTCAGATCTATAATAGTATTAGTGTCACCTTAGCTCGCCCTCCACCCAAAACGCAGTGTTTGCCCGATCAGGCCTGATCGGTCGCCCACACGTGCGTTCACCCACGCCCGCCCCACCGCAGTGACAAAAAATTATTATTTTTTGATCACTGCACATTCACTTTACACGCGCTGCGGCGATAAAAAAATCAGTTTTGATATTTTTTATCAACCGCAGCGGCCTCCGGTACTTCGCTAGCCTCCCATTTGTAAGACAGGCTTGCTTTTTTTCTTGGGTAGTCTCAGGGAATACCCCTAAATTTAGTTGCCCAAATGTCAAACAGGGGGTATTCTTCTGAAGAGGCCTACAGGATTCTGACCCAGTCGGATGAGGAGTGGGAACCCTCATCTGATGAATCTAGCGGGTCAGAATATGAACCTGTAGAAAGCAGTGGCTCTCTGACCCAAAGTTCGGATGAGGAGGCTGAGGTCCCTGATAGCACCAGGCGTACCCGGCCCCGTGTCGCTAGACCACAGGTTGCGCAGGATCCGCTTCAAGAGCAGCAGAGTGGGGCTGGCGCTGCCGGATCACGTGGTGAGGCATACACCAGCAGCGCAGCCCTTCCTGGACCTAGTACCAGCACTGCCGTACAACATGGTGAAGTAGCGAGCACCAGAAGGGCAGTTGAAGCTGGTACGGTGGCACGTGCAGTAGTTACCCTGTCGCAGCCACCGCACAGACAGGCCCGTAGAGCCCCTAGAGTCCCTGAGGTGCTGGCAAACCCTGATTGGCAGTCACCAACTTCAGCCGCACCATTAGTTCCCCCTTTCACCGCCCAGTCTGGAGTTCGGGTTGAGACAGCTCAGATCGGTTCGGCCCTGGGATTTTTTGAGCTGTTCTTGACTGCGGAGCTCTTAGACTTAGTTGTGGCAGAAACAAATCGGTATGCCACACAATTTATAACCACAAACCCGGGAAGCTTTTATGCCCAGCCTTTCCGGTGGAAACCAGTCCAAGTTTCCGAAATTAAAATTTTTCTGGGCCTTCTCCTCAACATGGGTCTAACTAAAAAGCATGAATTGCGGTCATATTGGTCCACGAACCCAATTCATCACATGCCCATGTTCTCTGCTGCTATGTCCAGGACACGATTTGAGACCATCCTGCGTTTCCTGCATTTTAGCGACAACACCACCTCTCGTCCAAGAGGCCACCCAGCTTTTGACCGGCTCCACAAAATTCGGCCCCTCATAGACCATTTCAACCAGAAATTTGCAGATTTGTATACCCCAGAGCAAAACATCTGCATAGACGAGTCCCTAATACATTTTACCGGGCGCCTTGGCTTCAAACAATACATCCCAAGCAAGCGTGCCCGGTATGGGGTCAAATTGTATAAGCTCTGTGAAAGGGCCACAGGCTATACCCACAAATTTTGTGTCTATGAGGGAAAAGATCAGACCCTGGAGCCGGTCGGTTGCCCTGACTACCTGGGGAGCAGTGGGAAGACAGTCTGGGACTTGGTGTCACCCTTATTCGGCAAGGGGTACCATCTTTATGTGGACAATTTCTACACAAGTGTGGCCCTCTTTAGGCATTTGTTTCTAGAACAGATTTGCGCCTGTGGCACCGTGCGACCTAGTCGCCGGGGCTTCCCCCAACGGCTCGTTACCACCCGTCTTGCAAGGGGGGAGAGGGCTGCCTTGTGTAACGAAGAACTGCTCGCGGTGAAATGGAGAGACAAGCGTGACATTTACATGCTCTCCTCCATTCACGCAGACACGACAATCCAAATTGAGCGAGCAACCCGTGTCATTGAAAAGCCCCCCTCAGTCCACGACTATAATTTGCTCATGGGAGGGGTGGACTTCAATGACCAGATGTTGTCTCCGTATTTAGTGTCCCACAGAACCAGACGCTGGTATAAGAAGGTGTCTGTATATTTGATTCATTTGGCTCTGTACAATAGTTTTGTTCTCTACAGTAAGGCTGGGAGAACACGATCCTTCCTAAAATTCCAGGAAGAGATCATCGAGAACCTCCTGTATCCAGAAGGTTCCGTGGCCCCATCCACCAGTGTAGTTAGCCGTCTACACGAGCGACATTTCCCCAATGTCGTTGCCGGTACCTCAACCCAACCGTCACCCCAAAAAAGATGTCGTGTCTGTAGCAGGAGTGGAATAAGGCGTGACACCCGCTATTTCTGTCCTGACTGTCCTGACCACCCTGCCCTATGCTTAGGGGAGTGTTTCCGGAAGTACCACACACAGGTACACCTAGCATAGGGATCACATCTCACCAGGACAGGCACACAGGGCTATTAGGGCCCATTCACTCACAGCTGCTGCAAACGTCTCCTTTCACATGGGACAAAGTGCATAACGCACTTCGCCACATCTTTGGGCGGTTTGCGCTTTGCACATTGACCCATGGGGAAGGAGAGGTTTGTTCTATAAAGGTAAAAAAAAAAAAAAAAACACCAGTAAGCAAAAAGATTAATGTTCAGTTCAAAAAGTTAAAGTTTATATGTTCTGTTCCAAAGTTAATAAAATTATTGCATTGCGGCCTGTTTTTTTTTTTTTTTTTTTTTACCTTCCAGGTGGACCAACCGATCGACTAGCTGCAGCACTGATGTGCATTCTGACAGAAGCATTGCGCTGCTGTCAGATTACACGCAAGTCGGTGTATGTGGCGCTGCAAGATGAGATTTCTCCTCTGCAGTAAAAGATACGTTTGCCAAGGCATATGAGCTGAGGAGGTGGCGGTGTTCCTATGCTTTGGCAAACACTTTGTATATAAAAAAAAAAAAAAAAAATCCCGGCAATGATTTATTCATCCACATCGATTGATGTGAATGGAGAAATCGGGTTTGCCAGGGCATACGAGCTAAGTGGGTATGGATGTTGGGCGGAGCTCCTATGTCCTGGCAGACGCCTTTCCCCTCCTTTTTTTTTTTGGCAGAGATTTTTTCATCCACATTGATCGATGCGAATGAAGAAATCTGTGCCGTTCATTTTTTTCTTTCAGCCCAGAGGCTGTATGCTCAATATAAGGAGAATAGCAGAAACTCCTAATGCTGGCCATACATGTAATGATTGCGGAGACCCTCAAATGCCAGGGCAGTACAAACACCCCACAACTGACCCCATTTTGGAAAGAAGACACCCCAAGGTATTCACTGAGGGGCATATTGAGTCCATGAAAGATTTAAATTTTTGTCCCAAGTTAGCGGAAAGTGAGACTTTGTGAGAAAAAAAATAAAATAAATCAATTTCCGCTAACTTATGCCAAAAAAAAATATTCTATGAACTCGTCAGGCCCCTCATTGAATACCTTGGGGTGTCTTCTTTCCAAAATGGGGTCACATGTGGGGTATTTATACTGCCCTGGCTTTTTAGGGGCCCTAAAGCGTGAGAAGAAGTCTGGGATCCAAATGTCTAAAAATGTTCTCCTAACAGGAATTTGGGCCCCTTTGCGCATCTAGGCTGCAAAAAAGTGCCACACATGTGGTATCGCCGTACTCAGGAGAAGTTGGGGAATGTGTTTTGGGGTGTCATTTTACATATACCCATGCTGGGTGAGAGAAATATCTTGGTCAAATGCCAACTTTGTATAAAAAAATGGGAAAAGTTGTCTTTTGCCGAGATATTTCTCTCACCCAGCATGGGTATATGTAAAATGACACCCCAAAACACATTCCCCAACTTCTTCTGAGTACGGCGATACCACATGTGTGGCACTTTTTTGCAGCCTAGGTGGGCAAAGGGGCCCACATTCCAAAGAGCACCTTTCGGATTTCACCTGTCATTTTTTACACATTTTGATTTCAAACTTCTTACCACACATTTGGGCCCCTAGAATGCCAGGGCAGTATAACTACCCCACAAGTGACCCCATTTTAGAAAGAAGACACCCCAAGGTATTCGCTGATGGGCATAGTGAGTTCATGGAAGTTTTTATTTTTTGTCACAAGTTAGTGGAATATGAGACTTTGTTTGAAAAAAGAAATCATCATTTTCCACTAACTTGTGACAAAAAATAAAAAATTCTAGGAACTCGCCATGCCCCTCATGGAATACCTTGGGGTGACTTCTTTCCAAAATGGGGTCACTTGTGGGGTAGTTATACTGCCCTGGCATTCTAGGGGCCCAAATGTGTGGTAAGGAGTTTGAAATCAAATTCTGTAAAAAATAGCCGGTGAAATCTGAAAGGTGCTCTTTGGAATGTGGGCCCCTTTGCCCACCTAGGCTGCAAAAAAGTGTCACACATGTGGTATCTCCATACTCAGGAGAAGTTGGGGAATGTGTTTTGGGGTGTCATTTTACATATACCCATGCTGGGTGAGAGAAATATCTTGGCAAAAGACAACTTTTCCAATTTTTTTATACAAAGTTGCCATTTGACCAAGATATTTCTCTCACCCAGCATGGGTATATGGAAAATGACACCCCAAAACACATTACCCAACTTCTCCTGAGTACGGTGATACCACATGTGTGGCACTTTTTTGCAGCCTAGGTGGGCAAAGGGGCCCACATTCCAAAGAGCACCTTTCGGATTTCACCTGTCATTTTTTACACATTTTGATTTCAAACTTCTTACCACACATTTGGGCCCCTAGAATGCCAGGGCAGTATAACTACCCCACAAGTGACCCCATTTTGGAAAGAAGACACCCCAAGGTATTCGCTGATGGGCATAGTGAGTTCATGGAAGTTTTTATTTTTTGTCACAAGTTAGTGGAATATGAGACTTTGTTTGAAAAAAGAAATCATCATTTTCCACTAACTTGTGACAAAAAATAAAAAGTACTATGAACTCACTATGCCCATCAGCGAATACCTTAGGGTGTCTACTTTCTGAAATGGGGTCATTTGTGGGGTGTTTGTACTGTCTGGGCATTGTAGAACCTCAGGAAACATGACAGGTGCTCAGAAAGTCAGAGCTGCTTCAAAAAGCGGAAATTCACATTTTTGTACCATAGTTTGTAAACGCTATAACTTTTACCCAAACCATTTTTTTTTTTACCCAAACATTTTTTTTTGATCAAAGACATGTAGAACAATAAATTTTGAGAAAAATTTATATATGGATGTCGTTTTTTTTTGCAAAATTTTACAACTGAAAGTGAAAAATGTCATTTTTTTGCAAAAAAAATCGTTAAATTTCGATTAATAACAAAAAAAGTAAAAATGTCAGCAGCAATGAAATACCACCAAATGAAAGCTCTATTAGTAAGAAGAAAAGGAGGTAAAATTCATTTGGGTGGTAAGTTGCATGACCGAGCAATAAACGGTGAAAGTAGTATAGGTCAGAAGTGTAAAAAGTGGCCTGGTCATTAAGGGTGTTTAAGCTATAGGGGCTGAGGTGGTTTAAAACTGCGGATCCTTGTCCTTTAACCAAAACAGACATGTCCGGAGAGGACAACCCCATTAAGTAACCCTTCTAATAAGTAGAAATTGTCCAAAACAGAGAACCCTTTTTATACTGAAATTTCATACCTAATGTCCCAAGAAACAAAATAAATATAAACTGTGTTAAAACTGAGAACTGAAGAAAATAAAGCCAGTTTATAATTTTTTTTAAATTTATTTACTATTAATATCATTAATAATAATTCTCTAAGTGATGACACTCAAGTGATGCTTGAAGTCCCCTAATTGTGTTTCTTTTCTACTTTAAGGTCACAACATGCATTGCAACTGGTCCTGGAGAGAATATGTTTGAAAGCACAAGGATAATTGGAGAACAAGTATTTGAGAAGGCCATGGTAGACTCATTTTTATCCTATTTGAATTGATGAATGACTCCTGAACTGCAAAGGCTAGGAATAGAACATAGTATAGTTCAGTGAATAATATAACTGGTATATATACCCTTCATTCATCTACTGCAAAAATCTAGGCCCCATTCTCAGTTTTTCCAGTTTTGCTATATTATTCTCCTGAATTCTAGAAGGGCATACTATTCTATACACATTGGATGGTTATGAGAAGAACTTGATATTGTGTTCTTGTCTGTCGCCTTTTGCTGTCTGGTGCTGACATTCTTTTTTTTTTGTGTGAATGAAAGGAGTTGTATAATTCATCTGCCAAAGAAATGTTGGAGACTGTGAACTTTGCTCACCAGTGGGTGGACATGAGCAATGTCACCGTGAAGCTTAATGAAACTCACAATGTAAGTACCAAATGCATATCAAATAAAGTTCATGTAAAGTTTTAAATGAATAGACCTCATATTTTCTTACTTTTTCCTTGTTTGACATCTTTACAGTTATATAAATGTATTAAAAGTAATAAATGCCATTGAAATAACTTAGTTGGGTCTAGTTTTATTGTATGTGTTTAGAAATTTAGAAAAAGCCAGTGTGACTTATACCAGAAACAGCACCATTCTCATCCTAGGGATGTATAAGGTGTTGCTGTGCTAACCATTGAGCCATTTTTAAAGAGTAGCTTCTCTTAGACAACAATAATGGAATATATTAGAAAGGGTTATTGTACTGTGGATGTCATATTTTGTATGCATATTGGGTGTTTAGATCTTCTATCATGATTCAGAACTTCATCAGATACTTGTTTTGACTTTGGCTTCAATTTCTTCAAAGGCAACAACTTGCAAACCTGCACTTGGTTATAGCTTTGCTGCTGGGACTATCGATGGTCCTGGATTGATCAACTTCACCCATGGTGAGGATTTTATTCTGCTTATACCTTGTAACTTAACAAAAATGTCAAGTACCTTGCCAAATATGAACTAATGATATCTGATGTATCAGTTAGTGGTGTTTGAATTTTATGGGATTCTGAATGAAATGTTCATTTCTATCCTATAAAGTGGTCATTTATGATCCCGTTGAAATATCCTGCAAAATCCCATTTATTTATGAGAAGGGACACACCTTTAACTGTTATAAGAAGGAGATAACTTTTATGTGCAGGAATGACTGAGGGAGATCCATTCTGGGATGCTTTACGAGATGCACTTCTTGGAGTTCCATCAAATGAAACTACGAAATGCCACCAGCCTAAGCCCATCCTGCTGAACACCGGAGAAGTATGTATGATAACACCTTTTTACCTTTTTGAATACTGACACTTCAAATGCCAAAATCCTAATTTACACAAACGTTGCACTGTATTATAATACTAGAGGGTAAGGTTATATATTCAATCTATCTGAATTCTTGGAAAATGTTCAGGTAAATACAACAGCTTGGTGAGCCACCAGCTACTCTGTACATAGGTAGACAGGAGAAGACCTATATTTGGTGCAACAAGCCGCAGGGGAGTCTCAGCGCACAATGGATGGGAATGGAGGTAGTGGCCGTGGGATCAGTAGTAGTACTCACGGTACACAATGGCATTCCTCACTTCGGCTCTCCCTGGGCTGTGCAAAGTGAATGGAGGATGCACCTTTTCTACTCTGGGGGCACTCCCTGACTTTCCAGGGCTCCTGCCTGGTGGTAGTTGTAGTTTCCTTGATGTTAGGCGATTAGCAGGGTACAAGACTGGAGTACAGATGCAGGCTGGTAGATGGATGATGGAGTCAATAATCAGACCTGATGTTTGCAATAAATAAGGTCTTTCTTTACTAAATCAATGATGGGAGTAGTAGTATAAATAGCAGCAAAAGGTATAGTTCCATAGTATATCACAGTATAGTCTCTTCCTAATAGCCGTATATGGGCAGCAATTAACAATGATGGTAATAGTAGTGTTCCCTGACTCTCCTTCTAAGGACACTTTGCAGTCTCTACAAACAACCGTAGATGTACTATTCTGTTGTTGTAAACTTTTTGGCAATTCCTGGCTGAGGAGTGCAGATGTACAGTAGATCCGGATGGCCAGTCCGTCTCAAAGTGTGGTGGGTACCAGAGGCAATGAACCCTTTCCACAGTAGTAAATGAGAGAATACCTTGCTAACATTATCTAGTACAGCTTTTATTGTTCTGGACCTTCTATAGATGTCTAATCCTTTTCTTTTAGGTGTAATCTGGTAGCAGAGTTGGTTCTTTGGCAGGTGTAATCTCAGAGATAGAGGGTCTCTGGACTTAGGCATGGTCTACAGGAACTCTCACCCCCCCCCCCCCCCTTCTTGTAGCTCTACTCAAACTAGACTCCTAACTAACCAGGAGGCGTGTAAAGTCCATCACTCTGGTAACTTAAAAGTCTGCCAATGTTAACCATATATTGATTAAAGATGGTCAGCCAGGAAAGGCAGTGGTGCCTCCCTGAATGCTGCTCAAAAAATACAAGAGAAAACTATGAGGGGCAGTATACTGCCCCTCATAGTTTTCTCTTGTTAACTATATATTGCAAACAAATCACATTTAACTCTGTATTTATTTATTTAATTAATCCTTTATGCAATGATTAACACTTTGCAGTAGTCCTCTCGGACTCTGCATGGTCATGTAGTATTGTGTATTTGTCTGTGCATTGCTGTGATATAGAATTTTGAGGACCTGTAAGATTCGAGATACTTCACTGCCAACAATTTTTACGTGTTCACGTCAGACCTGTTTTGCCTGAGAGGGCGAATGGAATGTAACAGCTGAGAATCTTCTAAAGTTTTCTTAGCTTTAGAATAATCTTAAACTGGGGTCTTCCATGTGCCTTTGAGTCGAATTTATAGTTCTACAAGGATGTGCACTTTATTACTACCTTTCAAATTTCTGCTTTTTGTAGACCAATGGATCTATACCATGGCATCCAACAATAATTGATGTCCAGATCATCACCATTGGATCATTGGCAATCCTTGCAGTTCCAGGAGAGTTTACGTGAGTATTTGTAGACTTTTCTAAAGCTATGGAATGACCACTTCTTAGAAATAACTTTCACTGATCCTGGTTAGATTATTCCGTAACAGATTTTCAGTTTTCTTATATCTAATGTATTTGGCCTCTCCTTTGAAAGAACCAACCATCAAAAGAGCATTTGTCATTGCATTGTTATGTGGTCATCCCAGTGAGGTTTCACTTTAGATTGTGCATATGGACAGGGTTGTCTTCATGAGACAATGCAGTTATTGAGAAGCTGCTTGATATGGTTGCCAGGGCTGGACACAGACAGCACAGTCCGTGTACTATAGTTGTAAGGCATGACATTTGTTGCATCATTATCTTGCAAGCAGTCCAATAGACTGTCCAATAGTAGGAGTGGGTCCCTCTATCTTCTGAGCTCCTGGACAAGGGTGGGATTCAAATTTTTAACAGGTTCCCTACTCAACAGCGGACACGCAGTGTCACAACACATGTTTACATATACATACACCATATATATGCAACACACATAAATACACCATATATACACACCACACAGATACTACCCAACTTTTAAAAAGCCTAAGGAGCTAAACTATGGAATGGAAGCACTCATCTCCAGCTGCTGCTGTAATTTTAACAACCGGATCTGGAGAACCTGAGGGAACTGGCTGAATCCCATGCCTGCTCCTAGATAACTGCACATGTTGTACATAAGGTATATCCACCCCCAATGGTTCCCTTAAAAACAAACCTAATTTATATTTTTTTCTGGATAAAGCAGTGTCCTTAAAAGTAAAAGTATTACCTTATGTTGGATTGCATAGCATAACATCTTCTGATAACTTTGAGACTTCACTTTCCAGAGGCTGATTTCCAGAAATGATACTGCTTTTCATAAAGGTTTCACCACTGTTTCTTTAACAGGACCATGTCTGGAAGAAGATTAAGAGAAGCAGTGAAAAAGGTATAAAAAAATTAAATATAAAAATTTGCTTACACAGGTTAACTATGGGGTGATTTCTTAGCACTTGGAAGCCCTTCCCTGAGCGGTTCGGTAGAAAATAATGGGAAGCAGCTAACTGAATAAAAGGAATCTGTCACCAGTTTTATGGTGCTCTATCTGAAGGCAGCATAAACTGGTGACAGATACCTGATCTTTCTTCTAGGATCCCCAGAAGAAAGGGGGTCCTGGGCCCCCGGTGTGAATGGTAGTTGGTATTCATTCGTCCAGCAGTATTTGCCAGGCCGATTCTCACCATATTTTCTGGGTTGTAGCAGGATCTCTGCCGTTCCCCAGTTATTGGGGCCGGGCGGCAATCTCGTAGTTTCTGGGAATGCCCTATCCAAAGAGACCCGGCAGGCTGTTACTGTTGGATCTCACAAATGCTAGTGTGAAACTAGCCTTATGCATATCATGTACCTTTTGAAATATACAAATTCTGTAATTATTTGCTTTATATATTTTTCTAATGCCTTAAGGAGAAGGGGTATTTCCATACTTTAGTTTTGTGGCATATTGCTGGGAGATCCTAAGAACCCCAAAAATCCTGATAAAGACATCTCTGCACAGCAGGTAGTGGGGAGCATCACTCTGTAGGAGGTAGCAAATGGATCCTCAGCAATCAGAAAGTTATGGCACATCCTAGTAATAGTCCATCATGTTATCCTGTGGGTAAACTGCTTTAAAGGGGTTGTCTCACGTCAGCAAATGGCATTTATCATGTAGACAAAGTTAATACAAGGCACTTATTAAATGTATTGTGATTGTCCACATTGCCTTCGCATTATACACTGCTTGTATCCAGGGGCCATGCTTACACACTATAGGAAAAGGCTACTCTTCGATGGCCTGGACCATGGGAGTGCACATAGGACATTGCTTTTCCAGTGAGTCCCTGAGAAGCCGGAGCAGAAGATGAGAGTGGTAGTGGCCCTGATGAGATGTTCTGTCATGGTGTATGCCCTCAGGCTGTCACTTCCTGGGGTTTGGTGCAGTGAAAGTGTAAATTAAAGAAGCAGGCCAAAAGTAAACGTAAACTGTCTCTCTTTACTTAGTGCAAAATATAACCTGTGGCACATCCATCTGCAATAAATACAAAGTGAAGTTTCTGGCACTAGCGGAGGAGATATTTAAGGCTGGTTGGATGGTTGGACCATTGTAATACAGACTTAATATTTTTGTGTGGCCTAACGATGGTTTGGGTAGGTGGTGGTGTTTGAGCTATAGTCCATCACCTTGCAGCAGTGTCTGTAAAGCTGCATTTGCACTGATTTCTCTGTTGTATTATTTCTCAAGTGGTTTCTTAAAGGCAGAATTAAGTTGTTCTAACAGGAGAAGAATATCTGGTTCCCGAGATTCCCTCACAGGGGATAATAAGATACGTGTCACATGCCGGAGGCCCAAGGCAGAACTCCGGGACCTCTTGCAAACAAGACACAGGCAAAACAGACGAAGGACCAACAGAGAACTTTATTACACATGTAATAAAAGAACATGACAGTACAGCAGGTTAAGCAATAGTGCTAGCACTACCACAGAACCAAGTGCACCGGCACTGGCAGGGGAGGGCTGGCAGCCTTAGTCCTGGGGGGCAAATCCAGTCAAGTGGCCCATTTTAGCCCCGCCCATTATCAAAAGCCCCTCCTACATATAATAGGCCACTCGCAACAAACACTCTACAGCTGACATTCTATAGTTGAGGCCTGTCTCTACACATCATACGGAGAGGGGAGGCCTGTTTCACATTATACAATAAACAGCAGCAGGGTACAGCCAGGAAGCTCCTCCGCTCTCCTCCCTCCCCAGATCCTGCTCATTGCCTGTGGTTCCCCCCCACAATCTGCCACCCGCCCGTGGCCTGCTGCCCCCCTTTGGCCGTCCTCACCCAGCTCTGAATCCTCCTTCTGCAAATGGCAGGGGAAGGAGCTGGAGCATCTCCTCTCCTACATAGCACCACATACCTCTTACATCCAGTGATGTCACCTTTGTTGTAGACGTTGTCTTTCCTCATCTTCTCCATTCAGACCAGACCGCCATGATGATTTTTCTGCCATCTCCCGTCTCTGCAGAGATTAAGAAACAGACATTAGTTTCCCACATTTCCATCATCTTCACATCTTCTGAACACCCTTTCCTGCCACCCCCAATACAATACTGCAGAAACAGTCCCCCTGGAAATACCAATACCACACAGATAGTGCCCCCAATACTGTGCCCGCTGTGCCCCCATTACGATACTGCAGATACAGTCCCCCTGGAAATGCTACTACCACACAGATAGTGCCCCCTTCAACAATTATTGGCACACAGTGCTCTAAAAAATAACTGCGCCCAGACACTAATAGTATAAAGATAATGTCCCCCAAAAATAATTGTGCTAAGCTGATACTATGCCAGGGTGCCCCCAAAGTAACAGTGCTCCCCAAAATCCCACCAATAGAAATAATTCTCTGCCAGAGCACACTTAGTAGTAATAATGCCCCTATAGTGCCCATACTAGTAATCATGTTCCTCATAGCCCCCAGTAGTAGTAAAGCTAATACCCCCTAGTAGTAATTATTCTCCCTATAATATGACAGTACATGAAATACCCCCGCTTAGTGCCCGCAATTGAGCTAATGTCCCCATAATGTATGCCAGTATAAAATACCCCTATATAGTGCCCCAGTAAATGCCCTCATAGTGCTCCTCTCGCCCCTTTCCCATAGTGTCCCCCATAATATGCCAGTAAAAAATGCCCCTTCTAAGTGCCACCATATGCCCCAATAGTGCTCCACTCCCCCATAGTGCCCCCAAATAATGCCCCATAGTGCCGCTCTCCCCTATAGTGCCAGTAAAAAATGTCCCCCATAATATGCCAGTAAAAAAATGCCCCTTCTTAGTGCCCCCAGCAGATGCCCCTATAGTGCTCCTCTCCTCCACAATGTGCCAGTAAAAAATGCCCCTTCTTTGTGCCACCATATGCCCCAATAGTGCTCCACTCCCCCATAGTGCCCCAAATAATGCCCCATAGTGCCGCTCTCCCCTATAGTGCCTCCCATAATGTGCCAGTAAAAAATGCCCCCTTAGTGCCACCAAATGCCATAGTGCCCCCCATAATGTGCCAATAAAAAAGGCCCCTTTAGAGCCCCCACTTCCCCATAGTGCCCCCAAATAATGCCCTATAGTGACACCAGATGCCCCATAGTGCCACTCTCTCCCCTATAGTGCCCCCCATAATGTGCCAATAATTACAAAAAGCCCCTTTAGAGCCCCCAGATACCCCCATAGTGCTCCTCTCCACCATGGTGACCCCCATAATGTGCCAGTAAGAAATGCCCCCATAGTGCCCCCCCATAGTGCCAGCTCCACCCATAGTGTCAGCTTCCCCAATAGTGCCAGCTCCCCCATAGTGCCAGCTCCCCCCATAGTGCCAGCTCCCCCATAGTGCCAGCTCCCCCATAGTGCCAGCTCCCCCATAGTGCCAGCTCCCCCATAGTGCCAGCCCCCCCATAGTGCCAGTTCCCCCCATAGTGCCAGCTTCCCCCATAGTACCAGCCCCCCCATAGTGCCAGTTCTCCTCCCCATAGTGCCAGCCCCCCCCCCTATTGTGGCAGTCCTCCCATAGTGCAAGCCCCCCCATAGCCATAGTGCCAGCTCCCCCATAGTGCCAGTTCTCCCCCCATAGTGCCAGTTACCCCCCCATAGTGCCAGTTGTGGCAGTCCCCCCATAGTGCAAGCCCCCCCATAGTGCCAGCTCTCCCCCATAGTGCCAGCCCCCCCATAGTGCCAGTTCTCCAGTTCTCCCCCCCATAGTGCCAGCTCCCCCATAGTGCCAGCCCCCCTATTGTGGCAGTCCCCCCATAGTGCAAGCCCCCCCATAGTGCCAGCTCTCCCCCATCCCCCAATAGTGCCAGCTCCCCCATAGTGCCAGTTCTCCCCCCATAGTGCCAGCTCCCCCATAGTGCCAGCCCCCCCTATTGTGGCAGCCCCCCCATAGTGCAAGCCCCCCCATAGTGCCAGCTCCCCCTCATAGTGCCAGCCTCCCCAATAGTGCCATCTCCCCCATAGTGCCAGTTCTCCCCCCCATAGTGCCAGCTCCCCCATAGTGCCAGTTCTCCCTCCCATAGTGCCAGCTCCCCCCCATTGTGCCAGCTCCCCCCATAGTGCCAGCTCCCCCCATAGTGCCAGCTCCCCCCATAGTGCCAGCCCCCGCTATTGTGGCAGTCCCCCCATAGTGCAAGCCCCCCCATAGTGCCAGCTCCTCCCCATGGCCATAGTGACAGCTTTCCCCCATAGTGACAGCTCCCCCCGCAAAGAAGGAAAAAATAAAACACTAATACTTACCTCCATCAGCAACGATGCAGGCCTCTTCCGGCCTGTGTCCCTGCTGTGTGCTGCCCGGCTCAAGCGGCGCGATGATAATGACGTCATCGCGCTGCCTGAGCCGGCCTCTGATAGGCTGCAGGCATTAGTCCCTCCCCTGTTCAGAAGAACAGGGGAGGGACACGCCTCTCCCTCCCCTGCCCCACAGCACAGCCATCTGTATCGCTGTCCTGAGGACGGCGATACAGATGAATATGGAGATGAGCGCTTCCACAATGGAAGTGCTCATCTCCTACTGCCCGCCGCCACTGCTGCCCACCGCAATTACATCCAGGGCCCTGTGGTGATCAGCGGTGCGGCCCTGAGGAATAAAAAAATTAATAAAAATTATTTGTTAAAGAAGGCCCAGCAGCCATTTTTTTAGGGGGCGGCCTGGGGGGCAATTGCCTCCCTGCCCCCCGGCCCAGCCCGCCCCTGACCGGCAGACCAGAGGCAAAACCCAGAGGGCGAGGGCTAGTGAGCCAGGCAGAGCTGCGCACAGACTAGAGATCCTCCCCCTGGAGAACCCAGGGACCCTCTCAAGAAGGCAGGATAAACACAGGAACAGAAGCAGTAAGGCACTGCAGGACAGACAAGGAACAGACTATATCAGAAGCAGTAGGCACTGCCAGACTGGACATAGGACAGGATCATAAGCAGTTAGCACTGCCAGGCTATCAGATGCAGTTTGAGCACTGCTAGGCTAGACATGGAACAGAGCAGATCCAGACAGAGAAGAGGTACAAAAGAACAGGCAAGGCATGGACAAGGATAACAACAACAACATTGTAGGACAGGTACCAGGCGACACCAAAAACAAGGGCAGACTGCAAAACCCCCTGGGTGAGCAGCAAGGTGCAACACCCAGCAAGACAGAAGAAAGACTGACCCCAAGCCCCACAGCTCACAGATAGATATAGCTGGATAAGGAGGGCACCTGATAAGCCACACCTAGGCCCAGAACAGCGAATGTTAACCCCATCAGAACCAGGATTAACTAGAAGCACAGAACATACAATCGCAAGTGAATCCAAACTCAGTCCCTGTTCACACACAAGGCCACAGCCAGCAGGCATCGCAGAACCAGCATACATGGGAACACCCACAGTCAGTACACAAAGCGCATGCAGCCAGCCTGCACGGCACCAGAGACAAGAACCACAGAAATGCAGACACAGAAGCCACAAACAGGCCACAGTTCACACACACACCACCGCAGCCAGCACGCAGCCCCAAGCAACCAGCATACACATGTGTCAGCCTGCAGCCAGTACACGAGAGAGCCTGCAGCCAGCCTACATGGCAACAGTGACAAGAACTGTACAGAGAAGCAGACACGAGGAGTACACACATTCACAGGCAAGTTCACACAAGACACCACAGCCAGCACACAGCCCCAAGCAACCAGCATACACAGGAGGCAGCCTGCAGCCAGTACGTGAGAGGGCAGGCAGCTAGCCTACACGGCCACAACTGTCACAGTAAACCGCACCTTGACAATACGGTTATTAAAAGTAGGAACTCTGACATGTGCTTCCTCACCCCTCCACTATCAGAACCGGAACTCCCTCTCCTCTTCTCTCTCTGCCAGGAACCAGGGCCAGCCCACTACTATATCAGTGTGAGAGTTTAGCCATATATTGTCAATTGCATTTTCCATTGTTGTGCACCATTTTTTCTTTGTAAATGTTTGCTTTATATAGCCAATTACATCCACACATTTGGCTCCCCTGTGTAGGATGTTTCTGTGGTACATGTAGTCTGCTGCCGGCATCCTCAATTGTATGCAATTTTGCTGGGGATTGCTGTTAGCAATGGATCACATGTGCAGGATTTGCTCCCCTGATTATATATGCGCAACAGCATATGGGTGTCACGGGTGTATGTGAGCAACAATAGTAATACACAGTACAGAGCTACTGACTGGACCCAGAACTAGGGAGGATAAAGGGTGACCCCTGTCCGACCCTCAACGCTCTCCCTATTCTGCTAAAGCACATGCCCGGATCCAAATGGCGGAACGAGGCATGCCCACGTGCCTAAGACTAATGACCCCTGTAACCCCTACAATAGTGGAAGGGGCACGGCCACCAGTGCCCTACTCAGTATATGGAGGGAACCGTGGCCACCTCAGATCCAGTCAGAAAATAAACAGGAACACAACAATGTCTGCACACTTAGCTGAAGATGTTGCAGCCGCAGAGAAGACGGATCCAAGGACAGGCTGGCAATATCCGGAGTGCTAGCTGCAGCAGAACACAGGTCCAGTGAACTGATAGCTACAAGTGAAGAAACTAAAGCCAGAGCTACAACTGAAGTGAGAACTATAATCCACATCCTATCATAGGAGGAGGGGTGATATAAAGAGAGGGAAATCAAACACATGAAGGACAGCTGTGGTGAAAGAAACCAAAAGTAAACAGAGTAGTGAGAACTCCTCCCAGCTCTAGTAGTGACATCATCACAGGGGTGGAGAAACAGAGCTGTGAGAACGTCCCAAAGTTCTGGTAGTGACAGTACCCCCCCCCTCTACGGGTGGTCTCCGGACACCCAGGACCCACCTTCTCAGGATGAGCCCTATGAAATGCCCTGATGAGGCGAGTGGCTTTAATTTCCGACACCGGAACCCACATCCTCTCCTCAGGACCATAACCCTTCCAATGAACGAGGTACTGAAGAGAACCGCGGACCATGCGAGAGTCCACAATTCTGGAAACCTCAAACTCCAGATTGCCATCAACCAAAATCGGAGGAGGAGGCAAAGAGGAGGGCACCGTGGGCTGGACATATGGTTTTAAGAGAGATCTGTGAAATACATTATGTATCTTCCAAACCCGTGGAAGATCAAGACGGAAGGCAACAGGATTGATGACTGACAAGATTTTATAAGAACCAATAAACTTGGGACCCAATTTCCAGGAGGGAACCTTCAACTTAATGTTTCTAGTAGACAACCACACCAGATCACCCACATTCAGGTCCGGACCAGGCACACGTCTCTTATCAGCCACACGCTTATACCTCTCACTCATCTTTTTAAGATTACTCTGAATCTTTTGCCAAATGGTAGACAAAGACGAGGAAAATCTCTCCTCCTCAGGTAAACCAGAAAGAGCCCCTCCCGAGAATGTCCCAAACTGCGGATGGAACCCATATGCACCAAAGAATGGTGACTTATCAGAAGATTCCTGACGACGGTTGTTCAGAGCAAACTCAGCAAGAGGGAGAAATGAACACCAATCCTCCTGGTTCTCTGCCACAAAACAGCGCAAATATGTCTCCAGATTCTGATTGAGGCGCTCAGTCTGACCATTCGACTGCGGATGAAAAGCAGAAGAGAAGGACAGCCGAACCCCCAGGCGAGAACAGAAAGCCTTCCAGAACCTGGACACAAACTGCGTGCCTCTATCGGAAACAATATCAGAGGGAATGCCGTGCAATTTAACAATATGGTCGACAAAAGCTTGCGCCAACGTTTTAGCATTGGGTAAACCAGGGAAAGGTACGAAATGAGCCATCTTGCTAAAACGGTCCACCACCACCAGGATCACCGACTTCCCCGAGGAACGAGGAAGATCCGTGATAAAGTCCATGGACAGGTGTGTCCAAGGACGGGAAGGAATGGGTAACGGGAGAAGGGAACCTCAAGGCCGTGAACGAGGGACCTTAGCGCGAGCGCACGTCTCACAAGCAGCCACAAAACCCTCCACCGACTTACGAAGAGCCGGCCACCAAAATCTCCGAGCAATGAGATCCACCGTGGCTCTACTCCCCGGGTGACCAGCAAGAACCGTATCATGATGCTCCTTAAAGAGTTTGTGACGTAGCTCAGGAGGCACGAACAACTTCCCAGAAGGACAACGGGCAGGTGTCTCAGTCTGGGCAGCCTGGACCTCGGCCTCCAAATCGGAATATAGAGCAGAAACAACTACCCCCTCCGCCAAAATGGGACCCGGGTCCTCGGAGTTTCCTCCTCCCGGAAAACAGCGAGAGAGAGCATCAGCCTTCACATTTTTTATCCCAGGTCGGAATGTAACAACAAAATTGAATCTGGAGAAGAACAGAGACCATCTGGCCTGTCTCGGATTCATACGCCTGGCCGACTCCAAGTATGCCAGATTCTTATGGTCGGTAAAAACGGTGATAGGGTGCCTGGCCCCCTCCAACCAATGGCGCCATTCCTCGAAAGCCAACTTGATGGCCAACAACTCCCTATCTCCCACATCATAGTTTCTCTCTGCCGGGGAGAGTTTTTTAGAGAAAAAGGCACAGGGTCGCCACTTGGCAAGGGAAGGGCCCTGGGACAAAACCGCACCCACACCCACCTCGGAAGCATCCACCTCAACAATAAAGGGTAAGGAAACATCGGGATGCACCAAGACGGGAGCAGACGCAAAATTCTCTTTAATCTTAGAAAAGGCTGCAAGCGCCTCCTCCGACCAAGAGGAAAAATCCGCCCCCTTTTTTGTCATGTCAGTGAGGTGTTTGACAACAGAGGAATAATTCAAAATGAACTTTCTGTAATAGTTCGCAAAACCCAGAAAGCGCATCAATGCCTTCTGATTCTCAGGAAGCTCCCACTCAAGTACAGCACGGACCTTCTCGGGATCCATGCGAAAACCAGAAGCAGAGAGGAGAAAACCCAGAAATTGAATCTCCGATACCATAAAAAGACATTTCTCCAGCTTGGCGTACAATTTATTTTCCAGCAGAATCTGCAGAACCTGAAAAAGATGATCCTGATGGGTCTGAACATCAGGGGAAAAAATCAAAATATCATCAAGATACACCAATACAAATTTCCCCATTAAATGATAGAAAATACTATTAACAAAATGCTGAAAGACTGCCGGAGCATTCATCAGGCCGAAAGGCATAACGAGATTCTCGAAATGCCCGTCAGGGGTATTAAAGGCCGTTTTCCATTCATCCCCCTCTCTGACCCTGACCAGGTTGTACGCGCCTCTCAAATCCAATTTGGAAAACACCTTGGCCCCAACAATTTGATTGAAGAGGTCCGGGATCAGAGGAAGGGGATAGGGATCGCGAATCGTGATACGGTTCAGCTCCCTAAAATCTAGGCAAGGTCTCAGAGAGCCATCTTTCTTTTTAACAAAAAAAAAACCCGCGGCCACAGGTGACTTTGAGGGACGAATATGCCCCTTCTCGAGACTCTCGGAGATGTAAGTTCGCATAGCGATTCTTTCCGGTTGTGAGAGATTGTAGAGGCGTGCTTTTGGCAGCTTGGCGCCGGGAATGAGGTTAATGGGACAGTCAAACTCCCGGTGAGGAGGTAGCTCCTGAACACCGCTCTCGGAAAACACGTCCGAGAAATCAGAGAGAAATGATGGCACCGTTTTAGTAGACACCTCTGCAAAAGTCGCTGTGAGACAATTCTCTCTACAAAAATCACTCCACTCATTTATTTGCCTTCCTTGCCAATCAATAGTGGGGTTATGTCTAGTGAGCCAGGGTAACCCCAAAACTAGAGGAGACGGCAATCCGTTAAGGACAAAACAAGATATATCCTCCACATGAGTGTCACCTACAGCTAGCCGGATATTGTGAACAATGCCCTTCAGAGATCTCTGTGAGAGTGGAGCAGAGTCAATAGCAAAAACAGGTATATCTTTATCTAATGTGCAAACCTGAAAACCATGCATGGCTACAAATTGAGTGTCAATAAGATTGACGGCCGCTCCACTATTGACAAAAATCTCACAAGAAATGACTTTGCTCTCTAGCGCCACCCTGGCAGACAGGAGAAAACGGGAACTGCAGGTCAGAGGAAAAGCATCAAATCCTACATCAACTTTGCCCAAAGTAGCAGATGAAGCAGAACTTGATGATTTACCTTTTGAGATTTTTCTCTTATTATCGCTCTTAGTACGGTTCAAGAATCTCCTAGACGGACAAACATTTGCCAAATGACCTATGCCCCCACAACAAAAACAGACCATACTCTGAGGACTAAATCCTCTTTTATCAGGGGCAAGTCGAGCTAGCTGCATGGGCTCCTCCTCAGAGGGGAGCGAGACAGGATGAGGCCCCTGCACACTGAATGAGTCCGCACCACTGCCCCTAGACTGACAATGGCTGGACAGAGAGGTCTCGTTTCTTTCTCTTAGACGCCTGTCAAGGCGTACCGCCAATGACATGGCAGACTCTAAGGACGTTGGTCTCTCATGGAAAGCAAACGCATCTTTTAATCTCTCCGAGAGACCATGACAGAACTGACTCCGGAGTGCAGCATCATTCCAACCCGAATCAGCTGCCCATCTCCGAAATTCAGAACAATAAAGCTCCGCAGACCGTTTGTTCTGGCATAAAACACGTAGGTTAGATTCGGCCAGAGCAACACGATCCGGGTCATCATAAATCTGCCCCAGGGCCACAAAAAATCCCTCCACGGATCGAAGGGAGGGATCCCCTGATGGCAGCGAAAAAGCCCAAGTCTGAGCATTACCCCTGAGCAGGGAGATGACAATCCTCACCCTCTGCTCTTGATTACCAGAAGAGTGAGGACACAAGCAAAAATGGAGTTTGCATGCCTCTCTGAAACGAACAAAATTCTCACTGCCCCCGGAGAACGTCTCCGGAAGTGAGACCTTGGGCTCGCAACAGACTCCATGAGCCGGAGCAGGGCCCAATGCTTGAAGCTGGGTCATAGATTGACGGAGATCCGCTACTTCCAAAGAAAGACCCTGCATGCGGTCAACCAGGTCAGAAAGCGGATCCATGTCAAAAAAGGACGGTTTTGGTGGATTATAATGTCACGGGTGTATGTGAGCAACAATAGTAATACACAGTACAGAGCTACTGACTGGACCCAGAACTAGGGAGGATAAAGGGTGACCCCTGTTCGACCCTCAACGCTCTCCCTATTCTGCTAAAGCACATGCCCGGATCCAAATGGCGTAACGAGGCATGCCCACGTGCCTAAGACTAATGACCCCTGTAACCCCTACAATAGTGGAAGGGGCACGGCCACCAGGGCCCTACTCAGTATATGGAGGGAACCGTGGCCACCTCAGATCCAGTCAGAAAATAAACAGGAACACAACAATGTCTGCACACTTAGCTGAAGATGTTGCAGCCGCAGAGAAGACGGATCCAAGGACAGGCTGGCAATATCCGGAGTGCTAGCTGCAGCAGAACACAGGTCCAGTGAACTGATAGCTACAAGTGAAGAAACTAAAGCCAGAGCTACAACTGAAGTGAGAACTATAATCCACATCCTATCATAGGAGGAGGGGTGATATAAAGAGAGGGAAATCAAACACATGAAGGACAGCTGTGGTGAAAGAAACCAAAAGTAAACAGAGTAGTGAGAACTCCTCCCAGCTCTAGTAGTGACATCATCACAGGGGTGGAGAAACAGAGCTGTGAGAACGTCCCAAAGCTCTGGTAGTGACAATGGGGTTTTGAGCATCTTTCTGCCTTTTATGACCACGTTATTTTGTTATTTTGTCTGTACATGCATGCCTGGAGGTGTGGCAACTCCAAGTTTGAATGTGCCTTGATTTTGATTTAATGGTAACATTCAGGTGCACCTGTGAGGCAGGCGTCACATGAGCCGGTGATAGGTGGGGCTCACAGCCTCATCCCTCCTCCCATTGTATGTGTGATTTCACGCTGGAGGCAACTGGGAGTTGTTGGCTGTGTGTCAGACTCTATGCCCCTCTCCGTAATTGCTCATATGGCATAGATAGGTTAGCGTTAGGTCCCGTGCCACTTTGAGAGACCTTGACAGGGTGCGCGGTCTCCGGTATGTTCTTGATAGAAGAATATATTGGCGAAAGTCTCATTTTAATATCAGTGTGAGGGTTTAGCCATATATTGTCAATTGCATTTTCCATTGTAGTGCACCATTTTTTCTTTGTAAATGCCAGCCCACTACTACCAACAATTCCTCCTCTGCTAAAATAAATGGTATAAACATGAAAATACATAGCATGACAATACATTACAAACATTTACAGATATCCCTAGGTCTGGGTTACTGCACTTTTTCCTATAGTGTGCAAGTACGGCCACCACTTCTGTATTACTGGGTGGTCGTAACCATGGAAATGAGCAGTGTATAATGAGATGGAAAAATAAATCTAACCAGCAAAGGAAGAAATATGGACAATCACAATACATTAGTAAGTGCCTTATATTAACTTTGTGTACATGATAAATGCCATTTGCTGAATGGGGACAAGGTGGTTGGGTTATTTTGGGACTGAGGTCACTGTGCTGATATTTCTGTCTTTTAAATTAAGTTCAAACATATATTTTTTTGTAGGAATTGGATCCATTAGATACCAAAAACATTGATGTGGTTATTGCTGGGCTTAGTAATGTATATACACATTACATTACAACGTTTGAAGAATATCAGGTAAACAAATCCATTCATTTGGAGAGACAATCACTTGTAGATCACTCATGTATGTTGTACTCGCTGACCCTATATTGCAATGTTCTTTCCATTGGATGATCCAGTGACTTGTTTCTTCTGCTTTTAGATATTTATACATTTTTTTAATCACAATGCTCTCCTTTAATGTGATGAAATACTCAACGTCTCTGGTGTCGGAAATAGATCAGGGGCTTAATAAATATGCTGTTCAGCCTGCATAAATCTGTATTCCGTTTCCTACCGCTAGAGGCAATCACAGGTGTGTACACAGATTTCATAAGGCCATAGCAAAATTTAGTATGGCCCCCTCCACCCACCCAGCTTGCAGAATGAAAAGCACAATGCCTCAGATTTTGCAGAATTTATATTTATTTTTTATTAAGATGGACAAAATTTAAATAAGAAAAGTAACAAAGTCATCATTGTTCTCGCCCACGTTATCTAACTTCAATGTCCGTAGAGTAGAACAGGTGCTTCATAAATATAATTCTCAATCTGACCACCATATTTCTCAATGTATTCACACCAGACAACTGGCATAAATACATTGATAAATCTCCTGCTTCTCATATATTACAAACCACTAAAAGGAGCTCAGTGCACAGAATTTATACAGTTACAATTGACCTAAATGGAAGCTGTAATTATCTGTTTGCAGTGATATCCCTCCCCCTGGTGGTGACTACATGAAAATGCAGTGTTTTCAAATTGGAAAAAGGAGTTCAGCACTGACCCTGGGCCCCATAGCAGCAATGGGGTCTGCCTCCATTGAGAGAAGTCCATTGGGTGATCAAATCCACTTTATAATCCATCACTCTGTGCCTCATAAACATATGATTTCCTGTAGACATTAAAGCGGTTTTCTGTACACTGTGTAGTAGTATAGTGTATCGGTCCATACACTGTTTACTTCCTGGAACTGCAGGTAACAGCTAATTGTGGGGATGCAGGATGTTGGACTCTGACCGTTCTGATATTGATATGGATAGGTCATCAGTATCCTAGTCCTGGAAAACCCCTTTAAGGATATCACAGTTTTACATGCCTCATGCAGGTTCAGGTTGGTGCATCGTCCTTCTTAAAGAGAACTTACAACCAAAGTACATAATGTGCATTTTACATTATCATTATATATTATTGCCTGAGAAGCCTTTTTTAAGTCCTGACTTTATTTTCTGAGTGATTGTGTTCACATATCTCATGTGCCATTTTTTTAATTATTTGTAAGAAAGCTATCTTAATTTCCGGCAAATGCCAAAATCTGGTCACACTCATGACCAAGTGGTGCCGACAATAATTAGCAGAGCTATAACTATGTCTCTTGCTTATATACTCCTTAAAAAAAAAGAGAGAGTTTACTTAAAGGGACAGTACCAGCAAATTCTTATTAATATTAAGAGCCTGTATGTGAATACTCTATGCCATTTTCTTTTTTTTACAAAAATGAATGGATGGTTTTCTAGATATTATTAATTGAAGCCACTCTATGTATTCTTCTTCCTGTCCTGGCTCTGTAACTTCCTATTTTCTTTGGACTTTTATCATGGTAGACAGCCTTGTTTGACCTTCTCAGTCAGACTGCGGACAGAGAGGGAAGGGGATGAGTGTCAGTTATGGCATCACACATTACATTCATGAGTACAATGCTGTTCTGTGGGCATCTTTATCTAGGCCTATCAAGAGAATACTAGTGATGGACTTATGTCTTTTTTCAACCGTATTAACTATGTAACTATGTAGTGCTGTCATAGTGTTATCTAAATGGGATCCCTATCTGTATTGGAGTTGTATCTCTATGTGCTGACTGCTACAGAGTCACATTATTATGACCACTTACTACTTTCAATATTAGAAGCTCGTAGCTCATAAAGGAAGCCACGTGTTCTGAGTTGGCTTGGTGGGTGTATAAGGTGTGTGATAGGCTGTCTGCACACATATTCCTCAAAGTTGTCATGGGTAAAAGGGGTGATTTATCAGAGTTGCAAAAAAGGATGATTATTGGCTTTCGAGCCCAGGGTGGCACTGGCAGTAATTCTGAAACTGCGTCGTTTGGGAACTGTTCTCATGCTGCTTTGGTGAAAGTGTATCGTGAGTGGACAAATGGCACCATTGTGAATAAGCAACATGGAAACTGCAGAGCACCACGTGCCATTTATGTGAGAGGTGAACGTCGGTACAAAGTGTCACGGCTGTATGTGAGCAACAATAGTAATTCACAGTACAGAGCAACTGACTGGACCCAGAACTAGGGAGGATAAAGGGTGACCCCTGTCCGACCCTCAACGCTTTCCCTATTCTGCTAAAGCACATGCCCGGATCCAAATGGCGGAACGAGGCATGCCCACGTGCCTAAGACTAATGACCACTGTAACCCCTACAATAGTGGAAGGGGCACGGCCACCAGTGCCCTACTCAGTATATGGAGGGAACCGTGGCCACCTCAGATCCAGTCAGAAAACAAACAGGAATACAACAATGTCTGCAGACTTAGCTGAAGGTGTTATAGCCGCAGAGAAGATGGATCCAAGGACAGGCTGGCAATATCCGGAGTGCTAGCTGCAGCAGAACACAGGTCCAGTGAACTGATAGCTACAAGTGAAGAAACTAAAGCAAGAGCTACAACTGAAGTGAGAACTATAATCCACATCCTATCATAGGAGGAGGGGTGATATAAGGAGAGGGAAATCAAACACATGAAGAACAGCTGTGGTGAAAGAAACCAAAAGTAAACAGAGTAGTGAGAACTCCTCCCAGCTCTAGTAGTGACATCATCACAGGGGTGGAGAAACAGAGCTGTGAGAACGTCCCAAAGCTCTGGTAGTGACACAAAGATAAGGGAAGGTGGACTGACACACTACAGTTGAGCAGCTCACCCCCAAAATGAACGTTGTATGGGGCTCCATAGCAGATAGATGGTCACTGCACCTCTGCTAATAAAGTTGCATCGGCAGAAAAGGCTTCAGTTTTCGCGGCAGTATCGGAATTGGACCTGCACTGATTGGCAGAGGGCTGCCTTTTCTGATGAGTCACGTTTCATTGAATGGATGGACGTTGACATGTTTAGCGAGAAACATCAGAGAATAAACAGCCTGCAACCATTTGCTGGAAGAAGACAAGCTGGTGGTGGCAGCGTTATGTTCAGGGGAATGTTTTTGTGGCATTCTTTGGGCCCATCCACGTGGAAGGCTCTGTCAAATGGTTTGGGTATGAATCCATTCTTGCAGGTCATGTACACCTATACATGCTGACTGTCTTCCCTCAGGCAGATGGGATCTACCAGCAAGACAATGCAACATGTCACATGGCTAGATTTGTCCACCATTGGTTGGAAGAGCATGACTAAGACTTCCAAGTACTACCCTGGCCCCTAATTCCCCAGACTTCAAACTAATGCATCCGTTGGACCACCTTGATCATCGTTGCTCTGGATATTAGCTAGTGGTCATAATTATGTGACTTGACTGTGTATTTTATATATTTAACTTTCAATAGCTTTGTACAGCTGAAATTAAAATGAAAAACAGTCAAAATTATTAAAAATTGTTTTCCATGAATATTGAGTTTAAGAAATACCCCTTTCTGACAACAGTACCACCTTAAAATACAGATGCTAGCTTTTTATTATACAGGAAATCACATTGTGGCAGACACCTTTGACAGACCTGTTCACCAAATTTGGGACCAGGAGAACCTTCCACCTAATTTTACAAATTGGGATCCCTTTCTATAATTCTATTATACTTCTTGGAGGGAAAGACTCTCTGGTGGCTGACTGACTTTAAAATGTAAAGTTGGTAGTTCAAGGTCGTTTCACAAATTTTATTTTAACCTCCAAAAAGGTACCCCACCAAAAATGTGCCTCTGTCATAGAAGTATTATTTTGAGCTATAGGTTATTTTGCATTATGATTTCTTTTTCTTGCTCATGTATCAACCACTGCATTCTGCAGCACTTTACAGACATTGTTTCATTGGGTCTCATGACCTAGGTTCCATATCAGTATGTCTTTGGGAGAAAACCTACACGAACACAGGGAGAACATACAAGCTCCATATAGATGTTGTCCTTAGATTCGAACCCAGGCCCCAAGCGCTTCAGGGCAACATTGTGAACCACTCTGCTAACTTAGTAAACTAAATATACCTAAGGGCTCTTTCACACCTGCGTTATTGTCTTCCGGCATAGAGTTCCGTCGTCGGGACTCTATGCCGGAAGAATACTGATCAGGATTATCCTAATGCATTCTGAATGGAGAGAAATCCGTTCAGGATGCATCAGGATGTCTTCAGTTCCGGTACGGAACGTTTTTTGGCCGGAGAAAATACCGCAGCATGCTGCGCTTTTTGCTCCGGCCAAAAATCCTGAAGACTTGCCGCAAGGCCGGATCCGGGATCAATGCCCATTGAAAGGCATTGATCCGGATCCGGCCTTAAGCTAAACGTCGTTTCGGCGCATTGCCGGAGCCGACATTTAGCTTTTTCAGAGTGGTTACCATGGCTGCCGGGACGCTAAAGTCCTGACAGCCATGGTAAGTGTAGCGGGGGAGCAGTGTACTTACCGTCCGTGCGGCTCCCTGGGCGCTCCAGAGTGACGTCAGGGCGCCCCAAGCGCATGGATCACGTGATCACATGGATCACGTCATCCATGCGCATGGGGCGCTCTGACGTCATTCTGGAGCGCCCGGGGAGCCGCACGGACTGTAAGTATACCGCTCCCCCGCTCCCCGCTCCTACTATGGCAACCAGGACTTTAATAGCGTCCTGGGTGCCATAGTAACACTGAAAGCATTTGGAAGACGGTTCCGTCTTCAAATGCTTTCAGTACACTTGCGTTGTTACGGATCCGGCAGGCACCTCCGGCAACGGAAGTGCATGCCGGATCCCAACAACGCAAGTGTGAAAGAGGCCTAAGGCTACATTCACATGTGTTTTGCAGTTCGCAAATTGCAGATCAGCAAAAAAAAAAAAACTACGGATGGATTCCGTACGGCATCTGTTTTTTTTGTGGAACCATTGAAACAATGCCTATCCTTGTCCGCAAAACAAACAAGAATAGGACATGTTCTATCTTTTTGCGGGTCTACGGAACGGAGATACGGATGTGGATAGCACACAGTGTGCTGTCCGCATTTTTTGTGGACCCATTGAAATTAATGGGTCCTAATCCAATCCGCAAAAAAAAAACGGAGCAGACACGGAAACAAAATACGCTCATGTGAATGTAGCCTAAGGGCTCATGCACATGACCATATGCCCTTCGAGACATACGGTCCGTGAGCGGGCCATATCTCCTGGAGGGGCATACATCATGCGCACGGGAGCACACAGCATCATAGATTACAATGATGCTGTGTGCATCGGGCCGCCCGCGGGGCTATTGTCCTGCATTAATAATATCATATGAGTGCAGGACAATAGTCCGGCGGGCGGCCCGATGCGCACAGCATCACAGTTACCTATGATGCTGTGTACTCTCGGAGGGCATACGGTCGTGTGCATGAGCCCTAAGGTTGGAGAAAATCTGTATGTTTGCGGACTGAATACGGACATGGTGTGCATGAGGCCTGAAGCATCTGTTTTTCACCAAACAGCGCCACTCTGTCCGTTTGTTATATTTGGTATTGCAGCTCATCTCTATTCACTTGAATGGGGTGAGCTACAATAAGTGGTGCAACCTGTGGACAAATGTGGTGTTATTTCTGGAAAAAAGGAAGAACCTTTTTGAAATCCTGTAAAACACCATAATTTCTTCTTTTTCATGTGTGTGTAATTTTTTGCTATAATGTAACGCCTGCTGAGTAAACTTTGATCCAAAGAACCATAAATGCGAAGACATTTTTTTCTTTGTGAAGACTTTATCGGTAATTGGCGGTCTGTGGAATGCTAATGGCTGATAGAACCACTCATTGTGTTTTTCTGATTACAGGCTCAAAGATACGAGGCGGCATCTACTATTTATGGGCCACACACACTTTCTGCTTACCTGCAGCTGTTCAGAGGTCTGGCCAAAGCAATTGCAGAGGTGATTAAAGCTTGGTCTTCTGCTGCCGTGTTTGTTTATTCAGTTGCTTTTATGAATTTTATTCACCAGTTTTGTGTCAGTGAAAATAGTGATTCACATTTTTCCACCATACAGAAAGTCATAAGAAAATTACCTATTCAGAATTCAGGGCTGCACAACAGCAGTTTTTACCACTTCTGCCTTCTCATTTTGAATTTTCAGTTTTTGCCTTTTTGTTTTTTTACTCCCTGCCTTCCTGGAGCCATGACTTATTTTTTTATTTTTTCTGTTCATACAGCCGTTTGAGGGACAGTTTTTTTTTTTCTTGGGGACAAGTTGTAATTTCTAATGGCACCATTTAATAATGCATGCAATGAAGTGGTAAATAGGGTGGAATTGTTAAAAAAAACACCACAGTTTTATGGGTTTCATTTCTATGGCGTTCAGGGATGTTCTGGTGGTAATCAATAGAACTGAATGAGGGAGGAACGATTATTCCTCCCCATTCACCTTTCATTGGCCTGTGTAATAGGCCGATGCAAACACATTGGCATTTTTTTGCGGCTTCTTGAGATATAGCATTGAGACAAAACAGCCCCCAGACCAAAGAAGGCTGTACACACCTGGTTTAAATCAAGTACTTTTTTGTTAAAAGGGGTTTCCATTACTTAGATATTGACTACCTATCCTCATTACAGGTCATCGATATCAAATCAGTGGACCTCAAGGGATCAGCTGTTTTGAGCAGTTGTCAGCACCAAAAACTATAGTGTACAGTAGTGTGAGCGGAGCTGCAGTACCCTGGCACGGCCACTAGACTGTAGACGGAAACATGTGCTTCCATCTCCGCCCACTCTACAGTCTCTGGTGCTGCCTGAAAGAGCTGATTGGTGGGGTTGCAGGTTATCGGACCTCCACCACTCCACCAATCTGAAGTTGATGACCTATTCCTATATATTGTTCATCAATATATAAGTACTGGAAACCTATAAACATTTTTTTAAGAATTTTTGTGAATTTTTTCTATTTTATTTTAAAGAAATCCTGAAATCTTGCAGTATTCACTCTCTCAACGTACAGTGTTTTAATTGCTTTCATACTTTCTTTTTCTCTATGTGAATTTTCATGACACAAAGATTCAAAGTACATCAAAGATAGTATATTATACCTGCTCATGCACCCAGGGGCAAATCTGGCATTTCTGGGGTTCCAAGCAAAGTTATGTCTGGGGGGCCCTTGTTGCACCGCTGCGCCCAGCAGCCCACTAAGCCTAACTTTCAGCTTAGCAGTGCAGCCTGGACAATTAAAGGGCCCCTTCCCCGTGCACCCCTGTACAGCCACACTGACTACTCCTGATATCTGGGGCTTGGTTGCCTGGAAGTAAATTTGTGTACCCTCTTGCACAAAATATAACCGTTGTCTTGATTATTCCTTTAAAAGTGCAGACAACATAAACGACAGTGTGAATATTCACCGTTACTTTCTTTTCTAGGACACAGTTGCAGAACTTCCCAAAGGACCAGAGCCGCCATTTTTTAATGAATCTCAGCTCCCTGGTTTCTTCCCTAATATTTTTCCAGATACAGCTCCTACGAACAAAACTTTTGGAAGCGTGCTTGTGGATGTTCAGCCACTGTACTTGCCAGTAAGTCAGGAGCATTGTTTAACTCAAAAGGGTGTTTTCATCTCTGACATTTATGGCATATCCACAGGATATATACAGCTCTAGAAAAAAATCAGAGACCACAGCAATTTCCACATATATGGCAGCCATTCCAATGGGATGTGATGAAGAGGAACATGACGGCCACAATCCATTAAACAAAGCCGAACTCCTTGTCTATAATGTGGACAAGAATAGGACACGTTCTATAATGTGTGCTGTCCGCATCTTTTGTGCCCCCATTGAAGTGAATGGGTCCACATCCGACATGCAAAAAATGCGACAAAAAATGTTTGTGTGCACGAGCCCTAAAAATCAGGGTTATTCCATAAAATATTGATTTCTGGACACTAAGTTGAAATATTAGTAATGTGTTTGGGAGAAATGTTGTCAGTAGTTTATAGAATAAAACAAAACTATTACAATACATACCCATAAATGGCAAAGCTAGAGAAACTGCAAATTCTGCCGTGGTTCCAGAGCTATATATAAAATGATTTATAGACACAAATCCCATTCTGGCTCCTGCATCTAGGCTGAGAGAGTGGACAAGTTTACAGAAACTGCCGAGATCTTCTGGTTATGCCATAAATGTCTTAAAGGGTTTCTGTCACCTGAAAAATGGGTATTTAGCTGGCTGACAGTAGCGATGTGCTAATGTCAGCTGAACATAACTATATTAGTGCCGTCTCACTGCCTAAAGCCGTTACTGAGAAAAACAAACTTTTATAATATGCTAATTAGCTCCTAGAGGCTCTGTTCTCCCACCTCTGGCCAGGCCCTGCTACACTAGATTGACAGGGGCAGGCATCGTTGGTCTCCTACCTCCGGCCCTGTCTGCAGTGTAAATCTCGCGCCATTCAGTATTCGGCGCAGGCGCAGTGAGGAAGCTGGCAGCCAGTGAGCGCCCTTCACTCACTGCGCCTGCGCAGAATACTGAATGGCGCGAGATTTACACTGCAGACAGGGCCGGAGGTAGGAGACCAACGATGCCTGCCCCTGTCAATCTAGTGTAGCAGGGCCTGGCCAGAGGTGGGAGAACAGAGCCTCTAGGAGCTAATTAGCATATTATAAAAGTTTGTTTTTCTCAGTAACGGCTTTAGGCAGTGAGATGGCACTAATATAGTTATGTTCAGCTGACATTAGCACATCGCTAATGTCAGCCAGCTTAATACCCATTTTTCAGGTGACAGAAACCCTTTAAAATATGAATACCCCTTTAATATAGCATTGTGGGAATAGTTTGCTAAAGTCAATGATAATAATAATAATAATAACAATACTAGTACATAACGCTTTACTCTAGCAAATAACAAGATTTTGCCGATAAGAGTGAGATAGGGTTCATGTGACAGCATGGAGACAGCATATTGGTCAGACAGCAACATTTACCTATCCAAAAAAAAAATGAATCTGCAGTTGGTGGCTTACAGAATTTATTTTTTCCACACATCACACTCTGTAATATATACGTACATAAGGAGGTTGTGCAGCATTTTGTGTTTAAGCAGCTAGCTGTACCTGTGGAGAAAACCTTGCTCACCTGCATCCCTCCGCTCCATTACAGCTCCTTGGCTCTCTGCATTGCTGTGCGGGCCCTTGACTGCCAACTTTTGCATGGCCAGGGTCATGTGCACCACTGCAGCCAATAACTGGTCTCAGTGGTGATGTGTCCTCACGTGGCAGGTGACCCATAACTGACGTGCCAATTGGGGACATGTCACTGCTGAGGCCATTCATTGGCTGCCGTGATGCACATGACACCTGTCCATTTAGAAGTTGACTGACAGGGACTGAAAGACCAGTGAAGAGGTCCAGCAGGTAGCTGGACTGGAGCGCGCGGTGTGGGCAAGAATGGCTTTCTCCATAAAGGACAAACCCTTTAAGGGTGTGTAAAGCTTGTATTGGTTCTTTCCTCCTACTTTTATCAGGTCTGGATTATAGAAAGGATGAAAGAGGTAATATCCCAGAAGTTTCCACCACTTAGTGACCTCTGCCTCCCATGTCCTTCAATTTTATTAATTGTCTAACTGTAGCTAATTGTATTAACTCTATATTTAAATATAGCTTAATTATTGTAATGTCCAGAATGTTTCTATTCACTTACTGCAGGCAGTAAAGTGTAGGGGTTGAAATGCAAACGATAAACTATATTCACAACGTATTCGTCATGTACGGGAGAACCATTTGAAATGGCTCCTACAGACAAGTGTATACAACTGTATGCCCCACAGTTACACATGTCTGCTGTTGATAACTGTAAATTTTTTTATGTGGAATGATATTGAAAACTGCAATTGATTATGCTTTTCAGTAAAGTTGGCTTGATGTATCCTTGCCAAAAGGATGCTAAAAGGACAGCCTTTTACCCTACATATGACCATTATAGTCTGTGGTCAAGCCAAAGTCTTTAGAAAGCTGCAGAACTTTAAGTTACATAAAATCAGGAATCCCGCTTAAAATCTCTTTATTTGATGACATTCGCAGGGTGAAGTAGCTTCGGTTACTTTTGTTGCTGGGAACCCCAGAAATTCGGTGATCTATATGGTAGGTAAATTTACAGTTGTGTCATTTAGTTGGAAACCTTAGAGTTGTAAAGCTGTGTAGGTTCTAGGTTAGGCTTGAGCCACATAGGTGTTTGTACTTTGCCAAAATTTCAAATATGAAGATGATTGAATTGGATGTGCTCACAAGTGCATTTTGTTTTTAGGTCTAAAACACGGTGCTGATAACTAGGGGTTCAAAGCTCAATGGGGGGCATTTATAAAATATTTTATGCCACTATTTTTGTAAAAAAAAAATCGCAAATTATGGCACATGCCATATTTTGCCGTAATTTGTGATTTTTTTTAAGCTTCTTGCCACTTTTCTAAAGTTGTGAGAAAAGGGGTGGCGCTCACGTTATAGTTCAAGATTTGAGTTTCTGGCCCACAGAGGAACAGAGATGCACATAATTCATTAAGAGGCATTTGCATTGGTGCACAGGGAGTCAAGGCTGGCATATGGGAATGTCTTGATAAATGTCCCCCAGTATTTATATTATACAGCTCCCAAATCGCCTGCTTTCTATTTGATAGCCACCATTATGGGGGAAGGATTGGTGATTATTGGATAACTGGTGTGGGTCTGACCAATAAGACCTCTACCATTCACCAGAATGGGAAACCTTAGCTCTGTTCCAGAGGCAAGGATGAAATGGCGGTCATCCTGCTGCACCATTCAATGTTAATGGGACTGAAAGAGATGCCGTGTACAGCTCTTGGCTAACTCCATCAGTCCAATAGACATTGGCAGGGCACCTGCATGACCAGACTTAGTACACTAAGGATCCCCTTTCAAGTTGGCAGTGGGTGTAGAACCACTGTGTCTACCAACAGATTGGACTATTCCTAAGAGCGTTATCCTGGCAGTGCCCTGGCTTCCACCCTTTAACTCCTGTACAGGAATCTGGACTTTACTGCAGGGGAACCACCAGGCCACTTCCTCCTTGAGTAGTCTTTGTGTGATTGATAACTGACCTACATGAGTCAGAGATAGCGGTGCAGAGCTCCGAGGGGTCGGCCAAAACATTAGTCAGTGACAGGCCGAGGTCAGTGCAAGCAGATTACTAGCAATCGTATGAACAGTCCGAGGTCAGGGCAGGCACTGAAGTGTCAATATAGAGCTCAGGCACAGGTCAGGCCAGGCAGTGGAGTGTCAGAATCCAGTAAATGGCAGAGGTCAGAACATGGGCAGACTAGCAAGCTAGGAACCTATTGCTCAGGCACCTTCCCAAAGTTAAAGGTTCCTTAAGTACCCCACCGCTGCTAGCCATTGGCTGGTGAAGATTAGGGTGTGCACTGTCCCTTTAAGAGCCAGAGAGAGTGCATGCACGTCCTATGGGCACCAAAGGAGTGTGTCACGGGTAGAGTCGCGGGAATCAAGATAGAGCGGAGGCGCACCCCCTGAGCTGCCACCCGGTCCCCTGTCCCTGCCTACTTGCACCACCCGCCCTAGGTGACGGAGCGCAACTGTGCGACAGTCCCTAACCTACTAAGTGCAAGCAGAGAGAAAGAGACAGCAGTGAAGAGGACAGCCACTGAGAAGTAACAATAAGCGGACAAGACGTAAAACAAAAACGGAAGGCGAGGTGGGTCAACTAGCCGAGGTCAGTCCAGGAGGTCACGTCAGAACAAGGGAAGAGGCAAAGACAAATCCGTAAACAAGCCGAGGTCAAAATCCGAGAGGTAGCATCAAGGTACAGGGAGAAGAGGTGTCAAGATCGAGGTTCAATTCTAGAGGTAGCTTAATAACAATAAAGTACACAGCCTATAGGACGAAAATCACAGGCAACCTGTAGCCAGCAGGCCGCCTGTATTTATAGTGGGGAGTGAGGGTCATATGACGTGGCCAGCGTCACATGACCGACAGACAAACAAGTCGAGCACCGAGTGATCAGCTCGGCGCTCAAGGCAGACCTAGGAGCAGGAAGCCTCCCAGCTAGCAAGGCCGCCCTGGGAACGAGGCCAAACACAGATCTTCCCTCCCCAAGCTAAGCAGCAGGTCTGCGGCTAATGGGAGACCGAGTACGCCTTCGGCGCCCCGTTACAGAGTGGCCTTGCCAGTAAGCACGCTGCAGCCAGCATGGAGGGACAGAGCAAGCCTGGTGGGAAGGGGGATAGGATTTATTGTTCTCCTTTCTTTTGGACAGTACTCCAGGTTCAAGAAAGAAATATGGAGACCTCTCTGCACCTCTGCTATGTGAAACTCATCTAACATTTTTGAGTTGGGCATGAAGCATCTTTTGTGCATAATCATAAGCAGAACAATTATATTGGTTATTAGTAGCACATTGTTGTGAGGAACAAAACCCTGATCTAGTTGACTAATTTACTTGGTGAAGGGCAGTGTATGTGTCTCCACATTTCCTTCATGTAAAGCTTGGTGTACATGAAAAAATGCTTTTTTCACCTCAATCAATGATATTCAGTGTTATGCCACTGAGGGTGGTTGTACATGACACAGGGAGTCTCTCATCCTCCTGTCATGCACCGCCCCCATAGGCCCTGCGCTAGGTATGCGTTTCTTGTTTTGCATGGAGTGTTCCTTTAACTATTAATAATGTTTTCCTCATTGACATTCCAAGGCTAATAATAAAGTTTATCTTTTAGAGTAATGACACTTACTTGAAAGTTGAAAAGTATGAAGATGTAACTGGAGTGTGGCACACGGTATATAATGATGCCTCCTGGGAGACAAGGTGAGTACAGTGTATGTGGCATTTTTCACATAGTTTAATAAATTAAACCAATCCCCTCCTGGATATCCTTTATAATTAGTATCCTGTCCTGCTTCCCTGTGGTGTTAAAGGTGGGTGGGTGAACAATGCAATGAAATCCTACTAGTTTGTTTTCAGATCTATTACTTTAGGGTAACCATCTTGAAGCATAGAAAATCACAGAAAATGGTGTACTACAATGGTAAGTGCAATTGACAATATATGGCTAAACCCTCCCACTGATATTAAAATGAGACTTTTGCCAATATATTTTTATATCAAGAACATACCGGAGCCCACGCACCCCGTCAAGGTCTTTCAATATGGCACGGGACCTAACGCTAACCTATCTATGCCGTATAGGCAATTTCTGATAGGGGCATAAAGTCCGCCACACAGCTAGCAGCTCCTAGTTACCTCCAGCGTGAAATCACACATACAATGGGAGAAGAGAGGAGGCTGTGAGTCCCACCTATAACTGGCTCATGTGACGCAGGCTACCCAGGTGCACCAGAATGTTACCCATAGATCAAAATCAAGGCGCATTCAAACCTGAGCTCGCCCCACCTCTAGGCATACATACAGTGTTTTGCAAAAGTATTTACCCCATTTACTTTTTTCGTATTTTGGTACATTACAGGCTTAAGTTCAATGTTTTGTTAATCTGAATTTTATGTGATGGATCAGAACACAATAGTCTAAGTGGGTGAAGTGAAATGATAAAAATATATAAATAAAACTATTGTTTAGAAATAGAAAACAGAAAATTGGCATGTGCGTATGTATTCACCCCCTTTGTTAGGAAGCCCATAAAAAGCTCTGGTGCAACCAATTACCTTCAGAAGTCACATAATTAGTGAAATGATGTCACCTGTGTGCATTCTAAGTGTCACATGATCTGTCATTACATATACACACCTTTTTTGAAAGGCCCCAGAGGCTGCAACACCTAGGCAAGAGGCACCACTAACCAAACACTGCCATGAAGACCAAGGAACTCTCCAAACAAGTAAGGGACAATGTTGTTGAGAAGTACAAGTCAGGGTTAGGTTATAAAAAAATATCCAAATCTTTGATGATCCCCAGGAGCACTATCAAATCTATCATAACCAAATGGAAAGAACATGGCACAACAGCAAACCTGCCAAGAGACGGCCGCCCACCAAAACTCACGGACTGGCCAAGGGGGGTATTAATCAGAGAGGCAGCACAGAGACCTAAGGTGGAGGAGGAGCTGCAGAGTTCCACAGCAGAGATGGAGTATCTGTACATAGGACAACAGTAAGCCGTACACTCCATAGAATTGGGATTTATGGCAGAGTGGCCAGAAGAAAGCCATTACTTTCAGCTAAAAACTAAAAGGCACGTTGTGAGTTCACGAAAAGGCATGTGGGAGACTCCCAAATGTATGGAGGAAGGTGCTCTGGTCTGATGAGACTAAAATTGAACTTTTTGACCATCAAAGAAACATCTTTGTCTGGCGCAAACCCAACACATCACATCACCCAAAGAACACCATCCCCACAGTGAAACATGTTGGTGGCAGCATCATGCTGTGGGGATGTTTTTCAGCAGCCAGGACTGGGAAACTGGTCAGAGTTGAGGCAAAGATGGATGGTGCTAAATACAGGGATATTCTTGAGCAGAACCTGTATCACTCTGTGCGTGATTTGAGGCTAGGACAGAGGTTCACTTTCCAGCAGGACAATGACCCCAAACACACGGCTAAAGCAACACTTGAGTGGTCTAAGGGGAAACATGTATAGTACAGACCAAAAGTTTGGACACACCTTCTCATTCAAAGAGTTTTCTTTATTTTCATGACTATGAAAATTGTAGATTCACACTGAAGGCATCAAAACTATGAGTTAACACATGTGGAATTATATACATAACAAACAAGTGTGAAACAACTGAAAATATGTAATATTCTAAGTTCTTCAAAGTAGCTACCTTCTGCTTTGATTACTGCTTTGCACACTCTTGGCATTCTCTTGATGAGCTTCAAGAGGTAGTCCCCTGAAATGGTTTTCACTTCACAGGTGTGCCCTGTCAGGTTTAATAAGTGGGATTTCTTGCCTTATAAATGGGGTGGGGACCATCAGTTGCGTTGAGGAGAAGTCAAGTGGATACACAGCTGATAGTCCTACTGAATAGACTGTTGGAATTTGTATTATGGCAAGAAAAAAGCAGCTAAGTAAAGAAAAACGAGTGGCCATCATTACTTTAAGAAATGAAGGTCAGTCAGTCAGCCGAAAAATTGGGAAAACTTTGAAAGTAAGGGCTATTTGACCATGAAGGAGAGTGATGGGGTGCTGCGCCAGATGACCTGGCCTCCACAGTCACCGGACCTGAACCCAATCGAGATGGTTTGGGGTGAGCTGGACCGCAGAGTGAAGGCAAAAGGGCCAGCAAGTGCTAAGCATCTCTGGGAACTCCTTCAAGACTGTTGGAAAACCATTTCAGGGGACTACCTCTTGAAGCTCATCAAGAGAATGCCAAGAGTGTGCAAAGCAGTAATCAAAGCAAAAGGTGGCTACTTTGAAGTACCTAAAATATGACATATTTTCAGTTGTTTCACACTTGTTTGTTATGTATATAATTCCACATGTGTTAATTCATAGTTTTGATGCCTTCATAGTCATGAAAATAAAGAAAACTCTTTGAATGAGAAGGTGTGTCCAAACTTTTGGTCTGTACTGTAAATGTGTTGGAATGGCCTAGTCAAAGCCCAGATCTCAATCCAATAGAAAATCTGTGGTCAGACTTAAAGATTGCTGTTCACAAGTGCAAACCATCCAACTTGAAGGAGGTGGAGCAGTTTTGCAAGGAGGAATGGGCAAAAATCCCAGTAAGATGTGGCAAGCTCATAGAGACTTATCCAAAGCGACTTGGAGCTGTGATTGCCGCAAAAGGTGGCTCTACAAAGTATTGACTTTAGGGGGGTGAATAGTTATTCACATTGAGCAAATCCTGCACATGTGATCCGTTGCTAGCAGCAATCCCCAGCAAATTTGCATACAATAGAGGATGCCGGCAGCGGACCACATGTAGCACATAAACATCCTATCAGAAATTGCCCATACGACATAGGTAGGTTAGAGTTAGGTCCTGTGCCATATTGAGAGACCTTGACAGGGTGCGCGGGCTCCTGTATGTTCTTGATATAAGAATATATTGGCGAAAGTCTCATTTTAATATCAGTGTGAGGGTTTAGCCATATATTGTCAATTGCATTTACCATTGTAGTGCACCATTTTCAGTGACTTTCTATTTCTTATAGGTTCATCCGCACATTTGGCTATCCTGTTTAGGATGTTTTTGTGGTACATGTAGTCTGCTGCGGCATCCTCCATTGTATGCAATTTAGCTGTGCAGGATTTGTTCCCCCGGTTACAAATGCGCAACAGCATATGGGGTTTTGAGCATTTTCTGCCTTTCAAGACCACTTTATTCTGTGATTTTGTAACCATCTTGAAGCATACTTCCAACTTAATGTAAAAATTTACCGTACTTCCTTTAATTCCCTTTGTAAAGTGACCCAGTCTGATCATCCTGCAGGTATACCTCACATGTCCGCAGCAGCCAGAGGTATACTGCTGAGGATAGTGATTGGCTGCAGTGATCACGTGCCATACACCTACACACCAGTGCTGACATTTTATTTATTTTATGCACTTATATAGCGCCACTATATTCTGCAGCATCCTACAGACATTAGCATCCAACTGTCCCCAATGGGGCTATCAGTATTTGGAGTGTGGGAGGAAACCCACACAAACATGGCGAGAACATACAAAAGCCATGAAGATGTTGTCCTTGGTTGGATTCAAACCTAGGATCCCAACGCTTCAAGGCAACAGTTCTAACCACTGAGCCACCATGATGCCCATCTGTAAACAAGCAGCATGCAGATGCCCAAGATTTGAGATTATCTCAGACATGAAATATTAAACAAAAATGGAATACTTTTAATATACCCTCTGAGATGCATAACCTAAACAGGTTTTCCTCACCTCTCAGGAAATAGCCCGTAAATAGCTTGCTGTTTTTTTGTACATTAAAAGCACTTACCCTGAATTTCTATTTCTATAGGTATTACTGGGATAAGGGCACAGGAGGTCAAAGCAATGCTACTATTGAGTGGCACATCCCCTCATCAGCTGGGCCTGGAATCTACAGGATTCGTCACTTTGGACACCGTAAACAACTAATTCCTTCCACCATAAGACCCTACGAAGGAATCTCTTCTGAGTTTGAGATCAGAAGATCTATTAGATGACCTTGTCATTGTTTTTATAATAACGCTGCTTTATGTAAATGATTCAGATGAACTGAGCTTCCCTGTGACACTATAACATAGACATATGAAGTGAGCTATAGATGCAATGCAGTCAGACCTGTATATTTTAGGTGTTTTTTTTCTTTCTTCATCCTTAAACGTGTCTCATCTGCTACTCCTCCTGCTGTTTCACCATAACACTGAGTGAGAGACTGCAGCTGCATCTCCCTCTTCCCCTTCCTCCATTACTTACTATATTACAGATTTTTTATTTTGACTGCAAGGGAGTTGAGGGGTTTAGTGAATTCACATTTATGCAAAACATATATATATATATATATATATATATATATATAGTTGAAGAACTCGACCAAGGAATATCTGGGAGATTGCTGACCAGGTTGCTTCTTTCGTTTTGAAAAGGACTTTTGCAAAATGAGAAATCAAATCTAATTGGTTGATTAGTAGATCCGTCACTTCTCTTCCATGTTGTTTAAGAAAACACCCACCATGAGATATCATCATAAATCAAAATTGGGGAAGTTTTGATGTTCTGAAATATGTTGATGTGCTAATAAAAACTTGGGTATTATTTTGTCTGTGTTTTGTAAGGTTCTGTTCACATTAGCATTAACAATCTCTATTGGGGGTTTCTTCCGGGCATCTGTCAGTTTTGACCGCAAAAATAGTGCAGCATTTTTCTTACTTTCAAAATGACCTCAATTCTAACAGATTCCATTATAAGTCAAGGAGGTCTGACGGTCAGTGTTTGAATCCTTCATGTTATGGTACTGGAAACCATGATGCCAGAGAACAAACCCTAATTAAAAAAAAAAGATTTGAGAAAAAGATTAAATAAAATGTTGTGCAAAAGGGAAACCTTTTTTGTTTGTTTGTCAAAGTAACACATTTATAATAATATAACTAGATGAAGACCAATGAGCTCCATGCAAACAGATTTTACAACTTTCATTGAATTCAGTGGTAACTATAAATTCCTATGCGCTGAACTGTCCCTAGTGGTGACTGCAGGGAGCCAGTTTTATAATATACTGTCAAGAAAAACAGGAGATTTGGAGCTGTATGATGATTGTATTGATTAATATGAGTTTCAGACTGAGCAACAAATTTAGAAAGCACTCTTTCCAACATAGAAGTCAGGGACAATGAGCAAAAGTGTGACTTTTTTATTAGAAGATTCCTCCGTGTATAAAGAAAACTCATCAGAGATCGCAAGCACAATCAATCACAATACCATATGTTTTAATGTGAATTTGACGATTTGAGAATAAATAGGCTTAACAGGCTTAGTGATAAAAATATATTTGCTAAGTGTGATTAAATATAAGGTAAAACAGACAAATCACATACAGAGTAGTAAAACGTCAATAATAATTACTGGCCTACACATACAATATGAAGGGGGAAACGAGTCCGCCATGTCAGATCACCTGGCTGACACCCCATGGTCATACAAGAGATAGGGCTCGTTCACACGAACGTTTTTAGCGTTCCGTATACAGGCCGTTTTTACATTCCGTATACGGTCTGTATACGGAACCATTCATTTCAATGGGTCCGCAAAAACTCCATGTGCTGTCCGCGTCCGTTGCTCCGTTCCGTGACCCCGCAAAAAATTATGAGACATGTCCTATTCTTGTCCGTTTTGCAGACAAGAATCGGCATTTCTATAATGGGCCTCCTGTTCCGCTCCGCAAATTGCGGAAGGCACACGGACGGCATCCGTTTTTTTGCGGACCGCAAAAAACGGCACGGTCATGTGCATAAGCCCCTAGGGATAGTGTTTCAATCAACATCCTACCTGGATAATGTTCCTCAATGGAGTGCCAATTGAGTATCTCAAGTTTATGCCCTTCAGCTCCCCCTCCCAAGGATGTCCAGTGTGCAGCACGCATGTCTCTCACATAACCACACAGGAATTTGTCTTTCAGCACAATGGGGTTGGGGGGATTGTGTATGTTTTCTAACTATCATTACACAGAATATAGAAGTTAATATAAAAGGGAACTGAATTAAAGGGGACAGAACCAATCAGTCCTTCATTATTTGTGTAAAATAACCGTACAACACACCATGTCTAATAGATTGTATTACCAAACAACACATAAATAGTATAAAATAATTAGCTGTAAGAAAGCACAATGGAAGAATAGTATAATTGTACAATAAAACCATTATATCTCTCAGGGCTCATCCACACAACCATATGGACTCCGTGCCCATGTTGCGAACCACTAATGCACAGGCACCGGCCGCGAGAATCCATTGAGGTGTGGACCCATTGACTTGAATGGATCAGAGATCCACAAAATATGGCAAAAGATAGGACATGTCTTTTGCGGTGCAGAAGCACGGACCCCAAAGCCCACAGAAGAGCTTCAGAATCTTTCTAAGGGGCTTCCGATCCGTGCCTCAGCTCCGCAAAAGATAGGATAGGTCTTATCTTTTGATGTATCTTGTGGATCGCAGACTCATTCAAGTCAATGGGTCCGCATCCGCAGCACAGATTGCACACAGCCAGTGCCCGTATATATTGTGGACCAGCCATTTATGGTCCGCAATACGGGCACGGAGCCCTTACAGTCATCTGAATGAGCCCCCATACACTTCTATAAGAGGTTCACCCCCAACCAAACTAGAATTTTTGGGCTGGGAATTCATTTTAACACTTTCTTTTAAAAGTCTTAAGGCTTTGCAGTTTTATTTTTATCTTCTATGATAAATAAACCATGGTCTCTTCACGTCATTTTCTGTAACATGAAAGAAATTTTACCTAGGAAAGTTATATTTCATATATTTGTTTTTTCCAGTGACCCAGATTCCTGGTCATCTATCATGTATGAAAGTAATTCAACTGAATTATGTTATCGGGCAAAGTTGCTGAGAGCATTTAGTGGCTGTACGGTTCTATATTAGGAATGTAGTCAAAACTGCCACATTGAATGGGCCAGATTTCTGAAAACTTGAGACTTATTTAAGAAAAAAACCCTTCTGCGCAAAGAATTGTGGAATAGTGACATTTTTAAGGGAATGTGTCATCAGAAGATGACCTATTGTTTAAATCACGTTTTTATGTCAAACATTTTTAAAGGGTGTCTACCACCTCATTTGGACCTAATTAGCTGCTCTACCTAACCATGCTATTCTAAGACCTTTGTGTGCAGCCGTTACACTAAAAAAACCAACTTTTATTGCTATGCAAATGAGCCTCTAGGTGCTATGGGGCGTCTTTTCAGCACCTAGAGGCTCCGTCTACTCACCCTGTATTCCGCCCCGCTCGTCCGTCAAGCCCGCCCATCTCCTCTAGATTGCCAGCCTCCATCCCATCCATCGGTCGAATTCTCGGGCCTGCGCCGTGTGCGTCTGTATTCGGCGCAGGCGCAGTGTCTGTCTGACTGCTCCCTGCGCCGGCATCTCCACTGCACCTGCGCCCATTACCTCAGAGTGCTCCGAGGAACAGACGACGCCCGGCTGGTCAGACAGTTACTGCGCCTGCGCCGAATACAGACGCACACGGCGCAGGCGCGAGAATTCGGCCGATGGATGAGATGGAGGCTGGCAATCTAGAGGAGATGGGCGGGCTTGACGGACGAGCGGGGCGGAATACAGGGTGAGTAGACGGAGCCTCTAGGTGCTGAAAAGACGCCCCATAGCACCTAGAGGCTCATTTGCATAGCAATAAAAGTTGGTTTTTTAGGGTAACCGCTGCAGAGAAAGGAATTACAATAGCATGGTTAGGTAGAGCAGACACTAGCAGATCGCTAGTGTCTGACAGCTAATTAGGTCCAAATGAGGTGGTAGAAACCCTTTAAAGAATTTTTGATGATGTTATTTTTAACTTTCCATGTCAATATCTCTATTTAAACAAAAAAACATAAAATCCTGCAGTTTTTGCACTGGCCCCTTAGCCTAATAATAGGTGCCATTTCTTGGTCTGTACAGATCACTTTACTGCTTATCATTACAGGCAGGATTAGATTTACAAACAGCACCCCTTTATACAGACAACACAGGACCCACCATTCACAGTAGGTGATATCAGAGCTTATCAGCTCCCTCCTGACCTCTGCACAGGTCACTGAGCAGCCTAGAAAACTCCCCCTTAGAAGTCAATGAAGTCCATTCCTGACCATTGTGTCTATGGCCCATGGGGCTGCCGTAAAGCAATTTTCTTAATGCTTTCTAAATGCTGTTAAGAACAGCTCAGGCAAGATGGCCGCCCCAATAATCCTGTTCAGGAAATAGAATTAAATAATTTACAATCAGAATATAAAAACATTGTAAAAAAGGAAATGTGCCGCTATCTGGTTTTAAATGGCTGAAAAGAAATTCGGTGACAGATTTCCTTTGAATAGGAAAGTTTGATATCTCAAAAAGTTACAATCATGGAGTTTATGAAACCTGCCACTCAGTAGATGCCCATACCCTTTGGATCAGGCTTTGACCATGTTTGCATTAGATTCCTTCTAAGTAGCATAATCCTTGAAAGCATACAAAAGAAAATTTCACATGCATAATTATTATTATTATTATTATTTATTATTAAAGCGCCATTCATTCCATAGCGCTGTACATGTGATAAGCGGTGCACATACATAATACAGACAATTGCACTAATCATAAACAAGACAAGTTACAAACTGGTACAAAAGGAGAGAGGGCCCTGCCCGTGAGGGCTTACAATCTACATGGTATGGGAGAAGGACACAGTAGGTGCGAGTTAAGTTGGTCATGGTCGGTATAGAGGCAGCAGGGTCACTGGTTGTAGGCTTGTCTGAAGAGGTGGGTTTTCAGGTTTCTTTTGAAGGATTCCAATGTAGGTGAGAGTCTGATATGTTGGGGTAGCGAGTTCCAGAGTATGGGGGATGCACGGGAGAAATCTTGGAGTCGATTGTGGGAAGAGGCGATAAGAGGAGAGGAGAGAAGGAGGTCTTGTGAGGATCGGAGAGTGCGTGTGGGGATGTATCGGGACAGGTTATGGACGGCCTTGTATGTATTTGTTAGTACTTTGAAGTGAATTCGCTGGGCAATGGGGAGCCAGTGAAGGGATTGGCAGAGGGGAGAGGCAGAGGAGTAATAGGGTGAGAGGTGGATTAGTCGGGCAGAAGAGTTGAGGATAGATTGGAGGGGTGCGAGAGTGCTAGATGGAAGGCCACAGAGGAGAATGTTGCAGTAGTCTAGGCGGGAGATAATGAGGGCATGTACAAGAATTTTCGCAGAGTCAAAGTTAAGGAAAGCACGTATGCGGGAGATGTTTTTGAGTTGGAGGCGGCAGGTGGTGGAAAGAGCTTGGATTTGCGGTCGGAAGGAAAGTGCAGAATCAAAGGTCACTCCAAGGCAGCGGACTTTGTTGACCGGGGAGAGTGTGCAGCCATTGATCATGATAGATAGGTCTGCTGAGGGGGTTGAACAAGATGGGGGAAAGATTATAAATTCTGTCTTATCCATGTTAAGTTTTAGAAAGCGAGAGGCGAAGAAGGATGATATAGAAGATAGACATTGTGGGATTCGTGATAGTAAGGTGGTGATGTCTGGACCAGAGAGGTAGATTTGTGTGTCGTCAGCGTAGGAGTGATACTGAAAGCCATGGGACTCTATGAGCTGTCCCAGGCCAAAAGTGTAGATAGAGAAGAGCAGGGGTCCTAGGACAGAGCCTTGCGGGACACCAACAGAGAGGGAATGAGACGAGGAGGTGGTGCGAGAGTGGGAGACGCTAAACGTCCGGTCTGTGAGGTATGATGTGATCCAGAAGAGGGCCAGGTCGGTGATGCCAAGAGATGAGAGAGTTTGCAACAGAATGGAGTGGTCAACAGTGTCAAAGGCAGAGGACAGGTCAAGGAGAAGGAGGACAGAGTATTGTTTCTTGGTTTTGGCTGTCAGCAGGTCATTGGTGACTTTGGTAAGGGCAGTCTCGGTCGAGTGGTGGGGTCGGAAGCCAGATTGTAGGCGGTCAAAGAGGGAGCAGGAGGAGAGGTGGGAGGACAGTTCTGAATGGACATGTTGTTCAAGTAGCTTTGAGGAATACGGAAGAAGTGATATGGGGCGATAACTGGACAAGGAAGATGGGTCAACTGAGGGCTTTTTGAGGATGGGTGTAATGGTAGCATGTTTAAAAGCAGAGGGGAAGACACCAGAGTTGAGTGATAGGTTGAAGAGATGAGTTAGGGTTGGGATAAACACTGTGGTGAGGTTAGGGATGAGGCGGGATGGGATTGGGTCAAGTGCACAGGTGGTCAGATGAGATTTGGAGAGTAGAGTGGAGAGTTTTTCTTCTGTAATGGTGGAGAAGCAGGTTTTGGGAAAAGAGGACCTGTGTAGAGGGTCTGTGGGGACTGTGTAGTGAAGCTTTCCCTGATGTTGACTATCTTTTGTTTGAAGTATTTGGCAAAGTCCTCAGCTGAGAAGAGAGGAGAGGGTGGGGGTGCTGGGGGACGGAGAAGGGAGTTAAAAGTGCTAAAAAGTTGTTTAGGGCTGTGGGCCAGGGAAGATATGAGAGATGAGAAGTAGGCCTGTTTTGCATCAGCGAGTGAGTATTTAAATATGAGGAGGGATTGCTTGTATGCGGTGAAATGATCTTTAGAATGGGATTTCTTCCATCGCCGCTCAGCAGCCCTGGAAGCTTGTCTGAGTTTTTTGGTCAGGTTGGTGTGCCAGGGTTGTCTGTTGATTTTTCGGGTTTTGTTGTGTGTGAGGGGGCAACAGTGTCCAGAGCTGTACTTATTGTGTTGTTATATAGGGTGGTAGCAGCTTCTGGGTCTTGGAGGGAGCATATGGTAGAGAGTTAGAGAAGAGAGTCAGAAAGCAAGCAAAAGTCGAGATGTTTAAGGTTCCTGCGGGGGTGTGTTAGTGTGTGGACCGGGGGAGCAGCAGAAGAGACCAGTGAAGAGAAGGTGAGTAGGTTGTGGTCGGATAGGGGGAGAGGCGAATTAGAAAGGTTAGATAGGGAGCAGAGGCGGGTAAAGATCAGATCCAGAGTGTGACCATCTCTGTGGGTGGGAGCCGAAGACCACTGTGATAGGCCGAAGGAGGAAGAGAGCGATAAGAGTTTAGAGGCGGCCGAGTGGCATGTGTCAATAGGGATGTTGAAGTCACCCATGATGATCGTGGGGATGTCGGCAGAAAGAAAGTGTAGTAGCCAGGTGTTAAAGTGGTCAAGAAAGATGGTGGCTGGGCCTGGAGGGCGGTAAATGACGGCTACTTGAAGGTTAGAGGGAGAGTAGATGCGAACAGAGTGTACTTCAAATGAGGTGAGCGTAATGGAGGGTGGCAGTGGAATTGGGCTGTAGGAGCAGGTGTCTGATAGGAGAGGACCAACTCCTCCACTAGGTTTGCAGCCGGGCGGGGGGTGTGAGTGAATTGAAATCCACTATAAGAGAGTGCAGCAGGGGAGGAGGTGTCAGAGGGTGTCAGCCATGTTTCTGTGAGACCCAGAAAGGAAAGCTTTTGAGAGATGAACAGTTCATGAATGTATGACAGTTTGTTACAGACAGAGCGCGCGTTCCATAATGCTCCTGCAAGAGGAACCAAAGGAGCAGGGGTCAGAGGAATAGTTATTAGGTTTAAGGGGTTGCAGAAATTTGTAGAAGGAGATTTGTAGTGGGACATGGAGGTGATAGTGGGGATTTGCTGAGGGGGTCCAGGGTTTGGAGAGATATCACCAGCAGTAAGGAGAAGCAGAGAAAGTGTTAATAGATGAGAATAAGAGAGGGCATGAGGCGTGTGTTTGGGAAGGAAGTGTTTTATGTTGGCAAACAGGTTTGTGCAAGCGATCAGATGAGAAGGTAAAATGTAGGAAGAGATGAATAGTTCCTTGGTGGGTGAATGGATGTGGGGGTATTTCAGGAGGTGTTGGAAAAGTGGGAAGAGTAAGAGGAAAAATTGAAACATTGTTTGCATTAACTAATGTCTGTAATTACCTGTGATCCCCTTCTGGTCCAATTCTGGTATAATTCAGTCTGTGCACTTAAAAGTGGCACTTGAGAGATGTGGCATTTGGAAAGACCATGGTCTGAAAGACCTAGGACCTTAGATTTATACCACTCAGTGTTCATCTAGGTGCTGGCTGAGTTTACAGTGGACGGCACCTGAACTGAACACTGACCCAAATGGGTATCTTCACGAGAGGTTTCCGCAAGGACCACTAGTCCATTCTGAGCGAATGGCAGCACGTTCTATGTTTGTCTGTTTTTCCCTCAATGTCTCATTTTTTCAAACAAATGGGTCTACAGGAAAATGAGTTGCACGTGGACGTGTCTGTGTGCAGTCCATTTTAAAACCTGTCCACATTCATTTTTGGAACACAGTCTGTCTGAAAGAGGCCTTAGGGTATGGCCACATGGTCAGGTTTTCTGATGAAGTTTAGGTAGCGAAAACCATAAGGCCCCTTTCAGGCAAGCGAGTGTCACGCTTCGGACTCGCAGCGCAATACCCATCCTGAATTACCAGTACTGCTGGGGTCGCAAAGCATTATATTGATTTATGATGCTATGTAACACTTATAATGCTGTCAGTGTTATCTAATACATCCCAGACCTCTAAGGGTTAAATAGCATCATAAATCAATATAATGCTATGCGACCAGGCTCGGACTAGCCCATAGGGACACAAGGGAATCCCCCTGTGGGCCCCTGAGCAAGGTGGGCAGCTAGTCTACTATCTCCTGCACATAACACAGTAGATTTACTGCACTACATACATATATTCAATGTACAGCACTTCAACCAGCCTATGTTCATAAAAAAAACTTGTAAGATTATTTATTATATTTGAATTTATCCATATGGTGGGCCCCAAAAATCAATTTTACTGGTGGGCCCTAGGTACCCCAGTCCGACACTGTATGCGACCCCGGCAGTGCTGGAAGTTCAGGACGGGTGCTGTGCTGTGAGTCCAAAGACACTCGCTCGTCTGAAAGGGGCCTTAGTGAATTCAAAAAAGAAGCACCCGTCCTTTATACTTTTTCTCCTTTTATGATCCATTAATGATTTTGGCTTCCAAAACTACGTGCAGAAACCTGACCGTGTGGCCGTACACTTACAGTTTGATGTACTGACCATGCATGCTGTATATTTACCTATATATGCATTTTGGCTGCACTTTCTGTTACATTTTGTAGGGATTTATTTAAGTAGGTGGCATATAGTTATTGTTTTTATATGTACAAGGCTACTTTAGATTCATTTCTTTATTCTCCATTTGAGTCAGGGTTCATGCTCTCTGCAAAACACAGATGCCAACTGAGGAACACAACGGGTCACCTATAATAGAAATGCCTATTCTTGTCTGAAAAGTGGACAAGAATAGGACATGTTCTGTTTTTTTTGCGGTCCCACGGAATGGAAAAATGGATGTGGACAGCACATGGAGTCCACATCCTGCAAAAAATGCGCTCTGATGTGGGATCAATTGCAGCGTGCCGGACTGCAGGGGAAAAAACGTGAGGCTCACGGTGGGCCGATGGGGGTAGTAGTTCATTTGAACTCATGGTTAGCAGATGCCTCGCTGGGTCAGCAGTGCAGTGGATGGGAAGACAGCACGAAATCCTCCGGGGCACTCTCTGTTGCAAGGAACACCAGCTAGATGTTGGTTGAGGTGCCCTTGATGGTGGTGATGTTTAGGGTATTTGTGGCTGGGCCCCTGGTTCGTGACCCCAACACCGTTAGGTGCAAATGCTGAGAGTAGTAGTTATATTAATGAGGAATCAGTCATTGTAAACCAGTTGAACATTTACTGAAGATCAATAGTCTCTGGACAGTCGGTTCATCAATAGACAGTTTTTGTATGCATAAAAATTTCAATGGAATCCTATTATCTGGTAATGGCAAATGTATTCGAGGAATTGTCCTTTTAGGAGTAGACTCTTGGCAGGAAAGGATCCTGGTAGAAATCCTATGTTTCCTTCACAGCACACTGGCACTAAAGATGGTAATAATTATTTATCTAGGAGTTTTCCTTTAGGGGCATCCCCCTCACGGCAGGCAAACACATCTAACTTCATTATTTGCCAGGAAACTCTTCTAGAAAGGATTTTATGTTTTCTCACTACCACCCGGAAGGTTAAGTTAGTGATAAGGACAATTTGGCCTAAATTGTCTGGTTGTGTTCAGGCACTCTGAAAGCTTCTCCTGATCACTGGTGCTAATGAGGTCCATAAGCCTTAGTTAGCTGTTACCCGCAATAGTCTCCTTGCATCTCTGTGTATAGACTCACTGTCTGGTGCTGGTCTTCTGTAGATATCTTCTCTAGGCTTGATCAGGGTCCAGAGAAAAGTACAGCAGTTACATGGTGGCTTCAGTCTGTGTCTCTCCTCCATGAGCTTGCTTCTCCTCCTCTCACCAACTACATTCTCTACACACTCTCTAAGCTAGACACCCCCCCACTATATATACTATGTGGTGCCAGCACCACCTGGGGGCGAATGGATGTAATGACATTGCCAGCCAGAAAATAAAGAATACCATACATTACATTTACAGATGTTTGAAGCGTCCCCTTTACACACATATGTGGGACGCTGCACAAACAACATTCGTGTGCATGATCCCTCACTGTAGTGTCATATTGGGTTCTTATGCTGATATACCTAGCCATTTTCTGCTTTATACTTCACAAGAGTGCAATATGTTTATGCTTTCTATGTGCTGTAAATGCAGCTTAACAATTGTACAATTGACACTAGAGATGAGCAAATTTCATATTTTGAAATTCGTTCACAGTTCGTTTAGTGGTAAAAGCAGAATTGCGTTATGGATTCCGTTACCACGGACCATAACACAATTCTATGACGGAATGCCTTTAGAGGCATTTCGTTATTCATTCCGTCATAATAGAAGTCTATGGGCTGCAAAACAGATCCGTCCCGGGGAGTCCTCTCCTGCATAACGGAAACAGAACGGATCCATTATGCAGCCCTTAGACTTCTATTATGACGGAATGAATAACGGAATGCCTCTAAAGGCATTCCGGCATAGAATTGCGTTATGGTCCGTGGTAACGGAATCCATAACGCAATTCACCTTTTACCAGTAAAAGAAGTGTGAACGAATTTCATAACATGAAATTCGCTCATCTCTAATGGACACCTATGCAACAGTCTAATAAACTCTACATGTCCAGGATCGGACAGCGGACAGACACATTCTCTCCATCATCTCATGTGCTGTTCAAACGACTCATTCACAAGGATTTTTAGCCACTGAATATAAATATTCAGTGTTTCCATTCACTGATGAGCAGGTTTAGTGCACAAAGTTAAAAGGTTGTATAATGTTTGATTATATAATGAATATGCTCTAAATAGAACTGGAAAGTTCCTTGTGGAAGAAAGCAGGGAATGTGGTAACATAGGAAAAAGTTATTACTCACCTGATAAATCCAGTGCTACGGCTCCTCTGCAGAAATTACACCCAGCAATATACAAAAAAAGTGCACACACAAGATATAATATAAAAATGGATACATCTTTATTAGTCCATTCTAATAATTAAAAATTATTGAAATAATTCCCACAGCATTTGGCAATGGCATCTGTAATTATCCCTACAGATACCAAATGGAACATTGCGCCAGTGCTAGTGTCCTGCAGTAATGACAATGCAACCACCTGCATGTGACCACTGCAGACGGTCAATGTCCACCATCACATGTGGTAGTCACTAGTCACTGCAGAACAGTAACAGAGACCAACTAGGGCACTGGAGAATTCATTTTTTACGTTTTAGCAGATGCCCTGCTTTCTTCAAAAATGTCCCATTCTTCATCTTCTCAGCTTCTATATGTGGGCACTAAACATTTATAATAACATTTATAATACCCATAAAATGTCAATCACTGCATACTTGCAGTATATAATTATAGGAAAACCAATCCGGCCATTACCACCTAATTCGTCATAAAGTTTTCCAGTCCCTATTAGGTACTATTAGTCATAATAGGTTGCCTATAATAAGACTGGGTCACATCGATTGCTGACTTCTTATTTATAACTGTTTTCAAGAAGTCTGGATAGTAGTCATGAAATGTCCCCGGTGACAGAGGATACCTCACAAAGAGCAAACACCCAGGAAGGGAAAAACCTCCAGTGGAGTAAACCTTCATGGAATAACCAATGCTGAAGGACTGCCGTTCACTTTGGCTGGGGGGTAGACCAACAATGGGATATCAGGTAGATGTAGCAGAATGTTCACTTGTTCTGTGGATGAATCCTATTTGTTGAAAGTCTGATAAATGGCAGATATATAGGTACAGAGACCAGCTGCCTTCTCAAACAGCCGATCGACGGGGGTCCTGGGTGTTGGATCCCCACCGATCAGATGCTGATGATCTATTCAAAGGATAGAGATCATCAGTAATAAAAATGTACAGAGCCACTTATGGACTTGTATGAGGACTTGTTTTTTTGCACTAGCTATAGCTTTTACTAGTACCATTTTGAGGTACATATGACTTTGTGATCATTTTTTTCTCCACTGTTGTTTTGAGTTAAGGTGACCAAAAATTAGAAATTTTAGCATTGCGCCTCAGAATTTTCAAATATGGTACAACTGATGAGCAAAAGGGTAACAATGTTTTGAACTTTTTCTTTCAGGCTCCATATTTCACAATCCACTGCAGCTTTGAATGTGAGACTTCCATTATTTTATAGACAATCATCTTGGCTCTTGTAAAGAAATTGGACTTGCAACTATTTAGCATATGATTAGTTATGCAGATTCTTGTCATGTAACTGCATTGTTACTGTTTTGCTCGTAAAATTCAGATTTTTTATTTTAATTATTTTGTTAGTATTTTGTAAATCCACCTTTGGCTTTCAACACTGCCTGAATCCTTCGGGGCATGCTCTCGATCAGATTCAAGCATGTCTCAACCAAAATATGTTCCCTGGTCTCTTCTACACGTTCCCAATGTTGGTGCATACTGGTCGACTCACTTTGGTACGAATACAGCTTTTTCTTCAACTCTACCCACAAGTGTTCAATTCATTTGAGGTCTGGGGAAGGGGGGGGGGGGGGGTGCAATCTATTACCTCTACTTGTCATTGAACTATTTATTTGCCAATCTCGACATATGCTTCTGGCCCTTCTCTTGCTGGAACACAATGTCGTCCTTTGCATACCCATAGTACTCGAGTGTACAAATTAACTTGCCTTGTAGGATACTCAAATATAGCTCAGCATTGAGACCACCATCAATCCTGGTCAAGTATCCAATGCCTTTGGTTGTAAAACAACCCCATATCATCAGCCTTCCTCCACTGAACTTGACAGTTCCTTCAATTTCTCGATCCGTTAGCCCCTTTTTCCTTGTTTCTTCCAGACCGAGTTGCACCCATCAGAGTCCAGTCTATTGACTCTCATCGCTTCAAATCACCCATTTCCAATCTACTGTCAATGCTTCTTATGACGATATTGAAGTTGAGGCTTCTTCACCTTTTTTTGGGCCACCATTCCAGACTTGTGTAATGCACTTGGCACAGTGTTTGCATGTCTGTGATCTTACTATTACGAAGCAGACGAGCCACCTCCACTGCCGTTTTTGTCACACGAGAACTGATAGACCTGGTGATGAGCCGACTTGTTGACTCCGATATTTTGCCTGGACGTCCACCTCTTGGCTTTGGAATGGATAGATGGACTTCATTTCAAAGTCTCCCAACTGTCATGGCACTCACATGATGCAGTTTTGCAATTTTCTTTGCCGAGATACTGCTATTGATGAGCTGGATGATGCTGTTTCTCTTTTCTTGGGAAATCTTCATGGCTGCTCCTAGGTTCAAACCAGGAACCTTTCACTTGGGAATCAACCTAATAACACACTGATAGTAAAAAGGAAGAAAAATAGGACCTTTTCTCGGCGCTGATGCAGAAGGATTTACCGCTACTAATCTGGTCCCACATCTTCTGCATCAGCGCCGGGAAAAGGTCCTATTTCTCTTCCTTTTTCTTACTGTTTCTCATCCCTGAAACCGCTGCAGCGGTAAGGGTAAAGACCTTGGCAGCAGAGCAGATCCCCGCAAGCTGGACTGGAAAATACCAGCAAGGCAAAATAAAGTTGTTGTGACTCATCACAAGATCATATGGTAAGCGCAACTTATCATCTATTTGCGACTTTGTGGCAAATGGCAACACACATGCCACACACTGAGCTATTAGGGAATGTGAGAACAGGTGGTAATTTGTAGTATACAAGAAGAAAAAGATTGTTCCACCACCAGGAGCAAAACAATAACAATGCAGTTACATGACAAGAATCTGCATTATTAATCATATGCTAAATAGTGTTGAGCAAGCATGCTCAGCCGAACACCTTTTTCACTCGAGCATCACGATGCTCGGCACATCGCGGTGTTCGGCCGAAAACCGCGTGTGCTCGAGCGCGATGCTCGAGTTCCTCCCCGCTCGTTTGTTGTACGGTGAGTAAAAAGTACGGGGAAGTACGGTACAATAAAAGTACGGGGAAGTAGTGCCACTCACTGTAATGCCGTAGCCAAGTTGATTACTGGTATTACAGTGATTGGCTGGCCGGAACGCGTGATCGGGTGCTATATAGCACCAAATGACTCGTGGTTCGGCGAGCTGCAGCAGAAGGGACAGATAGTGTAGGGACATGAATTGTGTTTTTTTTTTAGGGAGTGTTGAAAGGTGTTAGAGACCCAACAGTCCTTTTAAGGACTATTGTTTTATCTGGCTGCAAAATATATTAGCGCAACGTGCGCTAAATTGCGTGCAATTGTTTGGCTGCTGGTGACAGCAGCGACATTACCTGCGCTACATCTCCTGTATAACGTTAGCCACTGGTGACCGCAGCGACATTACCTGCGCTACATCTCCTATATAACGTTTGCACATCATAAATATCAGTGACCTTCAGTTTAATTTTTTTTGCCGCTGGTCACAGTGACATTACCTGCACTACATCTCCTGTATAACGTTTGCGCATCCTAAATATCTGCAACATTCAGTTTCATTTATTTGCGCATATACATACAAAACCTGCGCTACTGTACGTGTGACATACTTGCAAGCATATATACCATTTAATATGCTCAAGGCGAGCAGTAAGGGACAGAGAAGTGGCTGTGCTGATGATGGTGCACGCAGAGGCCGTGGCCCTGGGTGTAGTATAACTGTGCCTGCTTGCAGAGCTCAAGAAACACACTCATCCATGTGTGGGGGTTAGCTCTTCTCCGGGGGCGATTCACACAAATATCGTCGCCAGACACCAAGTTTCTGGTCCAAACATCACTTTATTTGGCTCCTCAGCAATCCAAACATAAATGGTACAAAATAAACACCTGCCCGGCTGGGCTCTAACTAAACATATAATATCCTGACTCACCTAAAGTCACAGTTCACACCCTGTGAACACATGCGGCTTTGTCAGCCAATGTCCCACAGCCTCCTGGCTGTACAGAGCACAGTACGCCCACTGTCTCCAGTTCAGTATTTCTTGTGGGGGATTGGGGCTCAGTAGTCTGCCTGACTATGGCCCTGCGACCCTCCCAGGCGTCGCTGCGTCCCCCAACTCCAGGCTATCTCCCAGCCTTGTGGTCCCTCAGCCTTGCCCAGCTGAGACCACACAGACAGAGCCTCCAGGCCTCTGTCCACAGGTAACACACTACCCCCTTTCTGACACTCTGGGAGGTGCCTTATGCTAGGCTGATTACCTCCAGCTTGTCTCACCTGAGGTGGAACAGGGGTGTGGACCACACTATCCACCCCTTCCATGCCTCTAACCTGAGTGAGACCTGTCACTGTCTCACACATGATACCTAGCTTCATGTCACAGTTTGCAGGGCGGCGCAGGACATCACTCTCAAAGTCACACCAGATAATGCTTCCAGTCGGTTAAGCACCACCCTGTCTTTCACAAAGTCCAGTCTCAGTAGCCAAGAGTCTGGTCAACAGAATCCTCACCCTGATCCTCCTTCCTCCCACCATGGAGAGTCTTGGCAAAAAAGTGATCCCACACTCAGATATTCCGAGGAGCTCTTTTCATCGCCATTCCTTGATTTGGCCCTCTCGCCAAGCCCCGCTTGAAGAGGGACATGAGGAGATCTTGTGCACTGATTCAAAAAACTCTTGAGTATCCACAGTCAGAAAAAGATGACAGTGGGGAATGGCAATTAGTGTTTCACGAGGTGGATGATGATGATGACACACAGTTGCTAATAAGTCAACCGCAATTAGTGTCTCAAGAGGTTCATGATGAGGATGAGACACAGTAGTCAATAAGTGAGGTTCTTGTTAGGTCAACAAGTCAGGAGGATGACCAGACTGAGGAAGTGGAAGAGGAGGTGGTGGACGATGAAATCACTGACCCAGCTTGAGAAGGTGGCAAGCTGAGCGAGGACAGCAGTACAGAGGGGGAGGGATCCGCAACACCGCAACAGGCTAGAAGAGGCAGCGGGGTGGCAAAAGGGAGAAGGTGGGCCACACCAAACAGACCCGCAACAGTTCCCCGGGGCACCCCCTTGCTGCAATCTCCCTTGCCAAAGGGGTAGGTGTTCCACAGTCTGGGGCTTTTTTGAGGAAATTGCGGATGATAAAAGAATTGTCATTTGCAACCTGTGTTATACCAAAATGAGCAGGGGCGTGAACACTAGTAACCTCTCCACCACCAGTATGATCCGTCACATGGCATCAAAGCACCCTCCTAATAGGTGGGCCAAACACCTGGGTCCACAATCAGTGTCTGAGGTTTACACCACTGCCTCCTCTTCCCATGTGTTATGTGCTGGCCCATCCCCTGTCCAAGACGCCGGCCCAGATGCCTCCTGCCCTGCACCTGGACCTTCGCAAGCACCATCAGCTAGCACATCCACTTCTGTGTAAAAGCGCAGCGTACTGATGTCCATACCCCAGGCCTTTGAACGAAAGCGCAAATACCTAGCCACCCACCCACAGGCAATAGCACTAAATGCGCACCTTTCCAAATTGCTGGCCCTGGAAATGTTGTCATTTAGGCTTGTGGACACTGAGGCTTTCCGCATTCTGATGGCAGCGGCCGTCCCTCGTTATTTAGTCCCCAGCCGCCACTATTTTTCCCGGTGTGCCGTCCCCGCCTTACACCAGCATGTGTCCCGTAAAATTACCCGTGCCCTGACCAAAGCAGTTATTGGGAAGGTCCACTTAATGACTGACACAAGGAAGAGAGCTTTTGGCCAGGGACGCTACATTTCCCTGACGGCACACTGGGTGAACGTTGTGGAGGCCGGGAGTGAGTCGTACCCTGGGATGGCACAGGTGCTACCGACATCATGGATTGTGGGCCCTACTTCCATCAGGATTTCCGCCACCATCTACATTAGTGGCTGCAACCCCCCCTCTCCTCCTCCACCTCCTCTTCCACTCCCACCTCTGAATTATCATTTTGCAGCACCAGTCAGCCATCAGTCAGTAGCTGGAAGCAGTGTAGCACTGCAGTGGGGAAGCGGCAACAGGCCGTGCTGAAACTAATATGTTTAGGTGACAAACAGCTCACCGCCGCAGAGCTATGACAGGGTATAAGGGACCAGACTGAGCTGTGGCTCTCGCCACTCAACCTACAACCAGGCATGGTTGTGTCTGATAATGGCCGTAACTTGGTGGCGGCTTTGGAGCTCAGCAAGCTCACACACATACTATGCCTAGCCACGTATTCAACTTAGTGGTTTAGCGGTTTCTCAAAACCTACCCCAATTTGCCTGAGCTACTGGTGAAGGTGTGACGCGTGTGGGCCCATTTCTGAAAGTTATCTACAGCTGCCGCCGGTCTGGCAACGCTGCAGCAGCGCTTGCATTTGCCAGCTCACCGACTGCTGTATGACGTGAGCACGCGCTGGAACTTCACGTTCCACATGTTGGCCAGGCTTTGTGAGCAGCAGAGGGCAGTAGTGGAATTCCAGCTGCAACATGGTCGTCGCCTTTCCAGTTAGCTTCCGCTCTTCACAAGCGACGAGTGGGCATTGATGTCTGACCTCTGTGAGGTTTTACGCAACTTTGAGGAATCAACACAGATGGTGAACGGCGATAACACTATTATCAGCGTAACCATCCCACTTCTGTGTCTACTGAAACGCTCGCTGCTCACAATGGAGGTGGACGCTTTGCAGGTGGAAGAGGTGGAAATGGGGGAAGACATTACACAGCAACTTCTCATCTCTCATTCCTGTGGTGGAGAGGACTAGCAAAATGGCGCAATACCAGAAGGTCCTTGTGGAAAAATTTCTCCAAAAATTTCCAGCTGACAACGCTGGCTGCAGATAACGTCGTTCCTTGGGCAATCGAGGAGAGGAGAACACACAGCAGTAACAACAGAGGCAGGGCAACACTCTCCAAGGCCTGGGACAGTTTCATGACACCTCGCCAGCACCCTCACCCTGATGCGCGGCTTAGTGTCACAAGGAGGGAAACGTTTTGGAAGATAATGAAGGAGTATGTAGCAGACCGTGTCAGCATCCTCAATGATCCCTCTGTTCCTTACAACTACTGGGTGTCCAAGCTGGACACGTGGCACATACGGGCGCTCTACGCCTTGTAGGTGCTGGCCTGCCTTGCCGCCAGCGTTTTGTCAGAGCGTGTATTTAGTGCTGCTGGTGGCATTATAACTGATAAGCGCATCCGTCAACTGAAAAAGCTTATAGGTTGACTCTTATCAACATGAACAAGGCCTGGATTGCCCCTCACTTCTCTACTCCAAAAAAGCGGCTGAATATAAATGAACTTTAAATGTGGCTTTTATGGTGTATTGAATACACTGTATTCCCATGTACCCCTTCCACCACAAAAAAGGGTATATGGTTCAATCTTACTTTTCTCGTCCTCCTCCTCCATCAAATCAACATGTTTATTAGGCTGCCCTCGCTCCTAATGTTTTAGATGGTCAGCTCAGCAGCAGACCCTCACCTCTAATGTTTTAGAGGGTCACCAGAAGGCCTTCGCCCCCATAATGTTTTAGATGGTCAGCTCAGCAGCATACCCTCACTCCTAATGTTTTAGGTTAGATCAGCAGCAGACCCTCACCCCTAATTTTTTAGATGGTCAGCTCAGCAGTAGACCCTCACCTCTAATGTTTTAGATGGTCAGATCAGCAGCAGACCCTCACCCCTAATTTTTTAGATGGTCAGATCCGCAGCAGGCCCTCACCCCTAATTTTTTAGATGGTCAGATCAGCAGCAGGCCCTCGCCCCTAATGTTTTAGAGGGTCACCAGCAGGACATCAATCATAATTTTTCAAGGCTGTGTATGATGCCCTCCTTTATGTATAATAAAGGGTGTATTGGAGCGCCGGTTCCTTGTAATTTTTGGCAGCCCTTTCACTTAGTGCATAGGCTTTATGAGTGTAGGAGTCCCACTACCTGAACAATTGTACCACAATGTGAATGAGGCCCTCCTTTATGTGATATACAGGTTGTATCGGAGTGCCTCTTCCTTGTAATTTTTGGCAGCACTTGTACTTTATATACAGGAAAGAATGTTTCCTAACAATTTTTCCTCTAAAATCGATTTTATGCTCGGTTTGGTGCATATTATTGTCAGTCTGTAAAAGTGGCGTACTACTCGGACAACATCATTCCCAGCAGTGACTGTGGGAGTCCAAGATGCATCCAGACATCCTCCCCATGCTGTGTAAAGAAGAGACTGGCACTCGCACTGTAGAAATATTGAATGCGAATCTTGTCCCCCTTTTTTCACAGCGGAATTAACTTTCTGGAATATATATATAACATTTGGGAAACTTTGTTGGCTACCTTATACTCTGCATAATCTCAGCTATGGGAGGAGTTAATGATGTGACGTCAGTTCCTTTGTATCCATTTGTTTCTATATAAGGTACAATGGTAGGATGTATGTATATAGTCTGATGAAAGCACTTATGTGCTGAAACGTGTCACTATGCTGTAATATGTGACAGAATAAATTTGCATTCAATACATCTACAGTGCGAGTGCCGGTCTCTCCTTTACACATTGTCTATTGGGATTCCTGCCCGCTGAAACGTGCACAGCCAAATCGCTAAGGATCAGTGCCGACCCTTTGGATATACGATCCTCCGCATGCTGTTCCCGAACCATTTCAGTGGTGTTTCCATCAATTTCTGACCTTTTCCTATGAACCATAAACCCTCTCCTCTTCAGAGCAGGGGGTGCCTGGTTTAATGCACGGGTTCTCCCATTGACTTTCATTGTGCTCGGGTGCTCGGTATATCACCCGAGCATCCCAAAGTGTTCTACTCGAGCACCAGAGCACCCGAGCACTTTGGTGCTCGATCAACACTAATGCTGAATATTTGCCAATTTATGTATGAGATAGCCAAGATGATTGTCTATAAAATGATGGTAGTCTCACGTCGAAAGCTGTACTGGATGGTGAGATATGGAGCCTGAAAGTCAAAAGTTCTGAATATTGTTACCCTTTTGCTTGTCAGTGTATGTGGAAGCTGGTTTCCTAAGCTAGACAACCCCTTTAATGCCCAATACCCTGACCATTCTCAGTTTAGAACTTGAACCCAATTAAGTGCAGCGTCCCACTACCCTCGTGGGTACTGCAAAGTTGTTGTATTACACTTTAAATGCCTTATATAGCCTGTTTGTATATCGCATTGTGTCCTTATGCATAATCCCTGTTAACAGGTGTATTAGAATGCATTTACATTGAGCTTACCACTAGGGGGAGACAACACCTCCCATATATATAGCTTAGTTCAGGCCTAGTCAGTTAGTTCTAGTTCCTGTTGAGACTAGAGTGGCAGTTGAACACCTTCTATCAGTATTGCAGCCTGTTATTTTCATCTCTCAGCCATATCTCAGCCTAGAGCTGAAGTGCTTATTCTACTCAGAATACTACAGAAAGGAGACCCCCCCAAAGGGTATTGGACACATCTTCTGAGTACCTTAGGACCTTTGGACTCCACTGTGAAGGATTTAACAGCCTTTGGCAACTTCGCAAGCGTGAATTAGAATAACCAGGACCATTCCTGAACTCTACTAACAGTAAGGCTACCATCTCCTTCTCTGACATTTAGAGAGGGACTTACACCTGTCAGCAGAGGACTAGCAGCAGGTTTATCTCTGTACTGAGACTGTTAAATGCATTGGATGAACTGTAATCAAGAGTCATCTTCAGTAAAGTTCAACTTTGAGTTTCACCCTGCTTGCTTCAGACTCAATTCCTCTACAGTCCCTGACAAAAGTCTTGTCACTTCTCTATTTTGTAGAAACTCCTGCTATTAACCTGACTTTTAATTAATCAATTGGTGTTAGAAATGGCTCATATGAAAAGCTAAAGCCCTCCCAAATTATGTTTAATGCATAGGAAAAAAACCTCGACTAACAACCTCCTACACTGGCAAAGTGGGCATCCTCCGGCCCTGAAAAGAGGTATCCCGAAGGGACAGTACCTTAGGGCCAGGAGGAACTGTTCAGGCCTAGGTAATTTCAGAGCTGCTGCATCTGACCTTAGAGGCCGATTTACTAATCGGGGATACCCACAATACACTTTGAAACAAGCGTTCCATCACTCCATGAGTACAGATCGCACCCAGCTGTTGGTTCCAAAACCAAGAAGCATTGTGGACTCCACGCCCAGAATTATCGCAACTTTTGACAAGGCTCATAAAAATGTTCGTGACATTTTACAAAATCACTGGTCCATTTTGCAATCTGACCCAGATATTGGGGAGCTTATTCCGGATTTTCCCTCAATTACGTACCGACGTAGCTCAAATCTACGTGATCACTTGGTGCATAGTTTATATACACAACCTAAATCTGAGACCTGGTTAAAAAATACCCTCAAAGGTACCTTTCCCTGTGGCTCATGTATCATCTGTAGGAATATCCTGAGAGGTGAATTCTTTATCAGCCATACAACAGGCAAGAGGTATAAGATACGGTCGTTCATCAGGTGTACGTCTGTGGGTATTGTATATCTAATCAGTTGCCAATGTGGGTCACAATACGTCGGCAAAACAAGACGTGAACTGAGACGCAGACTCGGTGAACATATGTCTGACATCCGCAATAAGCGGGACACATCAGTGGCACGTCATGTATGTGAAATGCATGACGGTGACCCTGATGTGTTAAAGGTACAGGGGATTGAACAAGTGAAGATGTCAATCCGTGGAGGGGATATCGATATACCCCTACTACGAAAAGAAGCGATGTGGACATATAAGTTGCAGACAGTTCAACCATTAGGGCTTAATGAGTCCATATCTTTTGCCAGCTTCATTTAATATAGCAGCCCCAATACATATGGGATGATATGTGTTAACTTATATTAGAGCTGTACGTCTTATATCAGAGTTGTACACATATCTATTTCCTAAATGATACCCAGCATCTATACATGCTGGGTATCCACTTTACATATTGCACTCGAGCTGCGACTTTGAGTGACATTTTTGAGTCTGTTGTGTACTAGTCTACCCCTCCCCATTGGTGTTATATGACATGGATGGGAGCGGTACCTGCTGTTTCGGTTTATGAATTCTGATGGTACCCCGTCCAGCGGATATGTTCTGGATCTAATGACAATACATGGGCCGCGATTTTCATTCCCCCTGTTACCGCGATAAGCGCTATATGTGTCAGGAGGTGTAAGAATCATTTTCGGCATCGGCCGGTCAGAGGGCGGAGCCATTGAGCCCGCCCCTATTTCTGATTGGAGATGTTACCGGCACACCCCTCCTGATGGGCGGGGCCTCGGCCATATGTACTTGGCGTTCGATCGGCCGCGCACGGCCATTACAGCGCCATCAGCCATAGCACACCACAGTGCGACTTGTACTGTCTTGACACAAGCATTAAATATAAGCTCCTGAAGATGCGTGACAACCACAGGTCACGTGGAAACGCGTAGAGCTGCTGCAAAGTATTAGGACACAGCTCTTTAGGCAGGACTGCACTAGATGCAAACAATTCTTTTGTCAGCCTTGGAGTATGCATGTGATGAATGGATGAGCCAATATATACTGGCTACAGTTGTGTGAATGGAGCCAAAATATACTGGCTCTGAGTGACTGTACATAGCCAAGACTGGCTGCGGATATATGGTTGTGACCTAGGTATTGACCACAGGCCATACATATATATTGATCTGAACTCTGCACCATATCCAGTGGTTCTAAGTCCATTGAGACTTCTATCTGTCAGAGGCAGTGTGATCAAGTGTATAGAGCATTACAGGATCTATCTACCAGTTGGCACAACCATATCCGTATATATATACTTTACAGGATCACCGGCTATACACACACTCTGTATCCATTCACACTGACTATAGTGTCCCTAACCCTGGCCTGCATATTTATAGCAATTTCCAGCTAGCAAGTCGGGTTCTAGCCTAGTCTTTCTAATGTGCAGAGGTGTTATTTGTTCCCCCTCTCTGTATATATTTTGAAGACTAGTAGCCTGGTGGTCACAGACTGTGACATATGGGTCCTCCCCCACCCTCATATTATCTGGTGGTCATAATAATGTGACTCGACTGTGTGTGAATATACACTCACCTAAAGAATTATTAGGAACACCTGTTCTATTTCTCATTAATGCAATTATCTAGTCAACCAATCACATGGCAGTTGCTTCAATGCATTTAGGGGTGTGCTCCTGGTCAAGACAATCTCCTGAACTCCAAACTGAATGTCAGAATGGGAAAGAAAGGTGATTTAAGCAATTTTGAGCGTGGCATGGTTGTTGGTGCCAGACGGGCCGGTCTGAGTATTTCACAATCTGCTCAGTTACTGGGATTTTCACTCACAACCATTTCTAGGGTTTACAAAGAATGGTGTGACCGCCCGGCGCTCCTCCTACTGGTAAGTGAAAGGTCTGTGTGGCGCATTGCCTATAGCACAGACCTGTCACTTACCAGTAGTTGGAGCGCCCGGCCTGTCACAGACATCGCAGGTAAGTATAATGCTTCTAAAAATTGCTAAGTAACCATGGCAACCAGGACTGCAGTAGCGTCCTGGTTGCCATGGTTACCGATCGGAGCCCCAGCGATTAAACTGGGACTCCGATCGGAACTCTCCGCTGCCACCAATGATGGGGGAAGGTGATTTTAATTAGGAAGGGGGAGAGGGGAGGCCGCACTGGCCACCAATGATGGGGGGTGATTTTAATTAGGGGGGGGGGGGAAGAGGGGAGGCCGCACTTGCCACCAATGATGGGGGAAGGTGATTTTAATTAGGTGGGGGGGAGAGGGTAGGCCGCACTGGCCACCAATGAATATAATACAGGGGAGGGAGGGGGGCCGCACTGGCCACCAATGAGTTAAATACAGGGGAGGGAGGGGGGCCGCACTGGCCACCAATGAGTTAAATACAGGGGAGGGGGTCTGCCCCCTCCTGCCTGGCAGCACCTGACCTCTTACAGGGGGCTATGATACGCACAATTAACCTCTCAGGTGTGGCGCCTGAGGGGTTAATTGTGCGGATCACAGCCCCCTGTAAGAGATCGGGTGCTGCCAGGCAGCAGGGGGCAGTCATGTACAAAGTTCTTAGTATATTATAACTTGAAGCGTCCCCATCACCATGGGAACGCCTCTGTGTTAGAATATACTGTCGGATCTGAGTTTTCACGAAGTGAAAACTCAGCTCTGAAAAAGCTTTTATGCAGACGAATCTGCGATCCGTCTGTGTGAAAGTAGCCTACGGCCACGGATAACGGACGCGGATGCCAATCTTGTGTGCATCCGTGTTTTTTCACGGACCCATTGACTTGAATGGGTCCGTGAACCGTTGTCCGTCAAAAAGATAGGACAGGTCATATTTTTTTGACGGACAGGAAACACGGATCACGGCCGCGGATGAACAACAGTGCATTTTCCGATTTTTTAACGGACCCATTGAAAGTCAATGGGTCCGCAGAAAATCACGGAAAACGGAACAACGGCCACGGATGCACACAACGGTCGTGTGCATGAGGCCTAAGTATGCATGCTGGGAGTTGTAGTTTCACAGCAGCAGCAGTGCCGGAGGTTGCTGATCACTGCTCTAGCACAAAGGGCAAAGACTCCCACCAGTGACTAGCCAGAAAATCTCTAAATGTGAACCTCCCTTTTAAGATTCAGTTTTCCAAACACACCACTAGATGTCAGTATTGCCTTACTCCTATAGTAAACCTGGTTTTCTAGATGTATTGAAGGTCTTCTGCCACTTTACCATACGCTGATCTGCATTATATTGTCTATTAAATCCTTTATCGATAATCCAAGAAGGCAAATCTGTCTCCTGTCTCTTCACCAACCTTGGTTCTATCTTGTCTGCTCAGTTTTCTTCACTCTGAGGTGAAGTCCCTGAACAGAACAAAAACATCTCATTGTATATGTAAAAGTAACTGTGGCGCTATTCTCTGTATACAGGGCATATGACGCGGGATTCAGGGGCGGACTGAGAAGCCTCAGGGCCCCCGGGCAAAATAAATCAAGGGCCCCCTTACAGGCCCCACCCATGTTCTGCCACAAGCCCCACCCACGTGTACAGGACCAGGCCCCTCCTGAGTCCTATCCTATACAGGTAAGTATTACGATTCGCGACTAGGGTGGCCACTTGCTTCACCCCAAAAAGGAGGACATTCTAGGCCACACCCTCAACCTGATAAACCACGCCCCTCTCCAAGTAAGTGCCCAGCAAAAGAAAAAAAATACGTCACTATAGCGCTTTTGCTTTACTGGACTCTGCGGGATGGAAAAGCGCTGTATTATTAACCTAGTTCAGCAGTCCTGAGTCCCCTATTCACAGTAGTTATTAACCGCTTTCATTAGTCTGCTCTTCAGTGAAGAGGGGACTGCTGAAGGGGATAATAAATACTGTGAACAGGGGACATTTGAAAGGGGTTAATAATTACTATGAAGGGCCTTCAAAAGTTATTAACCCCTTTCAGCAGTCCCCCATTCACAGTATTTATTAACCACTTCAGCAGTCCCCCATTCACAGTATTTATTAACCCCTTCAGCAGTCCCCCCTTCACTGAAGATACTGTGAATGGGGGACTGCTGAAACGGTTTAATAACTACTGTGAAGGGCCTTCAGTAGTTATTAACCCCTTTCAACAGTCCTTCATTCACACTGGTATTTATCAGACTTTTTTATAACTTATTTTTCTACTTTTCTCACCCCGGCCCTGCCACAGCCCACAGCAACAGCAGCGCCGCCAGCCCAGCACAGTCTTTCAATTTCTTTCAGACCAGACACGGCTGAGACGTAAAGCTGCCTAGGCTACCACTTAACCCAAAACCACTACCTCAGCAAACTCTGTGCCCACGCTCCTCAGAGTTCCCTTCCTTCTCCTGCGAATCCCGCTGCGCCAATGAGTGCGCGAACAGCGCTGCGGTGTGTGTGTGACGTCAGTGCGGTGCAGAAGGAACACAGTGACGACTGACGTTATGTGCACTGCTGCGGCGGGTAATCCATCCCGGCCGGGCCCTCGGACCACGTCCGAAGTGCCCGACCGCTCAGTCCGCCCCTGGCGGGATTCACACATCGCAGGGAATTCTGTTAGTAATGATTTTGAAGCAGGAATATAAAATATTCTGTTTTGCCAAAAGTTCATGGCTGGCCAGTATAAGAACAAACACGTTTTATCTGATGCCCTCTTCTGAACCTGATTGAATGACCGAGGCTGCATCGCCGTCTCCGAGAATGGAATCTTTCTGTTAAATAGCAAGAGCGTCTGGGAATCTGCAAATGTGGAAAATTTCACTGCGCTACAAAGTGGAATGAAATCAGCTGCTGGACCAAACGTTAGAAGACGTTGCCGTCATTTAGTAAATGTCCTGCAACTGCATAGATTATGAGGCGGGGTGGAAGGTACTATCACCACCATCTATATTATTGTGTTTTATCGATACATCTGGTTACATATGTAAGAAATCAAATCCAGAGAATCTGTCACCAGCGACCTCCCTATCCAACTTTTCGCATAGACACCTGAGTAAAACGCTGTTTTTCTTTTGTTGATCTGAGACTCCGTTCCCAAGTTATGATACTTTTTCTTAAAGGGTTTCTATCACTTGGTATGACATAATTAGCTGTCAGACACTAGCGATCTGCTAGTGTCTGCTCTGGCCAACCATCCTACTATAATCACTTGTGGGGCAGCGGTTTTGCTAAAAAACTAACTTTTATAATTATGCTAATGAGTCTCTAGGTGCTATGTGGGCGTCATTAGCACCTAGAGGCTCCGTCTACCTTCATACACAGCCGCCGCCCAGCACGTCCCTCCAGCCCGCCCATGTCCTCCTCCGTGTGACGCAGCGGACGAGTTCTCGCGCATGCGCCATGCGCGGCTGTATTCGGCGCATTTAAGATCTCAGCTCGGAGCGGTCAGACATTCAATGCGCATGCGCGGCTGTATTCGGCGCATGCGCATTGAATGTCTGACCGCTCCGAGCTGAGACATCTCAAATGCGCCAAATACAGCCGCGCACGGCGCATGCGCGAGAACTCGTCCGCTGCGTCACACGGAGGAGGACATAGGCGGGCTGGAGGGACGTGCTGGGCGGCGGCTGTGTATGAAGGTAGACGGAGCCTCTAGGTGCTAATGACGCCCACATAGCACCTAGAGGCTCATTAGCATATTTATAAAAGTTAGTTTTTTAGCAAAACCGCTGCCCCACAAGTGATTATAGTAGGATGGTTGGCCAGAGCAGACACTAGCAGGTCGCTAGTGTCTGCCAGCTAATTATGTCATACCAAGTGATAGAAACCCTTTAATATGCAAATTAGGCCTTTGGTGCAATGAGGGTGTCACCGTTGCTCTTGTTGCCCCAAGCTCCACTACTTCCACTACATTTGCGGATCCGCAATATAACGGGCGCTGTTCCATGGGCATTCCGCATCACTGATGCGACCCATTCACTTCAATGGGTCCGCAAATCCGGAGATGCAGAATGGTGCAGAACAGAAGCACGGAAGGGAACCCTACGGAAGCACTACGGAGTTTCGTCACTTACTTCCGTTCCCCAAAATGATAGAACATTTCCTATCTTTTTGCGGAAGGGCGGATCGCGGACCCATTAAAGTGAATGGGTACGCGATTCGCTGCGGCTGCCCCATGGTCGGTGTTCGTGCATTGCGACCCGTGTGTGCAGGAGGCCTTATGCTGCGGATTTACTTATCTAAGGGTACTTTCACACTTGCGTTAAACATTTCCGGTATTGAGTTCCGTCCTAGGGGCTCAATACGGGGAAAAAACTGATCAGTTTTATCCTTATAATTTCTGAATGGAGAGCGGATTGTTCAGTATGGATCAGGATGCATCAGTTCAGTTAGAAAATACTGCAGCATGCTGCTGTATTTTCTCAGTCCAAAATTCCGGAACACTTGCCGAAATGCCGGATCCGGCATTATTTTACATTGAAATGTATTAATGCCAGATCTGGACCCAAGTGTTCCGTAAAAACGGACCCGGCTTTGCGGTCTGCGCATGCGCAGACCTTTAAAAATGTGAAAAAGATAAATACTAGATCTGTTTTTCTAGATGACAACCAGAGAAATGGATCCAGTATTGCAATGCACTTGTAAGACGAATCCACATCCAGATCCGTCTACAAAGGGTATCTGTTTGAATACATAGATATGGAACTGCCTGACGGAATTCAGCAACGCAAGTGTAAAAGTACCCTAACACATAATTGCTTGACTGAAAAATCAATAGTTCTGCTGTACTTGGCCTATCAATGTATGACATGGATGACCACTCATCTGAACAACTACCGCACAAAACTACATCTCCCCTGCAGCCATATGATTGACAAGTTTTAGAAGCTGTGATCATCTTCACACATGAAAGTGTTGCCTTTAAGGTATCTTGCACATGACCATATGTATTTAGCGGTCCGCAAAAAACAGATCTGCAAAAAATACGGATGACATCTGTGTGCATTCCGTATTTTGCAGAACGGAACAGCTGGCCCTTAATAGAACAGTCCTATCCTTGTCCGTTATGTGGACAATAATAGGACATGTTCTATTTTTGAACGGAGCGGAAATTCGGAAATGGAAGGCATACGGAGTACCTTCAGTTTTTTTGCGGATCCATTGAAATGAATGGTTCCGTATACGGTCCATATATGGAACGCAAAAAACGGAATGTAAACGAAAAAAAAAAAAAGTTCGCATCAGCATTAGCAACTCAATTCATGGTTATAACGGAAAATAACAGAATTGTAAGACGGAATTGAAAACGGAAACCTTCAGAGGCATTCCATTTTGATCCATCATAATAGAGGTCTATGGGTAGCCGTAACGGATCCGTCTGGTTTCTGTTATCCAGGTCAGAAAAAAAGTCCTGTCCACGGACTTCTTGATTGAAGAAAATGCGTCAAATGGGGCACACGCTGATGTGATGATGTCACCGTACCCGCCCTGCATGATGACATGGTGACATCACACGTCACAGAGAATTGGCATCTTTTCTTCAATCAAGATGGGTGCGGCGGCTTTTTCGCACTCAAATGGATGTGGTGAGTATGTTTTTTTTTTTTTTTACTGCCATTTCAGGAAAAATTCCAGAGCACCAGAAAATTTAGCAAATCAAATTTTTCCTGAAATTCGGATCAAATTCCACTTTGTTAACTTCGATTCGCTCAACACTAAGGCCTCTTTCACACGGGCGTTGAGGGAAAATGTGCGGGTGCGTTGCGGGAACACCCGCGATTTTTCCGCGCGAGTGCAAAACATTGTAATGCGTTTTGCACTCGCGTGAGAAAAATCGCGCGTGTTTGGTACCCAAACCCGAACTTCTTCACAGAAGTTCTGGCTTGGGATCGGAGTTCTGTAAATAGTATTATTTTCCCTTATAACATGGTTATAAGGGAAAATAATAGCATTCTGAATACAGAATGCATAGTAAAACATCGCTGGAGGGGTTAAATTTTTTTATTTTTTTATTTAACTCACCTAAGTCCACTTGTTCGCGGCCCGGGATCTCCTTCTGGCTTCATCTGATCTCTGTGCAGCAACAGGACCTGTGGTGACGTCATTCCGGTCATCACATGGTCCGTAACATGATCTTTTACCATGGTGATTCACCATGGTAAAAGATCATGTGACGTACCATGTGATGACCGGAGTGACGTCATCAAAGGTCCTTGACCTATAATTAATGCTCACCACAGGTCCTATTCAGTAAAGGGGACAGAAGGAGATGCCGGCATCGCGAACAAGGGGACTAAGGTGAGTTAAATGATTTTTTTTATTTTTTTTAACCCCTCCAGCGCTGTTTTACTATGCATTCTGTATTCAGAATGCTATTATTTTCCCTTATAACCATGTTATAAGGGAAAATAATAATGATCGGGTCTCCATCCCGATCGTCTCCTAACAACCATGCGTGAAAATCGCACCGCATCCGCACTTGCTTGCGGATGCTTGTGATTTTCACGCAACCCCATTCATTTCTATGGGGCTTGCGTTACGTGAAAAACGCACAAAGAGGAGCATGCTGCGATTTTCACGCAACGCACAAATGATGCGTGAAAATCACCGCTCATGTGAACAGCCCCATAGAAATGAATGGGTCGGGATTCCGTGTGGATGCAATGTGTTCACCTCCCGCAAAGCATCCGCGCGGAAAACTCGCTCGTGTGAAAGGGGCCTTACAGTTTCTAGAAGGAGCTATGTTTAAAAGGCATCTGTCAGCAGATTTGTACCTATGACACTGACTGACCTGCTACATGCGCGCTTGGCAGATGAAGACATCTGTGTTGGTCCCATGTTCATATGTGGCCGCATTGCTGAGAAAAATGTTTTCAAAATGTAAAAATTTGTGTATGACACTCTCTGAGGTCACCTAGCCAAATAGTAGTACAAATATCATTTATTCTGTAAATTGCTTAAAAAGTGTTTCAAAATGAGGCAGGTGATTGAATGTTGTCACTGAAGATCTACAATAGCTTTTCTGCTGTAGATATCAAAGGTTGCAGTTAAAAATCAATTGATCAAATAAAGCAAAGTTCACATTTACTGAGCAGTGTCAGCTTGGTTACTGCATTCCTGGTATAACCCGGGCATATTGTCCTCTGTAAGGTCTCTTGCACACGAACGTTGTGTGTCCGTGGCCGTATTGCGGCCCACGTACGGCGGGTCCGCAATCACTTGAATGGGTCCGCAATCACAGAGATGTGGAACGGAAGCACGGATCGGAACCCCACGGAAGCACTACGTAGTCTCGATCTGTCCCGGCCGCCGCACGGACGTTGCCGCACAACATTCGTGTGCAAGAGGCCTAAGAGTCCAGACGAATTTAGTATTTGAAGGGTATTGTGGACGCTGAAATTCATTACCTATAATATTAATCAACATAAGACGATCATAATGTTGAAACTACAGTTCTTTAATGCCCATCTACTGATCACCAGTTACAGCCTGTATTAAATCCTGAGCTGCATTTACAAGTCAGCAGGTTATTGAGTTGGAATCTCCCAGTGTTCCTTGCTGGTTCAGTGTATACATAGAGGTTCTACTGGTAATTTTCATTTATGAAGTGTAACTTTTACACCATTGTTCAGTAATAACTCTTGTACTGCATTATAGGAGCTCAGCCATGCTGTCAGGGGGGTGTCTGACACCACACCAGACTTGTTGACTGTTTCCCCTAGCAACCAGCAGATATAGCTCTGTTACAGCCCGTAACTCATGATCAGTACCAGACAACTAAAGCAACACCTTTATAACCCTACTGAACATCTCTAAAACGTTGGTTGGCATTCCAAAGTGTTTTAAAGGGGTTTTCTCGGATTAGAAAAACATTTTTGCTTTCTTCTAAAATCAGTGTCACACCCGTCCACGGGCTATAAGTAGTATTTCATCTCTTCTCCGTTCACTTTAGTGGAGCTAAGCTGCAATACTGGATCCAGGGGCGTAGCTAGGGGGTGCAGAGGTAGCAGTCGCTACCGGGCCCAGGAGCCCCAGGGGGCCCAAAGACCCTTGTGCCGCATAAGAAGACACTGGTATTACAGAAAGTGCATGCAAGTTGTTGAGGAAGGGTTGAGACATATGCATATATATATATGCATGCAAACACGTGCATGCATGTATAATATATATGCCTACATAGATAGGCACATTATAGGATGATGTGCGCAACATCTGCGCACATCTGTCCTTAAGATTCCACAGGGGCTCATTGTGCCCCCTTATACATGTGCCCCCTTATACATGTGCCCCCTTATACATCCACCCCCTTATACATGTGCCCCCTTATAAATTAGAGTCCCCTTATAGTCCATAGGCCCCATTTGATGTCCCCTGATTCACCTGAAACCAGAGGTATCAGTGTGAATGTGCCCCAAACATTCACACTGATGCCATCTGGTTAATTGCATCAGAATGACCGGACAAGAGTCCGGTCATCCTGCATGCTTCAAAGAACTCCGATTCAATAGAATCGGAGTCCTTTGTAGTAATTATCTCCAGCGCTGCTGGAGATAATTATGCATGATAGAAGGAAGGGAGAAACCTCCCCTCCTTCTATTATGTGCATTCCGGCAGCGCGATTACTATCGCACTGCCCGGAATGCAAAGTGTTACAGGTGGGAGATCAAAGGCTTCTCCCGCCTGTGTGAAAGTGGTGCGGGCCCGACGTGCTCGTGCAGGGACTCGCGGGCTGGCACAGTGACGTCATCTCACTGCGCCGGCCCACGTGTCCCTGATGGTGGCGCACGCCCGCACACTGCAGTGTAGGCAGTGCGGCAGTGCAGGCCGCCGGACATAAATATCCAGCGGCCCCTGCACTGGGGAGAAGAGCCGAGCCACCCCCCTCAAGAGGACCCCCCCTGGACAACGAGCATTCCCTGGAGGGCTGAGTATTACCCCCTATCCCACCAATGATATTAACCCCTACTTGCCCATATCCCCTACCCCACCAACGATTACCCCTACTTGATTCCGATATCCCCTATCCCACCAACGATTACCCCTACTTGATTAACCCCTATTTGCCCATATTACTCCCTATCCCACCAACGAACCTCTACTACCCTTACTCCCATATTCCCTATCGCATCAACCCACCTGCCCATATATAACCCCTGGAGGGCTGAGTCATTAATATTAACCCTTGCTATACCCCTGCCTGTATTTACCCCTACAACCCTGTGTCTGTGGCCTGCATTCACCCCTGCAGTGCCACCGTTCCCTTAGGGATAGTGTTAGAGCCAGGTGGGGTGGGCTGCTAATGAATGAATGTAAGTGTATTGTATAGTTAGTTTGTGGGTGGAACTTAGGATTGAATAGTGTATTTAGTGCTGTATTTATGGTGCTGTATTGTGTACTGTAGGTGATAATAAATATCTTGGATTATTTGTATTATACCTACTGTGTAACGTGTGGTTATTAGCGGTAGCTAGCTCAGTTAGGCGCTTGCAGCTAGTTTAGTGATTAGCGTAAGGCAAGGTGAAAGTATTATTAGTTATTAAAGGTATAAATAGGCGGAGTCATCGGTAGCTGATTCCTCTTATTTATGAATATTAATTATTGATATTTAAGTTACACCTCTGGCTGGAGGGAAGGGGCTAGGTCAAGAATTTGGCATGGGGGGGGGGGGAAGCCGTTAAAATTTTTGCCTCAGACAGCATGTAGGCTATGTGCTCCCCTGCCCCTTGCCACAACGCACTGAGGGAGGGGGGCCCAAACTGAACTCTTGCAGCAGGGCCCCTGAGTATTTAGCTATGCCCTGATTGAATCCAACCCATAGACCAGGGATCAGCAACGTCCAGCTGTTATGAAACTACAACTCCCAGAATCCTCCTTTCACTTATTTAGGAGTTACAAGAACAGATGAGCAAGTATGCATGCTGGGAGTTGTAGTTTTACAGCAGCTGGAGTGGCGAAGGCGTCTGAACCCTGCCATAGACAGTTGTGGCGCTGTTACTAGAAGGAGATATGTTTTAATTAACAACTTCTTTAGTGCAGCACAAAAAATTGCAATGTATTTTTGTCTAGCGTCCTTCATGTCTAAAGCTTTGACCAAACTTTTCTGTCTTTTTTCTTTTAAAATACATTCTCCACACTTTCTCTGCCCTATGATTAATAGACATAAATCGTCTTCCTTTTAGAAAGCAGAAAAAGATAAACACTTAGGGTTAATGGTCGTATATACAAGTTTATTAAAGATACAGGAATAAAAACTTTAGATTCGTTAATGAGTACATTGGTCAGCCAGTATATACATCTGCAGTGGAACTGATGGGCACTAATCGTAGTTGGAAATTCCTCCTCCCCAGAAAATAAGATAGTTAAATGTAAATCCAATTTCTGTAAACCTAATCGCCCACAAGAGGCGCTGTCTATGTGTAACATTCCCAGCATTCTCTGCCAGATCTCCGTGCTGCAGGTGTGAAAGTAGCCTAAGCTATCATCAAGATCCATTTTTCACATGAGCTCCTTTATAATGTTTTTATCTTAGGCCTCTGTCACATGTCAGTGAATCACAACATGTTGTCCGTGGTCTCTACGGACAGCGCATGTGCGCATTGATTTTAATGTGTGTATTCACACCTCATTAGTTTTCCACAGACTATGGGTCCATGGTGACACCACGGAAGCATGCTCTAGTCTTCTCTGTGATTATGGATCCCTCATTTGCATCATAGTCTATGGGTCTGTAAAAACCATGGACAGAACACGGATGTCATCTGTGTTTGGCTCGTGGTTTTTAAGCATTGTTGCTTGGATATGTTCTGGAAATTAGTTTTCAGCCTAGCAGTTTCCGTGGAATACGGATGACACATGGGGCAAAAAACTGACACAGGGACTGAACACAGATTCTTCATGGACTTCTTCACAGATGAACTACTGACCATCTTGTCATGGATGTCATCACGGACATGGATGTGTGTATGAGGTCTTATAGAGCCCTTTTCTTCCTGCTTTTAACCTACATAAGTCTGATTTGTTGACTGTAATCAAGACAATGTAATAGATATCACAAAAAAATACTAAAATAATACTGGACCTGCAAAGGGAAGATGACTTACCTGCTTCCGGTTGCTGGCTCCCCGCTCCTCCTCCTCCAGGCCTGTGATGCTCCACTGGGCTCCCCCTATGTAAACATCCGGTTTACCACTGCCACAGCCAATCAATTGATGGGGACTGTGACCGGCTCCTGTTAAGTCATGACAAATGGTCACATGACACACGGGGATCTGGTCACTGCAGTGGCCAGTGATTGCCTGCGGTGAAGCAATGGCCGGACTGAGGGGGGGCGGAGCCCCCTTTAGGGGAGGCCCCCATGACGGGGGTTTGGTTTAGTGAGCTGGGGGGGGGGGAGTGGTCGGGCTAGGGGAGAGGGAGGGGGCTATGGCAGGGAGAAAGGTTAGGATAGGTTAGGTTGAGTGAGGGGGTGGAGTTAAGGGGTTAAATAGGCAGGGAAGAGGAAGGCAGGGGCCATTTTGGGAAAGAGAAAAAGCTCCCACCCACCCTTCCCCTTTTTTCTGGTTTTGGAGTCGAAGGGATTGGGGTTGTGGTATTGGGAGATTTGTGGGGATTGGTTTTGTCACGGCGGCTTGTGGCGGTGGGGGGGGTCCTTGGAGTTGGGCACGGTGGAATCTGAGGACAACTGGGGGGGCCCCCACGGTGGGGGCTGGACTCCCAGGTGGACCGAGCGGTTGTGGTGAATCGAGGGGGGGTCATTCGGTGGTGCCTTTGAGCTGGGCGTTACGGCTGGAGGCAAGAATGGCTCACCCCGGTTCGACAGCTCGATGTTTTTGGGGCTTCAAGGAACTTCCCCCATTGGGGTTTACAGTATTATGTTATGTTATTGTTGTAATTGTTATTTAATAAACGGCTGCTGTGGCCATTACATTTCCAGTTGGTGGTCTGAGTTGTTATTGGGATTGGGGCTCTGTGGCGGGGAGGTGTAATGGTGGTAAAGGGGTAAAAGAAGGATATGGAGGAAAATGGAAGAGGCGAACGCGGATAACCAATACCCTCGTCATGTCAATCTGGATGTCTACATCAAGAGAACTCAGTGGAGCAGCCCAGGAGGAAAAGAAGGAGCGGGGAGCCAGTGCACGGAAGTAGGTAAGTCATCTTCCCTTTACAGGTCCGGTAAAGTGGAGGTGGTGGTGGGTCATTCTTGCACAACCTCTTTAAAATAGGATCACTTAAAATTCGATTCAGCTGAATCAGTCAACTGATTTAATTTAGGGAATCAATTCTACCTGAATTGAAAGTGCTGCTGATACTCTCCGATGTCTCCTAGGTCTTTTTCTCTCTAGTCTCTCACTTTTTGATTTTTTTCTTTCTTCGCTTTCTCTCTCCTTCCAAAAGTCCCCTGAATCAACTCACAAAAAATTCGGATACAGATGCTACTCAAATTTTTACAGAATTCAAGCCAAAATCAATTTGTTTACAATCTTTTGCTTATCTCTAGTGTTATATACATAGTGCAACATAAGGCGGGTATATAAGGGCCATACAGGCAGGTGTGCACAGCACAAACTCCCTTGTAACTCTCACAGAATTTTTTGAACAATGGGGGAGATATATCAAGAGTGACGTATCCATCCGCCAGTATTGATCTCCCTGCACTGGCGTGAAATGTTCCTAATTTATTAAAGGGGTTGTCTCATCTTAGACAATGGGGGCATATCACTAGATCCGGTCCACTGGGACCTACACCTATATCAAGAACGGAGCCCTGAAAGTGGTGGACTGTGCATGCGTAGCCACGCTCCATTAATTTTCTGTAGGACCTTCGCTTATAGCTGAGCACTGGTTCAGCTATTTTCGTCAGGCCCATAGAAGTGAATGGGAGCGGTGGCCGGTCATGCGCCGTGCACTCCTATTCACTTCTAGGTGGAGTCTCGAGTCCTCAAGCCACCACTTTGCGGGGCTCCGTTCCCGATATAGGTACGGGTCCCAGCGGTGGGACCTGCACCTATAAGACAATGGGGTCATATCCTAGCGATATGCCCCCATTGTCAGAGAAGAGACAAACCCTTTAAGAGGCGTATGCCTCTTATCAAATCAAGCGCATCTCTGCCCTGCGTTCACCAGAAACTGAAGTCTACGCCAGCTACAGGTTGGTGTAGACTTCAGCTATAACCTCTGCCACTTTCTGGCAAAAGTTATATTTAATGCAGCGGGCTGCATGAAGCCACGCCTTCTCCTGATAAGCCACACCCCTTTTAATAATCATATTGAGGAACATTTATTAAACTCTTTATGCCACTGTTGTGGTGTATAAAGTCACTAATTATGGTGCACACATGGCATAAAGAGCTTAATAAATGTCCCTCAACATGTTTATTAAATTGAAGATTTGACTTAAATCCCTCTACAACCCCCAGCATTTGACTTACCTCAAACATATCCTTATCAGGGGCGTAGCTACCATAGTGGCAGACCATGCAACTGCTATGGGGCCCATGGCAAGAAGGAGCCCAGGTGGAATCATCTCCTTTTCTACTGGAGGTGAAAACTTGGTCAGGACTGTACCCTCTAAAGGAACAACTTTTAGCACATGAAGCAGTGGAAAAAATGGCCCAAGGGTCATTGAAAGGGGTTTAGGTGGAAACCCTTCTGTCCTGTGTGGGGGGCCTGGTTTGATCCTTGCTATGGGGCCCTTACTTCACTATGTATGTCACTGCCTTAGGTAGACCTCAACTAAGCAGACCACGTGATAGGCTGTGCGTGCCTTGTTTATGGACTACCAGGGGAGTGCAGGAGATCTTACAAACAGTGGCTCTTTAGGGTTGTAAAGGGCCTAGCTTTGGACTCATGGACACAAGCATATTATGGCTCTGCACAACCTCTGAGTTACATAGAGCCTATTATATGGCCCCATAAACTTTTATGGGGCCCTATTGTACCTCCTCATTCCTGTGATGTTATACAGGGGTATATTGTTTTTTTTTCTGTTAGATTCTATATAAGCTCAATAGAAAAAAAACTGCATGATGAGAGCCAATCACTGTGAAATATGTTGCAATTTCAGTTTTCTATCTCAATGTTTGCCCTTGCAAGTAAATGCTATGTACTTTTATTTGACTCCAAAGACCCAGAATATTGGATTATCATATCCCATTAATATCGAATTAAAGGGATTTTTACTATATTTTATTAACTACATATACTGTATGTGCATTTCAAAGCAGACATACCATAGATGCACAGGGGCCCAGGGGATTTATGCCATCTTAAAGGGGTTTACCCATCTCAGACATTAACAGCATTTCACTAGGATATGCCATCAATGTCAGATAGGAGTGGGTCCCAGCGGTGGTACCTGCACCTATCTCCAGAATAGGGCCTCCAAAGTGAATGAGAACAAACCGCCCATGCACGGCGTGCTCTCCATCCATTGGAGAGTGCACCGCAAATGCACGGCCACATCTTCAATCACCTCTATGGGAGTGTTGGAAATAGCCGAGCCAGCACAAGGCTATTTTCGAAACTCCCATAGCGTTGAATGGAGGGTGATCTTCACCTCAGGAGGCCAGTTCTGGAGATAGGAGCAGGTCCGAGAAGTGGGACCCGCACCTATCTGACATTCATGCTGTCAATGTCTGAGATGGAAATACCCCTTTTAGCTTTTTTATTGTTTATTGTCTACTGCATGTAAGGACCTGAGCTAATGAACTGAATAAATCCCACACTGATAACTTTGTTAGTGAAACATACTGTAGAGGGTGCTTTATGATGGACCATTGGACAGCAAGGGGTCCAGATAATGTTCTTGCATAGGGGTCGTCTGTCTGGGTCCTTGTGCTGTTTGCTATCCTCTGGCACAACTCAGAATATGATGCTTACTATTACAATATACAGTTACCTGCGGTTTTATTTATCACAAATGAAGTAAATGAATGAATCAGAACTCGTTTATGTTTCATTTAATGCTACATTATGGATCATTTCATGATCACCTTTCATGGACTGTATCTTGATGATTATCACAGCACCTTTTTTATTAGATGATAGAACGATTGCCTTTTATTCACAGTATGACAGTTCTTTGCAAAATCTATACAAACATAAGTGCTCCATGCACATTTAATACTGCTGTCTGTGCTGTTATTATCAAATGTGAGACGTAAGACCCACCGATATCATTGTTGTCTCCTACACCATGAAATCAATACCTTTTTTTTGCTTGGTTTAAACTTTAGCTGGCTATTCTCTAGTTAAGTTCACAGTCATTGCTCAATAGATTTCCCTCTACAGAGCACCCGAGCACAATGGAAGTCAATGGGAGAACCCGAGCTTTAAACCAGGCACCCCCTGCTCTGAAGAGGGGAGGGTGTCGGGACTCTAGTTCGGCTTAGGAGTCCCTGCTTTGACTCCATATATAGCTAGGTCCATATATGGAGTCAGTGCTTGAGGACACCCCAGTGTATTTAAATCAAATTTAGCCTCTATTTATGAAAAGTTTTTGGTGGGATTTAAACTCACAACCTTCTACATTACATCCAAGAATCTGAACTACTACACTATAGAGCTTCATGGCCAGTTACATAAAAAAAATATAATAATAATAATAATTGACTTCTGCTGTATAGTTAATGTTCTGGGCTGTAATGTAGAAGGTTGTGAGTTCAAATCCCTTCAGAAATAGAGGCTAAATTTAATTTAAACATATATAGAAGTTTTTAGCCATAATTAATTTTAAATATATTATTATATATTTCGAATATATAATATATTATAATATATGTAAATATATTATGGCTAAAACATCAGTAGTAGTTTCCCACATATTATGCATTCATATATATCAGAAGTATGATTTTATCTACATTACAGCCAATAATGTTAACCACTATACTTTAGAGCTGTATGGCCAGGTACTAAAAAAAATTATTAGACTTCTGCTGTATAGGAATACTTACTACTAGTAAGTATTCCTATACAGCAGAAGTTTCATTTTTTTTTTGTTTTAGGCAATTAGTCATGCAGCTCTATAGTGTAGTGGTTAACATTCTTGGCTGTAATGTAGAAGGTTGTGAGTTTGAATCCCACCAGAAACTTTTCAGAAATAGAGGCTAAATTACCATGCTCGTCCAACACTAGTATTTATCTATTTTATTCTAACTTTTTTTAGTGTTTCTACTTTCAGGTGTGCAATACCTTTAATGATGCCATTGTACAGTATGATAGGCTATGGACACCTTTGGAAGTATTTTTTTATCATTATCTTTTAGTCGATTTGAGAAAAAAATTATTTTTCAACTGGTCTTTATTAAAATAGTCAACAGTTTTTTCCTCTACAGACTATTTCTCTCTGCCTCATAATGAACCCGTCAAGGAGCTGCTCTGACGTCTGGATCTGTAGCCCTTATCTGTACTTTCCTGACAGCTCGTAAACATTCATTATAGCTACATTTTTATCAGACTTATAAGAATTTGGCTTAGGGAACCTTTCAGCTGCACTATGGTGCGCTCACTGGAGGCAGCATCTTATAACTGCAGATCCGATGATTTTGTCGATCTGTCATTGTTGGGATGGCAGTCAGTACTCTTAGAGTACTGCCCTTTTGAATACAGTTTTCGGACTCATATCCTTGATGGAAATCTCTTCAGAGGTCTAAAATGCAATCTGAGGGCGGCGTTAAAAGTTGTTTACCATCTACTGTCACCAGGGATCCATAAAATTATATGGGCCCACCAAAGAGGTGCAAGGAGGTGGACACATGCAGTCTCATGGTGATATTCACCAAACAATGTCATGCACAGTGCCTACAGACCAATAATACAGACCTATAAAGACTCTATATGCTGCTATAAGGGGTCTGTACGCACACAATGCCCTGTGCATGCAGAAATTTGTCAGGAATGGATCCTAGAGCCAAATGTAATGACATGTCTGATTGACTCGCCATAAAAATTGTCTATGGGATTCTCTATGATTTCACGCTAATATTTTTTCAAGTCTGCATGTTTTTTATGAGCAGCAGGGATTGCTCATGCAGATTTTACATCATTGGCCCAATGTATTTCATATCAACGGATAAAAAGAGCCATGAATGCGTTTTTGTTGTTGGTGAAATAAAGAACAGAAATCGATGTTAGTGTGTATCTACCATGCAACACCACAACTCCACAACACTATTAAATATTAAATGACATCAGAAGGGCAAAACTTGCGTCGGGAAGCGGTGATGGCTCTGTAGTACTGCGGTCTGTATTTAATTGAACTTTCTCCCTTGTCTTTGCTCATCTCCTGTTATGTATTTAATGCTTTGATATATTTGCCATCTGACCAATGCATATGTGTCTCTTATATATAGAGGATTGGCTTTTGTTCACCCGAGGATTAAATGAGGGGGGGGGGGGGGGGGGGGGTGTTGATGCACCTCCCATAGTCACTACGGCCTGTTTGTTTTGATGGCATATATTGGAGATGTGAAGCTTCAAGGAGGGACTGCTATTTATTATGTATTTGAAATGTTGGTGTACTGTGTATCTACCATGTAGTTTATCTATTAGCCCCATGCCTAAACTACTATATTCATACAGCATACTTTCCTCATATTGCGGTTGTTCTGTGGTTCATTTTACCTTTATATTACAAATGTTATTGCCATTGAATATGTCTATAGATTAGATATATGCACACCTGATTCATGTAAAAATTAAAATTAATAATCATATTACTATAAAGTAAGAGGCTTATCAAAACTGAAATAGTTGTCCAAATGACCCGATCAGATTCCAGCGCTCATGTTTTCGAAGTAATTTTGAAAATGAAAAAAATAAATAAATAAAAATGTAATCTGACTGGTTGGTACGGGCAACAAGACCAGCTTTTCCTTTGGAAAGTTGAAATGAATGAGGCCTCTTTACTTTCCTATCCTCACAGTTTAAATCAGGCATCCTCAAACTGCGGCCCTCCAGCTGTTGCAAAACTACAAATCCCAGCATGCCCGAACAGCCTACAGAGGTATCAGCCTACAACAGGGCATTATGGGAGTTGTAGTTTTACAACAGCTGGAGGGCCGCAGTTTGAGGATGCCTGGTTTAAATGAATGTGAACTCTTGACTTTCCTAATCGCACTGAACTTTGGGTGTCCCCATGTTTCCAGGTAGTAAAATTTATTTTTTCACTTAAAATAGACAAGTATATGTAAGGTGATACTGATAAACCTGATAATCCTAAAACATGTGTCTGTTAAAATACTTAAAGTCCTCCAAAGTATTTAAGGCTTAGCCTGCAGAATAATGTTCAAAAAGTGTCAAAAATTCTGCATTTATGAAGAGGACCATCAAACATGAAGTATAAAATAGCTACAAAAACTACAACAAAATAACTCAACAATAACCATTTCATGACATAAAACTAATTGACATAGGGGATGTAGGATATATGGAACAAAATACAATAAAATAATAATAAAACCCGATTGTTCATTCACATTCTTTGCACACAGGATGGTTTTCTACTTGGAGTAAAGTGAATTCTTAGAATGTTCCATACGCATCTCCTCGAGCTGCCAAGGCAAAAGCAGGATAGGCTTCATAAGCTGCATAGGCTGCAAGGTCTTGTCCCAAGGCCACAGCTTGTTTCAGTTGTGTGGCGGCCACTGCTGCTGGAGAGCTGGCTATGGCGTATCCTAGAGTGGTAAATCATAGACAGCATGTGACATGGTGGACAGTCTGGTACAATAATTTTTTTTAAGAATTAGCATGTTTAAACAAAAGGGGTTTTACTGGTTCTGTTTACATGGACAGATGAATAGTACACGAGGAGCTTATTGAAATTAGACCAAACATAGTAATTACTGAATGGCCTAATGTGCATGGGGGTCGTCTGATCGGGTAGAATAATGATCAAATATGTAGGAGTTAAACAAGCTTGATCCATTGTTCCAGTGGAAGATAAACCACTCGCATTGATTTATTGCCTTATCACTAGTGTTGATCGAGAACACCAGTTCGGCTCCAGCATCTCGATGCTCGGCACATGGCGGTATTCGGCCGAATACCGCCTGTTCTCGAGCGCAATGGTCGAGTCTCCTCCTCGCACATTGATTGGCTCCCCGCACAGTGATTGGCAGGCCGGAACGCATCATCGGGTGCTATATAGCACCCGATGACAGGTGTTCGGCTCAGTGTTAGTCAGGGAGAGCTGTGCTGAGGAAGGGAAAGATAGTGTAGAGAGAGAAATCTTTTTTTTTCAGTACAAAAACTTGTCAGAGACCCAAAAGGCCTTTTAAGGACTATTGTTGTGTGTGGCACTAGCAACATATATTTTTAGCGCATCCTGCGCCAAATAGCGTGCAATAGTTAGGCCGCTGCAGACAGCAAGATTATCTGCACGACATCTCCTGTGTAACATGTGCGCATCCCAAAAATATCAGTGACATCCAGTGTACTTTTTCCGTAGACGGTTTCCAATGCGGACAGAGACATTAGCTGGGGTACATCTCCTGTGTAACGTTTCCACAACCCAAATACCTGTGATATTCCCTGAATTAAATTTTAGTTGCTGCTGACATCAGCGACATTATCTGCGGTATTTTTCCTGTGTAACGTGTGTGCATCCCAAATACCTTTTTTAATTTTTTGGTGCATACACTTACAAATCTTACGCTACTGTATGTGTGACATACTTCCAAGCATATATAACATTTAATATAAAGAAGGCGAGCAGTAAGGGACAGGGAAGTGGCCGTGATGCTGATGGTGTACGCAGAGGCCGTGGCCCTGGGCACGTTGAAACTGTACCTGCTACCAGAGTACAAGAAAAACAATCATCCACGATACCTAGCTTCATGTCCCAGTTTGCAGGACGGTGCAGGACAACGCTCTCAAAAGTTAGACCAGTGCGACCAGGTGGTCGGTTAGATTGCAGCAGATAATGCTTCCAGTCGGTTAAGCACCACCCTGTCTTCCACCAAGTCCAGTCTCAATAGCCAAGAGTCTGGTCAACACAATTCTCACCTCCTTCCTCCCACCATGGAGAGTCTTGCTAAACAAGCAATCCCACACTCGGATATTCCGAGGAGCTATTTTCAGCGCCATTTTTTCATTTGGGCCTCTCAACAAACCCACTTAAAGAGGGACATGAGATCTTGTGCTCTGATTCCCATACTCTTGAGCATCCACAGTCACAAGAAGATGACGGTGGGCAATGGCAATTAGTGTTTCACGAGGTGGATGATGATGAGACATAGTTGCCAATAAGTCAATGGCAATTAGTGTCTCAAGAGGTTGATGATGAGGATTAGACACAGTTGTCAATAACTGAGGTTGTTGTTAGGTCAACAAGTCAGGAGGATGAGCAGAGTGAGGAAGTGGAAGAGTTGGTAGTGGACGATGAAGTCACTGACCCAACCTGGGAAGGTAGCAAGCCGAGCGAGGACAGCAATACAGAGGGGGAGGGATCCGCAGAACCACTAAAGGCTGGAAGAGGCAGTGGGGTGGCAAAAGGGAGAAGGCGGGCCACACCAAACAGGCCCGCAACTGTTCCCCGGAGAACACCCTTGCAGAAATCTCCCTTGCCAAGGGGTAGGTGTTCCGCAGTCTGGCACTTTTTTGAGGAAAGTGCGGACGACAAAAGAATTGCAATTTGATAACTGTGCCATACAAAAATAAGCAGGGGCAAGAATACTAGCAACCTCACCACCACCAGCATGATCCGCCACATGGCATCTAAGCACCGTAATAGGTGGGCCGAATGCCTGGGTCCACAATCTGTGTCTGCGGGTCACACCACTGCCTCCTCTTCCCCTGTGTTATGTGCTGGCCTATTCCCTGTCGAAGATGCCTCCCGCCCTGCACCTGGACCTTTGCAAGCACCATCAGCGACCACATCCGCTTCCGTGTCCCAGAGCAGCGTACAAATGTTTTTACCCCAGGCATTTGAATGCAAGCGCAAATATCCAGCCACCCACAGGCCATAGCACTAAACGCGCAACTTTCCAAATTACTGGCCCTGGAAATGTTGCCATTTAGGCATGTGGATACTGAGGCCTTCCGCAGCCTGATGTAGGCGGCTGTCCCTCGTTACGCAGTCCCCAGCCATCCCTATTTTTCCCAGTGTGCCGTGCCGTCCTTACACCAGCATGTGTCCCGTAACATCAACCGTGCCCTGACCAACGCAGCCGGGAGCAAGTCGTACCCAGGGATGACACAAGTGCTACCGACGCCAAGGATTTCGGGCCCTAATTCCATCAGGGTTTCCGCCACCACCTAAGTTAGTGGCTTCAACCCCCACTTCTCCTCCTCATCAACTTCAACCTCAGAATTATTCTCTTGCAGCACCAGTCAGCCATCAGTTTGTAGCTAGAAGCAGTGTAGCACTGCAGTGGGGAAGTGTTAACAGGCCGTGCTTCAGCTGATCTGCTTAGGTGACAAACAGCACACTGCCGCAGAGCTGTGGCAGGGGATAAGGGACTAGACTGAGCTGTGGCTCTCGCCTCTCAACCTAGAACCAGGCATGGTTGTGTCTGATAATGGCCGTAACTTGGTGGCAGATTTGGAGCTCGGGAAGCTTACACACATCCCATGCCTAGCCCACGTATTAAACTTAGTGGTTCAGCGGTTTCTTAAAACCTACCCCAATTTGCCTGAGCTACTGATGAAGGTGCACCGCGTGTGTGCCCATTTCAGCAAGTCGACAGCTTCCGCCGGTCTGGCAACGCTGCAGCAGCGCTTACAATTGCCAGCTCACCGACTGTTGTGCGACGTGAGCACGCGCTGGAACTCGACGTTCCACATGTTGGCCAGGCTATGTGAGCAGCAGAGGGCAGTAGTGGAATACCAGCTGCAATTTGGTTGTCGCCTTTCCAGTCAGCTTCCGCTCTTCACAAGCGAGGAGAGGGCAGGGATGTCTGACCTCTGTCAGATGATGATGAGGAGGAGGAGCAGGAGACGGTTGCGTCCGCTACAGAAGGTAGTACCCATGGAAGTTTAATTCCATCTGTTCAGCATGGATGGGCAGAAAAGAAGGAAGAGGATGAGGAGATTGAGAGTCATCCTCCTGATGACGACAGCAAAGTCTTGCCTGTTGGGACTCTGGCACACATGACTGACTTTATGTTACGCTGCCTTTCCCGTGACCTACGTGTTTTACGCATTTTGGACAACATCGATTACTGGTTGTTCACCCTTTTCGACCCCCGCTACAGAGAACTTCTCATCTCTCATTCCTGTGGTGGAGAGGACGAGCAAAATGGTGCAATACCAGAAGGTCCTTGTGGAAAAATTGATCCAAAAATTTTCAGCTGACATGGCTGGCAGCAGAGTACGTAGTTCCTTGGGCAACTGAGGAGGGGAGACGAAGGGAACACACAGCATTTCCAACAGAGGCAAGGCAACACTCTCCAAGACCTGGGACAGTTTCATGACACCCCGCCTGCACCCTCACACTGATGCACGGCCTACTGTCACAAGGAGAGGAAAGTTTTGGAAGATAGTGAAGGAGTATGTAGCAGACCGTGTCAGCATCCTCAATGATCCCTCTGTGTCTTACAACTACTGGGTGTCCAAGCTGGACACGTGGCACGAACTTGCACTCTATGCCTTGGAGGTGCTGGCCTGCCCTACCACCAGCATTTTGTCAGAGTGGGAATTTAGTGCTGCTGGGGGCATAATAACTGATAAGCGTATCCGCCTGTCAACTGAAAATGCAGACAGGTTGACTCTTATCAAAATGAACAAGGCCTGGATTGCCCCTGACTTCTCTACTCCACCAGATGAAAGCGGCTGAACATAAAGGCACTTTTAATGTGTTTTTTATAATGTACTGAATACACTGTATTCCCATGCACCCCTTCCACCACAAAAAAAAAGTTTCAATCTTCCTTTTCTCGTCGTCCTCCTCCTCCTCTTGCATCATATCAACATGCTTATTAGTCTGCAATCGCTCCTAATGCCCTCGCTCAACCATAATGTTTTACAGGGTCAGCTCACCAGCAGGTCCTCACCTACAATCTTTTAGAAGGTCAGCTCACCTGCACTGGCATGTAAAGTTTTAGAGGGTGAGCTCACCAGTAGGCCCTCACCTACAATCTTTTAGAGGGTCAGCTCACCTGCAGGCCCTCGCATATAATGTTTTAGATAGTCAGCTCACCAGCAGGCCCTCAACCATAATGCTTTACGGGGTCAGCTCACCAGCAGGCCCTCACCTACAATCTTTTAGAGGGACAGCTCACCTGCAGGCCCTCGAATGTAATGTTTTAGAGGGTAAGCTCACCTGCAGGCCCTTGTAAGTAATGTTTTAGAGGGTCAGCTCATCTGCAGGCCCTCAACCATAAAGTTTTATAGGGTCAGCTCACCTGAAGGTCCTCGCATGTAATGTTTTAGAGGGTAAACTCACCAGCAGGACCTCACCTACAATCTTTTAGAGGGTCAGCTCACCTGCAGCCCCTCACCTACAATCTTTTAGAGGGTCAGCTCACCTGCAGGCCCTCACATGTAATGTTTAAGAGGGTCAGCTCACCAGCAGGCCCTCAACCATAATGTTTTACAAGATCAGCTCACCAGCAGGCCCTCACCTACAATCTTTTAGAGGGTCAGCTCACCTGCAGGCTCTCACCTACACTCTTTTAAAGGGTCAGCTCACCTGCAGGCTCTCACCTACACTCTTTTAAAGGGTCAGCTCACCAGCATGCCCTCACCTACAATCTTTTATAGGGTCAGCTCACCTGCAGGCCCTCCCATGTAATGTTTTAGAGGGTCAGCTCACCAGCAGGCCCTCAACCATAATGTTTTACAAGATCAGCTCACCAGCAGGCTCTCACCTACAATCTTTTAGAGGGTCAGCTCACCTGCTTGCCTTAGTATATAATATTTTAGAGGGTCAGATCACCGGCAGGCCCTCAACTACAATCTTTTAGATTTTCAGCTCACCTGCTTGCCCTCGCATATAATGTTTTTGAGGGTCAGCTCACCTGCAGGCCATCAACCATAATGTTTTACAGGGTCAGTTCCCCAGCAGGCCCTCACCTACAATCTTTTAGAGGGTCATCTCACCAGCAGGCCCTCGCATATAATGTTTTAGAGGGTCAGCTCACCAGCAGGCCCTCAACTACAATCTTTTACATTTTCAGCTCACCTGCAGGCCCTCGCATATAATGTTTTTGAGGGTCAGCTCACCAGCAGGCCCTCAACCATAATGTTTTACAGGGTCAACTCATCAGCAGGCACTCGCTAATAATTTTTTCGATGCTCAGATCACCAGCAGGCACTCGCCCCTAATGTTTTAGATGGTCAGGTCAGCAGCAGGCCCTCACCTACAATCTTTTAGAGGGTCAGCTGACCTGCAGGCCCTCGCATATAATGTTTTAGAGGGTCAGCTCACCTGCAGGCCCTCGCATGTAATGTTTTAGAGGGGCAGCTCACCAGTAGGCCCTCAACTGTAATGTTTTACAGGGTCAGCTCACCAGCAGGCCCTCACCTACAATCTTTTATAGGGTCAACTCACCTGCAGGCCCTCGCATGTAATGTTTTAGAGGGTGAGCTCACCAGCAGGCCCTTGCCTACAATCTTTTAGAGGGTGAGCTCACCTGCAGGCCCTCGCATGTAATGTTTTAGAGGGTCAGCTCACCAGCAGGCCCTCAATCATAATGTTTTACAAGGTCAGCTCACCATCAGGCCCTCACCTACAATCTTTTAGATGGTCAGCTCACCTGGATGCCCCTCACATATGTTTTAGAGGGTCAGCTCACCAGCAGTCCCTCACCTACAATCTTTTAGAGGGTCAGCTCACCTGCAGGCCCTCAACCATAATGTTTTACAAGATCAGCTCACCAGCAGGCCCTCACCTACAATCTTTTAGAGGGTCAGCTCACCTGCAGGGCCTCACATATAATGTTTTAGAGGGTCAGCTCACCAGCAGGCCCTCACCTACAATCTTTTAGAGGATCAGCTCAATCAAAGGCCCTCGCATATAATGTTTTAGAGGGTCCGCTCGCCAGCAGGCCCTCACCTACAATCTTTTAGAGGGTCAGCTCACCTGCTTGCCTTAGTATATAATATTTTAGAGGGTCAGATCACCGGCAGGCCCTCAACTACAATCTTTTAGATTTTCAGCTCACCTGCAGGCCCTCGCATATAATGTTTTAGAGGGTCAGCTCACCTGCAGGCCCTTATCTACTCCTTTTAGATATTCAGCTCACCTGCAGGCCCTCGCATATAATATTTTTAGAGGGTCAGCTCACCAGCAGGCCATCAACCATAATGTTTTACAGGGTCAGTTCACCAACAAGCCCTTGCCTACAATCTTTTAGAGGGTCATCTCACCAGCAGGCCCTCGCATATAATGTTTTTGAGGGTCAGCTCACCAGCAGGCCCTCAACCATAATGTTTACAGGGTCAGCTCACCAGCAGGCACTCGTTAATAGTGTTTTTAATGCTCAGATCAGCAGCAGGCACTCACCCCTAATGTTTTAGATGGTCAGCTCAGCAGCAGGCCCTCACCTACAATCTTTTATAGGGTCAGCTCATCTGCAGGTCCTCACATATAATGTTTTAGAGGGTCAGCTTACCTGCAGGCCCTCGCATGTAATGTTTTAGAGGGGCAGCTCATCAGCAGGCCCTCAACTATAATGTTTTACAGGGTCAGCTCACCAGCAGGCCCTCACCTACAATCTTTTATAGGGTCAACTCACCTGCAGGCCCTGGCATTTAATGTTTTAGAGGGTGAGCTCACCAGCAGGCCCTCGCTTTCAATCTTTTAGAGGGTCAGCTCACCTGCAGGCCCTCGCATGTAATGTTTTAGAGGGTGAGCTCAACTGCAGGCCCTTGCATGTAATGTTTTAGAGGGTCAGCTCACCAGCAGACCCTCAACCATAATGTTTTACAGGGTCAGCTCACCAGCATGCCCTCACCTACAATCTTTTAGAGGGTCAGCTCCCCTGCAAGCCCTCACATATAATGTTTCTGAGGGTCAGCTCACCAGCAGGCCCTCAACCATAAAGATTTACAGGATCAGCTCTCCAGCAGGCACTCGCCCATAATTTTTTCAATGGTCAGCTCAGCAGCAGGCACTCGCCCATAATTTTTTCGATGCTTAGATCAGCAGCATGCACTCGCCCCAATGTTTTAGCGAGTCAACTCTGCAGCAAACCCTCACCCCTAATGTTTTAGATGGTCAGCTCAGCAGCAGGCCCTCGCCCGTAATGTTTTAGAGGGTCAACAGCAGGCCCTTGCTCCTGATGTTTTTGAGGGTCACCAGCAGGTCAGCAATCATAATTTTTCAAGGGTGTATGATGCCCTCCTTTATGTGTAATAAAGGGTGTATTGTAGTGCCGGTTCCTTGTGATTTTTGGAAGACCTTTCACTTAGTGCATAGGCTTTATGAGTGTAGGAGTCCCACCACCTGAACAATTGTACCACTTTGCTGCTTCACAGTAATAATGCCCACTGTGCCCCCTTCATTGTAGTAATGCCCATTGTGCCCCCTTCACATTAGTAATGCCCTCTGTGCCCCTTCAAAGTAGTAATGCCCTCTGTGCCCCCTCCATAGTAGAAATGCCCTCTGTGCCCCCTCCATAGTAATAAAGACCTCTGTGCCCCCTCCATAGTAATAGAGTCCTCTGTGCACCCTCCATAGTAATAAAGACCTCTGTGCCCCCTCCATAGTAATAAAGTCCTCTGTGCCCTTCCATAGTAATAAAGTCCTCTGTGCCTCCTCCATAGAAATAAAGTCCTCAGTGCCCCCTCCATTGTAATAAAGACCTCCATGCCCCCTTCATAGTAATAAAGTCTTCCGTGCCCCCTCCATAGTAATACAGGGAGTGCAGAATTATTAGGCAAGTTGTATTTTTGAGGATTAATTTTATTATTGAACAACAACCATGTTCTCAATGAACCCAAAAAACTCATTAATATCAAAGCTGAATATTTTTGGAAGTAGTTTTTAGTTTGTTTTTAGTTTTAGCTATTTTAGGGGGATATCTGTGTGTGCAGGTGACTATTACTGTGCATAATTATTAGGCAACTTAACAAAAAACAAATATATACCCATTTCAATTATTTATTTTTACCAGTGAAACCAATATAACATCTCAACATTCACAAATATACATTTCTGACATTCAAAAACAAAACAAAAACAAATCAGTGACCAATATAGCCACCTTTCTTTGCAAGGACACTCAAAAGCCTGCCATCCATGGATTCTGTCAGTGTTTTGATCTGTTCACCATCAACATTGCGTGCAGCAGCAACCACAGCCTCCCAGACACTGTTCAGAGAGGTGTACTGTTTTCCCTCCTTGTAAATCTCACATTTGATGATGGACCACAGGTTCTCAATGGGGTTCAGATCAGGTGAACAAGGAGGCCATGTCATTAGATTTTCTTCTTTTATACCCTTTCTTGCCAGCCACGCTGTGGAGTACTTGGACGCGTGTGATGGAGCATTGTCCTGCATGCAAATCATGTTTTTCTTGAAGGATGCAGACTTCTTCCTGTACCACTGCTTGAAGAAGGTGTCTTCCAGAAACTGGCAGTAGGACTGGGAGTTGAGCTTGACTCCATCCTCAACCCGAAAAGGCCCCACAAGCTCATCTTTGATGATACCAGCCCAAACCAGTACTCCACCTCCACCTTGCTGGCGTCTGAGTCGGACTGGAGCTCTCTGCCCTTTACCAATCCAGCCACGGGCCCATCCATCTGGCCCATCAAGACTCACTCTCATTTCATCAGTCCATAAAACCTTCGAAAAATCAGTCTTGAGATATTTCTTGGCCCAGTCTTGACGTTTCAGCTTGTGTGTCTTGTTCAGTGGTGGTCGTCTTTCAGCCTTTCTTACCTTGGCCATGTCTCTGAGTATTGCACACCTTGTGCTTTTGGGCACTCCAGTGATGTTGCAGCTCTGAAATATGGCCAAACTGGTGGCAAGTGGCATCTTGGCAGCTGCACGCTTGACTTTTCTCAGTTCATGGGCAGTTATTTTGCGCCTTGGTTTTTCCACACGCTTCTTGCGACCCTGTTGACTATTTTGAATGAAACGCTTGATTGTTTGATGATCACGCTTCAGAAGCTTTGCAATTTTAAGAGTGCTGCATCCCTCTGCAAGATATCTCACTATTTTTGACTTTTCTGATCATGTCAAGTCCTTCTTTTGACCCATTTTGCCAAAGGAAAGGAAGTTGCCTAATAATTATGCACACCTAATATAGGGTGTTGATGTCATTAGACCACACCCCTTCTCATTACAGAGATGCACATCACCTAATATGCTTAATTGGTAGTAGGCTTTCGAGCCTATACAGCTTGGAGTAAGACAACATGCATAAAGAGGATGATGTGGTCAAAATACTCATTTGCCTAATAATTCTGCACGCAGTGTAGAGTCCTCTGTGCCCCTCCATAGTAATAAAGACCTCTGTGCCCCCTCCATAGTAATAAAGTTCTCTGTGACCCCTCTGTATTAAAAACAAGAAAGCACGGTAACTACTTACCTTGTCCTGCTCCTGAAGTACACATACCTCTCTTCCCTGCAGGCACAGATTGCGCTGCAGCACTGTGTGGGCAGAGCCTATGCAGATTACTGGGCTGCAGGCTCCGCCCACACAGGCCGGCAGCACGATCCGTGCCTACAGGATGAATGGTGGAGCGGGGAGAAGTCTTCCTGCTTCACCATTCAGATCGTGGCTGGCATGAAGGAGAGGAGGAACGTGGGGAGCTGAGGTGTGAGTGACAGGACCGCAGCTCCCAGCGCTCCATCAATGAGCACTTCCATCTGTATTGATGGAAGCGCTCATTGCTTTTGGCTTCTGGCAGCTGTGCTGTGGGCCCCGGCACTTGCCCGGGTATGCAGGGTGCTGACGCCGGCCTTGTTTCTATACATTTCTGACCTTTTCTTATGAACCAGACACCCTCCCCTCTTCAGAGCAGGGGGTGCCTGGTTTAATGCTCGGGTTCTCCCATTTACTTCCATTGTACTCGGGTGCTCGGTAGAGCACCCGAGCATCCCGAGGTGTTCGACCTGAGCACTCGAACACCCGAGCACTTTGGTGCTCAATCAACACTACTTATCACCATTGAAATAAATATACATGCTTGGAATCTGGATAGGTAATCAGTATCTGATAAGAGGGGGTCCGACACCTGGGACACCCGCCAATCAGCTGTTTGAGAAGGTACCGGTGCTCACAGTTCTTTTCCTTAATTCTCTGTCCATCTAACTCAGGTGGTCGGTCATACATGCTCAGTTCCGTCCTTCAACTCCATCTTCTGTTAGGAGCTGTAACAGTTACAGGGAGAGAACTGTGCCAGAAAGAACATGCCCCCAGCTTGAAATAAATGGGGGAAGCTCTGGATCCGTTTGATTTACGGGCTGGTTCTAGCTTTGTTAGAAAGAGATTGTCATGTACTATACGATGTCTGATTTTCATTTTGTTACATTAAAGGGCTTGTCTCACCTCTATCTCCAGAACGGGATCCTTGAAGCCAACAGTGTGCCCTTGTGAGTCTACCCTCTATTCATTTTTATGGGTGTTCCAAAAATAGCTGAGTTCTTGCACGGTGCGCTCTCCATTAAGTTCTATGGGAATTTCCGAAAATTGCCGAGGGCCTTTTATGGAGATAGGTGCTGGTTCGAGAGGTGGGACCTGCACCTATCTGCCATCGGTAATATATCCTAGCAATATGCCACCATTGTCTGAGATGATAAAGCCCTTTAGGTATGAGATAACCTCTTTAAAAAAGGGGAAACTCTTTGTAAAGCGTTCCATAAAAGGGAAAACATTTTCTAAAGCTGATTTCAGACAGATATTTTATGAAGAAGTTGTAGTTCACGCATTTGCTCTATGAAGTTAGTAGTTTTTGACAGCAATATTATCACCATATGCTGATCGATTTCTACCTTGATTTGTGGCCAGGGACGTAGCTAAAGGCTTGTGGGCCCTGGTGCAATAGTACAGTTTGGGCCCACCTTCCCTCAGTGCTTTGTGGCCAGGGGCAGGGAAGCACGTAGCCTTCCTGATGCCTGAGGCAAAAATTAAAACGGCACCCCTCCCCTCCATACCAAATTCTTGACCTAACCCCTTCCCTCCAGCAAGAGGAGTAACTTGACCAGTATGTACTTTTTATAATAATGGTGTTCTCTTATGCGGCACAAGGGTCTTTTGGCCCCTCAGGCTCCTGGGCCCGGTAGTGGCTTCTACCTCTGCGCTCCCTATAGCTACACCCTGACTGTGGCCTAGACTGAACTTCTGATGGAATGCAGGTCTGTCATTTCGAATTAATGACTTTCCACGGACTGTATCTGATGAAAAAATCCTTCACAGCAGATCAACTTTTCTAAGATGTCTGTCTATGGTTATCTGTCACGCTTATTCACATAAAAGAAAAGCCACTAACAATTGGCAAAAATTGTTTAAATCTGGCTTTTATGATGTAAAGAAATCTATAAGGAGGTACTGTATATCCATGGTTATCTTTCTGTAAAAACACCAAATAGACCCATTCATTCTTAGTGCTGAGCGCGAATATTTGAATAGCGAATTTTAATCGCGAATATCGCCACTTAGAGAATTTGTGAATATTTAGAATATAGCGCTATATATTCGTAAAATCGAATAGTCGTGTTTTTTTTGTTTGTTTTTTTAACACAGTACACATCGGGTGATCATCCCTCCCCTCTTCTAGCTTGTGGGCCAATGAGAAGGCTTTGTCACAGCTTAGCAACATCCCTAGCAACTAATAGAAAAGTTGCCTACCCCTTACTATTGCCGAAAATTCGCAAGCACAAATATATTGGAGCACTCTATCTGCATATAAAGCTATTCTAATGTTCTGCCGTGCCAACCATTTTCTCCAGTCTCAGGAAACTTGTACCAGCTTGAAAAATGTAGCATAAGTGACCCACGCCTTTATTTCACGCGCATTACACGAATATTACATTGCCGATTTTCGCAATCAAGAATATAATCTCAAATTCTCGATTTCGCAAATATATGACGAATATTGTACAAAATATCGAATTCGAATATTGCCCCTGCCGATCATCACTATTCATTCTCTGCAGGTGTTGAGTAAACACTGATGTGACTTCATGTCATGCTGTAAAAGTTACTGTATTATGGAAATGCCTATGCTAATACAATTGGGGACTCTAGATAGTTCTAAACTTTATTTACACGTGAAAAGAAAACAAAAAGTTTCTTGCTTTTTTTTCTTAAATAATAATGTTACCTGCAAAGGTTGCTGGCGGTTCTGCTGTTTCAGTCGTAATTCCCAAGGTCTGAAGTGTATAATCTGCTGCATAGTTTTTTGCTTCATCCACTGACATACAGAGTTTTGGAGGTGTAAATGGGTGTCTAAAATGGATAAAAGCAACCATATAAAAATTAAAAAGCTTTGCTGATTGTGGAAATGATAAATAGAAAGTAGAATCCCAGGAATGGCAAGTTTAAAGGGATTGTTTCAGCTATAATTTCTGTCTGCCAGCTATCAAGACAGTGACAACATACACTTGTTTCTTATTTTGTTTTTATTTTCCGATTGTAGATTTTTTATTCTATTTCTTGAACATGAAGGCAGCCATCCTGCCTGAGCTGTAGTTAACAGCATTTAGAGACATGCTTTACATCAGCCACCATGGGGCATAGATGCAATAGACTGGAGGGGACTCATTGACTTTGATAGGAGAGTTTTCTAGGCATGCTCCGTGACCTCTGCAGAAATCGGGAGGGAGTAGTTAAGCTGTGATATCAACTAATGTGAATGGTGGATCCACTGTTATCTGTGTATACAGGAGTGATATCTGATATTGTAATCCTGACTAAGATGATAAGGAGATGACTGCTAGAAAGTGATCTGTACAGACTAAGAATTGGCTCCTATAATTAGGCACAGTGGCCAGTGCAACAATGGCAGAATAATATGGATAGTGACATGAAAAAATAAAAATAACATCACCAAAAATTCTATATATGTTTAAAATTAAAATGTGATTTAAAGAGCATCTGTCAGCTTAATTAAACCTATTAGACCAGGCATACAGCCTTGTTGATTATGCTGATAAAAACGATACCCTTATTATGACTCTCCATTGCCCCATTTATTACTGAGAAAATAGCACTTTTATTTATATGTAAATGACCCAACTGGAGCACCAATTGGCTTGTCAGAGCCCTTGGGGCACCAGTTTGTTACACCCCCTTCAGTTTCAGTCCTCCCCCTTCCCCTGGATTGACAGGACTAGTCTTTTAGCACCTGCTGCTCCCCTAGCGTGAAGTCCTGTATTCTCCTGCCTGTGTTGTATATTCTAGTCTCAGCGCTTGCTCAGTGTTTCTCCTGGTGTGCTCCAAGTGGCGCAGATTAAAACCGAGACCTGTCATTTCGTGACTGCGCTGTATCTTCTGGTCTCAGGACACAAAACACAGGCATGAGATGACAGTTCTTGGTGCCTGAAGTTAAAGGGGTGTAAAAAAAACTGATGCTCCGAGGGCTCTGGCCAGCCCTTCAGTGCTCCAGTTAGGTCATTTGGATATAAGTAAAGATGCAGTTTTCTCAGTAATGGGGCTATGGAGAGTCATTTAAGGGTATTGTTTTTAGCAGCATGATCAACCCTACCAGACTCTATGCCTTTTTTAATCGGGTTGACCATGCTGACAAATACTCTTTAAATAGGTCATTTTCTGACGACATAGTCCCTTTAGCATTTGCATTTTTTAATCACAGTATTCAGCGCACATTTAATATTTTACTGTATTAAATAAAAGTTATGTTTTATGTTAATATCGGGGTGTGTATAGCTTTTGGCTATAAGTTCCTTTTTGATAATCCCTTTAGGGGTCAGGCTAGGTGTCCACATAGATCCATAATAATGGATATCATTTGCTTTGCCTATTAAAGTGTAACTGTCATTCTTTTTTTTATTTGTGTAATGTAGGGGCAGTGATACTGACCATTTTTGTAATATACTTTAATTACTGAAAATGTACATTTCTATTAGAAAAATAGCTCTAAAGTGGCACATTTTGAGCCTTAGCAACACTCCTGTGTCTTCTGTTTACATAACAGTGGAGACCTGATCAACACTGACTGTGTTATGTAAACAGAAGACAGAGGAGCGTTGCTAAGGCTCAAAATGGGCCACTTTAGAGCTATTTTTCTAATAGAAATGTACGTTTTCAGTAATTAAAGTATATTACAAAAATTGTCAGCATCTCCGCCCCTACATTACACAAATAAAAAAAAAGAATGACAGTTACACTTTACGTTTCTAACAGAGGGGCATGAACAGAAAGGGGACCCATAACTAAAATGAAATGTAGTCCTAGTGCAGGTTTATATCCTTTCATAACCCCTGTCAGTCATGGAACATGGGTAGCATCAAACCATCTACATTCCTACCTGAATCAGCACCGAGAGAAGGTGTATTTTTGGTGCTTGGTAAGCCCAATTATGGACCGCATATGAACCAAAAGGCCTAAACAGCAAGAAGAACAGTGAGGAATAAAACTACTCACATTGCAGGGTTTTGGCTGGCCAGGAGGGGAATTGTAATCTTATACAGGAACAGCTGTCTTTGGTCTTGACCAACTGCAGTGTGTAGTTGATAAACAGGTTGTCCCCAATTGTTTTTTTGGCAAATTTCTTCCAGAACCTAGAAAATGGAAAGCTGCACATAAAACCCATTGATATTCACTCCAGAATCATTTTAAAGCTATAAAACCTTTTTTGTTTATGCTGAGCTGTATTTGCTTATGATGTATTGACAAAACAATAAACAGATTTGGAAAAAAAACTTATTTTGTTATGATCCCAGATGCTTTCATGTTTAATCATTGCTTGCATTTTGAATAAGTGAAATGTACCAAGAACAAGTGTCTGTATGGTAGACGCGCCACTTTTGCACCTACAGGTGAAACTCGAAAAATTGTAATATTGTGCAAACTTCATTTATTTCAGTAATGCAACTTAAAAGGTGAAACTAACATATGCGATAGACTCATTACATGCAGAGCGAGATATTTCAAGCCTTTATCTGTTATAATTTGGATGATTATGGCTTATAGTTAATGAAACCCCAAAGTCACAATTTTGAGGTACCCTTTGCTTAGGGGGTATGGATTAATTAGCTGACTAGAGTGTGATACTTTGAGCCTAGAATATTGAACCTTTTCACAAAATTCTAATTGTAAGCTTCATTAATGCAATTCCTTTTAATTTGCATTACTGAAATAAATGGACTTTTGCCCGATATTCTAATTTTTCAAGTTTCACCTGTATAGCTATATGGTGGACACCCAGAAAGGAAGTCAACCTGAAGAGCCACAAGTAATGGATAAAATGACAAGAAGCATACCCACCAAGATAGGGGAAGCAAGAATTGTGTTTCTTTCTACAAAACTAGCTAATGGACTTTTTATGTGTACCCAACTGTGTGTGGGCTCATTTTTTGTGGGACAGTCTGTAGTTTTTATTGGCACTGTTTGTGAGTGTGTATGTCTTTTTGATAACTTTTCATAAAAAATTTTTCCCATTACACCATTCACCATATCGGATAAATATTTTTATATTTTAACAGTATGGGCATTTTCACATACTGTGATGCCTATGATGTTTAATTTTTTAATTGTTTAAATATTTTAATTTTGGAGAAAGGGGGGTAACTTGAACAAGCAATCATTAGATTGGTTCGCCCATTTGGCTCCCATGATCCTAGTGATGTGCTCCCATATCTATGATGAGACAACCCCTTTAACTTTTTTTTTCATCTTTAGGGCTCAGGCACACGGCCATTGCTGTTTTTACGGTCTGCAAATTGCAGATCCACAAAACACGGATACCGGCCGTGTGTCCCCTGCATGTAAAACGGAATGTCCTGTCCTCTATAGAAGTGTCCTATACTTGTCTGGAAAACAGACAAGAATAGAACATGTTCTATTTTTTGCAGGGCCGCGGAATTGCCATATGGATGCATCTTTGCGGTCCCATTGAATTGAATGAGTCCACATCCGACCCGCAAAAAATGCGGATCAGATGCTGCCCAAAAATACTTTCATGTGTATGAGCCCTTAACATGTACTTTAATAAAGGACTCTCTCCATAAAGGAGCCCTGTAACGTTATGTAAGAATATGAAGCCATGGAAAATCTGTGCTCTGGTGTTCTAGGAGGCAAAGTCAAAGTGGTTATATGTAGTCTAGCTGGTGCCAAATGCCATTAGGTGAGTGAGTGTCAAAACAACCAGAAAACAAGGGCCAGTGATACAGCCATCAAGAGTGGGCAAGTAGAGACTCCAAGTGGAGGAGAGTTTGAGTCAATTGTTCTGAGACCCAAGAGAGAAAGAGAGAGGTTGTGCTGGGTGCCCACTGAAAGGAGCGGACCCAAGTGTATCAGAGACTGGTGTGCAAGGGAAGTCCAATTGAGAGGTAAGAACCCACAGCTGACGAGCAAGAGGTTGCCTCACTTAAGAGAAAAGGAGAGAGCCACATTGAGGGGAACTAGCACAACCCAAGTTACCATATATGCAAACCATCTATGTAATTTGTAAAGCTTGCATAATTTATATATTGTGCTTTAGGACTCTTGCACACAAAAGTTTTTTTTCGTTTGCGTTCAGTTTTTTGCGTTCTATATACGGACCGTATACGGAACCATTCATTTCAATGGATCCGCAATAAAAACGGAAGGTACTCCGTATGCCTTCCATTTCTGTATTTCCGTTTTTTCGTTCCGTTCAAAGATAGAACATGTCCTATTATTGTCCGCATAATGGACAAGGATAGTACTGTTCTATCAGGGGCCAGTTGTTACGTTCCACAAAAAATGGAATGCACACGGACGTCATCTGTATTTTTGGCGGATCCGTTTTTTGCGGACAGCAAAATACTGAAAAAGCCATACGGTCGTGTGCAAGGAGGCCTTACTGTAGAAAGATTGTAAAGCTTCTAGTAAAGCTGTCCTGTCAAGAATGGTTGTCTTGACACTTTTCAACCCCTTGGCTTAACATCTCAGCTGTCTGGTTCAGTGAATACTTATGAAGTACCCCAGACCTCGGAGTACTACAAATTGTCTATTGTTATTATGCATTTTATTGTTTGTTTCTGCTCATAGTTCCCAGCAATGAAGGTTCACAAAGGTTGGCAGGAACAGGGTTAACCCCTTCATTCCTGCTTCCTTCCAGGATGGGGGAGTTCCTAAGAAGCCCCAGAGAGGAGTGGATGCAACTTGCAATGCTCCTGATATAGGTTTCTCCAGAGAGAGATAATACTTTATTTTTGTCTTTAAGTGAATCCAGACAGCAGTGTGATGTCACGGTCCCTCAGGTGACTGATGTCAGGAGATCAAGGAGACTGGCTGAGCGTGGAGAAATCCAACAGCCTACTTGATTTCTCTTGATTTAGTGTTGATAGGGTTAATGACTACTTCCCTTTTCTCAGCTATTTCTCAGTGGTCATCACTTCTACCCTTTATAGTCTGACCCCACCCTTCTGACTATGCGGTAGATAGCTTCATTTAGGTTTGGATGAGCTAGTGTGAGGTCGTCTCTGGTGTTCCTGCTTGTCCATCTCTACAGAAGTTAAGTGTCGCGTTTGTTTGTGTTTTTTATTTTTCCTGTTGTTTGTATCTGGGCCTAAGATAGAGACTTCCATTCGTCTATCTGGGGAGGAATGGGTTGTCTCTGGTCCTAACCTTATTCCAGGGAATTATAGGGAAATAAGGGCCTAGATATCCTGCATATGATTATTCCTACCTTCAAGGTCTTTTCAAGTGCTTAATTACCACCAACCAACCTACCAACCTACCACCATATCCTTGCTGGTGCCAGAGAAGGATTGCACTAAAGTATGCTGCTACTGTATGTATTTCAAGTTGCATTTAGTAAGAAGGACTTTGTTATGTTTAACTTTGGCCTCATTCTTCGGTACTATAATTTCACTGCACCAATTCCTAGGGAGCAATGGCCTGAGGGAGTTCACCATGACACAACACTTCATCAGAGCCACTACTGGCTCTTTAGAGGGTCCCCATTAATTCATCTTGGCCCACAGTGTCAGACTGCGTTGAAAAACACTCTGTTGATAAGAGGAATGGTAATGTCCAGTTGTTAATTTATTTATACATGTCCAGGAGGAATAGCAGAGGGAAAATACAATGCATTGTTCAAAGTAAAGGTTCTCTAGGACTTTATCACATATAATTGTATAATGCTGAGTAATAGTTCGGTTTGCATCACTTTTTCCCTGTTACAAATAGAAATAATAATTGATAAGACAACTAAAATCTGCAAACCCAACTTACATCTTACTTTATACCCAGTACCAATGCCCACTGATGATGGTGGGGGATGGGGTTTGGAGCACTGTGCATTGGTATCCCTGATGAATAGCTAATATGTAGAATTAAACTTTCATTATCGTATATCAATATTTAGCCTAAACTAAATTTTGAAAAATACCACGTTAAACTAAAGATTTCAATCTACATTAGTTCCCTGTCATTTACACTACAGATCTGATATGTTTCTGTAATTTACAGCCTTATTCCAGGAGATAGAACACAAGGTTCTGTTCTTTATCTAATGATGCATTCCCTGATCTACAAATTAAGGCAAAAAGCTTCTCAGCAGATGTAGATGTGGTTGATGTGGTTGGATAAATAACATAATGGAAATGTTGAATTTGATAAAAGTCATTTAGACCATGTGCTCCTAAATGTGCTCCAATCTTTTATTGGTCCATTATGAGTCTAATTTTTTTTACAATTCAAATCACACAGAATATTATAATACTATGAGGAACAGTGGTTCTCTCTGCACAGTCTCAACTAACTGGGAGACATATCTGGGACGGTGAAAGGGAAAATGGTTTTGTGTCCTATAAGCCAAAAAATTTGATTTCTTTATATCTAATGATCCTTTGAAACCTGGTCACAATGATAGGTCACAAATACAAAAGATATTTTATCACAAAATGTTGTTCCCCAATATAGTCTTAGTAAAGAGCTTAAGTTTTAGGGATCTATGGGGGGGCTAAAGGTATTTTTTCGGGGATCCAGCAGGTCCCAGAAACCCACGTTAATTACACATCACACTCCCAAAGGAGAAGGTTTACAATATAATTATTGTTCTGAGATTACATGGATCGGGCTCCTGGGAATCTAGTCACGTAACGCCAATGTCACATCCTTTGACAAGTTTCTGGCTATAGATGATATGTCACTTCTGCTGTGGACAAGGCCAGAACTAATTCTCTCCTTGATGCATACTCATACTCCTAAATCCACCTCATCTGCATATGCACCAGGGAGTGGCATAGTTCTAGCCTCGTCCACAGTAGAAGTGATATATCATCCATAGCCCAGGCCAGAAACCTGGAAAAGGACTTTGGTAAAAGCTGGATTTTCATAACAGGAGCATCACATGACGATCCATGCAACTTCGGAATGGTAACTATGTAATAAACGTTCTCCTACAGGCGTGTTCTGAGTTTCTCAAAGCTCCATTTTCCATAGGAAAAAATAGAAGGCAGATGTTAAAGAGGTATTTCAGTTTTAATGATTACATTTATTTATGTAGAGAATAAAATGCTGAACTTTTTTCTAATATACATCTATTTACAATTTTGCTTGCAGATCTTTATTATATCCAAACAGTAGCTTCTGCCTAAAGAAAAAAAATGGCACGACCCTTGAATCCATAGGAGTGCTGGATAGGCCTAAACATGTCGTCAGTCATGTGAGCTATCATGCGACCTTGCTTTCATTTAACTGCCCAGGTATCTAACAGATGAATAGTAGTGTATTGTGGAGAAGAACATGTACAGTATATAAAGTACTACTACCTGCAGCAGCTTTTGATCATGTATGTCAGTGTCTATATAGAAGCAGATCTGTGTTTTTTTTTTACAAAGCATGACAACATCACCTAGAGACAGGCGGCCATTTTACAAAGTCACTTAGAAACAGACAGCCATATAAATACACACAATGATGTAGTTACTGTAAAAACCACAATAAAATCATGATTCCACCACTAGTCCTTGTACTTATCACATGGATGTGTACTCCGGGATTATATGACGTGAAGAGTATCACATGACTGATGTCATGTTTCAGTTAGGCCATGGATACATTACACAGGACTGATACATGGGCTATATTGTGCTTCTGCATATAGGGGTCAACTACCTGATATAAGAAAGGTATGCATTTAGAAAATGGTATGAATTCTTATTATATAAACAAATATGTTTAAAAATATAAATTAGTATATCCCTTTAAGTAGATTCCATGCAGATTTGGTGCAGAATACATACTGAAAGCCATGTGGAAAATCCAGTTTGTGAACATACCCTAATCATAATCACTGGTCCTCACAAGACCGTGTCATCGCACTGGAAGTATCTCCTGTAGCGTGCAGAAGATCCATGCAGTGCCAGTGCTTAAAGTCTGAGCGCTGTCGCCTTAACCATTAGCTGCATAGCTCTGCATCTTGCTGGACGTATGTGAGTGGGCTCTCCGCACCAGTGAGTAATTTACTTGACTATCTTAGTCCTTCTGTGTTACCATGTATAGGACATTAGGTCACTTTGGTATATTTGTTCATAGGCTGTTACCCTTTGGCTGGCTCACTTCATCTTTGGCGGTTATCCTGTCCCACCACCTATCCGAGAGCTAAGTACCATCATTAAGATATCTACCTTACATCAAGTGTTATCATTTGCAATTGTTACTTCATCCTTATATCATTATTATACTTTTTTCGTTTGTTTATACCCATTATTATTTTACATCACCCCCTGATGAACCTCCAGGTGTAGGTGAAACGCGTCAGTGTTACTTTATTATTTTTGTTTATCTTTTTCTTTCTTTATTTTATTTTGTATAGGGTTGTACCAGGGGTACACTAGACTTAGGAACGAGGACAGTAAACTCCCACCATCAGGGGGTAACGCTAGGCTCAGGAGTATTCAGGGTGAAAATGGGATAGTTCACCCTTATTCACTCTTTTTGCAAATTTAATTTTAATTTTTTATTTTTTGATATCTTACTGATCTATCTTGTGGAAGCTTGTTTTGTTTTCCCTATTTAGCTATATGGCAGTACGTTTTTAATTATGGGCACATTTGAACCCTTACCCATTTGATATAACAAAGGGATTTTTAATAATCACATTAGTCTTGATATTTTCCTATGATTCTTCTATGTGAATTACTACCTATCTTTGATATATTTATTTTTTGGTTGTCCTTACAAGACCCCCTACTTTGATTTCTTGTTTGCTCCTCTGAAACCTCCTACCCCAACCAATCACACTGTCTCTACCTTTGAACCCTTCAAAAGCAACTTGAAAATCCACCTTTCCAGGAAAGCATACAGCCTACAATAGCCCTTCTGCCTCCACACAGCCATAACAGAAGCTTCGACCCTCACCAGCCCCTTCCCTTATAGATTGTAAGCCCTTATGGCCAAGGTCCTGTCTGTTACTATCACTCAGTCTGTTCTTGTTTATTGTACTTGTTTTTTCAGTTTATGGTATGTGCTAAAACCCTTTTATATATATAACACCATATAACTAATAGTGCTTTATAATAACAAATAAAAAATTACTAACATCGTATCCTATCCCACGTGGGGCTCGTAACTTCATATCTAAACATGGTAGGGCTATCAACCCCACACTGGGTTCCACACTGGGCAATAATGAAGTAACAAAAAGTGCAAGCACACATTTATACCAGTGTGTGTACATGCTGGTATTTATATTTCGTACCAGAAAAATGGCCCAATCTATGTAATGTGAGAACACAGTTGAAGTATGTTTTTCGGGTGTAGAAAGGAATTTTCTAGAGAGTTGAAGTCCTTCCTCCCTGTTCTAATGCAATAGTGTAATCCAAGAACTACAATTATACTGAAATGTCTCACAACGGACAGTTATTGGCACTGTTCTGATCAATAGCTCTTTGCACTCATCCAACTCATGATATTCTGAATTTGCCAAATTTATAAGAAAGGTCACCTATTATGCTGCAAAACACAAGCCTAAACCTTAAGCTGAACCTTATCTTATTGAATTCTGTTATGTCTTAAGATGCCCTCGCCTATTTCAGGGAATATTCTAATGGCTCAACATCGTTTAAATTGGGACACTATAGGCTCTAATTTATCTTGGTATTGGTCCAATATATAAATTAAGGTGCTGATTATAAAAGATAGAGAGACATCAAATTAAGCTCCATTTTAGATTAAAGCATGACTTTTCATCCAAGTGATGTCTCACAATAGTTCATTGTGTGTATACATGACAAATTACTTGTATTTATTACTAGTTTTCACCTCTACATCTTCCGTTTCTAATTGTCAGTTCACCCTGAGCTAGTGGATGAAGACTAACCATTATACAGAAGGAATTAGCAGTGTTGCTGTGGATACAGCTCCGGGGTAAGCTAAAAAAACTTACTAGACATTGTTTGTATGTCTCTCTGTCTCTCTCTTTCTCTGCAGCAGTAGTTCCCTCATCCTCTTCCCTTTCTCCATCTCTGATCTCTCAGTAATACTGATAATCTTATCACTGCTCCACTGAAGATGGATTTAACCAGGGAATTCAGTGCATGAGGGGGGAGATGAGACTGATAAGTGGCAAAAAAACATTTTTCTGTAATAAGACATAGAAATGTATCTTATCTTGTACTATTAATTTATGGAAGCACTATTAAAAAGACAATTACTCTGAGAGGAAACAATACTTTCCATGGGGTAAAATTAAAAATAATCAGTACTAATGATTCAGTTATAATCTACACAAGGGTAAGGGATGTCCATCAAGCTCAGTGGATCAAATTATGATAGTTGACAATAGCGGAACAAAGTGAATGTATGATGGTAATAAACCATCATCTGCTATTTATTAAATGTGTACAATTGAATGATACATATACAAGAGGGTGATAATCCTGTACCCCTTTAAAATATTAGAAGTATATTACTATTTGCATCTAATTTTCAAATACGTAATTCCCAAACCATTGACACAGGATGTAATTAATCCATTTTAAATCTTTCATGGTATTTAAATTTAATGGAGCTACTCATTGGAGTACTGCGAACTCCAAAAATTACCATGACATAGCCCAGACGTGGAAATATGAAGGGGTTAGGGTGAAGGAATTAGTAAAACTGGGCTGTGTGATTGGTCAGAGCAAATGTGATCACAAAGATTGGAGCAACTTTACAATTTAGCTTATATTTTGGGTTGATGACCTTAAGGGTTATGGGCTTATTATTGTTGGATGGCATTGGTATATTTGGTGGAGAATAAGGCCATTGTCTGGTTCAGTATTCCCTCTATGATATGCCCTCTGGAAAGGAAACGGTTAAAAGAATGTTTTAATGAAGTTGACAAGCCCAAAACTAGCTGTATGTGTTCACAGGGTTAGGAATTATTAACACTATCATTTCCAGAGTGCACAGCTTGGGGTAAGAGTGGTCTGGTTCAGTTATTGTTCTGGATTGTAGAGTTTTCATGGCACTGGAAAGCATGATGCTGTTACATCAAATATAAAGACCTTTTTCTAACAGTGGCCATGCACATTCGATAGAAGTAGGTTGGATGGTTGGTAAACAATTGTTTTGTAGACATGGCCATAGACATTTCAGTCAAACTGGCTATACATGTTCCAAGATATGAGGCAATGGATGAATAATCTTTCTGAAAAGTCACTTTCTTGTCACTGCCACTCATTGGGGGGGGGTGGCGCCCCCTGGTGGTGAGTTTGAACCGTTCACCACCGCCCATTTGCCATGTGCTTTTAATTAGATAGATTGTACAGCTGTTTTCTACTTTGCCCATATTGCAGGCTGACAGCCTGGGAGAGGCATGTGTAGGATATAGCTGGGTGCTACTTTGCCCAGATTGTAGGCTGTAAGCCCAGGAGAGGCATGTTAGAGTAGGCCCCATCTGATTAGAAGCCACCTTGTCGTCTGGTAGATGGGCCCGACATATTTTTGATCAATTATATGCGCAAAGAGCTTCTAACGGCCCTTGCAGTAAGTATGGCCACCAAGCAGCTATTTTTTATTCAGTGTTTTCTTATATCTTTGTGCAATTGACTAGCAGTATGCTGTTACTTGTAGTTCTACTAATCTTTCTGAAAAATTATCTTTCACGGGGAACCTTTTTCCACAACTGTCCAATTTGACTCTTGTCCAACAAACTATTGGTTAAAATCCTCAGTTTTGATCAACTTTAAACTAATGGATGCCTTAAAGGGTTTCTACCACCAAAAATACTGTTATGTAGCTGACTGATATAGTGATGCGCTAATGTCAGCAGTACATAACAGTATGTTTCTAACATTAGTCCCTGCAGCCGTTTTTGTGAAAAATGCACTTTTATTATATGCTAGTGAACCTCTAGGTGCTATGTGGGCGTAAAATCAGCACCTAGAGGCTCCGTCTACTCACCCATTATCCCGCCCAGGTCCCCTGTTCTGCCCGCCCCGCTCCTCTTGATTGATGCCAAGGTCCACCACACCATTGACGAAATCCCGCGCCTGCACCGTTCACTTCTGTCTTCGGCGCAGTGAGTGAATGATGCGCTCCTGGTGCCGGATTCCTCACTGCGCCTTTGCCGACTACGTCACAGTGAGGAAGCTGGCATCAGGAGAGCAGCCTTCACTCACTGCGCCTGCGCCGAAGACAGAAGTGAACGGCGCAGGCGCGGGATTTTGTCAATGATGCGGTGGACCGTGATCAATCAAGAGAAGCGGGGCGGGCAGAACAGGGGACCTGAGCGGGATAAAGCGTGAGTGGACGGAGCCTCTAGGTGCTGATTTTACACCCACATAGCACCTAGAGGCTCATTAGCATATAATAAAAGTGCATTTTTTACAAAATCGGCTGCAGGGACTAATGTTAGAAACATACTGTTATGTAGTGCTGACATTAGCGCATCGCTATATCAGTCAGCTACATAACAGTATTTCTGGTGGTAGAAACCCTTTAAGAAGATTTTGCAGGAATGAAGGCATTAGAGTAGGTATGGCACTGTATTTTTGCCCACTAATGTGTTGGCTTTATACACCAATAGGGAAGGTCGATAAATATATTAATTTGGGAAAAATAATATATATGAAAGTAATATAAAATAGTGTGAATCTTTATTGTTGCAGTGAAGATAAGGATTGTTTTGTCTATTGATATAAAAAGTTTAGATCATGTCTAAATAAATGACTCTGCCTGGAGCCGACTTTTCCTTCAGGAAGCTTCCACTGCTTACAAAGGTATACTCTATGACTAAGTCCTAATCGGTTGAAACGCGTCAGCAGATAACAACTATGGAGACCTGTGCTATATGATATATCTTTTAAAGGAAGAAATAAAGCATATTTGAATTTTATTCGCTGGATCCATTCCTTGGTTTTGCCATACAAAGTATCTCACTGAGATTATTGACTAATACGTGTATCTTGCCCTTAAAGGGAGTCTTTCACCTAATCTGAGCGTTTTAGACTGCTCAGATCAGGTTATAGACTTTTTGACCCTCATTACAATGTTACCTTTGTTTTCTGTGTCCCTCGTCCAGATATTGAAAAAAAAAACAACACCTTTTAAACGTATGCAAATGAGCTTCTGAAGGTGGCCAGGGACGGCGTTACTGGGCGATGTGCCCAGAAAAACACACCTCTTTCAGCCCTCTGGCCTATTATTACCTCCTCCTCTACCTCCAGCTGGCGGATGTCACGAGCGGCAAGAGAAGAAGTCAGGCTGGGAACTGGCCCGCACCTGCGCACTGCTCTGCCCATTATGGGTAGAGGAACAGCTTTTCATATTGCGCATGTGTCGGCCAACTGAAGACAGCCGACCGGCGCATGCGCAATATGAAAAGCTGTTCCTCTGCCCATAATGGGCAGAACAGTGTGCAGGTGTGGGCCAATTCCCAGCCTGACTTCTCTCTCAGAACGGTTATTTGTGGCCCGAGACATGTATTAGGAATGGGCAAAGCAGAATGCCTCTTAAAGGGTCCATTTTGCATTCAGTCCTAAAATCAAATTATATTCTGTTATAACTCTGTTATAACGGAACCTATAATGGAATTTATAACGCGAATGCGTACCCACCCTAACGCGAATGCGAACTCGACCTTAGGTAAAATGACTGAAAATCTCTCTTCATTGAAATGCTTTGTATTGGGTTGGGTTTAGAAGAAAGGGTTAGACCTTGGAGTAGACCTGGTTGTAGCCTGTTCAATACGGTAATGTTCTACAAAAAAAGGTATTAGTCAAATTCTACTATTATACTTGTATTTCATGCTCTACTTTTAGGTTTAGAACTGAAAATATTACAGATGAAGGCAGATCATCGAGAAGAGGTAATTTATGCAATGTAGATCTGATACAATCAATGTTTCCCTTTCTATTACACATAATCTCTAGAGCATTCTAGCATATTAAAGGGGTTTTCCAGGTTTCTTTTATTTAATTTGCTCCCTACTGCTCCTGGCGCTTGGTTTCGGCTCCCTGGTTGTCTTCACAGGTCTTCTGGTCCTCGCGAAAAATTTGTGACATGTCCCCAAGCAGCTCACCGCTGGGTCATGTGCCACTTGGGGGCAAGTCACCGCTGAGGCCATCCATTGGCTGCAGCAGAGCACAGGTCCACCTCATGGGGAAGTTAACAGACGGGGATTGGAAGATCAGTGAAGACAGCCAGGGAGCCTGAATGACGCGACTGGGGTAGAAATTGTTAAAAAATATATAAAACCTGGACAAACTCTTTACAGTTGAATTATAATTTATAATTGTCTATGGTGCTGTAATGATATTGATATAGATCCATGCTATAAGCAATGTCTTCATCTATATTAAATCTGTACTAGTAATCCTATTCCTAATCCAGAACTATTACATCATAAGGGACTACATAAAAGAATCCAGCCTACCTGTGGTGCCAGTTTGATGTCTTGCGGTTTTAAAGCAACAGCACTCATAGGGGTAAGCTCCATTCCTGGTAAAATGTCATAAAGCTTCTCTTCTCCTCTCTTGTCTCCTTTCATCTGGTATCCTAGGCCAGTATATGCCAGGTATCCCCGTCCTCCCAGTCCTCTAACGCCTGCAGCCCCTACAGGTACACTCATGTAAATTTCTAGGAATGTAAGAAGGCATTAAACTCAATCAAATCAGCAGAAAATCGCCCAGATCCATGATATCATGAAGAAGCTATCACCACGCGCATTGAACGTGCTTGAAACAATGGAGTCCCATTTTGTAATTTTATATTAAATGCAAATTTTGTAAAAAGTAAAGAGAGGTATCTTACTGCTCGATTTCTATTAAGACCGCCACAGGGCGGGTAGCATATGCCATATGGATTACCATTCCAACAGACAGCAACATTCTACCCACTATCAATAATAGGAACTATGCCCTCTGTGGTCAGATTATCATCAGATTTCCAATTAAACCAGTATAATTATGATTCCCCCTCTTGGCCGGGCTATATGTCAGCGATGTATAGTAGGACACTATTAAGGTATCCAACTGGGGAAGAATTAGAAAAACCCAGCTTCTATGATAGACATGTAATATTCATATGCAGATCCATTGTTTAATAGCTGTCCAACACACAGTAGCTCCAGCCGTGTATGAAATTAAAGTACAGATTATAGCTTTTTGCATTTTCATTGCTTTAAACACATTGCAAGGTATATTACTGTCCAGATTATGTAAAAGAAAGCACCATTCTTTCTTGATAGCTTTAGATTACAAACATTCCTCATTCTGATGAATTGTCAAATGTACATATGATCACATAATGCTAAATCGGGACAGAGATCACATGAGTCGCCTATTTCGTCCATTTAGACCTTGGATAAGACTTTTAGTCTAATATATACAGGCTTTAGGTTAGTTCTACCCAATTGGCAAAATAATGACCCTTTACAGTCAATAACATGTAAAGAAAGGACTTCAAAACATACTTAAACGATAACTGGCAGAGGATCTGCCCGAAATTATTTAGAGGTGCCGGCCTCTCCATAACTTCGGTGGATCCAGCACCAGTTTTAAATATAAGACAGCTTTCTTGCTGTCTTAAATTTAGACTATTTTCTATGCCTGAAACAGGCGTAAAAAAATATGAGTGAGACGGGCCTGCTGACCCGTCCCCTTCAACGCCCACACCACGGCCACAATTTTGCACTTAGCGTGAACGGGGCAAAGTCGCAGATATCAGTATTTCAGTATAGTAAATTTTCAAAGGCGCATGCCCAGGCACACTCTGAAACCAACATTAACCCCTTAATGACCAGGCCATTTTGCACCTTCGTGACCAGGCTTATTTTTGAAAATCTGACATGTATCAATTTATGTGGTAATAACTTTGGAACACTTACTTTTCCAAGCCATTGTAAATGTCATTTAATTTTTTTAGGACATTAGAAGGTTTAGAATTTTAGAAGCAATTCTTAAAATTTGTAAGAAAATTTCCAAAACTCACTTTTTAAAGACCAGTTCAGGTCTGAAGTCACTTTGTGGGGCTTACATAGTAGAAACCCCCATAAATGATCCCATTTTAGAAACTACACCCCTCAAGTTACTCAAAACTGATTTTACTAACTTTGTTAACCCTTTAAGTATCTCACAAGAATTAAAGGAAAATGGAGATGAAATTTCTAAATCATTTTTTTTTGGCAGATTGTCTATTTTAATAAAAAAATTTCTTTAACAAAACTCAATATTTTTACCCTTATTCTGCAGTTTACAGAAACACCCCACATGTGGTGGTAAACTGATGTATGGGCGCAGGGCACAGAAGAAAAGGAGCGCAGTATGGTTTTTGGAAGGCAGAGTTTGCTGGACTGGTTTTTAGACACCATGTCCCATTTGAAGCCCCCCAAATGTGACCCCATTTTGGAAACTACGGAATAAGTTGACAGATTTATTGGTACTATTTTGGGGTACATATGATTTTTAATCGCTGTATATTATGTTTTTTGTGAGGCAAGGTAACCAAAGAATGGATGCTTTTGAAAAAAATTTGGTTTTTGTGTCTCCATTTTCTGAACACCATTTTTTTTTATTTTTCTGCCGTGCATGGGTTTTTTGCAGGAAGAGTTGACTATTTCATTAGTACCATTTTTGGTTAGATATGATTTTTGATCATTCAGTATTACACTTTTTGGGGCAAGGTGACCAAAAAATTGGTAATTTTGGCACCGTTTTAATTTTTTTATTTTTACGGGGTTAGATCATGTGATATTTTTATAGAGCATATTGTTACGGATGTGGCAATAGCTAGTACCGTATGTCTACTTTTTATTATTTATTTACGTTTTACACAATAATACCATTTTTTAAACAAAAAAAATGATTTTTAGTGTCTCCATAGTCTGAGAGCCATAGCTTTTTTTATTTTTGGCCGATTGTCTTAGGTAAGGTCTCATTTTTTGTGAGATGAGGTGACGGTTTGATTGGTCTTATTTTGGGGGGCATATGCCTTTTTGATCGCTCGGTGTTGCACTTTTTGTGATAGTAGGTGAAAAAAATGTCTTTTTTGGCACTGTTTATATTTTATTTATTTACGATGTTCACCTGAGGGGTTAGGTCATGTGATATTTTTATAGAGCAGGTAATTATGGATGTGGCAATACCTAATATGTATACTTTTTATAATTTATTTAAGTTTACACAATAATAGCAAATTTTAAAACAAAAAAAATGTTTTAGTGTCTCCATAGTTTGAGAGCCATAGCTTTTTATTTTTTGGCCTATTGTCTTAGGTAGGATCTCATTTTTTGAGAGATGAGGTGACGGCTTGATTGGTACTATTTTGGGGGGCATACACCCTTTTGATCGCTTGGTGTTGAACTTTTTGTGATGGTATGTGACAAAAAATGTCTTTTTTGGCACTGTTTATATTTTATTTATGTACGATGTTCACCTGAGGGGTTAGGTCATGTGATATTTTTATAGAGCAGGTCATTACGGACGTGGCAATACCTAATATGTATACTTTTTATTATTTATTTAAGTTTTACACAATAATAGCAAATTTTTAAACAATTTTTTTTTATTAGTGTCTCCATAGTCTGAGAGCCATAGCTTTTTATTTTTACCCTTTTGATCGCTTGGTGTTGAACTTTTTTTGATGGTACGGACCGCAGCATGGAAGGGGTTAAACGGCAGATCGGGGCACAGTAAACACATCAGCGCAGCCCCGATCTCCTCAACACTCACTGAGGAGATCGGAGCTGCGCTGCTGAGCGCTGCGATTGGTCAGTCAAATCTGACTGACCAATCGCAGCAATCCAAAGGCAGGGACCGCTGTGATTGGTCCCCTGCCGGGTGACCGAATAGCTCAGCTGTCCGTAGCACCCGTTTAGATGCCGGTGTCACCGCAAGTATACTTGCAGTGACACTTTGATCTCATGACTCATAGCTAACACCACATCATGACTTACATGTCAGACTCATTAGTCACTAAGGGGTTAAAAGTGGTCATACTATGTAGAGACCCATCATATTATTAACACATTTTTGGTACGAATAACACAGGAATAGCAAAATTCTGAGTTCTAAGAACTATAGTTTATAGTTTAGGAGTCCAGTCCTGCATAACGGAAACCAGGACAGATCCATTAAGCGGCCCATAGACTTGTATTATGATGGAATGCAAAACAGAAGCCTTTAAAAGTAATTCTGTTTTGCTTTCCGTCATAATAGAAGTCTATGGGAATCATATTGGATCCGTCTGGTTTCCGTTATGCAGAACGGAAAAAAAAGTCCTGTCGACAGACTATGTTTTTCGTCTTGCATAACGGGAACCAGACGGATCCGTTATGATTCCCATAGACTTCTGTTATGACGGATCAAAACAGAATGCCTCTTAAAGGCTTCCATTTTGACTTCTGTCTTATGGATTCCGTTATTTTCCATTAGGGTGGGTTCATATCAGCGTTATTGATTCCGTATTTGTTTTCCGTTATGACATGGGCTGGACTCCTGCATAATGGAAACCGGGACGGATCCATTCTGATGCCCATAGACTTGTATTATGAAGGATCAAAACGAAATGCCTCTTAAAGGCTTCCGTTTTGACTTCCGTTTTATGGATTCCATTATTTTCTGTTATAACCATGTTATAACAGAAAACATAGACGGAATCCATAACGCTGATGTGAACCCGTCCTAACTGGGTGTCTCAAAAAGGACCTCTCACCACGCCGTACAGGTTTCTTAAATCCCCTATGTAATAGCTATTCTGGAGCATATATTCTTATAACTCTGTTATCTTTTTCCCTTATTATTCCTGCTAGAAGTTTATTACTAAAGGTACTATTGGGTGTTACAAACTAGGGGTCCATGCACAGTATGACCTAGGCATAAAGTTAAAGATCAAACACATATTTTAAGCAATATCAGTGTATTATTTTGGTTTTGTACAATTTTAGCGTGAAAAAAGGAAAGGAGAACTTTGCAAAAGTATGGGAACCCAAGGAGATTTGAGCGCTTAGATAACTTTGATTAAGGTCTCAGATCTTAAATAGCCAGTTAGGGTAAAGGCTTGATCACAATCATTAGGAAAGGATAGGTGATGCAAATTTCAAAGCTTTATAAATATCCAGACTCCTCTAACCTTGTCCCAAAAAAACAGCAGCCATGTGTTCTTCTAAGCGGCTGCCTAACACTCTGAAAATGAAAATGGTTGAGGCCCACAAAGCAGGAGAAGGCTATAAGAAAATAGCAAAGATATAGCAGAATTTCATGAAAAAGACACCTCTCTAACCATTTGGCATGGGGGTGGATCAATCATGCTTTGGGGTTATGTTGCAGCCAGTGGCAGGGGGAACATTTCATGGGTGGAGGGAATAATGGAGTCAATGAAATTCCAGCAAATTCTGGAAGCAAACATAATACCAACTGTAAAAAAGCTGAAGTTGAAAAGAGGATGGCTTCTACAAATGGATAATGATCCTAAACACCTCAAAACCAACAACAGACTCCCTCAAAAGACGCAAGTGAAGGTTTTACCATGGCCATCATCACAAACCCCTGATATGAATATCATTGAAAATCTGTGCATAGATCTCAAAAGAGATCCGGAAGACGTTTCCAAGAAAGAATAGATGAAAATCTTTAAAACAAGAATTGAAAGACTCTTGGCTAACTACAAAAAACATTTACAAGCTGTGATACTTGCTAAAGGTGGGTGCTAATAGGTAAAAACCATGCAGGGTGCCCAAAGTTTTACTTTGGGCCCTTTTCCTATTTAGTTATTTAGAAAATTTAGAAGATGGAAAAAAAAAAAATGGTTTTGCTTAAAATACAAAGGCAATGTGTCATCTTTAACTTTGTGCCTTTTGGACATCATTTCATATTCAACTTGCTTAACTGTTACCAGTAACGGTAATTTAGACCAGGGATGCCCACAGTTTTGCATGCCACTGTATGTAAGGTCTTGTTTTTTACCTTAAGAGCATAGATGTAACTGCCAGGGTAGCAGAGCTGACAACAACCAAGGGGAGGCTATTTCCTCTTAAAAAATGCAGTAAGCAGTGAACTGTTTGTAACGTGGCGTAGAATACTGAATGGCGTAGAATACTGAATGTGTCCCTCATTCTAAATTTCAGATCTATTTCCATGGTTACCTCGTGCGCCGGGTGACATCATTGTGCTCATTGTCTCAGTACAGTGACATCACTCTGTACATTATCTCTGTGATGTGACATCTCTACGTTTATTATCTCTGTACAGTGACATCATTGTGTTTATTATCTCTATTCTATGTGAATTTTCCCACTATAATTACATCATTAAGCCCCATTCACACAACCGTATTTATAATCCGCATTTTTATATAGGATGCAGACCCATTTATTTCAATGGGTCTGCAAAAAATGCGGACAGCACACCATGTGCTGTACGAATTTGCATGTCCATTTCCTAGCCCTGCAAAAAAGCTAGAACATGTCTTATTCTTGTCCTTTTTGCGGACAAGGATAGGCATTGTTACAATGGATCCGTAAAAAAAAAAAAGAAGCAACGTGGATGTCACACAGACATTATCCATATTTTTTGCGGATCTGCATTTTGCAGACCGCAAAATACATACATTCCTATGAATGCACCCTTTTCTTATGTACTTTGACATCATTATGTTCATTAGGGAAACCAATCATAGGCCTTTCTGAACTCACTTCTAAAAAGTGGTCATGGTTAAGTGGAGCCCCATTCCTGAGGTCATCAATATTATAGCTCTGCACAACCCAAACCCCATACCTTCTGTACAGTAGTCAGATGATTTACCATTGCACTATAGACTTGCCCTACTAAGAATTTAAGAAGCATAGGATTTTCTGCCTTAAAAAAAAGCTGCTAAGTAGTATTACTGTTTTGTTCACAGGCACAATATTAAATAAATAGTATATTACTGAAATGAAGGGAAAAACAATTGCGCCATTTTTATTTAGGCTGTTTACCAATTAGCATTGATAAAATGTTCACTATAGCGTATAGGTTATTACCATTACAGGGATATCAAATACTGTTTTGGGATATTTAATTGTAACTATTTCAAAAAATGCATTTATTGTAATGGTTTTTGCTCCAGTATTTTTTTGTAGCATCAACTTTGCACAAATCTGTTAAAGGGGAATTCTGATTGTGAGAAGTTATCCCCTATGCACAGGACAGGGGATAACTATTAGATTGGTGATGGTCCTACTGCTGAAATCCCCACTGATCATGAGAACTAGGACCTCATACCACCAGAGGCCTCCCAAAATAAATGGAGTGGCAGGTCGGGCATGTGCACAGCTGCCCCATTAATCTCTACAGGAGTTCTGAAGACTGCCAAGTACAGCTCTCTGCTATTTCCAGAACTCCAATAGAAATGAATGAATTGGCAGTGAGTATGTCTAATCTTCTGCTTCATTACACTGGGCCCTGAGGGATATGGGTTCTCATGATTGCTGGGAGTCCCAGCGGTAGGACCCCTGTTTTCTGCCATAATCTTAATAAAAAAAACATCCCACATGTCAAGGAATTGAACCCCACTTCTGTATGGCAGCCAGCAAGCTTTACCATTACACTATATGACATGTTTAAAAGTAGAAGTTTATGAGCTATAGTTTAGTGGTAAACCTGCTGCCTACCATACTAAAGGCCTGGGGTTTAAAGTTTATGGCAGAAAAATTTAACTTTTATTTTCCAGCATCTTTCATTTATGGTAAAAGTTAAAGTTTTCTGTGACGTTAAAGGGGTTGTCTCATCTGAGACAATGGGGGCATATCGCTAGGATATGCCTCCATTGTCTGATAGGTCCCACTGCTGGGACCCTCACCTATCTCCTAAACGGATCCCCGAAGGTGGTGGAGGGCACACTGCGTATGCACAGCCACCCTTTATTCTTTTTTCTGGGGCTGCCGAAAATAGCTGGGCCTGTAAAAGTGAATGGGAGCGGTGGCCGGTCATGCATGGTGTGCTCCAATTGACTTCTATGTGGAGAGCACTTGGTGCTGGCTGGATCGGAGTCCTCCAGCCTCCACTTTGGCCTTCTCCATTCTTGATATAGATGTGTGTCCTAGCGGTGGGACCCGCACCTATCAGATAGGGACATTTCCTGGCGATAAGCCCCCATTAATCATAATAACTCGTAAATAAAGAAAACATAACATACAGTCAGGTCCATAAATATTGGGACTTTGACACAATTCGAACCTTTTTTTATACACCACCACAATGGATTTGAAATGAAACGAACAAGATGTGCTTTAACTGCAGACTGTCAGCTTTAATTTGAAGGTATTTACATCCAAAGCAGGTGAACGGTGTAGGAATTACAACAGTTTGCATATGTGCCTCCCACTTGTTTAGGGACCAAAAGAAATGGGACAGAATAATAATCATAAATCAAACTTTCACTTTTTAATACTTGGTTGCAAATCCTTTGCAGTCAATTACATCCTGAAGTCTGGAACGCATATACATCACCAGACGCTGGGTTTCATCCCTGGTGATGCTCTGCCAGGCCTCTACTGCAACTCTCTTCAGTTTCTGCTTGTTCTTGAGACATTTTCCCTTCAGTTTTGTCTTCAGCAAGTGAAATTCATGCTCAATCGGATTCAGGTCAGGTGATTGACTTGGCCATTGCATAACTGATTCCAAATGCAAATAGCACACTTGAAATGAACTCTGGACCTTTTATCTGCTCATTGTAATTGGAATAATGAGGGAATAACGCACACCTGGCCATGGAACAGCTGATAAGCCAATTGTCCCATTACTTTTGGTCCCTTAACAAGTGGGAGTCACATATGCAAACTGTTGTAATTCCTACACCGTTCACCTGATTTGGATGTAAATACCCTCAAATTAAAGCTGATAGTCTGCAGTTAAAGCACATCTTGTTTGTTTCATTTCAAATCCATTGTGGTGGTGTATAGAGCCAAAAATGTTAGAATTGTGGTGATGTCCCAATATTTATGGACCTGACTGTATCTCCACCAGTTCCACAATGTTTCCATAATATTGACTCTTTAGATCAGTAGGGTACAAAGACAGGACCTCTTAAAGGGGTTGTCTCACTTCAGCAAATTACATTTATTTAGTAGAGAAAGTTCATACAGGGCACTTACTAATATATTGTGATTGTCCATATTGCCTCCTTTGCTAGCTTGATTCGTTTTTCCATCACATTATACACTGCTCAATTCCATAAGTCACGGCCACCACTGCAGCACACATATGAGATGCCCGGGACAGATGCAGCTACATGCATATCTATGCATGCTCCCATGGTCCCAACCACAAGAGAGGCCGGCACTTTTTCCTATAGTGTGCAAGCACGACCACCGCTGATGGATTGCAGGATGGTCGTAACCCCTGAAAACGTGCAGTGTATAATCAACGTGCAGTGTATAATGTGATGGAAAAATGAATCAAGCCAGCAAAGGAGGACAATATGGACAATCACAATATATTAGTAAGTGCCTTGTATCTACTTTGTCTATGTGATAGATGCCATTTGCTGAAGTGACACCCGTTTTAAAAAAAAGATTACTATAGTGAGAAGACCGTTCTAACTTGTGTCTTCCTGTTTTAGCTCTGTTATACAAAGAAGATTTAATCACTTTTCAGTTTGACTCCATTGAAGCAGTAGGTGTCTACATAAATTGGTTTGAATTAACCCAAATAACAGCAATTACAACCATTTATTTAACAATTCCATTAGGAATATTAAACAGCAGTAAACTATGTTGCAATTCATTCTGTTCTATTTTAGAAGCAATGATTAATTTACAGTCATTTTTCATACTCTGTTTAATCTATTTACAAGGTAAGTATTATCAGACGTGCAGTATGCAAAACTTCAGGTTAGTAACAGCTCCCTGTATATTACACGGGTGACTGATTAGGATTCTAATTAAATAAATTACATAGAACTAACTTGCAGTGGGATTCTAAACAGCTAATTAAATTTCTAAATTGTCATGTCATGGTCTGCCTTCTCAATTAATAACAAGTACCAACACTTATTACACTTAATACAGAGTTATTGAATTCAGTTACCTCTGACGGATGGAGGTCGGATGAGGCCGCGGTTATTGACAAAGCCTTTGGCAGCAGGGAAATGGAAGCTGGGGATGGTCGCAGTGTAGGTGGGTGGCGCATAAAACACAGGTGCTCCAAGATATGCCGTAGTTGGGTCATAGACATGGCCTATCGTGTAGGCATATTCTCCTTGTACGGCACCACCTCTTCCTCCTGTTCCTCTTGTATATCTTACATAACTGTCTTTGTCTACGGGTTTAGCCAAGGTTACTTCTATAGGAGAGCCATCTATAATCTAGAAAAAAAAGATAGATACTCACATGCTGCAAGACTTTTTAAGATAAAACTCAATGATATAGGAATGCTGTCAAAGGGAATGAGAATTACTGCTCTGGAGCTCGGTTTGCTGATATGGAGGCCATACAATGTCAACCAATTTGTCTGCAAAAATTGGCATTGCAATGAGTTATACCTTTTTAACCATATCCACTTCCCTACGGGAAGGTGCCTGAGCAATAAGATTATTAGCTTGTCTAGATTCTGTGAAGGTAGGCTGCTTTTGTGTGTTCTGACTTCCTGTGCCTGACTTCTTTCTGATAACTGTACTTACCATATACTGGCTGACCTGACCTATTGCCTGTTTTACCGCATTGCACAGACTTTGCCTGTCTTAACCCCCAACTCTGTTCTATTCCTGTCCACTTGAGGTCATGTGCTGGTGTCTCTTGACCTAGGTCAGCAGACTCTAAATGGATACTGGCCCCTGGAGCAAAGTCTAGATCCCCATGCTGCAGTCAAAACCAAAGTATCAAAGTAGCCCCAAGTCGAATCCTTTCAGTGGCACAGTGGCTCCACACCCTCTACATTACACTGTATTTGGGGGTCTATGTAAATGTTCAGAAACCTCCTCAGTCTAGTGTAACAGTAAATTCCAAATGGGGAAGAAGGGGAATGCAGCTGAAATACTTCTGCCTCAGTCTTTGTATGAGACTCATGCTGTGAGAAGGGAAAAAGAGCAGTAGGGTGTACAAAACATGATTGTCTTTGAGCGCAGCTCTTGGGAGTTTAAATTTTTACTAATCATAGGCTCATGCACCCTGAATGGGGACTGTCTGGCAGCACCAGTGGCACTCAATATTTAAAAAGTGTTTAAACTAAAATGTGCATAATACTCAAGGACACATTGCAATGGGAAATAAAACTGATTCTTAGGGGTACATTTATTAAGACTGGCGTTTTAGACGCTGGTCTTAATAAAGCTCTAAGCTGGCGGTGGATCCACCAGAGTTATGAAGAGGCACAGGCTTCTGAGCTATGTTACACTGAAACAGGCGTAGAAAATGGTAAATGAGACGGGCCTGCCGGCCTGGCCCTTCCCCGCAATCGCCCACAAGTTTAGACCTGGCGTGAGCGAGGTGAAGTCGCAGATAGCAGCACAACTAACCATTGCACCACTATTTGTGCCTGAAATATGCCTATGGCTGGGTTCACACTTGAGCGTTTTACAGCGCATTCAAACGCGCTGTAAAACGCTCAACACATGAAAACCAATGCTTCCCTATGGCCCTGGTTCTTACTTGAGCGTTTTACAGCGCGTTTGAACGCGCTGAAAAACGCCCTACGCTCAAAAAAGTTCTTGAGCTTCTTTGGGGCGTTTTGTCGCGCTTTTACAGCCATAGGACACTGCTTTAATCACACAAACGCGCGTAATACGCGCGTTGACTATGGACAAAAACACGCGACACAAACGCGCGACACAAACGCGCATATCAAATACACTCAGGTCTGAACCCAGCCTAATACAGGTGTATTTCAGTATAATAAATGATCCCCTTAGTATCTAATAAAAGGGTTAAAGGAAATCTATCAGAACATACCTGTAAATGAAGCCAACCCATTTTGTAGATGAGAGCTTTCTCCCTGAATACAATGGACTTTCTCTCACCCAGATCAGTGGTCCCAGTTCTGAGACAAACGCATTTTTATGACATTCTAATGAGCCCCTTTGTGCAGCGAGGGTGTTGCCGTTGCATCTCGTGGCACCCAGAGACTCCTCCCATTTTCCTTGCTGCCTGCGCCCCCATCACTTTGAGTGACAGGGTCATGCAGCGTAGATGTAATTGCATTTGTCCCAGAAATCTCGCAACTGCGTTCGGTGCATGTGCAGTACGGGGCTGGAGATCACCAGGCGAAAGCAAAGCTCACTATACATGTACTCTAAGCATTGCCCTCTCAGACTGATGTCATGGCTATTTATTCAGATGTTCAAAAACTCATGCATTTCATACCTTGCCATTTAATGCATTCATTGCTTCCACTGCATCATTGCGATTATTAAAATGTACAAAGGCATAATCTCTAATTTTCTTTACACGTTCAACTGCGCCTATGAAAGAGGAAATGTATGACAATGAAAACATAGCCTTTAGGCACAAAGTCCTGAATGGATGGTGGCATGACGCAGAAACTCCTATGGCAAAGCATTACATTAAAGAATATTTGTCAGGGTATACAATGGTATATATGTAACAACCCAGAGTGGTGTTACCACTCCTGCACCCTGCTACTGTCTTTAATGGTCTAATATGTCATCTGTGTAATTTTGTTCCAGGTTCACCACAATGTGCATCTATAATATGGTTATGCAACTGTTATACAAGTAATATACCTGGTTCTCCAGCAGGTGGCATCAAACACGGCAGAGCTATAATTAGATAGAATGGAACTCACAATTACATCCTCCCCCCCCCCCCTTTGGTCAAAAGTGGTCCAGTCCTGCTTGCTACCAGAAGGAGGTGGGGCAGTTCTGGTTTGTGCTGGTTGAGACTCCATGTTGGAGCTGACAGGACACTAACCTATTACTTGGCTGAAGATAAGTCCATCTAAAAAGTGAAGTGCAGCATAAAGAAGAAGCCAAGTTACCAAGTCAGCTTGTCAGTACAGCAGAGTGAGAGATGGATAGAGCAGAGTTGAGTTTGCCTGCCAGTTTAATGCTTAAGCCTGCTGGAACCAAGACAAAGCCTGTAACTGTTGGAAGAAACGTTTATTCAAGTAAAGCTGCTGTTGAACTTCATTTCAAGGTCTGGACTCAAGTTATTTCCAATCCCTCAATTATTCTCCCCATTTATTGCTTCGGAGCCAAAGCCTGGGGTCCAGCCGTATCAAAATAGGAGCACCGTGACACACATATAGAGACATTTTAGGCTGCAACATACCACTCATGATTTCCTACACCTGGGACACGACACATAGAGGGCCCTGGGGGGAGGCGCCCGTTGCATATAGCTAGGACAACTGTCACTTTAATTAATCATTACAACAAATTTGTCCTTCTCTCACAGGCTTCATGGACAACCATGCAACAGCCTAGAAAAAGTTGAACAGAATGATCTGGAGACAAACTGGCACTTTGTCTTATTGATTGCTTAGGGTCAGATATACCATTATTGCCTATTCCAAGACCACCCCAAGAAAACCACATTAGCCCCATATTTGTTGCAATATTGAAAATAGCTAATGCTTAATATTAAGGGGGTTGTATAGTGGGCACCTATTGATGACCTATCATCAGGATAGGTCATCAATATCTAATCAGCAGGGGTCCGACTCCAGGCACCCCCCACTGATCAGCTGTTTTTTTAGCACTGCTTCCTCTTCAGATAACACGGCATGTCATCTCGCTTGCTGAAGTCGCCTGCTGCAATTGAGACAGCACACCATGTAATCTGAAAAACAAGCAGCGCTTGTACGAGTGTTGCCTCCTCTTCAAACAGGAGGTGCCAGGAGTTGGGTCCCTGCCCATCAGATATTGATAACCTGTCCTGAGGATAGATCATCCATAGGTACCCACTGCACAACCCCCTTAAAGTTTTGGTTACGATCTAGTCCTTTGGAATCATGCACACGACCGTATGTATTTTGCAGTCCGTAAAAAATGCGGATGACATCCGTGTGCATTCCGTATTTTGCGGAATGGAACAGCTGGCCCCTAATAGAACAGTCCTATCCTTGTCCGTAATGCGGATAATAATAGGACATGTTCTATTTTTTTGTGGAACAGAAGTACGGAAATGGAATGCCTATGGAGTACCTTCTGTTTTTTTTTGCTTACCCATTGAAATGAATGGTTCCGTATATGGTCCACAAAAAAGATGGAATGGACATGGAATGAAAATATTTTCATGTTCAAGAGGCCTTTAGGCTACTTTCACACTCGCGGTTTGGTGTCAGCCTGCAAAGCGGAATGGAGACGGAACGGAGGCAAACTGATGCATTCTGAGCGGATCCTTTTCCATTCAGAATGCATTAGGGCAAAACCGATCCGTTTTGGGCTGATTGTGAGAGCCCTGAACGGATCTCACAAACGGAAAGTCAAAACGCCAGTGTGAAAGTAGCCTTAGTTGTGGTTCAGCATAGAGGCTTAGAGTTTAGCACTGTTGCCTTCCAGCTCTGTTGTCTTAGGCTTGAATGTACTTTAAAATGTGTTCTATTTGTTTCTACTCAGGGTCTAACACATAAATTATTGCTGAATTTATCTTTTTGAGGCTGTAAAAATAACTCTTTGGATAGTTATATGGACAGGACTTTGAATTTTGGAATCACTAAGATCTTCACTTGACTGCTATCTCACTAGTTAATTTGAGAAGCATGTGAATAACTATTTTATTACCTAGGGATTTATCAAGTTTCAGGGTTCACAGTTCAAAGTTTCTACATTATCAAGAGGATAACTTTAGGTTAAAGGGTAACTGTCATGTTTTCATTAATAAAAATCTATTTTAGCATATGTTACTGCTGCAGCAGCATTATGCATAAAGCAATCTTTAGTTTCTTCACATATCACTGTTTTCCTTGAGTTTTTCCCTTAGTTACGGCTGTTTAACCCCTTAAGGACTTAGGGCGTACCGGTAAGCCCTGTTTCCCGAGTCCTTAAGGACCCAGAGCGTACCGGTACGTCCTGTGTAGTTTTGATCACTGCCGCACAGCCGGCAGTGATCGGAACAGGGTGCCTGTTGAAATCATTCAGCAGGCACCCTGTGGCAATGCTTAGGGGGGTCCTGTGACCCTCCCCCGCATTGCCGATCGCTACAAACCGCAGGTCAATTCAGACCTGCGGTTTTTAGCGATTATGCAAGTTTCTGATCCCTGCGGTCCGTGACTGCAGGGATCAGAAACCTCAAAGTGCCCATATTTTTGAAGGTTAACCCCCCCTTGCAGCCCTCTGTGTTTTTGTGCCTGCGGGCGCAGCGGGGGGGAGGATTGCGGGCGGTGCGGGAGGCGTGCGGCAGTGTGGGGGGCGGGTGCGTGATCTTCCGCCCGCCCCCCGTTTATTTTCAGGATGGCCGAGCGGTTGAATCAGAGTGTCAGCTCATTGCTGACACTCCGATTCAAATTGCAGACATCTGTGCAGATGTCCGCCGTTTTAACCCCTTCCATGCCGCAGTCCATAGGGACCGCTGTATGGAAGCGGTGAAGAGGGAGGGAGCTCCCTCCCTCTCCCATCGGGGGGCTGCTGTGCCTTTGCAGCCCCCGGACAGGATGGGGAGCCCTCCTCCCTCCCCTTCCCTGTCTGCTTGTGGCAGACGGGGAAGGTTCCCATGGCAACAGGACGCCTTCTCAGGCATCCTGCTGTCCATGGTGCTGAACAGATCTGTGCTAAAGGCAGAGATCTGTTCAGACAAAGTGTGAGTGAAATACAGTGCAGTACACTATGTAGTGTACTGTAATGTATTATACAGACATCAGACCCACTGGATCTTCAAGAATCAAGTGGGTCTGGGTAAAAAAAAAAAAATTTAAAAAGTGAAAAAAAAAGTAAAAATAAAAAAAACACATTTATCCCTGATTAAAAATTAAAAAAATAAAATTCCCTACACATGTTATATAACACCGCGTCCGGAACGACTCAATCTATAAAACGGTCATGTTACATTTCCCGCACGGTGAACGCCATAAAAAATAAAAAATAAAAACTATGATGAAATTGAAATTTTGCTCACCTTACTTCCAAAAAAAGGTAATAAAAGTGATCAAAAAGTTGTATGTACGCCAAAATAGTACCATTCAAACCGTTGCCTCATCCCGCAAGAAATAAGACCCTACCTAAGATAATCGCCCAAAAACTGAAAAAACTATGGCTCTCAGAATATGGAGACACTAAAACATGATATTTTTTTGTTTCAAAAATGATATTATTGTGTAAAAGTATACATATTAGGTACCGCCGCATCCGTATCGACCGGCTCTATAAAAATATCACATGACCTAACCCCTCAGATGAACACCGTAAAAAATAAAAAATAAAAACTGTGCTAAATAAACCATTTTTTGTCACCTTACATACAAAAAGTGTAATAGCAAGCGAACCTAAAGGGTTAACGACGTTTGTAAAATCAGTTTTGAATACCTTGAGGGGTGTAGTTTCTAGAACACATTTTTGTGTGGTTTCTATTATGTAAGCCTCGCAAAGTGACTTCAGACCTGAACTGGTCCCTAAAAATTGGGATTTTGAAAATTTCAGAAAAATTTTAAGATTTGCTTCTAAACTTCTAAGCCTTGTAACATCCCCAAAAAATTAAATATCATTCCCAAAATGATCCAAACATGAAGTAGACATATGGGGAATGTAAAGTAATAACTATTTTTGGAGGTATTACTATGTATTATAGAAGTAGAGAAATTGAAACTTGGAAATTTGCAATTTTTTACAAATTTTTGGTAAATTTGATATTTTTTTATAAATAAAAATGAATTTTTTTGACCCAATTTTAGCAATGTCATGAAGTACAATATGTGACGAAAAAACTATCTCAGAACGGCCTGAGTAAGTCAAAGCGTTTTAAAGTTATCAGCACTTAAAGTGATACTGGTCAGATTTGCAAAAAATGGCCAAGTCCTTAACCCCTTAAGGACCGGGCTCATTTTCACCTTAAGGACCAGGCCATTTTTTGCAAATGTGACCAGTGTCACTTTAAGTGCTCATAACTTTAAAACGCTTTGACTTATCCACGCCATTCTGAGATTGTTTTTTCGTCACATATTGTACTTCATGACACTGGTAAAATGAAGTCAAAAAAATTTTTTTTTTTGCACAAAAAAATACCTAATTTACCAAAAATTTGAAAAAAATTAGCAAATTTCAAAGTTTCAGTTTCTCTACTTCTGTAATACATAGTAATACCCCAACAAATTGTGATGACTTTACATTCCCCATATGTCTACTTTATGTTTGAATTGTTTTGGGAATGATATTTTATTTTTTGGGGATGTTATCAGGCTTAGAAGTTTAGAAGCAAATCTTGAAATTTTTCAGAAATTTACAAAAACTCAATTTTTAGCGACCAGTTCAGGTCTGAAGTCACTTTGCGAGGCTTACATAATAGAAACCACCCAAAAATGACCCCATCTAAGAAACTACACCCCTCAAGGTATTCAAAACTGATTTTGCATACATTGTTAACCCTTTAGGTGTTGCACAAGAGTTATTGGCAAATGGGGAGGAAATTTGAGAATTTCATATTTTTGTCAAATTTTTCATTTTAACCCATTTTTTCCACTAACAAAGCAAGGGTTAACAGCCAAACAAGATTGTATCTTTATTGCCCTGACTCTGCCGTTTACAGAAACACCCAATATGTGACCGTAAACTACTGTACGGCCACACAGCGGGGCGTAGAGTGAAAGGTGCGCCGTTTGGTTTTTGGAAGGCTGATTTTTATGGACTGGTTTTTTGACACCATGTCCCATTGAAGCCCCCTGATGCACCCCTAGAGGAGAAACTCCCTAAAAGTGACCCCATCTAAGAAACTACACCCCTCAAGGTATTCAAAACTGATTTTACATACGTCGTTAACCCTTTAGGTGTTGCACAAGAGTTATTGGCAAATGGGGATGAAATTTGAGAATTTCATTTTTTTGCCTAATTTTCAATTTTAACCCATTTTTTCCACTAACAAAGCAAGGGTTAACAGCCAAACAAGATTGTATCTTTATTGCTCTGACTCTGCCGTTTACAGAAACACCCCATATGTGGCCGTAAACTACTGTACGGGCACACAGTAGGGCGTAGAGTGAAAGGTGCGCGGTTTGGTTTTTGGAAGCCAGATTTTGCTGGACTGGTTTTTTGACACCATGTCCCATTTGAAGCCCCCCTGATGCACCCCTAGATTAGAAATTCCATAAAAGTGACCCCATCTAAGAAACTACACCCCTCAAGCTATTCAAAACTGATTTTACAAACTTTGTTAACCCTTTAGGTGTTGCACAAGATTTAATGGAAAATAGAGACACAATTTCAAAATTTCACATTTTTGGCAGATTTTCCATTTTAATATTTTTTTTCCAGTTACAAAGCAAGGGTTAGCAGCCAAACAAAACTCATTATTTATGGCCCTGATTCTGTAGTTTACAGAAACACCCCATATGTGGTCGTAAACTGCTATATGGGCACACGGCAGGGCGCAGAAGGAAAGGAATTCCATACGGTTTTTGGAAGGCAGGTTTTGCTGGACTGTTTTTTTTGACACCATGTCCCATTTGAAGCCCCCCTGATGCACCCCTAGAGTAAAAACTCCAAAAAAGTGACTCCATTTTAGAAACTACGGGATAGGGTGGCAGTTTTGTTGGTACTAGTTTAGGGTACATATGATTTTTGGTTGCTCTATATTACACTTTTTGTGCGGCAAGGTAACAAGAAATAGCTTTTTTGGCACGTTTTTTTTTTTTGTTATTTACAACATTCATCTGACAGGTTAGATCATGTGGTATTTTTATAGAGCAGGTTGTCGCGGACGCGGCGATACCTAATATGTATACATTTTTTTTTATTTATGTAAGTTTTATACAATAACTTCATTTTTAAAACCAAAAAAATGTTTTAGTGTCTCCATAGTCTAAGAGCCATAGTTTTTTCAGTTTTTGGGCGATTATCTTGAGTAGGGTCTCATTTTTTGCGGGATGAGATGACGGTTTGATTGGCACTATTTTGGGGTGCATATGACTTTTTGATCGCTTGCTATTACACTTTTTGTGACGTAAGATGGCAAAAAATGGCTTTTTTTTACACTGTTTTTATTTTTATTTTTTTACGGTGGTCATCTGAGGGGTTAGGTCATGTGATATTTTTATAGAGCCGGTCGATACGGACGCGGCGATACCTAATATGTATACTTTTTTTTTATTTATGTAAGTTTTACAGAATGAGTTCATTTTTGAAAAAAAAAAAAACATGTTTTAGTGTCTCCATAGTCTAAGAGCCATAGTTTTTTCAGCTTTTGGGCGATTATCTTGAGTAGGGTCTCATTTTTTGCGGGATGAGATGACGGTTTGATTGGTACTATTTTGGCGTACATGCAACTTTTTTGATCACTTTTATTACCTTTTTTGGGAAGTAAGGTGGGCAAAATTTCAATTTTCTCAGTTTTTATTTTTTTATTTTTATGGCGTTCACCGTGCGGGGAAAGTAACATGACCATTTTATAGATCAGGTCGTTACGGACGCGGCGATACCTAATATGTGTAGTTTATTTTTTTTTTTTTTTTTTTATTCAGTGATAAATGTTTTTTTTTTTATCTTAACTTTTTTCACTTTTTTTTACATTTTTTTGACCCAGACCCACTTGGTTCTTGAAGATCCAGTGGGTCTGGTGTCTGTATAATACAGTACAGAACAATATATATTGTTCTGTACTGTATTTTACTTACACTGAACAGATCTGTGCTTTTAGCACAGATCTGTTCAGCACCATGGACAGCAGGACGCCTGAGCAGGCGTCCTGTTGCCATGGGAACCCTCCCCGTCTGCTCAGAACTTCGCAGACGGGGAAGGGTAAGCACAGGGCTGAGGGGGGCTCTCTGGGGGCTCTCTCCCTCTCCATCGGGGGGCTGCAAAGGCACAGCAGCCCCCCGATGGAGAGGGAGGGAGCTCCCTGACCGATGACAGTTAACTTTTTCCATACAGCGGTCCGTACGGACCGCGGTATGGAAAGGGTTAAACGGCTGACATCTTCACAGATGTCAGCCGTTTATACCAGGGTGCCAGCAATGTGCTGGCACCCTGGTATAACCACTAGAAGCCAACGATCGTTCATGGGGAGGCGGGCGGGGGATCGCGATCCCGCCTGCCGCACCGCCCGCCTCCCGCAACGCCCCCACCGCCTGCGACACCCCCCCCGCACCACCCTCCGGCATAAAATCGTGCAGGGGTGCAGGGGGGGGGTGAAAAATATTTATTTTAGCCACTCTAAAGTTTCTGATCCCCGCGGTCAGGGACCGCGGCGATCAGAAACTGCAAAAAGCGCAGCAAACCGCAGGTCTGAATTGACCTGCGGTTTGCTGCGATCGCCGATACGGGGGGGTCAAATGACCCCCCCCTGCATTGTTACGGGATGCCGGCTGAATGATTTCAGCCGAAATCCCGTTCCAATTAACCCCTGGGGCGCCGGAATACAGATTTTAAGTCAGGACGTACCGGTACGTCCTGGGTCCTTAAGGACTCGGGAAATAGGGCGTACCGGTACGTCCTAGGTCCTTAAGGGGTTAAGGTGAAATAGGGTCGCTAAGGGGTTAAACATTTACACAATGAAAACCTTCTCAAGATGGCTTCTCTGCCAGTTCTCTGAGGATAAAACTGCTTTCCCTCACTTCCCATACACATTTGCTGTAGCCAGCAGCTCCCTGCCAGCCAATCAGATTGGATTACTAAGAGACACGCCTCCTCACTCTGAAGCCTAATGCAGATATGCAGTGTAAAGGACCGTCCTTCTGTCTTCTGTTTATACTAAAAGGAAGACAGGCAAGCCCTAGTAACGGTTAGTGTTGATCGAGCACCAAAGTGCTCGGGTGCTCTGGTGCTTGAGTAGAACACTTTGGGATGCTCGGGTGCTCTACAGAGCACCTGAGCACATTGGAAGTCAATGGGAGAACCAGAGCATTAAACCAGGCACCCCCTGCTCTGAAAAGGGGAGGGTGTCTGGCTCACAGGAAAAGGTCAGAAATGTATGAAAACATCACTGAAATGGTTTGGGAGCATGTCTACATGCATATTTAACTCCCAGGTCACTGCTGGGAACAATGTTGTCCGAGTAGTGGGCCACGTTTGCAGACTGACAATAATACGCACCAAACTGAAGATAAAATTGATTTTAGAGGAGAAATTGTTAGGAAACATTCTTTCCTGTATATTTACTTGTATATAAATTACAAGGAAGAGGCACTCCGATACAACCTGTATTTCACATAAAGGAGGGCCTCATTCACATTGTGGTACAATTGTTCAGGTAGTGGGACTCCTACACTCATAAAGCCTATGCACTAAGTGAAAGGGCTGCCAAAAATTACAAAGAACCAGCACTTGAAAACACCCTTTATTACACATAAAAGAGGGCATCATACACACTCTTGAAAAATTATGATTGCTGGCGACCCTCAAAAACATTAGGAGCAAGAGACTGCTGGTGACCCTCTAAAACATTACAGGCGAGGGCCTGCTGCTGATCTGACCATCTAAAACATTATGGGTGAGGGTCTGCTGCTGAGCTGACCATCAAAAACATTTGGGCGAGGGCCTGCTGGTGACCCCCTAAAACATTAGGGGCGAGGGTCTGCTGCTGAGCTGACCATCTAAAACATTAGGGGTGAGGGCCTGCTTCTCATCTGACCATCTAAAACATTATGGCTGGTTTCACACGGGCGTTGCGGGAAAAGGTGCGGGTGCGTTGCGGGAAAATGCGTGATTTTTCCGCGCGAGTGCAAAACATTATAATGCGTTTTGCACTCGCGTGAGAAAAATCGCGCATGTTTGGTACCCAAACCCGAACTTCTTCACAGAAGTTCAGGCTTGGGATCGGTGTTCTGTACAGTAGATTGTATTATTTTCCCTTATAACTTGGTTATAAGGGAAAATAATAGCATTCGGAATACAGAATGCTAAGTAAAATAGGGCTGGAGGGGTTAAAAATATATATATATTTTTTAAACTCACCTTAATCCACTTGTTTGCGCAGCCCGGCTTCTCTTCTGTCTTTAACTGTGAGCAATAGGACCTTTGATGATGTCACTGCGTTCATCACATGGTCCATCACATGATCCATCACCATGGTGATGGATCATGTGATGAGCGTAGTGACGTCATCAAAGGTCCTATTGCTCACAGTTAAAGACAGAAGAGATGCCGGCTGCGCGAACAAGTGGATTAAGGTGAGTTAATATTTTTTTAACCCATCCAGCCCTATTTTACTTAGCATTCTGTATTCAGAATGCTATTATTTTCCCTTATAACCATGTTATAAGGGGAAATAATAATGATCGGGTCCCCATCCCGATCGTCACCTAGTAACCGTGCGTGAAAATCGCACCGCATCCGCACTTGCTTGCGGATGCTTGCGATTTTCACGCAACCCCATTCGCTTATATGGGGCCTGCGTTGAGTGAAAAACGCAGAATATAGAACATGCTGCGATTTTCACGCAACGCACAAGTGATGCGTGAAAATCACCGCTCGTGTGCACAGCCCCATAGAAATGAATAGGTCATGATTCAGTGCGGGTGCAATGCGTTCAACTCACGCATCGCATCCGCACGGAATACTCGCCCCCCCGTGTGAAAGGGGCGTATGGGTGAGGGCCTGCTGGTGACCCTCTAAAATATTAGAGGTGAGGGTCTTCTGCTGAGCTGACCCTCTAATACATTAGGGTCAAGGGCCTGCTGTTGATCTGACCATCTAAAACATTAGAGGCGAGGGCCTGTTGCTTATCTGACCAATTAAAACATTATAGGCGAGGGCCTGCTGGTGACCCTCTAAAACATTAGGGGTGACGGTCTGCTGCTGAGCTAACCCTCTGAAACATTAGAAGAGAGGGCAGCCTAATAAGCATGTTGATATGATGGAGGAGGAGGAGGACGAGAAAAGGAAGATTGAACCATATACCCTTTTTTGTGGTGGAAGTGGTGCATGGGAATACAGTGTATGCAATACACCATAAAAGCCACCTTTAAAGTGCCTTTATGTTCAGCAACTTTCCTCTGGTGGAGTAGAGAAGTGAAGGGCAATCCAGGCCTTGTTCATTTTGATAAGAGTCAACCTGTCAGCATTTTCAGTTGACAGGCGGATGCGCTTGTAATGGACCTCCTGTCACCCCGACTGGGTTCCTCCATTGATGGATGCTCCTAATGCTTCCCGAGGGCTCCAAGCACTCCGCTTGATACCGTAAGCACTGCCGACCCCACGAACCGCCGTAGCTTGGTTGCGATCTGGCCGTCTTCTATCCACCCTGGACCTACAACAAGGTTTCCAGGTTCCAGTGGGTGACCCTATCTTCCTTCAGAGAGCGATGCAGGAACAAGCTCCTAAAAGAGTTCAGGGATTATAGCCAGGGGAGTAAACAGCGTATAGCATTCCCCAGTGTAGATGCAGCCTTTTCTCCACACACATGAGACGAGACTCTATGTTGAGGGTAAACAGGAACACTTTAATGGGGCTACATGTCAGCCTTTTATGCAGGTCTTCCAGCAAGGGACACTCCCCTGGGGACCTTATGGAAGACTGAGACTGTTTTTACATTAGCCATTCACATGCATTTACAGTATGGAAACTCTCCCAGCAATTGTACACAACCCCCCCCCCCTCTGCCTGTGATACAATTAAACACAATGGGCCTGCGATACAATTAAAAAACACAATGGGCTCTGCCTGTGATGGGCATACATATCCAGATATCATCCAGATCCAAACAGGGGTTCCCGAATTACATGGAAGTCACATTTGAGCGACCGCATGGCTTTCCTGCCCAAAACAGTTTCACAGATTTAGGCTGTACGGCCGGTTTGCCTTCTTCAAAGTTTTAGTATATGGGCCATAATCCTGAGGCAAGAGGCTGGCAAACACGCTCCTCCAAAACCCAGTGGTTAAGTTATTTCCGCCACAGCGATTATCTTATTTTGCCCCCAGCAGCACTAAATACCCGCTCTGACAAAACGCTGGTGGCAGGGCAGGCCAGCATATCCAAGGCGTAGAGCGCCAGTTCGTGCCACGTGTCCAGCTTGGACACTCAATAGTTGTAAGGCACAGAGGGATCACTGAGGACGTTCACACGGTCTGCTATATACTCCTTCACCATCTTCCAAAACTTTACCGTCCTTGTGACACTAGGCCGCTCATCAGGGTGAGGGTGCTGGCGGGGTGTCATGAAACTGTGCCAAACCTTGGAGTGTGTTGCCCTACCTCTGTTGGAACTGTTATGTGTTCCCCTCGTCTCCCCTCCTCGGTTGCCCAAGGAACAGCATACTTTGCCTCCAGCATTTCCACAAGGACCTTCTGGTATTGCATTATTTTTCTAGTCCCCTTCACCACAGGAATGAGAGATGAGAAGTTCTATTTGTAGTGGGGGTCGAGAAGGGTGATCAACCAGTAATCGGTATCGGTCAAAATGCGTATAACGCGAGAGTCATGGAAAAGACAGCATAACATAAAGTCAGCCATGGGTGCCAGAGTCCCAACAGACAAGACTTCGCTGTCGTCATCAGGAGGATGACTCTCAATCTCCTCATCCTCTTCCTCCTCTTCGGCCCATCCACGCTGAACAGAGGGAATAAACCTGCTATGGGTACTACCCTCTGTAGGGGAGGCAACCGTCTTCTGCTCCTCCTCCTCATCATCATCCAATTCGCGCTGAGAAGACGAACTGAGGGTGGTCTGGCTATCACCCTGTGTACTGTCTTCCCCCATTTCCACCTCTTCCACATGCAAAGCATCCGCCTTCATTGTGAGCAGCGAGCGTTTCAGTAGATACAGAAGTGGGATGGTTACGCTCATAATAGCAGCATCACCGCTCACCATGTGTGTTGCTTCCTCAACGTTTCATAAAACCTCACAGAGGTCAGATATCCATACTCATTGCTTGTGAAGAGCGGAAGCTGACTGGAAAGGTGACAACCATGTTCAGCTGGTATTCCACTACTGCCCTCTGCTGCTCACAAAGCCTGGCCAACATGTGGAACGTGGAGTTCCAGCGCATGCTCACGTCGCACAACAGTCGGTGAGCTGGCAATTGCAAGCGCTGCTGCAGCGTTGCAAGCCCGGCGGCAGCTGTAGATGACTTTTGGAAATGGGCACACACAAGGCGCACCTTCACCAGTAGCTCAGGCAAATTGGGCAAGGTTTTGAGAAACCGCTGAACCACTAAGTTTAAGACGTGGGCTAGGCATGGGATGTGTGTAAGCTTCCCGAGCTCCAAAGCTGCCACCAAGTTTCGGCCATTATCAGACACAACCATGCCTGGTTCTAGGTTAAGAGGCGAGAGCCACAGCTCAGTCTAGTCCCTTATCCCCTGCCACAGCTCTGCGGTGGTGTGCTGTTTGTGACCTAAGCAAATTAGTTTCAGCACGGCCTGTTGCCACTTCCCCACTGCAGTGCCACACTGCTTCCAGCTACTGACTGATGGCTGACTGGTGCTGCAAGATGAGAATTCTGAGGTGGAAGTGGAGGTTGAGGTGGTGGAAGAGAAGGGTGAGTTGCAGCCACTAATGTAGGTGGTGGCAGAAATCCTGATGGAAGCAATCCTTGGCGTCGGTAGCACCTGTGCCATCCCAGAGTACGACTCGCACTTGGCCTCCACAACGTTCACCCAGTGTGCTGTCAGGGAAATGTAGCGTCCTTGGCCAAAAGCACTTGTCCATGTGTCAGTCGTTAAGTGGATTTTCCCAATAACATCCGTTGGTCAGGGCACGGGTGATGCAACGGGATACATGCTGGTGTAAGGCGGGGACTGCACACAGGGAAAAATAGAGGTGGCTGGGGACTGAGTATTAAGGGATGGCCGCCGCCATCAGGCTGCGGAAAGCCTCAGTGTCCACAAGCCTAAATGGCATCATTTCCAGGGCCAGCAATTTGGAAAGGTGCGCATTTAGTGCTATGGCCTGTGGGTGGGTTGCTGGGTATTTGCGCTTTCGTTCAAAGGCCTGGGGTATGGACATCTGTACGCTGTGCTGGGACATAGATGTGGATTTGCTAGATGATGGTGCTTGCGAAGGTCCAGGTGCAGGGCGGGAGGCATCTGGGCCTGCGTCTTGTACAGGGGATTGGCCAGCACGCAACACAGGGGAAGAGGAGGCAGTGGTGTGACCCGCAGACACTGATTGTGGACCCAGGCGTTCAGCCCACCTACTAGGGTGCTTTAATGCCATGTGGCGGATCATGCTGGTGGTGTTGAGGTTGCTAGTGTTCACGCTCCTGCTCCTCTTGGTACGGCACAGGTTACAAATGACTATTCTTTTATCGTGCGCACTTTCCTCAAAAAAGCGCAAGACTGTGGAACACCTACCCCATGGCAAGAAAGATTGCCTCAAGGGGGTGCTCTGGGAAACAGTTGCGGGCCTGTTTGGTGTGGCCCGCCTTCTCCCTTTTGCCACCCCACTGCCGCTTCCTGCCTCTTGCGGTGCTGCAGATCCCTCCCCTTTGTACTGCTGTCCTCGCTCGGCTTGCCACCTTCCTAGGTTGGGTCAATGATTTCATCGTCCACCACCTCCTCTTCCACTTCATCACTCTGTTCATCCTCCTGACTTGTTGACCTAACAAGAACCTCACTTATTGACAACTGTGTCTGATCCTCATCATGAGCCTCTTGAGACACTAATTGCCGTTGACTTATTGGCAACTGTGTCTCATCATCATCATCCACCTCGTGAAACACTAATTGCCGTTCCCCACCGTCATCTTTTTCTGACTGTGGATGCTCAAGAGTTTGGGAATTAGTGCACAAGATCTCCTCATGTCTCTCTTCAAAAGGGCTTGGTGAGAGGGCCAAATCAAGGAATAGTGATGAAAAGAGCTCCTCGGAATATCCGAATGTGGGATCACTTGTTTACCAAGACTCTCCATGGTGGGAGGAAGGGGGATCAGAGTGAGGATTCTGTTGACCAGACTCTTGGCTACTGAGACTGGAGTTTATGGAAGACAGAGTGGTGCTTAACCGACTGGAAGCATTATCTGCTGCAATCTAACTGACCACCTGGTCGCACTGGTGTGACTTCAAGAGTGGTGTTCTGCGCCGCCCTGCAAACTGGGACATGAAGCTAGGTATTGTGGATGAGTGTGTTTCTTGTGCTCTGGCAGCAGGCGCAGTTTCACCGTGCCTACGGACACGGCCTCTGCGTGCACCATCAGCAGCACGGCCACTTCCCCATCCCTTACTGCTTGCCTTGAGTATATTAAATGGTATATATGCTTGCAAGTATGTCACACGTACAGAAGCTCAGGTTTTATAAGTGTATATGCAAATAAATTACACTGAAAGTCACAGATATTTAGGATGCGCAAACGTTACACAGGAGATGTAGCGGAGGTAATGTCGCTGTCACCAGCGGCAAAAAAATTTAACTGAATGTCACGGATATTTAGGATGTGCAAACGTTATGCAGGAGATGTAGCGCAAGTTATGTTGCTGTCACCAGCGGTGAAAAAATGACACTGAATGTCACTGATATTTATGATGCGCAAACGTTATACAGGAGATGAAGAAAAAAGAGTCCCAATACGTATGGCAATGGCATGTCAGAGCGATTCCCAAATGTGAAGTGGGTACAGATCACAGTTCAGACCATGCGTTTTTGAGGGGCCGCGCGTTCCCTATCCAGAGGGTTGCACCTCTTCAATCTCGAAGCATCCAAGATTTAAGACACAAGCAATGGACGCCCCTGACAAATCAAGGAGCGAAACCCGGGTCGGGCAGAGTTGTTAAGACAGCCTTGACTGCTTGTTTTATCTCATGTTTGTGAGTATATTAAAAAACCTTTTTACGGCGATCTTGTTAGCGGTGCTTCACTATTGGAGTCATCCTATATTTTAGTGGTGGTGAAGACATTTGGAAAAAAGGGGAGCCGTGGAGCTTTATGATGTGCCTATATGTCAAGCTGCGCTTGTGAGTACAACCACACAAGGAATTTTTGATGATCTGCAGTGCTTCACTATATGTATATTTTCTGACATCCCACAGGAGACTTTAGTTTGGTGTCAGTGGGACCTGATTTACTTGCTTGTGTCTTAAATCTTGGATGCTTCGAGATTGAAGAGGTGCAACCTTCTGGATAGTGAACGCGTGGTCCCTCAAAAACGCATGGTTATACAGGAGATGTAGCGCAGGTAATGTCGCTGTCACCAGTGGCGAATAAATGACACTGAATGTCACAGATATTTAGGATGTCCCTACACTATCTGTCCCTTCTGCTGCAGCTCGCCCTGACTAAGACTGAGCCGAATCACGTGTCATCGGGTGCTATATAGCCCCCGATGATGCGTTTCGGCCAGCCAATCACTGTAATGCCAGTAACCAACATGGCTATGGCATTACAGTGAGTGGCACTACTTCCCCGTACTTTTATTGGCTGCCTAGCAGCCAACAAATGTGCGGGGAGGAGACTCGAGCATCGTGCTCGAGCACACGCGGTGTTCGGCCGAACACCGCGATGTGCCGAGCATCGCGATGCTCGAGTCAAAATGGTGTTCGACCGAGCATGCTCGCCCTACACTACTGTAGCAATGGTCTTTTAAGGGAGCAGTGGAAAGGGACAGAGGACATTAATGAAAGCTGTTATTAAAAGGTAATTACAGATCTTTTGACAATCATTGACAGACTAAGGGCTCATGCACACGACCATTGTTGTTTTGCGGTCCGTTTTTCACGCATCCGTTGTTCCGTATCTGAGGTTTTTTTTTCTCTGATTTAAGTCCTCTTCCGTTCCGTTTTTCCACAAAACATATCCGTATGGTTTCCGTATGTGATCTGTTTTTGGCGGATTGGAAACGGAAACAGTAATTTATTAATCACCAAACACATGAGCAATTTGGCCTGGGCATAGCATTACTACAGTATGGATCTGCAAAATACGGATTAAATACGGATGACATACGGATGTGTTCCGTGTGCGTTTTGTATTTTTTGCAGACCCATTGACTTGAATGGATCCTCGGACCGTGATTTGCGGACAATAATAGGACATGCACTATTTTTTTTCAGAACGGAAACACGGAAATACGGAAACGGAATGCACACGGAATACCTTCCATTGTTTTTGCAGACCCATTGAAGTGAATGGATCCGCATACGGTCTGCAAAAAAGAAAAACTAAGCAAAAAGAAAATATGTTCATGTGCATGAGCCCTAACTCAGGTATACATGCCTAGCTCTAATAAACTTGCAAATAAAATAAAATATGACAGTTACATTTTAAATTTCACCTAAACGTTTGTATATACAGTACATTATTAAAACCTATTGTAAATGTCTGGCAGGAGCAGCGTTGTACGTTGCAGAGCTCCTGCTAGTGCTCGCTCTGCTAAAAGTCTGGACCAATGTGGTATGCAAGGTGTTTAGCAGAGCGAGCGCAGGCAGATGTTTTGCATAGCACATCGCTGCTCCTGCCTGTGCCTGCACCACTAAAGCCTGCCATCGCACATTGGTTGTTCTATGCCAGGCTTTAGCAGAGCAGGCCAGGTACAGGTGCAGTACCCCAGAATATAGTTCTTCTTGTTTCCTGTTGTATGATGTTCTGATATATTGTATAACCCAGTATAGCTCTGTATGGATCAGTCAGGGTTAACAATACCCTTTAGGAAGCGATGTGATAGACTTAGGTCCGCCCTAGTTCAGTGTAGTGTGTTGGCTGGGAAGGTGAGAGGAGCTACATGTGCTCACTCCTTAAAGCTCTGCATCAAGAAAGCCATCTCTTTACAGTGCTTCAGAGAAGGAAAATAAAAAAATAAAGGGGGTCAGTTACTACATCTGAACTTCAGGCACCTGTTTTACATGGAAAATGTAAAAAATAAAAAATAAAATATATTAGAATTTCATTTTATGACATTTACAATAGTTTTCAATTAAGTATATGCAAAAGTTTAGGTACACTTTAAATATTCCCATGTGAAACAGGATTTGGTTGTAGTCATGCAAATGCAAAATTACTGCTGTTAAAGGCTTCTCTGGAATTTAACAATTGCCGATTTTTCCCTAGGATAGATCATCAATATCAGATCAACAGGGTTTGACACCCCGGGAGTAGCTCTGGCACCCAAAATAGGAGTCAGAACTACACAGCTCAGTCTACTGTGTGGTAGATGGACTTGGGTACTGCAGCCCTGCTCCCATTCACTTCAATGAGAGAGAGCGCTGCAGTAACCAGCTCTACCCGCTACACAATGGAGGAAGCTGCGTAGTTACATTACATATTTCTGCCAAGAGATACTTTCAAACAGTTGATCAGTGGGGGCGCAGGGTGTCAGACTCCTGATGATCTTATATTGATGACCTATCTATCCTACGGATAGGGCATCAGTTGTTAAATCCTGGAGAACCCCTTTAAGAATAGAGAATCAAGTTTGTTCCCTTTTTATGGGAATCTTCAATAGCAATATTGTAACAAAATTAAGCATAGAAGTCAACTACTACTAAGGCTACTATCACACTAGTGTTATTCTTTTCCGATATTGAAATCCGGTAAAGGGTCTCAATATCAGAAAAAAAACGCATCAGTTTTGTCCTAATGCATTCTGAATGGAAAGCAATCCATTCCGTATGCATCAGGATGTCTTCCGTTCCGTCCCTTGTACGGTATTTGACCGGACAAAATCCTGGAACAATACCGCACTTGCCGGATCTGGCATTAATTCCCTTAGAGATATATTAATGCCGAATCCGGCACCAAGTGTTCCGGAAATTGCAGGATTGCCGGTTCCGGTTTTCCAGTCTGCACATGCCCTGGGACATAGGGGGAGCTATTTTTGCTTTTGATCTTTGAAAAAAATGAAATACATATTTCCGTTTGCATATGGTTTGCAGGATCCAGCAGGCAGTTCCGTTGCCGGAACTGCCTGCCGGATCCATACAACTCTAGTGTGAAAGTACCCTAAGACCACGGAAATTCACTTTTGAGCTTTACAAAATATGTATATCTCACACAGAAATAGTGAACACTCCACCCAGCTCTTATAGTCCATGTCCAGATACACCCAAGTCAGAATATCTCATAGCCTTGAACATCTGAAGATATTGAGATTGGATTTGCTAATAGTGGAGATTGGATTTGCTAATAGAACTAATAAACATTGGTCTGCTCTTTTAATAGATACGGTTATGTGCAGGCAATTATAGGACTTTTTTCCAACAGAAAGTACATTACCTGGTTTGATGTTATTGAATTCTTTCTCTATTGCCTCTTCTGTTGTTGTGAGCATAAGATTTCGGACATATAAAATCTTAACTGATGACATTGTATCTTCATCAACTTCAACTTCTGGCTCTGCCCAGTCCACTGCAATTGGATGACCCCATAACTGAATTCGTCCTGGAAGATGATAGCATAAAAAGTATGTACAATTAATATACACTGCTCAAAAAAATAAAGGGAACACTTAAACAACACAATGTAACTCCAAGTCAATCACACTTCTGTGAAATCAAACTGTCCACTTAGGAAGCAACACTGAGTGACAATCAATTTCACATGCTGTTGTGCAAATGGGATAGACAACAGGTGGAAATTATAGGCAATTAGCAAGACACCCCCAATAAAGGAGTGGTTCTGCAGACCACTTGTCAGTATGGGATCTGCATCTCCACTGCAGGGTGGCAGACCGCTGTCTACACATTGCAGGACTATGGGTCCCAGTACTGGCTTACCTTATAGGAGACGCAGGTGCCCGCCAGCATACCGCCGCATCCGTCCTCTTTGCCAGGTGTCATCTGATGTGCTATAGCATGCGCGCGCGCACCTCTCCCTTTCTTATAGGAGTAGGCAGCTGGTTCCTGATTACCATCCCCACCCGGAGGCGGGACTATTTGTATTTAAGGCAGCTTCACTCATCATGAAGTGCCCAAGCGTGGTTGTTGTACCTCTTGACTCCCGCTGAAGCATTCATCTGTGTCTGTTTATTGGATTTCCTGGATTCTGACCTCTGCTTCGTTTGACCACGCATCTGCCTGCTGTCTGTTTATTGGATCACCTGGATTATAGATATCTGCACAGCCTGACTACTCATCTGCCCATCTCCTCCTGTAAGTCTGCCTGGATCCAGATCCTGCACTGCCTATGAGACTGCTTATATCTGCACTGCCTGACAACGAGACTGCTTATATCTGCACAGCCTGACTACTCATCTGCCCATCTCCTCCTGTAAGTCTGCCTGGATCCAGACCCTGCGCTGCCTATGAGACTGCTTATATCTGCATGCTATATTGCTCTGAACTTTGTGTTGCCTGTATCTGTCAAGTGACTTTTTGAATATTGTCTGCCAGTAAAGACCATCTGTTCCTTTATTCTGCCTTTGTTGGACTCTGTTCACACTACTGCAGGTAGCTGCATTCAAGGTAACCAGTGCAGACACCAGGGTCCTGTCTCTGAGAGTCAGCAGTCAGCAATATTGGACTAATTCCCAGTCCTCTATCAGCTGACACAGAGGATCCACATCCTCTGGTCGTAACAGTACGCTTGGGCCATGGATCCCGCTGGCTCTAAACCAGGAATGTCTGAAGTACTACATGAACTTGAACAACAGCGTACCACCCAGAAACAAGTGATTAATTACTTGCAGCATGTAGCTGCTCGCCTGGACTCCCTTTCTACAGCACAGTCTGCACAGGCTCCTACTGCTTCTGCTGTCCCTGTTGCGGCTGCAGCACAGCCAAGCGTTTCCGGACCACGATTATCTGCTCCGCCCCGTTACAGCGGCAACCCGAAAGTCTGTCGTGGGTTTCTTAACCAGTGTACAATTCACTTTGAACTGCTTCCTCATCACTTTCAATCAGACCGCGCTAAAGTGGCGTTTATTATCTCTCATCTCGAGGGTGAGGCTCTGGCCTGGGCGAATCCAATATGGGAGAGATCTGGTCCTATCACCAATAATGTGGCACTATTTATGGACTCTTTTAAGAGGGTGTTTGAGGAGCCAGGTCGAGCTTCTTCTGCGGCCTCCTCTCTGCTGCACGTCCGTCAAGGAAGCTGGTCGGTGGGCCAATATGCGATTCAGTTCCGCACCTTAGCGTCTGAAGTTTCGTGGAATGAGGAGGCTTTGGTGGCGGCCTTTTGGGAAGGTTTGTCTGGACGTATTAAGGATGAACTTGCAGGTCGTGATGTGCCTACCTCCCTTGAGGCTCTGATCTCTCTGGCTATTAAAATCGACATACGGTTTTCGGAGCGAGCTCGGGAGGCCCGTCGAGAAAAAAGACTTCCACAACAACTGTTTAAGTCTAATACGTCTCAACCTCCATTACGCACCTCCTTTTCGGATCCTGAACCCATGCAGGTGAATTCCACTCGGCTCTCGGATGAGGAACGTCGTCTTCGCATGTCTTCTGGACTCTGCCTCTACTGTGGTGGTCCGGGTCACCGTGTCCGAAACTGTCCCCAGAAGTCGGGAAACTCCAATGCTTAGGGTCTTTGGGAGAGGCGGCCCTAGGCGAAAACTGTTCCACTCTTCAAATTCCTGTGACTCTGGTTCTTGGGGGCACCAAGGTCTCCATATCTGCTTCCTTAGATTCCGGGTCTGCGGGGAACTTCATACACCAAGCTATGGTGAGTCAATACCACATTCCTGTACGCCTGCTTAAAAATCCCCTGCTGGTGACTGCCGTCAGTGGACAAGTACTGACGGATCCAGTCCGGTTCATCACTGAGCCGTTGGAACTGCAGGTAGGGTGGTTACATGTTGAAAAGATTTCTCTATATGTGCTCCCTGAACTGTCCCATTCTCTTTTGCTGGGGTTGCCCTGGCTTAGGATGCACAATCCAGTAATCGAGTGGAGCTCTGGAGAGGTTCTTCAATGGGGTCAGCTGTGCCAAGGCAAGTGCTTATGTTCTATTCAACGAAGGGTCTCTATATCCCTCCCTAAAAACCTGGAGGCCTTGCCGGTGGTCTATCATTCCTTTGCGGATGTGTTCGATAAAAAAGAGGCTGAGACACTACCTCCCCATCGCCCCTATGACTGCCCAATTGATTTACTACCTGGGACTTCTCCTCCTCGGGGTCGTGTTTATCCTCTGTCTCCTGCTGAATCGCAGGCAACGGCAGATTACATTAAGGAGAACCTTGAGAGGGGTTTCATCAGGAAGTCTTCCTCACCTGCAGGGGCAGGATTCTTTTTTGTGAAAAAGAAAGATGGGTCTCTTCGCCCCTGCATAGACTACCGTGGTCTGAATAAGATCACCATCAAGAATAAATACCCTTTACCGTTAATTTCAGAATTATTTGATAGACTCCGTGGGGCTCGGATCTTCTCTAAGCTGGACTTGCGGGGGGCATATAATTTAATACGGATCCGTGAGGGTGACGAATGGAAGACAGCTTTTAATACCAGGGATGGCCACTATGAATACCTCGTGATGCCCTTCGGGCTCAGTAATGCCCCTGCTGTCTTCCAGGAGTTTGTCAATGACATTTTTCGAGATCTCCTCTATTCTTGTGTTGTTGTCTATTTGGATGATATTCTTATTTTTTCCAGTGACATCAGAACTCATCGCAGGCATGTGCAGGTGGTCTTACAACGCTTACGAGAGAATCGTCTGTACGCTAAATTGGAAAAGTGTGTCTTTGAAAAGTCGTCCCTGCCCTTCCTGGGGTACATCATCTCAGATCTTGGTCTCAAAATGGATCCTGGAAAGGTGGCAGCAGTGCTCGACTGGCCCCGTCCCTCCGGCCTGAAGGCAATACAAAGGTTCTTGGGTTTTGCCAATTATTATCGTCAATTCATCCGTAATTTTTCTACCCTGACAGCTCCTATTTCCGGTCTGACCAAGAAGGGTGCCAATCCCAAACAATGGTCCCCTGAAGCAGAGACGGCATTTTCCTCCCTCAAGCAAGCCTTTTCTTCAGCTCCAGTCCTTAGACGCCCAGAACCCAACAAACAGTTCTTCTTGGAGGTGGACGCATCCTCCGTGGGAGCCGGGGCGGTCCTGTCACAGAAGAATGCCTCAGGTCGTATGTCTCCTTGTGTTTTTTTTTCTAAGTCATTTTCCACTGCCGAAAAAAACTATTCTATTGGGGACAGGGAACTCCTAGCAATTAAGTTGGCTCTAGAGGAATGGAGATATCTTCTAGAAGGTTCTAGCCTACCGGTCATAATTTACACCGATCATAAGAACCTCACCTATTTGCAGACAGCTCAACGACTTAATCCTCGTCAGGCCCGTTGGTCTCTCTTCTTTGCCCGATTTAATTTTCAATTGCATTTTCGGTCCGCTGACAAAAATATCAAAGCGGACGCTCTCTCGAGGTCCTTTGAAACCACAGATTCAGAAGACGAACCCCAGTTCATCATTGAACCAACTAAAGTAGTCCCAGTGGCTCCAGTTAACCTGTCCAAGGTTCCCCCAGGTAAGATCTTTGTTCCGGAATCTAAACGAAGGAAGGTTTTATGGTGGGGGCATTCATCCAAGATTGCTGGCCATCCAGGTCAACGGGGGACCTTGAATCTCATCTCCAGACATTACTGGTGGCCATCCATAACCGCGGATATTGTAGACTTTGTGGCTTCCTGTACCTTGTGTGCTCAGAATAAGTCTCCCAGACTGAAACCTGCAGGTTTATTATTGCCTCTTCCGGTGCCTGAGGTCCCCTGGCAGCATATTGGTATGGACTTCATAACTGATTTACCTGTCTCAGAGGGCTGTACAGTCATTTGGGTTGTCGTTGACCGTTTTTCTAAGATGTCGCACTTTATTCCGCTTCCAGGTCTGCCATCTGCTCCTCGTCTGGCTGAACTATTCATTTTACATATCTTCCGCCTTCATGGATTTCCCCTCCATATCGTCTCGGATAGAGGAGTACAATTCACCTCCCGGTTTTGGAGATCTTTATGTAAGTCTCTGAATGTCTCTTTGGACTTTTCTTCTGCCTATCATCCACAATCTAACGGCCAGGTGGAACGCATGAACCAAATATTGGTCAGTTTCCTGCGACATTTCACCAATGCCCATCAGGATGACTGGGTGAAGCTTCTTCCCTGGGCGGAATTTGCTCATAACAATAGAGTCAACCAAGCCACAGGTAAATCTCCATTTTTTGTGGTCTATGGACGACATCCAAGTGTTCCTCTTCCCGTGCGGCCTTCTTCTGGAGTTCCTGCGGCAGATTCCTGTGTGGAGCAGCTGTCTCAGGTCTGGTCTGACACTAAAGTATCGCTTCGGAGAGCAGCGGACCAGATGAAAAGGTCTGCGGATAAGAGGCGCAGACCTCCTCCTCAGTTTGCCATTGGAGACAAGGTATGGCTTTCTTCTAAGAATATCCGTCTCAGACTTCCCTCCTACAAACTGGCTCCGCGATTCTTGGGACCTTTTTCTGTGATCAAGAAAATTAATCCTGTTGCCTACAAGCTCAAACTACCTGCTACCTTGCGGATTCCCAACTCATTTCATGTTTCGTTACTTAAGCCAGCTGTCTTTAACAGGTTTTGCAAAGGCACTTCACAGAACCCTCCTCCTGTCACTATGGATGATGAGTTTGAAGTTAAGGACATTCTAGACAGGAGGATTGTCAGAGGTAAGACCTTCTATTTGGTGGACTGGAGGGGCTACGGGCCTGAAGAAAGGTCATGGGAATCTGCAGAGAATATTCATGCCCCTCTGTTGCTGAAGAAATTCCTCTCCAGGTCAGCCGTGTGGAGGAGGGGGCGTAAGAGGGGGGGTACTGTCAGTATGGGATCTGCATCTCCACTGCAGGGTGGCAGACCGCTGTCTACACATTGCAGCACTATGGGTCCCAGTACTGGCTTACCTTATAGGAGACGCAGGTGCCCGCCAGCATACCGCCGCATCCGTCCTCTTTGCCAGGTGTCATCTGATGTGCTATAGCATGCGCGCGCGCACCTCTCCCTTTCTTATAGGAGTAGGCAGCTGGTTCCTGATTACCATCCCCACCCGGAGGCGGGACTATTTGTATTTAAGGCAGCTTCACTCATCATGAAGTGCCCAAGCGTGGTTGTTGTACCTCTTGACTCCCGCTGAAGCATTCATCTGTGTCTGTTTATTGGATTTCCTGGATTCTGACCTCTGCTTCGTTTGACCACGCATCTGCCTGCTGTCTGTTTATTGGATCACCTGGATTATAGATATCTGCACAGCCTGACTACTCATCTGCCCATCTCCTCCTGTAAGTCTGCCTGGATCCAGATCCTGCACTGCCTATGAGACTGCTTATATCTGCACTGCCTGACAACGAGACTGCTTATATCTGCACAGCCTGACTACTCATCTGCCCATCTCCTCCTGTAAGTCTGCCTGGATCCAGACCCTGCGCTGCCTATGAGACTGCTTATATCTGCATGCTATATTGCTCTGAACTTTGTGTTGCCTGTATCTGTCAAGTGACTTTTTGAATATTGTCTGCCAGTAAAGACCATCTGTTCCTTTATTCTGCCTTTGTTGGACTCTGTTCACACTACTGCAGGTAGCTGCATTCAAGGTAACCAGTGCAGACACCAGGGTCCTGTCTCTGAGAGTCAGCAGTCAGCAATATTGGACTAATTCCCAGTCCTCTATCAGCTGACACAGAGGATCCACATCCTCTGGTCGTAACACCACTTCTCAGTTCCTATGCTTCCTGGCTGATGTTTTGGTCACTTTTGAATGCTGGCGGTGCTTTCACTCTAGTGGTAGCATGAGACGGAGTCTACAACCCACACAAGTGGCTCAGGTAGTGCAGCTTATCCAGGATGGCACATCAATGCGAGCTGTGGCAAGAAGGTTTGCTGTGTCTGTCAGCGTAGTGTCCAGAGCATGGAGGCGCTACCAGGAGACAGGCCAGTACATCAGGAGACGTGGATAAGGCCATAGGAGGGCAACAACATAGCAGCAGGACCGCTACCTCCGCCTTTGTGCAAGGAGGAACAGGAGGAGCACTGCCAGAGCCCTGCAAAATGACCTCCAGCAGGCCACAAATGTGCATGTGTCTGCTCAAACGGTCAGAAACAGACTCCATGAGGGTGATATGAGGACCCGACGTCCACAGGTGGGGGTTGTGCTTACAGCCCAACACCGTGCAGGACGTTTGGCATTTGCCAGAAAACACCAAGATTGGCAAATTCGCGACTGGCGCCCTGTGCTCTTCACAGATGAAAGCAGGTTCACACTGAGCACATGTGACAGAGTCTTGAGACGCCGTGGAGAACGTTCTGCTGCCTGCAACATCCTCCAGCATCACCGGTTTGGCATTGGGTCAGTAATGGTGTGGGGTGGCATTTCTTTGGAGGGCCGCACAGCCCTCCATGTGCTTGCCAGAGGTAGCCTGACTGCCATTAGGTACCGAGATGAGATCCTCAGACCCCTTGTGAGACCATATGCTGGTGTGGTTGGCTCTGGGTTCCTCCTAATGCAAGACAATGCTAGACCTCATGTGGCTGGAGTGTGTCAGCAGTTCCTGCAAGACGAAGGCATTGATGCTATGGACTGGCCCGCCCGTTCCCCAGACCTGAATCCAATTGAGCACATCTGGGACATCATGTCTCGCTCTATCCACCAACATCACGTTGCACCACAGACTGTCCAGGAGTTGGCAGATGCTTTAGTCCAGGTCTGGGAGGAGATCCCTCAGGAGACCGTCCGCCACCTCATCAGGAGCATGCACAGGCATTGTAGGGAGGTCATACAGGCACGTGGAGGCCACACACACTACTGAGCCTCATTTTGACTTGTTTTAAGGACATTACATCAAAGTTGGATCAGCCTGTAGTGTGTTTTTCCACTTTCATTTTGAGTGTGACTCCAAATCCAGACCTCCATGGGTTGAAAAATTTGATTTCCATTTTTTTATTTTTGTGTGATTTTGTTGTCAGCACATTCAACTATGTAAAGAACAAAGTATTTCAGAAGAATATTTAATTAATTCAGATCTAGGATGTGTTATTTTTGTGTTCCCTTTATTTTTTTGAGCAGTGTATAAAGCTGAGTGTATGTGTGTGTATTTATGTCCGCTAAAGGTATCCGCACCGTCGTATTTACAATCACGAAATTTGGCACACAGGTACACCAGGTGTCCGGGAAGGTTTTAGACCTGGTCTCAGCTCTCTAGGACGTACAGTTTCTGAGATATTCCCAAAAGAATGCATTAGGCAATAGAAGCTTGGTCACATGACCCTTATCAGCCAATAGGAGCTCGCAAGCCGTTAGCCTCCATATACACAGTTTTACTCCAGGTTTCCATAACAGCCCAGCCATTTATCTTCACTGCTTTAGAAGAGCTTTAAAGGAAATCTGTCACCAGGATAATCGCTATTGAAGTAAAGCCATGGCCTAATAGCACTTAGTACCTTATTTCCAGATGTGCGTTTGTTCCCGCAATAGATGTTTTTATCCTCTGAAAATCCAGTTTATTTAGTATGCAAATGAGCCAGTAAGGTGCCCAGAGGGGCGTCACTCTTGCAGTAAGGAGCCAAGACACGCCCCCTGCCACAATGTGTTCACCCTCAAAAGACTTAAAATCCTGCTCCAGGTCCAGTTAATCCATGCCCCTGATACAGTTAGGCCACGTCCCCTCCCACTCCTCAGCCGACGGGGATTGAAAAAAATGAAGGTAAAAATCAACTTCTGTCAGCTGCAGAGGTGGGAGGGAGAGTGACTTTCTCCCTGCAGCTCACAATCAGACAGCACAGTGCTGCTGTCTTAGAGGGAGCTGTTCAAAAGGACACGCCCCCGATCCAGTTAGGCCACACACCCTCCCACTCCTCAGCCGACAGAGATTGAAAAAATGGGGATGGTGACTTTCTTCCTGCAGCTCACATTCAGACAGCACAGTGCTGCTGTCTGAGAGTGGGCTGTTGAAAAGGACATCCTTGTGTCCGTCCAGGCCATACGGAGGACAGGGAGTCTGAAAGCCGGACTGTCCGGCCTAAAACTGGACCTCTGGCCACCCTAGGGGCAGGCTGCTGTGGAGGTCACAGTTAAGAGGATGGTCCGCTATGGAGGTCAGTGTTAAGGGGCAGATTGCTGTAAAGGCAACTGTTAAGGGGGCGGGCCCCTGTGGAGGTCACTGACAAGGGGGTGGTGTGCTATGAAACTCACTGTTAAAGGGGAAGGCTGTAAAGGTCAAAGTTAAGGGGGTGGGCTGCTGTGGAGGTCCAATTTTAAAGGAATGGAGCACTGTGGGGGGGTCAGTGTTAAGGGGTGGGGGGCTGTGGAGGTCACTATTTTGGGGGCGGGGTGCTGTAGATGTCACTGTTATAGTGGATACTGTCGATATCTTTTAACGACACACACAAACATTAAATGAAAAAGATTAAATATACCCGAGCGAAGCCGAGTCCTTCAGCTAGTGTTATATAAAAGTGAAATAAATAGATAAAAAAAGGCTTTAATTTACAATTTTCAATAATCCTGGCGTATGCAGCCAAACTGGAAAAGTAAATCTTAAAAAAGTTTCTGCTTCAGACAATCCAATTTTAAATACAATAGTAATAGTGTACCTGCAATAGAAAAAAAACTTTCATATGTCATAGTGACATATCATAGGTTTTAATTGGTGGGCATTTGAGTGCTGAAACCCCCACCATCACTGAAATGAAGAGATAGAAGCATTCATCCACAGCATAGTCTCTCCGTGCTGAGGAAGACAGATTCAAGAGGGGATTATAGAGTTTCGACAGACCCCCACCTTTAAAACCTTGGATATGGCACTATGACATATTAAAATTATTTTTAAAAGTACAGGTACATGTTAAGGATTTCTAAATTATTACCAGGGGGTTCCCATTTAGGGCTTTCATTTCTCAGTTAGACCAACATTGACTTTTGTTATGGGGAATGGTTGTGGAAGCACTGGGCTAGTCCTGAGGGTAGGTATTATCCAGGTGGTCCCCTGATTTTCACCCTTTACCCCTATACAGGCATCTGGCCTTCACTGCAGGGGAGCCACCAGGCTGCTACCTCTTGGAATAGTCCCGGTGTGGTTGGCTGTGGGCAGGCTGAGGTCAAGGCAGGCATGGTTCATGTGAATCTGTGAAACAATCCAAAGGTCAGGACAGGGGGCACATAAACAGTACAATGAATAGGAACAAGTCATGAACCAGGAGTCAGAAACACAATAATAGCTCTTATACAGGCTCCACCTAGCCACAGAGAGAAACCTAGAAAATATGTAGAGATAAACTGGACAGGCAAGGGCTGAAGGTACCAGGTATGTATAGCAATTGGACTCACCCATGCAGCAGCTCACAAAGAGAAGATTAACCCTAGCAGTGCTGAAGACAGAGGTACAATGGATACAAGCCACACACACACACACACACACAAACACACATTCAGGAAACTGGCACCTGAGCGCACAGGATAGCGGCGGCCATGAACCACCATTGTAACAGCTTTAAAGAGCATCTCTTACTCTGCAGGGCCCATCATGGCACATTCTACTAGGACAGACCATTAGTTTCCCCTGTGATGGTGGTCCAGCAGAATTAAGCATTTGCTGATAGGTAACTCCCACAGATTACATGTGATCATTGAGGAGACTCTTTGTGAACAGTTTATTGTTAGGGAAACCTATAAATTAAGTGAGATTGCTCAAAGCAGATCACCCATTTAATATATAAACAGGATATCTGTATACCTCCCAAGTGGCCCTCTTTTGGAGGGACAGTCTCTATTTTTGACCCAAGTCCCTCTGTCCCTCTTTGATCCTTAAATGTCCCTCTTTTTGTCCTGGGGAATAATGCATAAATGTGCATTAATAAATTTACTAAATTCCTCCTTATTAAAGTGTCTGTATGGTTTCTACCAGTATATAAGACCATAACTTCATTATCTTGTGCAATTTCTACCTTGAAATATCTATAATCTGATGATTTATGTGCTATTATTTAAATGGATATTGAAGCGTAATTAAAAATTGTTCCAGGGGCTCCACATGCTGTAAAAAACTAAAGGAACTTACACTCACCTAACCGATCCCCAGCTGCTGCAGTTGTGATGGAGGTAATTATGCTTTGGGCGGAGTTACAGGCGTGGCCTAGTATGAAAAAAACTGTTTCAATGCATAATGGCATATATTGTCCCTCGTTGCGATTTTCAAAAGTTGGGAGGTATGTATCTGAGATGACCATGTAAAAATTACAATAATACTAGAATTCAATGTAGCTTTTCTTTCTCTAAGTAAAGGGTTTGCCATGTGTTATTAGAACAAGTTAACTCGAGATCTGTAAACATGAATGGATAGAGATAAAGAGATAGAATAGATGGATATAGTCCAAATAATAAAAATATACAAAACTTTACTAAACCAATAATGACAAACCCTACTAAAATCAATCAACAATACCAATCAAACCTGCCTTTTATAATGTTATATAGGTGTGTAGACGTAATACACAGTCACATGATTATGACCACCAGCTAATATCCAGAGTAACTACCATATGCAGCACAGACAGCAGCTAGACGGGCTGGGAGTGACTCAATAAGGTCACAGGTATCTGGAACCATGCTGACTACAGTGCATCCCAAAGCTACTGGAGGTTGCATGGGTAGTATTCATAGAGCAAACAGGATTGAGGTGGTCCCGTAGATGCTCAATTGTGTTCAAGTCCGGGGAATAAGGCGGCCGAAGTAGTACTTGTTCATGCTCTTCCAAGATCTCCTAAGCTCTCTGGCAGGAGACATGTCGCAAAATCCTATGCATATATGTGTGTACATATTCTGCAAGGACATATTCATACCAAAAATCAGTTGAGAGTTCCTTTCACATTGATCAGTGGGCCCAGAGAATGCCAAGGAAACATCCCCCAGATGATAGTGCTGCCACCACTAGCTTGTGCTCTTCCAGAAGTGGTTGGAATCTGTTTGTTCTCTGATGTTTCACTCATGACACTCCAACTTTCATCTATTTGATGAAGCAGAAAACTTGCCAATCTAAGGAGGTACAATTCTAATACTGCCTTGAAAATTGTAACCCATTCTGCCAATGCGACTTCAGTAACAGTGACCATCTGTCTTGTTCAGAACACTGTATGCAGTAGGGTTCGCTGAACTGTTGTTTTAGATATGTGTCTGGTAGCCTCCTGGTTCATTTTGGCGGTGAGCTGCACCACTGTAGTGTGTCGGTCCATCCTCGGGCACCTTCGTAGCCAATATTCACCTCTCACGTCAATGGCACGTGGTTCTCCACAGTTTCCACGTCTTTTTCAGATGGTGTCATTTGCCCGCTCACTATACACTTTCACTATAGCAATACGTGAACAATTCACAAACTGCTCAATTTCAGAAATACTGCTACCCTTGACCCGAAAGCCAATAATCTTCTCTTTTTGCAACTCTGATAGATCACCACTTTTACCCATGAAAGCAATGAGGGATATGTGTGCAGAAAGCCTCTAGCACACCTTATATACCCACAAAGGTATGTACTGCCAACGTCAAAAGTAGGAAGTGGTCCTAATGTGACTTAATTGTGTATATGCAACAACCAAATCCAATATTGCTAATAACACATTAACTAAAAATGTCCAAACAATATATGAGACCTAGTAATAATGGAGAGGCACTTAAGATACTTCTAATAAAAAAAAACTCAATGGTTGGAGGAGTAATTAAACTGGGCTCTGGGGGGGCGGGGGGGGGGGGTAATTACATTATAGGAGAGGAAGATACTACAGATAGAGACCTGAGGCGAGGTAATGAAACTAGGGGAGGGATGGAAGGAGGGACTAGAACAGTTCATAAGGAAAGGTGTATGGTAAAAAATATACAAAAACATCTTAATTGTATGTATACTAATGCCAGAGGTCTGACTAATAAAACTAATAATACTGGTGAACTGGAATTAGTAATGTAAGAAGAGAACTATGACATAGTGGGAATAACTGAGACATGGCTGGATGATAGCTATGACCGGTACAGTTAACGTACAGAATTACAGTATGTTTAGAAAGAAACATCAAAACCGGAGAGGGGGAGGGTTTTGCCTTTTTGTAAAGTCCTGTCTAAAGCCCACACTCCGGGAAGATATAAGTGAGAGACATGAACATGTGGAGTCACTGTGGATAAAAGTACATAGAGGAAAAAGCAATAATAAAATACTAATAGGAGTTTATTATAAACTACCTAATATACCAGAGTCCACAGAAAATCTACTACAAAACGAAATAGACGAGAGGGAAAATCATGAGGTTGTTATTATGGGGGACTTCAACTACCAAGATATAGACTGGGAAACTGAAAGTTGTAGATCTCATAAAGGAAACAGGTTCTTGGCAACAACCAGGGGCAACTACCTTTCCCAACTGGTTCAGGACCTGACTAGAGGGATGGCCATACTGGACTTAGTATTAACCAATAGACCTGACAGAACAATAGATGTGCAGGTTGAGGATCACCTGGGAAATAGTGGCCATAAAATAATAACCTTCCAATTGTCATTCAAAAGAGTGTTTCTTCAGGGAGGAACAAAAATACCAAACGTCATAAAAGCTAAATTTGATAAGCTAAGAGAGGCCATAGGCCACACTAACTAAATAATGCAGCTACAAAATGGGATATTTTTTAAAGTATTATAATTGTGAGTGGTACATACCTTATGAGATTAAAAGAGGGAGGAACAAGACAAAAAACAATGTGGATAAATAGAAATGTAAAGGAAGCAATAAAGGACAAAGAAAGCATTTAAATCACTAAAACAGGAGGGTAGTGAGGAAGCATTGAAAAACTAAAAGGAAAATAAATGAACATGTAAAAGACAAAGAAAGCAGCCAAACTAGAGACAGAGAGATTCATTACCAAAGAGAGTAAAACTAACCCTAAAATGTTCTTCAATTATAAATAGTAAAAAGTATAAATCTGAAGGTGTCGGCCCTTTACAGAGTGATGAGGGGGGAGTTGCAGAGAGCGATGAGGAGAAAGAAAAGCTATTCAATATTTCTTTCTCCACTGTATTCACTGAGGAAAATAAACTGTCAGATGAAATGCATAATGTAAAATTCCACAGTAAAAGTGCCCTGTCTGACCCAGGAAGAAGTGAAGCTGCGTCTTAAAGGGAACCTGTCATCAAATTTATGCTGACCTCACTGAGGGCAGCATAAAATAGTGGCAGAAATGATGATTTCAGTGGTGTGTCACTCATGAGCTAAAAGTAAGTGGTTGCCAAGAACCAGCATCATAATCATTGTAGCACAGGGCTTGAAAAGAGTCAACTCTACTTGAGAAGAGTCATGGGTATTCATAATCTCCTGCACTCCCCGCCCATCTGCTGATGATTGGCAGTTCTCTCCTAGGGAGAAAACTAGGTAGAAGACTGTCAGTCATCAGTAGGTGGGCAGGGAGAGCAGGAATTTATGAATAACCATGACTCTTCTCAGGTGGCCGTGACTCTTTTCTAGGCCCAGTCTGCAATGACTGTAATGTTGGTTCTCGGCAACCACTTACTTTTAACTTTTAAATGACAGACCACTGAAATCAACTCACCTGTCTCTACTTTATGCTACCGTTAGTATGGACAACATAAAGTTGAAGACAAGTACCTTTAAAAAGATGAAAATAGACAAATTGCCGGAACCAGATGGCATACACCCCCATATCCTAAGAGAATTTAGTAATGTCATAGTCAGCCCCTTATTTATGATATTTAATGACTCTATACTGTAAGGGAGTGTTCCACAGGATAGGCGCATAGCAAATGTGGTGCCAATATTCAAAAATGGTCCAAAAACAGAGCCCGGAAACTATAGGCCGGTAAATTTAACATCTGTTGTGAGTAAACTCTTTTAAGGTTTTCTGAGAGATGCTATCTTGGAGTACCTCAATGAAAATAAGCAAATAACACCATATCAGTATGACTTCATGAGGGATCGGTGATGTCAAACTAATTTTATCAGTTTCTATGAGAAGGTAAGTTTTAGACTTGACAGCGGCGAATCAATGGATGTCTCATATCTTGACTAGTGATGAGCGGGAGGGGCAATATTCGAATTCACGATATTTAGCAAATATTTGGTAGAATATTCGTCATATACTCGCAAATTCACAAAATTTTTATTATTTTCTTGATCGCGAAAAATCAGCAATGTAATATTCGCGTAATGCATTCAAAATACAGGCGTGGGTCACTGTAGCTACATTTTTAGCCGCCCTAATCCTGACCGCATGAGCAAACCTTGAAGGTGGGAGGGCTCATGCACTGGAATCTGGATCCTGCTGACCCTGACGGTCCCTGGCATAGGGGTCAGGAATAGGAGACAACCGGTTCCTCAGGGACTCAGACGAACCGGAGTCTCCAGCTGCCTAGTAACAGGTTGAAGGGAAAAGACCATATGCAGCAATTGGATCGGCAGGTAAGAACACCGGAAAACTCACTTACCTACCGCTGCCACCACGACTAGAACCCGTGCATAAGTACAGGTGCAGCACGTGCAAACCACAAACTACACGTTGCCCCTGGCAACCAGTCTGCACGGCAACCGCGTCACGGTCAAACACCAATATTACCGTGACACTAACTAACTAAACTTCTCCCTCTAGCTACAGAGGGCTGGAAGAAACCAAAAGATTCCTCTCCAGGGAAGCTAATACTGCCAATGTTGCTGCCGCCATCTCCTGGTAGACCAGGTTATTACACTTGAACATAACAATTTCAAGAATATATATGCACGTTATTAAGCGATGACATATAATACATTAGATATTATGTATTAGCATTTAGGAAATGGTAGCAAGGCGCCAAAAAAAGTGGTAATGGCACTCCGGGTCATTACATTCCCCCTTACTTAAGAGGCAAGTCACCCTCGACTTGTGCTCTGGGTAGAGGTAAATATATATATGCTCTAAGGATATCAATATTAAATAACATGCTGTAGAAAAATGACATAAAGTTTAGCAACAGCTACCAACAGGTCTCTCTGCCCGAATGAGTAGGCTGTCCTACAACAGTTTCCCTCTCAGGTATAACCAGAGAACCAAACAGGTGTGAACTAAGCAATCATTACTGACTTTACTTTGTGTATCGGGCCACTAATACCAAAGAAAGTGCAGGGGTGACTTCACTCCTGCAGATAGAAGGGTGACATCATCCGGGTTCCTTCTGGCAACAAGGTCTAATTATGCTTCACACTATGTCACCTTGATGATTAGAAACAGGTAGCAAATACTATTCCATAAGGCGAGGCCTACAACCTTAGGACATATCAAACTAGGAGGAGTAACCAGTCATACTTGGAAGCACTCCAATAATTCAGAAATTTAGGAGGAGGAACACTTTCTCCTACAACTCCAGAGATAATAGCAGCTGATCACCCTTAATGGTGTTAAGTTTGCTTGGAACATAACCACTTAGTCTATAACCATTAGTTCTACATGTACTAGCTTAATTTAGCACAATAGCACTTGGTTTAGAACCATTAGTTCACATTGTACTCAGAGGCAAACATTATTGAGCAATAATAGATATAGGACATGCTTGGAACGTACCAGACGCACTCAGAGGCAGTCCATTGTGAGCAACAAAGTAAGGTGCTAACCATATGGCTAAAGATGGTAAGGGGCATAAGTTGTACAATAAGTGCATAAAATAACATATTGCGGCACCTGTAAAAGAATGCATAGAATAGGCACATTTCTTAAACATTGCTGAAAATGTGAAACGTTTAGTGCAAATATATTTAAGGCAAATAAATCACTTTAGAGTATCTTTCTTCTGTTCTTGAAGATAAAGTGCATGCATTACACTGTCACTTTAAGTGCATTAAAAGTTTTTTTTTCAATCCAAGGGAAGCAATGGTAATCCAAGGGAACAATGTCATTAGCTGTAATCCACAAGGCACATAGTCACTTGTAATCCACATAGGTAATAATGTAGCAGCACAGGTCATGAGAACCATTAGCAACAGGCTCCCAAATAACCTGAAAAAAGAGGAAAAAGGAAATAAAGGTAGGTGGCGCTGTTGAGTGCAACTTGGAGGTATTTGTAGCTGGGGGGAGTCCTAACTGCATGTGGTCAGAGGATGAGGGCGAAACAGGGCAACCTGAAATTAAAAACTCTTAAAACAAGGCCAACTGGCCTTCACTTCTCAGTTGCCGTCCACACCGTGGCTCCCAAAGTCAGTTCAATTTTCCTTTGTAGAGATAGTCCAGTTCTACTGGCGAACGGGGCCTTTGCCCTGGCAAGGCTGCTTCCTTCTCAGGGTCCAATGGGCGAGTCGGGATTTGACCGTGACCAGACTCCTGTAGAGATGGGTCCTGATCCATTGGACCTTCTCCAGGTGCTCCTGCTGGGTTCGGCACCACTTGTTCTTCAGCGCTGCAGTTTTGTTTTGCTATAATATCCTCCCGAATTGGGGCTGAAGTTTGCGGCCAATAAGAATACTGGCGCGACAAGTGCTCCTTGTGGGCTTCGTGGACGAGGTTGACGTTTTCTTCATACATCCGGAGGTGTAGATCCTTCCTTCCAGTCGCACTTGGGCATTACGAACCAGGCCATCTTCCTCACTTTGATGCATTGTCAGCCCTTTGGGTACCGGGTCTTCAGGTACCGGGGCTCTCAATTGGGTCAGACTGCCAGTGGAGCCCCAAGGAACTAACTGACTGGTGGCGCTGATCCTGATGAGATGCACCTCTCTTATCAGGCGCGGGTGTACCACAGGCCGAGGGTCCATATGGCGGAAGACACCTTGTATTCCATTTCTCCTTCTGGGTGGTGGAGTGGAAGTTCAAGATGCCTCCGCCTCCGCCAAGTTCAAGATGCAGGGCCTTCTCGTGGCTCTCCTTCAGGGGCTGGCTGTTGATTCGGCAGTCCGATCCTACATCGGGGCCGCTCAGGGTGCGCCATGTTGTCATCCCTTTCGCGGACTAAAGCTGGAGATGAAGGAGGGGCCTTAGGGGTGGAGTCCTCACTTCCTCCCTCCATAATGCAAAGTAGTTTCCTGTGGGCAGGGCTTGGTTCTTGCGCTTCAGCGAAGGGTATTCCTGTACTTTTGTGCCTCTGGGCATGAAGAAGATGCTGCGCCATAGACTGTAAAAATGGCGATTTAACTCTTTGGTCGCTGGCGCACAGCGCCGGTCGCTCCGCAAGAAAATCATTAAAGTCACTTTCACCAGCAGATTTGTAAATCCAGCAAGTAAATAAAGTTGGTAGGCACACAATTTTGTTGTTTGACTCCTGTTCTTTAGTATAACAGTATGCAGCACACAGAATCCTGTTCGTGATGCCAAATAATGCAACGCACCCTCAGGGCGATGTTTGTGGTATCCCTCTCCTCTTAGGAGGTTTCTACGAAATATGTCCCTCTTATAGTGCAGGTAAATGTGACGCCAGCTGCGGTTAAGCATCGGAATCTCAAGGCTCCCTTTATAGATGGTAATGTTGGTACACAGGGGTAGGATTGCCAGAGTGGTGCAGGGTGGCCTACAATATCTGTAGATGTTGTATACACGTGTCACGGTGTTCATATCTGGATATCCGTGGATCCCAGACGTGATGTGGTATGAAGCAATGCAAAAGGGGTAGTATATACCATTCCTAAATTTCCAGAGAAGTAGTGGATGCAGCCAGAGCATAAAATTAATTAGTGAGGTTCGGGGCCGTTTCTATGGGTGGGTGAGGGGTACCACCGCACGGGGCGCAAGTCAAAGGGGGGCGCTGGTCACACTGGCGATGCAGGGGGTAGGCAACGGCTCAATTGCCACCCCCCCTCGAGAATATAATTAAAGTCAGGGCGGAGAGCGGATCGGGGGATGAGCGCTTCCATTGTGGAAGCGCTCAACCCCATAGTCATCTGTATCGCCGTCCTTAGGACAGCGATACAGATGGCTGTGCCGCGGCAGGGGAGAAAGAGGCGTGTCCCTTTCCCTTCCTCTGATAGGCTGCAGGCACTAGGCTGGCAGCCAATCAAAGGCCGACGTAGGCGGCGCGATGACGTCATCTCACCGCCTGAGCCGTACAGCGCGGGACACAGTCCGGAAGAGGCCTGCATCGCATCGCTAACATGGAGGTAAGTATAAGTGTTTATTTTTTTTATACGGGGCAATACTTGTGGCACATGATTGGGGGGGGCATGGAGAGGCACTTCTAACTGGCACATGATTGGGAGGCATCTATGGCGGCACTTACTGGCACATTATTGAGGAGCATCTATGAGGGCACTTACTGGCACATTATTGGGGGGCATCTATGGGGCACTTACTGGCACATTATTGGGGGGCATGGGGGCACTTACTGGCACATCATTGGGGGGCATCTATGGGGGCACTTACCGGCACATTAATAGGGGCATCTATGGGGGCACTTACTGGCACATTAATGGGGGGCATCTATGGGGCACTTACTGGCACATTAATGGGGGGCATCTATGGGGGCACTTACTGGCACATTATTGTGGGGCATCTATGGGGGCACTTACTGGCACATTATTGGGGGCATCTATGGGAACACTTACTGGCACATTATTGGGGGCATCTATGGGGGCACTTCCTACTGGCTCATCATTGGGGGCATCTATGGGGGCACTTCCTACTGGCTCATTATTGGGGGACATCTATGGGGGCACTTCTTACTGGTAAATTATTGGGGCTCACTATGGGGGCTTCTACTGAGGCCACAAAGAAGGGGTATTTTATATGGGGGGCTCTGCATGGTACTACTATTATCAGGGGGTTTATCTGTTCCTGCAGTATAGTATTGGGGAGCACAGCGGCACAGTATTGGGGGTGGTAGGATAATTTGTCCAGAAGATGGGATGATGATGGAAAAGTAGTAAACTAAGATTTTTTTGTCAAACTGCAGAGACGAAAAATGGCTGAAAAATGATGGTCTGGTCTGAAGGAAGGAACATCTACATCAAAGGAGACGTCACTGGATGTAAGAGGTATGTGTAAACAAACTGAAAAGAAAAGGAAAGTGACCAAACAGATCTGTGGAGACTTTGAAGGGGACCTTTCATGGGTCCGAACATTGCAAGATAACTATCTGGCCATGTAGAGCAGCGCAGGGATCTCACTGCACTTACTATTATTCCTGGGTGCCGCTCCGTTCGCCCGCAGTGGCCCCATTACCTTCTCCCGCTCTCTATGGTAATTGCTACTATCCGTTCACCAGGGACGAGTCTGTCCTGTTTCTCCCTGGGCGTTCCTTCTCCCAGGCTGTAGCGCTGTCCAATCGCAGTGCAGAGCTCACAGCCTGGGAGAAGGAACGTCCAGGAGAGAAGCTGATGTCTCCTCCCTGTTGCAAAGTTAGCAGCAATTACCATACAGCAAGTGGAATATACCGGAGGCCAGAGCGGGTGAAGGGAACGGCGCCCAGGGATAATAGTAAGTGCAGTGAGATCCCTGGGTGCCGCTGTACACAGCCTGATGGTTATCTTGCAATGTTGGGACCCATGAAAGGTCCTCTTTAAATGTGAAAGGGGGGGGGTTATTTTGTATTGTTCGCCCTGTTGGCAAAATTCCTTAGAAACTGCCCATGTGAGGTTGTTCCATATAAACCTTTTACCATAAGTTCCACAATGTTTATTACTCCATTATGAATAGCTAATGATAACTTTATAAATGAACACGCAAAACTAGGAGAGGGGGTAAAACGATGCTTCAAAAATCTTTACTCCTTAGAGAATAATTATTTGGGAACTTCAGTTAATGTCTTCTGATTTCACAATAGTTAAAATTTTCTTCAAATCTTACTTAACCACCTCCCGTCCGCACGTTGACTAAAAACGTCCGGGAGGTGGTTCTGTATCTCTGAATGGACGTTCTGGAATGTCCTTTCAGAGATCGCAGCTGCACGCTAATCGTGCAGCTGCAGATCGGGTTGCCCGCTGTCAGTGACAGCAGGGCAACCCTTAGAGAAGGCAGGGACAGTTCCCAGGCGTCCCTGCCTTCTAGATCGCTGTATACACAGTGCTTCCTGTTCCGGCCGAAGAGTGCAGGAGCTGTCGGGTCTTTCACAGACCTCGATCAGCCCTGCACTGAGGCTGTACAGCGCTGTATACCGCTGTACAGCCTCTCTGGGGGGTGTATTTCCCCAGTTACAGGAGAAATCAATAGTGAAAAAAAAATAAAAAATAAAAGGTGAAGTTAAATGTCCCCCTGAGGTCTTGTATGACCTTATGGGGGATGAAAAGTGTAAAAAAAAATAATAATCCCCAAGTAAGGAATAATAAAAAAAAATGTTAAAAATTTTATTTTTTTAAAATAAAATAGATATATTTGGTATTGCCGCGTCCGTGACGGTCGGCTCTATAAATATATCAAATGATCCACCTAGTCCGATAAACACCATAAAAAAGTAAAAAACTGTGTAAAAAAAGCCATTTTTGTCACCTTACTGTCATGGTCTTACCTTCTTGCTGTTCTCCTTCGTTTGACATGTGCTGGCGGCCATCTTGGTTTCTGGGTTCCTTGTAGCCTCCCACCCTGCGGCTCCTCCTTCCCACTGGGAGGAGCTGGATGCCTAGCTCATATATATAGGAGGTCTGTGGCTTCAGTTCCTTGCTTGGTCCTCCTGTGTTCACTTGCTTCTAGACTGCTGCTGCTTCTGGTTCCTGATCCTGGTTTCGTCCGACTACCCTGCTGGTTCCTGATCCTGGCTTCGTCTGACTACCCTGCTGGTTCCTGATCCTGGCTTCGTCTGACTACCCTTCTGGTTCCTGACCTCTGGCTTCGCAAAGACTCTGCTTCGGTTTCGCCATCCGTTTGGACTTTTGCTTTACAGCTTTATTTTCAATAAAGCCTTCTTATTTTCACTTATCTCTTGTTGTACGTCTGGTTCATGGTTCCGTGACATTAGGACCAAGCCATGAATTCTGACGGTACAGGGCCATCCTCGCTACCCACGCTGGTTGCCAGACTTGATCAGCAGGATCACCTGTTGGGTCGGTTCGCTGTGGCGTTGCAAACCCTGCTTGAACGCACGGCTCATTTCGCTCCCGTTGCCGATGGGTCGGTTGTCGCTCCTGGGCCCGCTCCTACTGCCGCTCCGGTTGTTGCGCCAGAGTCTACCCCGACACCTGTTGTTGCACCTGCGGTGTTTCGGGGTATGACCGGTTCTGCCCCTCTTCCACAGCGCTTTGGGGGAGAGCCAACTCAGTGCCGAGGTTTCCTTAACCAGGTGGGCATTTATTTCGAGTTGCTGCCACATGCCTTTCCTACTGAGAGATCAAAGGTGGGCTTCTTGATCTCGCTGCTCTCGGACAAGGCCTTGGCCTGGGCCAGCCCTTTATGGGAGAACAACAATCCGGTGGTTGCCGAGTTTTCCGGTTTTGTTGCTTCTCTTCGGAAGGTATTCGATGTGCCGGCTCGTGCTGCCTCTGCTGCGAAGCTCCTTATGTCCATCAGACAGGGTTCACGATCCGTAGCTGAATACGCCATTGAGTTTCGTACCCTGGCAGCAGAGGTGGGCTGGAATAATGAGGCTCTGGTCGCTGCTTTCTCTCATGGTCTCTCGGATGCCTTGAAGGATGAGGTTGCAGCTAAGGACCTACCAGTGGAGCTCGAGTCTCTTATTTCTTTCCTGATTTTGATTGACACCAGACTCAGGGAGAGACCTTCCTTTAAGGAGAGCCTGCGGAGGTTTTCTAACAGATTGGCGCCCACGTTTGCTGTCCCACCCGTGCCTCCCTCTCCTCCCACGCCTCCTGGGGATGACTTGTCTGGGGGTGAACCCATGCAGCTGGGGTTTGCTCGCCTGTCCGAGGGGGAGAGGGTACTCCGGAGACGCGAGGGCCGATGCATGTACTGTGGTCTCGGTGGGCATTTTCGGTTGGCATGTCCGAACCGTCCGGGAAACGCTCGCACCTGAGATCCTGTAGGGGGCAGATCTTGGGTGGAGTCTCCTCGTCCCCGGTTTCCCGTGTTGACAAACCACTGATCACTGTTGTCCTCTCCTGGGTCGGGGGCTCGGTGACGACCCAGGCGTTGGTGGACTCTGGTGCTGGTGGTTTGTTCATTGATAATGTGTTCGCTGCCGCCAATTCCATTCCTCTGCAGGCTCGAAGTTCCCCACTGGCTCTTGAGGCGATAGACGGCAGACCCCTTCTGCCGCCACACGTGACTCATGAGACCCTTCCAGTGGGGATAGCCATTGGTGCCGTTCACAGAGAGTCGGTCTGCCTCCAGGTTATTTCGTCTCCACACTACTCGGTGGTCTTGGGGTACCCCTGGCTCCGGAAGCATAATCCGACTTTCGATTGGAGATCGGCCGAGATCCTCTCGTGGTCACCGCAGTGTGGGGCTAGTTGCATCCATGGGTCTGTCAAGTTGCTGTGTACTTCCTCGGACTCTCTGTTGCCTCCTGAATACGAGGAGTACCGGGATGTATTCGATAAGGTGCGCGCGGTTGCCCTACCTCCGCACCGCCCATACGATTGTGCCATAGAGTTACAATCTGGTGCCGTTCCTCCTCGTGGCAAAGTCTATCCACTGTCGGTAGCGGAGAATGAGGCCATGGAGGAGTACGTGAGGGAGGCGCTTTCACGCGGACACATTCGCAAATCCTCGTCCCCGGCAGGGGCTGGATTTTTCTTTGTGAAAAAGAAGGGCGGTGAGTTGAGGCCTTGCATCGATTACAGGGGTCTCAATCGCATCACGATCAAGAACGCTTACCCGATACCCTTGATTTCCGAGCTGTTCGATCGCCTTAAAGGGACCACGGTCTTTACCAAACTCGACCTGAGGGCGGCATATAACCTGGTAAGGATCAAGGCGGGCGATGAGTGGAAGACCGCGTTTAACACCAGGACCGGTCATTATGAATCCTTGGTTATGCCCTTTGGGTTGTGCAATGCGCCCGCAGTCTTTCAGGAATTCATCAACGATGTTTTCCGTGACCTGTTGCAGCAGTGTGTGGTGGTCTATTTGGATGACATCTTGGTATATTCTGAATCCATGGAGGCCCACATTCTGGATGTCAGACGAGTGTTGCAACGGTTACGAGAGAACAAGCTGTTCGGTAAGCTTGAGAAATGCGAATTTCACCGATCCCAGGTAACCTTCTTAGGTTACATCATTTCCGCTGAGGGGTTCTCCATGGATCCTGAGAAGGTTTCGGCTGTCTTACAGTGGCCCCAGCCCAGTGGTCTTCGTTCCCTGCAGCGCTTTTTGGGCTTCGCCAATTATTATCAGAAGTTCATCAGGGACTTTTCCATGCTAGCCAAGCCTCTCACGGATCTGACCAGGAAGGGCAGTAATTCCCAGGTTTGGCCGCTCGAGGCCATCCGAGCTTTTGAGGCTCTAAAGTCCGCCTTTGTGTCGGCTCCGATTCTGTCGCATCCCAACCCTGGGTTGCCCTTTGTCCTCGAGGTGGACGCGTCTGAGACGGGAGTAGGCGCCCTTCTGTCTCAGCGTAGAACACCAGAGGGTCCTCTGCTTCCTTGTGGGTTTTACTCCCGGAAACTGTCTTCCGCGGAGTGCAACTATCAGATTGGTGACAGGGAGTTATTGGCCATCGTGCAGGCCCTTAAAAAATGGAGGCACTTGCTCGAGGGTTCGGTGGTTCCGGTCCTCATCCTGACGGACCACAAGAATCTGACCTACCTTTCTGAGGCCAAGAGATTGACACCACGTCAGGCCAGATGGGCTCTGTTCTTGTCACGTTTTAATTACGTGGTCTCCTACCTACCCGGTTCCAAGAACATCAGGGCGGATGCCTTATCACGGCAGTACTCCGAGCTGTCCAGGGAGGAGTCGATTCCGACTTCGGTCATACCTCCGAATCAGATCTTGGCCGCCATTCGCACCAGCCTGACCTCTCCCCTGGGTGAGCAGATTTTGGCGGCTCAATCTGGTGCTCCCTCTGGGAGACCCAACGGCAGATGTTTTGTGCCTGAGGAGTTGCGCACTCGGTTGTTGCGAACCTACCATAACTCCAAGACCGCGGGGCATCCTGGAAAGAATCAGCTGTCCTGGGCTGTTTCACGTCTGTTCTGGTGGCCTTCCCTACGTTCCGACATCGCCGCATATGTAGCGGCATGCTCCGTTTGTGCCCAGAGTAAGTCCCCTCGGCACCTTCCGTTGGGCCTTCTGCAACCCATAGCCACCGGGGAGCGCCCATGGTCACACCTGGGGATGGATTTCATTGTGGACCTCCCTGCATCCCGAGGCCATACGGTCATTCTCATGATTGTGGATCGGTTTTCCAAAATGTGCCACTGTGTTCCTCTCAAGAAGTTACCCTCTGCACAAGAGTTGGCCACGATTTTTGCCAGGGAGGTCTTCCGGTTGCACGGTTTGCCCAAGGAGATTGTGTCGGATCGGGGGAGTCAGTTTGTGTCCAGGTTCTGGCGCGCCTTTTGTTCCCAGTTGGGGATTCATCTCTCCTTCTCCTCGGCCTACCACCCTCAGTCCAATGGGGCCGCAGAACGATCCAATCAGGCCTTGGAGCAATTCCTTTGTTGCTATGTCTCCGATCACCAAGACAATTGGGTTGACCTCCTGCCTTGGGCTGAGTTTGCCAGGAACACGGCGGTGAACTCTTCCTCTGGGACGTCTCCCTTCATGGCCAATTATGGGTTCCAACCTGCCGTGTTACCGGAGGTATTCTCTCCCCAGGATATTCCGGCTGTGGAGGATCACCTTTCCGTCCTACGTGCTTCTTGGGTACTGATCCTGAAGTCCCTTGAGGTCTCTGCGCAGCGCCAGAGACTCCAGGCTGATCGCAGACGAGCGCCTGCTCCTTCCTACCAGGTCGGAGACCGTGTATGGTTGTCCACCCGCAACCTTAACCTTCGAGTGCCCACTCCCAAGCTGGCGCCTCGCTTTGTTGGTCCCTTCCGAGTGCTTCGCAGGGTAAACCCGGTAGCCTATGCCCTTGCGCTTCCTCCTGGCATGCGGATCTCCAACGTGTTTCATGTCTCCCTGTTGAAGCCACTGGTGTGTAATCGTTTCACTTCCTCGGTTCCTCGGCCTCGTCCGGTCCAAGTGGGTAATCGTGAGGAGTATGAGGTGAGCAATATCCTGGACTCACGCCTGGTCCGCGGTCGGGTGCAGTTTTTGGTCCATTGGCGTGGTTATGGTCCAGAGGAGCGTTCCTGGGTTCCCTCCGCAGATGTCCATGCTCCTGCCTTGCTCCGAGCCTTCCACGCACGCTTCCCTCAGAAACCGTTCTTTACTCCGCGGAGGAGGGGCCCTTGAGGGGGAGGTACTGTCATGGTCTTACCTTCTTGCTGTTCTCCTTCGTTTGACATGTGCTGGCGGCCATCTTGGTTTCTGGGTTCCTTGTAGCCTCCCACCCTGCGGCTCCTCCTTCCACCTGGGAGGAGCTGGATGCCTAGCTCATATATATAGGAGGTCTGTGGCTTCAGTTCCTTGCTTGGTCCTCCTGTGTTCACTTGCTTCTAGACTGCTGCTGCTTCTGGTTCCTGATCCTGGTTTCGTCCGACTACCCTGCTGGTTCCTGATTCTGGTTTCGTCCGACTACCCTGCTGGTTCCTGATCCTGGCTTCGTCTGACTACCCTGCTGGTTCCTGATCCTGGCTTCGTCTGACTACCCTTCTGGTTCCTGACCTCTGGCTTCGCAAAGACTCTGCTTCGGTTTCGCCATCCGTTTGGACTTTTGCTTTACAGCTTTATTTTCAATAAAGCCTTCTTATTTTCACTTATCTCTTGTTGTATGTCTGGTTCATGGTTCCGTGACACTTACATCACAAAAAGTGCATTACCAAGTGATCAAAAAGGCGTATGTCCCACAAAATGATACCAAGAAAACCGTCACCTCATTCCCTAAAAAATTAGCTCCTACATAAGAAAATCGCTCAAAAAATAGCTCTCAGAACATGGAGACATTAAAACATATTTTTTTTGGTTTAAAAAATGCTATTATTGTGTTAAAGTGAAATAAATAAAAGAAAGTATACATATTAGGTATCGCCGCGTCCGTAACAACCAGCTCTTTAAAGATATCACATGACCTAACCCCTCGGGTGAACACCGTAAAAAAAATTAAATTAAAAACAGTGTCAAAAAAAGTTATTTTTTTCAACTTACATCACACAAAGTGCAACACCAAGTGATTAAAAAGGCGTATATCCCACAAAATGGTACAAATAAAACCATCACCTCATCCCGCAAAAAATGACAAAATCATTTAAAAAATAAAGAAAAACTATAGCTTTCAGAACATGGACACATTAAAAACATAATTATTTTGTTTCAAAAATGCTATTATTGTGTAAAACTTAAATAAATAAGAAAAAGTACATATTAGGTATCGCCATGTCCGTAACCATCTGCTCTATAAAAATATCACATGACCTAACCCCAATTTTTTGGTAACCTTGCCCCATAAAGTGTTATAATGAATGATCAAAAAATCATATGTACCCAAAAATAGTACCAATAAAACTGGCACCTTATCCCCTAGTTTCCAAAATGGGGTAACTTTTTGGGAGTTTCTACTGTAAGGGTGCATCAGGAGGGTTTTAAATGGGTCATGGCACCTAAAAACCAGTTCAGCAAAATCTGCCTTCCAAAAACCATGTGGTGCTCCTTTTCTTCTGCGCCCTGCCGTGTGCCTATACAGCAGTTTATAACCACATGTGGGATGTTTCTGTAAACCGCAGAATCTGGGTAATAAATATTGAGTTTTGTTTGGCTGTTAAACCTCGATGTGTTAAAGAAAAAATTGGATTAAAATGGAAAATCTGCCAAAAAAGTGAAATTTAAAAATTTGATCTCCATTTTCCTTTAATTCTTGTGGAACGTCTAAAGGGTTAACAAAGTTTGTAAAATCAGTTTTAAGTAACTTGAGGGGTGTAGTTTCTACAATGGGGTCATTTATGGGGGTATCCACTATGTAAGCCTCACAAAGTGACTTCAGACCTGAACTGGTCCTTAAAAAGTGGGTTTTGGCAATTTTCTTAAAAATTTTAAGGATTGCTTCTAAAATTCTAAGCCTTCTAACATCCTAAAAAAATGATGCCAACATAAAGTAGACATATTGGGAATGTTAAGTAATAAATATTTTGGTAAATTTGGGATTTTTTCATAAATAAAGGTGAAATATATTGACTCAAATTTATGACTATCATGAAGTACAATGTGTCACGAGAAAACAATCTCTGAATGGCTTTGATAAATAAAAGTGTTCCAAAGTCATTATCACATAAAGTGACACATGTCAGATTTGCAAAATTAGGCCTGGTCAGGAAGGGGGCAAATGGCCCGGATATGAAGTGGTTAAAGACTTGAAATCTCCACTTTTTGGTAAAGAAGTTAGATTTTTTTTCAAGATACAAATGCGACTTGACTCAACTGGGATCCCATCTAAATGATATAAAAGATTTATTGGGGTTCTGATGGAACTTTTTTATATTGATGACCTATCCTTAGGAGAGATCCTCAATATCAGAACAGCGGGGAGCTGACTCCCTGGACCCCCGTCAATTAGCTGCTTGAAGAGGATGCGGCGCTCGTATGAGCGCTGCCTTCTCTTCATTGTTTAACTGCTCTTCATTGCAACAGCAGCAATGAGCAGATGTAATTACAACTAAGCTATCTCATTGAAGTGAATGGTATGGGGTAGTTGTAATTACACCTACTCACCACTATTGATTGGCAGGGGTGACGGGAGTCAGTCCCCCGCTGATCTGATATTGGTGACCTATCCTGAGGATAGGTCATCAATAGAGATGAGTGAATCGAATCCCACAAACTGGAATTCAATCAGAATTTCAGGATAAGTTTGATTCGCCTCGAAGCCGAATTTCCTCGTGCTTTGTGTCAGCGAATGGATTTAACCTGAAATAGTGTAAAAAACAAACAAATTCAAACTTACCTCCTCCATTTTCTCTCGAAGGGCCGCCAGCCTCCATCTTGATTAAAGATCTCCGCCGAAATCCCGTGCGTGGTAACGTATGATGTCAACACGCCAGTCGGCGTGATGACGTAATCTCGCGCCGTGCGAGATTTCGCTCCAGGTCTTCAAGCAAGATGGCGGCGGCCGACCCGTCGCGAGCAAATGGAGGCAGTAAGTTTGATAAAAAAAAAAGCTTTATTGTTAATTTTACACTGTTTTTACACTCAGATACTGCGATCATGTATGAGCGTGGCATCTGAGGGGTACAATGACGGGGACGGCGCTATAGCAGCTCCCTGTCATTGCACCTGCTACTTACAAAAAAAATTGCTTTGTGACGAAGTAATTCGGCACAAAGCAATTATTTATTTTATTTTTTCGACCAATCAGCCGAATCAAACTTTTCAATTGTTCGGTCATCTCTAGTCATCAACATAGAAAAAAGCGAACAACCCCGTTAATGTTTTTTTCAGAAATTGGGTATTTGCCCAGCTCATAGAATGAAGCGGTAATAACTCCACTTCTGAAACAGGATACTGGATTTATATAGAGCAGTGTCTTAACACCGATATCAAAATTTCCAGACCGATAATACATCAGGATCAAGCCGATTTTATGCTGGGACTGGGACTGCCCTCGTGGCACTTGTCACCAAATTTTCTTAATGGATTACAGTACAATTATTCGGCAGTGAAGTTGCTCTGAATGGTCACAAGGATATCCGCATACATGTTGCTAAGTGTCCTTCCAAGTGCTGGGAGTCATTTGGTAAGAACAAATCATCTGACAGACGCCCTCTGAAGAATTTATTTGGGATGGGAAGCGTTTTATAATTAAATAAATCTTTTTTTTTTGTTGTAACATAGTTTGTAAGGCTGAAATCTTCCTAATTTTAAGCTAAATTACTTAGCTGAGCAATTATAATTTCTAACTAGAGAAGAAAAAAATACAATTATATAAAAAAAGAAAATGAATATAAGAAAAAAGGATGTCCCATATATCTGTTCAAACAATAGAGGGTAAGCATAACACACTAACCTCTTCAAAAACACGATGATGGGGGTTTAACTGGTGCAAATAAAAAAGGAGCAATTGCCAACAGCAACCAAACATTTTACAACTTTCATTAAAAAATCTGAAAATTAAGAACTGACTGGTTGCTATTGGCAAGAGCTCCAATTTTATTTGCACTATACACATAAGTGGGGCCCAGCAAGTAAAATATAATACCGTACATACGACCAGCTTTACATTTTTCTTTCATGTACATTTATGAAGGCGTACAACCTTTTCAGTTGCTGTCCTGTAGCCTACCTGGTAATAACTTTCGTCTTGCCATAGCTGCCGCCCGGTGACTGTCATATTCTACGAAGGCAAACCCACGATTTTTAGTTTTGTCTGCAGCACTGGGATAGACAATAACATCAATGACTCCATCTGTGACTTTCTTCATCTCAACTAGGATTTCTTCTCTCTTTTTGCTCTTTGGGATTCCACCAACAAATAATCTACAATTGTCCACGCTGGCACAGACCCCTAACAATCTCCCATTTCTGGAAAAAAGGAATTTTATTCATTTGGTTTGATTAAGTGAAATGGTTTGATGCCATAATCATGCTATCAATGAAGAAGCTTTTTGTGGCCTTTCTCTAGATCAGTGTTTTCCAATCTTGTTACTGGAGGAACCCCTGACAATTTCATATATCTCACTACTACCTGAAGAAGCCTTACAACATAAGGTAACACATTATATTATACTTGTCAAGCATATTTGAGCAGGATAACACCAGTTTGCTCAGTTTGGCTTCCCTAATAAAAAAGTAAACTTGATGCTGTCCTTTGTATACCCTGCAGTATCTGATACAAGGGAAAAAAATTCTAGATTTTAAACAAATTATCTTGCAACCTTGATTAGTACAGTGATTTCCCTCTATATGGCATTTGTAACGTTTTTTTTATAGGTTTTATGCCAAATCAGTATGAAAAGATATTTTACCAATAGTTTAAAAATGTGCAGGTTTTGATAAATTGTTTTTAAACTTACACGTGCCAATCGGGTACACGATCGTTCATACAACACTTGTTCCTGATCATTGGCCATAAATGCCAATCGCATCTGTTAGGTGGGCCTAAAAATCTGCAAACTGTATGACGACTGAACGATCTTTTTTGTCTCATATAGTTTGCATCAGCACCCTTTAGCGAACACTAATTGACTTGGCCAGACATCAATGTATAAAAGGACTCTAAGAGGGGCCTAAATGACCTAGCTGTGCTACATATTGTATTCTAGAAAATATGGATCCAAAATAATGATCTGGGTGACCATAGGTGTAAGAGCAAAATCATTTTATACCTGCCAGAAGTTCTTGGATCCCAGATAAATTGATAAATTCATAGTGATACCAGGACATAGGTGCAAGATGTATAGAAACCAACATAGCCGTATCAGCAAGCATGCAACACCATAAAAAACAATAATTGCTAACAAATCATACTTTAGAAAAGTTATTACAAAACCACTAAACTTACCGAATTTCGTAATTATTGAGCTGCTTGATTGCATTTCTGGCATCTTGTCTGTTAGTGAATGTTACAAATGCATATCCCCTATTATTTCCATTGAAGTCCATCATCATTCTCATTTCATAGATTTTTCCTATCTGCAAAGATAAAATTCTATAATACACACAATAGATAGATAGATAGATAAATACTGTAGATAGATAAATAGATAGATAGATGGATAGATAGATATACATAAACCCTTTCATGCTAATAATAAAGGAATGGTCTAGTGTAGTGTTGGTCGAGTAGAATGCCTCGGGATGCTCGGGTGTTCTACCGAGCATCCGAGCACAATGGAAGTCAAAGGGAGAAGCAGAGCATTAAACTCTGAAGCGGGTGGTGTCTGGTTCACATGAAAAGGTCAGAAATTGATGGAAACACCACTGAAATGGTTTGGGAACAGCATGGGGAGGATATTGGGAAGCATCTTGCACTGCTGGGAACGATGTTGTCCAAGTAGTACGCCAATTTTACAGACTGACAATAATACGCACCAAACCGAAGATAAAATCAATTTTAGAGGAACAATTGTTAGGAAACATTCTTTCCTGTATATTTACTTGTATATAAAGTGCAAGTGCTGCCAAAAATTACAAGGAAGAGGCACTCCGATACAACCTGTATATCACATAAAGGAGGGCCTCATTCACATTGTGGTACAATTGTTCAGGTAGTGGGACTCCTACACTCATACACTGCGTGCAGAATTATTGGGCAAATGAGTATTTTGACCACATCATCCTCTTTATGCATGTTGTCTTACTCCAAGCTGTATAGGCTCGAAAGCCTACTACCAATTAAGCATATTAGGTGATGTGCATCTCTGTAATGAGAAGGGGTGTGGTCTAATGACATCAACACCCTATATCAGGTGTGCATAATTATTAGGCAACTTCCTTTCCTTTGGCAAAATGGGTCAAAAGAAGGACTTGACAGGCTCAGAAAAGTCAAAAATAGTGAGATATCTTGCAGAGGGATGCAGCACTCTTAAAATTGCAAAGCTTCTGAAGCGTGATCATCGAACAATCAAGCGTTTCATTCAAAATAGTCAACAGGGTCGCAATAAGCATGTGGAAAAACCAAGGCGCAAAATAACTGCCCATGAACTGAGAAAAGTCAAGCGTGCAGCTGCCAAGATGCCACTTGCCACCAGTTTGGCCATATTTCAGAGCTGCAACATCACTGGAGTGCCCAAAAGCACAAGGTGTGCAATACTCAGAGACATGGCCAAGGTAAGAAAGGCTGAAAGACGACCACCACTGAACAAGACACACAAGCTGAAACGTCAAGACTGGGCCAAGAAATATCTCAAGACTGATTTTTCTAAGGTTTTATGGACTGATGAAATGAGAGTGAGTCTTGATGGGCCAGATGGATGGGCCCGTGGCTGGATTGGTAAAGGGCAGAGAGCTCCAGTCCGACTCAGACGCCAGCAAGGTGGAGGTGGAGTACTGGTTTGGGCTGGTATCATCAAAGATGAGCTTGTGGGGCCTTTTCGGGTTGAGGATGGAGTCAAGCTCAACTCCCAGTCCTACTGCCAGTTTCTGGAAGACACCTTCTTCAAGCAGTGGTACAGGAAGAAGTCTGCATCCTTCAAGAAAAACATGATTTGCATGCAGGACAATGCTCCATCACACGCGTCCAAGTACTCCACAGCGTGGCTGGCAAGAAAGGGTATAAAAGAAGAAAATCTAATGACATGGCCTCCTTGTTCACCTGATCTGAACCCCATTGAGAACCTGTGGTCCATCATCAAATGTGAGATTTACAAGGAGGGAAAACAGTACACCTCTCTGAACAGTGTCTGGGAGGCTGTGGTTGCTGCTGCACGCAATGTTGATGGTGAACAGATCAAAACACTGACAGAATCCATGGATGGCAGGCTTTTGAGTGTCCTTGCAAAGAAAGGTGGCTATATTGGTCACTGATTTGTTTTTGTTTTGTTTTTGAATGTCAGAAATGTATATTTGTGAATGTTGAGATGTTATATTGGTTTCACTGGTAAAAATAAATAATTGAAATGGGTATATATTTGTTTTTTGTTAAGTTGCCTAATAATTATGCACAGTAATAGTCACCTGCACACACAGCTATCCCCCTAAAATAGCTAAAACTAAAAACAAACTAAAAACTACTTCCAAAAATATTCAGCTTTGATATTAATGAGTTTTTTGGGTTCATTGAGAACATGGTTGTTGTTCAATAATAAAATTAATCCTCAAAAATACAACTTGCCTAATAATTCTGCACTCCCTGTAAAGCCTATGCACTATGTGAAAGGGCTGCCAAAAATTACAAGGAACTGGCACTCCAATACACCCTTTAATACACATAAAGGAGGGCATCATACACACCCTTGAAAAATTATGATTGATGGCCTGCTGGTGACCCTCAAAAACATTAGGAGCAAGAGACTACTGGTGACCCTCTAAAACATTAGGGGTGAGGGTCTGCTGCTGAGCTGACTATCTAAACAATTAGGAGTGAGGGTCTGCTGCTGATCTGACCTTCTAAAACATTAGGGGTGAGGGTCTGCTGCTGAGCTGGCCATCTAAAAAATTAGGGGTGAGGGTCTGCTGCTGATCTGAGCTTCTAAAACATTAGAGGTGAGGGTATGCTGATGATCTGAGCTTCTAAAACATTAGAGGTGAGGGTCTGCTGCTGAGCTGACCATCTAAAAAATTAGGGGTGAGTGTCTGCTTCTGAGCTGACCATCTAAAACATTAGGGGTGAGGGTCTGCTGCTGAGCTGACTATCTAAACAATTAGGAGTGAGGGTCTGCTGCTGATCTGACCTTCTAAAACATTAGGGGTGAGGGTCTGCTGCTGAGCTGGCCATCTAAAAAATTAGGGGTGAGTGTCTGCTTCTGAGCTGACCATCTAAAACATTAGGGGTGAGGGTCTGCTGCTGAGCTGACTATCTAAACAATTAGGAGTGAGGGTCTGCTGCTGATCTGAGCTTCTAAAACATTAGGGGTGAGGGTCTGCTGCTGAGCTAACCATCTAAAAAACTAGGGGTGAGGGTCTGCTGCTGATCTGACCTTCTTAAACATTAGGGGTGAAGGTCTGCTGCTGATCTGACCTTCTAAAACATTAGGAGCGAGGGCAGCCTAATAAGCATGTTGATATGATGGAGGAGGAGGACGAGGAAAGGAAGATTGAACCATATACCGTATTTATCGGCGTATAACACGCACTTTTTCCCCCTGAAAATAGGGGGCAAATGATGTATGCGTGTTATACGCCGATATAATGTTAAGAAGCCATGTTTTTACAGTATACACCATGGGTGTCAAACATGCGGTCCACGCCCGCAATGAATATCTTTGCGGCCCGGCAAAGATGCAGCATCGCAGACTGCTATTTATGAGCCGGGAGAGAGGAGGGGCTGGAGTCTGTAACTAGGGGCGGGGCCCGGTGCAGTCACTGTACTCTTACACCGGGCCCCGCCGCTCACCAAAGTATTTATAAACGTGAATTCTTATCCTGTTATTAAGTTGAACTAACGCTGCGCTCTCCCATGTTCCCATGTTCCCCTGTATCCCTATAGCACTTACTTAAGCTTCAATAGCAGGCAGAGCGGACGGCAGCAGTAACGTCACTCACTGACGTCGAGCGCCTGCTCCGCCCACTTTATGAATGAAGCAGGCGGAGCAGACGCGCGACGTCAGTGAGTGACGTTACTGGTGCCGTCCGCTCTGCCTGCTATGGAAGCGTGTTCGTAAGTGCTGTGGGGATACAGGGGAACATGGGAACATGGGAGAGCGCAGCGTTAGTTCAACTTATTAACAGGATAAGGATTCACGTTTATAAATACTTCGGTGAGCAGAGGGCCGGTGTATTGGGGGACACTGTTATGAGGGGGATCTGTGGATGACATATAGCAGTGTCATCCACAGATCCCCCCCATAACAGTTCCATCCACAGATCCCCCCACCTCATAACAATGCCATCCACAGATATCCCACCCCATAGCAGTACCATCCACAGATATCCCACCCCATAACAGTTCCATCCACAGATCCCCCACCTCATAACAATGCCATCCACAGATCCCCCATAACAGTGCCATCCACAGATCCCCCATAACAGTGCCATCCACAGATCAACAGTTGCTTTTACTGTCCTTTTACATTATTTACTTTATAAGTGGTAATAATATTAATAAAAAAAAGTTCTGAGCTACCCTTATTTTGCTTCAAAGTTCTTTATTTGAAATTTAATATTTTTTCCTGAAATTTCCCTCTTAAAATGAAGGTGCGTGTTATACGCCTGTGCGTGTTATACGCCGATAAATACGGGTATCCACCACCCTTTTTTGTGGTGGAAGGGGTGCATGGGAATACAGTGTATTCAATACACCATAAAAGCCACATTTAAAGTGTCTTTATGTTCAGCCGCCTTTCTCTGGTGGAGTAGAGAAGCCAGGGGCAATCCAGGCCTTGTTCATTTTGATAAGAGTCAACCGGTCAGCATTTTCAGTTGACTGGCGGATGTGCTTATCAGTTTTTATGCCCCCAGCAGCACTAAATACCCGCTCTGACAAACCGCTGGCAGCAGGGCAGGCCAGCACCTCCAAGGCGTAGAGCGCCAGTTCGTGCCACGTGTCCAGCTTGGACACCCAATAGTTGTAAGGCACAGAGGGATCATTGAGGACGCAGACACAGTCTGCTACGTACTCCTTCACCATGTTCGAAAAATTTTCGCTCCTTGTGACAGTAGGCAGTGCATCAGGTTGAGGGTGCTGGCGGGGTGTCATGAAACTGTCCCAGGCCTTGGATAGTGTTCCCCTGCCTCTGTTGGAACTGCTGTGTGTTGCCCTTTTCTCCCCTCCTCAGTTGCCCAAGGAACTACACACTCTGACCCCCCAGCGTAAGCAGCTGAAAATTTTTAGAGCAATTTTTCCACAAGGACCTTCTGGTATTGCACCATTTTGCTCGTCCTCTCCACCACAGGAATGAGAGATGAGAAGTTCTTTTTGTAGTGGGGGTCGAGAAGGGTAAATAACCAGTAATTGGTGTTGGCCAAAATGGGTACAACACGAGGGCCATGGGAAAGGCAGCATAACATAAAGTCAGCTATGTGTAAGTCCCAACAGACAAGATTTCGCTGTCCTCATCAGGAGGATGACTCTCAATCTCCTCATCCTCTTTCTCCTTTTCTGCTCATTCACGCTGAACCGATGGAATAAACCTGCTATGGGTACTGCTCTCTGTAGTGGAGGCAACCGTCTCCTGCTCCTCCTCCTCCTCATCCAATTCGCGCTGAGAAGACGAAATGAGGGTGGTCTGGCTATCAACCTGTGTACTGTCTTCCCCTATTTCCACCTCTTCCACATGCAAACGTTCCGCCTTCATTGTGAGCAGTGTGCGTTTCAGTAGACACAGAAGTGGGATGGTTACGTTGATAATATCGGCATCGCCGCTCACCATCTGTGTTGCTTCCTCAAAGTTGCGTAAAACCTCACAGAGGTCAGACATCCATGCCCACTCATCGCTTGTGAAGAGCGGCAGCTGACTGGAAAGGCGGTGACCATGTTGCAGCTGGTATTCCACTACTGCCCTCTGCTGCTCACAAAGCCTGGCCAACATGTGGAACATGGAGTTCCAGCACGTGCTCACGTCACACAACAGTCGGTGAGCTGGCAATTGCATCTGACCGGCGGCAGCTGTAGATGACTTTCGGAAATGGGCACACACGCGGTGCGCCTTCACCAGTAGCTCAGCCAAATTGGGGTAGGTTTTGAGAAACCGCTGAACCACTAAGTTGAACACGTGGGCTAGGCATGGTATGTGTGTGAGCTTGCCGAGCTCCAAAGCCACCACCAAGTTACGGCCATTATCAGACACAACCATGCCTGGTTGTAGGTTGAGTGGCGAGAGCCACAGCTCAGTCTGGTCCCTTATACCCTGCCACAGCTCTACGGCGGCGTGCTGTTTGTCACCTAAGCAAATAAGTTTGAGCACGGCCTGTTGCCGCTTCCCCACTGCAGTGCTACACTGCTTCCAGCTACTGACTGATGGCTGACTGGTACTGCAGGATGAGAATTCAGAGGTGGAAGTGGAGGAGGAGGTGGAGGAGGAGGGGAAGGGGGGGCTGCAGCCACTAATGTAGGTGGTGGCGGAAATCCTGTTGGAAGTAGGGCCTGCAATCCTTGTCACTGATATTTCGGATGCGCTAACGCTATACAGGAGATGTAGCGCAGGTAATGTCGCTGTCACCAGCGGCGAAAAAATTACACTGAATGTCACTAATATTTCAGATGCGCTAACATTATACTGGAGATGTAGCGCAGGTAATGTCGCTGCAACCAGCAATGAAAAATTTTGACTGAATGTCACTGATATTTCGGATGCGCTAAAGTTATAATTGAGATGTAGCACAGGTAATGTTGCGGCGGTAATTCAGCGGCCAAACAATTGCACGCAATTGTCCTTTTGGGTCTCTAACACCAACCTTGCCTAACAAAAAAATAAAATTCAATTCCCTACACTATCTGTCCCTTCTACAGCACAGCTCTCCCTGACTAAGACTGAGCCGAAACACGATGACGTGTTCCAGCCAGCCAATCACTGTAATGCCAGTAACCAACATGGCTATAGCATTACAGTGAGGGCAGTACTAACCTGCATGTTTATTGGCTGCCAACAAATGTGCGGGAAGGAGACTCGAGCATTGCGCTCGAGCACACTCGTTATTCGGCTGAACATCGCGATGCTTGAGCCGAACTGGTGTTCGGCCGAGCATGCTCGATCAACACTAGTCTAGATTTCTAACATTCTCTTCCTATCTCTACGTCATCAATATTTCTTTATTAGTCTGACTGCCATGGCTTTTAATAACTTACATTTCAAAAAGTTTTATTCTGAAAATATGTTTTAATTAACAAACCTTTTCTCCTATACAATTTTTTTGTTTTACCAGTGAGTTAGTAGGACCTCACTTCAAGGTAATTATCATGTTTGGACTGGATTACAGAGAACCAAAGTATAGTGTAGACTCCCTAGTAATTTTTATCATTGATCCAATGTCCAAATAATATAAGGTTTAAAGCCAAATACAGATTAAAACATACATAAAAAAAAACATCAGCAGGTATTTTCCCTATTCTAAGCCAGTGGCTCGTGGGTAACATGTGGCTCTCCACCACTTGAAAGCTGTAGAAACTGTTGAACGTTAGTGTCACCAGGGACGGCACAGAATTACTACAACTGAGCACTTGGATCAAACCCACCTCTTCCAGTTAAAAGTCAGCTAAATATTCATTAGGCTTCTTCACTTTTATTATTCACTAGCAGAAAGACCCGGGTATATTTCATCTACTTCATTTAATGTTTGTGTGTGTCGTTAAAAGATATTGAAATTATCCCCCATTACAGTGACATCTACAGTACCCTGCTCCTTTAACAGTGATCTCCACAGCCCCCACCCTTAACATTGACCCCCCCCCCCCACAATGCCCTGCCTCTTTAAAATGGGACATCCACAGCAGCCAACCCCCTAACTTGGACCTTCACAGCAGCCTGCCCCTTTAACAGTGACTTTCACAGCACACCACCCCCTTGACAGTGACCTCCACAGGGGCCCGCCCCCTTCACAGTGACCTCTACAGCACCCACCCCTTAACACTGACCATAGGTTACAGTCCCCTTAACTGTGACCTCCACTGTTCCCGGCTCCCTTATCACTTACCTCCACAGTGCTCGCCCCTTTAACAGTGACCTCCACAGTGGCCACCCCTTTATTAATGACTTTCACAGTACCCCATCTCCTTAACAGTGATTTCCACAACACCCCGCCCCCTTAACAGTGGCCTATACTGAAATCTGCCCCTTAACACTGACCTCCATAGCGGATCGTCCCTTTAACTGTGACCTCCACAGCAGCGTGCCCCCTTAACTGTGACCTCCACAGAACTTTTCTCGCTTAACAGTGTCATCCACAGTGCTCTGCCCCTTTAAAGCTGACCTACAACAGTGAAGAAAAATGGCTGGGTTGTTATTTAATCCTGGTGTAAAACTGTGTGTATGTGGAGACTAAGGGTCTGCGAGCTTCTATTGGTTGATAAGGGTCATGTGACCGTGTGTATGGCAGTTCGGATATGAGGAGAAAGACCTGAAGGCTTCTATTGGCTAATGTGGGTCATGTGATGGTGCCATATTTGCATTTTTTGGGGGAATATCTCAATAACGGTAAGTGCTAGAGAGCTGAGACCTGGTCTAAAACCTTCCCGGACACCTGATGTACCTGTGTGCCAAATTTCCTGATTAAAAATGCGACGGTGCGGATTCCTTTAGCAGACATACATACATACATACACTCAGCTTTATATATTAGATTATGGTTCAACATCAACAAGTCATGACTGAAAGCAACTAACGATCCGTCCATGGTTGGGAATCCCCATGCTAGATGCAATGCTGTGTTAGACATAGTTGATTTTTATTGTACCTTTTCACATAATGGTATAAGTTCATCTTCAAAAAGATCTCGGGGAAGTTTGCCAATAAAGATCTCACATCCTCGTTCAGGAGGTGGGCCGTCCCACCCAGGAGGAGGACCTCCATATCTTCTTTGCCCATTTTCCTGTTGAATTAAATCAGTAATAAATGAACAATAATACATACTACATATTGAAATAGCATACGTCTGATGATGTATATAGCAATGAGTTTCAGCTAGACATATTTCTTTTTTATGACTCTGAAATGTTATACTGTGTTGCTTGGTGAGGGTCAGTTTACTACAGAAGGCTACAATTTAGAGCTCGTTCACAGCTCTGCAGTCTCTTTTCCCTTTATTTCAGTACAGAAAAAGGAAACTAATGACAAGACTGATCCTATAGTTTACTTAGGGGTCAGATATATTTCTAGTATTATCAGATGGGACACCAGATGTCTTCATGAGCCGGAGAGAGAAATGTTGCATGCAGTATTTTTATGTCTGGTTATGGACAAGCATTACAACTTTTCTATCAGTTGTGTCCAACCAAAAAGGATATTGTGAACCGTCCCTTGGCCGTCAGTTTTGGAACTAATAAACCTGTGCTTTAAATGCTATCAGCATTCACTCCATAATATTATTTATATTGTGAGGTCTTAGGTTCTATGGGTAGAAGTATTCATTTACCAGCTGTTATGATGAATTAAGTAGTTTTTTTTTTTATGAGTGCGATAGACAACCATATACCTTTCCAGCATCAATCTGTGGTATAAGGTGGCAAAAAGAGAGTCTACATCTCTCAGAAATCTGATGTTTCTGACATCAAGCACTTCTATTAGTTGGCAACTTTTTCTTTCAATCCCTGATACAACCCAACTCAAGTCAGACCAATGTTTAACCAACTTCACAATACTGATCCAAACTACAAAAGGTGATAATTTTATGAACATTCTGTGCCTAGACTGAAAACCTTGCGATGAGCGGAACTAAGTCAATTTGCTTGGCTTCGATTCACTCAACACTAATGGCAAGCATCCACTGCATGGTACAAAGTTATACTGTATTATACTACGTATAATACTTCAAAGGAAGTCTGTGACCAAGAAATTCACTGATAAACCAGGCTCAGTGCCTTGTGGGTCCACCTTCGGTGCACTTAACTGCTCATCTGCATATGGATTAAAATAACTTTTTCTCTACAATCAAACGAAGGATCACTAAGTAAAATAAAAATTGCATTTAAATATTGTACCTGGTTTAACAGTGAATTTTACGATGACAGACTAATGTAGTTAAGAAATGACTAGACACCTTGGGAGACATACAGTATATCAAGTTCTGCGTTTTACATGCTGGTCTTAAAGGAGTTGTACAGTGATTTACATTAATGACCTATCCTCAGGATAGGTCATCAATATCTGATCAGCAGGGTCCGGCCCCCTGGACCGTCGTCAATCAGCTGTTCATTACACTGCACTTTATCTCGGAAGTACAGTGTAATGTCGTGTACTCACTCCATTTACTTGAATGGAGCTAGTGCTTGTAATTACACTACGCTGCCACTCCACAGAAGACGATGTGTAGTCTAAAGACCATGAAGCAGTGCTTGCATGTAGTGCTGCCTTCTTGTCGAAAAGCTGATCAGTGGGGGTCCTAGGTGCCTATGTGTACAGTATTAGAAAAAGTTTTTCCCTTGATATATGAGATCAAACATTATAAACAATAGTGCAAATGGTCCCAGGCACTGCAGATATGAAAGAGGAGATGAATGTTTAATGAGTCATCAGTAATCAGTTACGTATGGATTACCTTTTAGAAGTGTGTAAATAAAGCCCAGATCTCCTAGGCTCAAGGATTTATGCATGTGTAAGGCAGATCATCGATTGTCCACTACACTCTATTTTGTGGACCTGTTTAATGAAAGGATTGCATGCTAACAAGATTTTAATTTTTTTTTTCATAGGTGCCTTGTGTTTAGTTTTAAGACTAAAGCATCAGTACTCTTGATTCCCCAAATTTCTGAAAGCATCAAATCTGAAATTGAAGTTCTTATCCAGAATAATTGCTTTGTATTTGTATTTTACATTTTTGAGAACCAGTTTGTAAGTGAGCAGCTCTTCCAACTGTAATGGAGGTCAAGACCATAGTAATTTTGGATTGATGGAGCTGACTTTTTTAGTTGTTCAGAAAGTATATCAACTTCAGTTTTACAGGTCCCCTTTAAAGTGTGTAGGGAATTGCAATACAGATCCATTCACTTGAATGGGGCATTGCTTCAATTCCTTGGACAGCATATTTTGGGCAGCAATAGAATGATGGAACATCCACTAGTCCACCAATCCTGAGACTGGAGGGTTCAAAGAGTTGGTATAGTACTGTGGCCCCTTTAGTTGCACGTCCTGGAGGTTGATCCTAGTGATACGCCATCACTTTATCAGATGGGAATACCCTTTAAAGGGTTGTCTCACTAGAGACAACTCCTTTCTGATTAAAGTTGCTGCAGCAATTAGCTGGTCATTGCTCGTTCAGGTTCCCACATTCAAAGCCAAACAGTGGATTCTGCCAAGGGGAAGCTTGAGCAAACCAAATGGGCTATTGTATGGAAGCCTCTCAGATGAGTCATCAACCATAATATTCATTATAGATATTGTATTCATGAACATTTTACAATGCCAATTGCTGTTATATAGTAGCTACAGTGTCAAAGTAATAGCATTGTGTTTATAAAAAAAAGTACCACCTAGTGAATATCTAAGAACCCGTTGTAAAGAAGCACACCATGTTTTTCAGCCACCATATCAAAGGTCAAACATAATTCTCTCCAAAACCAGCTCAATAGCCATGGATCTGCAGCAATGCCCCAACTTCTAACAAAGATCACTGCATCTTTCCTGAATGCTTGCAAAAATTCCATCATTTTATTGACTTATCCATAAATTTGGGGATGATTGGCAGCCATCTCATACAGTAAAAGTCAAAGTCTAGTCATAGATGGCCATAATCTTATATGACATTCATCAACGACTTTCACCAATATTGTATGGTAAAAAAGTTGCAAATTATGGTACTAAATTTGCTAAATGACTTGCCAGTGCCACTCTTGGTTTGTTTGTTGAGAATGCCATCTTGGATGAGAATGCCACAAGACAACAACAAATCAAGCAAACCACCTCATAACTGCCTACAGTGATCTGTGGCTTTCCTTGGGCTTCCATTGACGGGAGCAGATCTGTCGTTCGGCATGAACAACTTTTCAACATCATGCAACAAAGATCAAAAAGATCCAAAACCCATCGATCAGCATCTGTCCCTTCATGTTATGATTGGGTGCAGATGGACTTTTCAGATGTGCAAATGTCTAGTGCATGGTTATGTTAGTGGTGACCTTGTAATTACAAATATCCAACTAATTTCTATGCAGTCAGACCTAAATCAATTTAAATTCATGTGTGTAAATGTCCTATTGATGGGATTGAAATATGTCTAATATGCAAGAAAACTGTTCGGCTTAGCATGCTTGTGTTGTAAATAGGAAAATGGAGTAAGACGCTGCCGGACGCCTCTGGTGGAAGGCTTATCTCCCTGAAAACAAATGAATTTCAACATATCCAACTCACATCTCCCCTGACATCAGATTAGATGGCAATCTTGAAATCCCCCATACATAGAAGTGTGAGGTTTGTTTGGTAATCTAATGTGTATGGGAAGCTCTCTCTGATAGGTGATGTCATGGGAAGGAACAATTGGGCAAACTGAATTTCTTTGCTGTATCCTTTTGATCTCCCTGGATAGGCAGAAACCAGTCATGTACGGAGACTTAATGGAAGTGCTCCATGGTATTGAGACTTATTGGCAACGCTCAATAGGAAACAAATATGCAAAGAGGTATCTCACAAGGAAGAGAACCATTTCATCAGCGCCACCTATTGGAAGTGGCTCTCTATGAGTCAGAATTCGACTTTCCAATAAGCCTCAGTCTGGCTATAAATCCTTGTCAAATTCCAAGGCTTGTTGAAAAGTCAGATTTCGACTCATAGCTTGCCACTTCCAATAATTGGCAGCTGCTAGCTCCACTGACTACATCGATAACAGACACGCTTGCCGAAACTGGGCATGCATGTGTATGGGGAAGTCAGAAGAGATAGCTGTTGTCCGAATAAGCCTATGGAAGGTGTACGGGCACCTTTAGGACTAAAGGGCATGTTACGTGGGCCAAGAATATATAGATTTGAAGAAAGAAATACTGCATACAAGACTGCACCTCTTGTTAGAAAAATATATAATTTATTAGAAAACACAAAGTCCAAAAATTAAAATCATTGTATACAATTACAACACTGTGTGTGGACTAGACATACTGTATGTCAAACACACATACCTACAACCACCAATTTCTAAATGGAAACATATATACGCTGCCAAAGTAGTACATAATGCATGAATAAGGCATCAAAAAATGCAAATACTTATCAAATAGGAGAATCAGCGGTCATGGTGTGTAGGTCAGGTATGCCCCACTCATATCGCCAGGTCAAACTGGCTTCCTCAGGGGCCCATAAACCAGAACAAATGTGCACAGTATATATACATAAACAATTAGTAAGTGATAGATGTCACCTGATAAAAAATAAGCTCACAAAAAGCAAGAGGGTGTGGTGTGGCTGCATTGATGCTCCCGATGCAGAGCCGATGTCTCTACATAATGGCGCCACCTAATGTAAACCGGCATCTCTAAACAGGTGACATCTTTCACTTACTAATTGTTTATGTATATATACTGTGCACATTTGTTCTGGTTTATGGACCCCTGAGGAAGCCAGTTTGACCTGGCGATACGCGTGGGGAGTACCTTACCTACACACCATGCCCACTGATTCAAGTATTTGCATTTTTTGATGCCTTATTCATGCATTATGTACTACTTTGGCAGCGTATATATGTTTCCATTTAGAAATTGGTGGTTGTAGGTATGTGTGTTGGACATACAGTATGTCTAGTCCACAGACAGTGTTCTAAATGTATACAATGATTTGAATTTTTGGGCTTTTGTGTTTTCTAATAAATTATATATTTTTATAACAAGAGGTGCAGCCTTGTATGCAGTATTTCTTTCAATTCTATATGATTTTGTATTAATACCGTGGTTTGCACTCTGTGATGTTTATTTGGTGTGCCCCCTAATTCTAGTCCTTTGCTACATGGGCCAAGAATCCCACAGATAATTGTTAGTGAGCGTTCATAGGAACTCTCGTTAGCGATTATCTGGCGCTGTAAATGTGCCGCCGATTATCCGATGAACAAGCAAAACACTCGTTCATCAGGTAATTGTATCATTCATGTGATCTCAAAAATCATTGCTTGCCGCAGCAGAATGTGCTGGGTAAACAGCATCTGCTGCCGGCATACAATGAGTCTGTATGGGGAAGAGTGATGGTATTAGTGATCACTCCCCATACTGTTGAGGAGATCGCTACATGTAAATGCAGCTGTCCCCTCCACTGACGAGCAGGAGCTTGTCTAGAAGGAACGCTTCTGGGTTACGGCTGGATCTCCACTGGCCACCATTATAGTGAATGGGGCCGGACGGAATGCATATGTGAAACAATCCTGAAGGGACTTCTAGATTTCATGGCTACCTCACTAATCCCTATACCATCTACTACAGACACTGCTGATAATTATATTCATCAGATCAAGGATACATTTTCTGTGTGTGGCTTTTGAATTCAGTAGAACAAAGAAAGAAACAGCAATAAAGAAAGAGTAAAACAGGCTGCAGACAGAGAGAGATAAGGGTGAGTTGACTGAGAGACAACAAAAAAAGAGGCACATATGATAACAGAAAAGAGATAAACAGCCCAAGCATGAAGGGAAGGACACAGGGCACACAATGTGCTATACAGAACCATCGAGCAGGAGCATGTGTCTAGTCGTGGACATCTCCGTCTTATAACTTCACCCATATTAAAAGGAACCCTGCTAATACCTTCACGCAGACTTTGTTTAACCGTACTTGGAGTTATATATTTTTTCCAGAATTAGCTCCACACTCGTCTATGGGCTGTATCAATATTTCAGCGGGTTAGCAATATCAGGGACTAGCCCATGAATAAGAGTAGCACTGTTCCCAAAAAAGAAGCAGTTTAAAGAAGCCCTCAGGTTATTTTTTTAATTCATTTTATTATTAATATATATATATATATACAGTACAGACCAAAAGTTTGGACACACCTTCTCATTCAAAGAGTTTTCTTTATTTTCATGACTATGAAAATTGTAGATTCACACTGAAGGCATCAAAACTATGAATTAACACATGTGGAATTATATACATAACAAACAAGTGTGAAACAACTGAAAATATGTCATATTCTAGTTTCTTCAAAGTAGCCACCTTTTGCTTTGATTACTGCTTTGCACACTCTTGGCATTCTCTTGATGAGCTTCAAGAGGTAGTCCCCTGAAATGGTCTTCCAACAGTCTTGAAGGAGTTCCCAGAGATGCTTAGCACTTGTTGGCCCTTTTGCCTTCACTCTGCGGTCCAGCTCACCCCAAACCATCTCGATTGGTTTCAGGTCCGGTGACTGGAGGCCAGGTCATCTGGCGCAGCACCCCATCACTCTCTTTCATGGTCAAATAGCCCTTACTTTCAAAGTTTTCCCAATTTTTCGGCTGACTGACTGACCTTCATTTCTTAAAGTAATGATGGCCACTCGTTTTTCTTTACTTAGCTGCTTTTTTCTTGCAATAATACAAATTCTAACAGTCTATTCAGTAGGACTATCAGCTGTGTATCCACCTGACTTCTCCTCAACGCAACTGATGGTCCCAACCCCATTTATAAGGCAAGAAATCCCACTTATTAAACCTGACAGGGCACACCTGTGAAGTGAAAACCATTTCAGGGGACTACCTCTTGAAGCTCATCAAGAGAATGCCAAGAGTGTGCAAAGCAGTAATCAAAGCAAAAGGTGGCTACTTTGAAGAACCTAGAATATGACATATTTTCAGTTGTTTCACACTTGTTTGTTATGTATATAATTCCACATGTGTTAATTCATAGTTTTGATGCCTTCAGTGTGAATCTACAATTTTCATAGTCATGAAAATAAAGAAAACTCTTTGAATGAGAAGGTGTGTCCAAACTTTTGGTCTGTACTGTATATATATATATATATATATATATATACATATATATCAAAAATTTACCATCAGTATTCAACAGTGTAATTTGTACACCTTAAGGCTACTTTCACACTAGCGTTTTTGCTGGATCCGACAGGGATCAGCAAAAACGCTTCCGCTACTGATAATATAACCATCTGCATCCGTTATGAACGGATCCGGTTGTATTATCTGTAACATAGCCAAAACGGATCTGTCATGAACACCATTAAAAGTCAATGGGGGGCGGATCAGTTTTCCATTGTGTCAGAGAGAATGGATCCGTTCCCATTGACTTGCATTTTGGGTCATGACTGATCCGTTCTGCTCCGCATCTCATGATTGAAAAAAAAATGCAGCTTGCTGCGGTTGGCTCTCCGGTGTGGAAATGCAACCAAACGGAACGGAATGTATTTTGGAGCATTCCGTTCTGTTCAGTTCCGTTTTGTCCCCATTGACAATGAATGGGGTCAAAACAGAAGCGTTTTTCTCCGGTATTGAGATCCTATGACAGATATCAATACCGGAAAATAGAAACGCCTGTATGAAAGTAACTCAGTTTCATCCATACAACTCAGTCTCTCCCCTGTGGCTGACTTCCTGTGAACTACAGGATGACATCATCACCAATCAAATCCCTCCTGGAAACTCTCAGGCCTCTTTCCTCCCCTCTCTCCATCTTCCTGGGTATACCCCTGTATTCTGTTGAAGATTTAATGTCTTCCCAATGTAAAGTGCCAGGAGTGCAGATATATAGTAGGTAAGTGTATACAGTGATTAGTCGCAGTTATATAAACCTTCTGACTCAAATTCCCTGTCTGTACTATCTGTGTGTGCTGACTCTCCAGTGTAGTTCTATGAGATCTAGCTTCATACTGGTGTCCCTGCCTCCTGCATGTAAGAGCTGACAGGTGGACGGAGATGACAAGAGAGAGGGGAGACAGGCTCAAGCTGCATCACATAGGAGAATATGGAGACACTTCAGTGTGATTGGACAGCAGCTATGTCACTAATCTGTCATAGCTGCCCTCAGGGAGTGCAGTATCCACCCCTTCTGTGTCTGCAAAGCCAGGAATGATGGGAAATGTAGGATTTATAGGGAAAATGATTTGTTGCCAAGGCACACACAAGAGCCTCTATCTTATTCTTTAATGATGGCCTCTCCTGCAGTATATAGGCAAATAAAAAAAAATCCTGGCGTGCTTCTTTAATATCAGACACCCTCCTATAAGCCTCCATTATTACTATTGTCTATATTGTCAGTGCGGCGCTCAATCTGAATAAAAAAAAAATGGTATCAGCTATATACATCAGCAAGAAAAATTGTGCAATACTTAATTCTAATGTTATTTCATATTACAGGATATAATGAACCCAAAAGATGTGTCAAATTATCTGTAGCTAAAGCTCCTACCTGTGTCAAACTATATCCTGTGCGCTGAATCAGAGCACGCATTGAGGCTTCCTTCTGTGTGGCGGCCATTTCATCCCCGGATTTTTGATTTGATTCCATTGTGAGTGATTATCAGCAAAAAATCAGGTTAATTAGGTGTGCTCACTGCAATCAAATTTAAGATAAATTAAATGAATTAAAAATAAAAAAAAGGTTGCAAATAATTTGAAAATTTATTATTTGTCACATTATGTATAGAAATTATTTGGTGACATTGATCAATCTTTATTTCTATAGAAAATTATAGTACACATTACACACTGTACAACACATTATTACACTTTACATACTACCGGTGGACAGAAACTGTGGAAAACAATGCATAATGTATCATCTTGCCCCAGAGGGTTGGCTTGGGTCACACACTTGTGTCAGACTGTGCAGGGACACACCTCAACTGGTAACAACCTTCTGGACCTTCAATGCAAACTGGTAGTAATTCATCCATAACTTCTAGCAGGAATAATAAAGCAATGGTATAACACAGAGTCATATGAATAGATGCTATAGAATGCAAGCAGTTACTACAATAGACATCAGGAGAGGTGACAGGTCCTCTTTAAATGCTGTTTTAAAGTAATTTATATTGTTTCTAGGACAAAAAATACCATTAAAATTATTTTTGTTTTCATGTGCTCCCCCCCCCCAGGTGCTGCTGGTAATCTGTGCTGCTGGGGGCTGGCTCTGGATGGAATCAGTCTCCTTCTCCCTCTGGTAGCTACAATATAGTGCCTTCTTACTTCCCTTGTAGAAGAAGTCTTCTCAGCTAAACTGCCATGCTACAGATGAGTCTTTACTCTTCGGGCAGAAAGATAATTTTCTTGCACAGATGACTATATGGAGACCTGGCTCTTGGGAGAGTGACTGAACATGTGCGTCCAGCAGCTCTCTGCTCATTAAATGGACATGAACGTTACTGTACACTTTGCACACTAGGTGGAGCCATACTATGCAATAAAGTGTCATAACTCTTCACTGGATCATTTTTTTAGTGGCATGAAAATAGCAAATCTGCTTAATTTTATATTATCTATATATATAATTAATATGATATTTAACAACTCAATAGATAGAAATAGATATAGATAATAGATATAAATAGATATAAATAGATATAAATAGATAGAAATAGATATAGATAAATAGATAATAGATAGAAATAGATATAGATAATTGATATAAATAGATATAAATAGATAGATAATAGATATAAATAGATATAAATAGATAGATAATAGATATAAATAGATATAAATAGATATAAATAGATAGATAATAGATATAAATAGATATAAATAGATAGATAATAGATAGAAATAGATATAGATAGATAATATATAGAAATAGATATAGATAGATAGATAATAGATAGAAATAGAAATAGATATAGATAGATAGATAATAGATAGATAGATAGATAGATAGATAGATAGTTAGATAGACCAATATATACAATTTTACAACACAATACAATTTTATTTTAATAATTTGAAAAAAAAACTATTTTCTCTAGCTGAATGAAGAACTGTCTAAAACATTATATGACAACCAGCACAACTACAGCTCCTTGTCAGGGGCGTAGTTACAGTGGGTGCAGAGGTAGCAGTTACTACCGGGCCCAGGAGCCTGAGGGGGCCCAAAGACCCTTGTGCCCCATAAGAAGACATCAGTATAATAGAAAGTGCATGCTGGTCATCTGGCTGGAGGGAATGGGTTAGGTCAACAATTTGGCATGGGGGGGGGGGAGCGTTTCAATTTTTGGCTCAGGCAGCTTGAAGGCTATGTGCTTCCCTGCCCCTGGCCACAAAGCACTGAGGGAAGGGGGGCCCAAGCTTAAATCTTGCACCAGGGCCCATGGGCCTTCAGCTACGCCCCTTCTCCTGGTCACTGCCTGTAGACAAAAAATATTATAGTGAAGGGTCTTTGTGAGCTAATCCCCTCAGTGTCTCAGAGCTTACCATTTAGTTAACAGTCAAACCTCTCAACGATCAGAGACTGTTCTAAAGATGGAAGCATAATCTATGTTTTTCTTCTATCTATGAATTTTTTCACTGTATCTTATCCGCCATCAGAAAGCTAAGGTCCCATTACACTGTATTTTCCATGTGGCACTGTCTCCGAGCTGTCACCATCTGATTACCTCATCAACTCCCTCTGAAATCTGCTTATTCTGAAGCTATCCATAAATCTAGTACCACGTGAGACATCAGATAAGCAAAGTTTCCATGTGTCAAGATCTTATGTGGAGAGCATTGTATCTGGCGGCAATGATCACAAAAATACGGGTCAACTAAACCTGAAGCTATGACATGGAGAAAGTTATTGCTCTATCTGCCCTCTGTGATCCTGTCCAACATTTCTGTCCGAGCGGACACCACTGCGTGACTAGGCCATCAGTGTGACACACTGCCATTCGTGAGTCGCTGTAATTATATTGCATTGTATTATTAGATTTACTGCGACTCCTGATTGGTGGCGTGTTGCTGTAGAGTCCGACCATTACAGATTTTCAGTGCCGTGATGTAAAGAACAATGCGGCAGATTTTCTAATCCTGTCTAAAAGGTAGGCTGTGCAAACTTAAACGGGTTGTCTCCCTTCAGCAAATGGCAGAGGAACCTAATACAAGGCACTATTTTACCTCCTTTGCTGGTTTGATCCATTTTTCCATTGCATTATACACTACTTGTTTATGACCACTGCTGCAGTGGAGATACAAGATGTCCGGGACAGGAGCTGCTGCGCATGCGTTCCTATTCGTGCTCCCGCGGTCACAGCCACCAGAAAGGCCTTTTCTTTTTGCTATAGTGCGCAAGCATGACCACTGCTGCTGGATTGCAGGGTGGTCATGACCATGGAAACAATCAGTGTATAATGTGACAGAAAAACAAATCCAGGCAGCAAAGGAGGCAATATGGACAATCACAATACATTAGTAAGTGCCTTGTATTAAATTTCTCTACATGATAAATGCTATTTGCTGAAGTAAGACGACCCTTTTAAGGTGGATTTACATGGCCCAATGGAACAGACAAATTTTGGCAAGGGACTGTTCCTTCCCGATAACGGCCTGCTCATCCGTGGAGGTGGAGAGCTGCATTTACAATCACCTCCACTCCATGGGGATGAGCAATAGCTAATGCCATCCGTCCTCACACAGATTCCTTGTTTCTGGGCAGCAGAGGGCTGTTCACATACCACGATCTGCTGCACAGAAGTGATGATTGAGGAGACCACATGACCGATAAATTCACTTGATGGACGAGCGTTCTTGCATCTGGTGATCTGCGGCACCTTTACACAGGCAGATTATCGGGAACGAGCGTCCATAGCCTGATAATCTGCCCAATAACTCGGGCAGTGTAAAACTGCCATTAGACAAGGCAGTTGAAAGATCTGTGGCTCAGGCTGGATGGTTAGTCTTGGGAGACTTGTCCACCTATTGGTTGGCTTACTACGTGACAGAAGTTTCTTCCATAAATTATTATTTTGGCACATTGTTGGTTCAAAATGTGGCCCTACCCATTTCCCAGTAAACCACTTGGCGAAATAGCACAGATTTTAGTGCATTGTACAATAAATTCTAGGTGCGATCACATTAGTAAATCTGTGCCAGTGTCATCCAGTGTCATCCCTCTTATACTGGTTGAAGATCAGACCAATGAACAGAACGGTTATTAAGTTTATTTGAATGCTCATTCCCTATAAATGGTAGGTCAAAGGTTCCGCCGATCACCCAATAAACGAGTAAAACCTTGTTTGTCGTGTGATTGCATCTTTAATGCAGCACCTGAAGTCATTATTCGTCAGCAGCACACCACCATGTGTAAACCAACACCATGTCAACTGTAAGGGGGCTGAAAGATCGTTCCTCCCCCATTCATTTTACATCGGGCGGTGTGAAAGGCCCTTTAGATGGACACTGATTGGATAATTATTGGTCCAGCCTTGGCTCATGTAACAGGATCATTACATGACTAGCAAAATAGCAATCCAAAGCATAGAAAGAAATATATAAAAACCACAATACAAGTAATAATATCATGATTAGTCCATAATAATACATATATCCATTGAGGCCTAAAAAGACTTAAAGGGGTTGTCTGGACTTTTTCTATTGAAGACCTATCCTCAGGATAGGTCATCAATAAAGGTTGGCGGGGGTCCAACACCCGTCACCCCTGCCGATCAGCTGTATGAAGAGAAGGCGCGCGCAGTCTGCACCCGCCATCTCCCTTCTCTCTTCCTGCTCACTGCTGTTTCATAGACTTTCAGTGGTGAGTATTTTCAGGTGGACTCTTTCTGCAGTGTAGTTTTGGGGAGCACCGCTGGCACAGTATTGGGGTTGGCAGGATGGGGTGTTTAGAATGTCTGTTTGTCAAACTCTGCAGAGACGAGACTCAGCTGAAAAAAAATCATCATGGTGGTCTGGTCTGAAAGGAGAAGATGAGGAAAGAGAATATCTACATCAGGGGAAACATCACCGGATGTAAGATGTATGGGGCGCTGTATTACCCTATATGTTTTTTAGTGATGTGTAATGTTAGGAGGGAAGAGGTTAGGTTGAAAATTTGTCATGGGAATGGGGGGAGGGGCACCGTTAAAATTTTTGCCTCAGGCAGCAGAAAGGCTGATGCACCCCTGTTCCTGTGCAGCAATAGTGATCAATGTATGATCACACCTGTCAAAACTGACACCTCAGTAACCATTGGGGAGGGCACAACAAAAGTGAAGCCCCATTCAAAGTTTAAAGGCACTTTAAAATACTGTAAATGTATGGTTTCCAATATTTTTTGATGATCTTCAAAGATTATTATTCTAAAATTAACAGCAAGTAGTCCCTGAACATCTACTGTTGATGCCCAGTAACCATGTGAGAAGTCTAATTAGTGGTAAATGAATTAAAAAGCACTCTCAACATTTGAAGTTGCATTAAAAAAGCCAAATATTTAAATTGTAAAATAAGAATAAAAATTGTATGGGAATGGTCCAATTGTATGGGAATGGTTACACTTTGGGATTTAATTTGGATTTATTTTGGATCTATGAATTACCGGTAATCATGTAATTTACAAATTTTCTACTCCAGCATCATAAGATATAATCTTATAAACAGATATAATCAGGGAATAGAACTTTAATTTTTTTATTAAGTTCTATATGAAATTATGTGATGTGTTGATAATTGAATGAGAGTGGTATAATTTGATGAATTATTGGGGATAATATACTGTTGGTGTCTTCTCGTTTGGTTCAGATTGGACCATTCCCATACAATTTTTATTCTTATTTTACAATTTAAATATTTGGCTTTTTTAATGCACCTTCAAATGTTGACAGTGCTTGTTAATTAATTTACCACTAATTGTACTTACCTAGCTTTTGGGTGAAGCTTTATATAGCAAAGCACCTTAATTCCAGCTGTTTAATAGGTGAGCAACCATAAATATTATCTTAACCTTATGTCAGAAGTCTCTTCCTTTTCAACCAATAAGACACCTCTTGAAATAAAACGAATGTACACATTTTTTTTCTATTTATTATACACTGCCTGTCCAAAAAAAAAAGTCGCCACCTGGATTTAACTAAGCAAATAGTTATGAGCCTCCTATTGGATAATTACTGCAGGGGCGATTATCTTTCAGCTGGCAACAAGTTACTTAACCCCAACTGGTGCAATGAGTTGCTTCTCATTTCATAAAGAACCATGTCGAAAGACACATCTCGTGGTTGTGAAAAAGACGTTAGTCTGTTTGAGAAGGGTCAAATCATTTGCATGCATCAAGCAGAGAAAACATCTAAGGAGATTGCAGAAACTGCTAAAATTGGGTTAAGAACTGTCCAACGCATTATTAAAACTGGAATGATAGTGGGGACCCATCATATTCGAGGAAGAAATGTGGCGGGAAAAAAATCCTGAATGATCGTGATCGGCGATCACTTAAACGTTTGGTGAAATCAAATCGAAGAAAAACAACAGTAGAACTCAGGGCTATGTTTAATAGTGAAAGTAAGAGCATTTCCACACGCACAATGCGAAGGGAACTCAAGGGATTGGGACTGAACAGCTGCGTAGCCATAAGAAAACCACTAATCAGGGAGGCAAACCAGAAAAAAAGGCTTCAATTTTGTAGGGAGCATAAAAATTGGACTCTGGAGCAATGGAAGAAGGTCATGTGGTCTGATGAGTCCAGATTTACCCTGTTCCAGAGTGATGGGCGCATCAGGGTAAGAAGAGAGGCAGATGAAGCGATGCACCCATCATGCGTAGTGCCTACTGTACAAGCCTGTGGGGGCAGTGCTATGATCTGGGGTTCAGCAACAGTATGTGCTCCAAGAATGAGGTCAGCTGACTACCTGAACATACTGAATGACCAGGTTATTCCATAAATGGATTTGTTCTTCCCTGATGGCACGGGCATATTCCAAGATGACAATGCCAGGATTCATTGGGCTCAAATTGTGAAAGAGTCGTTCAGGGAGCATGAGACATCATTTTCACACATGGATTGGCCACCACAGAGTCCAGACCTTAACCCCATTGAGAATCTTTGGGATGTGCTGGAGAAGGCTTTGTGCAGCGGTCAGACTCTACCATCATCAATGCAAGATCTTGGTGAAAAATGAATGCAACACTGGATGGAAATAAATCTTGTCACATTGCAGAAGCTTATCGAAACAATGCCACAGCGAATGCGTGCCGTAATCAAAACTAAAGGCGGTCCAACAAAATATTTTTGGTGGTGACTTTTTTTTTTTACTGATTTTACTGATTAGTAATAACAAACCACAGCAGTTTATCTTGATCCAAGATTACTTTTTAATGCTGAATACATTCTAGTTAAGTGGCAATATGTGTGTTAATGTTTTTGGCGCACAGGCCTTCATTAGACAATGTGCCACAGTTTGGTATGTAAAAAGGAGATTAGATGCACACTGTAGGAAATGGTGCTAACCTGCACCTGTGGAAAAGTGCTGGTTAGCACCATTTCCTGCGGTGTGCATCTAATCTCCTTTTTACATACCAAACTGTGGCACATTGTCTGATGAAGGCCTACGTGCCGAAAATGTTAACACACGTATTGCCGCTTAACTAGAATATATTCAGCATTAAAAAGTAATCTAGGGTCAAGATAAACTGCTGTGATTTGTTATTACTAGAAATTGGGTCGGGAACCCTATACACAGGATACAATACGCAGTGTGCGACAAAGTTTTGTGATCAGCATATTTTACTGATTAGTCAGCTTCTTAAGAAAACATTCAAAGGTTAATTTCCTATTTCTCTATCCAGTCTTGATATGGATCACAATATTAACTGCAGTCAATATTGTTAAAGCAGTAAAAGTAAAAAAGTTAAAAGCAATTCAATTACATTTGATTACTGCGACTGCTATTACAAGTAAGGCTAATGATAAAAATGATAATAAATGCAAATATATTTAAAATAAATACACACTGGTAAATTTTTTGTCTCCCTCTTTCAAAACTTACAAGTATACAAGTAAGGCTACTTTCATATCTGCGTTTTTCCTTTCCGGTATTGAGATCTGGCATAGGATCTCAATACTGGAGGAAAATGCTTCAGTTTTGTCCCCATTCTTTGTCAGTGGAGACACAACTGAACTGAACAGAACGGAGGGCACAATAGTGCATTCTGTTCCCTTTGGTCGTGTTCCCATACCGGACAGAAAACCGCTACAAGCAGCGTTTTTCTGTCCAGCACGGGATGCGGTGCAAGGTGTATTCGGCTTTACACACAATGTAAGCCAATGGTGCCAGATCCGTTTTCTCGGACACAAAAGAAAACAGATCCGACACCCATTGACTTACAATGGTTTCAGTGCCGGATCTGTCATTGCTATTTTAGAGATAATACAACGGGATCCGTTCATAACGCACACAGATGGTTGTATTATCAGTAACGGAAGCGTTTTTGCTGATCCATGACCGATCCTGCAAAAATGCATATTGTGGGATTTCGTTCTGGTAGATAGGGTAAGAAGACGCAGTACAGAGGCAAAAGACAAGTTCTTAATGCAAAACCTCAGTGTTTTATTCACACTTGAGGCAAATGCACAACACAATGCGTTACTTTGCAGTCTTGGTGTTTACTTCACACAAATTGGAAAGTTCATATAAGACAAGTCACCTTGATATCAGTTCTGCCTCCAGCAGTCCACGGCAGGCTTTAGGGGGCCTGTTTCCTCGGCTCATGTGTCTCAGCCCTACAACCTGGCACCAAGCCTCAGATCCCAACACAGAGATCCTGCTGCTGAGCCCAGCTGCCTATTTGACCCCACCTGGCTTCAAATCAGCCCAGCAGCACACGCTGGGAGAAAAGTACCTGTTTTCCCAAATTCCCCTCACTGTGTCACAATATGTGAAAGTAGCCTTAGGCCTCATGCACACGACAGTATTTTTTCACGGTCCGCAAAACAGGGTTCCGTTGGTCCGTGATCTATGACCGTGTTTTCGTCCGTGGGTCTCCTTGATTTTTGGAGGATCCACGGACATGAAAAGTGAAAAAAAAAACTAAGACAAGTTTGCATTGAAAATGATAGGGAAAACGGACACGGATCACGGACACGGATCACGGACGCGGCTGACAATCTTGTGTGCATCCGTGATTTTTCACGGCCCCATTGACATGAATGGGTCCGCGAACCGTTGACCGTGAAAAAAATAGGACAGGTTATATTTTTTTCACGGCAGTAAACACGGGTCACGGGCGCGGGTGACAAAACGGTGCAGTAGCCGAGTTTTCAACGGACCCATTGAAAGTCAATGGGACCGCAGAAAATCACGTCAAACGGAACAACGGCCACGGGTGCACACAACGGTCGTGTGCATGAGGCCTTATGCCTCTTTCACACGGCCGTTTTTTTTTTCCGTTTTGCGGGCCGTTTTTTGCGGTCCGTATACGGTCCGTATACGGAACCATTCATTTCAATGGTTCTGCAAAAAAAACGGAATGTGTTCCGTATGCATTCCGTTTCCGTTTTTCCGTTTTTCCGTTCCGTTTAAAGATAGAACATGTCCTATATTTGGCCGCAAATCACGTTCCGTTGCTCCATTAAAGTCTATGGGTCCGCAAAAAAAACGGAATGCATACGGAAATGCATCCGTATGTCTTCCGTATCCGTTCCGTTTTTTGCGGAACCATCTATTGAAAATGTTATGCCCAGCCCATACGGAAAAACGGAACGGAAAAACGGAACGGAAACGGAAACACAACGGAAACAAAAAAACGGAACAACGGATCCGTTTAAAACGGACCGCAAAACACTGAAAAAGCCATACTGTCGTGTGAAAGAGGCCTTAATGTGTTAAATTGAGTAAAATCTTCTAAAATGCAGAATTCACAATGAAAGTATAAATGTTGTTAGTGAATTTTGGTTTGAATCAAATTTCGGAAATATATATTTCTTTGTATTATATTTTATTGATTTGCTGGAGAAGTTAAAACTGAGAATTGGAAGGATTTAATACACATCACGTTTAGGAACAACTGTGATGGTGTCACTTGGACAGGAAAATATTATTAGTATTATTATAATAATTTATAAGGAAAAATCAAGCAGAAGGTAGAAGAAGAGAGTTTTTGAGGACTGGCAGCTCAAGAGAAGTCCTGCCATTGTGCATGATTCGTAAGTATGTGAAAGGTCAGATGACAAGTGGAGGTTGATGAGAGGATCATACTGTATATAGCTATGTCAGAGACTGGATACAAAACAGAACTGCGGGGTAACCTAGTACTCAGCTAAAACTACATTTTCACTAAGAATATTTGAAACCAAAATTAGACAAGAAGAGTTTCTGTGCACACAAATAGACAATGCATCAACTTAACAAACAAGGATATCATAGAGGTTGATAGGGATATACTATTATGGAAATTGGGATACATGTAGAAAGTACTTAAAGGGGGTTGTCCTAAGATTTAAACATAGCCAATATTATTTATTCAGGTTCACTCCCCTATAGGGTGTATATGGGTGTTCCTAAAGAGATAGCCTCCTGTCATTGCTGGGCATTGCAGTTAGTTGTGCATAGAAACTGCTGGAAAGATGCAGAGCAAATACCATAACCTGAGCACTTTGAAGGGTGCTCACTAAGATGACAGACATTCCTGTATCACCATGGAGGCCAGTGACTGGTTGCAGCAGTCCTGATGCACAGCACTTGATTGCTGCAGGAAATAAGCAGATACCGGCGGGAACCACCAGAATGATGGCACGGAAGTGACAGGAGATGGAAGAAATTTTATTTCATCCAATTCCCTGGCCTTGGCTACTGTTTTATTTTTTTGAAGCGCACATGAGCCGTTTGTGCAGCTGGAATCAGCTACAGAGAACTGATAGAAGGATAAAGCACATAACATGAAATAGAAGACGTGTTCCTCAAATGAAAGACAATTGACAGACTTTTTTCAAGAACGTTCCAGCCTGACCTGTTTTTAAGCAGTGATGTTCTGCCGTCCACTACTTCTACCGGTGTCAGCAACACAAGCATTTCCTTGAATGGTGCCTCAGTACATGTTGTATTTAGGTCACAAGGAGTTTCAGATGTTACAATGGCACAAAATGGCATAAACAAACTCTACTTTCTGTAAAAAAAAAGCTTAAAGTGTAACTGTTGTTTTGATTTATTTTTTATATTATGTAGGGATAAAGGGGTTGTCCAGCCTTAATATTGATGACCTATTCTCAGGACAGGTCATCAATATCAGATCGGCCAGGACCGAGACCCGGCACCCCCTGCTGATCAGCTGTATGGGGAGACAGCGCGCGCAATGCGCAAACCAGTACAAAAATGCCCCTTATAATGTGTGCCAGTACAAAAAATGCCCCCCTTCTGTGCGCTAGTACAACAAAAATACATCCTCTCAGTGCCCCCAATAGAGCCAATGTCCACACAGTGCCCCCATAATGTGTGTCAATGCCTGTGTGTGCCAGTACAAAAATACCCACTCTTAGTGCCCCAGTTGAGCTAATGTCCCTATAGTGCACATCATAATGTGTACCAGTAAAAAATGCCCCTATGTAGTGCCCCCGGTAGATGCACCCATAGTGCTCCTCTCGCCCTTTCCCAAATTTGGCTAAACAGCATGACGCCAAATGAAAAAAATAAATAAAAAAAATTACTTACCTCCATGCTTCTGGCAGCAATGCGGTGCTCAGGTGGCACGATGATGATGATGTTATCTCACCACTTGTGCCGGCCTCTGATAGACTTCAGGCACAGAAGGAACAGGGTTGGGAGACGTTGCTCCTGCAGCATTAAACTGTATCGCCGTCTTAGTTGAATACAGAGAGATGAACGCTTCCACAATGGAAGCGCTCATTTTTCTTGGTCCTGCTGCCACCCCCCACTTAGCTCCATGGTCACGCCACCTGAGGTGGTGGTGAGGCCCTGCACAGGAGAGGCAATTTCTGGTTAAAGAGGTTCTAAGAAACCAGGAACCCCTTTTCATAGTCACATGCATGGGGCACTGGAAGTGTGGCTTGCCATCTACACACACACATAAGTGTCATTGCTGCCAGCCAATTAATGGTTTCAGTGGAGATATTTGCAGGCATGGCATGAGACAGCTGCCACCGCAGAGGCCATTGATTGGCCAGCAGTAGTGACGTCCATGTAGACAGCACATCAAACTTTAACTCCAGTGGAGACCAGAAATAGAGGAGATGGGAGATCGGTGCTGGAACTGGAGTGCGAGTGACAGGTGATGGAGTGCGACTATGAAAAGTCGTTCCCAGTCTCAGAGAACTCCTTTAACCACTTGCCCCCTTCCTGACCAGGCCAAATTTTGCAAAACTGACATATCTCACTTTATGTGGTAATAACTTTGGAACGCCTTTATTTATCCAAGTCATTCAGAGATTGTTTTCTCATGACACATTGTACTTCATGATAATCATAAATTTGAATCAAAATATTTCACCTTTATTTATGAAAAAATCCCAAATTTACCCAAAAATTTGAAAAATTCGCAATTTTCTAAATTTCAATTTCTCTGCTTTTAAAACAGAAAGTGATACCTCATAAAATATTTATTATTTAACATTCCCCATATGTCTACTTTATGTTGGCATCATTTTGGAAATGTCATTTTATTTTTTTAGGACGTTAGAAGGCTTAGAAGTTTAGAAGCAATTCTTCAAATTTATAAGAAAATTGCCAAAACCCACTTTATAAGGACCAGTTCAGGTCTGAAGTCACTTTGTGGGGCCTACATAGTGGATACCCCCATAAATGACCCCATTGTAGAAACTACACCCCTCAAGGTATTCAAAACCGATTTTACAAACTTTGTTAACCCTTTAGGCGTTCCACAAGAATTAAAGGAAAATGGAGATCAAATTTTTAAATTTAACTTTTTTGGCAGATTTTCCATTTTAATCAATTTTTTTCTTTAACACATCGATGGTTAACAGCCAAACAAAACTCAATATTTATTACCCAGATTCTGCGATTTACAGAAACACCCCACATGTGGTCATAAACTGCTGTATGGGCACACGGCAGGGCGCAGAAGAAAAGGAACTCCACATGGTTTTTAGATGCCATGTCCCATTTGAAGCCCCCTGATGCACCCTTACAGTAGAAACTCCCAAGAAGTGACCCCATTTTGGAAACTAGGGGATAAGGTGCCAGTTTTATTAGTACTATTTTTGGGTACATATGATTTTTTGATCATTCATTATAACACTTTATGGGCCAAGGTGACCAAAAAATTGGTTGTTTTAGCACAGTTTCTATTTATTTATTTTTACAGCGTTCACCTGAGGGGTTCATTCAAGTGACATTTTTATAGAGCAGATCGTTATGGACGTGGCGATACCTAATATGTATACTTTTTCTCATTTATTAAAGTTTTACACAATAATAGCATTTTTGAAACAAAAAAAATGATGTTTTAATGTGTCCATGTTCTGAGAGCTATAGTTTTTTTATTTTTTGAGAGATTTTCTTATGTAGGGGCTCATTTTTTGCGGGATGAGGTGACGGTTTTATTGGTACTATTTTGTGGGACATACGCGTTTTTGATCACTTGGTGTTGCACCTTTTGTGATGCAAGGTGACAAAAATTGCTTGTTTTGACACAGTTTTTTTTTTTTTTTTTACGGTGTTCACCCGAGGGGTTAGGTCATGTGATATTTTTATAGAGCTGGTTTTTACAGACGCGGCAATACCTAATATGTATACTTTTTTTTATTTGTTTCACTTTAACACAATAATAGCATTTTTGAAACCCAAAAAATGATGTTTTAGTGTCTCCATGTTCTAAGAGCTATAGTTTTTTTATTTTTTGAGAGATTTTCTTATGTAGGGGCTCATTTTTTGCGGGATGAGGTGACGGTTTTATTGGTACTATTTTGTGGGACATACGCGTTTTTGATCACTTGGTGTTGCACCTTTTGTGATGCAAGGTGACAAAAATTGCTTGTTTTGACACAGTTTTTTTTTTTTTTTTTACGGTGTTCACCCGAGGGGTTAGGTCATGTGATATTTTTATAGAGCTGGTTTTTACGGACGCGGCAATACCTAATATGTATACTTTTTTTTATTTGTTTCACTTTAACACAATAATAGCATTTTTGAAACCAAAAAAATGATGTTTTAGTGTCTCCATGTTCTAAGAGCTATAGTTTTTTTATTTTTTGAGAGATTTTCTTATGTAGGGGCTCATTTTTTGCGGGATGAGGTGACGGTTTTATTGGTACTATTTTGTGGGACATACGCGTTTTTGATCACTTGGTGTTGCACCTTTTGTGATGCAAGGTGACAAAAATTGCTTGTTTTGACACAGTTTTTTTTTTTTTTTTTACGGTGTTCACCCGAGGGGTTAGGTCATGTGATATTTTTATAGAGCTGGTTTTTACGGACGCGGCAATACCTAATATGTATACTTTTTTTTATTTGTTTCACTTTAACACAATAATAGCATTTTTGAAACCAAAAGAATAATGTTTTAGTGTCTCCATGTTCTAAGAGCTATAGTTTTTTTTATTTTTTGAGAGATTTTCTTATGTAGGGGCTCATTGTTTGCGGGATGAGGTGACAGTTTTATTGGTACTATTTTGTGGGACATACGCGTTTTTGATCACTTGGTGTTGCACTTTTTGTGATGCAAGGTGACAAAAATTGCTTGTTTTGACACAGTTTTTTTTATTTTTTTTTACGGTGTTCATCCGAGGGGTTAGTTCATGTGATATTTTTATAGAGCTGGTTTTTACGGACGCGGCAATACCTAATATGTATACTTTTTTTTATTTGTTTCCCTTTAACACAATAATAGCATTTTTGAAACCAAAAGAATAATGTTTTAGTGTCTCCATGTTCTAAGAGCTATAGTTTTTTTTATTTTTTGAGAGATTTTCTTATGTAGGGGCTCATTGTTTGCGGGATGAGGTGACGGTTTTATTGGTACTATTTTGTGGGACATACGCGTTTTTGATCACTTGGTGTTGCACTTTTTGTGATGCAAGGTGACAAAAATTGCTTGTTTTGACACAGTTTTTTTTTTTTTTTTTTTACGGTGTTCACCCGAGGGGTTAGGTCATGTGATATTTTTATAGAGCTGGTTTTTACGGACGCGGCAATACCTAATATGTATACTTTTTTTTATTTGTTTCACTTTAACACAATAATAGCATTTTTGAAACCAAAAGAATGATGTTTTAGTGTCTCCATGTTCTAAGAGCTATAGTTTTTTTATTTTTTGAGAGATTTTCTTATGTAGGGGCTCATTTTTTGCGGGATGAGGTGACGGTTTTATTGGTACTATTTTGTGGGACATACGCGTTTTTGATCACTTGGTGTTGCACTTTTTGTGATGCAAGGTGACAAAAATTGCTTGTTTTGACAGTCTTTTTTTTTTTTTTTTACGGTGTTCATCCGAGGGGTTAGGTCATGTGATATTTTTATAGAGCTGGTTTTTACGGACGCGGCAATACCTAATCTGTATACTTTTTTTTATTTGTTTCACTTTAACACAATAATAGCATTTTTGAAACCAAAAGAATGATGTTTTAGTGTCTCCATGTTCTAAAAGCTATAGTTTTTTTATTTTTTGAGAGATTTTCTTATGTAGGGGCTCATTTTTTGCGGGATGAGGTGACGGTTTTATTGGTACTATTTTGTGGGACATACGCGTTTTTGATCACTTGGTGTTGCACTTTTTGTGATGCAAGGTGACAAAAATTGCTTGTTTTGACACAGTTTTTTTTTTTTTTTTTTACGGTGTTCATTCGAGGGGTTAGGTCATGTGATATTTTTATAGAGCTGGTTTTTACGGACGCGGCAATACCTAATATGTATACTTTTTTTATTTTTTCTATTTTAAATTTTTTTTTTCATTCCTTACATTTTTTACATGTGAAACTTTTTTTATTTTTTTATTTTCAACCTTTTATTTTTATTTTTTTTATTTTACACTTTTCGTCCCCCATAAGGTCATACAAGGCCTCTGGGGGACATTTACTTCACTTTTTTTTCACAGTTGATTTCTCCTGTAACTGGGGCTGACATAGTAGCCCCAGTTACAGGACAAATACACCCCTATAGAGGCTGTACAGCAGCAATACAGCGCTGTACAGCCTCACAGCAGGGCTGATCGAGGTCTCTGAGAGACCTCACACAGCTCCTGCACTCTCCGGTCACGGCGGTCACATGACCGCCGGGCCGGAACAGGAAGCGCACAGCGCACTGTCCCTGCCTTGTCTTAGGGTTGCCCTGCTGTCACTGACAGCGGGCAACCCGATCAGCAGCTGCACGATTAGCGTGCAGCTGCACTTTCTGAAAAGACGTTCTGGAACGTCTGTTCAGAAATAGACGTCCACCCATAGGACGTTTATATCATAGGGGGCGGACGTGAAGCGGTTAAGATGCATACATGGATTAAGTTTTATCTTCTTTAAAGTGGTTTTGCAGGGAGAAATAAAAATTACTGGTGCTGTTCTGGTCCTCACTGCTCTCCATTTTCAGTTCAGACTCGACATGCTGGAGATGGCAAGAAAGGCCCTCTCAGCCAATCACTGGTCACTGCTAAGGCTGGGTCTACACCTTGACTTTTTTGTAGCACTTTTAATTGATTTTAATTACTGAGCTACAGCTGTCCACAGCAGGAAGGTGATGTGGTAGCAATCTTGTGCACAGCAGCTGTCACTCAACAATTAAAATCAATTAAAAGCTGCAAAAAATTCTAGGTGTAGCCACAACCTAAGGCCTCTTTCACACTACCGTATGGCTATTTCAGTGTTTTTGCAGTCCGTTTTTCACAGATCCGTTGTTCCGTTTTTTTTTTAATCCGTTGTGTTTCCGTTTCCGTTCCGTTTTTCCGTATGGCATATACAGTATACAGTAATTACATAGAAAAAATTGGGCTGGGCATAACATTTTCAATAGATGGTTACGCAAAAACAGAATGGATACGGAAGACATACGGATGCATTTCCGTATGTCTTCCATTTTTTTTTGCGGACCCATTGACTTGAATGGAGCCACGGAACGTGATTTGCGGGCCATAATAGGACATGTTCTATCTTTCAACGGAACGGGAAAAACCGAATTAGGGAAACGGAATGCATACGGAGTACATTCAGTTTTTTTTGCGGAACCATTGAAATGAATGGTCCTGTATACGGAACGCAAAAAACGGCCCGCAAAACGGAAAAAAAAAACAGTAGCGTGAAAGAGGCCTAAGGCTCCATCCACACGTCCGTGGTGTGTTGCGGACCCACAAATTGCGGATCCGCAACACACCCGCCCGGCACCCCTATAGAAATGCCTATTCTTGTCCGCAAGCTGCGGACAAGAATAGGACATGTTCTATCTTTTGTGGAGCTGCGGACCCGAAGATCGGGGCTGCGCTCCGCAAATGCGGATGCTGACAGCACACTGTCCATTCCGCCCCCATAGAAAATGAATGGGTCCGCACCCGTTCCGCAAAATTGCGGAACGGATGCGGACCCATTTGCGGACGTGTGAATGGACCCTTAGACAGGTGATTTTGAACATGTGCTGATCTCTACATTGCTAAACAATCCTTCTTCGTCTGCAGATGTAGTCCCTTTGATACCCACAAGAAGTCCAAATTTCACAACTATCAACATCTACTGCACTACAAATTTAGCCATTAGTACATTAACACTGTACTACTCAATTATCAATACATATATATATATGAATCAACTTTCAGAAAAGACAAATACACCATTTTTCTACATACAATAATCTTTCTGCTTTTCAATTTACTTTGTCCATCTGTCAACAAGCTTTCGTATTCCCTCATTAAAAAAGTTTTAGGCTGAGCTGAAAGCCACAAATGCACCGCTGTCTTCGCCTCTTCATCAGAAGTTAATAGTTGGCTGATTTGCAGATGATGTGCCACATAATCCAGTCACTCATCTATCCAACAGAATAAATTCATGTGCTCGCTAGTGTTGAGCGCGAATATTCATATTATGAATTTTTATCGCGAATATCGGCACTCTCGAATTTGCGAATATTTAGAATATATCGCTATATATTCGTAATGACGAATATTTATTTATTTTTTAACACAGTACACATCAGGTGATCATCCCTCTCTTCTTCTAGCTTGTGGGCCAATGAGAAGGCTTTGTCACAGCTTATCAACATCCCTAGCAACCAATAGAAAAGTTGCCTACTTATATATATAATTCAGATAGTTAGGGGGAGATAGTCAGTGTAGGTTAGATTGATCTATAGTGTAGCTGATAGGTTCTGCTGTCCATACATACATGCTACAGACATAGTGCTGTGATGTCACAAGTTGCACGTATTGCAAAAAAATATGCGCATCATTAATTGCCGAAATTCGCAAGTGTAAGTATATTGGAGCACTCTATCTGCATATAAAGCTATTCTAATGTTCTGCGGTGCCAACCATTTTCTCCAGTCTCAGGAAACTTATACCAGCTTAAAAATGTAGCATAAGTGACCCACGCCGGTATTTTGCGTGCATTAAGCGAATAATATATTTTTGCAATCAAGAATATAATCTCTAATTCGCAAATATATGACGAATATTCTACAAAATATTCTACAAAATATTGCGAATTCGCATATTGCCCCTGCCGCTCATCACCAGTGCTCGCTCAATGTCAATTCATGAATCATCAGTCATGAATGTGGATGGGCTTCCGGCTTCTTCTTCATGGCTGACACCTTTGGCGACCTTCCTTGAACTTCTCCATCCATGCATACACACTTCTTTGTGACAAAACACTTTCTCCATACGGTGCACAAAGTCGATTAATATCAGCACAAGACACAGCCTCGGACCACAAAAAAACTGATCACTGCACGCTGCTCTTCTTTCGTGCAAATCACAAGTGGAGCAGCCATTGTTTCTCGCACCGCAGTCACAAATGAACTGACGTAACACGCTCAAACCTGCACAGCAGGAACTAGGGAGAGTCTGTCGAAAAACTATGTATTTGTAATTTCTAAACGCTGATTAAAATATAATATATAATCTGTTACACATTAATAGTGATAACAACATCAAAATATTACAAAAACACTGATATTAGTGTAGGAATCGGGAAATTGCATAGAGCCAAAAACAGCAGGAAAACGACTTAACTTGCTAACTGTGCTGTTTATCTCGTTACATTTTTTCACTGTTTCTATAAGCCTTCTAAGATGTGCAATTTGCGTATTACTGCACCATCTTTTCCATCATCATTATTATTCTGTTCACCAGTATATTATACAATTTATTGATGGTGCTCCATAATGGGGCTCAGTACGTATGTGTTTTTGCTACTATACAGTTCTAATTGGTTGTTATTCCCTGTAAATATTTAAGATTAGATTCACATATTGCAGACAAGATCTGCCTGGGATGCTGTCAAAAGGCCTCGTCCAAACTTGCGTTTTTCAAAGACAGCACACGTACCATTGACTTGAATGTCTGTTCACACATCAGTATTTTTTTACTGACTGTAGATCAGTAAAAAAAAAAATCACAGAGATATGCACTACTTTGGTCCGTAATGCGGTCCAAACACGCTCATTGAAGTCTATGGGTCGGTGAAAATGACTGCATGGCATCCGGGGTGTGTCTGTTTTTCACGGAAGACAGAAATGCTCTTGAAATGAATTTTCAGCTGAGCCATGTCTGTGAATTACAGATGACACACGGAGGGAAAAATCGGATACATGGACTAACCACGGATCCTGCAGAGACATCGTCATGGATTAAATAAGGACGCGTTTTTCACGTATGTAATACTGAAACGGGAATGTGAACGAGGACTAATAGTGCTGACTTTTACTAGTATTCAGCTGATTTTCCATGTGAAAATTGTTACAGTGGTAGAGAAATATATTTGTAATTACTGTATGTTGTCTACATACATTTTGGAACATTATGCTGTATTTACAAATCATTTGTGTTTTAATGAATTTTGGTGCATTTTTTCCTCTTAGAATCACCGTAAACATTTTTAAAAATATTTTTTACAGGAAAAAGCCACAAGAAACACATAGAAAACATGGGTAGTTGTGTGATGAGTACAATTATTTTCTAAACTACTCAAAAGACAGATTTTCGTTTTCAGACTGCAAAGAAACACAATGGTGTCTCCTGTACGTTTCTGTGCGCACCAGATGTAGAAAACATAAGTAAAAAGAATATGGGCCAGATATATTAGGATAGGTTTATTTTGCACCAGCATATTGTGCCTGCTCCACTTTTAGTTTGGGCCAAATTTCTGATGTAGATTGTTACCCGTGTCTACATTTTGCACCACTTTTTTCTACCACCTTGGAACTGATATAGTTTTTGTCCAAAAATGCATCAAAAATGTCTAAAAGACGTCAACAAAACAGCGAGCAAAATGGAACAAGATAAAAGTTTGCACAAAACCTACCAAAAAAATCCCTCCATGTTGTAACTAAAACAAAATCGTGTCGAATACACTTCATCTATTTGGTGCACTATTCTAAGTGTCCATCACAAATTCAGGGGCAAAACAAAACAATATCCAGGCGCAGTGATGTTGATACAGTATACCGGCCCCAATGTCTTTTACACTGAATTGAATGGAGCATACATACGTTGCATACGCCTGCCATATAAGAAATATTTATAGTGCTGCATATATTTTGATATTACTGTTGCTTTTTAAAGTGCTTTCTAATTCAATTAAGGCTTTGGAATCTCAATCAAACTAAAAAAAAAAAACACCCTCATGGCAGTTTTTTGCCCATTAAAGTTGATGGACTGGGTGGCATATATGTCTGGAAAGTCTCCCATTTAGATTAAGGCTAGGGCTACACGACAACATGTGGCACAACTACACTGCAACATGTGTCGCGCGACATTGATGCTGCGATTGCGACGCGACAGACGCGACATTGGTGCGACAAAATGTTGCGCGACAAATGTCGTCGTGTAGCCCTAGCCTAAGGCTTTGTACACAGTACATTGAGTTTGGGCCTACCATCAGGTGTACATACTCAGGATGTATATGCCCGACAGAGGACTGTGACAGATGTCATAGGGTGGAATCCATTACCCTTAGGCCTAGTTTTTTTGCGGCCGTTTTTTTGTGTTCCGTATACGGTCTGTATACGGAACCATTCATTTCAATGGTTCCGCACAAAAAAACGGAATGTGTTCCGTATGCATTCCGTTTCCGTATTTCCGTTTTTCCGTTCCGTTGAAAGATAGAACATGTCCTATATTTGGCCGCAAATCACGTTCCGTGGCTCCATTAAAGTCAATGGGTCCGCAAAAAAAAACGGAACACATACGGAAATGCATCCGTATGTCTTCCGTATCTGTTCCGTTTTTACTGAACCATCTATTGAAAATGTTATGCCCAGAGCAATTTTTTCTATGTAATTACTGTATACTGTATATGCCATACGGAAAAACAGAATGGAAAAACGGAACAGAAACGAAAACACAACGGAACTCAAAAACGGAACAACGGACCGCAAAAAACTATAAAAGCCATACGTTTGTGTGAACTAGGCCTTAGGATCCTCTTTTTTTTTACTTATTAAAAAAGGTTTGCTGATGCATACTGGCTAGAAGGAGGCCAAAAGAATGTATGGTGCATTGGGACCTATGGAACATTAACCGCTTTTATGAAGTATCTTTTTAAACAATATTTAAAAAATGTCCAAATACATAAAAAAATGTTTAGGTTTTAAACATTTTTTTTTTTTTTCGTTTTAAAAAACAACCCTGTTGTGTTAACTTGTCATGCTTCTAGGCTGAAGTTTAAAAGGTTTGTCAAATATTTGATCAGACCATGAACCATGCTTGTAGCAAAATAACATCAAATGCAGCAATTACTCAACATTATAAAGAGCCGATCAGCATAAATAAGCCTATTTAAACAAGAACTTGCCATAGATCACAAAGCCGTACAGAAATGGAAGAAAACATTAGTCATATAACCCATTCCTTGGTGTCTAAACATGGTAATGAACACAGGCCCAGGACCAGTTCTGTAACTGGTGGCTATCTTCATAGAATTCATACTAATGCCAATTCACACAGTAGGGGGGACCGTCCTTTCATAACCATATGCCTAATTAATTAGAATGAATGAAGTTTGTAGACATGCTGCAGAAACAACCCTATTCAGTATAAACAAATTTGCCACATGTTATGCATTATATCATTTTACTTATGAACAGCAAAAGCAAGTTATTGTGCAAAAAAAGGGCATAAACATTTTATTTTTATTTTTATTACTATGTATAATTAATCAAATGTAAATAATATTATTTATATAACGGAATATTCTATATAAAATAAAAAATAAAATAGTATTTGATAGTGTTATATTATATTATATTATTATTATACTAAAATTCATATACCGTATCTGTATATATATATACTGCTGGATTCTACCATAATAATAATATTATTAATAATAATAATAACAACAGTATTAACAGTAATTTCAAAAGTGATTTGCAATGATAACAATACTAACTTTTATTTATTAGTTTATTACCTGTTATTTATGTGACAAGATACTTCTATATAACAGCATTTATTATTATTATTATTATTAATAATAATATTAATAACATAATAATAATAGTAATAATAATAATAGTAATAATAAATGCAGTTCTTATTGTATGAAACACATTATATAAAATAGTAATAGTAAGAAGAAGAAGAATATCGATAGCATAACAGCATAACTAATACACACACAATGTTCTTCACACAGAGCTAAAAATAAATACAACATAAATAAAAGAAACTCACAAATGGTTTCTGGAAACATAAATGATTAACGACTGCTGTTTTACACAGAGCTAGACAGATACCAATGAAGCTCTGCTGTGTGATTTCCCATGTATACCACATGTAAAGCATTGTCACATACATTTACTGTGTGCTTTATTACTCTCCCGTGTTATAGCCGCATTTAGTATTTTTACTATTTACCAATTATATAAGAAAAATGAGGATGCTATAAAACATATGTGATATTTTAGAAGGTGTCATGTTTGTATGTTTTTCCATGGAGGGTTATTTTGTGTGTTTTCCATGTGCTCCTCCCTGTAGCTAATTTTATAATGATATTATATATTACATTTCTTTTCATAGGTGAAAAAAACCTCACAGGCCTTACCTGAGCAATTTCAGAGATCACCACCAGCAGGTTCTGCTTGATTATGGTGGGTTTGAGACGTGTACCTCTGGTTATCCCTTAATCATATCAAACTCCAAAGGTTCATTGGCCCCTGGTTTGGTTTACAATCCATAGTGGTTAAACGTTAACTTGCTCTATCTCTTAGCTTGTATAGCCCTTTGACCAGATAATTAGGTTGCAGCACACACAGCATCATCAAACAAATCCAGTACAGACAAAACCTGAAACCAGACTGTAGCATATAGAAAAAAAAAAGATTGAAAATAGGGTCTTTTCATTTTTTCCCCCCTATGGATAAGGCTAAAAGATACAATTTGTATAATATAAATATTTTGCAGTTAGACTAAGTAATTTATTATCAAGGCTTATGTAAAATTAAAGGGCTTAATAATTTAAGACTTTACAACTAGCGCAATGGTGTGGTTCGAAACACGGTCGCGAATGCTATTTTGATCTGAATCAGTTTGTTAATGGGAAAGTGATTTCTTTTCTTTTTTTGCTTTTTTGTAAAAAAAAAAAAAAAAATCCAACTTAAGGGTACTTTCACACTAGCATTAAAGTTTTCCGGTATTGAGTTCCGGTACCAAGTGTTCATGCACAGACCTTTAAAAATGTCAAAAAGATAAATACCGGATCCGTGTTTCCGGATGAGACCGTAGAGACGGATCCGGTATTGCAATGCATTTGTCAGATAGATCCGGAAACAAATGATAACCGTTTGCATACGGATTTCCGGATCCGGCAGGCAGTTCTGGCAGATTCTTCTAACGCTAGTGTGAAAGTAGCCTAACAAACAAATGCAAATGTATAGCTCTACATTTCTGTATGTTCACCATTGACTTCCATTAGAGAAAACATATTTTGACATAAACTATGCATTTGTTTCATGGTTTCGTGATAACCATAGCAGCGCTTTTCAGAAATTGAACTCATGAGGCTTTTCCTAGAGAAAGAGTTTTTGATAATAGACTACTTAGCAACTGTTTTGGTTTGACTGTAAGGGGGGTGTGTATGAGCCCTATAAAGGCTTATTTATATCTGAATTAGAGGCACGGTTTTGGGGCCCCCATCGCAGATTCCATCAAAAACAGTGGAGAGAAAAGCCCTACATGCAAAAAATTAGGTCTCCCAAATGGAAACCAAATGGACCCCATTCTAGTCAATGGGATCTGTCTGGCTGAGTTATATGGCAAATCCTGCACTTCCCACTATGTTTGTTGCTCTGCTCCTATAACAGAACAACAGAAATCCATAGTACACATGTGAAAGAGGCCTAAGCATACTGTAAAAAACATGGATGCCTGCGTTTGGGTGGTCTTCATGGAAATGGGGCAGAGGATTTTCCCCCTTTTTGTCATAGTTCAGAAATAGTGATATTTTTGTGGCTATAGCTATGTTATCGGGTTCATGATTTCTGTTCTCCACAATCTTTTATCCAATCGTGAGACTAAGGGATTCATCACCGTGCAGCAACCTTTACGTCTCCTCTAACCCCACCCCCATATTGCATGTCATGACAGGAAGATTCCCTGCAACCTGCCCTCATGACATGGTTTAGTATAGGCATGGCGTGGGAAAATCAATTCTGGTTACATCACATGCGGAGTGTCCTCATTTGAACATATGCACCCCTGAATTTGCGTCGGCCAGTTCATCGGAATGAGTGGTTCCATCTGGAGCCTGGTTGGTTTAGATCACGTTTGAGTACCTGTCCATCTTATTTTTTCGCTGATTATCCTGGATCCTGCTGGCAGATTAGGTTAAATGGTATAATAAATCATGTATCAACACAACATGGCATACCAACTTTGGTACAAGTCTCATGGCACATTTACATGCTGGGAGATACGATAGCATGCATAGACATAACATTACAGTAATGCTGGCATGTTCTAGCAACGGTTGCATTGCTGTTCAGCAGATCAGCTAGGTTGTAGTGCCACCACAACAGGGTCAAATGGTAACCCAATGCAACAGGTGCTGTAAAGGATACAGTTTTCTTTGTAAGAGGTACATGACTGATTCCAAAACCACTTACACTGTACTGCTCTTCACCTATCATTCTTGAATTATACTGCTCTCCACCTGTACAATATGCACTGTACTGCTCTTTACCAGCACTTATTTCATTCACTGCACTGCTCTCTTCTGGTGGTACATGAATTATACTGTTTTCTACTTGTAGTATATTGCATATACTGTACCGTTCACTACATATACAATGTGTCCAGTGAGGTAGATGGGTTGATGTCCTGAAAATAAACCTTGAAAATAATAATTTTTTTCTTTTCATCGCCATATTCTGACACCTATAACTTGTTTGTAGTTATGTATAAGGAGCTGTGTGGGGGATCAATCTGTACTTTTCATTGATACTATTTTTGGGGTGTGTATGAATTTTTGATCATTTTTATATAATTTTTTGTGGAAGGTAAAGCGACCAAAAAAACTGAGAATCGGCCATTTAGATTTTTTTCCGTTTTGTCGTTTGCCATATGGAATAAATATTTTCATATTTTAATAGTATGGCCATTTTCACATGTGTCGATGCCCATGATGGGTATTTTTTTTTTTATTATTTATATTTTTTTATTTGCATTTTGGGGAAAGGGGGGTGATTTTAATTTGAACATTTAAAAAAAAAATTCTAAAAACATTTTTTTTTTTTACATGTATTTATAGTTCCTATAGGGAACTGAAACAAGCAATCAATAGATTGCTTCTCTCATGCACTCCAATGCATTAACATTGGAGTGTATGAGAAATACACTATGGGATCATTTACGAACAGACATACACCACTTTTTGGCATAAATCTGTTGCACATTGCAATCTGCAACTTGTTCCCCTTTTCCGCCACTCATGCCCGGTCTAAAAAAGTGTGGGCGGTGGTGTGGGTAGAGAAAAGGGCGGGCCAGCAGACCCGTCTCATTTATCATTTTTTATGCCTGTTTTAGGAGTTGAAAATGGTCTAAATCTATTTACAAATGTAAAGTCTTGCACCTCAACATAACTTAGGCGGTTGAACTGCCAGCGCAGGAGGGATGAAGACCAGTGTCTAAATCACCAGTTGTGACACAGTGAGAGGTTTTGTCTGGGAAAACAGGTATTTTTCTCCCAGCATGTGCTGCTGGGCTGATTTACAGCCAGGTGAGGTCAAATACCGGACCTGATTTTAAGTGCCGGTCCGGGTTTTGGCAGCACCTGGCTGTCCTTAAATAGGCAGCTGGGCTCAAAAGCCAGGTCTCTCTGTGTTGGGATCTGGGAGCATTGTATCTGGATGAAGGCTTGTTACCTGTTTGGCGTGGAAACAGGTTGGTGCTGCTATGGTCAAGGACTCTTTGAGGCAGAATGGTGTGAATTACCACCAACACCGCAAGGTGACTTTTTGTTTGATTATGACTGCTTGGTTTGTCACTTGCCTAAAGTGTGAAAAAAGCACTTAACTGTTTGATCCAAAGAACTTGTTGTTGCCTCTATACTGCGTTTGCTAATCCTGTCTACCAGAGCAAAATCCCACAATTGGTGGAGGATGCGACCATGAGCAGTGAAGCTGGCGTGAACGCCGATTTTTTTGGATTATGCATTTTTCAGGCACGGTTGTATGTCGTACATTAAACCAGCTGTATTACAACCAGTGCCCAACGACAAAATGGAGGCTGTTGTGAAGGCCCTCATGGAGGGTAATCTGCAGCAGCGAGAGACAAACCTGCAGCAACACGAGGCTAATAAGCAGCAGCAGGAGACTAACCAGTTGCTGCTACAACACGTGATGGCTTTGCAGACAGCAAGAGCAACCCCGAGCATTCACGATGCCCAGAAAGCAGTCTGTGCCGCGATTCCTAAGATGACCCCCGCAGACAACATTGAAACCTACCTGGCGATGTACAAGAAAGTGGCCATCAGGGCCATCAGGGAAAAGCTACCCCGTGACCATTGGGGCTGAGGTCGTCTCTCCGCTCCTGGCATTCGATTCCCAGCGGGTGTATTTCGACTTGCCGGACGCCTAACAGAAAGTAGATGGACCCATGAGGTGGCTGTTGCCACAAATCTACATTGTGAACTCAAAATAGGGAGAGACTTCCCGGGCTTCCCGGTACTGTGGCCTGCTATGAGAGTGACTGATATCCATGAGACAGGGGTAACCCTAGCAGAGTGGCCCGTCTCAGGGGTGAGACCAGAATCCTGGGAACCTGAGACCGAAGGGCCAGCGGTAGGGGTGACTGCCACTTCGGTGAAAGAGGGGGAGACAACCTTGCTAAGTGTGATGGTGGGAGATGTGGAGGACTTGCCGCCGGGTCCTGAATTGGCAGACCTCAATGTCTCTGGGGATAATTTTGGTACCGCCCAACGACGGGACCCAACCCTATCCCGCCCCTGGTAAAATGTGTTAATAGTAGATGGTTAACCGTTATTATTTTAGTGGTCTTGATGAGTGATGGCAGGTTTTTTATCCAGTGACATCAGTTCAGATAAATGGTTAATTAACCCACGGGAGGTATTTTCAGAACAGGAGTTACCTACTGCATCTCAGTCAGCTAGTATTTCCTCCATTTTTAAACATCTTACTGGAGTGTATAAGGACCATGTACGGTCATAGTGGGAGATTCAGACCCTTGAGACTTATCTGAAGAACAAAATAGTCCCGAGAGGGCTGAGGAACCCAGTATTACCTAATGCCAGGGTAAAATCAGAGGAGCTCATGAAAAAGTGGGAGAAAGAGTCCATCGAATCCTCCCTCCGCCTCATGAGACTTCTTCTGGAAGAAGAAAAAAATATACTAGCAAAAACAACAACTGAGTTGCAGGAGAATATTGAAGCAGCAAAAAAATTAGCACAATGCAAGTACATTGCAGCAGTCAGTTGAGAAATTCACTGGATACATCAGAGAAAGGAAACATAAACTGTATGCACGTGACACTCGTGATTTTAAATGGGCACTATATTTAATTATACAGGTAGAAAAAAAAAATCAACACAGAGAGTGAGACAGATATCTCATCGTCAGAAGGTGACATTGATGAAACAAACTTGTCGGCAACAACTGTGACTGTCAGGAACAGAGGAAGAGGACGTGGGTGGCGACCAAATAGAAACCGAGGTAGAGGCAGGACTGACAGAAGTGATAGAGGTTTTTTTTAGGCATGGGCACAGAATATCCTTTGAAAAACAGGAAAAATCAATAGCTCTGGCAGGGCACACTGAGCAGGAAAAATCAATAGCTTTGGCAGGGCACACTGACGACCTTCAGATAATCAATTTATCTAATCGTTCCCTTACTGTGGCTGAGATGATACTCCTCCGCAGGGGTCTGTCCTTTGTCCCAGTGTGCAAATATAACCCATTTAATTGGGTGAAGTATATTAATCTTTTTATCAGGAAGTTAAAATGGAGAAAATTCTTCTTAACCCAGGATTGGGACCAATGCCGTAGATTAGGCATTGAGGAGGAAGAATTGGATGATGTGCGCCTTTTGGCAGACTTGTGGGATGAAGGTCAGAGGCCGGCTGGTACTGGACCCTTCACCAAATTGAGACCCCCCTCTAAAAATAATCCACCTGTCAGCGAATACTGCCCCCTAGATGCTTTCCTCACTACCACGAAGGAGAAATTGAGGTCTTTATATGTCAGGGGCAAGTAACAAATAACCTTATCCGGGAGGAATTGGAGGCCTTGGAACAACTACAAAATGATAAACAGATTGTTATCAAACCCTCGGATAAAGGAGGCAATGTGGTGGTTCTTGATAGGGAAGTGTATAGGGATATGTGCCTACATATCCTTAACGATAGGGCATGTTATGCCAAATTGGACTCGAACCCGACTGACACCTTAAAAAATAAATTGACATGCATTCTCAATGAGGCAAAAAGTGAGGGCCTTATTAGTAAGACCGAGTATGCCTACCTGTTGTCTGCCAACCCCATTACACCAGTATTCTGTGGGCTGCCTAAGATACACAAAGGGGTTAAGCCCCTTAAAGGCAGGCCTATAGTGTCTGGAGTTGGCAGCCTCAAAGATCAGCAACTATGCTGATGTGATCTTATGTCCCTTTGTACTGAGTCTCCCCTTGTATGTGAGGGACTCAATGGACGTGCTCCGACGTCTGAATGACGTGGTATGTGACAAGGGGACCCTTCTTGCAAGTCTGGATGTTGAGGGTCTCTATAGCTCCATCCCGGATTCCCGCATGAGAAGAGATGTGAAGTTGTAGGGCCTTTCTTGCAGAAAAGGGTGCACATCTGAGATCACATAATGACTGTTATCAGTTTGCTGATCTTTATCGTACAAAACAATATCTTTCTATTTGATAGACAGATCTTCCGCCAGCTCAGTGGAGTTGCGATGAGCAGTCCCTGTGCCCCCACATTCGCAAATCTCTACCTGGGCTGGTGGAAGAGGGAGGTTGTTTTTGGTGAAGGCATGAGTCGATGGACCTCGTCCATTACATTATGGCTGAGGTTCATCGACGACGTGTTCATCCTTTGGGATGACACAGTCTCTACCTTCAAGGATTTTGTGTCTGCTCTTAATCACAATGATCTGGGCTTGTTTTTTACAAGTGAAATCCATGACACCACGCTTACGTTCCTGGACCTTTCGATTAACATCGGTCAGGAGAGAAAAATACGAACGAACATGTTTAGAAAACCCACAGCCACAAATACGCTACTCAAATGGGAGAGTAGTCATCCATTCCCTTTGAAACGTGGCATACCTAAAGCACAATATCTGAGGGCAAGACGCAATTGTTCAGAGTGGGCTGACTTTAGGGTCGCGGCAAATCACCTGAAGATCAGATTCAGGCAAAGAGGTTATCCAGCAGAGCCGCTCAGAAGGGCGTATCAACATGCAGACGCGTGCGATAGAGAGAGTCTGTTACATCCTAAGGCCAGCACCGAGGAGGATGAGAATCATAGGTACCTTTGATGTGGCGCATAATGAGGTACGAGAAGTTCTAAGGGATGGCTGGAATCTCTTGAAATCGGACCCGGTAGCGGGGCACAGTGGGTGACTATCCGTTAATTACGTTTCGTAGAGGAGGGAACCTGAGGGACAAGTTAGTACACAGTGCTTTCTCTACTCCAACACCTGAGATGTGGTTACTGAAGAGACTACCGGCACCTTTAATTGTAGCGGATGCGTGGCGTGCAAGGCCATCATGAAGGGAAAGATGGTGGAGAGTACCGTAACCAAGAGGAAATATATGATTCGGTCATTTATTAATTGCAGCACCGTGGGCGTTGTGTATGTGGCCACCTGTATATGCAAAGTACAGTATGTTGGCAAAACTAAATAGGAGTTTAGGCGGCGTATTGGTGAACACCTTAGGGATATTGCCAATGAAGCTGATACCCCAATTGCCCAACATGTGCTAAAATATCATGCGAATAATACCAACTGCATCAGGTTTCAGGGAATTGAGCACATTAGAACATCGGCAAGAGGGGGTGACATTGACAATCTTCTCCTCCGGAAAGAGGCCTAATGGACCTTTACTCCGCAGACTACCAAACCTGATGTGTTAAATGAATCCATCTCCTATATTGGTTTTATTCAGTGATCTACAGTATACTCTCTATTATACATCTATAAACGAGCTGTTATGGTGCCCTGTGTCCAGTTTGTAGTTTATGTGCTGTGTACCCTCGAATACGGCAAGTGTGTGATTAACGCAAGAAGTGACAATATGAGATATACAATTGGCAGTCCTGCCACAGGGCATAATCTATATGTAAACAGTATCTGCAGAGAGCTCTCTGGAGATATGTGATGATTTGGGCTTTGGAGTGGCAAGTCCTTGGTCACAACTTGCGATTTTTCATAGTTTGGTGGTGACGTTTCATTTTGTATTTTTTATTTTTTATTCTTTGCTTCAGGGTACTCCTGTATTATTATTACCTGGGTTAGGTTGCTTATTTTCATTATTTTTGGGCGATGATATGCCCTGGTTTTGTATACAACCGTCTTTATTCACTCCGTAAAGAAATACTTACCTCCTGCGCTTGTTGTACCGATATTATGAGGCGGAGAAGGGGTGTGATTCGGTGTGATTCATTGGCTCCCGCGATGCTCTGTCCGGCCCAGGGGGGTGTGGAAATTTCTTCTTTAGAAGCAGCACTGGAGCGGCCGCGCTACGGCCGTCCCAGTGCCGCAGGCTACGTGTCTGCACACTATCCATGAGAGCGTGCAGAAACTCTGTTTGTTTGTCTGTTAGTAATGTTTCCAGTGTCGCTCCTGATGACTAAGCTGTATGACAATAGCAGCTAAAGAAACGCGTCGAGCAGACAGGCCTATGTGCCTCCAGTGTTACAGAGGTTAACACCTCATTTAGGAAGCCAAATGTTACAGTAGCCATAGTTCATTTAGATAATGTACCAGGGGTAATTGTTGAGGGTGGAGTGATAGTGTCCTGGTTGGTTCAGGCACTCACACTTGCTTAACCCACGCTTAACCCACGCTGTGCTGGTGTATTGTGCAACGGGGTGTTCATTATGACCCCGCTCATCCCTAGACACATTACTTTTTCCCTGAATGGTACATTGTCCGAGGATCAAGTGTGAGTTGATGACGTCATACGCTTACCATAGACTAGTGGGATCCAGGACGTAATAGTATCTATATATTGTAGTTGAATATCCACATTTTAAGGACAATTAATAAAAGTTACATTTTTGCGTAAATTAGTAGATGGTGAACCACAACAACCTGGGGCAGAGTCAGTGTTTCCCCGTTTTGTGGTTCATCAGGATATGTTGTATCGGGTAAACCAACTACGGGGTGAGCCTATTGAACAGTTAGTGGTCCCTAAGGCTTATCGCAAGTTTGTGTTAGATCTAGCCCACCATTCTCAGGGGTCACCTGGGGCTGCAGAAAACTCAGGATCGTGTTCTACAGTGGTTTTACTGGCCTAGCATATTCAAAGAGTTTTGTAAGTCTTGCCCGACCTGCCAGATAACTAGCCCCCAGCCACATTTCCGTAGTCTCCTAGTACCTCTCACGATTATCGAAGTACCGTTTGACCGAATAGCTATGGACCTTATAGGCCCAGTACCGAAGTCGCTAGAGGGCATCAACACATCTTAGTCATTCTAGACTACGCCTCTCGGTACCCGGAGGCGGTGCCACTGTGACATACCTCGGCCAAACTTATAGCTAAGGAATTAATGGAGATGTTTTCCCAAGTAGGACTACCTAAAGAGGTTCTGACTGACCAAGGGACCCCTTTTATGTCCAAGGTGATGAGGGAACTCTGTAAGCACATAAAACAGCTACGGATGTCCGTTTACCATCCGCAAATGGACGGTCTGGTAGAAAGGTTTAACCAAATATTAAAAAATATGTTGAAAAGGGTGGTGGCTAAAGATGGGAAGGACTGGGACCTCCTTCTACCCTATCTCATGTTCGCAGTGTGAGAGGTACTCCAGGCCTCTACTGGGTTCTCACCCTTTGAACTGCTATATGGCAGACACCCTCGCTGTCTTTTGGACGTGGCCAAAGAGGCGTGGGAACAACAACAACCCACTCCGCATAAAAGTATCATTGAGTACGTTACCCAGATGCAAGATTGGATAGAGACAGTGTTGCCTCTTGTTAGGGAGCATATGGAGGCAGCTCAGCGAGCCAAGAGTCAGGTATATAATCAGCAAGCTCGGGTCCGGATCTTTAACCCAGGTGATCGGGTTTTGGTTCTGGTGCCGACCATGGACAGTAAGTTCCTGGCTAGGTGGGAGGGGCCCTACGAGGTACTCGAGAAAATTGGAGATGTAAACTACAAGGTACACCAGCCAGGGCGGCGAAAGCCGGAGCAGGTTTACCATGTGAATTTACTCAAACCGTGGAAAGATAGGAAAACCTGTGCAGAAGACAGCCCGTGGCTGAGTTTTCTAGGAGAAGAGGTACCGGCCCCTCTGTCTGATGCAAGAGAGGCAGCTGCCACAGTGAAAATTGCTGAAAGCCTCTCCTCTAAACAGACTCAGGAGGAATTTCTGCCTGGTGACTGACCACTCCCCTCTCAAGTGGATGAGCCAGGCCATCGGGTCACCCGATGGTTTCTCTCCCTACAAAACTTTAACATTTTTGGAGGAACACAGGAAAGGCCGGATACAGGGAAACGCGGATGCCCTGTCCCGGGTACACTGCCTAGGCGTATGTTCACCCTTTCAGGGTTGAACAAATGGGGGGTATGTGACACAGTGAGGTTTTGTCTGGGAAAACAGGTATTTTCCTCCCAGCATGTGCTGCTGGGCTGATTTACAGCCAGGTGAGGTCAAATACCGGACTGGATTTTAAGTGCCGGTCCGGGTTTTGGCAGCACCTGGTTGTCCTTAAATAGGCAGCTGGGCTCAGAAGCCAGGTCTCTGTGTGTTGGTATCTGGGAGCCTTGTGTCTGGATGAAGGCTTGCTACCTGTTTGGCGTGGAAACAGGTTGGTGATGCTATGGTCAAGGACTCTTTGACTGCATTGCCGCATGGTGTGAATTACCACCAACACCGCAAGGTGACTTTTTGTTTGATTATGACTGCTTGTTTTATCACTTGCCTAAAGTGTTAAAAAACACTGAACTGTTTGATTCAAAGAACTTGTTGTTGCCTCTATACTGCGTCCACTAATCCTGTCTACCAGAGCGAAACCCCAAAAAGTCTACATAAAAATCCCCTATGTTCCTATGGAGGAACTAATGTGCGGCAGCTTCTGTTCATTCAGGTGGACAGAAGCTGCCACACAATGCATCTGGCTCCCCTGATCCTTATCAGGGGGAGCTAGAGCACACCTGGAAGCACGCTTCCAGGTTTTTGCACCCCCAGATGCAGTGTTCATGTTTGACCATGGCATCTAAAAGCTTAAAAGTCTGCGATCGGCGTTACCGCCTGTTGTGGACATTAGTCCTGGGTGCCTGCTGTTTAAAACAGCAGACAACTGGCAGCTGTGGTGCCCGCTCCTCTCCCGAGCAGGCACCATCTGTAAAGTCGGGAAGGGGTTATCCATGACCAGATGTATGGTAGCCTAACTAAGGGCAACATCAACTAGTGACAAATCCCTTAGCAAAATACTGGGTCACTTGCCAATTTGGAGAATAACTATCAATCAGAGGCAGGTGGGTGGAGAGAGCCAAGAGCTCATGAATAAGGGGGCTCATTGGCATGCACTGGAGCTGTTAGAACCTAGCAAAATCCTAGAACCTAGTTTAAAACTGGTGACAGATTCCCATATATAATTTACTTACAGTTCTGAAGACTCAGGGGTGCTGACAGGCTTGGCCTCACGGGTGCTGGCAGGCTTGGCCTCACGGGTGCTGGCAGGCTTGGCCTCACGGGTGCTGGCAGGCTTGGCCTCAGGGGTGCTGGCAGGCTTGGCCTCAGGGGTGCTGGCAGGCTTGGCCTCAGGGGTGCTGGCAGGCTTGGCCTCAGGGGTGCTGGCAGGCTTGGCCTCAGGGGTGCTTTGCAGGCTTGGCCTGAGGGGTGCTGGCTGGCTTGGCCTGAGGGGTGCTGGCTGGCTTGGCCGGGCAGAAGGAGTGTGGGAGACTGTGAGGCCTTTTTTCTCCAAGCTGCTCCGGAAAAAAAATATTTTTCATTATACCTCAGGTCAGACCACCAATCAGACCCCCAATGTTAATCAGACCTCAGCTAACAGCCCCAATAAGATCCCCAATGCTAATAAGACTCCAATAAGACCTCAGATAACACTTCAGCTCAGACCCCAATATGAATGACCCCCAATCAGACCTCAGATAAGAGCCCCATGCCTTATAGCAGCCCCCAGTAGCCTTATAGCAGCCCCCAGTAGCCTCATAGCAGCCCCCAGTAGCCTCTCCATCAGCCCCCAGTGCCTCTCACCAGCCCCCAGTGCCTCTCACCAGCCCCCAGTGCCTCTCCATTAGCCCCCAGTGCCTCTCACCAGCCCCCAGTGCCTCTCACCAGCCCCCAGTGCCTCTCAATCAGTCCCCAGTGCCTCTCAATCAGCTCCCAGTGCCTCTCAATCAGCTACCAGTGCCTCTCACCAGCAGCCCCCAGTCAATGCCTCTCCATCAGCCTTCAGTGCCTCTCAATCAGCCCCCAGTTCACCCTCCCCGGTATTAAAATCATTGGTGGGCAGTGCACCCTCCCCGGTTTTAAAATCATTGGTGGGCAGTGCGCCCCCCCCTCCCCTGTATTAAAATCATTGGTGGGCAGTGCGCCCCCTCCAGTATTATAATCACTGGTGGGCAGTGCAAGCCCTCCCCCCCAGCATTAAAATCATTAGTGGGCAGTGCGCCCTCCCCCCGGTAATAAAATCATTGGTGGGCAGTGCGCCCCCCCCAGTATTATAATCATTGGTGGGCAGTGCAAGCCCTCCCCCCAGTAATAAAATTATTGGTGGGCAGTGCGCCCCCCCCAGTATTATAATCATTGGTGGGCAGTGCAAGCCCTCCCCCCCCAGTATTATAATCATTGTGGGCAGTGCGCCCTCCCCCAACCCCCCCCCAACATTGGTGGCAGCGGCAGTTCCAATCGGAGTCCCAGCAGTGTAATGCTACTGAAGTCCTGGCTGCCATGGTCAGTTAGTCAGCAGAATACTTACTTGCACGGTGGCCGCCGGGCGCTCCTTCTTCTTGTAACTTACAGGTCTGTGCGGCGCATTGCTTATGCTTATAGCAATGCGCCACACAGAACTGTGATGAGTTACAAGAAGGAGGAGCGCCCGGCGGCGACAGCGCATGTAAGTATGCTGCAGAGTAACTGGCCATGGCAGCCAGGATTTCAGTAGCGTCCTGGCTGCCATTACACTGCTGGGACTCCGATCGGAACTGCCGCTGCAACCATTGATGGGGGGGGGGGATCGGGGAGGGGGTAAGGCCGCATCCTCAGCAGGCGGACCGGGCCCAGTGGCGCTGCTATAGCGATGCTGCCCGCTGCCACATCTGTCTCTCCTGGAGGGGGCCCCATGGGCCCCTCTGACTTAGGGGTCCGGTCGCAATTGCGACCCCTATAGCTACGCCACTGTGTTTATTATGTATATGTACTGCAATGTGATGTTCCAATATCTGCACTGTATACTCGTGCATCACATTACTAGTACATCACATAACATGTTACATGTTATATATTACACATATAAGGCCACTGCATTTGCAGATATTGATGAGCTATATTCATGATGGGTCATCAATATCAGATCGGTGGGGGTCTGAATCTGATTAGCTGATTCATGCAGCCACTGCTCCAGAAATTATACTGTGTACAGAGCACAGCACAGCTCTGTGTATGGTATAGCGGCCATGCATTTGCACTGAAGCTCAACTCCTATTTAAGGGAATGACAGCTGAATGTCATGGATGAGATTTGCAGATAGCTGGAACTTATAAATAAACGAGCGACTGGCTTGATCCCACACTAAGGAGCTATTAGGTGAGCCCTAAAAAAACCATAACAGCTCTCCCTGACTGCTATCCACATACAAGGGTCTCGATGGTAGACGATTGCATGCCCACGTACCTAAGCCTGTGTGACACCTGAAAACCCTATAATAGTGAGGGAGTCAGGGTCACCTAGAATCAATCCAGCAAGCAAACACAATAAAGTAAAGGACTTATCTGAGCAAACAGCAGACGAAGCCTCCAGCAGTGAACACCTAATCCAGGAAGTAGTATAAACCGCAAAGTGAGGCAGTATGGGAGGGAATATAAAGGAAGACGATTATGTCTAAATAAGTGACACCTGGCAGAAGGAAAGGAGATGAGAAAGTGAAACCAAAACAAAGAACATCATACAAGAGGTAGAGAAGAACGTCTGCCAGACCTTCTCACAGAAGTGGCAGTGACAGTAACCCTCCCTCTACAGGTGGACTCCGGACACTCAGAGCACACCTTCTCAGGATAAGACCTATGGAAAGCCCTAATGAGACGAGTGGCCTTAATGTCCGCCACTGGGACCCACATCCTCTCCTCAGGACCATAACCCTCCCAATGAACGAGGTACTGGAGAGAACCGCGGATAATGCGAGAATCCACAATCCTAAAGACCTGAAATTCAAGATTACCATCAACAATAATCGGAGGAGGAGACAAAGAGGAGGGTACAGTGGGTTGGACATAAGGTTTTAATAGGGACTTGTGAAAAACATTATGGATCTTCCAAGTCTGAGGAAGTCGGAAGGCAACGGGATTGATGACGGACAAGATCTTGTAAGGCCCAATAAACTTAGGACCCAACTTCCAGGAGGGAACCTTCAGTTTGATATTTTTTGTGGACAAACACACCAGATCACCCACATTCAGGTCCGGACCAGGCACACGTCTCTTATCCGCCACACGCTTATATCTCTCAGTCATCCTCTTCAGATTACCCTGAATCTTTTGCCAAATAAACGACAAAGACGAGGAAAATCTCTCCTCATCAGGTAAACCAGAAGACCCCTCTCCAGAGAATGTCCCAAACTGCGGATGAAACCCATATGCACCAAAAAATGGTGACTTATCAGAGGACTCCTGGCGATGGTTATTTAAAGCAAACTCAGCAAGGACAGGTGCACTCCTCGGTCTTACTAAACCCTCAAACTGATTTTAAAATTGAGAGATTAGCCAACATATCCTACTGTGTAGGACATGTCTGAGCCCGAGCACCGCACCAAGGTTTCTCAAGTAGCTCGGGTACCTAACACTCACCTACCTGGGCCTATGTGGGCAATACCAGGAGCCAGTGGGCAAATTACAGGAGCATGAGGCCGACTCACAAACAACTCACCAGTTACCTCCAGCATGTGACCATGCTAGCAATGGGAGGAGGGAGGAGTCTGCGAGTCCCACTCAAGACTGGCTGATAAGGGCCAGGCCTCACAGGTGCACCTAAATGTAGCCTGTAGATGGAAAGCAGGCACATTTAAATTGGAGTTTATACACCTCCAGGAATCTCTATATATACAAACTGAAAAGAATGGCGTGGTATTAAACAAGCAGGACGTGCTCAAACCCACATGCAGTTGTGCATATATATAGGGGAGCAGATCCTGCACTTGTGGCCCATTGCTTATGACGATCCCCAGCAAAAATGCATACAGTGGAGGATGACCGCAGTGAACCACAAGTACCACAATAGACATCCTACAAAAGATAGCAATTATGTGGATGTGATATTCAATATAACAATATAACAAAATAATACCAAAGACGGGTGCACTCTGCGGTCTTACTAAACCCTCAAACTGATTTTAAAATTGAGAGATTAGCCAACATATCCTACGGTGTAGGACATGTCTGAGCCCGAGCACCGCGCCAAGGTTTCTCAAGTAGCTCGGGGACCTAACACTCACCTACCTGTGCCTATGTGGGCAATACCAGGAGCCAGTGGGCAAATTACAAGCTACTTGAGAAACCTTGGTGCTCGGGCTCAGACATGTCCTACACCGTAGGATATGTTGGCTAATCTCTCAATTTTAAAATCAGTTTGAGGGTTTAGTAAGACCACAGAGTGCACTTGTCTTTGCTATTATTTTGTTATATTGTTATATTGATTTTCTTGGGCGCCCAACCAGTGCACTGAAATAGACAGTGCACTGTGTCAAAGAACGAGTGAGCAAACCAACACATGGGACGCCACGTGGGCCGCCAAACGAAAAGGAACTACACTACTTGACTTAGGGCTCATGCACACGACCGTTTTTTAGCGGTCCGTTTTTCCTGGATCCGTTGTTCCGTATCAATTTTTTTTCTCTGATTTAAGTCCTCTTCTGTTTCGTTATTCCACAAAACATATCCGTATGGTTTCCTTATGCAATACGTTTTTTGCAGATCGGAAACAGTAAGGCCCCTTTCACACGGGCAAGAATTCAGCGCGGGTGCAATGCCTGAGGTGAACACATTGCACCCGCACTGAATCCGGACGAATTCACTTCAATGGGGCTGTTCAGATGAGAGGTGATTTTCACGCATCACTTGTGCGTTGCGTGAAAATCGCAGCATGTTCTATATTCTGCGTTTTTCACGCAAAGCAGGCCCCATAGAAATGAACGGGGATGTGTGAAAATCGCAAGCATCCACATTCACACATGGTTGCTAAGGAGACAAGGGATGAGTTACCAGGGACCCCAATTACTTTATTATTTTCCATTATAACATGGTTATAATGGAAAATAATAGCTTTCTTTAATTCTGAATGCTAAGTAAAAGGTCCATTGTGGGGTTAAAAATAAGAAAAAATGCAACTCACCTCATCCACTTGATCGCATAGTCGAGCTCGTCTTCTTTCTTCTTCTTCTTGCAGGACCTGGCTGGAAAAGGACCTTCGGTGACGTCATCGCGCTCACCACGTGGTGAGCGCGGTGATGTCAGCGCAGGTCCTGCTGAATGAAGATAGAAGGTTCTTCTATCTTCATTCAGCAGGACCGGCGCTGACGTCACCGTGCTCACCACGTGGTGAGCGCGATGACGTCACCGAAGGTCCTTTTCCAGCCAGGTCCTGCAAGAAGAAGAAGAAAGAAGACGAGCTCGACTATGCGACATCCCACATCTTTTTCCCCCAGCAAAGGTCACACCCTAGGCCCTTTAATCTGAGAGGGTCCAAAAGGTCCACATGTCCCATATGAGTAGACCAGTGCTGTACACCACACATGATAGTTCATGGCCCTGTTAGGTATTTTACATTGGAGCCCAGGTGCGTGAAGTTAGTCATCTAGATTTAGGAAGGTTTTCTAATAAAGACATGTTTCCGCTCTGTCAAACCATAAGTTAAATGACTATAGATCTTGAAACTGGCGCTGGTGTTAAGAATAACAAGAAGAGACTCCTTCCTCCTGATCTATCTCTGATATAGGCCTCTTTCCCACGGGCGTGTGCGCCCCGTTGCCGTATTGCAGACCGCATTTGTGGATCCGCAATACACGGGTGCCCTTCCGTGGGCATTCCTCATCACGGATGCGGACCCATTCACTTCAATGGGTCCGCAAATCCAGAGATGCGGAATGGTGCGGAATGGAAGCACGGAACAGAAGCCTATGAAAGCACTACGGAGTGCTTTCGTGGTGGTTTCGTCCCGTACTTCCGTTCCGCAAAAAGATAGAACATGTCCTATATTTGCGGAACGGCCGGATCGCGGAACCATTCAAGTGAATGGGTCCGCGATCCGCTGCGGCTGCCCCACGGATTGTGCTCCTGCATTGCGGCCCGCAGCACGACCACGGGGCACACACGCCCGTGGGAAAGAGGCCATAGTCTTTGTAGTTCTTATGTGACATATAGGCAGGTAAGGAATGGGAAATGAAATGCTGCAGTCAAGATTTTTTGTATATTTTTATTTTTTTTATTTTTAAGGGAAAAAGGGGAGGGAAGAAAAGGGGAAGGGAAGAATTTTTTATTTTTTGGGAAACATTTTTTTATTTTTATTTTTTCATGGAGGGGGAGTAGGGAAAGAAAGTGAAGGCAGAAATGGGGAAGGGAAGTTGTTTTTTAAAGTTTTTTTGTTTTTGGGGAAGGGTTAAAATTTTCTTTTTTTTTTTTTTTCCTGGCAGGTGGCAGTACAGGATGGTGCTTGACGGTTCGCCTTCACACTGGCTCTTTTTCCAGAGGCTCTCTAGATTTCATTTTCCTCCAGAACATGCAGATGCTGAAAAAAGAAAATCTATCAGTTATTTGATATTTGCTACTTACATGTCAGCTCTGAGTGAAATGTGTGCACAGATCCTCCAATGTTTTTTCTTACATTAGCTGCTTATCAGTCCACTGACATTATAACATGTCTGGCCTTGTAATGTGCGCCAAATTTATCATGAAGCGTTCAGTATTGTGATAAATCTGGAGCATCCAGTGACTGCCTGGACTAAGTTTACACTGTGTAATGTGTAATATTTATCTAAAATACTACGCCTGTTCCACAGAGTATCTTATAGATGCTACCTACCATATGCCAGCGATCAGCATGATGGTGACGGAGCCGGCCACAGATATTGCTATGAGGGAAGCATTGTTGTTCTGTAGCTCCTCTAGAAGTGGCGGCTCAGGCGCTGTGATGTCAAGCACATCAGGAAGTGTAGGGCGAGGATGGTATTTTTTTGTCGCCTGTTCCGATTCGCTGATAACTAAATGAAGAAAACAATTACATTAATAGTTAATTCCATGAAGAGAACGATAATGACATTGTAGTGTATCTTATACATGAAAGAACATGAAATATACGTCAGAATATCAGAATCGTCTGCATCATGGAGGCTCAGAAGCACTGTCAAAACCAAAAGTGGCTCCAAAATACAGAAATGGCTAAAATCTTTCCATTATAGGTTTTTTCCTTACAAATACTAATGTAAAATAGCCCCACATTATAGGTGACAATTCAGATTTTCAGAACTAGATCCTTTCTCACTAATTATCACCCAAAAGTAGATATGAATCCCGTGTATCTAAGAATTACCACTCAGCATAGTGCCAGTAATAATATGTCCTTACCTGCCACGTTATAGGTGATCTTACTCACTGGCACTTCAGAGTCCAGGATGGTGGTACACGTGTACCGTCCGGAGTCCCCCATCTGTACGCCCTTGATCACTAGATAGGGCTCCCGGGTGATTTTGGGATTGTGTTCACGAGGCTATAGAAAAAATATGGAGAATTATCAGAGCCTCAGATATCACAACTATTTATAATATAATATTTGTAATTTACATAGTCATATCATTAAGACAAAAATTTAGAAAATTGCTGATGATAATTTGCTGACATGACAGAAAGTCTGATTTTAGACCATATTGAGCAGCCTGGTGATGATATTGGGTGAAAGGACTTTCTGCTAAGTGGTTTTTGAGTAATGAAATGAATACGTTTGGGAAGCGCTGCCTTAACATTATGGTCGTATAACTCAAACTGAACAATCTCCCAATTTTACCCTGCATTGTACTTACCAGGGTGAACACGTTGTTATAGGTGTCCTCCAGCCTTGCGTACCATTCAAAAGTACAGTCCAGAATTAGTTCTTCATATTCTGGGATTTTTATATTTATCTCTAGAAAAACAGGAAAATGAAAGAAGATATTATAGAAGTAATTGTGTAGATATTCTGTCCTACATTTAGGGGTTGTCTCAATAACACGTCTCCTTCTATAAGACCTAATAGGAAATACGGCCATCATAGAGGAGACTAGGGTTGTTGCGGGTATCGAAATTTCGATACCCAATCGATACTTTTGTCCCGGTATCGATACGATACCGGGATTTCCGTTTTTTTGATACTGGGCTGCGCTTCTGCGCAGTCTAGTATCTCTGAACATGAGCGCGCTGCTATCGGCGCGCTCATGTTCTCTCTCAGCAGCACGGGGAGAAGGAAGCTGTCCTCCCTCCCCCTGTGCTGCTGCCGCTGCCACCAATGAGAAGAGAGGGGCGGAGGAGGGGCGGCAATGAGAAGAGAGGGGCGGAGGAGGGGCGGCAATGAGAAGAGAGGGGGTGGAGGAGGGGCGGCAATGAGAAGAGAGGGGCGGAGGAGGGGCGGGCGCACTGCGCCACCAATGATAGGATTACTATCGGAGCGATGGGAGGAGACATCAGCTTCACTAGTGGGCGTTCCTTTTCCCTGCGCTGCGATTGGACAGCGCTACAGCCAGGGAGAAGGAACGCCCACTAGTGAAGCTGATGTCTCCTCCCATCGCTCCGATAGTAATCAGCAGCATGTGGAGCAGGAGAGGAGACAGTAATGGGGCACTGCGGGCGAACGGAGCGGCGCCCAGGACTAAATGGTGAGTGCTGAGACATCGCTGGGCGCCGCTCTGTGTGGCCTAATAGTGAAAGTCTGGACTCATATACAGTAGTCAGTCTTTAACACATACAGGAGGCGGGTGCCGGCAGCAGAATCGCATTGCCGGCACCCTGCCCCTGACAGGGAGCTGCGATCAGCGGCAGTTAACTGCCGCTGATCTGCTAGTACCCGCCTCCTGTATAAAGGGGTAAAATCATTGGTGGTGCAGTGTGCCCCCCCCCCCTCAATCCCCCCATCCCATTAAAATCATTGGTGGCACAGTGCGCCGGCCCCTCTCAACCCTCCAGTATTAAAATCATTGGTGGCAGTGGCCACAGGGACCTCTCCACTCCCCCTCATTGGTGGTGCAGTGGCAGCTTCTGAGCGGAGCCCCAGCTGTGTAAGCCTGGGGCTCCGATCGGTTACCATGGCAGCCAGGAAGCCCTGGTTGCCATGGTAACATCCCTGATGCTGTGTGCACAAAGCACAGAGCAGCAGGGACAGTGTGGAGTTCTATTCACCCTGATAGAGATCTATCAGGGTGAATAGGAAAAGGGATGAAAGATCCCAGGTTCTAGCCCCTAAGGGGGGAAATAGTTATTAAATAAAAAGTGAAAAAAAAACCCCCACTAAAATATGAAGTATAAATCACCCCCCATTTCACATATAAAATATATAAATAAACATATTACATCGCCACGTCAGAAAAGTCCAAACTATTAAAATATAAAAAAAAAATCTAGGTGGTGAATGCCGGAACAGAAAAAATAAAATAAAAACTGCGCGATTCGCCATTTTTAAAAATGAGGAATGCACGTGGCTTTTTTTGTTTATTTTTTTCGCGTGGTATCGAATGGTATCGAGTATCGCAATACTTTTTCATGGTATCGAAACCGAATCAAAAATTTGGTATCGCAACAACTCTAGAGGAGACTGATAGTAACTGGTTATATTCTGCTATCTCCTCACCTCCACAGTTTACAGTCTCTGCCAGGTGAGACTTGTGATCTTTACATGGAGAGCAGGACCGTCCAGTTTTCAGATCTGAGAAAAGAAGAAAGAAATGAAATGTGAGCCGAGCATTAAAGACACTTATAATATTAGAATAAATATGATAATCATGTGCTGGTATCTATCACCCCTCTGTCACCTGCACATGGACAGGATACTGTACAGGCTGCCACAAATCACCCTTCTATCCTGCTTATGGACTGAATCATATTAATGTAAATATCCTCCTACTTTGGGAAGTCTGGTGTATACCAGTGACTGGTATATTTAGTGTACGGTGAGGATTTGGGGTCCTATATATTTACTAATGTACTATATGAATGTAGATATAGGAATAGAAACTTCTACTTTACCGAAACATCTGTTGGAGGTGCACAGGCAGCTGCATCTCTCCAAGTAGTCTGTGAAAAGAGGAGACATCATATAATAGTCAGCGAGTGCTGTGTAAAGTGCCTATGTAGTGCTGCTCACCTCTGTATAATAGGCACAGTACCCACAGTTTACACACACTAGTGGGAAAGGTCCATTGGCATGCATTATATAGTGTAATTCTAGTTACTCTGGCCTATGATAAAAATCTTATACTGTACCTTGATTTTTTGGAGGGCCCCCGGCGCAGACAACCTTCTCCTCGGCGCAGGTCTGACAGTTGATGTAGGTTTGCACCATTAATCCTGGGGAAATGCACTTGTGTTATAACTGTCCAATCTTATAGATAATAATAATAATGACAAGAAGCTGAATCTGGTATAAAATGTACTTACCACAGCTGTCTGCACCTGAGGAATGGAGAAGAAAGAAGACATTACTGACCGTTCTCATTGTCAGACTCAGAAACCTCTAATCTCTGGGTCTCCTTATTATTACATGATGTCAGTGCCTCTGTGTTCGTCACTTTGTTTTCTAGATTTCCATTGACAGAAATCTCTGAGCCGCCCCAGAACGGTCCGGGCCTCTATAGAACGCAGCAGCTCCTAGTGCAAACATTCCTGGCAGCCAATCAGGTGCTGGCTTTCATATGTCCAGTACAGGGTAGGAGATAACAGCAGTGATCTGATTGGTGGCTGTGGGGATCTCTAGTTTGGGTCTACATTACTATTACTACAAGAGGCCTGTGTGTGTAATACATTTATATGTCATATTATAGCAGGTGTTATATCTAGAAGAACTCACCTTGTTTATTTGGACACCTCCCTAAAAGTGAGAAATGAAGAAAAGCAGAATTACTAATAGAGAACAACAGAGAACAGAAATCCCCTGTATATGAGGGCTCTATCTATAACACTGCAATAATACAAAAGAAAACTGCACGCATAGCAATTCCCAGTATAGAACATTTTATTACAATCGCTCCCTCCTGTCACTAGGCTGTAGGGAAAGGAAAACAAGTTGAAAACATCCTCTCTGACAACCTACCAGACACGTAGAAGATAAGTACAATGGTAGACAGAAGAAGATTCCACTTACGTTGGTTTGAGTCCTGGACGATAACCTTGAGCTTTTCTTTGAGTCGCTGGAAATGGAGTCCAATGATGTGAAGAAGCTGGATCTCTAAGATATATAAAGAGGAGAAGAATGAGAGTCCGATCCCCTCATCTATCAGTCTGAGCCCCCAACACACTAATTCCTATTAATAAGAGAAGTAGAATTTCCACCTACGTATAAAATATTGTACTTACCCTTAAAATCTATATCCTGGATGACGTCCACAGATTTTTTATATTCAGACGCAATTTCGGATATAGCATATTTATCTGGAAGGAAAATAATGGTACAATAATTATCTATCTATCTATAGATTATATGAAATTAAGATAATAGTAATAATATAAGTACCCAGTATGCCGACTTCATCCTCAAGGTAGTTCAGGACTTTTTTCTCGGTGACTTTGGCAAACCGCTTGATGTTGACATAGGCTTCTATTGAGTCAATGTCATCGACTTGGCTTTTGATAAAGGTGTTGAATTCTTCCATAGCCATTTTCCCTCTGGAGTCGCATGGTATGCAACAGAGAGACTGTCCGATGAAGACAGATGTTACGAGCAGTAGAAGCCACATGGTCTGGATAGAACCAGACATCTTTAGTAAAATCGCTTCCTGTAGCAAATAATCACTAAGGACGCAAGAGAGCAGAACTATGTCCCACTGAGAAGACAACAGCACTGCACAGGTTACAGCATCAGGCGCCGGTTAAGAGACAATGTCTTTATGACATCATCAGAATATGCAAATGAGGCTCTGAAACAAGCAATTGGATTGGTGGAAAATGGGATTATGACATCATATGCAAATAATTCTCTGGAACGTGAGATGTTTGAGGGAGTAAATAAGTATGTTCACTTAAAAAACTTTTTTTTTAAGCCACAACTAATACATATCATGACATTCTTTACAGAATATAAATATCAGGCATGGGTAACAGAACATGTACCACCCGTATATTCCACTGTATGATGTTATCGGAATTTGAAAATGAGGCTCTGAAACACAAAAGTTATTGGATTGGTGGAAAATGTAATTGTGTCATCATTATATGAAATATGCAAGTTATGTTCTGCTAGTGTTGGGCAATATACCGGTATCCACAATATAATGCAGTATTAAAAAACGGCAATATGACGATATCATCGTTTCTTAAGTATCGTGGTATTTAATGACATCATAGGGGTGGCCGCTTCCATTATAGGTAGGTATGGAAGACCTATAATGAAAGCTGGTGGTTAAGGACTGACTCACGTGGTCTTCTCTTAATCTTGAGGCTGGCAAACGTCAGAACGTAGCTGTCTGTGTCTCAGCGACATCACCTAGCATATGGGCGCCGCGGCTGACTTCACAGCAACTGCCAGTGCGGAGCTAGGCTGATGCTCTGCCTCACTCCTGTGTCCTGCTGCCAGGCTGCTGAGTGGGGCCATCATCTGTCAGTCAATGCCAGGGGCCTTCTAGCTGCTGCCCTCAGCTTCAGCCTGCCTCACTTGTCCACCCAGGCCCTCAGCTGCCCTGGACTGATGGTGGTACATGCTGCCCAAGTAATATATTGTATATTCAGGGGCGTAGCAAGAAATGACTGGGCCCCATAGCAAAAAAAAAATTATGGGCCCCCTCCCGGATCTCCCACCCCCACATACCTCTCAGACCTCGCCGCCACATCCGCAGGTCCTCATGCACTTACGACGGTTACGTGTAGGACTGAGCACAGACAGTTGGTCACTGGCAACGCATTTGTGCCAGTGTAGGAAATGTATGACTCTAAATGTCTGTGTATTTAAGTAGGACTAGTCAGAACTGCCACCCAGACTGCGGGACCACTCCAGGGGTCAAGTCCTGAGAAAAAAGTGTGGGAACTCCCTCAAGATCCACTGCCACCCCTCCCCCCTCAGAAAATTCAGTGCAACATAAAACATAAACAAACACTGGAATTTGCACTATACTGTATGTCTGTTCAGACATAATTCGTCTCTTTCATATTATAAGCTCCCCTTATATATAATTTACTTACAGTTCTGAAGACTCAGGGGTGCTGACAGGCTTGGCCTCACGGGTGCTGGCAGGCTTGGCCTCACGGGTGCTGGCAGGCTTGGCCTCAGGGGTGCTGGCAGGCTTGGCCTCAGGGGTGCTGGCAGGCTTGGCCTCAGGGGTGCAGGCAGGCTTGGCCTCAGGGGTGCTGGCTGGCTTGGCCTCAGGGGTGCTTTGCAGGCTTGGCCTGAGGGGTGCTGGCTGGCTTGGCCTGAGGGGTGCTGGCTGGCTTGGCCGGGCAGAAGGAGTGTGGGAGGCTGTGAGGCCTTTTTTCTCCAAGCTGCTCCGGAAAAAAAATATTTTTCATTATACCTCAGGTCAGACCACCAATCAGACCCCCAATGTTAATCAGACCTCAGCTAACAGCCCCAATAAGATCCCCAATGCGAATAAGACTCCAATAAGACCTCAGATAACACCTCAGCTCAGACCCCAATATGAATGACCCCCAATCAGACCTCAGATAAGAGCCCCATGCCTTATAACAGCCCCCAGTAGCCTTATAGCAGCCCCCAGTAGCCACATAGCAGCCCCCAGTAGCCTCTCCATCAGCCCCCAGTGCCTCTCACCAGCCCCCAGTGCCTCTCGCCAGCCCCCAGTGCCTCTCCATTAGCCCCCAGTGCCTCTCACCAACCCCCAGTGCCTCTCACCAGCCCCCAGTGCCTCTCAATCAGTCCCCAGTGCCTCTCAATCAGTCCCCAGTGCCTCTCAATCAGCTCCCAGTGCCTCTCAATCAGCTCCCAGTGCCTCTCACCAGCAGCCCCCAGTCAATGCCTCTCCATCAGCCTCCAGTGCCTCTCAATCAGCCCCCAGTGCACCCTCCCCGGTATTAAAATCATTGGTGGGCAGTGCACCCTCCCCGGTTTTAAAATCATTGGTGGGCAGTGCGCCCTCCCCCCCTCCCCTGTATTAAAATCATTGGTGGGCAGTGCGCCCTCGCCGGTATTAAAATCATTGGTGGGCAGTGCGCCCCCTCCAGTATTATAATCACTGGTGGGCAGTGCAAGCCCTCCCCCCCAGCATTAAAATCATTAGTGGGCAGTGCGCCCTCCCCCCAGTAATAAAATCATTGGTGGGCAGTGCGCCCCCCCCCAGTATTATAATCATTGGTGGGCAGTGCAAGCCCTCCCCCCAGTAATAAAATCATTGGTGGGCAGTGCGCCCCCCCCAGTATTATAATCATTGGTGGGCAGTGCAAGCCCTCCCCCCCCCCAGTATTATAATCATTGTGGGCAGTGCGCCCTCCCCCAACCCCCCCCCAACATTGGTGGCAGCGGCAGTTCCAATCGGAGTCCCAGCAGTGTAATGCTGGGGCTCCGATCGGTTACCATGGCAGCCAGGACGCTACTGAAGTCCTGGCTGCCGTGGTCAGTTAGTCAGCAGAATACTTACTTGCGCGGTGGCCGCCGGGCGCTCCTTCTTCTTGTAACTTACAGGTCTGTGCGGCGCATTGCTTATGCTTATAGCAATGCGCCGCACAGAACTGTGATGAGTTACAAGAAGGAGGAGCGCCCGGCGGCGACAGCGCATGTAAGTATGCTGCAGAGTAACTGGCCATGGCAGCCAGGATTTCAGTAGCGTCCTGGCTGCCATTACACTGCTGGGACTCCGATCGGAACTGCTGCTGCAACCAATGATGGGGGGGGGATCGGGGAGGGGGTAAGGCCGCATCCTCAGCAGGCGGACCGGGCCCAGTGGCGCTGCTATAGCAATGCTGCCCGCTGCCACATCTATCTCTCCTGGAGGGGGCCCCATAGGCCCCTCTGACTTAGGGGCCCGGTCGCAATTGCGACCCCTATAGCTACGTCACTGTGTTTATTATGTATATGTACTGCAATGTGATGTTCCAATATCTGCACTGTATACTCGTGCATCACATTACTAGTACATCACATAACATGTTACATGTTATATATTACACATATAAGGCCACTGCATTTGCAGATATTGATGAGCTATATTCATGATGGGTCATCAATATCAGATCGGTGGGGGTCTGAATCTGATTAGCTGATTCATGCAGCCACTGCTCCAGAAATTATACTGTGTACGGAGCACAGCTCTGTGTATGGTATAGCGGCCATACATTTGCACTGAAGCTCAACTCCTATTTAAGGGAATGACAGCTGAATGTCATGGATGAGATTTGCAGATACCTGGAACTTATAAATAAACGAGCGACTGGCTTGATCCCACACTAAGGAGCTATTAGGTGAGCCCTAAAAAAATCCTAACAGCTCTCCCTGACTGCTATGCACATACAAGGGTCTCGATGGTAGACGATTGCATGCCCACGTACCTAAGCCTGTGTGACACCTGAAAACCCTATAATAGTGAGGGAGTCAGGGTCACCTAGATTCAAGCCAGCAAGCAAACACAATAAAGTAAAGGACTTATCTGAGCAAACAGCAGACGAAGCCTCCAGCAGTGAACACCTAATCTAGGAAGTAGTATAAACCGCAAAGTGAGGCAGTATGGGAGGGAATATAAAGGAAGACGATTATGTCTAAATAAGTGACACCTGGCAGAAGGAAAGTAGAAGAGAAAGTGAAACCAAAACAAAGAACATCATACAAGAGGCAGAGAAGAACGTCTGCCAGACCTTCTCACAGAAGTGGCGGTGACAGTAACCCTCCCTCTACAGGTGGACTCCGGACACTCAGAGCACACCTTCTCAGGATGAGACCTATGGAAAGCCCTAATGAGACGAGTGGCCTTAATGTCCGCCACTGGGACCCACATCCTCTCCTCAGGACCATAACCCTCCCAATGAACGAGGTACTGGAGAGAACCGCGGATAATGCGAGAATCCACAATCCTAGAGACCTGAAATTCAAGATTACCATCAACAATAATCGGAGGAGGAGGCAAAGAGGAGGGTACAGTGGGTTGGACATAAGGTTTTAATAGGGACTTGTGAAAAACATTATGGATCTTCCAAGTCTGAGGAAGTCGGAAGGCAACGGGATTGATGACGGACAAGATCTTGTAAGGCCCAATAAACTTAGGACCCAACTTCCAGGAGGGAACCTTCAGTTTGATATTCTTTGTGGACAACCACACCAGATCACCCACATTCAGGTCCGGACCAGGCACACGTCTCTTATCCGCCACACGCTTATATCTCTCAGTCATCCTCTTCAGATTACCCTGAATCTTTTGCCAAATAAACGACAAAGACGAGGAAAATCTCTCCTCATCAGGTAAACCAGAAGACCCCTCTCCAGAGAATGTCCCAAACTGCGGATGAAACCCATATGCACCAAAAAATGGTGACTTATCAGAGGACTCCTGGTGATGGTTATTTAAACGGAGAATACAAATGTGATCGCACTCTATATCCAGCATTCTGCCCTGCCTCCATGCTGGATGAGACATTGGTGTACATTTTGGCCAAAGCGTAATAAGCCACTCACCACGTCAAGGTTGCCTCCATTTGAGTGGTCCCTAACGCTAGTTCCCACCTGTTCATGGGCCACGACAGCCACACAAAATCCAGGGAATGCAGGTCAGCGTGCACGCCAAGCACACTCTGCTTTTAACCCCGTCCGGTGCCATTACAGCTTTCATTGGATCCAGGGATGCAAGTACCAACATGCACGCTGAGCCCACCATATACTTCTCCTGGAGCCAAATGGCCACTGGTAGGTTCTATATAAGCAGACTCAGTTTTATACTGACTTTAAAACCAGCCTCCAGGACAGATTGACTGGTCAGGTGTGCATGACTCAAAGGAGATCGCCACGCCTCCAATACATACTACAAAGGAAAATTTGGGGGAATTGAGTCAGCACAACCTGTATATAGGTGCAGACCACTATAGCGAAATACATATACAAACGGAGAATACAAATGTGATCGCACTCTATATCCAGCATTCTGCCCTGCCTCCATGCTGGATGAGACATTGGTGTACATTTTGGCCAAAGTGTAATAAGCCACTCACCACGTCAAGGTTGCCTCTATTTGAGTGGTCCCTAACGCTAGTTCCCACCTGTTCATGGGCCACGACAGCCACACAAAATCCAGGGAATGCAGGTCAGCGTGCACGCCAAGCACACTCTGCTTTTAACCCCGTCCGGTGCCATTACAGCTTTCATCGGATCCAGGGATGCAAGTACCAACATGCACGCTGAGCCCACCATATACTTCTCCTGGAGCCAAATGGCCACTGGTAGGTTCTATATAAGCAGACTCAGTTTTATACTGACTTTAAAACCAGCCTCCAGGACAGATTGACTGGTCAGGTGTGCATGACTCAAAGGAGATCGCCACGCCTCCAATACATACTACAAAGGAAAATTTTGGGGAATTGAGTCAGCACAACCTGTATATAGGTGCAGACCACTATGTGGTCCTTGTCACATGCGATATTGAATGGTTATACACGTCTATATACCATGACCAGGGAGTGCGGGCATCTAGATCTTTTTTGACCATGTCAGATTATGATAATAGCATGATTGAATTTATTCTGGCATTGCTGGAATTTATGCTTACGCATAATTATTTTTTATTTAAGGACCGCCTCTTCCTACAGCTCCAGGGGACAGCTATGGGGGCATCTTGTGCCCCCTCATATGCCAACCTGTTCCTGGGGCTGTGGGAGAGAGAGATCGTCCAGGATACGCCTGGATACGATGCCGCACTCCTATGGTCTAGGTATATAGACGATGTGTTTTTTCTATGGCAGGACACTATTCCGGCCTTGGAAAACTTTTTGGCCTGTCTCAACAATAATACACGTAACATCAGACTCACTTGGAAATACAGTCTTACGAATGTCGAATTCTTGGACATAATGATCACTAAGGGACCTGACGGATATTTGTCCACTGATCTCTTTAGGAAGTCCACTGCCGTCAATGCCCTTCTCCACGCCTCCTCTGCTCACCATCCGAATATGATACAGGCAATACCTACAGGGCAATTTTTAAGAACCCGCAGGATCTGCTCCAGTGATAAGCAGTTCGAACAACAAGCAGGCGCTCTGACACAGCGATTCCTCGAAAGAGGTTATCAATACAATACTATACAGCGGGGCTACGAAAGAGCCAAAAAAACATCTAGAGACTCCTTGTTGGTGAGTAGAGTTCAGAAAAGGGATAACCGAGACACATGTGTGAGATTTATTACTCCCTTCAATACGAAATGGAGGTATATTCAGAATATTCTGAGGAGACACTGGCCGGTGTTGCACACAGATGGTGATTTGGCGGTATGCCTCCCCGCATATCGCCAGATCACTTGGAGGCGGTCACGCAATTTGCGTGACATCCTCACGAAGAGCCACTATGTCCCTAAACCTATGGGAGGTATCTTTGGTAGCAAGGGCCCCAAGTGGGGGTCTTTCTCCTGTGGATCGTGCGCCGCCTGCAGATACATGATCCGTTCCACCGCCTTCAGTGACTCCTCAGGTCGAAAAGACTTTAAGATTGTACACAACATTAATTGTAACACCGAGGCTGTGATATATTTGATCACTTGCCCATGTAATCTTTTTTATGTCTGTATGACAAAGAGAGCCCTGAAGATACGGGTTTTGGAACATGTTGGTAAGATCCGAGCAGCTGCAGAAATACCTGAAAGGGACTGGGAGTCACTGCAGGCGGTTCCACGACATTTTTGCAGGTTCCACGGGTCCGATCCAGGGGGATTGACGGTGAAGGGTATTGACAGAATCCATCTAGGGTCTAGAGGCGGTAATATTAAAGTAGCTCTACTCCGTAGAGAGACTAGGTGGATTGTCAACCTGGATACCGTCACTCCGTACGGCCTTAACGAATCTAATAGTTTTTCCTCCTTTCTATAAATATTGCGCGAATTTTATTCGTAGGGTATATATTTTTTCTTTTGTTTTATTATATTCCATTTGCTATAACATTGTTGTTTTCTTCTTTTTGAGATCATACCATCCATTTCTTTTTTTTTTTTTAATAGCGTTTATTTAACATTTTCAAAATAGTACAACAATCCCATAGGGAAAAACAATACTGCAATACAGTCATGCACGTGAGCAAGATCAGACAATTCCATCAGTGTCATAATATACGACAGTAAGAGACTTAAATGCATTTGGATACAAAACATTCTTGTTGTCATAAAAAAGGAAGGGAAATAGATGTCTGCTCACACCCACTCACATCCATACGTCCACACACACACTTGGGTGGCACAGCCCCAACCAGTAATGGATCTCAAACTGTGCCCTCCGCCTGTACCCATATACCCCAGATTTTGTCAAACCGATCAGGGGTTCCTCTCGCTTCATAGGTCAACTTGTACATCTGGAGATCGTTATTAATTAGTTGTACCCATTGGCTTATCGTGGGACACTTGGGAGGCTTCCAGTTCAAGAGTATATTCTTCCTACCATAGAACATTAAGAGCCGTAGGAGAATTCTACAATATTTGGAAGGAGTCGCATCAGCAACTAGCCCCAGAACACAAACAATAGGATCACATATCCCTGGTAAACCCAGTTTAACATTAATGAAATTACACACCCCCTTCCAATAATTTTGTAAGGCCGGACAGGACCAAACCATGTGGAAAAAGGATCCTCTGTCGCTTCCACATCTGTCGCATCCAGGACTTGGTTTCTGCCGCATCTGATATAAACGTACCGGAGTCAGATACACCCTATGCATCCATTTGACCTGAATAAGTTGATCTCGAGAGCTCACGACAGACCTCCTCCACCCCAGACGCCATTCCTCCAAGTGAGAATCCTCCAACTCTGGGATATCCGCCAACCACTTAACAAATGATCGCTGGATAGGAGAGTCCTGCATTTTAATAATTTCACCATAAAAGGAAGAAATTGGTTTATATGGTTGTTTCCTTCTGGCTATCGATTCCAGAGGACCACACTCCAAGCTTAGGGACAAGGAGTGGAACTGTTTCTCACAAGCGTGTCTCAGTTGGAGGAACCGGTAAAAGCTCGTCTGTGGCAACAGGAAGTCCGACCGCAAATCCCCAAAGGAGCGAAAGACCCCATCCTGGAATAGCTGCGTCAGATATTTAAGCCCCTTCCTAGGCCAAAATTCAAAGTCTGGCAAGTGTAAAAGCTCAGGGAGATGCCTGTTACGCCATAGTGGGATATACGGAGACCAGATATCCCCTGCTTGGGTGTCCATATGTGTATTTACAAACTTTGCCCAGGCTTCTATAACCGTTGTCATAGCTTCTGTGTATGTCCCACTCAACAAAGAACCACCTCCCCTGTAGACCAAGTTTGTTAGAGCTTCATACGAACCCACTAACGCCGCCTCCAGCACCACCGCCGGATTATTGGAGTCTGCTCTAATCCACCAGGAAGCATACATCAGGCGTGTCGCTATGTAATAAACATATAAGTCAGGAAGTTGTAGACCACCCTGCAAGTAGGATGCCTTCAACGTCTTCCTTGCTATCCTAGGGTTCCGATGACACCCTAGGAATCGGGACATAACCTTATCTATGACATCAAAGTGGGATTTCGGTACCCTCACTGGAGCCGCTCTGTATATATATAACAGTTTCGGTAGTAACACCATTTTAAAGATGTTGATCCTTCCTATTAAAGTCAAGGGGAGATTTTCCCATGCTTCCAACTTGCGTGTGACATATTCCATAGTGGGCCTCAGGTTCAGATGGCAAAATTTCCGAGGGTCTCTATGTATGTGGATCCCCAAATATAGAAAGCTGTCTACCACTTTCAGGGGGGATACTGGAGATATCTCTATCGCTTCTTCACTGTCCACTATACATAAGCTCGATTTAGCCCAGTTCACTCGTAGCCCTGAGAACCTACCATATCCATTCACCACATCTAGCAAAGTTTCTAAGGATGGGCCAGGGTCAGCTAAGTACACCAACAAGTCATCCGCGTATAGCGAAACCTTCTCCTGTATCCCAGCCACCGTCCACCCTTCTATCAAGGAGCTATTATTTATCAATTGAGTAAGAGGTTCCATTATCAGAGCGAACAACAACGGGGACAGGGGGCAACCCTGCCTTGTACCTCTGTATAATTTAAATGGTCGGGAAAGAGACCCATTTACTCTGATGCGCGCTGAAGGTGCCTGATACAGTAACTGGACCCATTGAATGAAGGAGTGAGGAAAACCAAGTCGGGCCATTGTCTCCCAAATAAAATGCCATTCTACCGAGTCAAAGGCTTTCTCGTTATCGAGAGATGCCAGGACCCTTGACCCTGCATTATCATGCCTGACCTGCAAGTTCGTAAATAACCTCCTAAGATTGATATCCGTTGTTTTCCCGGGCATAAAACCAGATTGGTCAGGGTCAATAATGGATAAGATTACCTGATTAAGCCTCTTGGCCAGGATCTTAGCTAAGATCTTGGCATCGGTGTTCAGCAGGGAAATAGGTCTATATGATGCACAGTGGTCCGGAGGCTTCCCAGCTTTATGAATTACCACAATGGTAGCCTCGCCAAAGGATAGAGGCAGTCCACCAGAATCATGTGCGTAGTTAAAAAGATTCAGTAGACGTGTAGAGTACAATTCAACGTCTAGTCTGTACCATTCGACTGGGAACCCGTCCGGACCAGGTGATTTCCCTGCTGCCATATCACTGATTGCCGCTTTAATTTCTCCCACATCAATAGCTGCCTCCAAAAAGCTACTGTCTTCTCTAGCCAATGTAGTAAGGGGGATGTTCTGAAGGAAAGACCGGATCTCATCTGGGGTCATCGCAATTTTGGAGCTATACAGGTCCCTGTAAAATTGAGCAAATTGCTCACATATGTCCTCCGGTTGATATACCCTTGAGCCATCCCCGCAAGTAATGTGTGGGACCACCGTCTGGGGCGACTCAGTCCTGGCCAGGAACGCCAAAGCCCTCCCATTCTTATCACCATCAGCAAATATTACACGCCTTTGATACAATAACTTCTTCTGGGTATATTCTGTTAGGTGCAAATTGAGCTTCCTCTGGGCCTCCTCCCATAAACTACGACCCTCTCCGGATTTGTAATAAAAGCCTGTTCTCTCTCTACTACCTCCCCCTCTAGCTTAGTCCTTGTAGCCCTCATCTCCTTCCTATACGTAGCTATCGCATGAATCAGAGTACCCCTCATCACAACTTTGAAGGCTTCCCACTCTATCAACGGGTTAGCTGAGCCCTCATTGAACTCCCAATAGTCTTTCAAACCCTGCTGTACACTCCAAACAACAGGCAGGACCTCTAGCCATTTACTATTGAGTCTCCATACCCTCTCCACCGGTGCTAGAGGTTGTTTTAGAACTACTAACAATGGAGCATGATCAGAGATACCTCGGGGGAGGTAATCAGCCACCGTCAGAGAGGGTAATAGATCTCTGCTAAGAAAAACTAAATCTATCCGTGAAAGCGTAACATGAGAAGCGGAATAGCAGGAATATTGGCGCAGCCCCGGATGTAAGTACCTCCAACCCTCCGTTAAATCAAATACATCAGTCCAGGAGCTTAGCGCCTCATTATGGGTATCACTAGGGCGAAGACGATCCAGTGACTGATCCAAAGTCGCGTTGTAATCCCCAAAGGCAATCAGAGGTGCCGGGGGCATAGATGCTACCATTCTCATAACCTCATCCAGTATATCCCTACGAAAAGGGGGGGGGACATAAAGGCCCACCAGAAGGTAATCGATGCCCCTGATTGCCACATGGAGAATCACAAAACGACCCATTATATCCGTATGCACAGAATACACCTGAAAGGGAAGGGATTTCGCCACCAGAATCGACACACCTCTGGCTCTAGAATTATATACCGCGTGGTATGCTGAACCAACCCAGGGCCTCTTCAACGCTAAGAGCTTTCGCCCCTGAAGATGTGTCTCCTGCAATACCAGAATGTCAGGATTATGATTTCGTAGAAAATTAAAGACCAGAGACCGTTTAATTTTGTCATTGAGACCCCTGACATTCCAGGAGACAAATCGACAAACTGACATTATGGCGGTCTATTGAGATAGTAATCCCAGAAGTCACTGCACCACCCAAGCCATACACTCACACATTCATACCAACTTCCAAACATTAGAGCAAGAGCCCCTGAATACGCCCGTAACATCAGGCAACCCCCCCCACCCTGCCCAGATGACCCCAACCTATCCAAGCTTAAAAACCCTCCCCCCATTTGCCTCTTTAATAGAAAAAGGGGAACAGCAACCCTTCCTTCAGCCCTACTGCTCTAGGTAAACCTAATAACTGAACCTATGCAGCAGGTTGCTACAACCATCACTCGTTCAGCTCCGTTATTTAACTATCATCTGAAACGCATGGAAAGACATTCAAAACATTAGATATATGACTCTCAGCCTCTGCGGTCTAGCCAGTCCGATGCCTCTTCAGGGGTGGCAAAGAACTTCACCTGGTCACCCTCCTGGACTCTGAGCCGAGCCGGATACATCATTGCATAGACAAGTCCCTTCTCTCTTAAGCGGTTCCTCACCGCCGTGAACTGTCTACGTTGCTTCTGCACTTCTGTAGAAAAGTCCGGGTAAAAGGAGATCCGGGTATTTTCAAAAAGAATGTCTTTCAAACGGCGAGCTGCAGCCAGAATAGCATCACGGTCTCTGTAGTTTAGGACTTTAAAGATGAAGGGACGAGATGGGGCCCCAGGAGGGAGGGGGCGAGTGGGAATCCTGTGAGCACGTTCAACTGCAAAAGTCCCTGACAAATTTATAGGATTAAAGATTTGTTTTATGAGACGTTCCACAAACTCTTCTGGAGAGGGCCCCTCTGCTCTTTCAGGTAAACCCATAATACGGATGTTGTTCCGTCTGTTACGGTTCTCGGCATCCTCCACCTTTGCCATCAGGGTCTTGACTTGATTCTGTAGCGCATTAATTGCAGAGTCATCACGCTGTACTCTATCCTCCACATCACTCACTCTTCTTTCCACTTCCGTTGTTCTCTCTCTAATTTTATCAATATCATGTCTGAGAAGAGTAAGATCAGCCTGGACATGGTCAATTTTGACCGTAAGCGCCGTTTGGCAGTTAGTGATGGCCGCCATAATTTTTGCAAAGTCTACTTCTGGACGCTCAGAGGAGGTTGCAACTTCTCGGTGCTCTGTCTGACTCATGTTGTCCAGCATAAGTTTAGGTGGATTAGCCGGTCCTGAGGTGCCTGTTTTCCGGCCCATAAGGTGATCTCCCCTTCACCAGTAATAGGAGTACTGGCCCTTTAAATATCTCCCCCACACAGGGGCAATAGAACAGCAGTGGCGGCTTTTTCCCTGGAGTCAGGATACTGGCCCCACTCAGTTGAGGTGCATTCGCCCCTTAATACAGATGCCAGGTGTATGCAGACAGGAGAGCCAGGATCCCGGTTCAGTCCTGGGGCATGAAGACAACTGCACACAGCGTCACAGGCAAGATGGCGCTCACACCGCCAGACACGTGGGGGACCTGAAACCAGCAGCCCAGCAGAGAGAGAACCGGAGGCGTCTCACCTCCCAGCCACTCCAGGACTCACCCGACCACCACCACCAGTAAGTAAGGCGACCCGGTAAGTAAGGCGATCTTGCGTCCCCACCTCTCCCGCTCTCACCGAGGGGTCCGCAGTGCTGGATACTGCTCCTTTCCCAGGCCTCACTCCAGGGGATCCGGCAGGCGATGACCGCAGTAGGCACACAGCTGAAACTCCGGTTACCGGTAAACCGTGAGTTGCGGATCACTTGGGGGGTGTCTTTTCTTTGGCCACACGCACAGACAATCAGGATTCTGCAGGATAATGTCGGAGCTGAAACAACTTGCGTCCTCACACCATGACGGTTAGGCCACGCCCCTCCATTTCTTTTTTTGTGTGGAATTGGCGATGATGGACAGAGTAACCAACTGGGATGACATGGTCGCCACAGGAGAGGAAACTCGTCAAGATCTCCTAGCAACACACTTATATTACTCTACTCTAAGTGTATATACTTGGTGGTGCATCACGTTGGGCACCGATATTACATGTGTTGTAGATCTCTCTGGTATATTCCAATCAGTGAGACTCCTTGTTATGATATTGCTATATTCTGTGGAGACTCTTTAGATTTTTGATGTGTCCTGTGCCACATGGGTGGGGTTGCTTTGACCATAGCTTTCTTTGTGGGTTTGTGAGTGCCCCGGTCGACCCCGCATACGGCCCCTTGCCGTCGGCGGTGCCGCCCCGGTCACTCCTACCCCATATTTATGCCATTATTTACATTGCTACTCCTTTCTGCTTTCCGGTTTTGGGTGGTTGGGGGTCCCTCGGTCGACCCCGCCGGCGGCCTTTTGCCGCCGGTGGTGTCGCCCCGGTCACCCCTTCCTCTCCAGGACTTTGGGAATTATTTTGTTGTCCACGTTGGGTTGTGGGTTGGGTGTGCCTTGGGTGACCCCGGGGGCTGCCTTTTGCTGCCCGCGGTGCCACCTGTGGCGCCCCCACCCTCCACCCTTGTCATGGAGGATAACCACCTCTTAAGGGTCCTTATTATGTGGCTTTTTATACAGCATTATCCTTATTTTTATCAATATAATGGGAAGATTCCTTTCACCTTTATGAATTGTTGTTTTATCATGTTTATTATCTATGCATATATGATTTTTGTGTCCTTCCATCTTGTATACATGAATCTGTTTTGCAATTTGAGAGATTGCATCACCATGTATACCTCAGACCAAGACGGAGAGGGTCTCTTATTATGGGCTATATTGCATTATTGACCATCATGAGTACTCCCGATTTTATGTCTTTTGGACTATGGATGGTAATGACTTTATGCATATTATTGATAGTACTTTTTTCACACATATGATGCTTTTAGATAAAATGTTTTCTTATTCACTATGTAATTAGATCATTTGTATGATCCATATAATGATACTGCGGTTACATTTATATGGACCCCTAGTACATCACTTGCTTTCTAATTGATATGTCACTGTGTGGACAGGTCATGGAGTTATGTTATAGATAGCCATACCCATGACCATGCCCTCTTTCTAATTATTTATTTTTGCACAATTATATCCTCACGTTATGTTCACTGGCGGATTTCTCTTTGTTGATAGGATATTGTCTGTGTATGCGGGACCCAGTGTGGATGCAGCTGGTGTGCGTTCTGTGGCAGTGTCATAGTAACCGTGCGACTATGTCTATCCCCAGGTTCTCTTTCAGAGCCGTGGATTGCGGTTCACCTGCGTTCCACGGGGTCGCGGGGTGCGCATGCGCTGTGCGACGCCATCTCGACGCGCTCCGTGACGTCTGTAAGCGCCGCGCATGCGCGGTGCGCCGATGTGGACGCGCTGAGAGATGTCGCCGCATATTATGGGCCTTCCCGCGCCCGATGTGTGGTCCACAGATGTGCCGCATCCAGGTAATTCTCTTCTATCGTCCCACCCCCACTATACTCTATATATACCCTGCTCACTTATCACATAGTACCTCCTGACGAAGCCGCTGAGGTGAAACGCGCGTCGAGGTCTCGCGCTCAGGGCCTGTCATCCATCCCACCACCATGTCTTCAGGTACGTCCCGTCATTAGCACGGTTCCACACTATGTACAGGGCACCCCTGCATGTATCCACATTGGGTCCTCTGTACTTAGGCACACGTCAGTATTTTTGATTCCAGCCAGCGATTCATATTAATTGTGTCATTATCATTGTCGGTCGTGGTGCCTATACCATTCCGTGTATGTTAGCTACGGCTTTTGGTTTACCATATCTGGTCTGTGGTACCTTGTGTACCATTCCCTTATTGGGGCGACCATTATATGCTATATCATTCTGGTTATCCCAGAGCCTCAGCTTTACCTTTTGGTTGTACCTATCTGTGCCCTACACTGCGCAGTTTATTGGTGGTGTTTTTGGTGTGACTGGCCTTGTGCTTCTCCGTGTACTGTATACCATCCTGTTGTTCTCCAATTTTTTATATTTTATAATAAATGATACTTTTGATACACCATTCCACTTGTTTGGTTTTTAGTTTACTCTGGATGTGGGACAAGTGGTAATTATAGCTGTCTAAGTTGACAGAGCTGCCTTTTTGTAGGTTATCAGTTTTATACTGACTTTAAAACCAGCCTCCAGGACAGATTGACTGGTCAGGTGTGCATGACTCAAAGGAGATCGCCACGCCTCCAATACATACTACAAAGGAAAATTTTGGGGAATTGAGTCAGCCCAACCTGTATATAGGTGCAGACTAGAGTTGAGCGAACACCTGGATGTTCGGGTTCGAGAAGTTCGGCCGACCCGAACTTCGTCCCGAACCCGAACCCTATTGAAGTCAATGGGGACCCGAACTTTTGGGCACTAAAAAGGCTGTAAAACAGCCCAGGAAAGAGCTAGAGGGCTGCAAAAGGAAGCAACATGTAGGTAAATCCCCTGCAAACAAATGTGGATAGGGAAAAGAATTAAAATAAAAATAAAAAAATAAAAATTAACCAATATCAATTGGACAGAGGTCCCATAGCAGAGAATCTGGCTTCACATCAGCAGAGAATCAGTCTCTTCATGCCATAGCAAAGAATCTGGCTTCATGTCAGCAGAGAATCAGTCTCTTCATGCCATAGCAGAGAATCAGGCTTCATGTCACCCACCACTGGAACAGGCCACTGTCACACATTTAGGCCCGGGCACCCAGACAGAGGAGAGAGGTCCCGTAACAGAGAATCAGGCCTTATGTCAGCGCAGAATCAGTCTTCATGTCATAGCAGAGAATCAGGCTTCACGTCACCCACCACTGGAACAGGCCACTGTCACACATTTAGGCCCAGGCACCCAGACAGAGGAGAGAGGTCCCGTAACAGAGAATCTGGCCTTATGTCAGCACAGAATCTGTCTTCATGACATAGCAGAGAATCAGGCTTCACGTCACCCACCACTGGAACAGGCCACTGTCACACATTTAGGCCCAGGCACCCAGACAGAGGAGAGAGGTCCCGTAACAGAGAATCAGGCCTTATGTCAGCACAGAATCTGTCTTCATGTCATAGCAGAGAATCAGGCTTCACGTCACCCACCACTGGAACAGGCCACTCTCACACATTTAGGCCCAGGCACCCAGACAGAGGAGAGAGGTCCCGTAACAGAGAATCAGGCCTTATGTCAGCACAGAATCTGTCTTCATGTCATAGCAGAGAATTAGGCTTCACGTCACCCACCACTGGAACAGGCCACTGTCACATATTTAGGCCCAGGCACCCAGGCAGAGGAGAGAGGTCCCGTAACAGAGAATCTGGCCTTATGTCAGCGCAGAATCAGTCTTCATGTCATAGCAGAGAATCAGGCATCACGTCACCCACCACTGGAACAGGCCACTGTCACAAATTTAGGCCCAGGCACCCAGGCAGAGGAGAGAGGTCCCGTAACAGAGAATCTGGCCTTATGTCAGCACAGAATCTGTCTTCATGTCATAGCAGAGAATCAGGCTTCACGTCACCCACCACTGGAACAGGCCACTGTCACATATTTAGGCCCAGGCACCTAGGCAGAGGAGAGAGGTCCCGTAACAGAGAATCTGGCCTTATGTCAGCACAGAATCTGTCTTCATGTCATAGCAGAGAATCAGGCTTCACGTCACCCACCACTGGAACAGGCCACTGTCACACATTTAGGCCCCGGCACCCAGGCAGAGGAGAGAGGTCCCGTAACAGAGAATCTGGCCTTATGTCAGCACAGAATCTGTCTTCATGTCATAGCAGAGAATCAGGCATCACGTCACCCACCACTGGAACAGGCCTTTGTCACACATTTAGGCCCAGGCACCCAGGCAGAGGAGAGAGGTCCCGTAACAGAGAATCTGGCCTTATGTCAGCACAGAATCTGTCTTCATGACATAGCAGAGAATCAGGCTTCACGTCACCCACCACTGGAACAGGCCACTGTCACACATTTAGGCCCCGGCACCCAGGCAGAGGAGAGAGGTCCCGTAACAGAGAATCTGGCCTTATGTCAGCACAGAATCAGTCTTCATGTCATAGCAGAGAATCAGGCTTCACGTCACCCACCACTGGAACAGGCCACTGTCACACATTTAGGCCCCGGCACCCAGACAGAGGTGAGAGGTCCCGTAACAGAGAATCAGGCCTTATGTCAGCGCAGAATCAGTCTTCATGTCATAGCAGAGAATCAGGCTTCACGTCACCCACCACTGGAACAGGCCACTGTCACACATTTAGGCCCAAGCACCCAGACAGAGGAGAGAGGTCCCGTAACAGAGAATCAGGCCTTATGTCAGCACAGAATCTGTCTTCATGTCATAGCAGAGAATCAGGCTTCACGTCACCCACCACTGGAACAGGCCACTGTCACATATTTATGCCCAGGCACCCAGGCAGAGGAGAGAGGTCCCGTAACAGAGAATCTGGCCTTATGTCAGCGCAGAATCAGTCTTCATGTCATAGCAGAGAATCAGGCATCACGTCACCCACCACTGGAACAGGCCACTGTCACACATTTAGGCCCAGGCACCCAGGCAGAGGAGAGAGGTCCCGTAACAGAGAATCTGGCCTTATGTCAGCACAGAATCTGTCTTCATGTCATAGCAGAGAATCAGGCATCACGTCACCCACCACTGGAACAGGCCACTGTCACATATTTAGGCCCAGGCACCCAGACAGAGGAGAGGTTCATTCAACTTTGGGTTGCCCCGCAATATAATGGTAAAATGAAAATAAAAATAGGATTGAATGAGTAAGTGCCCTGGAGTAGAATAATATATTGTTAAGGGGAGGTAGTTAATATCTAATCTGCACAAGGGATGTCAAGGTCCTGTGGGATCCATGCCTGGTTCATTTTTATGAACGTCAGCTTGTCTACATTGGCTGTAGACAGGTGGCTGCCTTTGTCTGTAATGACGGCCCCTGCCGTGCTGAATACATGTTCAGACAAAACGCTGGCCGCCGGGCAGGCCAGCTCCACCAAAGCATAAAAGGCTAGCTCTGGCCACGTGGACAATTTGGAGACCCAGAAGTTGAATGGGGCCGTACCATCATTCAGTACGTGGAGGGGTGTGCACAGGTACTGTTCCACCATGTTAGTGAAATGTTGCCTCCTGCTAACACGTTCCGTATCAGGTGGTGGTGCAGTTAGCTGTGGCTTGGTGACAAAACTTTTCCACATCTCTGCCATGCTAACCCTGCCCTCAGAGGAGCTGGCCGTGACACAGCTGCATTGGCGACCTCTTGCTCCTCCTCTGCCTTCGCCTTGGGCTTCCACTGGTTCCCCTGTGACATTTGGGAATGCTCTCAGTAGCGCGTCTACCAACGTGCGCTTGTACTCGCGCATCTTCCTATCACGCTCCAGTGTAGGAAGTAAGGTGGGCACATTGTCTTTGTACCGGGGATCCAGCAGGGTGGCAACCCAGTAGTCCGCACACCTTAAAATGTGGGCAACTCTGCTGTCGTTGCGCAGGCACTGCAGCATGTAGTCGCTCATGTGTGCCAGGCTGCCCAGAGGTAAGGACAAGCTGTCCTCTGTGGGAGGCGTATCGTCATCGTCCTGTGTTTTCCCCCAGCCACGCACCAGTGATGGGCCCGAGCTGCTTTGGGTGCCACCCCGCTGTGAACATGCTTCATCCTCATCCTCCTCCACCTCCTCCTCATCCTCGTCCTCCTTGTCCTCCAGTAGTGGGCCCTGTCTGGCCACATTTGTACCTGGCCTCTGGTGTTGCAAAAAACCTCCCTCTGAGTCACTTCGAAGAGACTGGCCTGAAAGTGCTAAAAATGACCCCTCTTCCTCCTCTTCCTCCTGGGCCACCTCCTCTTCCATCATCGCCCTAAGTGTTTTCTCAAGGAGACATAGAAGTGGTATTGTAACGCTGATAACGGCGTCATCGCCACTGGCCATGTTGGTGGAGTACTCGAAACAGCGCAACAGGGCACACAGGTCTCGCATGGAGGCCCAGTCATTGGTGGTGAAGTGGGTCTGATCCGCAGTGCGACTGACCCGTGCGTGCTGCAGCTGAAACTCCACTATGGCTGCTCGCACAGTCTGTCCAGCATATGCAAGGTGGAGTTCCACCTGGTGGGCACGTCGCATATGAGGCAGTGAGCGGAAAGGCCGAAGTTACGCTGTAGCGCAGACAGGCGAGCAGCGGCAGGGTGTGAACGCCGGAAGCGCGAACAGACGGCCCGCACTTTATGCAGCAGCTCTGACATGTCGGGGTAGTTGCGAATGAACTTCTGCACCACCAAATTCAGCACATGCGCCAGGCAAGGGATGTGCGTCAAACCGGCTAGTCCCAGAGCTGCAACGAGATTTCGCCCATTATCGCACACCACCATGCCGGGCTTGAGGCTCACCGGCAGCAACCACTCGTCGGTCTGTTGTTCTATACCCCCCCACAACTCCTGTGCGGTGTGGGGCCTGTCCCCCAAACATATGAGTTTCAGAACGGCCTGCTGACGTTTACCCCGGGCTGTGCTGAAGTTGTTGGTGAAGGTGTGTGGCTGACTGGATGAGCAGGTGGAAGAAGAGGAGGAGGAAGCTGAGTAGGAGGAGGAGGAGACAGGAGGCAAAGAATGTTGCCCTGCGATCCTTGGCGGCGGAAGGATGTGCGCCAAACAGCTCTCCGCCTGGGGCCCAGCGGCCACTACATTTACCCAGTGTGCAGTTAGGGAGATATAGCGTCCCTGGCCGTGCTTACTGGTCCACGTATCTGTGGTTAGGTGGACCTTGCCACAGATGGCGTTGCGCAGTGCACACTTGATTTTATCGGACACTTGTTTGTGCAGGGAAGGCACGGCTCTCTTGGAAAAGTAGTGCCGGCTGGGAACAACATACTGTGGGACAGCAAGCGACATGAGCTGTTTGAAGCTGTGTGTGTCCACCAGCCTAAATGACAGCATTTCATAGGCCAGTAGTTTAGAAATGCTGGCATTCAGGGCCAGGGATCGAGGGTGGCTAGGTGGGAATTTACGCTTTCTCTCAAATGTTTGTGAGATGGAGAGCTGAACACTGCCGTGTGACATGGTTGAGATGCTTGGTGACGCAGGTGGTGGTGTTGGTGGTACATCCCATGTTTGCTGGGCGGCAGGTGCCAACGTTCCTCCAGAGGCGGAGGAAGAGGCAGAGGCGGCGGCAGCAGCAGCAGAAGAGGCCGAGGCGGCGGCAGCAGCAGAAGAGGCCGAGGCGGCAGCAGCAGAAGAGGTAGCGGGGGGAGCCTGAGTGAGTTCTATGTTTTTAAGGTGTTTACTCCACTGCAGTTCATGCTTTGCATGCAGGTGCCTGGTCATGCAGGTTGTGCTAAGGTTCAGAACGTTAATGCCTCGCTTCAGGCTCTGATGGCACAGCGTGCAAACCACTCGGGTCTTGTCGTCAGCACATTGTTTGAAGAAGTGCCATGCCAGGGAACTCCTTGAAGCTGCCTTTGGGGTGCTCGGTCCCAGATGGCGGCGGTCAGTAGCAGGCGGAGTCTCTTGGCGGCGGGTGTTCTGATTTTGCCCACTGCTCCCTCTTTTGCTACGCTGTTGGCTCGGTCTCACCACTGCCTCTTCCTCCGAACTGTGAAAGTCAGTGGCACAACCTTCATTCCATGTGGGGTCTAGGACCTCATTGTCCCCTGCATCGTCTTCCACCCAGTCTTGATCCCTGACCTCCTGTTCAGTCTGCACACTGCAGAAAGACGCAGCAGTTGGCACCTGTGTTTCGTCATCATCAGAGACGTGCTGAGGTGGTATTCCCATGTCCTCATCATCAGGAAACATAAGTGGTTGTGCGTTAGTGCATTCTATCTCTTCCACCCCTGGGGAAGGGCTAGGTGGATGCCCTTGGGAAACCCTGGCAGCAGAGTCTTCAAACAGCATAAGAGACTGCTGCATAACTTGTGGCTCAGACAGTTTCCTTGATATGCATGGGGGTGATGTGACAGACCGATGGGCTTGGTTTTCATGCGCCATCTGTGCGCTTTCTGCAGAAGACTGGATGGGAGATAATGTGAACTTGCTGGATCCACTGTCGGCCACCCAATTGACTAATGCCTGTACCTGCTCAGGCCTTACCATCCTTAGAACGGCATTGGGCCCCACCAAATATCGCTGTAAATTCTGCTGGCTACTGGGACCTGAGGTAGTTGGTTCACTAGGACGTGTGGCTGTGGCAGAACGGCCACGTCCTCTCCCAGCACCAGAGGGTCCACTAACACCACCACGACCATGTCCACATCCGCGTCCCTTATTAGATGTTTTCCTCATTGTTCCCGTTCACCACAATTTTGAGAATGGCAAATTTTGGAATAGTTTTTCAACCCAGAACAAAAACTGTGCTTTTACGGTCACTACAAATAACTTGACCAGCTAAAACAGTACAGATTTGGTTGAATAGAAATGTGAGGCCTATTTTTTTTGCGCTGTGTGACAGGTATAGGTTTAATCACAGAATTAGACTTGTATCTGCCTGGTAGCGTGTGTGTTAATTTTTTCTGAATGACACTATCAGCACCTTGAATCTAAGATATCCTTTTTGGGATAGATTTCAAGTAGGCCTGATATATATAGCATAAACTACTTATTTTGAGAATTGCAAATTTTGGAATAGTTTTTCAACCCAGAACAAAAACTGTGCTTTTACGGTCACTACAAATAACTTGACCAGCTAAAACAGTACAGATTTGGTTGAATAGAAATGTGAGGCCTATTTTTTTTGCGCTGTGTGACAGGTATAGGTTTAATCACAGAATTAGACTTGTATCTGCCTGGTAGCGTGTGTGTTAATTTTTTCTGAATGACACTATCAGCACCTTGAATCTAAGATATCCTTTTTGGGATAGATTTCAAGTAGGCCTGATATATATAGCATAAACTACTTATTTTGAGAATTGCAAATTTTGGAATAGTTTTTCAACCCAGAACAAAAACTGTGCTTTTACGGTCACTACAAATAATTTGACCAGCTAAAACAGTACAGATTTGGTTGAATAGAAATGTGAGGCCTATTTTTTTTGCGCTGTGTGACAGGTATACGTTTAATCACAGAATTAGACTTGTATCTGCACGGTAGCGTGTGTGTTAATTTTTTCTGAATGACACTATCAGCACCTTGAATCTAAGATATCCTTTTTGGGATAGATTTCAAGTAGGCCTGATATATATAGCATAAACTACTTATTTTGAGAATTGCAAATTTTGGAATAGTTTTTCAACCCAGAACAAAAACTGTGCTTTTACGGTCACTACAAATAATTTGACCAGCTAAAACAGTACAGATTTGGTTGAATAGAAATGTGAGGCCTATTTTTTTTGCGCTGTGTGACAGGTATAGGTTTAATCACAGAATTAGACTTGTATCTGCACGGTAGCGTGTGTGTTAAGTTTTTCTGAATGACACTATCAGCACCTTGAATCTAAGATATCCTTTTTGGGATAGATTTCAAGTAGGCCTGATATATATAGCATAAACTACTTATTTTGAGAATGGCAAATTTGGGAATAGTTTTTCAACCCAGAACAAAAACTGTGCTTTTACGGTCACTACAAATAACTTGACCAGCTAAAACAGTACAGATTTGGTTGAATAGAAATGTGAGGCCTATTTTTTTTTGCGCTGTGTGACAGGTATAGGTTTAATCACAGAATTAGACTTGTATCTGCACGGTAGCGTGTGTGTTAAGTTTTTCTGAATGACACTATCAGCACCTTGAATCTAAGATATCCTTTTTGGGATAGATTTCAAGTAGGCCTGATATAGCAGAAACTACTTATTTTGAGAATGGCAAATTTGGGAATAGTTTTTCAATTTTCAACCCAGAACAAAAACTGTGCTTTTACGGTCACTACAAATAACTTGACCAGCTAAAACAGTACAGATTTGGTTGAATAGAAATGTCAGGTCTATTTTTTAGGCGCTGGGTGACAGGCTCAACTTGCCCCTGATGTAGTATATGGCCAAAAAATAACCACACTATTGATGGTTAAATGTACTTGGGTGACACAGGCTCAGCCTGCACCAGATGTAGTATATGGCCAAAAAATAACCAGACTGTTGATGGTTAAATGCACTTCGGCGACACAGGCTCAGCCTGCAGCTGATGTAGTATATGGCCAAAAAATAACCAGACTGTTGATGGTTAAATGCACTTCGGTGACACAGGCTCAGCCTGCAGCTGATGTAGGATATAGCACAAAATAACCACACTATTGATGGTTAAATACACTTGGTGATAGCTTGTGCTGGTGCACCACAAGCCACAAAATGGCCGCCGATCACCCCAGAAAAAAGTGATATAAAAACGCTCTGGGCAGCCTAAAAAAAGTGAGCAAGTCGATATTAGCACTTCAATGATCCACAGCTGGAGATCGATCACAGAATGAAGTCTTTTGGAGGAATTAATCTGCCTAATCTCGCCCTAACGTCGCAGCTGCAACCTCTCCCTATGCTTGAATCAGCAGAGTGACGTGCAGCGCTACGTGACCCAAGCTTATATAGAGGCTGGGTCACATGCTGCACTGGCCAATCACAGCAATGCCAATAGTAGGCAAGGCTGTGATGGCCTCTTGGGGCAAGTAGTATGACGCTTGTTGATTGGCTGCTTTGCAGCCTTTCAAAAAGCGCCAAGAAAGCGCCGAACACCGAACCCGAACTTTTACGAAAATGTTCGGGTTCGGGTCCGTGTCACGGACACCCCAAAATTCGGTACGAACCCGAACTATACAGTTCGGGTTCGCTCATCCCTAGTGCAGACCACTATGGCGAAATACATATACAAACGGAGAATACAAATGTGATCGCACTCTATATCCAGCATTCTGCCCTGCCTCCATGCTGGATGAGACATTGGTGTACATTTTGGCCAAAGCGTAATAAGCCACTCACCACGTCAAGGTTGCCTCCATTTGAGTGGTCCCTAACGCTAGTTCCCACCTGTTCATGGGCCACGACAGCCACACAAAATCCAGGGAATGCAGGTCAGCGTGCACGCCAAGCACACTCTGCTTTTAACCCCGTCCGGTGCCATTACAGCTTACATCGGATCCAGGGATGCAAGTACCAACATGCACGCTGAGCCCACCATATACTTCTCCTGGAGCCAAATGGCCACTGGTAGGTTCTATATAAGCAGACTCAGTTTTATACTGACTTTAAAACCAGCCTCCAGGACAGATTGACTGGTCAGGTGTGCATGACTCAAAGGAGATCGCCACGCCTCCAATACATACTACAAAGGAAAATTTTGGGGAATTGAGTCAGCACAACCTGTATATAGGTGCAGACCACTATGGCGAAATACATATACAAACGGAGAATACAAATGTGATCGCACTCTATATCCAGCATTCTGCCCTGCCTCCATGCTGGATGAGACATTGGTGTACATTTTGGCCAAAGCGTAATAAGCCACTCACCACGTCAAGGTTGCCTCCATTTGAGTGGTCCCTAACGCTAGTTCCCACCTGTTCATGGGCCACGACAGCCACACAAAATCCAGGGAATGCAGGTCAGCGTGCACGCCAAGCACACTCTGCTTTTAACCCCGTCCGGTGCCATTACAGCTTTCATTGGATCCAGGGATGCAAGTACCAACATGCACGCTGAGCCCACCATATACTTCTCCTGGAGCCAAATGGCCACTGGTAGGTTCTATATAAGCAGACTCAGTTTTATACTGACTTTAAAACCAGCCTCCAGGACAGATTGACTGGTCAGGTGTGCATGACTCAAAGGAGATCGCCACGCCTCCAATACATACTACAAAGGAAAATTTGGGGGAATTGAGTCAGCACAACCTGTATATAGGTGCAGACCACTATGGCGAAATACATATACAAACGGAGAATACAAATGTGATCGCACTCTATATCCAGCATTCTGCCCTGCCTCCATGCTGGATGAGACATTGGTGTACATTTTGGCCAAAGCGTAATAAGCCACTCACCACGTCAAGGTTGCCTCTATTTGAGTGGTCCCTAACGCTAGTTCCCACCTGTTCATGGGCCACGACAGCCACACAAAATCCAGGGAATGCAGGTCAGCGTGCACGCCAAGCACACTCTGCTTTTAACCCCGTCCGGTGCCATTACAGCTTTCATCGGATCCAGGGATGCAAGTACCAACATGCACGCTGAGCCCACCATATACTTCTCCTGGAGCCAAATGGCCACTGGTAGGTTCTATATAAGCAGACTCAGTTTTATACTGACTTTAAAACCAGCCTCCAGGACAGATTGACTGGTCAGGTGTGCATGACTCAAAGGAGATCGCCACGCCTCCAATACATACTACAAAGGAAAATTTGGGGGAATTGAGTCAGCACAACCTGTATATAGGTGCAGACCACTATGGCGAAATACATATACAAACGGAGAATACAAATGTGATCGCACTCTATATCCAGCATTCTGCCCTGCCTCCATGCTGGATGAGACATTGGTGTACATTTTGGCCAAAGCGTAATAAGCCACTCACCACGTCAAGGTTGCCTCTATTTGAGTGGTCCCTAACGCTAGTTCCCACCTGTTCATGGGCCACGACAGCCACACAAAATCCAGGGAATGCAGGTCAGCGTGCACGCCAAGCACACTCTGCTTTTAACCCCGTCCGGTGCCATTACAGCTTTCATCGGATCCAGGGATGCAAGTACCAACATGCACGCTGAGCCCACCATATACTTCTCCTGGAGCCAAATGGCCACTGGTAGGTTCTATATAAGCAGACTCAGTTTTATACTGACTTTAAAACCAGCCTCCAGGACAGATTGACTGGTCAGGTGTGCATGACTCAAAGGAGATCGCCACGCCTCCAATACATACTACAAAGGAAAATTTTGGGGAATTGAGTCAGCACAACCTGTATATAGGTGCAGACCACTATGTGGTCCTTGTCACATGCGATATTGAATAGTTATACACGTCTATATACCATGACCAGGGAGTGCGGGCATCTAGATCTTTTTTGACCATGTCAGACTATGATAATAGCATGATTGAATTTATTCTGGCATTGCTGGAATTTATGCTTACGCATAATTATTTTTTATTTAAGGACCGCCTCTTCCTACAGCTCCAGGGGACAGCTATGGGGGCATCTTGTGCCCCCTCATATGCCAACCTGTTCCTGGGGCTGTGGGAGAGAGAGATCGTCCAGGATACGCCTGGATACGATGCCGCACTCCTATGGTCTAGGCATATAGACGATGTGTTTTTTCTATGGCAGGACACTATTCCGGCCTTGGAAAACTTTTTGGCCTGTCTCAACAATAATACACGTAACATCAGACTCACTTGGAAATACAGTCTTACGAATGTCGAATTCTTGGACATAATGATCACTAAGGGACCTGACGGATATTTGTCCACTGATCTCTTTAGGAAGTCCACTGCCGTCAATGCCCTTCTCCACGCCTCCTCTGCTCACCATCCGAATACGATACAGGCAATACCTACAGGGCAATTTTTAAGAACCCGCAGGATCTGCTCCAGTGATAAGCAGTTCGAACAACAAGCAGGCGCTCTGACACAGCTATTCCTCGAAAGAGGTTATCAATACAATACTATACAGCGGGGCTACGAAAGAGCCAAAAAAACATCTAGAGACTCCTTGTTGGTGAGTAGAGTTCAGAAAAGGGATAACCGAGACACATGTGTGAGATTTATTACTCCCTTCAATACGAAATGGAGGTATATTCAGAATATTCTGTGGAGACACCTGCCGGTGTTGCACACAGATGGTGATTTGGCGGTATGCCTCCCCGCATATCCCCAGATCACTTGGAGGCGGTCACGCAATTTGCGTGACATCCTCACGAAGAGCCACTATGTCCCTAAACCTATGGGAGGTATCTTTGGTAGCAAGGTCCCCAAGTGGGGGTCTTTCTCCTGTGGATCGTGCGCCGCCTGCAGATACATGATCCGTTCCACCGCCTTCAGTGACTCCTCAGGTCGAAAAGACTTTAAGATTGTACACAACATTAATTGTAACACCGAGGCTGTGATATATTTGATCACTTGCCCATGTAATCTTTTTTATGTCGGTATGACAAAGAGAGCCCTGAAGATACGGGTTTTGGAACATGTTGGTAAGATCCGAGCAGCTGCAGAAATACCTGAAAGGGACTGGGAGTCACTGCAGGCGGTTCCACGACATTTTTGCAGGTTCCACGGGTCCGATCCAGGGGGATTGACGGTGAAGGGTATTGACAGAATCCATCTAGGGTCTAGAGGCGGTAATATTAAAGGAGCTCTACTCCGTAGAGAGACTAGGTGGATTGTCAACCTGGATACCGTCACTCCGTACGGCCTTAACGAATCTAATAGTTTTTCCTCATTTCTATAAATATTGCGCGAATTTTATTCGTAGGGTATATATTTTTTCTTTTGTTTTATTATATTCCATTTGCTATAACATTGTTGTTTTCTTCTTTTTGAGATCATACCATCCATTTCTTTTTTTGTGTGGAATTGGCGATGATGGACAGAGTAACCAACTGGGATGACATGGTCGCCACAGGAGAGGATACTCGTCAAGATCTCCTAGCCACACACTTATATTACTCTGAGTGTATATACTTGGTGGTGCATCACGTTGGGCACCGATATTACATGTGTTATAGATCTCTCTGGTATATTCCAATCAGTGAGACTCCTTGTTATGATATTGCTATATTCTGTGGAGACTCTTTAGATTTTTGATGTGTCCTGTGCCACATGGGTGGGGTTGCTTTGACCATAGCTTTCTTTGTGGGTTTGTGAGTGCCCCGGTCGACCCCGCATACGGCCCCTTGCCGTCGGCGGTGCCGCCCCGGTCACTCCTACCCCATATTTATGCCATTATTTACATTGCTACTCCTTGCTGCTTTCCGGTTTTGGGTGGTTGGGGGTGCCTCGGTCGACCCCGCCGGCGGCCTTTTGCCGCCGGTGGTGTCGCCCCGGTCACCCCTTCCTCTCCAGGACTTTGGGAATTATTTTGTTGTCCACGTTGGGTTGTGGGTTGGGTGTGCCTTGGGTGACCCCGGGGGCTGCCTTTTGCTGCCCGCGGTGCCACCTGTGGCGCCCCCACCCTCCACCCTTGTCATGGAGGATAGCCACCTCTTAAGGGTCCTTATTATGTGGCTTTTTATACAGCATTATCCTTATTTTTATCAATATAATGGGAAGATTCCTTTCACCTTTATGAATTGTTGTTTTATCATGTTTATTATCTATGCATATATGATTTTTGTGTCCTTCCATCTTGTATACATGAATCTGTTTTGCAATTTGAGAGATTGCATCACCATGTATACCTCAGACCAAGACGGAGAGGGTCTCTTATTATGGGCTATATTGCATTATTGACCATCATGAGTACTCCCGATTTTATGTCTTTTGGACTATGGATGGTAATGACTATATGCATATTATTGATAGTACTTTTTTCACACATATGATGCTTTTAGATAAAATGTTTTCTTATTCACTATGTAATTAGATCATTTGTATGATCCATATAATGATACTGCGGTTACATTTATATGGACCCCTAGTACATCACTTGCTTTCTAATTGATATGTCACTGTGTGGACAGGTCTTGGAGTTATGTTATAGATAGCCATACCCATGACCATGCCCTCTTTCTAATTATTTATTTTTGCACAATTATATCCTCACGTTATGTTCACTGGCGGATTTCTCTTTGTTGATAGGATATTGTCTGTGTATGCGGGACCCAGTGTGGATGTAGCTGGTGTGCGTTCTGTGGCAGTGTCATAGTAACCGTGCGACTATGTCTATCCCCAGGTTCTCTTTCAGAGCCGTGGATTGCGGTTCACCTGCGTTCCACGGGGTCGCGGGGTGCGCATGCGCTGTGCGACGCCATCTCGATGCGCTCCGTGACGTCTGTAAGCGCCGCGCACGCGCGGTGCGCCGATGTGGACGCGCTGAGAGATGTCGCCGCATATCATGGGCCTTCCCGCGCCCGATGTGTGGTCCACAGATGTGCCGCATCCAGGTAATTCTCTTCTATCGTCCCACCCCCACTATACTCTATATATACCCTGCTCACTTATCACATAGTACCTCCTGACGAAGCCGCTGAGGTGAAATGCGCGTCGAGGTCTCGCGCTCAGGGCCTGTCATCCATCCCACCACCATGTCTTCAGGTACGTCCCGTCATTAGCACGGTTCCACACTATGTACAGGGCACCCCTGCATGTATCCACATTGGGTCCTCTGTACTTAGGCACACGTCAGTATTTTTGATTCCAGCCAGCGATTCATATTAATTGTGTCATTATCATTGGCCGGTCGTGGTGCCTATACCATTTCGTGTATGTTAGCTACGGCTTTTGGTTTACCATATCTGGTCTGTGGTACCTTGTGTACCATTCCCTTATTGGGGCGACCATTATATGCTATATCATTCTGGTTATCCCAGAGCCTCAGCTTTACCTTTTGGTTGTACCTATCTGTGCCCTACACTGCGCAGTTTATTGGTGGTGTTTTTGGTGTGACTGGCCTTGTGCTTCTCCGTGTACTGTATACCATCCTGTTGTTCTCCAATTTTTTATATTTTATAATAAATGATATTTTTGATACACCATTCCACTTGTTTGGTTTTTAGTTTACTCTGGATGTGGGACAAGTGGTAATTATAGCTGTCTAAGTTGACAGAGCTGCCTTTTTGTAGGTTATCAGTTTTATACTGACTTTAAAACCAGTCTCCAGGACAGATTGACTGGTCAGGTGTGCATGACTCAAAGGAGATCGCTACGCCTCCAATACATACTACAAAGGAAAATTTTGGGGAATTGAGTCAGCCCAACCTGTATATAGGTGCAGACTAGAGTTGAGCGAACACCTGGATGTTCGGGTTCGAGAAGTTCGGCCGACCCGAACTTCGTCCCGAACCCGAACCCTATTGAAGTCAATGGGGACCCGAACTTTTGGGCACTAAAAAGGCTGTAAAACAGCCCAGGAAAGAACTAGAGGGCTGCAAAAGGCAGCAACATGTAGGTAAATCCCCTGCAAACAAATGTGGATAGGGAAATGAATTAAAATAAAAATAAAAAAATAAAAATTAACCAATATCAATTGGACAGAGGTCCCATAGCAGAGAATCTGGCTTCACATCAGCAGAGAATCAGTCTCTTCATGCCATAGCAAAGAATCTGGCTTCATGTCAGCAGAGAATCAGTCTCTTCATGCCATAGCAGAGAATCAGGCTTCATGTCACCCACCACTGGAACAGGCCACTGTCACACATTTAGGCCCGGGCACCCAGACAGAGGAGAGAGGTCCCGTAACAGAGAATCAGGCCTTATGTCAGCACAGAATCAGTCTTCATGTCATAGCAGAGAATCAGGCTTCACGTCACCCACCACTGGAACAGGCCACTGTCACACATTTAGGCCCAGGCACCCAGACAGAGGAGAGAGGTCCCGTAACAGAGAATCTAGCCTTATGTCAGCGCAGAATCAGTCTTCATGTCATAGCAGAGAATCAGGCTTCACGTCACCCACCACTGGAACAGGCCACTGTCACACATTTAGGCCCAGGCACCCAGACAGAGGAGAGAGGTCCCGTAACAGAGAATCTGGCCTTATGTCAGCACAGAATCTGTCTTCATGTCATAGCAGAGAATCAGGCTTCACGTCACCCACCACTGGAACAGGCCACTGTCACACATTTAGGCCCAGGCACCCAGACAGAGGAGAGAGGTCCCGTAACAGAGAATCAGGCCTTATGTCAGCACAGAATCTGTCTTCATGTCATAGCAGAGAATCAGGCTTCACGTCACCCACCACTGGAACAGGCCACTCTCACACATTTAGGCCCAGGCACCCAGACAGAGGAGAGAGGTCCCGTAACAGAGAATCAGGCCTTATGTCAGCACAGAATCTGTCTTCATGTCATAGCAGAGAATTAGGCTTCACGTCACCCACTACTGGAACAGGCCACTGTCACATATTTAGGCCCAGGCACCCAGGCAGAGGAGAGAGGTCCCGTAACAGAGAATCTGGCCTTATGTCAGCGCAGAATCAGTCTTCATGTCATAGCAGAGAATCAGGCATCACGTCACCCACCACTGGAACAGGCCACTGTCACACATTTAGGCCCAGGCACCCAGGCAGAGGAGAGAGGTCCCGTAACAGAGAATCTGGCCTTATGTCAGCACAGAATCTGTCTTCATGTCATAGCAGAGAATCAGGCTTCACGTCACCCACCACTGGAACAGGCCACTGTCACATATTTAGGCCCAGGCACCCAGGCAGAGGAGAGAGGTCCAGTTACAGAGAATCTGGCCTTATGTCAGCACAGAATCTGTCTTCATGTCATAGCAGAGAATCAGGCTTCACGTCACCCACCACTGGAACAGGCCACTGTCACACATTTAGGCCCCGGCACCCAGGCAGAGGAGAGAGGTCCCGTAACAGAGAATCTGGCCTTATGTCAGCACAGAATCTGTCTTCATGTCATAGCAGAGAATCAGGCATCACGTCACCCACCACTGGAACAGGCCTTTGTCACACATTTAGGCCCAGGCACCCAGGCAGAGGAGAGAGGTCCCGTAACAGAGAATCTGGCCTTATGTCAGCACAGAATCTGTCTTCATGACATAGCAGAGAATCAGGCTTCACGTCACCCACCACTGGAACAGGCCACTGTCACACATTTAGGCCCCGGCACCCAGGCAGAGGAGAGAGGTCCCGTAACAGAGAATCTGGCCTTATGTCAGCACAGAATCAGTCTTCATGTCATAGCAGAGAATCAGGCTTCACGTCACCCACCACTGGAACAGGCCACTGTCAGACATTTAGGCCCCGGCACCCAGACAGAGGTGAGAGGTCCCGTAACAGAGAATCAGGCCTTATGTCAGCGCAGAATCAGTCTTCATGTCATAGCAGAGAATCAGGCTTCACGTCACCCACCACTGGAACAGGCCACTGTCACACATTTAGGCCCAAGCACCCAGACAGAGGAGAGAGGTCCCGTAACAGAGAATCAGGCCTTATGTCAGCACAGAATCTGTCTTCATGTCATAGCAGAGAATCAGGCTTCACGTCACCCACCACTGGAACAGGCCACTGTCACATATTTAGGCCCAGGCACCCAGGCAGAGGAGAGAGGTCCCGTAACAGAGAATCTGGCCTTATGTCAGCACAGAATCTGTCTTCATGTCATAGCAGAGAATCAGGCATCACGTCACCCACCATTGGAACAGGCCACTGTCACATATTTAGGCCCAGGCACCCAGACAGAGGAGAGGTTCATTCAACTTTGGGTTGCCCCGCAATATAATGGTAAAATGAAAATAAAAATAGGATTGAATGAGTAAGTGCCCTGGAGTAGAATAATATATTGTTAAGGGAAGGTAGTTAATATCTAATCTGCACAAGGGATGGAAAGGTCCTGTGGGATCCATGCCTGGTTCATTTTTATGAACGTCAGCTTGTCTACATTGGCTGTAGACAGGTGGCTGCCTTTGTCTGTAATGATGGCCCCTGCCGTGCTGAATACATGTTCAGACAAAACGCTGGCCGCCGGGCAGGCCAGCTCCACCAAAGCATAAAAGGCTAGCTCTGGCCACGTGGACAATTTGGAGACCCAGAAATTGAATGGGGCCGTACCATCATTCAGTACGTGGAGGGGTGTGCACAGGTACTGTTCCACCATGTTAGTGAAATGTTGCCTCCTGCTAACACGTTCCGTATCAGGTGGTGGTGCAGTTAGCTGTGGCTTGGTGACAAAACTTTTCCACATCACTGCCATGCTAACCCTGCCCTCAGAGGAGCTGGCCGTGACACAGCTGCGTTGGCGACCTCTTGCTCCTCCTCTGCCTTCGCCTTGGGCTTCCACTGGTTCCCCTGTGACATTTGGGAATGCTCTCAGTAGCGCGTCTACCAACGTGCGCTTGTACTCGCGCATCTTCCTATCACGCTCCAGTGTAGGAAGTAAGGTGGGCACATTGTTTTGTACCGGGGATCCAGCAGGGTGGCAACCCAGTAGTCCGCACACCTTAAAATGTGGGCAACTCTGCTGTCGTTGCGCAGGCACTGCAGCATGTAGTCGTTCATGTGTGCCAGGCTGCCCAGAGGTAAGGACAAGCTGTCCTCTGTGGGAGGCGTATCGTCATCGTCCTGTGTTTTCCCCCAGCCACGCACCAGTGATGGGCCCGAGCTGCTTTGGGTGCCACCCCGCTGTGAACATGCTTCATCCTCATCCTCCTCCACCTCCTCCTCATCCTCGTCCTCCTTGTCCTCCAGTAGTGGGCCCTGTCTGGCCACATTTGTACCTGGCCTCTGGTGTTGCAAAAAACCTCCCTCTGAGTCACTTCGAAGAGACTGGCCTGAAAGTGCTAAAAATGACCCCTCTTCCTCCTCTTCCTCCTGGGCCACCTCCTCTTCCATCATCGCCCTAAGTGTTTTCTCAAGGAGACATAGAAGTTGTATTGTAACGCTGATAACGGCGTCATCGCCACTGGCCATGTTAGTGGAGTACTCGAAACAGCGCAACAGGGCACACAGGTCTTGCATGGAGGCCCAGTCATTGGTGGTGAAGTGGGTCTGATCCGCAGTGCGACTGACCCGTGCGTGCTGCAGCTGAAACTCCACTATGGCTGCTCGCACAGTCTGTCCAGCATATGCAAGGTGGAGTTCCACCTGGTGGGCACGTCGCATATGAGGCGGTGAGCGGAAAGGCCGAAGTTACGCTGTAGAGCAGATAGGCGATCAGCGGCAGGGTGTGAACGCCGGAAGCGCGAACAGACGGCCCGCACTTTATGCAGCAGCTCTGACATGTCGGGGTAGTTGCGAATGAACTTCTGCACCACCAAATTCAGCACATGCGCCAGGCAAGGGATGTGCGTCAAACCGGCTAGTCCCAGAGCTGCAACGAGATTTCGCCCATTATCGCACACCACCAGGCCGGGCTTGAGGCTCACCGGCAGCAACCACTCGTCGGTCTGTTGTTCTATACCCCCCCACAACTCCTGTGCGGTGTGGGGCCTGTCCCCCAAACATATGAGTTTCAGAACGGCCTGCTGACGTTTACCCCGGGCTGTGCTGAAGTTGTTGGTGAAGGTGTGTGGCTGACTGGATGAGCAGGTGGAAGAAGAGGAGGAGGAAGCTGAGTAGGAGGAGGAGGAGACAGGAGGCAAAGAATGTTGCCCTGCGATCCTTGGCGGCGGAAGGATGTGCGCCAAACAGCTCTCCGCCTGGGGCCCAGCCGCCACTACATTTACCCAGTGTGCAGTTAGGGAGATATAGCGTCCCTGGCCGTGCTTACTGGTCCACGTATCTGTGGTTAGGTGGACCTTGCCACAGATGGCGTTGCGCAGTGCACACTTGATTTTATCGGACACTTGTTTGTGCAGGGAAGGCATGGCTCGCTTGGAGAAGTAGTGGCGGCTGGGAACAACATACTGTGGGACAGCAAGTGACATGAGCTGTTTGAAGCTGTGTGTGTCCACCAGCCTAAATGACAGCATTTCATAGGCCAGTAGTTTAGAAATGCTGGCATTCAGGGCCAAGGATCGAGGGTGGCTAGGTGGGAATTTACGCTTTCTCTCAAATGTTTGTGAGATGGAGAGCTGAACGCTGCCGTGTGACATGGTTGAGATGCTTGGTGACGCAGGTGGTGGTGTTGGTGGTACATCCCATGTTTGCTGGGCGGCAGGTGCCAACGTTACTCCAGAGGCGGAGGAAGAGGCAGAGGCGGCGGCAGCAGCAGCAGAAGAGGCCGAGGCGGCGGCAGCAGCAGAAGAGGCCGAGGCGGCAGCAGCAGAAGAGGTAGCAGGGGGAGCCTGAGTGAGTTCTATGTTTTTAAGGTGTTTACTCCACTGCAGTTCATGCTTTGCATGCAGGTGCCTGGTCATGCAGGTTGTGCTAAGGTTCAGAACGTTAATGCCTCGCTTCAGGCTCTCATGGCACAGCGTGCAAACCACTCGGGTCTTGTCGTCAGCACATTGTTTGAAGAAGTGCCATGCCAGGGAACTCCTTGAAGCTGCCTTTGGGGTGCTCGGTCCCAGATGGCGGCGGTCAGTAGCAGGCGGAGTCTCTTGGCGGCGGGTGTTCTGATTTTGCCCACTGCTCCCTCTTTTGCTACGCTGTTGGCTCGGTCTCACCACTGCCTCTTCCTCCGAACTGTGAAAGTCAGTGGCACGACCTTCATTCCATGTGGGGTCTAGGACCTCATTGTCCCCTGCATCGTCTTCCACCCAGTCTTGATCTCTGACCTCCTGTTCAGTCTGCACACTGCAGAAAGACGCAGCAGTTGGCACCTGTGTTTCGTCATCATCAGAGACGTGCTGAGGTGGTATTCCCATGTCCTCATCATCAGGAAACATAAGTGGTTGTGCGTTAGTGCATTCTATCTCTTCCACCCCTGGGGAAGGGCTAGGTGGATGCCCTTGGGAAACCCTGGCAGCAGAGTCTTCAAACAGCATAAGAGACTGCTGCATAACTTGTGGCTCAGACAGTTTCCCTGATATGCATGGGGGTGATGTGACAGACCGATGGGCTTGGTTTTCATGCGCCATCTGTGCGCTTTCTGCAGAAGACTGGGTGGGAGATAATGTGAACTTGCTGGATCCACTGTCGGCCACCCAATTGACTAATGCCTGTACCTGCTCAGGCCTTACCATCCTTAGAACGGCATTGGGCCCCACCAAATATCGCTGTAAATTCTTCTAAGTACTGTGACCTGAGGTAGTTGGTTCACTAGGACGTGTGGCTGTGGCAGAACGGCCACGTCCTCTCCCAGCACCAGAGGGTCCACTAACACCACCACGACCATGTCCACATCCGCGTCCCTTATTAGATGTTTTCCTCATTGTTCCCGTTCACCACAATTTTGAGAATGGCAAATTTTGGAATAGTTTTTCAACCCAGAACAAAAACTGTGCTTTTACGGTCACTACACATAATTTGACCAGCTAAAACAGTACAGATTTGGTTGAATAGAAATGTGAGGCCTATTTTTTTTGCGCTGTGTGACAGGTATACGTTTAATCACAGAATTAGACTTGTATCTGCACGGTAGCGTGTGTGTTAAGTTTTTCTGAATGACACTATCAGCACCTTGAATCTAAGATATCCTTTTTGGGATAGATTTCAAGTAGGCCTGATATAGCAGAAACTACTTATTTTGAGAATGGCAAATTTGGGAATAGTTTTTCAATTTTCAACCCAGAACAAAAACTGTGCTTTTACGGTCACTACAAATAACTTGACCAGCTAAAACAGTACAGATTTGGTTGAATAGAAATGTCAGGTCTATTTTTTAGGCGCTGTGTGACAGGCTCAACTTGCCCCTGATGTAGTATATGGCCAAAAAATAACCACACTATTGATGGTTAAATGTACTTGGGTGACACAGGCTCAGCCTGCACCAGATGTAGTATATGGCCAAAAAATAACCAGACTGTTGATGGTTAAATGCACTTCGGCGACACAGGCTCAGCCTGCAGCTGATGTAGTATATGGCCAAAAAATAACCAGACTGTTGATGGTTAAATGCACTTCGGTGACACAGGCTCAGCCTGCAGCTGATGTAGGATATAGCACAAAATAACCACACTATTGATGGTTAAATACACTTGGTGATAGCTTGTGCTGGTGCACCACAAGCCACAAAATGGCCGCCGATCACCCCAGAAAAAAGTGATATAAAAACGCTCTGGGCAGCCTAAAAAAAGTGAGCAAGTCGATATTAGCACTTCAATGATCCACAGCTGGAGATCGATCACAGAATGAAGTCTTTTGGAGGAATTAATCTGCCTAATCTCGCCCTAACGTCGCAGCTGCAACCTCTCCCTATGCTTGAATCAGCAGAGTGACGTGCAGCGCTACGTGACCCAAGCTTATATAGAGGCTGGGTCACATGCTGCACTGGCCAATCACAGCCATGCCAATAGTAGGCAAGGGTGTGATGGCCTCTTGAGGCAAGTAGTATGACGCTTGTTGATTGGCTGCTTTGCAGCCTTTCAAAAAGCGCCAAGAAAGCGCCGAACACCGAACCCGAACTTTTACGAAAATGTTCGGGTTCGGGTCCGTGTCACGGACACCCCAAAATTCGGTACGAACCCGAACTATACAGTTCGGGTTCGCTCATCCCTAGTGCAGACCACTATGGCGAAATACATATACAAACGGAGAATACAAATGTGATCGCACTCTATATCCAGCATTCTGCCCTGCCTCCATGCTGGATGAGACATTGGTGTACATTTTGGCCAAAGCGTAATAAGCCACTCACCACGTCAAGGTTGCCTCCATTTGAGTGGTCCCTTTTGAGTGGTCCCTAACGCTAGTTCCCACCTGTTCCCACCTGTTCATGGGCCACGACAGCCACACAAAATCCAGGGAATGCAGGTCAGCGTGCACGCCAAGCACACTCTGCTTTTAACCCCGTCCGGTGCCATTACAGCTTTCATCGGATCCAGGGATGCAAGTACTAACATGCACGCTGAGCCCACCATATACTTCTCCTGGAGCCAAATGGCCACTGGTAGGTTCTAAATAAGCAGACTCAGTTTTATACTGACTTTAAAACCAGCCTCCAGGACAGATTGACTGGTCAGGTGTGCATGACTCAAAGGAGATCGCCACGCCTCCAATACATACTACAAAGGAAAATTTGGGGGAATTGAGTCAGCACAACCTGTATATAGGTGCAGACCACTATGGCGAAATACATATACAAACGGAGAATACAAATGTGATCGCACTCTATATCCAGCATTCTGCCCTGCCTCCATGCTGGATGAGACATTGGTGTACATTTTGGCCAAAGCGTAATAAGCCACTCACCACGTCAAGGTTGCCTCCATTTGAGTGGTCCCTAACGCTAGTTCCCACCTGTTCATGGGCCACGACAGCCACACAAAATCCAGGGAATGCAGGTCAGCGTGCACGCCAAGCACACTCTGCTTTTAACCCCGTCCGGTGCCATTACAGCTTTCATCGGATCCAGGGATGCAAGTACCAACATGCACGCTGAGCCCACCATATACTTCTCCTGGAGCCAAATGGCCACTGGTAGGTTCTATATAAGCAGACTCAGTTTTATACTGACTTTAAAACCAGCCTCCAGGACAGATTGACTGGTCAGGTGTGCATGACTCAAAGGAGATCGCCACGCCTCCAATACATACTACAAAGGAAAATTTTGGGGAATTGAGTCAGCACAACCTGTATATAGGTGCAGACCACTATGGCGAAATACATATACAAACGGAGAATACAAATGTGATCGCACTCTATATCCAGCATTCTGCCCTGCCTTCATGCTGGATGAGACATTGGTGTACATTTTGGCCAAAGCGTAATAAGCCACTCACCATGGTTATTTAAAGCAAACTCAGCAAGGACAGGTGCACTCTGCGGTCTTACTAAACCCTCAAACTGATTTTAAAATTGAGAGATTAGCCAACATATCCTACGGTGTAGGACATGTCTGAGCCCGAGCACCGCGCCAAGGTTTCTCAAGTTTCTCATGTGACCATGCTAACAATGGGAGGAGGGAGGAGTCTGCGAGTCCCACTCAAGACTGGCTGATAAGGCCCAGGCCTCACAGGTGCACCTAAATGTAGCCTGTAGATGGAAAGCAGGCACATTTAAATTGGAGTTTATACACCTCCAGGAATCTCTATATATACAAACTGAAAAGAATGGCGTGGTATTAAACAATCAGGACGTGCTCAAACCCACATGCAGTTGTGCATATATATAGGGGAGCAGATCCTGCACTTGTGGCCCATTGCTAATGACGATCCCCAGCAAAAATGCATACAGTGGAGGATGACCGCAGTGAACCACAAGTACCACAATAGACATCCTACACAAGATAGCAATTATGTGGATGTGATATTCAATATAACAATATAACAAAATAATAGCAAAGACGGGTGCACTCTGCGGTCTTACTAAACCCTCAAACTGATTTTAAAATTGAGAGATTAGCCAACATATCCTACGGTGTAGGACATGTCTGAGCCCGAGCACCGCGCCAAGGTTTCTCAAGTAGCTCGGGGACCTAACACTCACCTACCTGGGCCTATGTGGGCAATACCAAGAGCCAGTGGGCAAATTACAGGAGCATGAGTGACTCCTCCCTCCTCCCATTGCTAGCATGGTCACATGCTGGAGGTAACTGGTGAGTTGTTTGTGAGTCGGCCTCATGCTCCTGTAATTTGCCCACTGGCTCCTGGTATTGCCCACATAGGCCCAGGTAGGTGAGTGTTAGGTCCCCGAGCTACTTGAGAAACCTTGGCGCGGTGCTCGGGCTCAGACATGTCCTACACCGTAGGATATGTTGGCTAATCTCTCAATTTTAAAATCAGTTTGAGGGTTTAGTAAGACCACAGAGTGCACTTGTCTTTGCTATTATTTTGTTATATTGTTATATTGATTTTCTTGGACGCCCAACCAGTGCACTGAAATAGACAGTGCACTGTGTCAAAGAACGAGTGAGCAAACCAACACATGGGATGCCACACATGGGACGCCAACACATAGGACGCCGCCAAACGAAAAGGAACTACACTATTTGACTTAGGGCTCATGCACACGACCGTTGTTTTGCGGTCCGTTTTTCCTGGATCCGTTGTTCCGTATCTATTTTTTTTCTCTGATTTAAGTCCTCTTCTGTTCCGTTATTCCACAAAACATATCCGTATGGTTTCCTTATGCAAAACGTTTTTTGCAGATCGGAAACAGTAAGGCCCCTTTCACACGGGCAAGAATTCAGCGCGGGTGCAATGCGTGAGGTGAACACATTGCACCCGCACTGAATCCGGACGAATTCACTTCAATGGGGCTGTTCAGATGAGCGGTGATTTTCACGCATCACTTGTGCGTTGCTTGAAAATCGCAGCATGTTCTATATTCTGCGTTTTTCATGCAAAGCAGGCCCCATAGAAATGAACGGGGATGTGTGAAAATCGCAAGCATCCACATTCACACATGGTTGCTAAGGAGACAAGGGATGAGTTACCAGGGACCCCAATTACTTTAATTTTTTCCATTATAACATGGTTATAATGGAAAATAATAGCATTCTTTAATTCTGAATGCTAAGTAAAAGGTCCATTGTGGGGTTAAAAATAAAAAAAAATGCAACTCACTTCATCCACTTGATCGCATAGTCGAGCTCGTCTTCTTTATTCTTCTTCTTGCAGAACCTGGCTGGAAAAGGACCTTCAGTGACGTCATCGCGCTCACCACGTGGTGAGCGCGGTGATGTCAGCGCAGGTCCTGCTGAATGAAGATAGAAGGTTCTTCTATATTCATTCAGCAGGACCGGCGCTGACGTCACCGTGCTCACCACGTGGTGAGCGCGATGACGTCACCGAAGGTCCTTTTCCAGCCAGGTCCTGCAAGAAGAATAAGAAAGAAGACGAGCTCGACTATGCGACATCCCACATCTTTTTCCCCCAGCAAAGGTCACACCCTAGGCCCTTTAATCTGAGAGGGTCCAAAAGGTCCACATGTCCCATATGAGTAGACCAGTGCTGTACACCACACATGATAGTTCATGGCCCTGTTAGGTATTTTACATTGGAGGCCAGGTGCTTGAAGTTAGTCATCTAGATTTAGGAAGGTTTTCTAATAAAGACATGTTTCCGCTCAGTCAAACCATAAGTTATATGACTATAGATCTTGAAACTGGCGCTGGTGTTAAGAATAACAAGAAGAGACTCCATCCTCCTGATCTATCTCTGATATAGCCCTCTTCCCCACGGGCGTGTGCGCCCCGTTACCGTATTGCAGACCGCATTTGTGGATCCGCAATACACGGGTGCCCTTCCGTGGGCATTCCTCATCACGGATGCGGACCCATTCACTTCAATGGGTCCGCAAATCCAGAGATGCGGAATGGTGCGGAATGGAAGCACGGAACAGAACCCTATGAAAGTACTACGGAGTGCTTCCGTGGGGTTTCGTCCCGTACTACCGTTCCGCAAAAAGATAGAACATGTCCTATCATTTTGCGGAACGGCCGGATCGCGGAACCATTCAAGTAAATGGGTCCGCGATCCGCTGCGGCTGCCCCACGGATTGTGCTCCTGCAGCACGACCACGGGGCGCACACGCCCGTGGGAAAGAGGCCATAGTCTTTGTAGTTCTTATGTGACATATAGGCAGGTAAGGAATGGGAAATGAAATGCTACAGTCAAGATGTTTTGTATATTTTTATTTTTTTTATTTTTAAGGGAAAAAGGGGAGGGAAGAAAAGGGGAAGGGAAGAGAATTTTTTATTTTTTGGGAAACATTTTTTTATTTTTATTTTTTCATGGAGGGGGAGTAGGGAGAGAAAGTGAAGGCAGAAATGGGGAAGGGAAGTTTTTTTTAAAGTTTTTTTGTTTTTGGGGAAGGGTTAAATTTTTCATTTTTTTTTTTTTCCTGGCAGGTGGCAGTACAGGATGGTGCTTGACGGTTCGCCTTCACACTGGCTCTTTTTCCAGAGGCTCTCTAGATTTCATTTTCCTCCAGAACATGCAGATGCTGAAAAAAGAAAATCTATCAGTTATTTGATATTTGCTACTTACATGTCAGCTCTGAGTGAAATGTGTGCACAGATCCTCCAATGTTTTTTCTTACATTAGCTGCTTATCAGTCCACTGACATTATAACATGTCTGGCCTTGTAATGTGCGACAAATTTATCATGAAGCGTTCAGTATTGTGATAAATCTGGAGCATCCAGTGACTGCCTGGACTAAGTTTACACTGTGTAATGTGTAATATTTATCTAAAATACTACGCCTGTTCCACAGAGTATCTTATAGATGCTACCTACCATATGCCAGCGATCAGCATGATGGTGACGGAGCCGGCCACAGATATTGCTATGAGGGAAGCATTGTTGTTCTGTAGCTCCTCTAGAAGTGGCGGCTCAGGCGCTGTGATGTCAAGCACATCAGGAAGTGTAGGGCGAGGATGGTATTTTTTTGTCGCCTGTTCCGATTCGCTGATAACTAAATGAAGAAAACAATTACATTAATAGTTAATTCCATGAAGAGAACGATAATGACATTGTAGTGTATCTTATACATGAAAGAACATGAAATATATGTCAGAATATCAGAATCGTCTGCATCATGGAGGCTCAGAAGCACTGTCAAAACCAAAAGTGGCTCCAAAATACAGAAATGGCTAAAATCTTTCCATTATAGGTTTTTTCCTTACAAATACTAATGTAAAATAGCCCCACATTATAGGTGACAATTCAGATTTTCAGAACTAGATCCTTTCTCACTAATTATCACCCACAAGTAGATATGAATCCCGTGTATCTAAGAATTACCACTCAGCATAGTGCCAGTAATAATATGTCCTTACCTGCCACGTTATAGGTGATCTTACTCACTGGCACTTCAGAGTCCAGGATGGTGGTACACGTGTACCGTCCGGAGTCCCCCATCTGTACGCCCTTGATCACTAGATAGGGCTCCCGGGTGATTTTGGGATTGTGTTCACGAGGCTATAGAAAAAATATGGAGAATTATCAGAGCCTCAGATATCACAACTATTTATAATATAATATTTGTAATTTACATAGTCATATCATTAAGACAAAAATTTAGAAAATTGCTGATGATAATTTGCTGACATGACAGAAAGTCTGATTTTAGACCATATTGAGCAGCCTGGTGATGATATTGGGTGAAAGGACTTTCTGCTAAGTGGTTTTTGAGTAATGAAAGGAATACGTTTGGGAAGCGCTGCCTTAACATTATGGTCGTATAACTCAAACTGAACAATCTCCCAATTTTACCCTGCATTGTACTTACCAGGGTGAACACGTTGTTATAGGTGTCCTCCAGCCTCGCGTACCATTCAAAAGTACAGTCCAGAATTAGTTCTTCATATTCTGGGATTTTTATATTTATCTCTAGAAAAACAGGAAAATGAAAGAAGATATTATAGAAGTAATTGTGTAGATATTCTGTCCTACATTTAGGGGTTGTCTCAATAACACGTCTCCTTCTATAAGACCTAATAGGAAATACGGCCATCATAGAGGAGACTGATAGTAACTGGTTATATTCTGCTATCTCCTCACCTCCACAGTTTACAGTCTCTGCCAGGTGAGACTTGTGATCTTTACATGGAGAGCAGGACCGTCCAGTTTTCAGATCTGAGAAAAGAAGAAAGAAATGAAATGTGAGCCGAGCATTAAGACACTTATAATATTAGAATAAATATGATAATCATGTGCTGGTATCTATAACCCCTCTGTCACCTGCACATGGACAGGATACTGTACAGGCTGCCACAAATCACCCTTCTAGCCTGCTTATGGACTGAATCATATTAATGTAAATATCCTCCTGCTTTGGGAAGTCTGGTGTATACCAGTGACTGGTATATTTAGTGTACGGTGAGGATTTGGGGTCCTATATATTTACTAATGTGCTATATGAATGTAGATATAAGAATAGAAACTTCTACTTTACCGAAACATCTGTTGGAGGTGCACAGGCAGCTGCATCTCTCCAAGTAGTCTGTGAAAAGAGGAGACATCATATAATAGTCAGCGAGTGCTGTGTAAAGTGCCTATGTAGTGCTGCTCACCTCTGTATAATAGGCACAGTACCCACAGTTTACACACACTAGTGGGAAAGGTCCATTGGCATGCATTATATAGTGTAATTCTAGTTACTCTGGCCTATGATAAAAATCTTATACTGTACCTTGATTTTTTGGAGGGCCCCCGGCGCAGACAACCTTCTCCTCGGCGCAGGTCTGACAGTTGATGTAGGTTTGCACCATTAATCCTGGGGAAATGCACTTGTGTTATAACCGTCCAATCTTATAGATAATAATAATAATGACAAGAAGCTGAATCTGGTATAAAATGTACTTACCACAGCTGTCTGCACCTGAGGAATGGAGAAGAAAGAAGACATTACTGACCGTTCTCATTGTCAGACTCAGAAACCTCTAATCTCTGGGTCTCCTTATTATTACATGATGTCAGTGCCTCTGTGTTCGTCACTTTGTTTTCTAGATTTCCATTGACAGAAATCTCTGAGCCGCCCCAGAACGGTCCGAGCCTCTATAGAACGCAGCAGCTCCTAGTGCAAACATTCCTGGCAGCCAATCAGGTGCTGGCTTTCATATGTCCAGTACAGGGTAGGAGATAACAGCAGTGATCTGTTGGTGGCTGTGTTTATCTCTAGTTTGGGTTTACATTACTATTACTACAAGAGGCCTGTGTGTGTAATACATTTATATGTCATATTATAGCAGGTGTTATATCTAGAAGAACTCACCTTGTTTATTTGGACACCTCCCTAAAAGTGAGAAATGAAGAAAAGCAGAATTACTAATAGAGAACAACAGAGAACAGAAATCCCCTGTATATGAGGGCTCTATCTATAACACTGCAATAATACAAAAGAAAACTGCACGCATAGCAATTCCCAGTATAGAACATTTTATTACAATCGCTCCCTCCTGTCACTAGGCTGTAGGGAAAGGAAAACAAGTTGAAAACATCCTCTCTGACAACCTACCAGACACGTAGAAGATAAGTACAATGGTAGACAGAAGAAGATTCCACTTACGTTGGTTTGAGTCCTGGACGATAACCTTGAGCTTTTCTTTGAGTCGCTGGAAATGGAGTCCAATGATGTGAAGAAGCTGGATCTCTAAGATATATAAAGAGGAGAAGAATGAGAGTCCGATCCCCTCATCTATCAGTCTGAGCCCCCAACACACTAATTCCTATTAATAAGAGAAGTAGAATTTCCACCTACGTATAAAATATTGTACTTACCCTTAAAATCTATATCCTGGATGACGTCCACAGATTTTTTATATTCAGACGCAATTTCTGATATAGCATATTTATCTGGAAGGAAAATAATGGTACAATAATTATCTATCTATCTATAGATTATATGAAATTAAGATAATAGTAATAATATAAGTACCCAGTATGCCGACTTCATCCTCAAGGTAGTTCAGGACTTTTTTCTCGGTGACTTTGGCAAACCGCTTGATGTTGACATAGGCTTCTATTGAGTCAATGTCATCGACTTGGCTTTTGATAAAGGTGTTGAATTCTTCCATAGCCATTTTCCCTCTGGAGTCGCATGGTATGCAACAGAGAGACTGTCCGATGAAGACAGATGTTACGAGCAGTAGAAGCCACATGGTCTGGATAGAACCAGACATCTTTAGTAAAATCGCTTCCTGTAGCAAATAATCACTAAGGACGCAAGAGAGCAGAACTATGTCCCACTGAGAAGACAACAGCACTGCACAGGTTACAGCATCAGGCGCCGGTTAAGAGACAATGTCTTTATGACATCATCAGAGTATGCAAATGAGGCTCTGAAACAAGCAATTGGATTGGTGGAAAATGGGATTATGACATCATATGCAAATAATTCTCTGGAACGTGAGATGTTTGAGGGAGTAAATAAGTATGTTCACTTAAAAAACATTTTTTTTAAGCCACAACTAATACATATAATGACATTCTTTACAGAATATACATATCAGGCATGGGTAACAGAACATGTACCACCCGTATATTCCACTGTATGATGTTATCGGAATTTGAAAATGAGGCTCTGAAACACAAAAGTTATTGGATTGGTGGAAAATGTAATTGTGTCATCATTATATGAAATATGCAAGTTATGTTCTGCTAGTGTTGGGCAATATACCGGTATCCACAATATAATGCAGTATTAAAAAACGGCAATATGACGATATCATCGTTTCTTAAGTATCGTGGTATTTAATGACATCATAGGGGTGGCCGCTTCCATTATAGGTAGGTATGGAAGACCTATAATGAAAGCTGGTGGTTAAGGACTGACTCACGTGGTCTTCTCTTAATCTTGAGGCTTGCAAACGTCAGAACGTAGCTGTCTGTGTCACAGCGACATCACCTAGCATATGGGCGCCGCGGCTGACTTCACAGCAACTGCCAGTGCGGAGCTAGGCTGATGCTCTGCCTCACTCCTGTGTCCTGCTGCCAGGCTGCTGAGTGGGGCCATCATCTGTCAGTCAATGCCAGGGGCCTTCTAGCTGCTGCCCTCAGCTTCAGCCTGCCTCACTTGTCCACCCAGGCCCTCAGCTGCCCTGGACTGATGGTGGTACATGCTGCCCAAGTAATATACTGTATATTCAGGGGCGTAGCTAGAAATGACTGGGCCCCATAGCAAAAAATAAATTATGGGCCCCCTCCTGGATCTCCCACCCCCACATATCTCTCAGACCTCGCCGCCACATCCGCAGGTCCTCATGCACTTACGACGGTTACGTGTAGGACTGAGCACAGACAGTTGGTCACTGGCAACGCATTTGTGCCAGTGTAGGAAATGTATGACTCTAAATGTCTGTGTATTTAAGTAGGACTAGTCAGAACTGCCACCCAGACTGCGGGACCACTCCAGGGGTCAAGTCCTGAGAAAAAAGTGTGGGAACTCCCTCAAGATCCACTGCCACCCCTCCCCCCTCAGAAAATTCAGTGCAACATAAAACATAAACAAAAACTGGAATTTGCACTATACTGTATGTCTGTTCAGACATAATTCATCTCTTTCATATTATAAGCTCCCCTTATATATAATTTACTTACAGTTCTGAAGACTCAGGGGTGCTGACAGGCTTGGCCTCACGGGTGCTGGCAGGCTTGGCCTTACGGGTGCTGGCAGGCTTGGCCTCAGGGGTGCTGGCAGGCTTGGCCTCAGGGGTGCTGGCAGGCTTGGCCTCAGGGGTGCTGGCAGGCTTGGCCTCAGGGGTGCTGGCTGGCTTGGCCTCAGGGGTGCTTTGCAGGCTTGGCCTGAGGGGTGCTGGCTGGCTTGGCCTGAAGGGTGCTGGCTGACTTGGCCTGAGGGGTGCTGGCTGGCTTGGCCGGGCAGAAGGAGTGTGGCAGACTGTGAGGCCTTTTTTCTCCAAGCTGCTCTGGAAAAAAAATATTTTTCATTATGCCTCAGGTCAGACCACCAATCAGACCCCCAATGTTAATCAGACCTCAGCTAACAGCCCTAATAAGATTCCCAATGCTAATAAGACTCCAATAAGACCTCAGATAACACCTCAGCTTAGACCCCAATATGAATGACCCCCAATCAGACCTCAGATAAGAGCCCCATGCCTTATAACAGCCCCCAGTAGCCTTATAGCAGCCCCCATTAGCCTCATAGCAGCCCCCAGTAGCCTCTCCATCAGCCTCCAGTGCCTCTCACCAGCCCCCAGTGCCTCTCGTCAGCCCCCAGTGCCTCTCGCCAGCCCTCAGTGCCTCTCCATTAGCCCCCAGTGCCTCTCACCAGCCCCCAGTGCCTCTCACCAGCCCCCAGTGCCTCTCAATCAGTCCTCAGTGCCTCTCAATCAGTCCCCAGTGCCTCTCAATCAGCTCCCAGTGCCTCTCAATCAGCTCCCAGTGCCTCTCACCAGCAGCCCCCAGTCAATGCCTCTCCATCAGCCTCCAGTGCCTCTCAATCAGCCCCCAGTGCACCCTCCCCGGTATTAAAATCATTGGTGGGCAGTGCACCCTCCCCGGTTTTAAAATCATTGGTGCGCAGTGCGCCCTCCCCCCCTCCCCTGTATTAAAATCATTGGTGGGCAGTGCGCCCTCGCCGGTATTAAAATCATTGGTGGGCAGTGCGCCCCCTCCAGTATTATAATCACTGGTGGGCAGTGCAAGCCCTCCCCCCCAGCATTAAAATCATTAGTGGGCAGTGTGGAGTGCCCGGCGGCGACAGCGCATGTAAGTATGCTGCAGAGTAACTGGCCATGGCAGCCAGGATTTCAGTAGCGTCCTGGCTGCCATTACACTGCTGACACTCCGATCGGAACTGTCGCTGCAACCAATGATGGGGGGGGGGATCGGGGAGGGGGTAAGGCCGCATCCTCAGCAGGCAGACTGGGCCCAGTGGCGCTGCTATAGCGATGCTGCCCACTGCCACATCTATCTCTCCTGGAGGGGGCCCCATGGGCCCCTCTGACTTAGGGGCCCGGTCGCAATTGCGACCCCTATAGCTACGCCACTGTGTTTATTATGTATATGTACTGCAATGTGATGTTCCAATATCTGCACTTTATACTCGTGCATCACATTATTAGTACATCACATAACATGTTACATGTTATATATTACACATATAAGGCCACTGCATTTGCAGATATTGATGAGCTATATTCATGATGGGTCATCAATATCAGATCGGTGGGGGTCTGAATCTGATTAGCTGATTCATGCAGCCACTGCTCCAGAAATTATACTGTGTACGGAGCACAGCACAGCTCTGTGTATGGTATAGCGGCCATGCATTTGCACTGAAGCTCAACTCCTATTTAAGGGAATGACAGCTGAATGTCATGGATGAGATTTGCAGATAGCTGAAACTTATAAATAAACGAGCGACTGGCTTGATCCCACTTTAAGGAGCTATTAGGTGAGCCCTAAAAAAACCCTAACAGCTCTCCCTGACTGCTATGCACATACAAGGGTCTCGATGGTAGACGATTGCATGCCCACGTACCTAAGCCTGTGTGACACCTGAAAACCCTATAATAGTGAGGGAGTCAGGGTCACCTAGAATCAAGCCAGCAAGCAAACACAATAAAGTAAAGGACTTATCTGAGCAAACAGCAGACGAAGCCTCCAGCAGTGAACACCTAATCCAGGAAGTAGTATAAACCGCAAAGTGAGGCAGTATGGGAGGGAATATAAAGGAAGACGATTATGTCTAAATAAGTGACACCTGGCAGAAGGAAAGGAAATGAGAAAGTGAAACCAAAACAAAGAACATCATACAAGAGGTAGAGAAGAACGTCTGCCTGGCAGAAGGAAACGAAATGAGAAAGTGAAACCAAAACAAAGAACATCATACAAGAGGTTCTTTGTTTTGGTTTCACTTTCTCATTTCCTTTCCTTCTGCCAGGCAGACGTTCTTCTCTACCTCTTGTATGATGTTCTTTGTTTTGGTTTCACTTTCTCATTTCCTTTCCTTTTGCCAGGTGTCACTTATTTAGACATAATCGTCTTCCTTTATATTCCCTCCCATACTGCCTCACTTTGCGGTTTATACTACTTCCTGGATTAGGTGTTCACTGCTGGAGGCTTCGTCTGCTGTTTGCTCAGATGAGTCCACCCGTAGAGGGAGGGTTACTGTCACCGTCACTTCTGTGAGAAGGTCTTTCTCACAGAAGTGGCGGTGACAGTAACCCTCCCTTTACGGGTGGACTCCGGACACTCAGAGCACACCTTCTCAGGATGAGACCTATGGAAAGCCCTAATGAGACGAGTGGCCTTAATGTCCGCCACTGGGACCCACATCCTCTCCTCAGGACCATAACCCTCCCAATGAACGAGGTACTGGAGAGAACCGTGGATAATGCGAGAATCCACAATCCTAGAGACCTGAAATTCAAGATTACCATCAACAATAATCGGAGGAGGAGGCAAAGAGGAGGGTACAGTGGGTTGGACATAAGGTTTTAATAGGGACTTGTGAAAAACATTATGGATCTTCCAAGTCTGAGGAAGTCGGAAGGCAACGGGATTGATGACGGACAAGATATTGTAAGGCCCAATAAACTTAGGACCCAACTTCCAGGAGGGAACCTTCAGTTTGATATTCTTTGTGGACAACCACACCAGATCACCCACATTCAGGTCCGGACCAGGCACACGTCTCTTATCCGCCACACGCTTATATCTCTCAGTCATCCTCTTCAGATTACCCTGAATCTTTTGCCAAATAAACGACAAAGACGAGGAAAATCTCTCCTCATCAGGTAAACCAGAAGACCCCTCTCCAGAGAATGTCCCAAACTGCGGATGAAACCCATATGCACCAAAAAATGGTGACTTATCAGAGGACTCCTGGCGATGGTTATTTAAAGCAAACTCAGCAAGGACAGGTGCACTCTACGGTCTTACTAAACCCTCAAACTGATTTTAAAATTGAGAGATTAGCCAACATATCCTACGGTGTAGGACATGTCTGAGCCCGAGCACCGCGCCAAGGTTTCTCAAGTAGCTCGGGGACCTAACACTCACCTACCTGGGCCTATGTGGGCAATACCAGGAGCCAGTGGGCAAATTACAGGAGCATGAGGCCGACTCACAAACAACTCACCAGTTACCTCCAGCATGTGACCATGCTAGCAATGGGAGGAGGGAGGAGTCTGCGAGTCCCACTCAAGACTGGCTGATAAGGCCCAGGCCTCACAGGTGCACCTAAATGTAGCCTGTAGATGGAAAGCAGGCACATTTAAATTGGAGTTTATACACCTCCAGGAATCTCTATATATACAAACTGAAAAGAATGGCGTGGTATTAAACAAGCAGGACGTGCTCAAACCCACATGCAGTTGTGCATATATATAGGGGAGCAGATCCTGCACTTGTGGCCCATTGCTAATGACGATCCCCAGCAAAAATGCATACAGTGGAGGATGACCGCAGTGAACCACAAGTACCACAATAGACATCCTACACAAGATAGCAATTATGTGGATGTGATATTCAATATAACAATATAACAAAATAATAGCAAAGACGGGTGCACTCTGCGGTCTTACTAAACCCTCAAACTGATTTTAAAATTGAGAGATTAGCCAACATATCCTACGGTGTAGGACATGTCTGAGCCCGAGCACCGCGCCAAGGTTTCTCAAGTAGCTCGGGGACCTAACACTCACCTACCTGGGCCTATGTGGGCAATACCAGGAGCCAGTGGGCAAATTACAGGAGCATGAGTGACTCCTCCCTCCTCCCATTGCTAGCATGGTCACATGCTGGAGGTAACTGGTGAGTTGTTTGTGAGTCGGCCTCATGCTCCTGTAATTTGCCCACTGGCTCCTGGTATTGCCCACATAGGCCCAGGTAGGTGAGTGTTAGGTCCCCGAGCTACTTGAGAAACCTTGGCGCGGTGCTCGGGCTCAGACATGTCCTACACCGTAGGATATGTTGGCTAATCTCTCAATTTTAAAACCAGTTTGAGGGTTTAGTAAGACCACAGAGTGCACTTGTCTTTGCTATTATTTTGTTATATTGTTATATTGATTTTCTTGGACGCCCAACCAGTGCACTGAAATAGACAGTGCACTGTGTCAAAGAACGAGTAAACCAACACATGGGACGCCACGTGGGCCGCCAAACGAAAAGGAACTACACTACTTGACTTAGGGCTCATGCACACGACCGTTGTTTAGCGGTCCGTTTTTCCTGGATCCGTTGTTCCGTATCAATTTTTTTTCTCTGATTTAAGTCCTCTTCTGTTTCGTTATTCCACAAAACATATCCGTATGGTTTCCTTATGCAATACGTTTTTTGCAGATCGGAAACAGTAAGGCCCCTTTCACACGGGCAAGAATTCAGCGCGGGTACAATGCCTGAGGTGAACACATTGCACCCGCACTGAATCCGGACGAATTCACTTCAATGGGGCTGTTCAGATGAGCGGTGATTTTCACGCATCACTTGTGCATTGCGTGAAAATCGCAGCATGTTCTATATTCTGCGTTTTTCACGCAAAGCAGGCCCCATAGAAATGAACGGGGATGTGTGAAAATCGCAAGCATCCACATTCACACATGGTTGCTAAGGAGACAAGGGATGAGTTACCAGGGACCCCAATTACTTTATTATTTTCCATTATAACATGGTTATAATGGAAAATAATAGCTTTCTTTAATTCTGAATGCTAAGTAAAAGGTCCATTGTGGGGTTAAAAATAAGAAAAAATGCAACTCACCTCATCCACTTGATCGCATAGTCGAGCTCGTCTTCTTTCTTCTTCTTCTTGCAGAACCTGGCTGGAAAAGGACCTTCGGTGACGTCATCGCGCTCACCACGTGGTGAGCGCGGTGATGTCAGCGCAGGTCCTGCTGAATGAAGATAGAAGGTTCTTCTATCTTCATTCAGCAGGACCGGCGCTGACGTCACCGTGCTCACCACGTGGTGAGCGCGATGACGTCACCGAAGGTCCTTTTCCAGCCAGGTCCTGCAAGAAGAAGAAGAAAGAAGACGAGCTCGACTATGCGACATCCCACATCTTTTTCCCCCAGCAAAGGTCACACCCTAGGCCCTTTAATCTGAGAGGGTCCAAAAGGTCCACATGTCCCATATGAGTAGACCAGTGCTGTACACCACACATGATAGTTCATGGCCCTGTTAGGTATTTTACATTGGAGCCCAGGTGCGTGAAGTTAGTCATCTAGATTTAGGAAGGTTTTCTAATAAAGACATGTTTCCGCTCAGTCAAACCATAAGTTATATGACTATAGATCTTGAAACTGGCGCTGGTGTTAAGAATAACAAGAAGAGACTCCATCCTCCTGATCTATCTCTGATATAGGCCTCTTTCCCACGGGCGTGTGCGCCCCGTTGCCGTATTGCAGACCGCATTTGTGGATCCGCAATACACGGGTGCCCTTCCGTGGGCATTCCTCATCACGGATGCGGACCCATTCACTTCAATGGGTCCGCAAATCCAGAGATGCGGAATGGTGCGGAATGGAAGCACGGAACAGAAGCCTATGAAAGCACTACGGAGTGCTTTCAGGGTGGTTTCGTCCCGAACATGTCCTATATTTGCTGAACGGCCGGATCGCGGAACCATTCAAGTGAATGGGTCCGCGATCCGCTGCGGCTGCCCCACGGATTGTGCTCCTGCATTGCGGCCCGCATTATGCGGGCCGCAGCATGACCACGGGGCACACACGCCCGTGGGAAAGAGGCCATAGTCTTTGTAGTTCTTATGTGACATATAGGCAGGTAAGGAATGGGAAATGAAATGCTGCAGTCAAGATTTTTTGTATATTTTTATTTTTTTTATTTTTAAGGGAAAAAGGGGAGGGAAGAAAAGGGGAAGGGAAGAGAATTTTTTATTTTTTGGGAAACATTTTTTTATTTTTATTTTTTCATGGAGGGGGAGTAGGGAAAGAAAGTGAAGGCAGAAATGGGGAAGGGAAGTTGTTTTTTAAAGTTTTTTTGTTTTTGGGGAAGGGTTAAAATTTTCATTTTTATTTTTTTTTTTCCTGGCAGGTGGCAGTACAGGATGGTGCTTGACGGTTCGCCTTCACACTGGCTCTTTTTCCAGAGGCTCTCTAGATTTCATTTTCCTCCAGAACATGCAGATGCTGAAAAAAGAAAATCTATCAGTTATTTGATATTTGCTACTTACATGTCAGCTCTGAGTGAAATGTGTGCACAGATCCTCCAATGTTTTTTCTTACATTAGCTGCTTATCAGTCCACTGACATTATAACATGTCTGGCCTTGTAATGTGCGACAAATTTATCATGAAGCGTTCAGTATTGTGATAAATCTGGAGCATCCAGTGACTGCCTGGACTAAGTTTACACTGTGTAATGTGTAATATTTATCTAAAATACTACGCCTGTTCCACAGAGTATCTTATAGATGCTACCTACCATATGCCAGTGATCAGCATGATGGTGACGGAGCCGGCCACAGATATTGCTATGAGGGAAGCATTGTTGTTCTGTAGCTCCTCTAGAAGTGGCGGCTCAGGCGCTGTGATGTCAAGCACATCAGGAAGTGTAGGGCGAGGATGGTATTTTTTTGTCGCCTGTTCCGATTCGCTGATAACTAAATGAAGAAAACAATTACATTAATAGTTAATTCCATGAAGAGAACGATAATGACATTGTAGTGTATCTTATACATGAAAGAACATGAAATATATGTCAGAATATCAGAATCGTCTGCATCATGGAGGCTCAGAAGCACTGTCAAAACCAAAAGTGGCTCCAAAATACAGAAATGGCTAAAATCTTTCCATTATAGGTTTTTTCCTTACAAATACTAATGTAAAATAGCCCCACATTATAGGTGACAATTCAGATTTTCAGAACTAGATCCTTTCTCACTAATTATCCCCCACAAGTAGATATGAATCCCGTGTATCTAAGAATTACCACTCAGCATAGTGCCAGTAATAATATGTCCTTACCTGCCACGTTATAGGTGATCTTACTCACTGGCACCTCAGAGTCCAGGATGGTGGTACACGTGTACCGTCCGGAGTCCCCCATCTGTACGCCCTTGATCACTAGATAGGGCTCCCGGGTGATTTTGGGATTGTGTTCACGAGGCTATAGAAAAAATATGGAGAATTATCAGAGCCTCAGATATCACAACTATTTATAATATAATATTTGTAATTTACATAGTCATATCATTAAGACAAAAATTTAGAAAATTGCTGATGATAATTTGCTGACATGACAGAAAGTCTGATTTTAGACCATATTGAGCAGCCTGGTGATGATATTGGGTGAAAGGACTTTCTGCTAAGTGGTTTTTGAGTAATGAAAGGAATACGTTTGGGAAGCGCTGCCTTAACATTATGGTCGTATAACTCAAACTGAACAATCTCCCAATTTTACCCTGCATTGTACTTACCAGGGTGAACACGTTGTTATAGGTGTCCTCCAGCCTTGCGTACCATTCAAAAGTACAGTCCAGAATTAGTTCTTCATATTCTGGGATTTTTATATTTATCTCTAGAAAAACAGGAAAATGAAAGAAGATATTATAGAAGTAATTGTGTAGATATTCTGTCCTACATTTAGGGGTTGTCTCAATAACACGTCTCCTTCTATAAGACCTAATAGGAAATACGGCCATCATAGAGGAGACTGATAGTAACTGGTTATATTCTGCTATCTCCTCACCTCCACAGTTTACAGTCTCTGCCAGGTGAGACTTGTGATCTTTACATGGAGAGCAGGACTGTCCAGTTTTCAGATCTGAGAAAAGAAGAAAGAAATGAAATGTGAGCCGAGCATTAAAGACACTTATAATATTAGAATAAATATGATAGTCATGTGCTGGTATCTATCACCCCTCTGTCACCTGCACATGGACAGGATACTGTACAGGCTGCCACAAATCACCCTTCTAGCCTGCTTATGGACTGAATCATATTAATGTAAATATCCTCCTGCTTTGGGAAGTCTGGTGTATACCAGTGACTGGTATATTTAGTGTACGGTGAGGATTTGGGGTCCTATATATTTACTAATGTACTATATGAATGTAGATATAGGAATAGAAACTTCTACTTTACCGAAACATCTGTTGGAGGTGCACAGGCAGCTGCATCTCTCCAAGTAGTCTGTGAAAAGAGGAGACATCATATAATAGTCAGCGAGTGCTGTGTAAAGTGCCTATGTAGTGCTGCTCACCTCTGTATAATAGGCACAGTACCCACAGTTTACACACACTAGTGGGAAAGGTCCATTGGCATGCATTATATAGTGTAATTTCTTGTTACTCTGGCCTATGATAAAAATCTTATACTGTACCTTGATTTTTTGGAGGGCCCCCGGCGCAGACAACCTTCTCCTCGGCGCAGGTCTGACAGTTGATGTAGGTTTGCACCATTAATCCTGGGGAAATGGCACTTGTGTTATAACCGTCCAATCTTATAGATAATAATAATAATGACAAGAAGCTGAATCTGGTATAAAATGTACTTACCACAGCTGTCTGCACCTGAGGAATGGAGAAGAAAGAAGACATTACTGACCGTTCTCATTGTCAGACTCAGAAACCTCTAATCTCTGGGTCTCCTTATTATTACATGATGTCAGTGCCTCTGTGTTCGTCACTTTGTTTTCTAGATTTCCATTGACAGAAATCTCTGAGCCGCCCCAGAACGGTCCGGGCCTCTATAGAACGCAGCAGCTCCTAGTGCAAACATTCCTGGCAGCCAATCAGGTGCTGGCTTTCATATGTCCAGTACAGGGTAGGAGATAACAGCAGTGATCTGATTGGTGGCTGTGGGGATCTCTAGTTTGGGTCTACATTACTATTACTACAAGAGGCCTGTGTGTGTAATACATTTATATGTCATATTATAGCAGGTGTTATATCTAGAAGAACTCACCTTGTTTATTTGGACACCTCCCTAAAAGTGAGAAATGAAGAAAAGCAGAATTACTAATAAAGAACAATAGAGAACAGAAATCCCCTGTATATGAGGGCTCTATGTATAACCCTGCAATAATACAAAAGAAAACTGCACGCATAGCAATTCCCAGTATAGAACATTTTATTACAATCGCTCCCTCCTGTCACTAGGCTGTAGGGAAAGGAAAACAAGTTGAAAACATCCTCTCTGACAACCTACCAGACACGTAGAAGATAAGTACAATGGTAGACAGAAGAAGATTCCACTTACGTTGGTTTGAGTCCTGGACGATAACCTTGAGCTTTTCTTTGAGTCGCTGGAAATGGAGTCCAATGATGTGAAGAAGCTGGATCTCTAAGATATATAAAGAGGAGAAGAATGAGAGTCCGATCCCCTCATCTATCAGTCTGAGCCCCCAACACACTAATTCCTATTAATAAGAGAAGTAGAATTTCCACCTACGTATAAAATATTGTACTTACCCTTAAAATCTATATCCTGGATGACGTCCACAGATTTTTTATATTCAGACGCAATTTCGGATATAGCATATTTATCTGGAAGGAAAATAATGGTACAATAATTATCTATCTATCTATAGATTATATGAAATTAAGATAATAGTAATAATATAAGTACCCAGTATGCCGACTTCATCCTCAAGGTAGTTCAGGACTTTTTTCTCGGTGACTTTGGCAAACCGCTTGATGTTGACATAGGCTTCTATTGAGTCAATGTCATCGACTTGGCTTTTGATAAAGGTGTTGAATTCTTCCATAGCCATTTTCCCTCTGGAGTCGCATGGTATGCAACAGAGAGACTGTCCGATGAAGACAGATGTTACGAGCAGTAGAAGCCACATGGTCTGGATAGAACCAGACATCTTTAGTAAAATCGCTTCCTGTAGCAAATAATCACTAAGGACGCAAGAGAGCAGAACTATGTCCCACTGAGAAGACAACAGCACTGCACAGGTTACAGCATCAGGCGCCGGTTAAGAGACAATGTCTTTATGACATCATCAGAATATGCAAATGAGGCTCTGAAACAAGCAATTGGATTGGTGGAAAATGGGATTATGACATCATATGCAAATAATTCTCTGGAACGTGAGATGTTTGAGGGAGTAAATAAGTATGTTCACTTAAAAAACTTTTTTTTTAAGCCACAACTAATACATATCATGACATTCTTTACAGAATATAAATATCAGGCATGGGTAACAGAACATGTACCACCCGTATATTCCACTGTATGATGTTATCGGAATTTGAAAATGAGGCTCTGAAACACAAAAGTTATTGGATTAGTGGAAAATGTAATTGTGTCATCATTATATGAAATATGCAAGTTATGTTCTGCTAGTGTTGGGCAATATACCGGTATCCACAATATAATGCAGTATTAAAAAACGGCAATATGACGATATCATCGTTTCTTAAGTATCGTGGTATTTAATGACATCATAGGGGTGGCCGCTTCCATTATAGGTAGGTATGGAAGACCTATAATGAAAGCTGGTGGTTAAGGACTGACTCACGTGGTCTTCTCTTAATCTTGAGGCTGGCAAACGTCAGAACGTAGCTGTCTGTGTCTCAGCGACATCACCTAGCATATGGGCGCCGCGGCTGACTTCACAGCAACTGCCAGTGTGGAGCTAGGCTGATGCTCTGCCTCACTCCTGTGTCCTGCTGTCAGGCTGCTGAGTGGGGCCATCATCTGTCAGTCAATGCCAGGGGCCTTCTAGCTGCTGCCCTCAGCTTCAGCCTGCCTCACTTGTCCACCCAGGCCCTCAGCTGCCCTGGACTGATGGTGGTACATGCTGCCCAAGTAATATATTGTATATTCAGGGGCGTAGCAAGAAATGACTGGGCCCCATAGCAAAAAAAAAATTATGGGCCCCCTCCCGGATCTCCCACCCCCACATACCTCTCAGACCTCGCCGCCACATCCGCAGGTCCTCATGCACTTACGACGGTTACGTGTAGGACTGAGCACAGACAGTTGGTCACTGGCAACGCATTTGTGCCAGTGTAGGAAATGTATGACTCTAAATGTCTGTGTATTTAAGTAGGACTAGTCAGAACTGCCACCCAGACTGCGGGACCACTCCAGGGGTCAAGTCCTGAGAAAAAAGTGTGGGAACTCCCTCAAGATCCACTGCCACCCCTCCCCCCTCAGAAAATTCAGTGCAACATAAAACATAAACAAAAACTGGAATTTGCACTATACTGTATGTCTGTTCAGACATAATTCGTCTCTTTCATATTATAAGCTCCCCTTATATATAATTTACTTACAGTTCTGAAGACTCAGGGGTGCTGACAGGCTTGGCCTCACGGGTGCTGGCAGGCTTGGCCTCACGGGTGCTGGCAGGCTTGGCCTCAGGGGTGCTGGCAGGCTTGGCCTCAGGGGTGCTGGCAGGCTTGGCCTCAGGGGTGCTGGCTGGCTTGGCCTCAGGGGTGCTTTGCAGGCTTGGCCTGAGGGGTGCTGGCTGGCTTGGCCTGAGGGGTGCTGGCTGGCTTGGCCGGGCAGAAGGAGTGTGGGAGACTGTGAGGCCTTTTTTCTCCAAGCTGCTCCGGAAAAAAAATATTTTTCATTATACCTCAGGTCAGACCACCAATCAGACCCCCAATGTTAATCAGACCTCAGCTAACAGCCCCAATAAGATCCCCAATGCGAATAAGACTCCAATAAGACCTCAGATAACACCTCAGCTCAGACCCCAATATGAATGACCCCCAATCAGACCTCAGATAAGAGCCCCATGCCTTATAACAGCCCCCAGTAGCCTTATAGCAGCCCCCAGTAGCCCCATAGCAGCCCCCAGTAGCCTCTCCATCAGCCCCCAGTGCCTCTCACCAGCCCCCAGTGCCTCTCGCCAGCCCCCAGTGCCTCTCCATTAGCCCCCAGTGCCTCTCACCAACCCCCAGTGCCTCTCACCAGCCCCCAGTGCCTCTCAATCAGTCCCCAGTGCCTCTCAATCAGTCCCCAGTGCCTCTCAATCAGCTCCCAGTGCCTCTCAATCAGCTCCCAGTGCCTCTCACCAGCAGCCCCCAGTCAATGCCTCTCCATCAGCCTCCAGTGCCTCTCAATCAGCCCCCAGTGCACCCTCCCCGGTATTAAAATCATTGGTGGGCAGTGCACCCTCCCCGGTTTTAAAATCATTGGTGGGCAGTGCGCCCTCCCCCCCTCCCCTGTATTAAAATCATTGGTGGGCAGTGCGCCCTCGCCGGTATTAAAATCATTGGTGGGCAGTGCGCCCCCTCCAGTATTATAATCACTGGTGGGCAGTGCAAGCCCTCCCCCTCAGCATTAAAATCATTAGTGGGCAGTGCGCCCTCCCCCCAGTAATAAAATCATTGGTGGGCAGTGCGCCCCCCCCAGTATTATAATCATTGGTGGGCAGTGCAAGCCCTCCCCCCAGTAATAAAATCATTGGTGGGCAGTGCGCCCCCTCCCAGTATTATAATCATTGGTGGGCAGTGCAAGCCCTCCCCCCCCCCAGTATTATAATCATTGTGGGCAGTGCGCCCTCCCCCAACCCCCGACCACCATTGGTGGCAGCGGCAGTTCCAATCGGAGACCCAGCAGTCTAATGCTGGGGCTCCGATCGGTTACCATGGCAGCCAGGACGCTACTGAAGTCCTGGCTGCCATGGTCAGTTAGTCAGCAGAATACTTACTTGCGCGATGGCCGCCGGGCGCTCCTTCTTCTTGTAACTTACAGGTCTGTGCGGCGCATTGCTTATGCTTATAGCAATGCGCCGCACAGAACTGTGATGAGTTACAAGAAGGAGGAGCGCCCGGCGGCGACAGCGCATGTAAGTATGCTGCAGAGTAACTGGCCATGGCAGCCAGGATTTCAGTAGCGTCCTGGCTGCCATTACACTGCTGGGACTCCGATCGGAACTGCTGCTGCAACCAATGATGGGGGGGGGATCGGGGAGGGGGTAAGGCCGCATCCTCAGCAGGCGGACCGGGCCCAGTGGCGCTGCTATAGCAATGCTGCCCGCTGCCACATCTATCTCTCCTGGAGGGGGCCCCATAGGCCCCTCTGACTTAGGGGCCCGGTCGCAATTGCGACCCCTATAGCTACGTCACTGTGTTTATTATGTATATGTACTGCAATGTGATGTTCCAATATCTGCACTGTATACTCGTGCATCACATTACTAGTACATCACATAACATGTTACATGTTATATATTACACATATAAGGCCACTGCATTTGCAGATATTGATGAGCTATATTCATGATGGGTCATCAATATCAGATCGGTGGGGGTCTGAATCTGATTAGCTGATTCATGCAGCCACTGCTCCAGAAATTATACTGTGTACGGAGCACAGCACAGCTCTGTGTATGGTATAGCGGCCATACATTTGCACTGAAGCTCAACTCCTATTTAAGGGAATGACAGCTGAATGTCATGGATGAGATTTGCAGATACCTGGAACTTATAAATAAACGAGCGACTGGCTTGATCCCACACTAAGGAGCTATTAGGTGAGCCCTAAAAAAATCCTAACAGCTCTCCCTGACTGCTATGCACATACAAGGGTCTCGATGGTAGACGATTGCATGCCCACGTACCTAAGCCTGTGTGACACCTGAAAACCCTATAATAGTGAGGGAGTCAGGGTCACCTAGATTCAAGCCAGCAAGCAAACACAATAAAGTAAAGGACTTATCTGAGCAAACAGCAGACGAAGCCTCCAGCAGTGAACACCTAATCTAGGAAGTAGTATAAACCGCAAAGTGAGGCAGTATGGGAGGGAATATAAAGGAAGACGATTATGTCTAAATAAGTGACACCTGGCAGAAGGAAAGTAGAAGAGAAAGTGAAACCAAAACAAAGAACATCATACAAGAGGTAGAGAAGAACGTCTGCCAGACCTTCTCACAGAAGTGGCGGTGACAGTAACCCTCCCTCTACAGGTGGACTCCGGACACTCAGAGCACACCTTCTCAGGATGAGACCTATGGAAAGCCCTAATGAGACGAGTGGCCTTAATGTCCGCCACTGGGACCCACATCCTCTCCTCAGGACCATAACCCTCCCAATGAACGAGGTACTGGAGAGAACCGCGGATAATGCGAGAATCCACAATCCTAGAGACCTGAAATTCAAGATTACCATCAACAATAATCGGAGGAGGAGGCAAAGAGGAGGGTACAGTGGGTTGGACATAAGGTTTTAATAGGGACTTGTGAAAAACATTATGGATCTTCCAAGTCTGAGGAAGTCGGAAGGCAACGGGATTGATGACGGACAAGATCTTGTAAGGCCCAATAAACTTAGGACCCAACTTCCAGGAGGGAACCTTCAGTTTGATATTCTTTGTGGACAACCACACCAGATCACCCACATTCAGGTCCGGACCAGGCACACGTCTCTTATCCGCCACACGCTTATATCTCTCAGTCATCCTCTTCAGATTACCCTGAATCTTTTGCCAAATAAACGACAAAGACGAGGAAAATCTCTCCTCATCAGGTAAACCAGAAGACCCCTCTCCAGAGAATGTCCCAAACTGCGGATGAAACCCATATGCACCAAAAAATGTTGACTTATCAGAGGACTCCTGGTGATGGTTATTTAAACGGAGAATACAAATGTGATCGCACTCTATATCCAGCATTCTGCCCTGCCTCCATGCTGGATGAGACATTGGTGTACATTTTGGCCAAAGCGTAATAAGCCACTCACCACGTCAAGGTTGCCTCCATTTGAGTGGTCCCTAACGCTAGTTCCCACCTGTTCATGGGCCGCGACAGCCACACAAAATCCAGGGAATGCAGGTCAGCGTGCACGCCAAGCACACTCTGCTTTTAACCCCGTCCGGTGCCATTACAGCTTTCATTGGATCCAGGGATGCAAGTACCAACATGCACGCTGAGCCCACCATATACTTCTCCTGGAGCCAAATGGCCACTGGTAGGTTCTATATAAGCAGACTCAGTTTTATACTGACTTTAAAACCAGCCTCCAGGACAGATTGACTGGTCAGGTGTGCATGACTCAAAGGAGATCGCCACGCCTCCAATACATACTACAAAGGAAAATTTGGGGGAATTGAGTCAGCACAACCTGTATATAGGTGCAGACCACTATGTGGTCCTTGTCACATGCGATATTGAATGGTTATACACGTCTATATACCATGACCAGGGAGTGCGGGCATCTAGATCTTTTTTGACCATGTCAGATTATGATAATAGCATGATTGAATTTATTCTGGCATTGCTGGAATTTATGCTTACGCATAATTATTTTTTATTTAAGGACCGCCTCTTCCTACAGCTCCAGGGGACAGCTATGGGGGCATCTTGTGCCCCCTCATATGCCAACCTGTTCCTGGGGCTGTGGGAGAGAGAGATCGTCCAGGATACGCCTGGATACGATGCCGCACTCCTATGGTCTAGGTATATAGACGATGTGTTTTTTCTATGGCAGGACACTATTCCGGCCTTGGAAAACTTTTTGGCCTGTCTCAACAATAATACACGTAACATCAGACTCACTTGGAAATACAGTCTTACGAATGTCGAATTCTTGGACATAATGATCACTAAGGGACCTGACGGATATTTGTCCACTGATCTCTTTAGGAAGTCCACTGCCGTCAATGCCCTTCTCCACGCCTCCTCTGCTCACCATCCGAATACGATACAGGCAATACCTACAGGGCAATTTTTAAGAACCCGCAGGATCTGCTCCAGTGATAAGCAGTTCGAACAACAAGCAGGCGCTCTGACACAGCGATTCTTTGAAAGAGGTTATCAATACAATACTATACAGCGGGGCTACGAAAGAGCCAAAAAAACATCTAGAGACTCCTTGTTGGTGAGTAGAGTTCAGAAAAGGGATAACCGAGACACATGTGTGAGATTTATTACTCCCTTCAATACGAAATGGAGGTATATTCAGAATATTCTGAGGAGACACTGGCCGGTGTTGCACACAGATGGTGATTTGGCGGTATGCCTCCCCGCATATCCCCAGATCACTTGGAGGCGGTCACGCAATTTGCGTGACATCCTCACGAAGAGCCACTATGTCCCTAAACCTATGGGAGGTATCTTTGGTAGCAAGGGCCCCAAGTGGGGGTCTTTCTCCTGTGGATCGTGCGCCGCCTGCAGATACATGATCCGTTCCACCGCCTTCAGTGACTCCTCAGGTCGAAAAGACTTTAAGATTGTACACAACATTAATTGTAACACCGAGGCTGTGATATATTTGATCACTTGCCCATGTAATCTTTTTTATGTCGGTATGACAAAGAGAGCCCTGAAGATACGGGTTTTGGAACATGTTGGTAAGATCCGAGCAGCTGCAGAAATACCTGAAAGGGACTGGGAGTCACTGCAGGCGGTTCCACGACATTTTTGCAGGTTCCACGGGTCCGATCCAGGGGGATTGACGGTGAAGGGTATTGACAGAATCCATCTAGGGTCTAGAGGCGGTAATATTAAAGTAGCTCTACTCCGTAGAGAGACTAGGTGGATTGTCAACCTGGATACCGTCACTCCGTACGGCCTTAACGAATCTAATAGTTTTTCCTCCTTTCTATAAATATTGCGCGAATTTTATTCGTAGGGTATATATTTTTTCTTTTGTTTTATTATATTCCATTTGCTATAACATTGTTGTTTTCTTCTTTTTGAGATCATACCATCCATTTCTTTTTTTGTGTGGAATTGGCGATGATGGACAGAGTAACCAACTGGGATGACATGGTCGCCACAGGAGAGGATACTCGTCAAGATCTCCTAGCAACACACTTATATTACTCTACTCTAAGTGTATATACTTGGTGGTGCATCACGTTGGGCACCGATATTACATGTGTTGTAGATCTCTCTGGTATATTCCAATCAGTGAGACTCCTTGTTATGATATTGCTATATTCTGTGGAGACTCTTTAGATTTTTGATGTGTCCTGTGCCACATGGGTGGGGTTGCTTTGACCATAGCTTTCTTTGTGGGTTTGTGAGTGCCCCGGTCGACCCCGCATACGGCCCCTTGCCGTCGGCGGTGCCGCCCCGGTCACTCCTACCCCATATTTATGCCATTATTTACATTGCTACTCCTTGCTGCTTTCCGGTTTTGGGTGGTTGGGGGTCCCTCGGTCGACCCCGCCGGCGGCCTTTTGCCGCCGGTGGTGTCGCCCCGGTCACCCCTTCCTCTCCAGGACTTTGGGAATTATTTTGTTGTCCACGTTGGGTTGTGGGTTGGGTGTGCCTTGGGTGACCCCGGGGGCTGCCTTTTGCTGCCCGCGGTGCCACCTGTGGCGCCCCCACCCTCCACCCTTGTCATGGAGGATAACCACCTCTTAAGGGTCCTTATTATGTGGCTTTTTATACAGCATTATCCTTATTTTTATCAATATAATGGGAAGATTCCTTTCACCTTTATGAATTGTTGTTTTATCATGTTTATTATCTATGCATATATGATTTTTGTGTCCTTCCATCTTGTATACATGAATCTGTTTTGCAATTTGAGAGATCGCATCACCATGTATACCTCAGACCAAGACGGAGAGGGTCTCTTATTATGGGCTATATTGCATTATTGACCATCATGAGTACTCCCGATTTTATGTCTTTTGGACTATGGATGGTAATGACTTTATGCATATTATTGATAGTACTTTTTTCACACATATGATGCTTTTAGATAAAATGTTTTCTTATTCACTATGTAATTAGATCATTTGTATGATCCATATAATGATACTGCGGTTACATTTATATGGACCCCTAGTACATCACTTGCTTTCTAATTGATATGTCACTGTGTGGACAGGTCATGGAGTTATGTTATAGATAGCCATACCCATGACCATGCCCTCTTTCTAATTATTTATTTTTGCACAATTATATCCTCACGTTATGTTCACTGGCGGATTTCTCTTTGTTGATAGGATATTGTCTGTGTATGCGGGACCCAGTGTGGATGCAGCTGGTGTGCGTTCTGTGGCAGTGTCATAGTAACCGTGCGACTATGTCTATCCCCAGGTTCTCTTTCAGAGCCGTGGATTGCGGTTCACCTGCGTTCCACGGGGTCGCGGGGTGCGCATGCGCTGTGCGACGCCATCTCGACGCGCTCCGTGACGTCTGTAAGCGCCACGCATGCGCGGTGCGCCGATGTGGACGCGCTGAGAGATGTCGCCGCATATCATGGGCCTTCCCGCGCCCGATGTGTGGTCCACAGATGTGCCGCATCCAGGTAATTCTCTTCTATCGTCCCACCCCCACTATACTCTATATATACCCTGCTCACTTATCACATAGTACCTCCTGACGAAGCCGCTGAGGTGAAACGCGCGTCGAGGTCTCGCGCTCAGGGCCTGTCATCCATCCCACCACCATGTCTTCAGGTACGTCCCGTCATTAGCACGGTTCCACACTATGTACAGGGCACCCCTGCATGTATCCACATTGGGTCCTCTGTACTTAGGCACACGTCAGTATTTTTGATTCCAGCCAGCGATTCATATTAATTGTGTCATTATCATTGTCGGTCGTGGTGCCTATACCATTCCGTGTATGTTAGCTACGGCTTTTGGTTTACCATATCTGGTCTGTGGTACCTTGTGTACCATTCCCTTATTGGGGCGACCATTATATGCTATATCATTCTGGTTATCCCAGAGCCTCAGCTTTACCTTTTGGTTGTACCTATCTGTGCCCTACACTGCGCAGTTTATTGGTGGTGTTTTTGGTGTGACTGGCCTTGTGCTTCTCCGTGTACTGTATACCATCCTGTTGTTCTCCAATTTTTTATATTTTATAATAAATGATATTTTTGATACACCATTCCACTTGTTTGGTTTTTAGTTTACTCTGGATGTGGGACAAGTGGTAATTATAGCTGTCTAAGTTGACAGAGCTGCCTTTTTGTAGGTTATCAGTTTTATACTGACTTTAAAACCAGCCTCCAGGACAGATTGACTGGTCAGGTGTGCATGACTCAAAGGAGATCGCCACGCCTCCAATACATACTACAAAGGAAAATTTTGGGGAATTGAGTCAGCCCAACCTGTATATAGGTGCAGACTAAAGTTGAGCGAACACCTGGATGTTCGGGTTCGAGAAGTTCGGCCGACCCGAACTTCGTCCCGAACCCGAACCCTATTGAAGTCAATGGGGACCCGAACTTTTGGGCACTAAAAAGGCTGTAAAACAGCCCAGGAAAGAGCTAGAGGGCTGCAAAAGGCAGCAACATGTAGGTAAATCCCCTGCAAACAAATGTGGATAGGGAAATGAATTAAAATAAAAATAAAAAAATAAAAATTAACCAATATCAATTGGACAGAGGTCCCATAGCAGAGAATCTGGCTTCACATCAGCAGAGAATCAGTCTCTTCATGCCATAGCAAAGAATCTGGCTTCATGTCAGCAGAGAATCAGTCTCTTCATGCCATAGCAGAGAATCAGGCTTCATGTCACCCACCACTGGAACAGGCCACTGTCACACATTTAGGCCCGGGCACCCAGACAGAGGAGAGAGGTCCCGTAACAGAGAATCAGGCCTTATGTCAGCACAGAATCTGTCTTCATGTCATAGCAGAGAATCAGGCTTCACGTCACCCACCACTGGAACAGGCCACTGTCACACATTTAGGCCCAGGCACCCAGACAGAGGAGAGAGGTCCCGTAACAGAGAATCTGGCCTTATGTCAGCGCAGAATCAGTCTTCATGTCATAGCAGAGAATCAGGCTTCACGTCACCCACCACTGGAACAGGCCACTGTCACACATTTAGGCCCAGGCACCCAGACAGAGGAGAGAGGTCCCGTAACAGAGAATCTGGCCTTATGTCAGCACAGAATCTGTCTTCATGACATAGCAGAGAATCAGGCTTCACGTCACCCACCACTGGAACAGGCCACTCTCACACATTTAGGCCCAGGCACCCAGACAGAGGAGAGAGGTCCCGTAACAGAGAATCAGGCCTTATGTCAGCACAGAATCTGTCTTCATGTCATAGCAGAGAATTAGGCTTCACGTCACCCACCACTGGAACAGGCCACTCTCACACATTTAGGCCCAGGCACCCAGACAGAGGAGAGAGGTCCCGTAACAGAGAATCAGGCCTTATGTCAGCACAGAATCTGTCTTCATGTCATAGCAGAGAATTAGGCTTCACGTCACCCACCACTGGAACAGGCCACTGTCACATATTTAGGCCCAGGCCCCCAGGCAGAGGAGAGAGGTCCCGTAACAGAGAATCTGGCCTTATGTCAGCGCAGAATCAGTCTTCATGTCATAGCAGAGAATCAGGCATCACGTCACCCACCACTGGAACAGGCCACTGTCAAAAATTTAGGCCCAGGCACCCAGGCAGAGGAGAGAGGTCCCGTAACAGAGAATCTGGCCTTATGTCAGCACAGAATCTGTCTTCATGTCATAGCAGAGAATCAGGCTTCACGTCACCCACCACTGGAACAGGCCACTGTCACATATTTAGGCCCAGGCACCCAGGCAGAGGAGAGAGGTCCCGTAACAGAGAATCTGGCCTTATGTCAGCACAGAATCTGTCTTCATGTCATAGCAGAGAATCAGGCATCACGTCAACCACCACTGGAACAGGCCTTTGTCACACATTTAGGCCCAGGCACCCAGGCAGAGGAGAGAGGTCCCGTAACAGAGAATCTGGCCTTATGTCAGCACAGAATCTGTCTTCATGACATAGCAGAGAATCAGGCTTCACGTCACCCACCACTGGAACAGGCCACTGTCACACATTTAGGCCCCGGCACCCAGGCAGGAGAGAGAGGTCCCGTAACAGAAAATCTGGCCTTATGTCAGCACAGAATCAGTCTTCATGTCATAGCAGAGAATCAGGCTTCACGTCACCCACCACTGGAACAGGCCACTGTCACACATTTAGGCCCCAGCACCCAGACAGAGGTGAGAGGTCCCGTAACAGAGAATCAGGCCTTATGTCAGCGCAGAATCAGTCTTCATGTCATAGCAGAGAATCAGGCTTCACGTCACCCACCACTGGAACAGGCCACTGTCACACATTTAGGCCCAAGCACCCAGACAGAGGAGAGAGGTCCCGTAACAGAGAATCAGGCCTTATGTCAGCACAGAATCAGTCTTCATGTCATAGCAGAGAATCAGGCATCACGTCACCCACCACTGGAACAGGCCACTGTCACACATTTAGGCCCAGGCACCCAGGCAGAGGAGAGAGGTCCCGTAACAGAGAATCTGGCCTTATGTCAGCACAGAATCTGTCTTCATGTCATAGCAGAGAATCAGGCATCACGTCACCCACCACTGGAACAGGCCACTGTCACATATTTAGGCCCAGGCACCCAGACAGAGGAGAGGTTCATTCAACTTTGGGTTGCCCCGCAATATAATGGTAAAATGAAAATAAAAATAGGATTGAATGAGTAAGTGCCCTGGAGTAGAATAATATATTGTTAAGGGGAGGTAGTTAATATCTAATCTGCACAAGGGATGGAAAGGTCCTGTGGGATCCATGCCTGGTTCATTTTTATGAACGTCAGCTTGTCTACATTGGCTGTAGACAGGTGGCTGCCTTTGTCTGTAATGACGGCCCCTGCCGTGCTGAATACATGTTCAGACAAAACGCTGGCCGCCGGGCAGGCCAGCTCCACCAAAGCATAAAAGGCTAGCTCTGGCCACGTGGACAATTTGGAGACCCAGAAGTTGAATGGGGCCGTACCATCATTCAGTACGTGGAGGGGTGTGCACAGGTACTGTTCCACCATGTTAGTGAAATGTTGCCTCCTGCTAACACGTTCCGTATCAGGTGGTGGTGCAGTTAGCTGTGGCTTGGTGACAAAACTTTTCCACATCACTGCCATGCTAACCCTGCCCTCAGAGGAGCTGGCCGTGACACAGCTGCGTTGGCGACCTCTTGCTCCTCCTCTGCCTTCGCCTTGGGCTTCCACTGGTTCCCCTGTGACATTTGGGAATGCTCTCAGTAGCGCGTCTACCAACGTGCGCTTGTACTCGCGCATCTTCCTATCACGCTCCAGTGTAGGAAGTAAGGTGGGCACATTGTCTTTGTACCGGGGATCCAGCAGGGTGGCAACCCAGTAGTCCGCACACCTTAAAATGTGGGCAACTCTGCTGTCGTTGCGCAGGCACTGCAGCATGTAGTCGCTCATGTGTGCCAGGCTGCCCAGAGGTAAGGACAAGCTGTCCTCTGTGGGAGGCGTATCGTCATCGTCCTGTGTTTTCCCCCAGCCACGCACCAGTGATGGGCCCGAGCTGCTTTGGGTGCCACCCCGCTGTGAACATGCTTCATCCTCATCCTCCTCCCCCTCCTCCTCATCCTCGTCCTCCTTGTCCTCCAGTAGTGGGCCCTGTCTGGCCACATTTGTACCTGGCCTCTGGTGTTGCAAAAAACCTCCCTCTGAGTCACTTCGAAGAGACTGGCCTGAAAGTGCTAAAAATGACCCCTCTTCCTCCTCTTCCTCCTGGGCCACCTCCTCTTACATCATCGCCCTAAGTGTTTTCTCAAGGAGACATAGAAGTGGTATTGTAACGCTGATAACGGCGTCATCGCCACTGGCCATGTTAGTGGAGTACTCGAAACAGCGCAACAGGGCACACAGGTCTTGCATGGAGGCCCAGTCATTGGTGGTGAAGTGGGTCTGATCCGCAGTGCGACTGACCCGTGCGTGCTGCAGCTGAAACTCCACTATGGCTGCTCGCACAGTCTGTCCAGCATATGCAAGGTGGAGTTCCACCTGGTGGGCACGTCGCATATGAGGCGGTGAGCGGAAAGGCCGAAGTTACGCTGTAGAGCAGATAGGCGATCAGCGGCAGGGTGTGAACGCCGGAAGCGCGAACAGACGGCCCGCACTTTATGCAGCAGCTCTGACATGTCGGGGTAGTTGCGAATGAACTTCTGCACCACCAAATTCAGCACATGTGCCAGGCAAGGGATGTGCGTCAAACCGGCTAGTCCCAGAGCTGCAACGAGATTTCGCCCATTATCGCACACCAGCAGGCCGGGCTTGAGGCTCACCGGCAGCAACCACTCGTCGGTCTGTTGTTCTATACCCCCCCACAACTCCTGTGCGGTGTGGGGCCTGTCCCCCAAACATATGAGTTTCAGAACGGCCTGCTGACGTTTACCCCGGGCTGTGCTGAAGTTGTTGGTGAAGGTGTGTGGCTGACTGGATGAGCAGGTGGAAGAAGAGGAGGAGGAAGCTGAGTAGGAGGAGGAGGAGACAGGAGGCAAAGAATGTTGCCCTGCGATCCTTGGCGGCGGAAGGATGTGCGCCAAACAGCTCTCCGCCTGGGGCCCAGCCGCCACTACATTTACCCAGTGTGCAGTTAGGGAGATATAGCGTCCCTGGCCGTGCTTACTGGTCCATGTATCTGTGGTTAGGTGGACCTTGCCACAGATGGCGTTGCGCAGTGCACACTTGATTTTATCGGACACTTGTTTGTGCAGGGAAGGCACGGCTCTCTTGGAGAAGTAGTGGCGGCTGGGAACAACATACTGTGGGACAGCAAGTGACATGAGCTGTTTGAAGCTGTGTGTGTCCACCAGCCTAAATGACAGCATTTCATAGGCCAGTAGTTTAGAAATGCTGGCATTCAGGGCCAAGGATCGAGGGTGGCTAGGTGGGAATTTACGCTTTCTCTCAAATGTTTGTGAGATGGAGAGCTGAACGCTGCCGTGTGACATGGTTGAGATGCTTGGTGACGCAGGTGGTGGTGTTGGTGGTACATCCCATGTTTGCTGGGCGGCAGGTGCCAACGTTCCTCCAGAGGCGGAGGAAGAGGCAGAGGCGGCGGCAGCAGCAGCAGAAGAGGCCGAGGCGGCGGCAGCAGCAGAAGAGGCCGAGGCGGCAGCAGCAGAAGAGGTAGCAGGGGGAGCCTGAGTGAGTTCTATGTTTTTAAGGTGTTTACTCCACTGCAGTTCATGCTTTGCATGCAGATGCCTGGTAGTGCAGGTTGTGCTAAGGTTCAGAACGTTAATGCCTCGCTTCAGGCTCTGATGGCACAGCGTGCAAACCACTCGGGTCTTGTCGTCAGCACATTGTTTGAAGAAGTGCCATGCCAGGGAACTCCTTGAAGCTGCCTTTGGGGTGCTCGGTCCCAGATGGCGGCGGTCAGTAGCAGGGGGAGTCTCTTGGCGGCGGGTGTTCTGATTTTGCCCACTGCTCCCTCTTTTGCTACGCTGTTGGCTCGGTCTCACCACTGCCTCTTCCTCCGAACTGTGAAAGTCAGTGGCACGACCTTCATTCCATGTGGGGTCTAGGACCTCATTGTCCCCTGCATCGTCTTCCACCCAGTCTTGATCTCTGACCTCCTGTTCAGTCTGCACACTGCAGAAAGACGCAGCAGTTGGCACCTGTGTTTCGTCATCATCAGAGACGTGCTGAGGTGGTATTCCCATGTCCTCATCATCAGGAAACAAAAGTGGTTGTGCGTTAGTGCATTCTATCTCTTCCACCCCTGGGGAAGGGCTAGGTGGATGCCCTTGGGAAACCCTGGCAGCAGAGTCTTCAAACAGCATAAGAGACTGCTGCATAACTTGTGGCTCAGACAGTTTCCCTGATATGCATGGGGGTGATGTGACAGACCGATGGGCTTGGTTTTCATGCGCCATCTGTGCGCTTTCTGCAGAAGACTGGGTGGGAGATAATGTGAACTTGCTGGATCCACTGTCGGCCACCCAATTGACTAATGCCTGTACCTGCTCAGGCCTTACCATCCTTAGAACGGCATTGGGCCCCACCAAATATCGCTGTAAATTCTTCTAAGTACTGTGACCTGAGGTAGTTGGTTCACTAGGACGTGTGGCTGTGGCAGAACGGCCACGTCCTCTCCCAGCACCAGAGGGTCCACTAACACCACCACGACCATGTCCACATCCGCGTCCCTTATTAGATGTTTTCCTCATTGTTCCCGTTCACCACAATTTTGAGAATGGCAAATTTTGGAATAGTTTTTCAACCCAGAACAAAAACTGTGCTTTTACGGTCACTACACATAATTTGACCAGCTAAAACAGTACAGATTTGGTTGAATAGAAATGTGAGGCCTATTTTTTTTGCGCTGTGTGACAGGTATACGTTTAATCACAGAATTAGACTTGTATCTGCACGGTAGCGTGTGTGTTAAGTTTTTCTGAATGACACTATTAGCACCTTGAATCTAAGATATCCTTTTTGGGATAGATTTCAAGTAGGCCTGATATAGCAGAAACTACTTATTTTGAGAATGGCAAATTTGGGAATAGTTTTTCAATTTTCAACCCAGAACAAAAACTGTGCTTTTACGGTCACTACAAATAACTTGACCAGCTAAAACAGTACAGATTTGGTTGAATAGAAATGTCAGGTCTATTTTTTAGACGCTGGGTGACAGGCTCAACTTGCCCCTGATGTAGTATATGGCCAAAAAATAACCACACTATTGATGGTTAAATGTACTTGGGTGACACAGGCTCAGCCTGCACCAGATGTAGTATATGGCCAAAAAATAACCAGACTGTTGATGGTTAAATGCACTTCGGCGACACAGGCTCAGCCTGCAGCTGATGTAGTATATGGCCAAAAAATAACCAGACTGTTGATGGTTAAATGCACTTCGGTGACACAGGCTCAGCCTGCAGCTGATGTAGGATATAGCACAAAATAACCACACTATTGATGGTTAAATACACTTGGTGATAGCTTGTGCTGGCGCAGCTGCAACCTCTCCCTATGCTTGAATCAGCAGAGTGACGTGCAGCGCTACGTGACCCAAGCTTATATAGAGGCTGGGTCACATGCTGCACTGGCCAATCACAGCCATGCCAATAGTAGGCAAGGCTGTGATGGTCTCTTGGGGCAAGTAGTATGACGCTTGTTGATTGGCTGCTTTGCAGCCTTTCAAAAAGCGCCAAGAAAGCGCCGAACACCGAACCCGAACTTTTACGAAAATGTTCGGGTCCGTGTCACGGACACCCCAAAATTCGGTACGAACCCGAACTATACAGTTCGGGTTCGCTCATCCCTAGTGCAGACCACTATGGCGAAATACATATACAAACGGAGAATACAAATGTGATCGCACTCTATATCCAGCATTCTGCCCTGCCTCCATGCTGGATGAGACATTGGTGTACATTTTGGCCAAAGCGTAATAAGCCACTCACCACGTCAAGGTTGCCTCCATTTGAGTGGTCCCTTTTGAGTGGTCCCTAACGCTAGTTCCCACCTGTTCCCACCTGTTCATGGGCCACGACAGCCACACAAAATCCAGGGAATGCAGGTCAGCGTGCACGCCAAGCACACTCTGCTTTTAACCCCGTCCGGTGCCATTACAGCTTTCATCGGATCCAGGGATGCAAGTACCAACATGCACGCTGAGCCCACCATATACTTCTCCTGGAGCCAAATGGCCACTGGTAGGTTCTATATAAGCAGACTCAGTTTTATACTGACTTTAAAACCAGCCTCCAGGACAGATTGACTGGTCAGGTGTGCATGACTCAAAGGAGATCGCCACGCCTCCAATACATACTACAAAGGAAAATTTTGGGGAATTGAGTCAGCACAACCTGTATATAGAAAACCTATAAAAGGACACTGAAAGCTGATGAACTATAAAAATATTGTTTTATTTGAGTACATGATTAAAAGCATACATAGAGATAACAGACAAATGCACAAAGTGCAGCACAATCCTGGGAGAGTTAGTAGAGTACAAAAAGGGTAAGGAGACAGGAGTGACCCGAATGTGGATATATCTAAATAAGGCAAAGTTACCATGTAAAATATATGTTGAAGGGATACCCACTATTGGTAAGAGTACAAATAATCTCGTCAAATATAAAGTGCAAGGTTCTTCTATATTCATTCAGCAGGACCGGCGCTAACGTCACCGTGCTCACCACGTGGTGAGCGCAATGACGTCACCGAAGGTCCTTTTCCAGCCAGGTCCTGCAAGAAGAAGAAGAAAGAAGACGAGCTCGACTATGCGACATCCCACATCTTTTTCCCCCAGCAAAGGTCACACCCTAGGCCCTTTAATCTGAGAGGGTCCAAAAGGTCCACATGTCCCATATGAGTAGACCAGTGCTGTACACCACACATGATAGTTCATGGCCCTGTTAGGTATTTTACATTGGAGGCCAGGTGCTTGAAGTTAGTCATCTAGATTTAGGAAGGTTTTCTAATAAAGACATGTTTCCGCTCAGTCAAACCATAAGTTATATGACTATAGATCTTGAAACTGGCGCTGGTGTTAAGATTAACAAGAAGAGACTCCATCCTCCTGATCTATCTCTGATATAGCCCTCTTCCCCACGGGCGTGTGCGCCCCGTTACCGTATTGCAGACCGCATTTGTGGATCCGCAATACACGGGTGCCCTTCCGTTGGCATTCCTCATCACGGATGCGGACCCATTCACTTCAATGGGTCCGCAAATCCAGAGATGCGGAATGGTGCGGAATGGAAGCACGGAACAGAACCCTATGAAAGTACTACGGAGTGCTTCCGTGGGGTTTCGTCCCGTACTACCGTTCCGCAAAAAGATAGAACATGTCCTATCATTTTGCGGAACGGCCGGATCGCGGAACCATTCAAGTAAATGGGTCCGCGATCCGCTGCGGCTGCCCCACGGATTGTGCTCCTGCAGCACGACCACGGGGTGCACACGCCCGTGGGAAAGAGGCCATAGTCTTTGTAGTTCTTATGTGACATATAGGAAGGTAAGGAATGGGAAATGAAATGCTGCAGTCAAGATTTTTTGTATATTTTTATTTTTTTTATTTTTAAGGGAAAAAGGGGAGGGAAGAAAAGGGGAAGGGAAGAGAATTTTTTATTTTTTGGGAAACATTTTTTTATTTTTATTTTTTCATGGAGGGGGAGTAGGGAGAGAAAGTGAAGGCAGAAATGGGGAAGGGAAGTTTTTTTTAAAAAGTTTTTTTGTTTTTGGGGAAGGGTTAAAATTTTCATTATTTTTTTTTTCCTGGCAGGTGGCAGTACAGGATGGTGCTTGACGGTTCGCCTTCACACTGGCTCTTTTTCCAGAGGCTCTCTAGATTTCATTTTCCTCCAGAACATGCAGATGCTGAAAAAAGAAAATCTATCAGTTATTTGATATTTGCTACTTACATGTCAGCTCTGAGTGAAATGTGTGCACAGATCCTCCAATGTTTTTTCTTACATTAGCTGCTTATCAGTCCACTGACATTATAACATGTCTGGCCTTGTAATATGCGCCAAATTTATCATGAAGCGTTCAGTATTGTGATAAATCTGGAGCATCCAGTGACTGCCTGGACTAAGTTTACACTGTGTAATGTGTAATATTTATCTAAAATACTACGCCTGTTCCACAGAGTATCTTATAGATGCTACCTACCATATGCCAGCGATCAGCATGATGGTGACGGAGCCGGCCACAGATATTGCTATGAAGAAAGCATTGTTGTTCTGTAGCTCCTCTAGAAGTGGCGGCTCCGGCGCTGTGATGTCAAGCACATCAGGAAGTGTAGGGCGAGGATGGTATTTTTTTGTCGCCTGTTCCGATTCGCTGATAACTAAATGAAGAAAACAATTACATTAATAGTTAATTCCATGAAGAGAACGATAATGACATTGTAGTGTATCTTATACATGAAAGAACATGAAATATATGTCAGAATATCAGAATCGTCTGCATCATGGAGGCTCAGAAGCACTGTCAAAACCAAAAGTGGCTCCAAAATACAGAAATGGCTAAAATCTTTCCATTATAGGTTTTTTCCTTACAAATACTAATGTAAAATAGCCCCACATTATAGGTGACAATTCAGATTTTCAGAACTAGATCCTTTCTCACTAATTATCACCCACAAGTAGATATGAATCCCGTGTATCTAAGAATTACCACTCAGCATAGTGCCAGTAATAATATGTCCTTACCTGCCACGTTATAGGTGATCTTACTCACTGGCACCTCAGAGTCCAGGATGGTGGTACACGTGTACCGTCCGGAGTCCCCCATCTGTACGCCCTTGATCACAAGATAGGGCTCCCGGGTGATTTTGGGATTGTGTTCACGAGGCTATAGAAAAAATATGGAGAATTATCAGAGCCTCAGATATCACAACTATTTATAATATAATATTTGTAATTTACATAGTCATATCATTAAGACAAAAATTTAGAAAATTGCTGATGATAATTTGCTGACATGACAGAAAGTCTGATTTTAGACCATATTGAGCAGCCTGGTGATGATATTGGGTGAAAGGACTTTCTGCTAAGTGGTTTTTGAGTAATGAAATGAATACGTTTGGGAAGCGCTGCCTTAACATTATGGTCGTATAACTCAAACTGAACAATCTCCCAATTTTACCCTGCATTGTACTTACCAGGGTGAACACGTTGTTATAGGTGTCCTCCAGCCTCGCGTACCATTCAAAAGTACAGTCCAGAATTAGTTCTTCATATTCTGTGATTTTTATATTTATCTCTAGAAAAACAGGAAAATGAAAGAAGATATTATAGAAGTAATTGTGTAGATATTCTGTCCTACATTTAGGGGTTGTCTCAATAACACGTCTCCTTCTATAAGACCTAATAGGAAATACGGCCATCATAGAGGAGACTGATAGCAACTGGTTATATTCTGCTATCTCCTCACCTCCACAGTTTACAGTCTCTGCCAGGAGAGACTTGTGATCTTTACATGGAGAGCAGGACCGTCCAGTTTTCAGATCTGAGAAAAGAAGAAAGAAATGAAATGTGAGCCGAGCATTAAAGACATTTATAATATTAGAATAAATATGATAATCATGTGCTGGTATCTATCACCCCTCTGTCACCTGCACATGGACAGGATACTGTACAGGCTGCCACAAATCACCCTTCTAGCCTGCTTATGGACTGAATCATATTAATGTAAATATCCTCCTGCTTTGGGAAGTCTGGTGTATACCAGTGACTGGTATATTTAGTGTACGGTGAGGATTTGGGGTCCTATATATTTACTAATGTACTATATGAATGTAGATATAAGAATAGAAACTTCTACTTTACCGAAACATCTGTTGGAGGTGCACAGGCAGCTGCATCTCTCCAAGTAGTCTGTGAAAAGAGGAGACATCATATAATAGTCAGCGAGTGCTGTGTAAAGTGCCTATGTAGTGCTGCTCACCTCTGTATAATAGGCACAGTACCAACAGTTTACACACACTAGTAGGAAAGGTCCATTGGCATGCATTATATAGTGTAATTCTAGTTACTCTGGCCTATGATAAAAATCTTATACTGTACCTTGATTTTTTGGAGGGCCCCCGGCGCAGACAACCTTCTCCTCGGCGCAGGTCTGACAGTTGATGTAGGTTTGCACCATTAATCCTGGGGAAATGCACTTGTGTTATAACCGTCCAATCTTATAGATAATAATAATAATGATGACAAGAAGCTGAATCTGGTATAAAATGTACTTACCACAGCTGTCTGCACCTGAGGAATGGAGAAGAAAGAAGACATTACTGACCGTTCTCATTGTCAGACTCAGAAACCTCTAATCTCTGGGTCTCCTTATTATTACATGATGTCAGTGCCTCTGTGTTCGTCACTTTGTTTTCTAGATTTCCATTGACAGAAATCTCTGAGCCGCCCCAGAACGGTCCGGGCCTCTATAGAACGCAGCAGCTCCTAGTGCAAACATTCCTGGCAGCCAATCAGGTGCTGGCTTTCATATGTCCAGTACAGGGTAGGAGATAACAGCAGTGATCTGATTGGTGGCTGTGGGGATCTCTAGTTTGGGTCTACATTACTATTACTACAAGAGGCCTGTGTGTGTAATACATTTATATGTCATATTATAGCAGGTGTTATATCTAGAAGAACTCACCTTGTTTATTTGGACACCTCCCTAAAAGTGAGAAATGAAGAAAAGCAGAATTACTAATAGAGAACAATAGAGAACAGAAATCCCCTGTATATGAGGGCTCTATCTATAACCCTGCAATAATACAAAAGAAAACTGCACGCATAGCAATTCCCAGTATAGAACATTTTATTACAATCGCTCCCTCCTGTCACTAGGCTGTAGGGAAAGGAAAACAAGTTGAAAACATCCTCTCTGACAACCTACCAGACACGTAGAAGATAAGTACAATGGTAGACAGAAGAAGATTCCACTTACGTTGGTTTGAGTCCTGGACGATAACCTTGAGCTTTTCTTTGAGTCGCTGGAAATGGAGTCCAATGATGTGAAGAAGCTGGATCTCTAAGATATATAAAGAGGAGAAGAATGAGAGTCCGATCCCCTCATCTATCAGTCTGAGCCCCCAACACACTAATTCCTATTAATAAGAGAAGTAGAATTTCCACCTACGTATAAAATATTGTACTTACCCTTAAAATCTATATCCTGGATGACGTCCACAGATTTTTTATATTCAGACGCAATTTCGGATATAGCATATTTATCTGGAAGGAAAATAATGGTACAATAATTATCTATCTATCTATAGATTATATGAAATTAAGATAATAGTAATAATATAAGTACCCAGTATGCCGACTTCATCCTCAAGGTAGTTCAGGACTTTTTTCTCGGTGACTTTGGCAAACCGCTTGATGTTGACATAGGCTTCTATTGAGTCAATGTCATCGACTTGGCTTTTGATAAAGGTGTTGAATTCTTCCATAGCCATTTTCCCTCTGGAGTCGCATGGTATGCAACAGAGAGACTGTCCGATGAAGACAGATGTTACGAGCAGTAGAAGCCACATGGTCTGGATAGAACCAGACATCTTTAGTAAAATCGCTTCCTGTAGCAAATAATCACTAAGGACGCAAGAGAGCAGAACTATGTCCCACTGAGAAGACAACAGCACTGCACAGGTTACAGCATCAGGCGCCGGTTAAGAGACAATGTCTTTATGACATCATCAGAATATGCAAATGAGGCTCTGAAACAAGCAATTGGATTGGTGGAAAATGGGATTATGACATCATATGCAAATAATTCTCTGGAACGTGAGATGTTTGAGGGAGTAAATAAGTATGTTCACTTAAAAAACTTTTTTTTTAAGCCACAACTAATACATATCATGACATTCTTTACAGAATATAAATATCAGGCATGGGTAACAGAACATGTACCACCCGTATATTCCACTGTATGATGTTATCGGAATTTGAAAATGAGGCTCTGAAACACAAAAGTTATTGGATTAGTGGAAAATGTAATTGTGTCATCATTATATGAAATATGCAAGTTATGTTCTGCTAGTGTTGGGCAATATACCGGTATCCACAATATAATGCAGTATTAAAAAACGGCAATATGACGATATCATCGTTTCTTAAGTATCGTGGTATTTAATGACATCATAGGGGTGGCCGCTTCCATTATAGGTAGGTATGGAAGACCTATAATGAAAGCTGGTGGTTAAGGACTGACTCACGTGGTCTTCTCTTAATCTTGAGGCTGGCAAACGTCAGAACGTAGCTGTCTGTGTCTCAGCGACATCACCTAGCATATGGGCGCCGCGGCTGACTTCACAGCAACTGCCAGTGTGGAGCTAGGCTGATGCTCTGCCTCACTCCTGTGTCCTGCTGCCAGGCTGCTGAGTGGGGCCATCATCTGTCAGTCAATGCCAGGGGCCTTCTAGCTGCTGCCCTCAGCTTCAGCCTGCCTCACTTGTCCACCCAGGCCCTCAGCTGCCCTGGACTGATGGTGGTACATGCTGCCCAAGTAATATATTGTATATTCAGGGGCGTAGCAAGAAATGACTGGGCCCCATAGCAAAAAAAAAATTATGGGCCCCCTCCCGGATCTCCCACCCCCACATACCTCTCAGACCTCGCCGCCACATCCGCAGGTCCTCATGCACTTACGACGGTTACGTGTAGGACTGAGCACAGACAGTTGGTCACTGGCAACGCATTTGTGCCAGTGTAGGAAATGTATGACTCTAAATGTCTGTGTATTTAAGTAGGACTAGTCAGAACTGCCACCCAGACTGCGGGACCACTCCAGGGGTCAAGTCCTGAGAAAAAAGTGTGGGAACTCCCTCAAGATCCACTGCCACCCCTCCCCCCTCAGAAAATTCAGTGCAACATAAAACATAAACAAAAACTGGAATTTGCACTATACTGTATGTCTGTTCAGACATAATTCGTCTCTTTCATATTATAAGCTCCCCTTATATATAATTTACTTACAGTTCTGAAGACTCAGGGGTGCTGACAGGCTTGGCCTCACGGGTGCTGGCAGGCTTGGCCTCACGGGTGCTGGCAGGCTTGGCCTCAGGGGTGCTGGCAGGCTTGGCCTCAGGGGTGCTGGCAGGCTTGGCCTCAGGGGTGCTGGCTGGCTTGGCCTCAGGGGTGCTTTGCAGGCTTGGCCTGAGGGGTGCTGGCTGGCTTGGCCTGAGGGGTGCTGGCTGGCTTGGCCGGGCAGAAGGAGTGTGGGAGACTGTGAGGCCTTTTTTCTCCAAGCTGCTCCGGAAAAAAAATATTTTTCATTATACCTCAGGTCAGACCACCAATCAGACCCCCAATGTTAATCAGACCTCAGCTAACAGCCCCAATAAGATCCCCAATGCGAATAAGACTCCAATAAGACCTCAGATAACACCTCAGCTCAGACCCCAATATGAATGACCCCCAATCAGACCTCAGATAAGAGCCCCATGCCTTATAACAGCCCCCAGTAGCCTTATAGCAGCCCCCAGTAGCCCCATAGCAGCCCCCAGTAGCCTCTCCATCAGCCCCCAGTGCCTCTCACCAGCCCCCAGTGCCTCTCGCCAGCCCCCAGTGCCTCTCCATTAGCCCCCAGTGCCTCTCACCAACCCCCAGTGCCTCTCACCAGCCCCCAGTGCCTCTCAATCAGTCCCCAGTGCCTCTCAATCAGTCCCCAGTGCCTCTCAATCAGCTCCCAGTGCCTCTCAATCAGCTCCCAGTGCCTCTCACCAGCAGCCCCCAGTCAATGCCTCTCCATCAGCCTCCAGTGCCTCTCAATCAGCCCCCAGTGCACCCTCCCCGGTATTAAAATCATTGGTGGGCAGTGCACCCTCCCCGGTTTTAAAATCATTGGTGGGCAGTGCGCCCTCCCCCCCTCCCCTGTATTAAAATCATTGGTGGGCAGTGCGCCCTCGCTGGTATTAAAATCATTGGTGGGCAGTGCGCCCCCTCCAGTATTATAATCACTGGTGGGCAGTGCAAGCCCTCCTCCCCAGCATTAAAATCATTAGTGGGCAGTGCGCCCTCCCCCCAGTAATAAAATCATTGGTGGGCAGTGCGCCCCCCCCAGTATTATAATCATTGGTGGGCAGTGCAAGCCCTCCCCCCAGTAATAAAATCATTGGTGGGCAGTGCGCCCCCTCCCAGTATTATAATCATTGGTGGGCAGTGCAAGCCCTCCCCCCCCCAGTATTATAATCATTGTGGGCAGTGCGCCCTCCCCCAACCCCCCCCCAACATTGGTGGCAGCGGCAGTTCCAATCGGAGTCCCAGCAGTGTAATGCTGGGGCTCCGATCGGTTACCATGGCAGCCAGGACGCTACTGAAGTCCTGGCTGCCATGGTCAGTTAGTCAGCAGAATACTTACTTGCGCGGTGGCCGCCGGGCGCTCCTTCTTCTTGTAACTTACAGGTCTGTGCGGCGCATTGCTTATGCTTATAGCAATGCGCCGCACAGAACTGTGATGAGTTACAAGAAGGAGGAGCGCCCGTCGGCGACAGCGCATGTAAGTATGCTGCAGAGTAACTGGCCATGGCAGCCAGGATTTCAGTAGCGTCCTGGCTGCCATTACACTGCTGGGACTCCGATCGGAACTGCTGCAACCAATGATGGGGGGGGGATCGGGGAGGGGGTAAGGCCGCATCCTCAGCAGGCGGACCGGGCCCAGTGGCGCTGCTATAGCAATGCTGCCCGCTGCCACATCTATCTCTCCTGGAGGGGGCCCCATAGGCCCCTCTGACTTAGGGGCCCGGTCGCAATTGCGACCCCTATAGCTACATCACTGTGTTTATTATGTATATGTACTGCAATGTGATGTTCCAATATCTGCACTGTATACTCGTGCATCACATTACTAGTACATCACATAACATGTTACATGTTATATATTACACATATAAGGCCACTGCATTTGCAGATATTGATGAGCTATATTCATGATGGGTCATCAATATCAGATCGGTGGGGGTCTGAATCTGATTAGCTGATTCATGCAGCCACTGCTCCAGAAATTATACTGTGTACGGAGCACAGCACAGCTCTGTGTATGGTATAGCGGCCATACATTTGCACTGAAGCTCAACTCCTATTTAAGGGAATGACAGCTGAATGTCATGGATGAGATTTGCAGATACCTGGAACTTATAAATAAACGAGCGACTGGCTTGATCCCACACTAAGGAGCTATTAGGTGAGCCCTAAAAAAATCCTAACAGCTCTCCCTGACTGCTATGCACATACAAGGGTCTCGATGGTAGACGATTGCATGCCCACGTACCTAAGCCTGTGTGACACCTGAAAACCCTATAATAGTGAGGGAGTCAGGGTCACCTAGATTCAAGCCAGCAAGCAAACACAATAAAGTAAAGGACTTATCTGAGCAAACAGCAGACGAAGCCTCCAGCAGTGAACACCTAATCTAGGAAGTAGTATAAACCGCAAAGTGAGGCAGTATGGGAGGGAATATAAAGGAAGACGATTATGTCTAAATAAGTGACACCTGGCAGAAGGAAAGTAGAAGAGAAAGTGAAACCAAAACAAAGAACATCATACAAGAGGCAGAGAAGAACGTCTGCCAGACCTTCTCACAGAAGTGGCGGTGACAGTAACCCTCCCTCTACAGGTGGACTCCGGACACTCAGAGCACACCTTCTCAGGATGAGACCTATGGAAAGCCCTAATGAGACGAGTGGCCTTAATGTCCGCCACTGGGACCCACATCCTCTCCTCAGGACCATAACCCTCCCAATGAACGAGGTACTGGAGAGAACCGCGGATAATGCGAGAATCCACAATCCTAGAGACCTGAAATTCAAGATTACCATCAACAATAAACGGAGGAGGAGGCAAAGAGGAGTTGGACATAAGGTTTTAATAGGGACTTGTGAAAAACATTATGGATCTTCCAAGTCTGAGGAAGTCGGAAGGCAACGGGATTGATGACGGACAAGATCTTGTAAGGCCCAATAAACTTAGGACCCAACTTCCAGGAGGGAGCCTTCAGTTTGATATTCTTTGTGGACAACCACACCAGATCACCCACATTCAGGTCCGGACCAGGCACACGTCTCTTATCCGCCACACGCTTATATCTCTCAGTCATCCTCTTCAGATTACCCTGAATCTTTTGCCAAATAAACGACAAAGACGAGGAAAATCTCTCCTCATCAGGTAAACCAGAAGACCCCTCTCCAGAGAATGTCCCAAACTGCGGATGAAACCCATATGCACCAAAAAATGTTGACTTATCAGAGGACTCCTGGTGATGGTTATTTAAACGGAGAATACAAATGTGATCGCACTCTATATCCAGCATTCTGCCCTGCCTCCATGCTGGATGAGACATTGGTGTACATTTTGGCCAAAGCGTAATAAGCCACTCACCACGTCAAGGTTGCCTCCATTTGAGTGGTCCCTAACGCTAGTTCCCACCTGTTCATGGGCCGCGACAGCCACACAAAATCCAGGGAATGCAGGTCAGCGTGCACGCCAAGCACACTCTGCTTTTAACCCCGTCCGGTGCCATTACAGCTTTCATTGGATCCAGGGATGCAAGTACCAACATGCACGCTGAGCCCACCATATACTTCTCCTGGAGCCAAATGGCCACTGGTAGGTTCTATATAAGCAGACTCAGTTTTATACTGACTTTAAAACCAGCCTCCAGGACAGATTGACTGGTCAGGTGTGCATGACTCAAAGGAGATCGCCACGCCTCCAATACATACTACAAAGGAAAATTTGGGGGAATTGAGTCAGCACAACCTGTATATAGGTGCAGACCACTATGTGGTCCTTGTCACATGCGATATTGAATGGTTATACACGTCTATATACCATGACCAGGGAGTGCGGGCATCTAGATCTTTTTTGACCATGTCAGATTATGATAATAGCATGATTGAATTTATTCTGGCATTGCTGGAATTTATGCTTACGCATAATTATTTTTTATTTAAGGACCGCCTCTTCCTACAGCTCCAGGGGACAGCTATGGGGGCATCTTGTGCCCCCTCATATGCCAACCTGTTCCTGGGGCTGTGGGAGAGAGAGATCTTCCAGGATACGCCTGGATACGATGCCGCACTCCTATGGTCTAGGTATATAGACGATGTGTTTTTTCTATGGCAGGACACTATTCCGGCCTTGGAAAACTTTTTGGCCTGTCTCAACAATAATACACGTAACATCAGACTCACTTGGAAATACAGTCTTACGAATGTCGAATTCTTGGACATAATGATCACTAAGGGACCTGACGGATATTTGTCCACTGATCTCTTTAGGAAGTCCACTGCCGTCAATGCCCTTCTCCACGCCTCCTCTGCTCACCATCCGAATACGATACAGGCAATACCTACAGGGCAATTTTTAAGAACCCGCAGGATCTGCTCCAGTGATAAGCAGTTCGAACAACAAGCAGGCGCTCTGACACAGCGATTCCTCGAAAGAGGTTATCAATACAATACTATACAGCGGGGCTACGAAAGAGCCAAAAAAACATCTAGAGACTCCTTGTTGGTGAGTAGAGTTCAGAAAAGGGATAACCGAGACACATGTGTGAGATTTATTACTCCCTTCAATACGAAATGGAGGTATATTCAGAATATTCTGAGGAGACACTGGCCGGTGTTGCACACAGATGGTGATTTGGCGGTATGCCTCCCCGCATATCCCCAGATCACTTGGAGGCGGTCACGCAATTTGCGTGACATCCTCACGAAGAGCCACTATGTCCCTAAACCTATGGGAGGTATCTTTGGTAGCAAGGGCCCCAAGTGGGGGTCTTTCTCCTGTGGATCGTGCGCCGCCTGCAGATACATGATCCGTTCCACCGCCTTCAGTGACTCCTCAGGTCGAAAAGACTTTAAGATTGTACACAACATTAATTGTAACACCGAGGCTGTGATATATTTGATCACTTGCCCATGTAATCTTTTTTATGTCGGTATGACAAAGAGAGCCCTGAAGATACGGGTTTTGGAACATGTTGGTAAGATCCGAGCAGCTGCAGAAATACCTGAAAGGGACTGGGAGTCACTGCAGGCGGTTCCACGACATTTTTGCAGGTTCCACGGGTCCGATCCAGGGGGATTGACGGTGAAGGGTATTGACAGAATCCATCTAGGGTCTAGAGGCGGTAATATTAAAGTAGCTCTACTCCGTAGAGAGACTAGGTGGATTGTCAACCTGGATACCGTCACTCCGTACGGCCTTAACGAATCTAATAGTTTTTCCTCCTTTCTATAAATATTGCGCGAATTTTATTCGTAGGGTATATATTTTTTCTTTTGTTTTATTATATTCCATTTGCTATAACATTGTTGTTTTCTTCTTTTTGAGATCATACCATCCATTTCTTTTTTTGTGTGGAATTGGCGATGATGGACAGAGTAACCAACTGGGATGACATGGTCGCCACAGGAGAGGATACTCGTCAAGATCTCCTAGCAACACACTTATATTACTCTACTCTAAGTGTATATACTTGGTGGTGCATCACGTTGGGCACCGATATTACATGTGTTGTAGATCTCTCTGGTATATTCCAATCAGTGAGACTCCTTGTTATGATATTGCTACTGTATATTGTGTGGAGACTCTTTAGATTTTTGATGTGTCCTGTGCCACATGGGTGGGGTTGCTTTGACCATAGCTTTCTTTGTAGGTTTGTGAGTGCCCCGGTCGACCCCGCATACGGCCCCTTGCCGTCGGCGGTGCCGCCCCGGTCACTCCTACCCCATATTTATGCCATTATTTACATTGCTACTCCTTGCTGCTTTCCGGTTTTGGGTGGTTTGGGGTCCCTCGGTCGACCCCGCCGGCGGCCTTTTGCCGCCGGTGGTGTCGCCCCGGTCACCCCTTCCTCTCCAGGACTTTGGGAATTATTTTGTTGTCCACGTTGGGTTGTGGGTTGGGTGTGCCTTGGGTGACCCCGGGGGCTGCCTTTTGCTGCCCGCGGTGCCACCTGTGGCGCCCCCACCCTCCACCCTTGTCATGGAGGATAACCACCTCTTAAGGGTCCTTATTATGTGGCTTTTTATACAGCATTATCCTTATTTTTATCAATATAATGGGAAGATTCCTTTCACCTTTATGAATTGTTGTTTTATCATGTTTATTATCTATGCATATATGATTTTTGTGTCCTTCCATCTTGTATACATGAATCTGTTTTGCAATTTGAGAGATCGCATCACCATGTATACCTCAGACCAAGACGGAGAGGGTCTCTTATTATGGGCTATATTGCATTATTGACCATCATGAGTACTCCCGATTTTATGTCTTTTGGACTATGGATGGTAATGACTTTATGCATATTATTGATAGTACTTTTTTCACACATATGATGCTTTTAGATAAAATGTTTTCTTATTCACTATGTAATTAGATCATTTGTATGATCCATATAATGATACTGCGGTTACATTTATATGGACCCCTAGTACATCACTTGCTTTCTAATTGATATGTCACTGTGTGGACAGGTCATGGAGTTATGTTATAGATAGCCATACCCATGACCATGCCCTCTTTCTAATTATTTATTTTTGCACAATTATATCCTCACGTTATGTTCACTGGCGGATTTCTCTTTGTTGATAGGATATTGTCTGTGTATGCGGGACCCAGTGTGGATGCAGCTGGTGTGCGTTCTGTGGCAGTGTCATAGTAACCGTGCGACTATGTCTATCCCCAGGTTCAGAGCCGTGGATTGCGGTTCACCTGCGTTCCACGGGGTCGCGGGGTGCGCATGCGCTGTGCGACGCCATCTCGACGCGCTCCGTGACGTCTGTAAGCGCCGCGCATGCGCGGTGCGCCGATGTGGACGCGCTGAGAGATGTCGCCGCATATCATGGGCCTTCCCGCGCCCGATGTGTGGTCCACAGATGTGCCGCATCCAGGTAATTCTCTTCTATCGTCCCACCCCCACTATACTCTATATATACCCTGCTCACTTATCACATAGTACCTCCTGACGAAGCCGCTGAGGTGAAACGCGCGTCGAGGTCTCGCGCTCAGGGCCTGTCATCCATCCCACCACCATGTCTTCAGGTACGTCCCGTCATTAGCACGGTTCCACACTATGTACAGGGCACCCCTGCATGTATCCACATTGGGTCCTCTGTACTTAGGCACACGTCAGTATATTTGATTCCAGCCAGCGATTCATATTAATTGTGTCATTATCATTGTCGGTCGTGGTGCCTATACCATTCCGTGTATGTTAGCTACGGCTTTTGGTTTACCATATCTGGTCTGTGGTACCTTGTGTACCATTCCCTTATTGGGGCGACCATTATATGCTATATCATTCTGGTTATCCCAGAGCCTCAGCTTTACCTTTTGGTTGTACCTATCCGTGCCCTACACTGCGCAGTTTATTGGTGGTGTTTTTGGTGTGACTGGCCTTGTGCTTCTCCGTGTACTGTATACCATCCTGTTGTTCTCCAATTTTTTATATTTTATAATAAATGATATTTTTGATACACCATTCCACTTGTTTGGTTTTCAGTTTACTCTGGATGTGGGACAAGTGGTAATTATAGCTGTCTAAGTTGACAGAGCTGCCTTTTTGTAGGTTATCAGTTTTATACTGACTTTAAAACCAGCCTCCAGGACAGATTGACTGGTCAGGTGTGCATGACTCAAAGGAGATCGCCACGCCTCCAATACATACTACAAAGGAAAATTTTGGGGAATTGAGTCAGCCCAACCTGTATATAGGTGCAGACTAGAGTTGAGCGAACACCTGGATGTTCGGGTTCGAGAAGTTCGGCCGACCCGAACTTCGTCCCGAACCCGAACCCTATTGAAGTCAATGGGGACCCGAACTTTTGGGCACTAAAAAGGCTGTAAAACAGCCCAGGAAAGAGCTAGAGGGCTGCAAAAGGCAGCAACATGTAGGTAAATCCCCTGCAAACAAATGTGGATAGGGAAATGAATTAAAATAAAAATAAAAAAATAAAAATTAACCAATATCAATTGGACAGAGGTCCCATAGCAGAGAATCTGGCTTCACATCAGCAGAGAATCAGTCTCTTCATGCCATAGCAAAGAATCTGGCTTCATGTCAGCAGAGAATCAGTCTCTTCATGCCATAGCAGAGAATCAGGCTTCATGTCACCCACCACTGGAACAGGCCACTGTCACACATTTAGGCCCGGGCACCCAGACAGAGGAGAGAGGTCCCGTAACAGAGAATCAGGCCTTATGTCAGCACAGAATCTGTCTTCATGTCATAGCAGAGAATCAGGCTTCACGTCACCCACCACTGGAACAGGCCACTGTCACACATTTAGGCCCAAGCACCCAGACAGAGGAGAGAGGTCCCGTAACAGAGAATCTGGCCTTATGTCAGCGCAGAATCAGTCTTCATGTCATAGCAGAGAATCAGGCTTCACGTCACCCACCACTGGAACAGGCCACTGTCACACATTTAGGCCCAGGCACCCAGACAGAGGAGAGAGGTCCCGTAACAGAGAATCTGGCCTTATGTCAGCACAGAATCTGTCTTCATGACATAGCAGAGAATCAGGCTTCACGTCACCCACCACTGGAACAGGCCAATGTCACACATTTAGGCCCAGGCACCCAGACAGAGGAGAGAGGTCCCGTAACAGAGAATCAGGCCTTATGTCAGCACAGAATCTGTCTTCATGTCATAGCAGAGAATCAGGCTTCACGTCACCCACCACTGGAACAGGCCACTCTCACACATTTAGGCCCAGGCACCCAGACAGAGGAGAGAGGTCCCGTAACAGAGAATCAGGCCTTATGTCAGCACAGAATCTGTCTTCATGTCATAGCAGAGAATTAGGCTTCACGTCACCCACCACTGGAACAGGCCACTGTCACATATTTAGGCCCAGGCACCCAGGCAGAGGAGAGAGGTCCCGTAACAGAGAATCTGGCCTTATGTCAGTGCAGAATCAGTCTTCATGTCATAGCAGAGAATCAGGCATCACGTCACCCACCACTGGAACAGGCCACTGTCAAAAATTTAGGCCCAGGCACCCAGGCAGAGGAGAGAGGTCCCGTAACAGAGAATCTGGCCTTATGTCAGCACAGAATCTGTCTTCATGTCATAGCAGAGAATCAGGCTTCACGTCACCCACCACTGGAACAGGCCACTGTCACATATTTAGGCCCAGGCCCCCAGGCAGAGGAGAGAGGTCCCGTAACAGAGAATCTGGCCTTATGTCAGCACAGAATCTGTCTTCATGTCATAGCAGAGAATCAGGCATCACGTCACCCACCACTGGAACAGGCCTTTGTCACACATTTAGGCCCAGGCACCCAGGCAGAGGAGAGAGGTCCCGTAACAGAGAATCTGGCCTTATGTCAGCACAGAATCTGTCTTCATGACATAGCAGAGAATCAGGCTTCACGTCACCCACCACTGGAACAGGCCACTGTCACACATTTAGGCCCCGGCACCCAGGCAGAGGAGAGAGGTCCCGTAACAGAGAATCTGGCCTTATGTCAGCACAGAATCAGTCTTCATGTCATAGCAGAGAATCAGGCTTCACGTCACCCACCACTGGAACAGGCCACTGTCACACATTTAGGCCCCGGCACCCAGACAGAGGTGAGAGGTCCCGTAACAGAGAATCAGGCCTTATGTCAGCGCAGAATCAGTCTTCATGTCATAGCAGAGAATCAGGCTTCACGTCACCCACCACTGGAACAGGCCACTGTCACACATTTAGGCCCAAGCACCCAGACAGAGGAGAGAGGTCCCGTAACAGAGAATCAGGCCTTATGTCAGCACAGAATCTGTCTTCATGTCATAGCAGAGAATCAGGCTTCACGTCACCCACCACTGGAACAGGCCACTGTCACATATTTAGGCCCAGGCACCCAGGCAGAGGAGAGAGGTCCCGTAACAGAGAATCTGGCCTTATGTCAGCGCAGAATCAGTCTTCATGTCATAGCAGAGAATCAGGCATCACGTCACCCACCACTGGAACAGGCCACTGTCACACATTTAGGCCCAGGCACCCAGGCAGAGGAGAGAGGTCCCGTAACAGAGAATCTGGCCTTATGTCAGCACAGAATCTGTCTTCATGTCATAGCAGAGAATCAGGCATCACGTCACCCACCACTGGAACAGGCCACTGTCACATATTTAGGCCCAGGCACCCAGACAGAGGAGAGGTTCATTCAACTTTGGGTTGCCCCGCAATATAATGTTAAAATGAAAATAAAAATAGGATTGAATGAGTAAGTGCCCTGGAGTAGAATAATATATTGTTAAGGGGAGGTAGTTAATATCTAATCTGCACAAGGGATGGAAAGGTCCTGTGGGATCCATGCCTGGTTCATTTTTATGAACGTCAGCTTGTCTACATTGGCTGTAGACAGGTGGCTGCCTTTGTCTGTAATGACGGCCCCTGCCGTGCTGAATACATGTTCAGACAAAACGCTGGCCGCCGGGCAGGCCAGCTCCACCAAAGCATAAAAGGCTAGCTCTGGCCACGTGGACAATTTGGAGACCCAGAAGTTGAATGGGGCCGTACCATCATTCAGTACGTGGAGGTGTGTGCACAGGTACTGTTCCACCATGTTAGTGAAATGTTGCCTCCTGCTAACACGTTCCGTATCAGGTGGTGGTGCAGTTAGCTGTGGCTTGGTGACAAAACTTTTCCACATCTCTGCCATGCTAACCCTGCCCTCAGAGGAGCTGGCCGTGACACAGCTGCATTGGCGACCTCTTGCTCCTCCTCTGCCTTCGCCTTGGGCTTCCACTGGTTCCCCTGTGACATTTGGGAATGCTCTCAGTAGCGCGTCTACCAACGTGCGCTTGTACTCGCGCATCTTCCTATCACGCTCCAGTGTAGGAAGTAAGGTGGGCACATTGTCTTTGTACCGGGGATCCAGCAGGGTGGCAACCCAGTAGTCCGCACACCTTAAAATGTGGGCAACTCTGCTGTCGTTGCGCAGGCACTGCAGCATGTAGTCGCTCATGTGTGCCAGGCTGCCCAGAGGTAAGGACAAGCTGTCCTCTGTGGGAGGCGTATCGTCATCGTCCTGTGTTTTCCCCCAGCCACGCACCAGTGATGGGCCCGAGCTGCTTTGGGTGCCACCCCGCTGTGAACATGCTTCATCCTCATCCTCCTCCACCTCCTCCTCATCCTCGTCCTCCTTGTCCTCCAGTAGTGGGCCCTGTCTGGCCACATTTGTACCTGGCCTCTGGTGTTGCAAAAAACCTCCCTCTGAGTCACTTCGAAGAGACTGGCCTGAAAGTGTTAAAAATGACCCCTCTTCCTCCTCTTCCTCCTGGGCCACCTCCTCTTCCATCATCGCCCTAAGTGTTTTCTCAAGGAGACATAGAAGTGGTATTGTAACGCTGATAACGGCGTCATCGCCACTGGCCATGTTGGTGGAGTACTCGAAACAGCGCAACAGGGCACACAGGTCTCGCATGGAGGCCCAGTCATTGGTGGTGAAGTGGGTCTGATCCGCAGTGCGACTGACCCGTGCGTGCTGCAGCTGAAACTCCACTATCGCTGCTCGCACAGTCTGTCCAGCATATGCAAGGTGGAGTTCCACCTGGTGGGCACGTCGCATATGAGGCGGTGAGCGGAAAGGCCGAAGTTACGCTGTAGCGCAGACAGGCGAGCAGCGGCAGGGTGTGAACGCCGGAAGCGCGAACAGACGGCCCGCACTTTATGCAGCAGCTCTGACATGTCGGGGTAGTTGCGAATGAACTTCTGCACCACCAAATTCAGCACATGCGCCAGGCAAGGGATGTGCGTCAAACCGGCTAGTCCCAGAGCTGCAACGAGATTTCGCCCATTATCGCACACCACCATGCCGGGCTTGAGGCTCACCGGCAGCAACCACTCGTCGGTCTGTTGTTCTATACCCCCCCACAACTCCTGTGCGGTGTGGGGCCTGTCCCCCAAACATATGAGTTTCAGAACGGCCTGCTGACGTTTACCCCGGGCTGTGCTGAAGTTGTTGGTGAAGGTGTGTGGCTGACTGGATGAGCAGGTGGAAGAAGAGGAGGAGGAAGCTGAGTAGGAGGAGGAGACAGGAGGCAAAGAATGTTGCCCTGCGATCCTTGGCGGCGGAAGGATGTGCGCCAAACAGCTCTCCGCCTGGGGCCCAGCGGCCACTACATTTACCCAGTGTGCAGTTAGGGAGATATAGCGTCCCTGGCCGTGCTTACTGGTCCACGTATCTGTGGTTAGGTGGACCTTGCCACAGATGGCGTTGCGCAGTGCACACTTGATTTTATCGGACACTTGTTTGTGCAGGGAAGGCACGGCTCTCTTGGAGAAGTAGTGCCGGCTGGGAACAACATACTGTGGGACAGCAAGCGACATGAGCTGTTTGAAGCTGTGTGTGTCCAGCTTATTTTGAGAATTGCAAATTTTGGAATAGTTTTTCAACCCAGAACAAAAACTGTGCTTTTACGGTCACTACAAATAATTTGACCAGCTAAAACAGTACAGATTTGGTTGAATAGAAATGTGAGGCCTATTTTTTTTGCGCTGTGTGACAGGTATACGTTTAATCACAGAATTAGACTTGTATCTGCACGGTAGCGTGTGTGTTAATTTTTTCTGAATGACACTATCAGCACCTTGAATCTAAGATATCCTTTTTGGGATAGATTTCAAGTAGGCCTGATATATATAGCATAAACTACTTATTTTGAGAATTGCAAATTTTGGAATAGTTTTTCAACCCAGAACAAAAACTGTGCTTTTACGGTCACTACAAATAATTTGACCAGCTAAAACAGTACAGATTTGGTTGAATAGAAATGTGAGGCCTATTTTTTTTGCGCTGTGTGACAGGTATAGGTTTAATCACAGAATTAGACTTGTATCTGCACGGTAGCGTGTGTGTTAAGTTTTTCTGAATGACACTATCAGCACCTTGAATCTAAGATATCCTTTTTGGGATAGATTTCAAGTAGGCCTGATATATATAGCATAAACTACTTATTTTGAGAATGGCAAATTTGGGAATAGTTTTTCAACCCAGAACAAAAACTGTGCTTTTACGGTCACTACAAATAACTTGACCAGCTAAAACAGTACAGATTTGGTTGAATAGAAATGTGAGGCCTATTTTTTTTTTGCGCTGTGTGACAGGTATAGGTTTAATCACAGAATTAGACTTGTATCTGCACGGTAGCGTGTGTGTTAAGTTTTTCTGAATGACACTATCAGCACCTTGAATCTAAGATATCCTTTTTGGGATAGATTTCAAGTAGGCCTGATATAGCAGAAACTACTTATTTTGAGAATGGCAAATTTGGGAATAGTTTTTCAATTTTCAACCCAGAACAAAAACTGTGCTTTTACGGTCACTACAAATAACTTGACCAGCTAAAACAGTACAGATTTGGTTGAATAGAAATGTCAGGTCTATTTTTTAGGCGCTGGGTGACAGGCTCAACTTGCCCCTGATGTAGTATATGGCCAAAAAATAACCACACTATTGATGGTTAAATGTACTTGGGTGACACAGGCTCAGCCTGCACCAGATGTAGTATATGGCCAAAAAATAACCAGACTGTTGATGGTTAAATGCACTTCGGCGACACAGGCTCAGCCTGCAGCTGATGTAGTATATGGCCAAAAAATAACCAGACTGTTGATGGTTAAATGCACTTCGGTGACACAGGCTCAGCCTGCAGCTGATGTAGGATATAGCACAAAATAACCACACTATTGATGGTTAAATACACTTGGTGATAGCTTGTGCTGGTGCACCACAAGCCACAAAATGGCCGCCGATCACCCCAGAAAAAAGTGATATAAAAACGCTCTGGGCAGCCTAAAAAAAGTGAGCAAGTCGATATTAGCACTTCAATGATCCACAGCTGGAGATCGATCACAGAATGAAGTCTTTTGGAGGAGTTAATCTGCCTAATCTCGCCCTAACGTCGCAGCTGCAACCTCTCCCTATGCTTGAATCAGCAGAGTGACGTGCAGCGCTACGTGACCCAAGCTTATATAGAGGCTGGGTCACATGCTGCACTGGCCAATCACAGCAATGCCAATAGTAGGCAAGGCTGTGATGGCCTCTTGGGGCAAGTAGTATGACGCTTGTTGATTGGCTGCTTTGCAGCCTTTCAAAAAGCGCCAAGAAAGCGCCGAACACCGAACCCGAACATTTTCGTAAAAGTTCGGGTTCGGGTCCGTGTCACGGACACCCCAAAATTCGGTACGAACCCGAACTATACAGTTCGGGTTCGCTCATCCCTAGTGCAGACCACTATGGCGAAATACATATACAAACGGAGAATACAAATGTGATCGCACTCTATATCCAGCATTCTGCCCTGCCTCCATGCTGGATGAGACATTGGTGTACATTTTGGCCAAAGCGTAATAAGCCACTCACCACGTCAAGGTTGCCTCCATTTGAGTGGTCCCTAACGCTAGTTCCCACCTGTTCATGGGCCACAACAGCCATACAAAATCCAGGGAATGCAGGTCAGCGTGCACGCCAAGCACACTCTGCTTTTAACCCCGTCCGGTGCCATTACAGCTTTCATCGGATCCAGGGATGCAAGTACCAACATGCACGCTGAGCCCACCATATACTTCTCCTGGAGCCAAATGGCCACTGGTAGGTTCTAAATAAGCAGACTCAGTTTTATACTGACTTTAAAACCAGCCTCCAGGACAGATTGACTGGTCAGGTGTGCATGACTCAAAGGAGATCGCCACGCCTCCAATACATACTACAAAGGAAAATTTGGGGGAATTGAGTCAGCACAACCTGTATATAGGTGCAGACCACTATGGCGAAATACATATACAAACGGAGAATACAAATGTGATCGCACTCTATATCCAGCATTCTGCCCTGCCTCCATGCTGGATGAGACATTGGTGTACATTTTGGCCAAAACGTAATAAGCCACTCACCACGTCAAGGTTGCCTCCATTTGAGTGGTCCCTAACGCTAGTTCCCACCTGTTCATGGGCCACGACAGCCACACAAAATCCAGGGAATGCAGGTCAGCGTGCACGCCAAGCACACTCTGCTTTTAACCCCGTCCGGTGCCATTACAGCTTTCATCGGATCCAGGGATGCAAGTACCAACATGCACGCTGAGCCCACCATATACTTCTCCTGGAGCCAAATGGCCACTGGTAGGTTCTATATAAGCAGACTCAGTTTTATACTGACTTTAAAACCAGCCTCCAGGACAGATTGACTGGTCAGGTGTGCATGACTCAAAGGAGATCGCCACGCCTCCAATACATACTACAAAGGAAAATTTGGGGGAATTGAGTCAGCACAACCTGTATATAGGTGCAGACCACTATGGCGAAATACATATACAAACGGAGAATACAAATGTGATCGCACTCTATATCCAGCATTCTGCCCTGCCTCCATGCTGGATGAGACATTGGTGTACATTTTGGCCAAAGCGTAATAAGCCACTCACCATGGTTATTTAGAGCAAACTCAGCAAGGACAGGTGCACTCTGCGGTCTTACTAAACCCTCAAACTGATTTTAAAATTGAGAGATTAGCCAACATATCCTACGGTGTAGGACATGTCTGAGCCCGAGCACCGCGCCAAGGTTTCTCAAGTTTCTCATGTGACCATGCTAACAATGGGAGGAGGGAGGAGTCTGCGAGTCCCACTCAAGACTGGCTGATAAGGCCCAGGCCTCACAGGTGCACCTAAATGTAGCCTGTAGATGGAAAGCAGGCACATTTAAATTGGAGTTTATACACCTCCAGGAATCTCTATATATACAAACTGAAAAGAATGGCGTGGTATTAAACAAGCAGGACGCGCCCAAACCCACATGCAGTTGTGCATATATATAGGGGAGCAGATCCTGCACTTGTGGCCCATTGCTAATGACGATCCCCAGCAAAAATGCATACAGTGGAGGATGACCGCAGTGAACCACAAGTACCACAATAGACATCCTACACAAGATAGCAATTATGTGGATGTGATATTCAATATAACAATATAACAAAATAATAGCAAAGACGGGTGCACTCTGCGGTCTTACTAAACCCTCAAACTGATTTTAAAATTGAGAGATTAGCCAACATATCCTACGGTGTAGGACATGTCTGAGCCCGAGCACCGCGCCAAGGTTTCTCAAGTAGCTCGGGGACCTAACACTCACCTACCTGGGCCTATGTGGGCAATACCAGGAGCCAGTGGGCAAATTACAGGAGCATGAGTGACTCCTCCCTCCTCCCATTGCTAGCATGGTCACATGCTGGAGGTAACTGGTGAGTTGTTTGTGAGTCGGCCTCATGCTCCTGTAATTTGCCCACTGGCTCCTGGTATTGCCCACATAGGCCCAGGTAGGTGAGTGTTAGGTCCCCAAGCTACTTGAGAAACCTTGGCGCGGTGCTCGGGCTCAGACATGTCCTACACCGTAGGATATGTTGGCTAATCTCTCAATTTTAAAATCAGTTTGAGGGTTTAGTAAGACCACAGAGTGCACTTGTCTTTGCTATTATTTTGTTATATTGTTATATTGATTTTCTTGGACGCCCAACCAGTGCACTGAAATAGACAGTGCACTGTGTCAAAGAACGAGTGAGCAAACCAACACATGGGATGCCACACATGGGACGCCAACACATAGGACGCCGCCAAACGAAAAGGAACTACACTACTTGACTTAGGGCTCATGCACACGACCGTTGTTTTGCGGTCCGTTTTTCCTGGATCCGTTGTTCCGTATCTATTTTTTTTCTCTGATTTAAGTCCTCTTCTGTTCCGTTATTCCACAAAACATATCCGTATGGTTTCCTTATGCAATACGTTTTTTGCAGATCGGAAACAGTAAGGCCCCTTTCACACGGGCAAGAATTCAGCGCGGGTGCAATGCGTGAGGTGAACACATTGCACCCGCACTGAATCCGGACGAATTCACTTCAATGGGGCTGTTCAGATGAGCGGTGATTTTCACGCATCACTTGTGCGTTGCTTGAAAATCGCAGCATGTTCTATATTCTGCATTTTTCATGCAAAGCAGGCCCCATAGAAATGAACGGGGATGTGTGAAAATCGCAAGCATCCACATTCACACATGGTTGCTAAGGAGACAAGGGATGAGTTACCAGGGACCCCAATTACTTAAATTTTTTCCATTATAACATGGTTATAATGGAAAATAATAGCATTCTTTAATTCTGAATGCTAAGTAAAAGGTCCATTGTGGGGTTAAAAATAAGAAAAAATGCAACTCACCTCATCCACTTGATCGCATAGTCGAGCTCGTCTTCTTTCTTCTTCTTCTTGCAGAACCTGGCTGGAAAAGGACCTTCGGTGACGTCATCGCGCTCACCACGTGGTGAGCGCGGTGATGTCAGCGCAGGTCCTGCTGAATGAAGATAGAAGGTTCTTCTATCTTCATTCAGCAGGACCGGCGCTGACGTCACCGTGCTCACCACGTGGTGAGCGCGATGACGTCACCGAAGGTCCTTTTCCAGCCAGGTCCTGCAAGAAGAATAAGAAAGAAGACGAGCTCGACTATGCGACATCCCACATCTTTTTCCCCCAGCAAAGGTCACACCCTAGGCCCTTTAATCTGAGAGGGTCCAAAAGGTCCACATGTCCCATATGAGTAGACCAGTGCTGTACACCACACATGATAGTTCATGGCCCTGTTAGGTATTTTACATTGGAGCCCAGGTGCGTGAAGTTAGTCATCTAGATTTAGGAAGGTTTTCTAATAAAGACATGTTTCCGCTCAGTCAAACCATAAGTTATATGACTATAGATCTTGAAACTGGCGCTGGTGTTAAGAATAACAAGAAGAGACTCCATCCTCCTGATCTATCTCTGATATAGGCCTCTTTCCCACGGGCGTGTGCGCCCCGTTGCCGTATTGCAGACCGCATTTGTGGATCCGCAATACACGGGTGCCCTTCCGTGGGCATTCCTCATCACGGATGCGGACCCATTCACTTCAATGGGTCCGCAAATCCAGAGATGCGGAATGGAAGCACGGAACAGAAGCCTATGAAAGCACTACGGAGTGCTTCCGTGGGGTTTCGTCCCGTACTTCCGTTCCGCAAAAAGATAGAACATGTCCTATCATTTTGTGGAACGGCCGGATCGCGGAACCATTCAAGTGAATGGGTCCGCGATCCGCTGCGGCTGCCCCACGGACTGTGCTCCTGCATTGCGGCCCGCATTATGCGGGCCGCAGCACGACCACGGGGCACACACGCCCGTGGGAAAGAGGCCATAGTCTTTGTAGTTCTTATGTGACATATAGGCAGGTAAGGAATGGGAAATGAAATGCTGCAGTCAAGATTTTTTGTATATTTTTATTTTTTTTATTTTTAAGGGAAAAAGGGGAGGGAAGAAAAGGGGAAGGGAAGAGAATTTTTTATTTTTTGGGAAACATTTTTTTATTTTTATTTTTTCATGGAGGGGGAGTAGGGAAAGAAAGTGAAGGCAGAAATGGGGAAGGGAATTTTTTTTTTCAAGTTTTTTTGTTTTTGGGGAAGGGTTAAAATTTTCATTTTTTTTTTTCCTGGCAGGTGGCAGTACAGGATGGTGCTTGACGGTTCGCCTTCACACTGGCTCTTTTTCCAGAGGCTCTCTAGATTTCATTTTCCTCCAGAACATGCAGATGCTGAAAAAAGAAAATCTATCAGTTATTTGATATTTGCTACTTACATGTCAGCTCTGAGTGAAATGTGTGCACAGATCCTCCAATGTTTTTTCTTACATTAGCTGCTTATCAGTCCACTGACATTATAACATGTCTGGCCTTGTAATATGCGCCAAATTTATCATGAAGCGTTCAGTATTGTGATAAATCTGGAGCATCCAGTGACTGCCTGGACTAAGTTTACACTGTGTAATGTGTAATATTTATCTAAAATACTACGCCTGTTCCACAGAGTATCTTATAGATGCTACCTACCATATGCCAGCGATCAGCATGATGGTGACGGAGCCGGCCACAGATATTGCTATGAGGGAAGCATTGTTGTTCTGTAGCTCCTCTAGAAGTGGCGGCTCAGGCGCTGTGATGTCAAGCACATCAGGAAGTGTAGGGCGAGGATGGTATTTTTTTGTCGCCTGTTCCGATTCGCTGATAACTAAATGAAGAAAACAATTACATTAATAGTTAATTCCATGAAGAGAACGATAATGACATTGTAGTGTATCTTATACATGAAAGAACATGAAATATATGTCAGAATATCAGAATCGTCTGCATCATGGAGGCTCAGAAGCACTGTCAAAACCAAAAGTGACTCCAAAATACAGAAATGGCTAAAATCTTTCCATTATAGGTTTTTTCCTTACAAATACTAATGTAAAATAGCCCCACATTATAGGTGACAATTCAGATTTTCAGAACTAGATCCTTTCTCACTAATTATCACCCACAAGTAGATATGAATCCCGTGTATCTAAGAATTACCACTCAGCATAGTGCCAGTAATAATATGTCCTTACCTGCCACGTTATAGGTGATCTTACTCACTGGCACCTCAGAGTCCAGGATGGTGGTACACGTGTACCGTCCGGAGTCCCCCATCTGTACGCCCTTGATCACTAGATAGGGCTCCCGGGTGATTTTGGGATTGTGTTCACGAGGCTATAGAAAAAATATGGAGAATTATCAGAGCCTCAGATATCACAACTATTTATAATATAATATTTGTAATTTACATAGTCATATCATTAAGACAAAAATTTAGAAAATTGCTGATGATAATTTGCTGACATGACAGAAAGTCTGATTTTAGACCATATTAAGCAGCCTGGTGATGATATTGGGTGAAAGGACTTTCTGCTAAGTGGTTTTTGAGTAATGAAAGGAATACGTTTGGGAAGCGCTGCCTTAACATTATGGTCGTATAACTCAAACTGAACAATCTCCCAATTTTACCCTGCATTTTACTTACCAGGGTGAACACGTTGTTATAGGTGTCCTCCAGCCTCGCGTACCATTCAAAAGTACAGTCCAGAATTAGTTCTTCATATTCTGGGATTTTTATATTTATCTCTAGAAAAACAGGAAAATGAAAGAAGATATTATAGAAGTAATTGTGTAGATATTCTGTCCTACATTTAGGGGTTGTCTCAATAACACGTCTCCTTCTATAAGACCTAATAGGAAATACGGCCATCATAGAGGAGACTGATAGTAACTGGTTATATTCTGCTATCTCCTCACCTCCACAGTTTACAGTCTCTGCCAGGTGAGACTTGTGATCTTTACATGGAGAGCAGGACCGTCCAGTTTTCAGATCTGAGAAAAGAAGAAAGAAATTAAATGTGAGCCGAGCATTAAGACACTTATAATATTAGAATAAATATGATAATCATGTGCTGGTATCTATCACCCCCCTGTCACCTGCACATGGACAGGATACTGTACAGGCTGCCACAAATCACCCTTCTAGCCTGCTTATGGACTGAATCATATTAATGTAAATATCCTCCTGCTTTGGGAAGTCTGGTGTATACCAGTGACTGGTATATTTAGTGTACGGTGAGGATTTGGGGTCCTATATATTTACTAATGTACTATATGAATGTAGATATAAGAATAGAAACTTCTACTTTACCGAAACATCTGTTGGAGGTGCACAGGCAGCTGCATCTCTCCAAGTAGTCTGTGAAAAGAGGAGACATCATATAATAGTCAGCGAGTGCTGTGTAAAGTGCCTATGTAGTGCTGCTCACCTCTGTATAATAGGCACAGTACCCACAGTTTACACACACTAGTGGGAAAGGTCCATTGGCATGCATTATATAGTGTAATTCTAGTTACTCTGGCCTATGATAAAAATCTTATACTGTACCTTGATTTTTTGGAGGGCCCCCGGCGCAGACAACCTTCTCCTCGGCGCAGGTCTGACAGTTGATGTAGGTTTGCACCATTAATCCTGGGGAAATGCACTTGTGTTATAACCGTCCAATCTTATAGATAATAATAATAATGATGACAAGAAGCTGAATCTGGTATAAAATGTACTTACCACAGCTGTCTGCACCTGAGGAATGGAGAAGAAAGAAGACATTACTGACCGTTCTCATTGTCAGACTCAGAAACCTCTAATCTCTGGGTCTCCTTATTATTACATGATGTCAGTGCCTCTGTGTTCGTCACTTTGTTTTCTAGATTTCCATTGACAGAAATCTCTGAGCCGCCACAGAACGGTCCGGGCCTCTATAGAACGCAGCAGCTCCTAGTGTAAACATTCCTGGCAGCCAATCAGGTGCTGGCTTTCATATGTCCAGTACAGGGTAGGAGATAACAGCAGTGATCTGATTGGTGGCTGTGGGGATCTCTAGTTTGGGTTTACATTACTATTACTACAAGAGGCCTGTGTGTGTAATACATTTATATGTCATATTATAGCAGGTGTTATATCTAGAAGAACTCACCTTGTTTATTTGGACACCTCCCTAAAAGTGAGAAATGAAGAAAAGCAGAATTACTAATAGAGAACAATAGAGAACAGAAATCCCCTGTATATGAGGGCTCTATCTATAACACTGCAATAATACAAAAGAAAACTGCACGCATAGCAATTCCCAGTATAGAACATTTTATTACAATCGCTCCCTCCTGTCACTAGGCTGTAGGGAAAGGAAAACAAGTTGAAAACATCCTCTCTGACAACCTACCAGACACGTAGAAGATAAGTACAATGGTAGACAGAAGAAGATTCCACTTACGTTGGTTTGAGTCCTGGACGATAACCTTGAGCTTTTCTTTGAGTCGCTGAAAATGGAGTCCAATGATGTGAAGAAGCTGGATCTCTAAGATATATAAAGAGGAGAAGAATGAGAGTCCGATCCCCTCATCTATCAGTCTGAGCCCCCAACACACTAATTCCTATTAATAAGAGAAGTAGAATTTCCACCTACGTATAAAATATTGTACTTACCCTTAAAATCTATATCCTGGATGACGTCCACAGATTTTTTATATTCAGACGCAATTTCGGATATAGCATATTTATCTGGAAGGAAAATAATGGTACAATAATTATCTATCTATCTATAGATTATATGAAATTAAGATAATAGTAATAATATAAGTACCCAGTATGCCGACTTCATCCTCAAGGTAGTTCAGGACTTTTTTCTCGGTGACTTTGGCAAACCGCTTGATGTTGACATAGGCTTCTATTGAGTCAATGTCATCGACTTGGCTTTTGATAAAGGTGTTGAATTCTTCCATAGCCATTTTCCCTCTGGAGTCGCATGGTATGCAACAGAGAGACTGTCCGATGAAGACAGATGTTACGAGCAGTAGAAGCCACATGGTCTGGATAGAACCAGACATCTTTAGTAAAATCGCTTCCTGTAGCAAATAATCACTAAGGACGCAAGAGAGCAGAACTATGTCCCACTGAGAAGACAACAGCACTGCACAGGTTACAGCATCAGGCGCCGGTTAAGAGACAATGTCTTTATGACATCATCAGAATATGCAAATGAGGCTCTGAAACAAGCAATTGGATTGGTGGAAAATGGGATTATGACATCATATGCAAATAATTCTCAGGAACGTGAGATGTTTGAGGGAGTAAATAAGTATGTTCACTTAAAAAACATTTTTTTTAAGCCACAACTAATACATATCATGACATTCTTTACAGAATATACATATCAGGCATGTGTAACAACAGAACATGTACCACCCGTATATTCCACTGTATGATGTTATCGGAATTTGAAAATGAGGCTCTGAAACACAAAAGTTATTGGATTGGTGGAAAATGTAATTGTGTCATCATTATATGAAATATGCAAGTTATGTTCTGCTAGTGTTGGGCAATATACCGGTATCCACAATATAATGCAGTATTAAAAAACGGCAATATGACGATATCATCGTTTCTTAAGTATCGTGGCATTTAATGACATCATAGGGGTGGCCGCTTCCATTATAGGTAGGTATGGAAGACCTATAGTGAAAGCTGGTGGTTAAGGACTGACTCACGAGGTCTTCTCTTAATCTTGAGGCTGGCAAACGTCAGAACGCAGCTGTCTGTGTCACAGCGACATCATCTAGCATATGGGCGCCGTGGCTGACTTCACAGCAACTGCCAGTGCGGAGCTAGGCTGATGCTCTGCCTCACTCCTGTGTCCTGCTGCCAGGCTGCTGAGTGGGGCCATCATCTGTCAGTCAATGCCAGGGGCCTTCTAGCTGCTGCCCTCAGCTTCAGCCTGCCTCACTTGTCCACCAAGGCCCTCAGCTGCCCTGGACTGATGGTGGTACATGCTGCCCAAGTAATATACTGTATATTCAGGGGCGTAGCTAGAAATGACTGGGCCCCATAGCAAAAAAAAAATTTATGGGCCCCCTCCTGGATCTCCCACCCCCACATACCTCTCAGACCTCGCCGCCACATCCGCAGGTCCTCATGCACTTACGACGGTTACGTGTAGGACTGAGCACAGACAGTTGGTCACTGGCAACGCATTTGTGCCAGTGTAGGAAATGTATGACTCTAAATGTCTGTGTATTTAAGTAGGACTAGTCAGAACTGCCACCCAGACTGCGGGACCACTCCAGGGGTCAAGTCCTGAGAAAAAAGTGTGGGAACTCCCTCAAGATCCACTGCCACCCCTCCCCCCTCAGAAAATTCAGTGCAACATAAAACATAAACAAAAACTGGAATTTGCACTATACTGTATGTCTGTTCAGACATAATTCGTCTCTTTCATATTATAAGCTCCCCTTATATATAATTTACTTACAGTTCTGAAGACTCAGGGGTGCTGACAGGCTTGGCCTCACGGGTGCTGGCAGGCTTGGCCTCACGGGTGCTGGCAGGCTTGGCCTCAGGGGTGCTGGCAGGCTTGGCCTCAGGGGTGCTGGCAGGCTTGGCCTCAGGGGTGCTGGCAGGCTTGGCCTCAGGGGTGCTGGCTGGCTTGGCCTCAGGGGTGCTTTGCAGGCTTGGCCTGAGGGGTGCTGGCTGGCTTGGCCTGAAGGGTGCTGGCTGACTTGGCCTGAGGGGTGCTGGCTGGCTTGGCCGGGCAGAAGGAGTGTGGGAGACTGTGAGGCCTTTTTTCTCCAAGCTGCTCTGGAAAAAAATATTTTTCATTATGCCTCAGGTCAGACCACCAATCAGACCCCCAATGTTAGTCAGACCTCAGCTAACAGCCCCAATAAGATCCCCAATGCTAATAAGACTCCAATAAGACCTCAGATAACACCTCAGCTCAGACCCCAATATGAATGACCCCCAATCAGACCTCAGATAAGAGCCCCATGCCTTATAACAGCCCTCAGTAGCCTTATAGCAGCCCCCATTAGCCTCATAGCAGCCCCCAGTAGCCTCTCCATCAGCCTCCAGTGCCTCTCACCAGCCCCCAGTGCCTCTCGCCAGCCCCCAGTGCCTCTCGCCAGCCTTCAGTGCCTCTCCATTAGCCCCCAGTGCCTCTCACCAGCCCCCAGTGCCTCTCACCAGCACCCAGTGCCTCTCAATCAGTCCTCAGTGCCTCTCAATCAGTCCCCAGTGCCTCTCAATCAGCTCCCAGTGCCTCTCAATCAGCTCCCAGTGCCTCTCACCAGCAGCCCCCAGTCAATGCCTCTCCATCAGCCTCCAGTGCCTCTCAATCAGCCCCCAGTGCACCCTCCCCGGTATTAAAATCATTGGTGGGCAGTGCACCCTCCCCGGTTTTAAAATCATTGGTGGGCAGTGCACCCTCCCCCCTCCCCTGTATTAAAATCATTGGTGGGCAGTGCGCCCTCGCCGGTATTAAAATCATTGGTGGGCAGTGCGCCCCCTCCAGTATTATAATCACTGGTGGGCAGTGCAAGCCCTCCCCCCAGCATTAAAATCATTAGTGGGCAGTGCGCCCTCCCCCCGGGAATAAAATCATTGGTGGGCAGTGCGCCCCCCCCCAGTATTATAATCATTGGTGGGCAGTGCAAGCCCTCCCCCCAGTAATAAAATCATTTGTGGGCAGTGCGCCCCCCCCAGTATTATAATCATTGTTGGGCAGTGCAAGCCCTCCACCCCCAGTATTATAATCATTGTGGGCAGTGCGCCCTCCCCCAACCCCCCCCCCAACATTGGTGGCAGCGGCAGTTCCAATCGGAGTCCCAGCAGTGTAATGCTGGGGCTCCGATCGGTTACCATGGCAGCCAGGACGCTACTGAAGTCCTGGCTGCCATGGTCAGTTAGTCAGCAGAATACTTACTTGCGCGGTGGCCGTCGGGCGCTTCTTCTTCTTGTAACTTACAGGTCTGTGCGGCGCATTGCTTATGCTTATAGCAATGCACCGCACAGAACTGTGATGAGTTACAAGAAGGAGGAGTGCCCGGCGGCGACAGCGCATGTAAGTATGCTGCAGAGTAACTGGCCATGGCAGCCAGGATTTCAGTAGCGTCCTGGCTGCCATTACACTGCTGAAACTCCGATCGGAACTGCCGCTACAACCAATGATGGGGGGGGGATCGGGGAGGGGGTAAGGCCGCATCCTCAGCAGGCGGACTGGGCCCAGTGGCGCTGCTATAGCGATGCTGCCCGCTGCCACATCTATCTCTCCTGGAGGGGGCCCCATGGGCCCCTCTGACTTAGGGGCCCGGTCGCAATTGCGACCCCTATAGCTACGCCACTGTGTTTATTATGTATATGTACTGCAATGTGATGTTCCAATATCTGCACTTTATACTCGTGCATCACATTACTAGTACATCACATAACATGTTACATGTTATATATTACACATATAAGGCCACTGCATTTGCAGATATTGATGAGCTATATTCATGATGGGTCATCAATATCAAATCGGTGGGGGTCTGAATCTGATTAGCTGATTCATGCAGCCACTGCTCCAGAAATTATACTGTGTACGGAGCACAGCACAGCTCTGTGTATGGTATAGCGGCCATGCATTTGCACTGAAGCTCAACTCCTATTTAAGGGAATGACAGCTGAATGTCATGGATGAGATTTGCAGATAGCTGAAACTTATAAATAAACGGGCGACTGGCTTGATCCCACACTAAGGAGCTATTAGGTGAGCCCTAAAAAAACCCTAACAGCTCTCCCTGACTGCTATGCACATACAAGGGTCTCGATGGTAGACGATTGCATGCCCACGTACCTAAGCCTGTGTGACACCTGAAAACCCTATAATAGTGAGGGAGTCAGGGTCACCTAGAATCAAGCCAGCAAGCAAACACAATAAAGTAAAGGACTTATCTGAGCAAACAGCAGACGAAGCCTCCAGCAGTGAACACCTGATCCAGGAAGTAGTATAAACCGCAAAGTGAGGCAGTATGGGAGGGAATATAAAGGAAGACGATTATGTCTAAATAAGTGACACCTGGCAGAAGGAAAGGAAATGAGAAAGTGAAACCAAAACAAAGAACATCATACAAGAGGTAGAGAAGAACGTCTGCCTGGCAGAAGGAAAGGAAATGAGAAAGTGAAACCAAAACAAAGAACATCATACAAGAGGTTCTTTGTTTTGGTTTCACTTTCTCATTTCCTTTCCTTCTGCCAGGCAGACGTTCTTCTCTACCTCTTGTATGATGTTCTTTGTTTTGGTTTCACTTTCTCATTTCCTTTCCTTCTGCCAGGTGTCACTTATTTAGACATAATCGTCTTCCTTTATATTCCCTCCCATACTGCCTCACTTTGCGGTTTATACTACTTCCTGGATTAGGTGTTCACTGCTGGAGGCTTCGTCTGCTGTTTGCTCAGATGAGTCCACCCGTAGAGGGAGGGTTACTGTCACCGCCACTTCTGTGAGAAGGTCTTTCTCACAGAAGTGGCGGTGAAGGTAACCCTCCCTCTACGGGTGGACTCTGGACACTCAGAGCACACCTTCTCAGGATGAGACCTATGGAAAGCCCTAATGAGACGAGTGGCCTTAATGTCCGCCACTGGGACCCACATCCTCTCCTCAGGACCATAACCCTCCCAATGAACGTTGTACTGGAGAGAACCGTGGATAATGCGAGAATCCACAATCCTAGAGACCTGAAATTCAAGATTACCATCAACAATATTCGGTGGAGGAGGCAAAGAGGAGGGTACAGTGGGTTGGACATAAGGTTTTAATAGGGACTTGTGAAAAACATTATGGATCTTCCAAGTCTGAGGAAGTCGGAAGGCAACGGGATTGATGACGGACAAGATATTGTAAGGCCCAATAAACTTAGGACCCAACTTCCAGGAGGGAACCTTCAGTTTGATATTCTTTGTGGACAACCACACCAGATCACCCACATTCAGGTCCGGACCAGGCACACGTCTCTTATCCGCCACACGCTTATATCTCTCAGTCATCCTCTTCAGATTACCCTGAATCTTTTGCCAAATAAACGACTAAGACGAGGAAAATCTCTCCTCATCAGGTAAACCAGAAGACCCCTCTCCAGAGAATGTCCCAAACTGCGGATGAAACCCATATGCACCAAAAAATGGTGACTTATCAGAGGACTCCTGGCGATGGTTATTTAAAGCAAACTCAACAAGGACAGGTGCACTCTGCGGTCTTACTAAACCCTCCAACTGATTTTAAAATTGAGAGATTAGCCAACATATCCTACGGTGTAGGACATGTCTGAGCCCGAGCACCGCGCCAAGGTTTCTCAAGTAGCTCGGGGACCTAACACTCACCTACCTGGGCCTATGTGGGCAATACCAGGAGCCAGTGGGCAAATTACAGGAGCATGAGGCCGACTCACAAACAACTCACCAGTTACCTCCAGCATGTGACCATGCTAGCAATGGGAGGAGGGAGGAGTCTGCGAGTCCCACTCAAGACTGGCTGATAAGGCCCAGGCCTCACAGGTGCACCTAAATGTAGCCTGTAGATGGAAAGCAGGCACATTTAAATTGGAGTTTATACACCTCCAGGAATCTCTATATATACAAACTGAAAAGAATGGCGTGGTATTAAACAAGCAGGACGTGCTCAAACCCACATGCAGTTGTGCATATATATAGGGGAGCAGATCCTGCACTTGTGGCCCATTGCTAATGACGATCCCCAGCAAAAATGCATACAGTGGAGGATGACCGCAGTGAACCACAAGTACCACAATAGACATCCTACACAAGATAGCAATTATGTGGATGTGATATTCAATATAACAATATAACAAAATAATAGCAAAGACGGGTGCACTCTGCGGTCTTACTAAACCCTCAAACTGATTTTAAAATTGAGAGATTAGCCAACATATCCTACGGTGTAGGACATGTCTGAGCCCGAGCACCGCGCCAAGGTTTCTCAAGTAGCTCGGGGACCTAACACTCACCTACCTGGGCCTATGTGGGCAATACCAGGAGCCAGTGGGCAAATTACAGGAGCATAAGTGACTCCTCCCTCCTCCCATTGCTAGCATGGTCACATGCTGGAGGTAACTGGTGAGTTGTTTGTGAGTAGGCCTCATGCTCCTGTAATTTGCCCACTGGCTCCTGGTATTGCCCACATGTTCTACACCGTAGGATATGTTGGCTAATCTCTCAATTTTAAAATCAGTTTGAGGGTTTAGTAAGACCACAGAGTGCACTTGTCTTTGCTATTATTTTGTTATATTGTTATATTGATTTTCTTGGACGCCCAACCAGTGCACTGAAATAGACAGTGCACTGTGTCAAAGAACGAGTGAGCAAACCAACACATGGGACGCCACGTGGGCCGCCAAACGAAAAGGAACTACACTACTTGACTTAGGGCTCATGCACACGACCGTTGTTTAGCGGTCCGTTTTTCCTGGATCCGTTGTTCCGTATCAATTTTTTTTCTCTGATTTAAGTCCTCTTCTGTTTCGTTATTCCACAAAACATATCCGTATGGTTTCCTTATGCAATACGTTTTTTGCAGATCGGAAACAGTAAGGCCCCTTTCACACGGGCAAGAATTCAGCGCGGGTGCAATGCGTGAGGTGAACACATTGCACCCGCACTGAATCCGGACAAATTCACTTCAATGGGGCTGTTCAGATGAGCGGTGATTTTCACGCATCACTTGTGCGTTGCGTGAAAATCGCAGCATGTTCTATATTCTGCGTTTTTCACGCAAAGCAGGCCCCATAGAAATGAACGGGGATGTGTGAAAATCGCAAGCATCCACATTCACACATGGTTGCTAAGGAGACAAGGGATGAGTTACCAGGGACCCCAATTACTTTATTATTTTCCATTATAACATGGTTTTAATGGAAAATAATAGCTTTCTTTAATTCTGAATGCTAAGTAAAAGGTCCATTGTGGGGTTAAAAATAAGAAAAAATGCAACTCACCTGCTGAATGAAGATAGAAGGTTCTTCTATCTTCATTCAGCAGGACCGGCGCTGACGTCACCGTGCTCACCACGTGGTGAGCGCGATGACGTCACCGAAGGTCCTTTTCCAGCCAGGTCCTGCAAGAAGAAGAAGAAAGAAGACGAGCTCGACTATGCGACATCCCACATCTTTTTCCCCCAGCAAAGGTCACACCCTAGGCCCTTTAATCTGAGAGGGTCCAAAAGGTCCACATGTCCCATATGAGTAGACCAGTGCTGTACACCACACATGATAGTTCATGGCCCTCTTAGGTATTTTACATTGGAGCCCAGGTGCGTGAAGTTAGTCATCTAGATTTAGGAAGGTTTTCTAATAAAGACATGTTTCCGCTCAGTCAAACCATAAGTTATATGACTATAGATCTTGAAACTGGCGCTGGTGTTAAGAATAACAAGAAGAGACTCCATCCTCCTGATCTATCTCTGATATAGGCCTCTTTCCCATGGGCGTGTGCGCCCCGTTGCCGTATTGCAGACCGCATTTGTGGATCCGCAATACACGGGTGCCCTTCCGTGGGCATTCCTCATCACGGATGCGGACCCATTCACTTCAATGGGTCCGCAAATCCAGAGATGCGGAATGGAAGCACGGAACAGAACCCTATGAAAGCACTACGGAGTGCTTCCGTGGGGTTTCGTCCCGTACTTCCGTTCCGCAAAAAGATAGAACATGTCCTATCATTTTGTGGAACGGCCGGATCGCGGAACCATTCAAGTGAATGGGTCCGCGATCCGCTGCGGCTGCCCCACGGACTGTGCTCCTGCATTGCGGCACACACGCCCGTGGGAAAGAGGCCATAGTCTTTGTAGTTCTTATGTGACATATAGGCAGGTAAGGAATGGGAAATGAAATGCTGCAGTCAAGATTTTTTGTATATTTTTATTTTTTTTATTTTTAAGGGAAAAAGGGGAGGGAAGAAAAGGGGAAGGGAAGAGAATTTTTTATTTTTTGGGAAACATTTTTTTATTTTTATTTTTTCATGGAGGGGGAGTAGGGAAAGAAAGTGAAGGCAGAAATGGGGAAGGGATTTTTTTTTTTCAAGTTTTTTTGTTTTTGGGGAAGGGTTAAAATTTTCATTTTTTTTTTTTCCTGGCAGGTGGCAGTACAGGATGGTGCTTGACGGTTCGCCTTCACACTGGCTCTTTTTCCAGAGGCTCTCTAGATTTCATTTTCCTCCAGAACATGCAGATGCTGAAAAAAGAAAATCTATCAGTTATTTGATATTTGCTACTTACATGTCAGCTCTGAGTGAAATGTGTGCACAGATCCTCCAATGTTTTTTCTTACATTAGCTGCTTATCAGTCCACTGACATTATAACATGTCTGGCCTTGTAATATGCGCCAAATTTATCATGAAGCGTTCAGTATTGTGATAAATCTGGAGCATCCAGTGACTGCCTGGACTAAGTTTACACTGTGTAATGTGTAATATTTATCTAAAATACTACGCCTGTTCCACAGAGTATCTTATAGATGCTACCTACCATATGCCAGCGATCAGCATGATGGTGACGGAGCCGGCCACAGATATTGCTATGAGGGAAGCATTGTTGTTCTGTAGCTCCTCTAGAAGTGGCGGCTCAGGCGCTGTGATGTCAAGCACATCAGGAAGTGTAGGGCGAGGATGGTATTTTTTTGTCGCCTGTTCCGATTCGCTGATAACTAAATGAAGAAAACAATTACATTAATAGTTAATTCCATGAAGAGAACGATAATGACATTGTAGTGTATCTTATACATGAAAGAACATGAAATATATGTCAGAATATCAGAATCGTCTGCATCATGGAGGCTCAGAAGCACTGTCAAAACCAAAAGTGGCTCCAAAATACAGAAATGGCTAAAATCTTTCCATTATAGGTTTTTTCCTTACAAATACTAATGTAAAATAGCCCCACATTATAGGTGACAATTCAGATTTTCAGAACTAGATCCTTTCTCACTAATTATCACCCACAAGTAGATATGAATCCCGTGTATCTAAGAATTACCACTCAGCATAGTGCCAGTAATAATATGTCCTTACCTGCCACGTTATAGGTGATCTTACTCACTGGCACTTCAGAGTCCAGGATGGTGGTACACGTGTACCGTCCGGAGTCCCCCATCTGTACGCCCTTGATCACTAGATAGGGCTCCCGGGTGATTTTGGGATTGTGTTCACGAGGCTATAGAAAAAATATGGAGAATTATCAGAGCCTCAGATATCACAACTATTTATAATATAATATTTGTAATTTACATAGTCATATCATTAAGACAAAAATTTAGAAAATTGCTGATGATAATTTGCTGACATGACAGAAAGTCTGATTTTAGACCATATTGAGCAGCCTGGTGATGATATTGGGTGAAAGGACTTTCTGCTAAGTGGTTTTTGAGTAATGAAAGGAATACGTTTGGGAAGCGCTGCCTTAACATTATGGTCGTATAACTCAAACTGAACAATCTCCCAATTTTACCCTGCATTGTACTTACCAGGGTGAACACGTTGTTATAGGTGTCCTCCAGCCTCGCGTACCATTCAAAAGTACAGTCCAGAATTAGTTCTTCATATTCTGGGATTTTTATATTTATCTCTAGAAAAACAGGAAAATGAAAGAAGATATTATAGAAGTAATTGTGTAGATATTCTGTCCTACATTTAGGGGTTGTCTCAATAACACGTCTCCTTCTATAAGACCTAATAGGAAATACGGCCATCATAGAGGAGACTGATAGTAACTGGTTATATTCTGCTATCTCCTCACCTCCACAGTTTACAGTCTCTGCCAGGTGAGACTTGTGATCTTTACATGGAGAGCAGGACCGTCCAGTTTTCAGATCTGAGAAAAGAAGAAAGAAATGAAATGTGAGCCGAGCATTAAAGACACTTATAATATTAGAATAAATATGATAATCATGTGCTGGTATCTATCACCCCTCTGTCACCTGCACATGGACAGGATACTGTACAGGCTGCCACAAATCACCCTTCTAGCCTGCTTATGGACTGAATCATATTAATGTAAATATCCTCCTGCTTTGGGAAGTCTGGTGTATACCAGTGACTGGTATATTTAGTGTACGGTGAGGATTTGGGGTCCTATATATTTACTAATGTACTATATGAATGTAGATATAGGAATAGAAACTTCTACTTTACCGAAACATCTGTTGGAGGTGCACAGGCAGCTGCATCTCTCCAAGTAGTCTGTGAAAAGAGGAGACATCATATAATAGTCAGCGAGTGCTGTGTAAAGTGCCTATGTAGTGCTGCTCACCTCTGTATAATAGGCACAGTACCCACAGTTTACACACACTGGTGGGAAAGGTCCATTGGCATGCATTATATAGTGTAATTCTAGTTACTCTGGCCTATGATAAAAATCTTATACTGTACCTTGATTTTTTGGAGGGCCCCCGGCGCAGACAACCTTTTCCTCGGCGCAGGTCTGACAGTTGATGTAGGTTTGCACCATTAATCCTGGGGAAATGCACTTGTGTTATAACCGTCCAATCTTATAGATAATAATAATAATGACAAGAAGCTGAATCTGGTATAAAATGTACTTACCACAGCTGTCTGCACCTGAGGAATGGAGAAGAAAGAAGACATTACTGACCGTTCTCATTGTCAGACTCAGAAACCTCTAATCTCTGGGTCTCCTTATTATTACATGATGTCAGTGCCTCTGTGTTCGTCACTTTGTTTTCTAGATTTCCATTGACAGAAATCTCTGAGCCGCCCCAGAACGGTCCGGGCCTCTATAGAACGCAGCAGCTCCTAGTGCAAACATTCCTGGCAGCCAATCAGGTGCTGGCTTTCATATGTCCAGTACAGGGTAGGAGATAACAGCAGTGATCTGATTGGTGGCTGTAGGGATCTCTAGTTTAGGTCTACATTACTATTACTACAAGAGGCCTGTGTGTGTAATACATTTATATGTCATATTATAGCAGGTGTTATATCTAGAAGAACTCACCTTGTTTATTTGGACACCTCCCTAAAAGTGAGAAATGAAGAAAAGCAGAATTACTAATAGAGAACAATAGAGAACAGAAATCCCCTGTATATGAGGGCTCTATCTATAACACTGCAATAATACAAAAGAAAACTGCACGCATAGCAATTCCCAGTATAGAACATTTTATTACAATCGCTCCCTCCTGTCACTAGGCTGTAGGGAAAGGAAAACAAGTTGAAAACATCCTCTCTGACAACCTACCAGACACGTAGAAGATAAGTACAATGGTAGACAGAAGAAGATTCCACTTACGTTGGTTTGAGTCCTGGACGATAACCTTGAGCTTTTCTTTGAGTCGCTGGAAATGGAGTCCAATGATGTGAAGAAGCTGGATCTCTAAGATATATAAAGAGGAGAAGAATGAGAGTCCGATCCCCTCATCTATCAGTCTGAGCCCCCAACACACTAATTCCTATTAATAAGAGAAGTAGAATTTCCACCTACGTATAAAATATTGTACTTACCCTTAAAATCTATATCCTGGATGACGTCCACAGATTTTTTATATTCAGACGCAATTTCGGATATAGCATATTTATCTGGAAGGAAAATAATGGTACAATAATTATCTATCTATCTATAGATTATATGAAATTAAGATAATAGTAATAATATAAGTACCCAGTATGCCGACTTCATCCTCAAGGTAGTTCAGGACTTTTTTCTCGGTGACTTTGGCAAACCGCTTGATGTTGACATAGGCTTCTATTGAGTCAATGTCATCGACTTGGCTTTTGATAAAGGTGTTGAATTCTTCCATAGCCATTTTCCCTCTGGAGTCGCATGGTATGCAACAGAGAGACTGTCCGATGAAGACAGATGTTACGAGCAGTAGAAGCCACATGGTCTGGATAGAACCAGACATCTTTAGTAAAATCGCTTCCTGTAGCAAATAATCACTAAGGACGCAAGAGAGCAGAACTATGTCCCACTGAGAAGACAACAGCACTGCACAGGTTACAGCAACAGGCGCCGGTTAAGAGACAATGTCTTTATGACATCATCAGAATATGCAAATGAGGCTCTGAAACAAGCAATTGGATTGGTGGAAAATGGGATTATGACATCATATGCAAATAATTCTCTGCAACGTGAGATGTTTGAGGGAGTAAATAAGTATGTTCACTTAAAAAACATTTTTTTTAAGTCACAACTAATACATATCATGACATTCTTTACAGAATATACATATCAGGCATGGGTAACAGAACATGTACCACCCGTATATTCCACTGTATGATGTTATCGGAATTTGAAAATGAGGCTCTGAAACACAAAAGTTATTGGATTGGTGGAAAATGTAATTGTGTCATCATTATATGAAATATGCAAGTTATGTTCTGCTAGTGTTGGGCAATATACCGGTATCCACAATATAATGCAGTATTAAAAAACGGCAATATGACGATATCATCGTTTCTTAAGTATCGTGGTATTTAATGACATCATAGGGGTGGCCGCTTCCATTATAGGTAGGTATGGAAGACCTATAATGAAAGCTGGTGGTTAAGGACTGACTCACGTGGTCTTCTCTTAATCTTGAGGCTGGCAAACGTCAGGACGTAGCTGTCTGTGTCACAGCGACATCACCTAGCATATGGGCGCCGCGGCTGACTTCACAGCAACTGCCAGTGCGGAGCTAGGCTGATGCTCTGCCTCACTCCTGTGTCCTGCTGCCAGGCTGCTGAGTGGGGCCATCATCTGTCAGTCAATGCCAGGGGCCTTCTAGCTGCTGCCCTCAGCTTCAGCCTGCCTCACTTGTCCACCCAGGCCCTCAGCTGCCCTGGACTGATGGTGGTACATGCTGCCCAAGTAATATACTGTATATTCAGGGGCGTAGCTAGAAATGACTGGGCCCCATAGCAAAAAAAAAATTATGGGCCCCCTCCAGGATCTCCCACCCCCACATACCTCTCAGACCTCGCCGCCACATCCGCAGGTCCTCATGCACTTACGACGGTTACGTGTAGGACTGAGCACAGACAGTTGGTCACTGGCAACGCATTTGTGCCAGTGTAGGAAATGTATGACTCTAAATGTCTGTGTATTTAAGTAGGACTAGTCAGAACTGCCACCCAGACTGCGGGACCACTCCAGGGGTCAAGTCCTGAGAAAAAAGTGTGGGAACTCCCTCAAGATCCACTGCCACCCCTCCCCCCTCAGAAAATTCAGTGCAACATAAAACATAAACAAAAACTGGAATTTGCACTATACTGTATGTCTGTTCAGACATAATTCGTCTCTTTTATATTATAAGCTCCCCTTATATCAGTGTTTCTCAAATAGTGGGGCTCGCCCCCCAGGGGGGTCGCCAGGCTCCGTAAAGGGGGTCTCGTTCAGGGCCTGGAGCTGGGGGCCGGCAATAGCGGTGGGGCGGTACGGTCACTGTACTATAGCCCCGACCCACCGCTCCCTCCGGTATATTAATATAAAATGTATTATTGAATAAAAAGTTATTAAACATGCCCCCCTCACTCCTAATAGTACCGTATATCCGAATTTCTTCTGTATAATGCCGGCAGGCAGGCCGGGCGACCGGCGCGTCCCTCAGTGATGTTACTTGTCTGCGCCGCCTGCTTTATGAATGAAGCAGGCGGCACAGACAAGTGACGTCACTGAGGGACGCGCCGGCCGCCCGGCCCGCCTGCCGGCATTATACAGAAGAAATTCGGATATACCCCAGATAGCAAGGATAACTTGCCACAAACTTGTGGCAGGGTTAAATTGTAAGTCTTGTTAACTTGCTGCAAACATTCTCTGGCAAGTTGTACACTTGCAGAGAACTTGCAGCACAAGTTCTAGTTGACACTTTTTCAACTTGCAGCAAATTTGCTTGGAAAGTCTCTAGCAAGAGCAAAGTTGCAGTAGCGAGTCTACAGCAAGAGCTCTGCAAGTCTCAGTGAGTTTTGCAAGTCTACGGCAAGAGCCCTGCAATTCTACGGCAAGAGCCCTGCAATTCTACGGCAAGAGCCCTGCAATTCTACGGCAAGAGCCCTGCAATTCTACGGCAAGAACCCTGCAATTCTACGGCAAGAGTTTTGTAACTCTCTCTCTCTGTTTTTATAGGGCCTATTCACTAAAAAGTAAAGAGGTGAATGTCAGGTGAACTGCAAAATCCAGCCCAAAGTGACTGAAGTAGAAGAAATAATCTTCTATTCAAATATTCAACCTACTTTGGCCCATATTTTTCCATTTCCCTGACAATTCACCTGGATTCACTGAGTGCCTTGAGATAGAACTGATCTAAATAAAAATTATCATTATAATAAAATCAATACATAACACTGCATTATATCTTACAAACTTGTTTTATTATGTTGAACAGTTAACAAAACATGAAAAATAATTTTTACAAAACCAATACTAACATGGTACAAATAGGTACAATAAAATGGTAAAAATAGATAATTTTTTTCTGTCCTATGGGCTTGAATTTGGAACTGGCCTGTTAAAATAAAAACAAAAACAATTATTACATATCACCAAAATTCATTTCTACAGCTAAACAGTACTATCTAACAGTAGCTCAATTTTAGTTTTACATAAGTATTTCAATCAATAGACACATTGGGCCAGATTTATCATTAGCTCAGGTCAGAATAATGGAGTGAAAAAGTCCCAAAAAAAGTCCCAAACGCTAAAACTACGCACAAATTTGTGACTTTTTTCTGCTCTGCACTATGCTCGCCAGTTTTCTGAAAGTGGGCGTGTTTTCTTATGTAAATGAATCTCTAGACAGATTTACTATTGGGACTATTTAAAAAGTCGCAAAAAAGTCGCAAAAAAGTTGCAATTTTACTCCAGTGAGGACCATGCTTATCTTATGAGACTTTTTAATAGAACATGCGACTTTTTCATAAAAACGTGCGACTTTTTCATAAAAACTTGCGACTTTTGTAAAGCTGCTTACTGACGGATAAACTGCTACCGTCAAACCACATTTATTACAGTCTTAAAGGGCCGATCATAAATCTGACTTGGCTAAAACTGACTTTAGCCATATGTGAAAGTGGAGTGAGCTGTCAGAGTCATGATAAATCTGGCCCACTAACTCTTAGATGCAACTAGTAAATGATTAGGAAATTGGCAGTCCTAAAGGAGAACTATGGGATTAGGGCTTTTCCACATAGTTCTCCTTAGGGTAACGGGAGGACACAAACTAGCGTCCTCCTGTCACCCTAAGCTCAGTATACAGCAAGCTACAGCTCTCGGTATACTGAGATGCCACATTATACCGCAGAGACGCTACAGCTGAAGCGGATCCTGACAATTATGTCTGGATTCGCCCATCTGCGTGAGTGACAACAGGTTCTGCCTATCGAGAGGCAGAGTTAGCTATACACGCCCCCTCCCCCGTCCTTTCCGCCAGTCAGTGCTGAAGGATCGGAGCAGGGAGGGGGGAACACAGTCCCTCCCCTGTCACAGCAGAGAGCCCATTTCCTGATCTACTGAGCCGACCTGTGACAGTCTCATTGTCATAGGTTGGCTAAAACTATAAGGAGGGTGAAAATTAGTCACCTCATAGTTCTTCTTTAAATTAACTAAGAGGGGCTGGGATCCAAATAATATCCACTTTGGCCTCAAAACTCATCTTGGTTCATGCTCTACTCTTCACTTAGAGCAGTGGTTCTCAACCCAATAGTAGGTCGCAACCCACAGTTGAGGGCAGGGCTGCCTGAGACAAAAATAGGTTTGGATATTTTGAAGTAAGCAGGCCAATCACATGGCCCCCAACAGTCCCCACCTGGTCACAATCTGAGGGCAGGGCCAAACAGCACAATCAAGGAGCAGGGCCATTCGCCTAAAGCGCCAGCTAATTACAGGGGACTCTATATATACACAGTATATATAGTGTTGACTCTATAGTTGGCGCATACAGTACTGGCTCTATAGGGGACAAGCAAGTATAGGATAAATATGGGTCCATGGTGTATAAATGAGTGTTAAGTAAGCAGCAACCCTTGAAAACGAAATATTATAATATTACCACTATATTAATATTACTAATTTCTACAATGGTGTTACTTAGTATTCGTTGCCTCCAAAGCTGGCTAGTTGTCTTTGACTGGCAAAGCCTGTCCTCAAAATCATAGGTGGACCTCAGTTGAGGTCTAGCCTAGCAAACCTACAATGGGTTTCCAAGAGTGGAAGTGAAAAAGTAGAGAGCGGTAACAACCTTGATGCTATGTTCATGATCAGCCATACTTTGAGCCTTCTAGCACCCTCAGCCATGCCCAATACCAGCCCCTCCTCCTCATATCCTGCCCACCTCCATCTTATATTCTGGCCCCTGTGTGTCTCCTAAGTCAGCCCCATGTCCCCTCAGTCTGGTCCCTGTGTCTCCCCTCAGACTGACCCCCGCCCCCCCTTCCCCCGCATCTCATTTACTCCAGGAGTAACTGGTATCCGGTAATTTATGTCAAGTCAAGCACAGTACAGTGTCCCGCACAGTGTTCCCCGATCGGTGTAGATGGAGGTCTGATGTCCACCGCTGGAGATTGGGCTGGAGTGGCTCTTCTCTTTGTCTGCTCTGTGGCTCCAGTTATCTGAGAGCACAGAGCAGGCCATTTTGGCATAGCAGGCAGGGTCGATCACAATCAGGATGATTGAGTTGTGCCGGGTCCTGCCCCCAGGGCAAGTGCCTGGTATGCCCAATGGCCAGCCCAGCCCTGGTTGAGTTGGTCACCAGTGGTTTGTGCTGCGCTTAGTGAGAGCCCCTTCAGCCTCCTGCTAGAGCAGCAGTATCAGTACTCTGGCTGCGTGGCAGCTGGGGAGGATCGGAGAGAGAGGGGAGCAGGCGGATATCGCACACTACATCGTTATATCGGGAGTGGCATGAGTGAGTGTCAGCACTATATAGTTGTGTGTACATAGAGCCCACTATATGAGCCCACACCGGCCACCAGATAGCTCACACTTGCCTTTTTGCTGCATAGCAGGGGACCACAAACCACAGACTGGATACGGACCAAGCAGCTGGTCCTTCCAGACCGCAATTGCCAGTGACACCCAGGGTCCTCCTCTGTTCCCCACTGAGCACTGGAGGATGGAACAGTAGCTTTCGTCCTCTCCATCCATAGCCAACACCCCCTCACATACCTATCATTGCTGGAGCCCATGGGAGCCGGCGGTCCTGTCATTCACTAACCTCCTCTCCTCTGGCCCGCTGCAGCAGTGAGACACATGTCACAACGTCACCGCTGCCCCGGGCCTGGAAAAGAGAAGGAGCTGTGCAGTGATGTAGCTAGAACTGACTGGGCCCCACAGAAAATTTTAGCAGCCCCCCTCCCAGTGTGTTCACGTCATGTTTTTCATATTGGTTTTATGTATACAATGTGCAGCACTCCAGGCATGTGTTAATGTATATTTTTTTGTCAAAAATGTCATGTGAACCCAGTCCTAGTGTCAGAATAAGCCCCAGTACACAGCGGAGGGGAGGCCGCCATGTACTGACAGAGCGCTGCCTGGTCCTGGTGGTCAGGGGTGAGGACTGTGTCCCACTGATCATTTATCTACTGGAAAATACAAGGCACAGTATAATACACTAGAATCTATAAGATATGAAGAGATTAGCCCTACCCCCGAATAATAATACAATTAGGGGGCATTTATTATACAGAAATACGTCTATGTTAGGCGTATTTCTTAAACAAATTGTGGAGCTAATTTGCATATTTTCCCTGTTCATGCCAGGTCTAATAAAGGTGTTGTGGGTAGGGAAAGGGATGCAGTTATGGCCATCCAGTTATTGGATACCACCGCCATACAGTGATAACACCGCCTTAGGGGCACTGTACAGGGTGTGTTAAGAGGGCACAATGCAGGGTATAAATGGACACAGTACAAGGTAAGGGGTACAGTACAGGGTGGGGGGCACAGTCACATGACCCTGTGACATTAGAAGGTTGAGATGCCCCCATAATAACAGGCATAGTAGTGAGACAGGGGCCCGGGGCCCTGGATGCACAGGAAGGGTGGACACAGCAAGTAGGTGGAAGGGGCTCTGAGGGGGATTCATATAAGAAGTAGGGGCAGGAGGTCTGTGCAGGGCAGCAATAGGAGACAGGAAGGTGCAAGCTGCAGTCTCTCTCCTCAGACAGCAGTTCTGTGTAGAGGGGGTGTGTCTGAGTCTATCATATCATGCTTAGTAAATCCATGATTTCTACCTCACTGAACTTTATATCAGACCTCAGTTTCCACTCATCTTACCTCACACCACTGCCAAAGTTAATGTAAAATGGCTGCCAAGACCAATGAAAGAAAAATCTTACAGCAGGGAGCATGGAAAGAATATTCAGCCACAGTGACCCCTAGTGGTGGGATGACTATTGCAAACAACTTAACGAGAACTTGCAGCAAGTTTGCAAAAGCAAGTTAATCTAGAGACTTGCAAAGCAGACTTGCTGCAAGTTTGCAACATACTTGTGAAGCTTGGCAAGTCTAGCAATAGCTTAGCAAGTCATTTTCAAACTTGCAGCACAATTACTTGCTATCTGGGATGGTACTATTAGGAGTGAGGGGGCATGTTTAATAACTTTAAACGGCAGCGGCGGGCACACGGAATCTGTGGATGGCACAGTTCAGGGGTGGGGGTCTGTGGATGGCACTGTTATGGGCTGGGGGGGCACTGTGGATGGCACTGTTATGGGGTGGGGGGTCTGTGGATGGCACATATATAACAGTGCCAGCCACAGATCCCCCTGTAACAGTGGCAGCCACAGATCCCCCCCATAAGTGTCCGTCATCCACAGATCCCACCATAAGTGTCCGTCATCCACAGATCCCCCCATAAGTGTCCGTCATCCACAGATCCCCCCATAAGTGTTTGTCCATCAACCACAGATCCCCCCATAAGTGTCCGTCATCCACAGATCCCCCCATAAGTGTCCGTCATCCACAGATCCCCCCATAAGTGTCCGTCATCCACAGATCCCCCCATAAGTGTCCGTCATCCACAGATCCCGCCATAAGTGTCCGTCATCCACAGATCCCCCCCATAAGTGTCCGTCATCCACAGATCCCACCATAAGTGTCCGTCATCCACAGATCCCCCATAAGTGTCCGTCATCCACAGATCCCCCCCATAAGTGTCCGTCATCCACAGATCCCCCCCATAAGTGTCCGTCATCCACAGATCCCACCATAAGTATCCGTCATCCACAGATCCCCCCATAAGTGTCCGTCATCCACAGATCCCCCCATAAGTGTCCGTCATCCACAGATCCCCCCATAAGTGTCCGTCATCCACAGATCCCCCCATAAGTGTCCGTCATCCACAGATCCCCCCCATAAGCGTCCGTCATCCACAGATCCCCCCCATAAGTGTCCGTCATCCACAGATCCCCCATAAGTGTCCGTCATCCACAGATCCCCCCATAAGTGTCCGTCATCCACAGATCCCCCCCATAAGTGTCCGTTATCCACAGATCCCCCCATAAGTGTCCGTCATCCACAGATCCCCCCATAAGTGTCCGTCATCCACAGATCCCCCCCATAAGTGTCCGTCATCCACAAGCGGCGTCCCACATGGCGTCGGTTGCCTAGCAACTCTACGGCTGGAGAGAGGGAGCCCCCGGCCCCCGACAAATGATACTATTTACAGTCGCGCGGGGGGCGCGAAATGTTTTCTTCGTCCTTGGGGGGGGCATGACAGAAAATAATTGAGAAGCACTGCATTAAGTGCACATCCTGCTTTAAAACTTAAATCTGACTGGCATGCCGTGGGCCTGGAGCTTGCACCCTTACTTCCACATTTTGTGCTCAAATCTATAGAAAGGCAACTGGTACAATATACTGTATTCCATAATTTATTGACAGAGTCATTAAAGCAACTGTCCGGAAGTGTTACATGGGATACTGATTGTATTATTTGGGGGCTATAAAATACACAACAAGAGGGGTTACCAATAGAAGGTAATGCACCCAGCAGCAACTAACCTAAGGTCAGCCTTGATTGCATTTGTACATGATAAAACTGAGACATTCCAGGAGTAAAAAAAAAACATATGGATTTGGGTAGGAAGAACTCTCCAAACTAAGGAGCATCACTTGAGGAATACCTGGAAAATACAACTAAGGCTACTTTCACACTCGCGTTTTGGGCGGATCCATTATGGATCTGCAAAAACGGATCCGTTACAATAATACAACTGTATGCATCCATCATGAACGGATCCGTTTGTATTATCTGTAACGTAGCCAAGACGGATCCGTCATGAACTCCATTGAAAGTCAATAGGAGACGGATCCATTTTCTATTGTGCCAGAGAAAACGGATCCGTCCCCATTGACTTACATTGTGTGCCAGGACGGATCCGTTTGGCTCAGTTTTGTCGAGTGGACAGCAAAACGCTGCAGGCAGCGTTTTGGTGTCCAGTCTCCATTCTGCTCTGGAGCTGAACGGAGGCAAACTGATGCATTCTGAGCGGATCCTTTTCCATTCAGAATGCATTAGGGCAAAACTGATCTGTTTCGGACCGCTTGTGAGAGCCCTGAACGGATCTCACAAACGGAAAGTGAGTGTGAAAGTAGCCTAAAACTGGCTGATTTCAAGGCTTCACCCAAGTAACTTATGCTCTGTCATTCTCCTTTAATACATTTCACTTGGGCTATATAGGCTAAAGATTTAATTTTAATATATACCATACATACTTCTCACTCATTAAAGGGGCTACAATATTGATGACCTACTGTATGCTCAGGATAAGTCATTAATACACTATCATGGCACAACCCCTTTAACTGTTTGCCTGGATTTCTGTGCTGTCTGGTTTTGCTCTGTATTCAGCAATTTATTTATTTTCACTAAAAGAAAATGAGATTTAACATATTTGATATCCGTTACAGTTGTAATTCTTTATCTTAACTGATCTCATTTACTGTTTATTCATATACTCTACATCAGGGATCAGCAACCTCCGGACCTCCAGCTGTCCTCAAACTACAACTCCCAGAATGCTTCATTCACTTTTGTGGGAGTTACAAGAACAGCCAGCTATGTGTGCGTGCTGGGAGTTGTAGTTGCACAGCAGCTGGAGGGACGAAGGCTGCTGATCCCTGCTCTACATTATACATTTGAATAACAAAAGATTCCATTGTGTAATCTATGGCTTCTAACACTACAGTAATGAAAAATAAAATAAAACATACTTTAAAGTTTAGAAGCATTAGGATACTAATTCTTACCTTCTGAAACACATTCTTACCTTTTTAACACATAGAATATGTTTCCAGTCACTTGACCCTTTTTTTTTTTTTTTTTTTTTTTTTTTTTTAGGAATGGCTTAAAAATCACTTTCTTCAAATAAGAGCGGCCACTCTTTTCAGTAGAATTAAACCCCTTGGCCAAAGCAAATATATATGTGAGTGGGGATTTGATGAATTGAAAGTAGTAGATCACATTGTTTCATACTTAAAATCCACCTTAGCAACCATTTTTTGTAACAATGTATCTAAATTGAAAAATGAAACAACTTTATAATTGATCTTAAAGGGAACCTGTCACCATGAGTAGGAAAATTAGTTTGCACATAACATGTAGAGCAGGATTTGCTGAGCAGAGTGATATATAGTTTTGTGGGAAATGATTCAATAAAACTTGTATTTTATTCATTTTAATTCCCGCTTATTCTGGACTTTGAAGTCCAGGAGGCGGTTCTATATATTCTATAGAGCTCTCTCTGTATACACAGTCATAGAGGGAAGCCTGTCAATCACTAATAGGATCATCTCCTTAAATTCAAAGCCCAGAATGAGCGTGGGCATAAATAGTTATATTGAGTATTTACCAACAAAATATATGCCAATCTGCTTAACTCCTCCTTTTCTATAACATGCTGCCTTCAGCTCAGACACCAAGTTCATCGTGACAAGTTCCCTTTAAAAAAATCTTGTATTATGTATACATCTCCTACGCAGAAATATTTGTCTCCTTGGTAACAGACAGATACAAACTCTATAAAAATCTATCACAGGAGGGAGAAGTGAGCCCTAGAAACCACCTGCACCACTGGCCTTAGCTACTTGCATGACCACACTAAACAGCAGACCACAACTGGACGGCAGTCCCTGCTTAACTGAGTGCTGGGGCTTATGAGGCAGAAACTGAGGAAAAAAGAATAAACGTAATGAGAGGCAGGCACATGGGGAAAATAAGAAAAACAGAAACAGAATACACAAAGTCGAACTTACCAGGTGAAAACCAGGAGAGTGCAATCAGAGCCAAATCAGAATACAAAGAGTAATACAATACCAAGCCAAGGTCAAACACGAGCGGTCAAGTCAGGGTCCAAATGCGTCAAGCAAAAGCAGATCCAAAACTAAGCCGAGGTCAAACCAGGAGAAACAGTACTGCCAAATTCAGATCAAAATATCACGGTCAGAGGAGTAGCCAAGGTCAGAAGCCAAAGGTCCAAAACATAAGTAGTGAAATCACTGATGAGGTAAGTATAACCATTCTCAGGCATCCTGTGGCCAGTAGGTTGCCCATTTAAATAGGATGCCCGTCCTGGTCAAGGGAGACCCAGCCATCTCCCTAGCAACCAGATGCCAGAATGCTGCAGAGGATCATGTCTGCTGCTGCTAAATGTAACATAATCTTATCCTGCTGTCATATCCTCCTCCTGTTTATTACTAAGGCTACTTTCACACTGACGTTTCTGGGTCCGCCTGTGAGATCCATTTCAGGGCTCTCACAAGCGGCCCAAAACGGATCAGTTCAGCCGCAATGCATTCTGAATGGATAAGGAAACGTTCAGAATGTATCAATTTGGCTGCGTTTGGTCTCCGTTACGTTTTTAGACGGTCACTAAAACGCAGCTTGCAGCGTTTTGGTGACCGTCTGACTATGCGGAGCCAAACGGATCCGTCTTGACTTACAATGTAAGTCAATGGGGACGGATCCGTTTTCACTGACACAATATGGTGCAATTGAAAACGGATCCGTCCCCCATTGACTTTCAATGTAAGTCAAGACGGATCCGTCTTGACTTAGACTTTTTTTTAATGAATAATGATATGGTATGTACAAATTATCTAAAATAACAAGGAGCTGAAAGCAATTAGTGGGTGAAACCCTCTTTTCCTGTAAAAGAGGCATTCCCCCAGAATGTCAAGTAAAACTTTGAATATAAATTAACATAGAATAACTTAAAATTGTCCTGGGTTGGAAGTTTCGCTAATTGTAAGATGATAAGATTTTCTATGTCTTAAGAAATATACTGCTGGACTGGAAGGGAAAGCCATTTTCTGGTTTATATGGAGAAATAAAATAAAAAAACAAAAGCTCAAGGGAAATCCTTGTAGAGCAGTATAATAAAATGGGAGAGATTGGGGGTCCCTGACTTGGAATTATAGTATATAAACACTATAAATAATATTTGGGCTCTTAAAAAAATGGTGTTCTTTGTGTGTCAGGACAAGTGTTGAGGCAATCTAAGCATTTGAAGCGGAATTTGGACCAATGTTTAGGAAAACTTCGATTCACAATGAATTCTAATTTTCTCGTGCTTTGTGGTAACGAATCAGTTTTTCCTACGATGGCAGCTGCATGTGGTACAAAGTGAAAGTAAGAAGCCCAGGAACGTGAGATCACCCACAATGCTGTGCAGCCTGCCACTCAGCAGGTAGCCAGCCCCTGTGGCGTCACAGCCCTATAAAAACCCTCATCCACAGCGGTCTCCACCATTGTCCTGTGAGCTGAGCTTAGGGAGAGATCATGCGCTCATGCTCTAGGGACAGTGTTGCAAAAAATTATTAATAGAAGAATATTAGAGAGGGAGAGTGCAGGGAGAGTACAAGGAGAGTGCAAGGAGACTTAAGCTGTGTCAGTTTTATTTATTCCTACATTTACTTATTCCTACATCAGCTGTAAATGTAATTCAATACCAATAAGATGGAAGCCTTTATTATTCCAGTGCCAGCATGCCAACCAATACCATCCAGTCTGCACCCCTTGGGGGGGGGGGGGCAGGTCTGAATGATGACCATCCTCATCTTTTACTGGCTTTACTTCTTCCAAATCATCCTTGTAGGGCAGAAGAGCGCTTAGGTTGGAGACGTGGGTATGCCAGAGCTGATTAATATTCAGTGTTTACTGTCAAATAACCTGCAGGAGATTGCAGGCAAGAACAGCAATAATTAGCATATTGTTCCCCCACCTAACCAGCCAAACCCCCATACAAGCAACAGCCCCTGTTTAAAGGTAACGCATGGCGATTAACAATGAAGACCAACTATACAATGCAGTATTCCTTATTAGCAGGTGCCAGCTAATTGGCCGCACAGTTCTTCACTGCAGCATGGCTGCAACCCACCCTCTCTGTGTGGTCATACCCTAAGGCAGAGTGGCCTGGGTACAGGGGCGTAACTACCATAGTGGCAGACCACGCAACTGCTATAGGGCCCAGGGCAAGAGGGAGCCCAGTCTTAGTTGGGATTATCTCCTCTTCTACTGGAGGTGAAAACTTGGCAGGACTCTACCCTCTAAAGGAAAAACTTTTAGCAAATGAGGCAGTGGGAAAAATGGCCCAAGGGTCATTGAAAAGGGTTTAGGCAGAAACCCTTCTTTCCGGTGTGGGGGCCTGGTTTTATCCTTGCTATGGGGCCCTTACTTCTCTATGTACGCCACTGCCTGGATATAACTGATTTATAGCGATTTATGACAAATGAATTTGTAACTAATCAAATTTCTTGGCTAACTTCGCAAAGTTGTTGGATCATCTCTAGTCAGGACTAGAGTTGAGCGAACACCTGGATGTTCGGGTTCGACGAGTTCGGCCGAACTTTCGAAAAATGTTCGGGTTCGGGATCCGAACTCGACCCGAACTTCATCCCGAACCCGAACCCCATAGAAGTCAATGGGGACCCAAACTTTTGGGCTCTAAAAAGGCTGTAAAACACACCCGGAAAGGGCTAGAGGGCTGCAAAAGGCAGCAAAATGTAGTTAAATCCCCTGCAAACAAATGTAGATAGGGAAATGATGAGTTAACATAAAATAAATAAAAATTAAACAATATTAATTGGAGTGAGGTCCCATAGCACAGAATCAGGCTTCAAGTCACCCACCAATGGAGAAGGCCACTTACTATTATTTTGACCACAGCACCCAGACAAAGGAGAGAGGTCCCACAGCAGAGAACCAGGCATCATATCACCCACCACAGGAGTAGGCCACCATTTAGTTACTTTGACCCCTACACCCAGACGGAGGAGAGAGGTTACACAGCAGAGAATCAGGCATTTAGATCACCCACCACAGGAGTAGGCCACCATTGAATCAGACCCCGGCAACCATGTCAGATGGCACAAGCATAAGCTTTATATCAATCAGCACAGGAGAAGGCGACTTTGACAGACTTTGAACCCTACACCCGGATGGAGGAGAGAGGTTTCAAAGCAGAGAATCAGGCATTTAGATCACCCACCACAGGAGTAGGCCCCAATTTAATGGGACCCCGGCAACCATGTCAGATGGCACAACCATCAGCTTCATATCAATCAGCACAGGAGAAGGCGACTTTGAAAGACTTTGACCCCTACACCCAGACGGAGGAGAGAGGTTTCACAGCAGAGAATCAGGCATTTAGATCACCCACCACAGGAGTAGGCCCCCATTGAATCAGACCCTGGCAACCATGTCAGATGGCACAACCATCAGCTTTATATCAATCAGCACAGGAGAAGGCGACTTTGAAAGACTTTGACCCCTACACCCAGATGGAGGAGAGAGGTTTCACAGCAGAGAATCAGGCATCATATCAACCACCACAGGAGAAGCCACCATTGAGTTACTTTGACCCCTGCACCCAGGAAGAGGAGAGAGGCACCACAGCACATATTCTGGCATCATATCAGCCACCACAGGAGAAGCCACCATTGAGTTACTTTGACCCCCGCACCCAGGAAGAGGAGAGAGGCACCACAGCACATATTCTGGCATCATATCAGCCACCACAGGAGAAGCCACCATTGAGTTACTTTGACCCCCGCACCCAGGAAGAGGAGAGAGGCACCACAGCACATATTCTGGCATCATATCAGCCACCACAGGAGAAGCCACCATTGAGTTACTTTGACCCCTGCACCCAGGAAGAGGAGAGAGGCCCCACAGCACATATTCTGGCATCATATCAGCCACCACAGGAGAAGCCACCATTTAGTTACTTTGACCCCTTCACCCAAACAGAGGAGAGAGGTTCCACATCAGAGAATCAGGCATCATATCAACCACCACAGGAGTAGGCCACAATTTAATGGGACCCCGGCAACCATGTCAGATGGCACAACCATCAGCTTCATATCAATCAGCACAGGAGAAGGCGACTTTGAAAGACTTTGACCCCTACACCCAGACGGAGGAGAGAGGTTTCACAGCAGAGAATCAGGCATTTAGATCACCCACCACAGGAGTAGGCCCCCATTGAATCAGACCCTGGCAACCATGTCAGATGGCACAACCATCAGCTTTATATCAATCAGCACAGGAGAAGCCACCATTGAGTTACTTTGACCCCTGCACCCAGGAAGAGGAGAGAGGCCCCACAGCACATATTCTGGCATCATATCAGCCACCACAGGAGAAGCCACCATTGAGTTACTTTGACCCCCGCACCCAGGAAGAGGAGAGAGGCACCACAGCACATATTCTGGCATCATATCAGCCACCACAGGAGAAGCCACCATTGAGTTACTTTGACCCCTGCACCCAGGAAGAGGAGAGAGGCCCCACAGCACATATTCTGGCATCATACTTAACCACCACAGGAGAAGCCACCATTGAGTTACTTTGACCCCTGCACCCAGGAAGAGGAGAGAGGCCCCACAGCACATATTCTGGCATCATATCAGCCACCACAGGAGAAGCCACCATTGAGTTACTTTGACCCCCGCACCCAGGAAGAGGAGAGAGGCACCACAGCACATATTCTGGCATCATATCAGCCACCACAGGAGAAGCCACCATTGAGTTACTTTGACCCCTGCACCCAGGAAGAGGAGAGAGGCCCCACAGCACATATTCTGGCATCATACTAACCACCACAGGAGAAGCCACCATTGAGTTACTTTGACCCCTGCACCCAGGAAGAGGAGAGAGGCCCCACAGCACATATTCTGGCATCATATCAGCCACCACAGGAGAAGCCACCATTGAGTTACTTTGACCCCCGCACCCAGGAAGAGGAGAGAGGCACCACAGCACATATTCTGGCATCATATCAGCCACCACAGGAGAAGCCACCATTGAGTTACTTTGACCCCCGCACCCAGGAAGAGGAGAGAGGCACCACAGCACATATTCAGGCATCATATCACACACCACAGGAGAAGGCCTCTTTCAGTGATTTAGGCCTTTGGACCCAGACAGAGGAGAGAGGCACCACAGCACATATTCTGGCATCATATCAGCCACCACAGGAGAAGCCACCATTGAGTTACTTTGACCCCTGCACCCAGGAAGAGGAGAGAGGCCCCACAGCACATATTCTGGCATCATATCAGCCACCACAGGAGAAGCCACCATTTAGTTACTTTGACCCCTGCACCCAGGAAGAGGAGAGAGGCACCACAGCACATATTCTGGCATCATATCAGCCACCACAGGAGAAGCCACCATTGAGTTACTTTGACCCCTGCACCCAGGAAGAGGAGAGAGGCCCCACAGCACATATTCTGGCATCATACTAACCACCACAGGAGAAGCCACCATTGAGTTACTTTGACCCCTGCACCCAGGAAGAGGAGAGAGGCCCCACAGCACATATTCTGGCATCATATCAGCCACCACAGGAGAAGCCACCATTGAGTTACTTTGACCCCCGCACCCAGGAAGAGGAGAGAGGCACCACAGCACATATTCTGGCATCATATCAGCCACCACAGGAGAAGCCACCATTGAGTTACTTTGACCCCCGCACCCAGGAAGAGGAGAGAGGCACCACAGCACATATTCAGGCATCATATCACACACCACAGGAGAAGGCCTCTTTCAGTGATTTAGGCCTTTGGACCCAGACAGAGGAGAGAGGCACCACAGCACATATTCTGGCATCATATCAGCCACCACAGGAGAAGCCACCATTGAGTTACTTTGACCCCTGCACCCAGGAAGAGGAGAGAGGCCCCACAGCACATATTCTGGCATCATATCAGCCACCACAGGAGAAGCCACCATTTAGTTACTTTGACCCCTGCACCCAGGAAGAGGAGAAAGGCACCACAGCACATATTCTGGCATCATATCAGCCACCACAGGAGAAGCCACCATTGAGTTACTTTGACCCCCGCACCCAGGAAGAGGAGAGAGGCACCACAGCACATATTCTGGCATCATATCAGCCACCACAGGAGAAGCCACCATTGAGTTACTTTGACCCCCGCACCCAGGAAGAGGAGAGAGGCACCACAGCACATATTCAGGCATCATATCACACACCACAGGAGAAGGCCTCTTTCAGTGATTTAGGCCTTTGGACCCAGACAGAGGAGAGAGGCACCACAGCACATATTCTGGCATCATATCAGCCACCACAGGAGAAGCCACCATTGAGTTACTTTGACCCCTGCACCCAGGAAGAGGAGAGAGGCCCCACAGCACATATTCTGGCATCATATCAGCCACCACAGGAGAAGCCACCATTTAGTTACTTTGACCCCTGCACCCAGGAAGAGGAGAGAGGCACCACAGCACATATTCTGGCATCATATCAGCCACCACAGGAGAAGCCACCATTGAGTTACTTTGACCCCCGCACCCAGGAAGAGGAGAGAGGCACCACAGCACATATTCTGGCATCATATCAGCCACCACAGGAGAAGCCACCATTGAGTTACTTTGACCCCCGCACCCAGGAAGAGGAGAGAGGCACCACAGCACATATTCAGGCATCATATCACACACCACAGGAGAAGGCCTCTTTCAGTGATTTAGGCCTTTGGACCCAGACAGAGGAGAGAGGCACCACAGCGCATATTCTGGCATCATATCAGCCACCACAGGAGAAGCCACCATTGAGTTACTTTGACCCCTGCACCCAGGAAGAGGAGAGAGGCCCCACAGCACATATTCTGGCATCATATCAGCCACCACAGGAGAAGCCACCATTTAGTTACTTTGACCCCTGCACCCAGGAAGAGGAGAGAGGCACCACAGCACATATTCTGGCATCATATCAGCCACCACAGGAGAAGCCACCATTGAGTTACTTTGACCCCCGCACCCAGGAAGAGGAGAGAGGCACCACAGCACATATTCTGGCATCATATCAGCCACCACAGGAGAAGCCACCATTGAGTTACTTTGACCCCCGCACCCAGGAAGAGGAGAGAGGCACCACAGCACATATTCAGGCATCATATCACACACCACAGGAGAAGGCCTCTTTCAGTGATTTAGGCCTTTGGACCCAGACAGAGGAGAGAGGCACCACAGCACATATTCTGGCATCATATCAGCCACCACAGGAGAAGCCACCATTGAGTTACTTTGACCCCTGCACCCAGGAAGAGGAGAGAGGCCCCACAGCACATATTCTGGCATCATATCAGCCACCACAGGAGAAGCCACCATTTAGTTACTTTGACCCCTGCACCCAGGAAGAGGAGAGAGGCACCACAGCACATATTCTGGCATCATATCAGCCACCACAGGAGAAGCCACCATTGAGTTACTTTGACCCCCGCACCCAGGAAGAGGAGAGAGGCACCACAGCACATATTCTGGCATCATATCAGCCACCACAGGAGAAGCCACCATTGAGTTACTTTGACCCCCGCACCCAGGAAGAGGAGAGAGGCACCACAGCACATATTCTGGCATCATATCAGCCACCACAGGAGAAGCCACCATTGAGTTACTTTGACCCCTGCACCCAGGAAGAGGAGAGAGGCCCCACAGCACATATTCTGGCATCATATCAGCCACCACAGGAGAAGCCACCATTTAGTTACTTTGACCCCTTCACCCAAACAGAGGAGAGAGGTTCCACATCAGAGAATCAGGCATCATATCAACCACCACAGGAGTAGGCCACAATTTAATGGGACCCCGGCAACCATGTCAGATGGCACAACCATCAGCTTCATATCAATCAGCACAGGAGAAGGCGACTTTGAAAGACTTTGACCCCTACACCCAGACGGAGGAGAGAGGTTTCACAGCAGAGAATCAGGCATTTAGATCACCCACCACAGGAGTAGGCCCCCATTGAATCAGACCCTGGCAACCATGTCAGATGGCACAACCATCAGCTTTATATCAATCAGCACAGGAGAAGCCACCATTTAGTTACTTTGACCCCTGCACCCAGGAAGAGGAGAGAGGCACCACAGCACATATTCTGGCATCATATCAGCCACCACAGGAGAAGCCACCATTTAGTTACTTTGACCCCTTCACCCAAACAGAGGAGAGAGGTTCCACATCAGAGAATCAGGCATCATATCAACCACCACAGGAGTAGGCCACAATTTAGTTTATTTGACCCCTGCACCCAGGAAGAGGAGAGAGGCCCCACAGCACATATTCTGGCATCATATCACACACCACAGGAGAAGGCCTCTTTCAGTGATTTAGGCCTTTGGACCCAGACAGAGGAGAGAGGTCAGAGATTAGCTTCATATCCCCCAGCACAGCAGAAGACCGCTTTATTTGACTTAGGCCTCAGCACCCAGACAGAAGACAGAGGTAGCATGGCAGAGGTTATGGCTTCATGTCACCCGTTAGTTTAACCGGCCACTTTCATCTGGTTAGGCCCCGGCGCCCAGACAGAGAAGAGTTTCATTCAACTGTGGGTTTCATAAAATTTGTATCAAATAAAGAAGTGGCCCGTAGCACAACAAGACATGTTTTAGGCAGTTAATAAGGACTACTCTGCACAAGGGAGGGACAGGTCCTGTGGGATCCATGCCTGGTTCATCTTTATGAAGGTCAGCTTGTCCACGTTGGCTGTGGACAGGCGGCTGCGCTTGTCAGTAATGACGCCCCCTGCCGTGCTGAATACGCGTTCAGATAAAACGCTGGCCGCCGGGCAGGAAAGCACCTCCAAGGCATAACATGCTAACTCTGGCCACGTGGACAATTTCGAAACCCAGTAGTTGAATGGGGCCGAACCATCCGTCAGGATGTGGAGGGGTGTGCAGACATACTGTTCAACCATGTTAGTGAAATGCTGCCTCCTGCTAACACGTTCCGTATCAGGTGTCGGTGCAGATAGCTGTGGCGTGGAGACAAAACTTTTCCACATTTCTGCCATGCTAACCCTGCCCTCAGATGAGCTGGCCGTGACACAGCTGCGTTGGCGACCTCTTGCCACTCCTCTGCCTTCACCTTCCACCTGTTCCCCTGTGACATGTGGGAATGCTCTCAAGAGCGCCTCTATCAGCGTGCGCTTGTACTCGCGCATCTTACGGTCGCGCTCCAGTTCAGGAATTAAAGTGGGCACATTGTCTTTATACCGGGGATCCAGCAGGGTGGCCACCCAGTAGTCTGCACACGTTAAAACGTGGGCAACTCTGCTGTCGTTGCGCAGGCATTGGAGCATATATTCGCTCATGTGGGCCAGGCTACCCATGGGTAAGGACGAGCTGTCCTCTGTGGGAGGCGTATCGTCATCGTCCACCGTATCCCCCCAGCCACGCACCAGTGATGGGCCTGGGCTGCCACCCCGCTGTGAACTTGCGTCATCCTCGTCCCCCTCCACCTCCTCCTCCTCCTCCTCATCCTCCTCGTCCTCCAGTACAGTGCCTTGGCTGGCGACTTGTGAACCTGTCCTCTGCTGCTTAAACAAACCTCCCTCTGAGCCACTTCGAACAGACTGGCCCGAAAGTGTTAGAAACGAGCCCTCATCCTCCTCCTCCTCCTCCACCTGGGCCACCTCCTCTAACATCATTGCCCTAAGTGTTTTCTCAAGGAGACATAGAAGTGGTATTGTAACGCTGATAACAGTGTCATCGCCACTGGCCATGTTGGTGGAGTACTCGAAACAGCGCAGCAGGGCACACAGGTCTCGCATGGAGGCCCAATCATTGGTGGTGAAGTGGTGCTGTTCGGCAGTACGACTGACGCGAGCGTGCTGCAGCTGAAACTCCACTATGGCCTGCTGCTGCTCGCACAGTCTCTCCAGCATGTGCAAGTTGGAGTTCCACCGGGTGGGCACGTCGCATATGAGGCGGTGAGCGGGAAGGCCGAAGTTCCGCTGTAGCGCAGACAGGCGAGCAGCGGCAGGATGTGAACGGCGGAAGCGCGCACAGACGGCCCGCACTTTATGCAGCAGCTCTGACATGTTGGGGTAGTGGTGAATGAACCTCTGCACCACCAAGTTCAGCACATGCGCCAGGCAAGGGATGTGCGTCAAACCGGCTAGTCCCAGAGCTGCCACGAGATTTCGCCCATTATCGCATACCACCAGGCCTGGCTTGAGGCCCACCGGCAGAAACCACTCGTCGGTCTGTTGTTCAATACCCCGCCACAACTCCTTTGCGCTGTGGGGCCTGTCCCCCAAACATATGAGTTTCAGAATGGCCTGCTGACGTTTACCCCGGGCTGTGCTGAAGTTGGTGGTGAAGGTGTGTGGCTGACCGGATGAGCTGGTGGAAGCAGTGGAGGAGGAAGCCGAGTAGGAGGAGGAGGCTACAGGAGGCAGAGAATGATGCCCTGCGATCCTAGGGGGCGGAAGGACGTGCGCCAAGGAACTGTCCGCCGGGGGCCCAGCCGCCACTACATTCATCCAGTGTGCAGTTAGTGAGATATAGCGTCCCTGGCCGTGCTTACTGGTCCACGTATCTGTGGTTAGGTGGACCTTGCCACAAATGGCGTTGCGCAGTGCACACTTGATTTTATCGGATACTTGCATGTGCAGGGAAGGCACGGCTGTCTTGGAGAAGTAGTGGCGGCTGGGAACCACATACTGCGGGACAGCCATGGCCATCAGCTGTTTGAAGCTGTCTGTGTCCACCAGCCGGAATGACAGCATTTCAAAGGCCAGCAGTTTAGAAATGCTGGCGTTCAGGCCAAGGGCTCGAGGGTGACTCGGGGGGAATTTGCGCTTCCTCTCTAAGGTTTGAGATATTGAGAGCTGAACGCTGCTGTGTGATATAGTGGAGACGCTAGTTGACGGTGGCGGTGGTGGTGGTGTCGGTGGCACATCCTCTGTTTGCTGCTCGGCAGGTGGCAACATTCCTCTCGAGGCGGAAGCCGAGGCAGCAGCGGTAGAGGGAGCAGGGGGAGCCTCAGCGAGTGCCTGGTTTTTAAGGTGTGTACCCCACTGCAGTTCATGCTTTGCATGTAGATGCCTGGTCATGCAGGTTGTGCTGAGGTTCAGAACGTTAATGCCTCGCCTCAGGCTCTGATGGCAGAGCGTGCAAGTCACTCGGGTCTTGTCGGTAGGACATTGTTTAAAGAAGTGCCATGCCAGGGAACTCTTTGAAGCTGCCTTTGTGGGGCTGGGTCCCTGTTGGCGATGTCCAGTAGCAGGCGAACTCTGGGGGCGGCGGCTCGTCTGCTTTGGCCCCCTGCTCCCTCTTTGGCTTCGCTGTTGTCTCGGTCTCACCACTACCTCTTCCTCTGAACTGTGAAAGTCATCGCCACGACCTTCAGTCCATGTGGGGTCTAAGACCTCATCGTCCTCTGCATCGTCTTCCACCCAGTCTCCCTCCCTGACCTCCTCCTGTTCAGTCTGCACACTGCAAAAAGACGCGGCAGTGGGCACCTGTGTTTCGTCATCATCAGAGAGTCGGTGACTCTGCTGTGGTGGTATTCCCATGTCCTCTTCATCTGGAGACATAAGTGGTTGTGCGTCAGTGCATGGTATGTCTTCCTCCACTGGGGAAGGGCTAGGTGGACGCCCCTGGGAAACCCTGGAAGCAGAGTCTTCAAACAGAAGAAGAGACTGCTGCATAACTTGTGGCTCAGACCGTTTCCCTGATATGCTTGGGGGTGATGTGACAGACTGATGGGCTTGGTTTTCAGGTGCCACCTGTGCGCTTTCCGCAGAAGACTGGGTGGAAGACCATGTGGTGAACGTGCTGGAAGCACTGTCGGCCACCCAATCGATTAATGCCTGTACCTGCTCAGGCCTTACCATCCTAAGAGCGGCATTGGGCCCCACGAGATATTGCGGTACATTCTGCCGGCTAGTTGAGGGAGTTCGTCCCCTACTGTGTGCGCCTGGGGCCGAACGGCCACGTCCTCTACCAGCAACAGAGGCTCCACGGACACCACCACGACCGCGTCCTCGTCCCTTAATAGTATTTTTCTTCATTGTTGCGATTCAACTCGCACCACAATGAAATATATTATTTTTTATAAGCAAAATCCCCTCACTGGAATACTTTCAGTCTTTTGACTGTATGGATTACAGATGGAATGACTGTTATATGTGAGTACCGCTTTCTTTGACAGATTCTAGTATGGGTACATATATGTTTTCCCAACCCCAGCACATTAGTTTGCTAATTCCAGATGTATGAAACGCAGGCCTAACTGTATCTAGTATATTGAACGCCAGATAAACTAACTTGGCCTTTTTTAAATAAAAAAAATCCCCTCACTGGAATACTTTCAGTCTTTTGACTGTATGGATTACAGATGGAATGACTGTTATATGTGAGTACCGCTTTCTTTGACAGATTCTAGTATGGGTACATATATGTTTTCCCAACCCCAGCACATTAGTTTGCTAATTCCAGATGTATGAAACGCAGGCCTAACTGTATCTAGTATATTGAACGCCAGATAAACTAACTTGGCCTTTTTTAAATAAAAAAAATCCCCTCACTGGAATACTTTCAGTCTTTTGACTGTATGGATTACAGATGGAATGACTGTTATATGTGAGTACCGCTTTCTTTGACAGATTCTAGTATGGGTACATATATGTTTTCCCAACCCCAGCACATTAGTTTGCTAATTCCAGATGTATGAAACGCAGGCCTAACTGTATCTAGTATATTGAACGCCAGATAAACTAACTTGGCCTTTTTTAAATAAAAAAAATTCCCTCACTGGAATACTTTCAGTCTTTTGACTGTATGGATTACAGATGGAATGACTGTTATATGTGAGTACCGCTTTCTTTGACAGATTCTAGTATGGGTACATATATGTTTTCCCAACCCCAGCACATTAGTTTGCTAATTCCAGATGTATGAAACGCAGGCCTAACTGTATCTAGTATATTGAACGCCAGATAAACTAACTTGGCCATTTTTAAATAAAAAAAATCCCCTCACTGGAATACTTTCAGTCTTTTGACTGTATGGATTACAGATGGAATGACTGTTATATGTGAGTACCGCTTTCTTTGACAGATTCTAGTATGGGTACATATATGTTTTCCCAACCCCAGCACATTAGTTTGCTAATTCCAGATGTATGAAACGCAGGCCTAACTGTATCTAGTATATTGAACGCCAGATAAACTAACTTGGCCTTTTTTAAATAAAAAAAAATCCCCTCACTGGAATACTTTCAGTCTTTTGACTGTATGGATTACAGATGGAATGACTGTTATATGTGAGTACCGCTTTCTTTGACAGATTCTAGTATGGGTACATATATGTTTTCCCAACCCCAGCACATTAGTTTGCTAATTCCAGATGTATGAAACGCAGGCCTAACTGTATCTAGTATATTGAACGCCAGATAAACTAACTTGGCCTTTTTTAAATAAAAAAAAAATTCCCTCACTGGAATACTTTATGGCTTTTCACTGTATGGATTACAGGTGGACTGGTATTAGTAGGGGTGACACAAGCACACCCAAGTCCCTGATGTAGGATTTCTATGGCACAGACCACTATTACAAGTGATTAATGGACGTTGGGAGAGATTGTGCTGCAGCACTAGTCCCAAGATGGCCGCCGCCTATCAGCCCAGTAACATGTGCCACAAAATGGTCTGCACAACCTTTAAAAAAAATAGCCTTGGACTGTGCTGCTAAATCGCTATTGGTCTGAATCCCAGGTGTAGATGTCTGACTTGTTTGGAGCTTTGGAATGCACACTGTGGCAGCTTCTGCTGCAGCACTACAAGTCGCAAAATGGCGGCCGGCGGTCAGCCCAGGTACATGTGGATGGAAAAATCACTCTGGCCACTCTAAAAATAGCCAATCCCTATCAAAAAAGCAGCTCAGCTGCAGTTGTTCAGATGAATCACAGGTGGAGGAGAGAAATTTCCTTCCAGTTATTCAATTATCCCTGCCTATTCTCGCCCTAGCATCAGCTGCGTCTATCCCTGTTCTATTCACATCGGGAGTGAGCACGTCCCGACGTGCGCACAAGCTTATAAAGAGGCTGAGTCACATGCTGCACTTGGCCAATCACAGCCTTGCCAATAGTAGGCATGGCTGCGATGGCATCTTAGGGCAAGTAGTATGATGCATGTTGATTGGCTGCTTTGCAGCCTTTCAAAATGCGCCAAAATACATGCCGAACGACGAACCCGAACCCGAACTTTTACGAAAAAGTTCGCCGAACTATGCTCGAACTGTTCGCTCAACACTAGTCAGGACCATTGACATTGGAACGAGCTCAATTTATCAGATTTCCAGTGCTTCATGTATACAGCAAGTGCATTCCTTAGTAAGATAATACCTGGCCTAGAAGTACAAGGTGAGGGACTTTCTGATTGTCTAATGTTCATCTGCTGATAAACATGGGCAATTACGTGTATAGTTGATGTTTCATTGACATAATTGTGCTGATTCAAATGTTGAGCATGCAAGTTAGGCCTCATGCACACAACAGTTGTTTTTTGCGTCATCCGTTTTTTTTGGGGATCCGTTTTTTTCCACAGATCCCTTGTAATAAATGCCTATCCTTGTTCGCAAATGTGAAAAAAGTAGGACATGCACTATTTTTTTTGCTGAAGGGAAACACGGACAACGGACGCGGAACATAAACTGATGAACTATCAGCCTTTTTTTGCTGACCCATTGAAATGAATGGGTCCCTATCCGCAAAAAAAAAAACGGAACGGAGGCCGATAAAAACAACTGTCGTGTGCATGAGGCCTTAATATGTACATTTCAGCACTGAGACTTTTTTTTAGACCAAGTCTATGGCTTAAATTATTAGGGTACAGTTTTACTGAGTTCCTTTCAAAATCTAAATGAGTATGTTCATAGAAAATTATTATGAATGCAATAAGCTATTTTTAATGATCCCTGTAGTTGAAAATTCAGAAGCTGAATAACTGTATAAATACATTGTGAGGTTACAGCAGTGCTTCTCAATTATTTTGTGTCATGCCCCCCCCCCCCCCCCTAGGAAGAAGAAAACATTTTGCGCCCCCCGCGCGACTGTAAATTTATAAAATTGTTATAGTACACCTTATTATTGGTATCCTCCTGCGGTGTGCTTTGTACCCCTTCCACTCCTGCATTCCTGCTATTATGCCCTTTTTTATCTAGGTTACCTTCAGGGCTTAGTTTACCTGCAGAGCGTCTTTTTGCACCTTCCCCCTCCTCCTTTTGATCCAGGGTACTGCCTTCTAGTTCGTATACTTTTTCCTCCTCCATCCCCTGGTTACTATTTCTTTTCCCCTTTTCAGTTTTATTATCAGATTTTGTGTTTGTCCTACCTCCTCTCCTTGACCCCTGCTCTTTATGTTCTTTCTGTGCTTCAGCTCTTGTTTTCCCACCTGGTGATGCTGCGGATGTATATTTGCGACTCTGCCTTGATGACATGCCGGCGTCCTGCTCTTTCTCCTCTGTGAGTGGCACTAGGAACCGGCTTATTGATTCCTGTATGTCTCCACGGGTCCTCTGAATGTGTCACGTGCGTTGGCGGTCACGTGGTCCTCCGCGTCGGGCTGCTACTGGGGCTGCGCTGGGACAATCTCCAGTGATCGCGCCGCGCTGTTCCCTCTCTCCAGCCGTAGAGTTGCTAGGCAACCGACGCCGTGTGGGACGCCGCTTGCGAGTGAGTCGGATAATCCGATCTGGACATCCAATATGACAGTGTTTGCCGAGGTCAAACGAGCCCCCCTTTACGGAGCCTCGCGCCCCACTATTTGAGAAGCACTGGGTTACAGTATGTAATATAGATACAGCACATTCCTTGTAGATTGTTAGCTCTCGTGGGCAGAGTCTTTTTACCCTATGTAGCAGTCTGATAGTTTTACTCTTATTGTATTTGTGTTTTTATGTTATGTGTAAATGTATAACCTCTTAGAAGTACAGCGTCATGGAATTAATAGCGCTTTAAAATAAATAATTATAATATACAGTGGGATGCGAAAGTTTGGGCAACCTTGTTAATCGTCATGATTTTCCTGTATAAATCGTTGATTGTTACAATAAAAAATGTCAGTTAAATATATCATATAGGAGACACACACAGTGATATTTGAGAAGTGAAATGAAGTTTATTGGATTTACAGAAAGTGTGCTATAATTGTTTAAACAAAATTAGGCAGGTGCATAAATTTGGGCACCACAAAAAAGAAATGAAATCAATATTTAGTAGATCCTCCTTTTGCAGAAATTACAGCCTCTAAACGCTTCCTGTAGGTTCCAATGAGAGTCTGGATTCTGGTTGAAGATATTTTGGACCATTCCTCTTTACAAAACATCTTTAGTTCATTCAGGTTTGATGGCTTCCGAGCATGGACAGCTCTCTGTAAGTCACACCACAGATTTTCAATGATATTCAGGTCTGGGGACTGAGATGGCCATTCCAGAACGTTGTACTTGTTCCTCTGCATAAATGCCTTAGTGGATTTTGAGCAGTGTTCAGGGTCGTTGTCTTGTTGAAAGATCCAGCCCCGGCGCAGATTCAGCTTTGTCACTGATTCCTGGGCATTGGTCTCCAGAATCTGCTGATACTGAGTGGAATCCATGCGTCCCTCAACTTTGACAAGATTCCCAGTCCCTGCACTGGCCACACAGCCCCACAGCATGATGGAACCACCACCATATTTTACTGTAGGTAGCAGGTGTTTTTCTTGGAATGCTGTGTTCTTTTTCCTCTATGCATAACGCCCCTTGTTATGGCCAAATAACTAAATTTTAGTTTCATCAGTCCACAGCACCTTATTCCAAAATTAAGCTGGCTTGTCCAAATGTGCTTTAGCCCACCTCAAGCGGCACTTTGTGCTGTGGGCGGAGAAAAGGCTTCCTCTGCATCACTCTCGCATACAGCATCTCCTTGTGTAAAGTGCGCCGAATGGTTGAACGATGCACAGTGACTCCATCTGCAGCAAGATGATGTTGTAGGTCTTTGGTGCTGGTCTGTGGGTTGACTCTGACTGTTCTCACCATTCGTCACTTCTGTCTATCTGAGATTTTTCTTGGTCTGCCACTTTGAGCCTTAACTTGAACTGGGCCTGTGGTCTTCCATTTCCTCAATATGTTCCTAACTGTGGAAACAGACAGCTGAAATCTCTGAGACAGCTTTCTGTATCCTTCCCTTAAACCATGATGGTGAACAATCTTTGTCTTCAGGTCATTTGACAGTTGTTTTGAGACCCCCATGTTGCTACTCTTCAGAGAAAATTAAAGAGGAGGGAAACTTACAATTGACCCCCTTAAATACTCTTTCTCATAATTGGATTCACCATTGTATGTAGGTCAGGGGTCACTGAGCTTACCAAGCCAATTTGAGTTCCAATAATTAGTTCTACACTGCGTGCAGAATTATTAGGCAAATGAGTATTTTGACCACATCATCCTCTTTATGCATGTTGTCTTACTCCAAGCTGTATAGGCTCGAAAGCCTACTACCAATTAAGCATATTAGGTGATGTGCATCTCTGTAATAAAAAGGGGTGTGGTCTATTGACATCAACACCCTATATTAGGTGTGCATAATTATTAGGCAACTTCCTTTCCTTTGGCAAAATGGGTCAAAGGAAGGACTTGACAGGCTCAGAGAAGTCAAAAATAGTGAGATATCTTGCAGAGGGATGCAGCACTCTTAAAATTGCAAAGCTTCTGAAGCGTGATCATCGAACAATCAAGCGTTTCATTCAAAATAGTCAACAGGGTTGCAAGAAGCGTGTGGAAAAACCAAGGCACAAAATAACTGCCCATGAACTGAGAAAAGTCAAGCGTGCAGCTGCCAAGATGCCACTTGCCACCAGTTTGGCCATATTTCAGAGCTGCAACATCACTGGAGTGCCCAAAAGCACAAGGTGTGCAATACTCAAAGACATGGCCAAGGTAAGAAAGGCTGAAAGACGACCACCACTGAACAAGACACACAAGCTGAAACGTCAAGACTGGGCCAAGAAATATCTCAAGACTGATTTTTCTAAGGTTTTATGGACTGATGGAATGAGAGTGAGTCTTGATGGGCCAGATGGATGGGCCCGTGGCTGGATTGGTAAAGGGCAGAGAGCTCCAGTCCGACTCAGACACCAGCAAGGTGGAGGTGGAGTACTGGTTTGGGCTGGTATCATCAAAGATGAGCTTGTGGGGCCTTTTCGGGTTGAGGATGGAGTCAAGCTCAACTCCCAGTCCTACTGCCAGTTTCTGAAAGACACCTTCTTCAAGCAGTGGTACAGGAAAAAGTCTGCATCCTTCAAGAAAAACACGATTTTCATGCAGGACAATGCTCCATCACACGCGTCCAAGTACTCCACAGCGTGGCTGGCAAGAAAGGGTATAAAAGAAGAAAATCTAATGACATGGCCTCCTTGTTCACCTGATTTGAACCCCATTGAGAACCTGTGGTCCATGATCAAATGTGAGATTTACAAGGAGGGAAAACAGTACACCTCTCTGAACAGTGTCTGGGAGGCTGTGGTTGCTGCTGCATGCAATGTTGATGGTGAACAGATCAAAACACTGACAGAATCCATGGATGGCAGGCTTTTGAGTGTCCTTGCAAAGAAAGGTGGCTATATTGGTCACTGATTTGTTTTTGTTTTGTTTTTGAATGTCAGAAATGTATATTTGTGAATGTTGAGATGTTATATTGGTTTCACTGGTAAAAATAAATAATTGAAATGGGTATATATTTGTTTTTTGTTAAGTTGCCTAATAATTATGCACAGTAATAGTCACCTGCACACACAGATATCCCCCTAAAATAGCTAAAACTAAAAACAAACTAAAAACTACTTCCAAAAATATTCAGCTTTGATATTAATGAGTTTTTTGGGTTCATTGAGAACATGGTTGTTGTTCAATAATAAAATTAATCCTCAAAAATACAACTTGCCTAATAATTCTGCACTCCCTGTAAAGGTTTTGGAATCAATAAAATGACAACAGTGCCCAAATTTATGCACCTGCCTAATTTTGTTTAAACAATTATAGCACACTTTCTGTAAATCCAATAAACTTCATTTCACTTCTCAAATATCACTGTGCGTGTCTCCTATATGATATATTTAACTGACATTTTTTATCGTAACAACCAACGATTTATACAGGAAAATCATGACGATTAACAAGGTTGCCCAAACTTTCGCATCCCATTGTAATAGTAATTTCTCAACACATCATTTGAGGAAATACAGCAGTTTCCTCTGTGTAGATGACTTGTCAAAATGCTCAAGCAGCTCATGCATGTATGAAAAATGCGATGCATTTCGCTAGATGTTAGTCACCTTTGTCTAACTTTGCACCACCTATCGGGTGGCGCATGTTGTCACATTTAGAGCTGTGCCCCTCTTCCCATTAAGCTGTGCCTCTTTTTTCTCTAAGCCATACCCCTTGCCAAGTGAAGCACACGAATGTCTAAAACACATGATACATGTGGTGTAAGGCATATACACTACTCACAAAAAGTTAGGGATACTAACACCACAGTGATATTATATCATGGAAGTAGGGCATTTAAGTAGAAGCATGAAATGGTGATTTTCTCATCTTATACTATTGAAACAAAAGCCAAAAACAGTGGTGGGTATACCCCCACAAAAATTTTTAATGTCTCAATAACTTGTCATGTGGCCTTGAGCATCAAGGTAATGATATTTTATTTTTTGGGGATGTTACAAAGCTTAGAAGTTTAGAAGCAATTCTTGAAATTTTTCAGAAATTTTCAAAAACCCAATTTTTAGGGAACAGTTCAGGTCTGAAGTCACCTTGCGAGGCTTACATAATAGAAACCACCCAAAAATGACCCCATTCTATAAACTACACCCCGCAAGGTATTCAAAACTGATTTTATAAACTTTGTTTACCCTTTAGGTGTTCCACAAGAATTAATGGAAAATAGAGATACAATTTCAAAATTTCACATTTTTGGCAGATTTTCCATTTTAATCATTTTTTTCCGGTTACAAAGCAAGGGTTAACAGCCAAACCAAACTCAATATTTATGGCTCTGATTCTGTAGTTTACAGAAACACCCCATATGTGGTCGTAAACAGCTGTACGGGCACACGGCAGGGCGTAGAAGGAAAGGAATGCCATACGGTTTTTGGAAGGCAGATTTTGCTGGACTGTTTTTTTTTACATCATGTCCCATTTGAAGCCCCCCCGATGCACCCCTAGAGTAGAAACTCCATAAAAGTGGCCCCATTTTAGAAACTACAGGATAGGGTGGCAGTATTGTTGGTACTAGTTTAGGGTACATATGAGTTTTGGTTGCTCTATATTACACTTTTTGTGAGGCAAGATAACAAGAAATAGCTGTTTTGGCACCGTTTTTATTTTTTATTATTTACAACATTCATCTGACAGGTTAGATCATGTGATATTTTTTATAGACCAGGTTGTCACGGATGCAGCGATACCTAATATGTATACTTTTTTTTATTTATGTAAGTTTTACACAATGATTTCATTTTTGAAGCAAAAAAAATCGTGTTTTAGTGTTTCCATAGTCTGAGAGCCATAATTTTTTCAGTTTTTGGGCGATTACCTTAGGTAGGGTATGATTTTTGCGGGATGAGATGATGGTTTTATAGGCACTATTTTGGGGTGCGTGTGACTTTTTGATCGCTTGCTATTACACTTTTTGTGATGTAAGGTGACAAAAAATGGTTTATTTAGCACAGTTTTTATTTTAAATTTTTTACGGTGTTCCTCTGAGGGGTTAGGTCATGTGATATTTTTATAGAGCCGGTCGATATGGACACGGTGATACCTAGTATGTATACTTTTTTTTATTTGTGTAAGTTTTACACAATGATTTCATTTTTGAAGCAAAAAAAAAATCATGTTTTAGTGTCTCCATATTCTGAGAGCCATAGTTTTTTCAGTTTTTGGGGGATTATCTTAAGTAGGGTCTCATTTTTTGCGGGATGAGATGACGGTTTGATTGGCACTATTTTGGGGTGCATATGTCTTTTTGATCGCTTGCTATTACACTTTTTGTGATGTAATTTTTTTTTATTTAGCACAGTTTTTATTTTTTATTTTTTACGGTGTTCATCTGAGGGGTTAAGTCATGTGATATTTTTATAGAGCCGGTCGATACGAACGCGGCGATTCCAAATATGTATACATTTTTTTTTATTTATGTAAGTTTTACACAATAACAGCTTTTTTAAAACAAAAAAATGATGTTTTAGTGTCTCCATATTCTGAGCCATAGTTTTTTTTATTTTTTGGGCGATTGTCTCAGGTAGGGGCTCATTTTTTGCGGGATTAGATTGGTACTATTTTGGTGGGCAAACGCCTTTTTGATCGCTTGCTGTTGTACTTTTTGTGATGTAAGGTGACAAAAAAATTGTTTATTTAGCACAGTTTTTATTTTCTATTTTTTACGGTGTTCATCTGAGGGGTTAGGTCATGCGATATGTTTATAGAGTCAGTCGATACGGACCCAGCGATACCTAATATGTATACATTTTTTCCCCCCTATTTTTTACCAATTTTTTTTAACTTTATTTGGGGAAAATGACGTTTTTGTTTATTTTTACTTGAAACTTTAATTTTTTGGGGGGGAAAACTTTATTTTTTCAACTTTTTTTTTCACTTTATTTTTTCTTTCACTTTGGGACTTGAACTTTGGGGGGTATATTCCTTTACAATGCATTCCAATACTTCTGTATTGGAATGCATTGGCTGTATGAGTAATATTGTGTATTTCTCATACAGCTTCCGGGGCCTGTGAGATCCAGGGGGCTGGATCTCACAGGCTCTTCACCGGAAGGCAGTGCAGATGCCTCAGGAAGGCATCGCGCTGCCTTCCATGCCATCGGGTCCCCCCCACAGCCCCATGGGGACTCGATGGCACTGCTGGCGCACCATAAAAAGCAGCAAACTGCAGGTCTGAATTGACCTGCGGTTTGCGGCGATCGCCGACACGGGGGGGGTCACGGGACTCCCACGCGCATTTAGCCGAGGTGCCTGCTCAATAATTTGAGCATGCACCTTGTTCCGATCACTGTCCGCCGGGCGGCGGTGATCGGAACAACACATGACGTACCGGTACGTCATGTGTCCTTAAGGACTCGGGAAACATGCCGTACCGGTACGTCATGTGTCCGTAAGGGGTTAAAGAGCAATTCTAATTGAACCAGGAAATTTATTGGGCAATTCATGGATTCATGAATTTTGTCGTTGATTGAACAGTTGGACATGTGCATTCAAAAGTTTAGAGAAGGTCATATTAAGTTCACCAGTAAAGGTGCATTTTAGGTTCATCCTGAAATTTCACTCACAAGCCAAATATCCCTGACTTTTTGTGAGTAGTGTATGTCAGTTTTTGGGTGAAAATTGAAACAAAATTCTGGAGCTTTTAGTTTAATATACTGCATTACACTGATAAATCTGTCCCGCAGTTTTAATGATCTCATACTTACCCTGAATTCTAGTTTTCAAGCTGAAATTTCCCAGCATTCCCTGCTGTCAGTGTCAATGCAAGTTTCCTCTGTTGATTTGAATTCTGGGACTTATCATAGCAGATACTGTACACTAATCAGCTAGAGGGGAACGGCATGTTACTGCTAGTGAAGTGTTAGTAATATGCCGCTGTAGCACATGTGACTGCTGAGGCCAGTGATTGACTAAAGTGGTCAAGGGAACAAGTTGAGCAATGGGTGAGCCTACAAGTAAGTTTTTTCTTTTAATTGGGCACAGGTTCCAAGGATTTAGTTGGTCGGCTTTTAGACCTCAAAGCGGTTGTCCAGGAACAGATATTGATGACCTAGCCTCAGAATAGGTCATCAATATTAGATTGGTGGGGTCCAACACCCAGCACCCCGCTGATCAATTGTTTTGGGCAGCCATGAAAGCTATACAGTGGATGGAGCTGGAAGCAGAAAGCTTAATACACTGTGTAGTGGCCCTGTTGGGGTACTGCATCTCAGCTCCCATTCAAGTGAATGGAAGCATAGCTGCGGTGTGTCACGCAGGAAACGACGCAGTGTGTGAAGACTTCTGATTTTGCGCTGAGGATAAGTCATCAATATCTGTAGCCCGGACAACCTCTATAAGCTTGCAACTGAAGAACAGAAAAACAAAGCAACAAGTATTTACAACATTCTGAATAGGTCCTTTGGATAGGTCATCAGTATCTGATTGGTGGGGGTCCAATACCCCAATCAGCTGTTTGAGAAGGCACTGGTGCTCGCAGTAGTGCCACAGCCTTGTCTCAGCTAACCATGCCCAGCTCCATACATTGTATAGCTGCTGTGCTTGGTATCACAGCTCAGCCCCATACACTTCTATGGTACTGAGCTGTGCCTAGGCCATGTGACCAATGAATGTGACATCACATGACGTAGGCAAATCTACAAGAAGACCACGGCGCTACTGCAAGCACTGATGTCTTCTCAAACAGCTGATCAATGGGGGTCCTGGTTGTCAAACTCGCACCAATTAGATACTGATGACCTATCTGGATCCTGGAAAACCCCTTTAAACATGTACCTTTGACCAAGCCAAATACTGGATTAAGAGACGGTAATACATTGCAAATCAGTCAAGCTGTTTAATAGTTAATAACAGTCATGAAAAACAATAGCTTAAATAGAAGAAACTGGACACCACAGCAAAGATCAAGATGAGCCCCCAATTACTGTATGTTTTGACTTAGGACAGAAGGACATGGCGTTTCTTTCTCTCTTCACAATCTTTCCATAAGGCCTCAGGTCAGTTCCTTCCCCCCTTGTTTGATAATATTGCAGTTCTTCTGGAGAAGAAACGATAAAAAGAATAGGACCAACCAGAGCTAGGTGCCCCCTTTACACACAACTGCTATATAGACTGCCTCTATGCTAAATAGACCTTTGAAGAACCATAAGTAATTTACTGTGAAGATTACAATTGCCACTATAATCTTAGGCCCTGATTTTTCAAGACCAGCATGTGTGACTCTGGTCTTGATAGGACCTGCACTGCTGGAGGGTACATTTAATTTATGATGAGGCACAGGCCTTGTCATATATTAAATGTATCTGCTGAAAGTCCGTGGGCCCGACATTCCAGACATCTCCACTGCGCCTGTTCCTTGGAGCACTATGACGTCATCGGCGCAGGCGCAGTGGAGATATCTGAGCAGGGAAGCGGTCAGACATTCTCTGCGCATGCGCCGAATACAGCCGCGCATGCGCGAGAATTCGTCCGTTGCGTCACACGGAGGATCGCATTCATCAGGAGATGGGCGGGCTGGAGGGACGCGCTGGGCGGTGGCTGTGTATGAAGGTAGACGGAGCCTCTAGGTGCTAATGACGCCCACATAGCACCAAGAGGCTCATTAGCATATTTATAAAAGTTATTTTTTTAGCAAAACGGCTGCCCAAAAAGCTCTTATATTAGGATGGTTGGCCAGAGCAGACACTAGCGGATCGCTAGTGTCTGAGAGCTAATTATGGCATACGAAGTGATAGAAACCCTTTAAAGTTTGGTTCGGAACCGAATTTGTTTGGGCAGCACTGGTGCAAGGATTTTTGCCACCCTGGGCAAAAGCTTATTTTGCTGCCCCCTTGACTCCGCCTATTGACCACACCCTTTGTCCCGCCCCTTTTTTGTCACCCACCTATTTATACAGACTGTACCCTTAATTGTGGTAAGGCCACATTTTCTCCCTCCAGCTGCATACCATGCTGATGGCAGATCCCCACAAGTGTCATCCACAGATCCCCCTATAACCGTGTAATCCACAGATCCCCCATAACAGTGTCATCCACAGATCCCCCATAACAGTGTCATCCACAGATCCCCCACAAGTGTCATCCACAGATCCCCACAAGTGTCATCCACAGATCCCCACAAGTGTCATCCACAGATCCCCACAAGTGTCATCCACATGTCCCCACAAGTGTCACCCACAGATCCCCACAAGTGTCATGCACAGATTCCCACAAGTGTCACCCACAGATCCCCACAAGTGTCACCCACAGATCCCCACAAGTGTCACCCACAGATTCCCACAAGTGTCATATTCACAGATCCCCACAAGTGTCATCCACAGATCCCCACAAGTGTCATCCACAGATCCCCTCCCCTCCCCACCCAGCGCCGCCTCCTAGCTAATTTATTCACTTCACTTGCCACTGAGGTAAATGCAGAGAAGCGCCGTAATCTCGCACAGGCGCACTGGATACAGTAGTCTGCGCCCGTGCTGACTACTGGCAGAGGCATCATCGAGCGAGGTGTGCTGTAAGATGCTGCATGCGCACTTCGCTCGACGATGCCTCTGCCAGTAGTCCGCACGGCCCGGGCGCAGACTACTGTATCCAGTGCGCCTGTGCGAGATTACGGCGCTTCTCTGCAATTACACAGCGGCAAGTGAGGTGAATAAATTAGCTAGGAGGCGGCGCTGCAGGCCGGATAAAAAGGTCCTAATGCTAAGCCTGGCCAGAGCGGCGCCGGCGCACCCAGCAAGAGTGCGCTCTACGCGGTGGCGTACTTTGCTTATGGGTGGCACCGGCCCTGGGTTTAGGCAAACCGAAGTTGCTTCAATTGCCTTGAAAGTTGGTATATAACCAAATTTTTAGGAACCTTGTTATCTCTTTTAGTTTATGTTTTATGACACTGACATGCATAACTATTGGGTAAACGCCGAACGTCTAAAAGTTATGCCTTCACAGGGTCTGCCCATACGACATGGACAAGTGTTGATTGTCAGAAGAAAAAGTGGCTCGTTGTGAATGAGCCTAAAAAAATTATCCTTTTTAAATGGGAGCAGTAGCAGTGCAATGTGGATATGGAAAGGGTACAGATATAGTGGCATGTGGCTGCAATAGTAGCTGCAGCAGAAGCAGCATAGCATGGAACAGACAAGGCTGTCTATGGGTAGTAGTTGTAACAGTAGTAGTAGTGATAGTGGAGGCAGATACTTTGGGTTAATGGTGGTGGCAGTAGGGATTAGCAGCGAGGAGCAGCACAACAGCCATATAGTACACGTTGACTGAAAGGCAGCAGCCTGATGGAAGATGATAATTGACAGGCCGCAGCAGTGGCATGATGACGGTGGTGGCATGATGAAGGCGGCGGCAGTAGCAGTAACTGTACAGAATGTAAAAGTAGGATGGTTGCAGCAGTGGCATGAAGGAGGCAGCAGAAGCCTCCACACAGAACATGATGGTAGGCAGGTCGCAGCAGTGGCACGATGGCAGCAGGCAGATAGCAACAGTGGTAATATGGGGCACCGCCAGCAAGGCAAGATCTATTCATCGGAATCAGCAAGAGGAGTGTGAAAATCCTCATGAATCCAGGCTTGGTTCATTTTGACAAAAGTGATATTTGGACACTGGCAGAGAACAACTTGGTCTGTTTAGGTGTCATGATTCCCACCCCCCCTCATTTCTCCACCTCCAACTCCTCCTCCTCTTGCAATGACAGCTACTAATCCTCATCTACCTCATCCTCATCTTCAACATACTCCTCCTCCATGGCAGATTCCGTTTGTGTGTCTCCAATAGCTATATAGCAAGATGCATCAGCTGCTCTTTTTCCACTGCGGTCCCCTGCTGTATGAGCGTCAGCATCTGTTCTAAGATAAATATGAGAGGGATAATACCTTTCAGTTGTCCCTGCTCACAAACTTTATGGCCTCTTCAAAGGGCTTCAGCGACCAACAGGTGTCTCGGATGCCTGACCTCAAAGCAACACATGCTCCCTGCTGCTGAGGCTGTCTGATGCATGACAAAATCGTTCACTGCTTTCCGCTGCTTGTACAGATACTCGAGCATGTGCAATGTTGAATTCCAGTGAGTTGGCACATTGTGGATTAAGCAGTGTAGCGGCAGGCTGTTCTGTTGCTGCTGGTGCAGAAGAGCGTTCCTCGCCATGTAAGAGTGGCTGAAGTGCTTAAACAGTCTTCTGAACTTTGCCAACACCTTGCACAAGTCAGTGTACATGTTTAGAAAGTGCTGCACCACTATGCTGATGAAGTGCGCCATGCAGGGAGCATGTGTTATTTTGCTGTAGTTCAGGGCAGCCAGGATGTTGCGCTTATTGTGGCTGACCACTTTGCCCAGTGAGAGTCGGCAGGGTGACAGCCATCGGCATGTTTGCTGCTTGATGTAAGTGAGCAATAGCTCGCTGGTGTGGCTACTCCCTCCCTGGCTGATCAGCTACAACACGGCGTGGCAATGCTTGACCTGACATGTGATAGGAAGGAGGGGTAGTGCGAGCGACCCTGTGCCCTGCTGATGTTCGGGATGGGTATGTGTCCATGGAGGAGGCAGATTAGTGCCTGGTGTGGGAGCCAGGCAGACACAATATTGAGGGGTCAAAAAGATCTGACCTCGTTGCTCGGGTGCTGCCTTGTCACTGCCGGAAAAAACATTGACCCAGTGGCCCATGAAAGACATGTACTGTCCCTGCCCATAAGTACTGTCCACCATGGCGTGAATCTTGTCTCGCAGCGAGATTCACAGAGAGCATCCCCAGTTGTCTACCACGTGAGAGTACAAGGCAGGCATGGCTTTTTGGGAGAAATAAGGCAGTCTAGGAATCTTCCAGTAAGCACACGCCATTAGCTCTCTAAAGGCAGCAGACTCGATTAAATGGTATGATAGCAACTGCACATCCAGCAACTTGGCCAGGTGGGAATAAAGCTTGTGAATCATCAGTTGCTGGGTGCGTAGAGTTGTTTCCTGGCCACGCATTCCGTTGTCGATGGCTTACGATGGAGCAGAGGAATCTAAGCAGGAGAACTGAAAGGGATGATGACGATGTGAAAGACACCATACTGCCCATGGATGTGGCCTGGCTGCCGCAAGGGGGAACGGAAAAAGGGGGAACGGAAAAAGGGGGAACTCCGACCGTGGTGGCTGGCTGCCATCTGTTTGCCCACGGGATGGGGAATGCTGCTTTATGTGGTTGAATAGAGTGCCTATGTTTGTGTTTGCCTTCTTATCTCTTATTTTGCTCTTGCACAGCTTGCACAAGTCAAAGCTTTGTCTTGTGGCAGCATGGAGAAAAAATGCCAGATGAGAGATACTCGCACAGCAGAGGTAGAGGCAGCCGAGCCCGTCTTAGCTCTGGCACATCATTGGACTAACCCACCCACAGTGTTGAGGTCATCACCAGATCTCAAAGAAGACGTGGCCCTGGCTGTTCTTTGGGAGGTACGTGGCTTTTGCTCTTTATTTCTGCTGCCATCACCCTCCTCCTCTGATGTTGCCTCTGCCTCAGCACCCTGATGCGGCTCCCAGGTCCTGTCCAGCACACAATCGTCATCGGAGTCCTCACCTTCCCTTTTGCATCACACTGTGGGATATCATGGTAGGTTCTTTGGCCCCCTTCCCCTGCTCTGCCCAGACTGCCACTGTTGCTGCCCCCAAAGTCAATACCATGGCTATGGGGGCCACTACTACCACCACCAACACGGCTATGTCTAGGGTCTGAAGCTGCCTCCGCCTCAGGGCAGTACAAACGCCGACTGCTCTCATCCTCTCACACAAGTAGGGTATGGTGGGGTTTTCTTGTCACTTCTTAGGAAAAATGAAAGCACCCGGCTAGGAAGGGGCAGTAAAGACAAAGAGGACACCACTGAAAGTCTTCTTTGGGTATTCAACCCCCCCCCCCCCCCCCCCCCCCCGCCCCAAAAAAAAAAAAAAAAAAAAAAAGCAAAAAAAAAAAGTGTGAACACTAAAGTAAAGGGAAAATGATTTAGGCCTAAATTCGTTATCACTCCCAGATACTTTTGTGTGCTACACTGTCTATTGGTGTTGATCACCTAAATGCTGGTTTAATTAAAGTCTAAAAAAAAATATATTTTTCCAGCCGTGTGGAAACGGAATAAACGGAAATGGACGATTTAGGCCTCACTCTTTAAATCGAGTTAACACTCACAAGTAAATTGTTAATCTAACCCGTGTACTGGTGTACTGATCACCTATGTGCAGGTTTAATAAATTGAAACTCAACTTCCCCCGAAAAAATTTAATTCCAACCATGTGGAAATGGAATTCACATAAATGGGGTTAAATATATTAAAATATCCCTCCCAAAAAAATTAAAAAAACAATTCCAACCATGCGGATATACAACAAATGAAAATGGATGTTTAAGGCGTGACGCTCTACTTGTCGTTATTAGTTGCAGCAAAATAGTTGAACAAGTCCCAAAAAGCACTAATTTCAACCATTTGGAGAAATAAATGAACGTTAATGAATGATTAAAGGCCAGGCCTCACACCCAAATTCACGTTAACATTCAGGTAGATTGCTGCACTACCCTGTGTTTCGCTGTAGCAATAAAATGTATATGTTGGTTTAATTAAAATGAACAATCCCCAAAAACATTCAATTCTATCCTTGTGGATATAGAATAAATGGAAATGAACGATTGAGGCCTGAAGCTCAATTTCACATTACCACTCACATTTAAATTGTTACCCAAGTATGTATTGGTGTATTGATCACCTATATACTTGTTTGATTTAATTCAGTAACCAAAAAATTGGAAATGAACTGTATGTGTATGTGTGGCCCTTATATTTTGTTCTCCATCACTGATACGGTTTTTCAAACAAGAGAAAAAAATTTAATTAAATACGTGAGATGATCTGACACAGAGATCTCACTAGTATTCTATATGCTATGCTAGATTGATGGCACAACATGTGTTGTACAGTTTTCGCTTATAACCTGCAATTTGAGTACCTTTGGGTGTGAAAAGTGCATTACCATTGCTTGTTGTTGTTCTGATTTATATAGGGGACATGGCTACATTTTCAATTATGTTAAATTTTCCACCTTCTATCATGTTAAATCTGGTGTTGGCCGAGCATGCTCGTCCAAACACCATTTTGACTCGAGCATCGCGATGCTCGGCACATCGCGGTGTTCGGCCTAACACCGCGTGTGCTCGAGCGCAATGCTCGACTCTCCTACCTGCATGTTTGTTGGCTGCTACGCAGCCAATTAACATGCAGGGAGTTACTAGCACTCACTGTAATGCTGTAGCCATGTTGGTTACTGGCATTACAGTGATTGGCTGGCCGGAAAACACGTCATCGGGTGCTACATAGCACTCGATGACACGTGGTTCAGCTCAGTCTTAGTCAGAGAGAGCTGTAGTAGAAAGGACAGATAGTGTAGGGACAGGAATTGGTTTATTTTCTTAGACAGGGTTTATTGTTGAAAGGTGTTAGAGACCCAAAAGTCCTTTTAAGGACTATTTTTTTTATCTGGCTGCAATATATATTATCAGCGCAACCTGCGCTAAATTGCGTGCAATTGTTTGGCCGCTGCTGACAGTGACACAACCTCTACTACATCTGTTGTGTTACATTTGCGCATCCTAAATATCTGTGACATTTAGCGCAATTGTTTGGCCGCTGCTGACAGTGACATTACCTGCAATACATCTCCTGTATAACGTTAGAGCATCCTAAATATCTGTGACATTCAGTTTAATTTTTTCACCGCTGGTGACAGCGACATTACCTGCGCTATATCTCCTTATAACGTTTGCACATCCTAAATATCAGTGCCATTCAGTTTCATTTTTTCGCCGCTGGTGACAGCAACATTACCTGCGCTACATCTCATGTATAACGTTTAAGCATCCTAAATATCTGTGACATTCATTAAAATTTATTTGCGCATACACTTACAAAACCTGCGCTACTGTATGTGTGACATACTTGCAAGCATATATACCATTTAATATGCTCAAGGCAACCAGTAAGGGACAGGGAAGTGGCCGTGCTGCTGATGTTGCACAGAGGAGGTCGCCCTGGGTGCAGTGAAACTGTGCCTGCTGCCAGAGCACAAGAAACACACTCATCCTTGATACCTAGCTTTATGTCCCAGTTTGCAGGTCGGCACAGGACACCACTCTCAAAGTCACACCAGTGCAACCAGGTGGTCGGTTGGATTGCACCATCTAATGCTTCCAGTCGGTAAAGCACCACCCTGTCTTCCACAAAGTCCAGTCTCAGTAGCCTAGAGTCTGGTCAACAGAATCCTCACCACCATGTAGAGTCTTGGCATACAAGTGATCCCACACTCTGATATTCCGAGGAGCTCTTTTCATCCATTCCTTGATTTGGCCATCTCGCCAAGCCCGCTTGAAAGTGATATGAGGAGATCTTGTGCACTGAATCCAAAACTCTTGAGCATTCACAGTCAGAAAACGATGACAGTGGGGAACGGCAATTAGTGTTTCATGAGGTGGATGATGAGGATGAGACACAGTTGTCAATAAGTGAGGTTCTTGTTAGGTCAACAAGTCAGGAGGATGACCAGAGTGAGGAAGTGGAAGAGGAGGTGGTGGACGATGAAATCACTGACCCAGCTTGAGAAGGTGGCAAGCCGAGCGAGGACAGCAGTACAGAGGGGGAGGGATCCGCAGCACCGCAACAGGCTGGAAGAGGCAGTGGGGTAGCAAAAGGGAGAAGGCGGGCCAAAACAAACAGGCCCGCAACTGTTCCCCAGAGCATCCCCTTGCGGAAATCTCCCTTGCCAAGGGGTAGGTGTTCCGCAGTCTGGCGCTTTTTTGAGGAAAGTGCGGACAATAAAAGAATTGTCAATTGCAACCTGTGCTATACCAAAATGAGCAGGGGCGTGAACACTAGCAACCTCACCACCACCAGCATGATCCGCCACATGGCATCAAAGCACCCTAATAGGTGGGTCGAACGCCTGGGTCCACAATTAGTGTCTGAGGGTCACACCACTGCCTCCTCTTCCCCTGTGTTACGTGCTGGCCAATCCCCTGTCCAAGATGCAGGCCTGGATGCCTCCCACCTTGCATCTGGACCTTCGCAGGCACCATAATCTAGCACATGCACTTCTGTGTCTCAGCACAGCGTACAGATGTCCATACCCCAGGCCTTTGAACGAAAGCGCAAATACTCAGCCACCCACCCATAGGCCATAGCACTAAATGCGCACCTTTCCAAATTGATGGCCCTGGAATTGTTGACATTTAGGCTTGTGGACACAGAGGCTTTTCGCCGCCTGATGGCGGTGGCAGTCCCTCATTACTCAGTCCCCAGCCGCCACTATTTTTCCAGGTGTGCCGCCCCCCCCCTTACACCAGCATGTGTCCCATAACATCACCCTGACCAACGCAGTTATTGGAAAGGTCTAATCAATGACTGACACATGGACAAGTGCTTTGGGCCAGGGACGCTACATTACCTTGATGGCAAACTGGGTGAGGCCAGGAGCGAGTCGTACCCTGGAATGGCACAGGTGCTACCGACGCCAAGGATTGCGGGCCCTACTTCCATCAGGATTTCCACCACCACCTACATTAGTAGCTGCAACCCCTACCTTCTCCTCCTCCACCTCCTCCTTCTCTTCCACCTCTGAATTCTCATCTTGCAGCACCAGTCAGCCATCAGTCAGTAGCTGGAAACAGTGTAGCACTGCAGTGGGGAAGCGGCAACAGGCTGCGCTGAAACTAATATGTTTAGGTGACAAACAGCACACCGCCGCAGAGCTTTGGCAGGGTATAAGGGACCAGACTGAGCTGTGGCTCTCGCCACTCAACCTACAACCAGGCATGGTTGTGTCTGATAATAGCCGTAAATTAGTGGCGGCTTTGGAGCTGGGCAAGCTCAGACACATACATGCCTAGCCCACATGTTAGCTACTCTTCCTGAGCTACTGGTGAAGATGCGCCACGTATGTGCCCATTTCCAGAAGTCATCTACAGCTGCCGCCGGTCTGGCAATGCTGCAGCAGCGCTTGCAATTGCCAGCTCACCGACTGTTGTGCGACTTGAGAATGCGCTGGAACTCCACGTTCCACATGTTGGCCAGGCTTTGTAAGCAGCAGCAATAGTGGAATACCAGCTGCAACATGGTCGTCGCCTTTCCAGTCAGCTTCCGCTCTTCACAAGCAACGTGTGGGTATGGATGTCTGACCTCTGTGAGGTTTTACGCAACTTTGAGTAATCAACACAGATGGTGAGTGGCGATGCCGCTATTATCAGCGTAACCATTCCTCTTCTGTGTCTACTGAATGAAACGCTCGCTGCTCACAATGAAGGCGGACGCTTGACATGTGGAAGAGTTGGAAATGGGGGAAGACAATACACAGGGTGATAGCCAGACCACCCTCAGTTCTTCTTCTCAGCGCGAATTGGATGATGATGAGGAGGAGCAGGAGACAGTTGCCTCCGTTACAGAGGGTAGTATCCATAGCAGGTTTATTCCATCTGTTCAGCATTGATGGGCCGAAGAGGAGGAAGAGGATGAGGAGATTGAGAGTCATCCTCCTGATGAGGACAGTGAAGTCTTGTCTGTTGGGACTCTGGCACACCTGGCTGACTTTATGTTATGCTGCCTTTCCCGTGACATTATACGCATTTTGGCCAAAACCGATTACTGGTTGTTCATCCTTCTCGACCCCTGCTACAAAGAGAACTTATCATCTCTCATTCCTGTGGTGGAGAGGACTAGCAAAATGGAGCAATACCAGAAGGTCCTTGTGGAAAAATTGCTTTAAAAATTTCCAGCTGACAACGCTGGAGGCAGAGTATGTAGTTCCTTGGACAACCGAGGAGGGGAGACGAGGGGAACACACAACAGTTCCAACATAGGCAGGGCAACACTCTCCAAGGCCTGGGACAGTTTCATGACACCTCGCCAGCACCCTCACCCTGATGTGCGTCCTAGTGTCACAAGGAGGGAAAAGTTTTGGAATATGGTGAATGAGTACGTAGCAGACCGTACCAGCATCCTTAGCTACTCTTCCTGAGCTACTGGTGAAGATGCGCGACTTATGCGCCCATTTCCGAAAGTCTGTGCCTTACAACTATTGGGTGTCCAAGCTGGACACGTGGAACGAACTGGCGCTCTACACCTTGGAGGTGCTGGCCTGCCCTGCTGCCAGCAGTTTGTCAGGGTGGGTATTTAGTGCTGCTGGGGGCATAATAACTGATAAGTGCATCCGCCTGTCAACTTAAAATACTGACAGGTTGACTCATCAAAATGAACAAGGCCTGGATTTCCCCTGACTTCTGTACTCCACCAGAGGAAAGTGGCTGAATATAAAGGCACTTTAAATGTGGCTTTTATGGTGTATTGAATACACTGTATTCCCATGCACCCCTTCCACCACTAAAAAGGGTATATGGTTCAATCTTCCTTTTCTCGTCCTCCTCCTCCTACTCCATCATTTCAACATGCTTATTACGCTGCCCTCACCCCTAATGTTTTAGAGGGTCAGCTCAGCAGCAGACCCTCACCCCTAATGTTTTAGAGGGTCACCAGCAAGCCCTCGCTCATAATGTTTTAGATGGTCAGATCAGCAGCAGTCCCTCGCCCCTAATGTTTTAGTTGGTCAGATCAGCAGCAGACCCTCACCCCTAATGTTTTAGATGGTCAGATCAGCAGCAGGCTATGGCCCCTAATTTTTTAGAGGGTCAACTGAGCAGCAGACCCTCACCCTAATGTTTTAGATGATCAGATCAGCAGCAGCCACTCTCCCCTAATGTTTTAGAGGGTCAGCTTAGCAGCAGACGTTCTCCGCCAATGTTTTAGATGATCACATCAGGAGCAGACCCTCACCCTAATGTTTTAGATGGTCAGATCAGCAGGCCCTCGCCCCTAATGTTTTAGATGGTCAGATCAGCAGCAGGCCCTCGCCCCTAATGTTTTAGAGGGTCAGCTCAGCAGCAGACCCTCACCCCTAATGTTTTAGGCTACTTTCACACTCGCATTTGGCTCAGTTTCGTCAGACAGACAACAATTTTTTAGAGGGTCAACTGAGCAGCAGACCCTCACCCTAATGTTTTAGATGATCAGATCAGCAGCAGCCACTCTCCCCTAATGTTTTAGAGGGTCAGCTTAGCAGCAGACGTTCTCCGCCAATGTTTTAGATGATCACATCAGGAGCAGACCCTCACCCTAATGTTTTAGATGGTCAGATCAGCAGGCCCTCGCCCCTAATGTTTTAGATGGTCAGATCAGCAGCAGGCCCTCGCCCCTAATGTTTTAGAGGGTCAGCTCAGCAGCAGACCCTCACCCCTAATGTTTTAGGCTACTTTCACACTCGCATTTGGCTCAGTTTCGTCAGACAGACAACAAAGCGCAATGGAGATGAATCGGAGGCAAACTGATGCATTCTGAGCAGATCCTTTTCCATTCAGAATGCATTAGGGCAAAACTGATCTGTTTTGGACCGCTTGTCAGAGCCCTGAACGGATCTTACAAACGAAAATCCAAAATGCCAGTGTCAAAGTAGCCTTAGAGGGTCAACAGCAGGCCCTCGCCCATAATGTTTTAGATGCTCAGATCAGCAAGATGGCCCTCGCCCCTATTGTTTTAGAGGGTCAGCTCAGCAGCAGACCCTCATTCCTAACATTTTAGAGGTTAACCAGCAGGCCCTCGCCCCTAATGTTTTAGAGGGTCAACTCAGCAGCAGAACCTCGCCCCTAATGTTTTAGAGGGTCAGCTCAGCAGCAGATCCTCACCCCTAATGTTTTAGAGGATCAACAGCAGGCCCTCACCCATAATGTTTTAGAGGGTCAGATCAGCAGCAGACCATCAGCCCTAATTTTTTAGATGGTCAGATCAGCAGCAGACCATCAGCCCTAATTTTTTAGATGGTCAGATCAGCAGCAGGCCGTTGCCCCTAATGTTTTAGAGGGTCACCAGCAGGCCCTTGCTCCTAATGTTTTTGAGGGTCACCAGCAGGCCATCAATCATAATTTTTCAAGGGTGTGTATGATGCCCTCCTTCATGTGTAATAAAGGGTGCATTGAAGTGCTGGTTCCTTGTAATTTTTTGGCAGCCCTTTCACTTAGTGCATAGGCTTCATGAGTGTAGGAGTCCCACTACCTGAACAATTGTACTTCAATGTTAATGAGGCCATCCTTTATGTGATATACAGTTTGTATCGGAATGCCACTTCCTTGAAATTTTTGGCAGCACTTGCACTTTATATACAAGTAAGTATACAGGAAAGAAGTTTTCCTCTAAAATCAATTTTATCTTCGGTTTGTTGTGTATTATTGTCAGTCTGTAAAAGTGGCGTACTACTCGGACAACATTGTTCCCAGCAGCGACCTGGTTCAAGATGCATCCAGACATCCTCCTCATGCTGTTCCCGAACCGTTTCAGTGGTGTTTCCATCAATTTCTGACCTTTTCCTATGAACCAGATACCTTCCCCTCTTCAGAGCAGGGGATGCCTGGTTTAAAGGGTTTCTATCACCTCGTTTTGACATAATTAGCTATCAGACAGGCTGGCTCAGATGGAGGATGGCATTCAAGAGGAGATGGGCGGGCTTAACGGACGAGCGGGGCGGCATACAATGTGAGTACACCGAGCCACTAGGTGCTGAAAAGACTCCCCCATAGCACCTAGAGGCTCATTAGCATATCAATAAAAGTTCGTTTTTTAGGCAAACGGCTGCACACAAAGGTATTATAATAGCATTGTTTGGTAGAGCAGACACTAGCGGATCGCTTGTGTCTGATAGCTAATTATGTCAAAATGAGGTGATAGAAACCCTTTAATGCTCGGTCTCTCCCATTGACTGCCATTGTTCTCTGGTGCTCTGTAGAGCACCCGAGCATCCCAAAGTGTTCTACTTGAGCACCAGAGCACCCGAGCACTTTGGTGCTTGATCAACACTAGTTAAATCCTGTTAAATGCACATGCTGTTGGATCTAAGCCTTGTCTGAAAACAGCTGGTGGTCACTATGGTCAGATCTCAGTTAAGCTTTGCTAGGATGTACATGTTAATCATGGCTTAAAAAAAACAATAATATGTCATGCTTAGATGAGATAAACATATTTTTAATTGTTTTTGGCTATACGCGTTGTTGGCTTGAAAGGCCAAAGCTGTGCGCAGAAAGAACAACATGTCCCATAGGGATGGGTGGAAGCTGTTGTCCGGCTACGAGATTTGGACAGCTACTATTTTCTTTTGACCTAACCTTTAAAATGTTCTTTTTTATAAACAACGTCACATCCATGACTGCAACCCAACATTGTATCACTTGGGGTCAACTCAGCATGAGGCCTGCAGATTGAGTATCCCAAATACCGCAGATTGAACACATCTCTTGCATCCAATCTGTGTGCAGTAATACATTACTAATCAGCGTGAAATTCTTCTTTATTAATACTGGCTACCGAAGAAGTCATTGAAATTCATGTTTTGTTAGATTTACCAGAATGATTCTACTGCTGGGTTCGAGAGCAACTTTGGGAAATTGTAACAAAACATTATGATAAAAGCAAATAGGCATATATTTTGACACCAGGATATGATGAGACATTCTACAAACTCTAATGTACGGCAGACCTTTCATCCTTTGGTCATCCATAGCCAGCACATTTGGAGTAAAAAATATACGTCATTCAACTAGAAATAGCCTTAGCGCAACGCAGATGTGATAGTGAATGGAGAATAAACCAGTAATGAAAGTGAGAATTTATTTTCTATGAATCCAGACATTTGATCAGGTGGAACTTGAACAGCTCAGTTTGGACTTTAATATTCAGCATTTCACACCATTTGGCAAAGGGTTCTATGCTTTTTACGGCATTGATGGTAATCACTTTTGCTGTTGTGACTTTTGGTGTATACAAACTATTTTGCAATAGGGATCATTAATAAAAAAAAAATGCAGAGCATGTATTATACTAAAAGGGAATATGTTGTCAGAAAATGACCTATTGTTTAAATCAAGTTTTCATGCTTAACATATTTTTATAAATAATTTTTGGTGGTTATTTTTAATTTTCTACATAAAAAACCCCCCTTAAAATTGTGCAATTTTCTCACTGACCACTAGGAATAATAATAGTCACCACTTCTAGCTCTGTGCAGATCTCTTTACTGCAGTTATCTCCTTTTTATGACAGGCAGGATTAGAAGGACAGATATCACCTATATATATATATATATATATATATATATATATATATATATACAGTTGCAAGAAAAAGAATGTGAACCCTTTGGAATAATATGGATTTTGGCACAAATTGGTCATAAAATGTGATCTGATCTTCATCTAAGTCACAACGATAGACAATCACAGTCTGCTTAAACTAATAACACACAAAGAATTAAATGTTACCATGTTTTTATTGAACACACCATGTAAACATTCACAGTGCAGGTGGAAAAAGTATGTGAACCCTTGGATTTAATAATTGGTTGAACCTCCTTTGGCAGCAATAACTTCAACCAAACGTTTCCTGTAGTTGCAGATCAGACGTGCACAACGGTCAGGAGTAATTCTTGACCATTCCTCTTTACAGAACTGTTTCAGTTCAGCAATATTCTTGGGATGTCTGGTGTGAATCGCTTTCTTAAGGTCTTGCCACAGCATCTCAATCGGGTTGAGGTCAGGACTCCAGAAGGCGTATTTTCTTCTGTTTAAGCCATTCTGTTGTTGATTTACTTCTATGCTTTGGGTCGTTGTCCTGTTGCAACACCCATCTTCTGTTGAGCTTCAGCTGGTGGACAGATGGCCTTAAGTTCTCCTGCAAAATGTCTTGATAAACTTGGGAATACATTTTTTCTTTGATGATAGCAATCCGTCCAGGCCCTGACGCAGCAAAGCAGCCCCAAACCATGATGCACCCACCACCATACTTCACAGTTGGGATGAGGTTTTGATGTTGGTGTGCTGTGCCTCTTTTTCTCCACACATAGTGTTGTGTGTTTCTTTCAAACAACTCAACTTTGGTTTCATCTGTCCACAGAATATTTTACCAGTACTGCTGTGGAACATCCAGGTGCTCTTGTGCAAACTGTAAAAGTGCAGCAATGTTTTTTTTGGACAGCAGTGGCTTCCTTTGTGGTATCCTCCCATGAAATCCATTCTTGTTTAATGTTTTACGTATCGTAGATTCGCTAACAGGGATGTTAGCATATGCCAGAGACTTTTGTAAGTCTTTAGCTGACACTCTAGGATTTATTTTCACCTCATTGAGCAGTCTGCGCTGTGCTCTTGCAGTCATCTTTACAGGACGGTCACTCCTAGGGAGTGTAGCAGCAGTGCTGAACTTTCTCCATTTATAGACGATTTCTCTTAAAGTGGACTGATGAACAGCAAGGCTTTTGGAGATACTTTTATAACTCTTTCCAGCTTTATGCAAGTCAACAATTCTTAATCGTAGGTCTTCTGAGAGCTCTTTTGTGCGAGGCATCATTCACATCAGGCAATGCTTCTTGTGAAAAGCAAACCCAGAACTGGTGTGTGTTTTTTATAGGGCAGGGCAGCTGTAACCAACACCTCCAATCTCATCTCATTGATTGGCCTTTAGTTGGCTGACACCTCACTCCAATTAGCTCTTGGAAGATGTCATTAGTCTAGAGGTTCACATACTTTTCCCACCTGCACTGTGAATGTTTACATGGTGTGTTCAATAAAAACATGGTAACATTTAATTCTTTGTGTGTTATTAGTTTAAGCAGACTGTGATTGTTTATTGTTGTGACTTAGATGAAGATCAGATCACATTTTATGACCAATTTGTGCAGAAATCCATATAATTTCAAATGGTTCACATACTTTTTCTTGCAACTGTATATATATATATATATATATACAGTTGCAAGAAAAAGTATGTGAAACCATTGGAATGATATGGATTTCTGCACAAATTGGTCATAAAATGTGATCTGATCTTCATCTAAGTCACAACAATAGACAATCACAGTCTGCTTAAACTAATAATACACAAATAATTAAATGTAACCATGTTTTTATTGAACACACCATGTAAACATTCACAGTGCAGGTGGAAAAAGTATGTAAACCCCTAGACTAATGACATCTCCAAGAGCTAATTGGAGTGAGGTGTCAGCCAACTGGGGTCCAATCAAAGAGATGAGATTGGAGGTGTTGGTTACAGCTGCCCTGCCCTATAAAAAACACACACCAGTTCTGGGTTTGCTTTTCACAAGAAGCATTGCCTGATGTGAATGATGCCTCGCACAAAAGAGCTCTCAGAAGACCTACGATTAAGAATTGTTGACTTGCATAAAGCTGGAAAGGGTTATAGAAGTATCTCCAAAAGCCTTGCTGTTTATCAGTCCACGGTAAGACAAATTGTCTATAAATGGAGAAAGTTCAGCACTGCCTCTACTCTCCCTAGGAGTGGCCGTCCTGTAAAGATGACTGCAAGAGCACAGCGCAGACTGCTCAATGAGGGGAAGAAGAATCCTAGAGTGTCAGCTAAAGACTTACAAAAGTCTCTGGCATGTGCTAACATCCCTGTTAGCGAATCTACGATATGTAAAACACTAAACAAGAATGGATTTAAAGGGAGGATACCACAGAGGAAGCAACTGCTGTCCAAAAAAAAAAAATGCTGCACGTTTACAGTTTGCCCAAGAGCACCTGGATGTTCCTCAGCAGTACTGGCAAAATATTCTGTGGAAAGATGAAACCAAAGTTGAGTTGTTTGGAAGAAACACACAACACTATGTGTGGAGAAAAAGAGGCACAGCATACCAACATCAAAAACTCATCCCAACTGTGAAGTATGGTGGTGGGGGCATCATGGTTTGGGGCTGCTTTGCTGCGTCAGGGCCTGGACGGATTGCTATCATCAAAGGAAAAATTGGCCTTTAGTTTATCAAGACATTTTGCTGGAGAACTTAAGGCCATCTGTCCACCAGCTGAAGCTCAACAGAAGATGGGTGTTGCAACAGGACAACGACCCAAAGCATAGAAGTAAATCAACAGAATGGCTTAAACAGAAGAAAATACGCCTTCTGGAGTGGCCCAGTCAGAGTCCTGACCTCAACCCGATTGAGATGCTGTGGCATGACCTCAAGAAAGCGATTCACACCAGACATCCCAAGAATATTGCTGAACTGAAACAGTTCTGTAAAGAGGAATGGTCAAGAATTACTCCTGACCGTTGTGCACGTTTGATCTGCAACTACAGGAAACGTTTGGTTGATGTTATTGCTGCCAAAGGAGGTTCAATCAGTTATTAAATCAAAGGGTTCACATACTTTTTCCACCTGCACTTTGAATGTTTACATGGTGTGTTCAATAAAAACATAGTAACATTTAATTCCTTGTGTGTTATTAGTTTAAGCAGACTGTGATTGTCTATTGTTGTTACTTAGATGAAGATCAGATCACATTTTATGACCAATTTGTGCGGAAATCCATATCATTCCAATGGGTTCACATACTTTTTCTTGCAACTGTATATATATATATATATATATATATATATATATTGATAACTCAGGATCCACCATTCACAAAATATGATATCACAGCTTATCTACTCCCTCCTGACCTCTGCACAGGTCACAGAGCATACCTAGAAGACTCCCCCATAGAACTCAATGTGATCATCTCCTGCCCATTGTGTCTGTGGCCCATGGTGGCCTCTGTAAAGCATGTGTCTAAATACTGTTAAGAAGAGCTCAGACAAGATAGCTGCCCCATAATCATGTTCAGGAAACAGATTAAAAAAAATCTGCAATCAGAAAATAAAAAAGGATACGTGTGACTATCTGGTTTGAATTGCCGGGGGAAAAAAATTTGCGTGACATATTCCCTTTAATAGGCGAAGTGCCTCTACACGCTGATGCTATGTTCTGCATACAAAGCCATGTAGGGCATATTACGATACAAACAAGAGTGGATTGCAACAGAAGATACTTTTTTTGCTATGAGTAATAGCCAAGAGTCTGAAATGCATAAGCTGCATTCTGTTTCTTGTGGTGGATTTTAAGAAATCGAAATATAGCTGATGGTTTTATTCCCAAAGTGATGCTGGAACCTCAGTTTTTGCCAAGAGACTTTTTGTGGATTAAAACATTCTGCTCGGTCTCAGATCCTCTTAGCCAGCTGGCCAATGATCAAGGCAGATTGGCTAAAAATAATCAGTTATCTCGTAATGAATTTCAGCATTGACTTGCTATCTGCACATACTAGCTTCTATAATTCTAGACTGAAAACTCTATTCCAGCTCGCAGCAGCGGCAGTTTCCATGTTTTACCACAGGTTAGGGTGGGTTCGCATCAGCGTTAAGTAATTCCGTTATAGTGTTCCGTTATAACAGGGATATAATGGAATATAATGGAATTTTAGGACGGAATGCAAAATGGAAACCTGTAAGAGGCATTCCGGTAAAAAAAATTCCTGTCGACAGGTCTTTTTTTCCCCGTCATACATACATAACAGAAAAAAAGGAACCGTTATTTTTGCCAATAGAAATGTATTAGGATGGAGCAAAACGGAATGCCTCTTAAAGGTTTCTGTTTTGCACTGAGTCCTAAAATTCTGTTATATCCCCTTATAGCGGAATTACTTAACGTTGTGAAACAGCCCTAAGAGATGCGAATTAGAGAAAAGATTTAATTACATATAAGAGGATCTCCTCTTTAAAGAGAAGGACGTGCCACCTCTCCTGACATGTCTGTTGTAGTCACTACTTGCATTCTCCTGTAATAACAATTCTGGAGCATCTATCCTTATGACTCTGTATTGAGCCTTTCTTTTATTTTTCCTGTTAGAAGTTATGAATGAATTACTAGCAGTTTGCATTGCAATGAGGGTCTAGATGGGTATTACCATTTGGTGGTGTATCCCTGCACAGTCGTATACTATCCAATCAGAGCTGCCAGTGTCAGACTAAGCAGGGACATACCCCTAACTGCTAACCCCTATCTTGATCTTTATGGCAGTCTGTTAGCAATTCATTCAGAACGGAAGGAATGACACATTATAATGTCATAGGAATACATGCTCCAGAATTGTTATTACAGACCTCATAATGTACATTTTGGCCAAAGCGTAATAAGCCACTCACCACGTCAAGGTCGCCTCTATGGAGTGGTCCCTAACACTAGTTCCTACCTGTTTGTGGGCCATGACAGCCACACAAAGTCCAGGGAATGCAGGTGCAGCATGCACGCCAAGCACACTCTGCTTTTAACCCCGTCCGGTGCCATTACAGCTTTCATCGGATCCAGGGATGCAAGTACCAACATGCATGCTGAGCCCACTATATACTTCTCCTGGAGCCAAATGGCTACTGGTAGGTTCTATATAAGCAGACTCAGTTTTATACTGACTTTAAAACCAGCCTCCAGGACAGATTGACTGGTCAGGTGTGCATGACTGCATGGAGATCGCCACGCCTCCAATATATACTACAAAGAAAAAATGTGGGGGATTCAATCAGCACAACCCTGTATGCAGGTGCACATCGCTATGGCGAAATACATATACAAAGAAAAAGACACAAACGCAATAGCACTCTGCAACCAGCATTCTGCCCTGCCTCTAGGCTGGATGAGGCATTGGTGTACATTTTGGCCAAAGCGTAATAAGCCACTCACCACGTCAAGGTCGCCTCTATGGAGTGGTCCCTAACACTAGTTCCTACCTGTTTGTGGGCCATGACAGCCACACAAAGTCCAGGGAATGCAGGTGCAGCATGCACGCCAAGCACACTCTGCTTTTAACCCCGTCCGGTGCCATTACAGCTTTCATTGGATCCAGGAATGCAAGTATCAACATGCATGCTGAGCCCACTATATACTTCTCCTGGAGCCAAATGGCTACTGGTAGGTGCTATATGAAAGCTATAATGGCACCGGACGGGGTTAAAAGCAGAGTGTGCTTGGCGTACATGCTGCACCTGCATTCCCTGGACTTTGTGTGGCTGTCATGGCCCACAAACAGGTAGGAACTAGTGTTAGGGACCACTCCATAGAGGCGACCTTGACGTGGTGAGTGGCTTATTACGCTTTGGCCAAAATGTACACCAATGCCTCATCCAGCATAGAGGCAGGGCAGAATGCTGGTTGCAGAGTGCTATTGCGTTTGTGTCTTTTTCTTTGTATATGTATTACGCCATAGCGATGTGCACCTGCATATAGGGTTGTGCTGATTGAATCCCCCACACAGACCTCATAATGTTTAGTGTGCCTCCCACATCATCTCCATCATTATTGCGCTTACTAAACATACCAGAAAGAAAACAGGTCAATCGTTTCTCCTTTATGTAACAATTTGGATGCAGTGGTTGGCGTATGCCTTTTTTAGGACATACAAGGCTGTTAGAAGTGGAATCCCTCCTGTGTGACTTCCTGCTGCCCCTTTAGCTAAGGTTGAAACCCACACAACGTTCTCAATGGACCTTCCAATATAAACGTATCCCCTGCACTAGCACTGCAAGGAATATTTACACTTACACACCAGTTCTTTCATTTATAGTAACTGGGCATGAGATATTACCCCCTTCAGTACCGAGCCACTTCTCACCTTAAATCCCAGGTCAATTTTTTTGCAAATTTGACACGTGTCACTTTATGTGGTAATAACTTTGAAACTTTGGTTTTTCTTATCCAAGCCATTCTGAGATTGTTTTCTCGTGACACATTTTACTTCATGTTAGTGATAAATCTGAGTCAATATGTTTTACCTTTATTTATTAAAAAATCCCCAAATTAGAGAAAATTTGGAAAAATTCACTAATTTCTAAATATGAATTTCTTTGCTTTTATGGCAGATAGTGATACCTCACAAAATAGTTATTACTTTACATTTTCCATATGTCTACTTTATGTTGGCAGCATTATGTAAATGTCATTTAATTTTTTTAGGACATTAGAAGGCTTAGAATTTTAGAAGCAATTTTTCAAATTTTCAACAACATTTCAAAAACCCTTTTTTTTTAAAGCTTATGCAATGGAAACAGCCATAAAGGACCCCATTTTAGAAACTACACCCATTATTCAAAACTGATGTTACAAACTTTATTAAACTTCATTAACCCTTAAGAATTAGAATCCACAAGAATTAAAGGAAAATGGAGGTGAAATAATTTTTATTTTATTTTTTTGGTAGATTTTTTATGTTAATCAATTTTTTTCTTGCAACACAGCAAGGGTTAACAGCAAAATAAACCTTAATATACATTACTCTGATTCTGCAGTTTACAGAAATACCTCATATGTGGCAGTAAACTGCTGTTGGGGCACATGGCAGTGGTCAAAAGGAAAGGAGCGCCATATGGTTTTTGGAGGCAGTTTTTGCTAGAATGGTTTTTGGGCACCATTTTGTAATCGAAGAGACCCTGACATACCCCTACAGTGACCCCCATATTGGAAACTACACCCCTCAAAGAATATATTAAGGGGTGTACTGAGCACTTTGACCCCATAAGCATTTTACAGAATTTGGAAACACTTGGCTGTGAAAATGAAAAGTTTCATTTCTTCCAATAAAAGGTTGCTTTAGGCCCAAATTTTCTATTTTCACAAGGTGTAAGGAAGGAGTGCCACATGGCTTTTGCAGCACAGATTTTGATAGATTGGTTTACGGGTGCCATTGGTTTTTATTTTTTAAATGATTATCTTATGTGGCGGTTCATTTTTTGAGGGATGAGGTGACGTTTTCATTGGCACCATTTTGGTGTATATATGACTTTTTGATCACTTGATATTATGCATTTTGTAATGAGATGTAACAAAAAATGTCTGTTCTGGCATAGTTTTTATTAATTTAATTTTTACAGCGGTCACCTGAGTATATCATATGATACTTTTTTTAGAGCAGGTTGTTACGGACGCGGCGATACCTAATGTGTCTATTATTTTTATTTTTGTTAAGTTTTACACAAGGAAAGCATTTTTGAATAGCATAAAATCTTGTTTTTTTATTGCCATGTTCTGAGAGCCATATTTTTTTTATTTTTCTGGCAATTGTCTTAGGTAGGGTCTCATTTTTTGTGGGATGAGATGACGGTTTGATTGGTGCCATTTTGTAATACATAGGACTTTTTGATCACTTGGTATTACACTTTTTGTAAAGCAAGGTGACAAAAAATGGCTGTTTTGGCACAGTTTTTATGTTACAGCATTCACCTCACAGGGTATAGCATGTGATATTTTTATAGAGCAGGTTTTTATGGACGCGCTGATACCTAATATTTCTATTATTTCAATTTTTGTTAAGATTTACAGTCAAAGCATTTTTGAATAGCATAAAATCTAGTTTTTTGTTGCCATATTCTGAGAGCCATATTTTTTTTTATTTTTTGGGTGATTTTATTAGGTAGGGTCTCATTTTTTGCCGGATGAGATGATAGTTTGATTGGTACCATTTTGGGGTACATATGCCTTTTTGATCGCTTAGTATTGCACTTTCTGTGAGGCAAGGTGACCAGAAAATGGCTGTTTTGGCACTTTTTTTTTTTTTTGCGGTTTCTGACAGGGTGGATCATTTGATATTTTTATATAGCCGGTTGATACGGACACAGCGATACCTAATTTGTTTACTTTTATTTTACTTTTTTTTTTTTTATAACTTAATTATGGAAAAAGGGCGCTTTTTTATTGGAACATTTATTTTTTTATTATATAATACTCTTTTTAAACTTTTTTTTTAACTTTTGGGGGTCTGATCCCCTCTTCAATGTATTACAATACATCTGTATTGTAATGCATTGGCTGCAAGTGTATTACACAGTGTAATAGACTTACAGCCTGCTTGCCTGTGAGACTCAAGGGGCTGCATCTCACAGGCTTACATGAAGGGCAGCACGATGCCTATGGAAGGCATCGGGCTGCCTTCTCAGCCATCGGGTCACTGCAGTGGGGAGACCCGATGGGCATGGGGACCCGACAAGGACATTGCACATGCCGCGGTCAGCGCTGACCGCAACATAGCGAGGGTTAATGCGCCAGTAGCAGCCTGGCTATGACTGACTAATGGACCCCTGCTGCTGATCAGTGCGCTGTAGCTGTACAGCGCCGGGATTTAAGACACAGTCCCCGGTGCCGTACAACTACGGCGCTGGTATCCTACGGGTTAAAGGCATTAAGTGGGCAAAGGTGGAAAATGTTTTTTGTAATCTGGACAACCACTGTAAAGGGAACCTGTCACCATAAAAAGGCAATGTATGCTGCAAGCACCGTGTTACAGAGTAGGAGGAGCTGAGCAGATTGATATATAGTTTTATGGGAGAAGATTCAGTATAACTTGTAATTTATTCATTTATATTCCTGCTCATTCTGGACCTGGTCCAGGAGGCGGTCCTATCAGTGATTGACAGCTCTCTCTGTATATGCAGTCATACAGGGAAGACTGTGATTTGTTACGTTCAGCGGGTGTGGATCCACAACCAAATCTTAGGGGCATTATTCTGGCAGACCCCTGGTATTTACCCTTTAACCCCCTATACAGAGATCTGGACTTCTCTGCAGGGAACCCACCAGGCCACCATCTCCTGGAGTAGTCCTGGTGTGGATGACAGCTTAGTTTATTTTTGTTAACTTTTGATTCATAAAATTATTATTTTTTGTGTTGTACCAGAGACAGCAAAACACTCAGTCTATAGCAAAAGAAAATCATCAGTGCACTGTCGCATGACTCTATCAATTATGCTGCCAGAATGCCTACGATAGTATTTTACAGCTACTGCACGGATACTCTGCAAGGTCATCTGTCGTCCCGATGAAATTTTGCTCATCTAAAGATTATTTTTGCCAAGAGTTGTGTATATAAGTAAATATCCGTAATATAAAACCTCACCTCTTTTAAAGGGATAGACACCTTTAAACCGAAAGCAAGAATCTCCATATTAAATAAACGTTGCACATTTTTAAAGTAGCACTTGAACATTTTTGCCTATATAGTGCATCATTAAAGGGATTTTTTGAGACTTTACAACTGATGACCTAACCTCAGTAGAGATGAGCGAATTTTTAAAATATTCAATTCGCGTGTCTGTAAATAAAAAAATAAAAAATTTGGTTCGATCCGAAAAAGTTTGCGGCGAATTACGTTAAAAAACTGCTATTTCCTGGCTGCAGAGAGCCTTTATAGTGGTGTAGAACACAATGACTTGCAGTAACACACATAGAGAGTCTGCTTTGGTAGTGAAATAATACAGTGAGTCCATGACATGTAGATGACAGGCGTCGCACTTAGAATTACTGCGCACTTCACTTATTTGGGCAGTCACAGGGCCAAAACTGGCCAAATAACTCAAGTGTGAACTCAGCCTTACAGGTCGATGTTAGCGTCAAGAAGAAGTGCACTCCTTTTACACTGTCAGCAGCTTATTCCACATAGATGTCTACAGAACCTGTTCTATTAAACGCTTATACAAATAGAGCCCCCCCCGACAGAGTGGAGAGGGTGTCAGCAGTAAGTTTGTGTTGACGTCACTGATTATTTTGCCCTTCCTCTGATCTGTCAGAACAATAACCACCAAAAAACGGATCCAGTCTGTGGAGCATCCACCTTCACTCGGTCAGCATTTGGTCAGTAATCCTTCAGTATTGCTAATGCCCCCCCAAAAAAAGAAGAGTGGATGCAAAACAGAGATGACACGTGAATGGAATATTTGCATGTATTCTGTGTTTTGTACCTACTCCTGCTTTTGGCTACCAAATCACAAACCAATTTTTTTTTCTTTGAACAGGGGAGAAAAAACAACGTTTATTTAACAAACAGGACATTAACACACATAAAATACAACACAGAAGGGGCAAAACCACAAGATTTAAAAGACAAACTGGAAAAACAAAGTGCTTCATCAACAAGAATGGATTGACGACCAGTGTCGGCGTGACCACGAGGGTAAAGCATACAGATCAATAAATGTATGGGGTTATGGCTGATAACTGGAGGACAGTCCAGCAAACAAGCCGACTCTAGCTCATTTTGTGACAAGCTGGGTTGCTGATAAGTGGATTCTAAAGTGTCTGAAGAAATGCGAGTAAAGACATTGGAATAAATTGTCCACTTCCTCCAACGTGACCTCGTCCTTTGATTTATGAATATCATTCCATAAAGTCTTGAAGTCCTCTGCGTGGATGGCATAAGAAATGTCCAGGCGAGGTTTGATGGGAACAGAGAAAACAAGCTCTGTGGCCGACACTGATCCAGACACGTCATACCCGGTCCACATCGCTGCTAGCCACATAAGGTCCTGAGAACTGATCACCAGCTTACCCAAACAACAGTCAAAGTTTCTTTGGAACCAAGTCCCTACGATAGCCGTGAGTGCCTCAGAGCTGTTATACAGGAAGAGCGGGAGGCAAGTAAATGCCTTTGGTAACATCTCCAATAGATCGTCCTCTGTGTACGCCCCACAGAACCAACTTGTCCACACAATCCGGTCCTTTGTGCTTGCCTTGGTGAGTGGAGGCTTGGATGAAATCTGTATGAGCACAGCCAGTGGATCTCTGTCATCTCCTTTGAGTCCAGGTAAACAGGAAAATTTGGCTTTTAGGTTCAGCTCTGAGCCCACTTCAATGGCAAGACCCTTCTGCTTCTCGGCAGCTATGTGGGCAGACAGGTGCTTGGAATACTCTTTAACCACTTAAGGACCACAGGTTTATACCCCCCTAGTGACCAGGCCCTTTTTTACAAATCGGCACTAAACAAATTTAACAGTTTATTGCTTGGTCATGCAACTTGGCACCCAAATGAATTTTACCTCCTTTTCTTCTCACAAATATAGCTTTCTTTTGGTGGTATTTGATTGCTGCTAAGATTTTTCGTTTTTCCAATATTAATCAAAATAGGCCGCAATTTTCTCAAGAAAAGTGTATTTTTAATTTTCTCTGGTTAAATTGTTCAAATATAATTACATTTATATACAAGTTTGTGTCAGAATTTATTGTGCTACATGTCTTTGATAAAAAAAAATCCAATAAGTGTATATTTATTGGTTTGCGCAAAAGTTATAGCGTTTACAAACTATGGTACAAAAATGTGAATTTCCGCATTTTAATGCAGCTCTGACTTTCTGAGCACCTGTCATGTTTCTTGAGGTGCTAGAATGCCAGGATAGTATAAATACCCCCCAAATGACTTCATTTTAGAAAGAAGACACCCCAAAGTATTCGCGGAGGGGCATGGTGAGTTCATGTATGATTTAATTTTTTTTCACAAGTTACCGGAAAATTACACTTTCTGAGGAAAAAAAAATAATAATAAAGTTTCCATTTCTGCTAACTTCTGGCAAAAAAAAAAAAAAGGCGGTACGCCTAGCCTTGATTCATTTCCAGGATCAACTGAAGAGCCGCAGTGTCTTAATCCAGTCAGACAACATCTCCACTGTGTACTACATAAACAAGCAGGGAGGGACAAGAAACAGCAGTCTCTCCAGGGAATGCAGTCTTCTGATGGTCTGGGCCGAAGTATGGACCCAAGAAATAACAGCAGTCCACATAAAGGGTGCATTGAATGTCATGGCCGACCTGCTCAGTCGCAAGAATATGCATCCGGGAGAATGGAGTCTCAATCCGGCTGTTTTTGCAGAGATCGAGAATCGGTGGGGAGAACCACGTATGGATGTAATGGCAACGGAACAGAACTGAAAGACCAAAATATTCTGTTCCATTTACCACTCCACTCAAGCATTTGCGATCGACTGATTTTCAGTCAGCTGGAAGAAAGATCTGATATACGTCTTTCCACCAGTTCCAATGATCTCAAAAGTACTCAAGAAGATTCAGCAGGACCAAGCAGAAGCAATTGTTGTCCTGCCTTATTGGCCACGAAGAACGTGGTTTTCCCTAGCTCTCCATCTATCCAAAGGGAGGATTTGGAAGATTCCGCCCAGACGGGATCTCCTCAGTCAAAACGGGTTTTTTCATCCGAACCCCAACAACCTCAAGTTATCGGTTTGGTGACTGAGCGGGATTCTTTAGTTCATCTAGGTCTTCCCACTGAAGTGATCAATACACTCCTAGCTGCTCGAAAACCGGCTACAGTTAAAGTTTACAATCGAGTTTGACGCATCTTTAAAACATGGTGTCAAAGCAACTCAGAAGACCCAGAATCCCTAAATACGATCATTCACTTTCTTTATGAAGGCTTCAAAAAAGGTCTGAAAACCAACACGTTGAAGGTTCACTTTACTGCAATAAATGGAAAGTTTTCAAATAACCCATTAATCCGCACTTTCTTCAAAGCCTTGAAGAAACTTAATCCTTCGTTCCATTCTCCAATTCCATCCTGGGACCTCTCGGTAGTATTGTCTGCCTTGTGTAAGTCTCCATTCGAGCCGCTAGAAGAAGCTTCCATAAAACATCTATCTGGAAAAGCCTTATTCTTAGTAGCAATCGCATCAGCAAGACGTATAAGTGATCTACAAGCTCTATCCTGCAGAGAACCATATTTTAGGGACTTAGGCCACTCTTTGGTTCTACGCACGATGCCAGGTTTTTTGCCCAAGGTTGCTTCAACTACCAACATTAACCAAGAGATATCGCTCCCAGTAATCCAGTCTAACACTCAAGACCAGGATCAAACTCATCTCCTGGATGTCAGAAGAGTACTTCTGTTCTACCTACAAGTCACTTCATCATTCAGAGGATGTGAAAGTCTCTTTGTACAGCACCAGGGCCCTAATAAGGGTAAAAGGGCCAGTAAAGCAACTTTAGCGAGGTGGATCAAACAGACTATAGAGTTGGCCTACTCAATGGCTGAGTTACAATGTCCATTATTATTAAAGGCCCATTTAACAAGGTCTACAGCTTCATCCTGGGCTGAGCTGGCACAAGTCCCATTGGAACAAATCTGCAGACCCACGACATGGTCTACATCATCGACCTTCAGGCAGCAGAAGAGGCTTCTTTTGGCAAACGAGTGCTACAGTTTTCAGCCAGTGCTCCCTCCCTTTGAGTACTGCTTTAGAAATCCCTTTGGTGTGTCCTGCCAAGGACGAACAGGAAAACAAAAATTTGCTTACCGAAATTTTTGTTTCCTGGAGTCTGTAGGCAGCATAATATGCAGACCCTTAAAATAAATTATTGCTGCATACAATACATGGCTCTGTGTGCTCTGTGGTGCTTTATACTGGGAGGTACCATGTAATTAATCAATCTATTGCTTGCTAATTGGTCTCTATTCTGGTTGTACCTAGGGGACTTAACCCTTTGGTGTGTGCTGCCTACGGACTCCAGGAAACAAACATTTCGGTAAGCAAATTTTCGTTATATAACACCCCTGCTTCAATCACATTTTTGGGGGGGCAACTGGTATATCACACCAGTAGAAATTATTTGTTCCAATGGCGTTTGTCACTATCTGTAGCTGAGGTAATGCAGCAAAACAGCAAACAAATGCTGCACTACCCAAATGCACTATACAGGACGTATATTATTGGTAAACTCAGTGTGCGCCTAATTTTAGGCACATTGGTGTTTAAATAGTTGCAAAATAGTGCAGTGTGACTTTTTTTTATGTCAGTAACTGGCCCCATAGTTTTTAAAAGTCTTTTAATAACTTTGCAAATCTTTAATGACTTTTTTCTTCAAAAAATAATCTTAGTTATTTAATTCATTTTTATAAAACTAATTTATAAAACACTTTCTATTACTATTTATAAACATATAGTGCAAAATCAAATGAATATTGCTAGAATACTTTAACCCATATGTCATTTTTTTTATATTTTTTTTTACCAGATGGCGGCAGTATTGTTTCAGGATAATGAAGCAAACACTGATTTGCTCAGCCAGGGGCCACCTGTTGGTCTTCTTTTGATGAGCGTCTGAAAGACACATAAGCATGCTAGACTTGCAGAGACTGGAGGTCGGCCTCAGATCAGAAGCCTGAGGTGGATTTCATTCGAAGGCTTCTTCATAATTGAAATGTCTCTAAATCTTTCTTGTCTGTTTCCACAATGCTTTGTATTGAAATATCTGATGTCTATACAGGTTAGTTAAGCATAACTGCATCAATGCTAAAGCTTATGGACCATGGAGATATTACAGCACAGAGATAATAACTATAACATCATGATACGAGGCTCATGCACACAGCAATGTCATGGTGCCGGATAATGAACACTTTAAACAATATTCTCTTACAGCATCGGACAAAATAGCCATTGGGTCTCCTCAGGCAGTAAGATTTGATTGCCACCTTTTCACCCCATATAGTTACAGATGTGTCCTTCCTTAGGGCGCATTCAGACGACCGTGCCGTGTTTTGCAGTCTGCAAATTGCGGATCTGCAAAACACGGATGCCGTCCGTGTGCTTTCTGCAATTTCCCTAACAGAACAGGTGGCCCATTATAGAAATGCCTTTTCTTGTCCGCAATAGGACATGCTCTATATTTTTTGCGGATGTTGACAACACATGAAATTTTGAGGAATGGATGCGGACCCATTCATATGGTCGTGTGAATGAGCCCTTACTATTTCTCTTGGCTCAGACTATTTAAAGCTGAGAAGTTAAAGTCCCTAACTAAATTTGGGCTAAGGTAAAGGGTGAAACCTTTAGGCCTCTTTCACACAGGCGTCACGTTTTGGCTCCGGAGGCGTCCCGGGTGCAATGCGGCAAACCCGCTCGAGTAGGTACCCAATTGCAGTCAGTTTTGACTGCGATTGCGTTCCGTTGTTCAGTTTTTATCGCACGGGTGCAATGTGTTTTGCACGCGCATGATAAACAACTGAATGTGGTACCCAGACCCGAACTTCTTCATAGAAGTTCAGGTTTGGGTTCAAGGTTGTGTAGATTGTATTATTTTCCCTTATAACATGGTTATAAGGGAAAATAATAGCATTCTTAATACAGAATGCATAGTACAATAGGGCTGGAGGGGTTAAAAAAATATAAAAAATAAGTTAACTCACCTTAATCCACTTGTTCGCGCAGCCGGCATCTCTTCTGTCTTCTTCTTTGAGGAATAGAACCTTTGATGAAGTCACTACGCTCATCACATGGTCCATCACATGATCTTTTAACCATGGTGATGGATCATGTGACGGACCATGTGATGAGCGTAGTGACGTCACCATGGGTCCTTTTCCTGTGCACAGCAAAGAAGAAGACAGAAGAGAAGCCAGGCTGCGCGAACAAGTGGATTAAGGTGAGTTACCGTAAATTATTTTGAATTTTTTTTTAACCCCTCCAGTCCTATTGTACTATGCATTCTGTATTAAGAATGCTATTATTTTCCCTTATAACCATGTTATAAGGGAAAATAATAATGATCGGGTTTCCATCCTGATCGTCTCCTAGCAACCGCGCGTGAAAATCGCACCGCATCCGCACTTGCTTGCGGATGCTTGCGATTTTCACGCAGCCCCATTCACTTCTATGGGGCCTGCGTTGCGTGGAAAACGCACAAAGAGGAGCATGCTGCGATTTTCACGCAACGCACAAGTGATGCGTGAAAATCACCGCTCGTGTGCACAGCCCCATAGAAATGAATGGGTCCGGATTCAGTGCGGGTGCAATGCGTTCACCTCACGCATTGCACCCGCGCAGAAATCTCGCCCGTGTGAAAGGGGCCTTATGCTTCTGCCATAACATTTCAGAATTGCTGTACATTTTTACAGTTGCATGTTCTTATCTTGACTTACTTATTGATGATGTATCCTTAAGATAGGTCATCATTACCAGATAGGCAGGGGACTGACCCCTGGCACCCCCCGATTAGCTATTTTCAGAACCTCCAGCGCCGAAACCAGGCACCAGTACTACACATCCACCATCTAGTGGCCATGTTTGGTTACTGCAGCTCTGCTCCCATTCAAGTGAGTAAGGATAGGTCATAGTAACATAGCTTTTTAGACTGAAAAAAGACATCTGTCCATCTGGTTCAGCCTGTTATCCTGCAAGTTGATCCAGAAGAAGGCAAGAAAAACCCATGAGGTGGAAACATGTGACATCATTTTAGGGGGAGGGGAATCCTTCCTGACTCCAATCAGAATAACTCCCTGGATAAACGTCCATTCTCCAGAAATCTAATAACTATAGCCTGTAATATTATTACACTCCAGAAATACTGTACATCTTGTAGTCTTTTAGTGAACTCACCATCACCACCTCCTCAGGCAGAGAGTTCCATAGTCTCACTGCTCTTACCGTAAAGAATCATCTTCTATGTTTGTATAGAAACCTTTTTTCCTCCAGACGCAGAGGATGTCCCCTCGTCACAGTCCTGTGGGATAAATAGATGATTGGGAGAGATTTCTGTACTGTATATAGAAATGTGTATATTTATATATGGTTATTAGATCGCCCCTCAGTCGTCTTTTAACTGAATAACCCTAATTTTGATAATTTTTCTGGGTTCAATAAGTAAGTCCTGGAAAACTGGTTTAAAGAGATATACCAAATCAGAATATTAGTTCAGCATAGCTGCACTACACAGACAGGGCACATCAACTAGAGAAGCAAGAAATATAATTTGTGCAGAACCCATTGAAGCCTTATTTTAATAGTGATGGCCTCATAGGACATCTAAAAGTTTTCTAAAAGTGTTTTTGTACTGGCATATCACCATTGCAATGTTCGCTCCTGAATCACATTTTCTGGAAGTCGCTGTCCTAAAGCAGAGGATGGCATTTTCTCCTTCACCAACTAGGTTCATTGTGATGGCACAAAGTCAGATTCAAGATTCATGTTCATGATCCTTTATTTATGCAGTGTCATTATATTCCTAGGAGCCTGGGATAGAATGTCTCCATTCATACCAGACCCTGCCTCTGGCAGAAGTTTAATTTCCATGCCACATGAACAAACACACCCATACACTAAGGCCGTTTCAAAAGGAGACAATTAACGCAGAAGTATATTTTAGATTGTGGGTGGAAACTGAAGTGACCAAAGGAAACTCACACAAACATAGGAAGAACATACAAACTTTACGCAGGTGTTGCCTTGGTTGGCTTCAAATATATTGCCGCAGTGCTCCAAGGGGTTGCACGGAACACTTGTGAAAAACTGGATGCATCTGGGACTCATAGCAGCCCCAAAGTTTACCATTGAAACTGATCTGACCTCCAGTCCCAATGTGACGACATTCAGGGCTATTATGTGGTTTGTGATGCTTCCTTTGAGGGTGTTGACAAGGGCTTCTAACTAGAGGTAGAGCTTGAATTTTTCTGCATACCCGGATCTAACGTTGCTAAGGATTCCCACGATCGCAAACATTTGCCATGATCTTTGATATTTTCTAGGGAAGGAAAGGTTTTTCTTACGGTGAATGTTCGGTTATAACATTGTCTGATATGTAACACGGTGCGACCTGGCAAGCAATTATTGGGAAAGGAGCCTGAACACAGTGGTCAGTGGTACTGGGTGAAGCCGGGAGGCTGGGAAAAGAAATAGATTCAAGTAGAAGAGGTGGACTACAGACCATGAGACATTTATGCCATATCCTGTGGCTACATCATAGATACTGTATCTAAGATGGTAATACCCCTTTAATGCACCTATAATTTCTTAGTAATCTGTAATATCCCTACTCAGTGACATATAGTTTATAAAGGTAAGGCCGACATTTGTGTTTAAGCATTTTTATAGCAGCATTTTGGGGGATTTTGTTATAGAAGAAACATCACCTCCAGATATTAGCTGTAAGTCTTTGGGAATTTGGAAACACTGCGCAAACTGTAAATTTTTTGTAGTGGCATATTTTTTTTTTTGGAACTCTGTATAACCACCAAAAGCTATTCATTAGGGAGTTGATCATTGTGGACTTTCTTTAAAAGTATCTGTATAAGGCCTCATGCACACAAACATATTTTCTTTCCGTGTCCGTTCCGTTTCTTTTGCAGACCGTATACGGAACCATTCATTTCAATGAGTCCGCAAAAAAAAAACACGTAAGTTACTCTGTTTTCATTCAGTTTCCGTATGTCCTTATTTCCGTTCCGCCAAAAAATAGAACATGTCCTATTATTGACCACATTATGGACAAGGATAGGACTGTTCTATTAGGGGCCAGCTGTTCTGTTCTGCAGAATACGGAATGCACACGGACGTCATCCGTATTTTTTGCGGATCTGTTTTTTGCAGACCGCAAAATACATATGGTCGTGTGCATGAGGCCTAACAGTGATCCTAGTGTCAGTGACGATGGGCTCATATCGTTCTTCTGGAGCATTGAAAAAGATTTAGCAATAATGCATAATTTTATGATATGGCATAAATAGTGCAAATTCTCCCAAATTTGTCAATATGGCGCATGCAAAATGATCAACTTTGAGTAACGCTAGACATGTTAGTCCTCTCTTCCTTATGCCACCTCTTCACTGCTGTACTGTACACCAATATTATGTGCCAAAAAACAGCACATGCCATCAATTTGATGCATTGTACAAGTCCTCTGAGCAGCTTCCCTCCTTGTCGGAGGATGACAAAGCCACTGGACTAAATTTTGCATGAAATGAAAGGCTTAAAGAGCAGGATCAATCCCATTGCACCAGATGTACTGCCTGGTGGGGTTAATCCTGCTGATTAAAATGAAAATTGGTTGCTGTGTTCCAAAGGGGAAAAAAAGCAGTGATTTTTTTAAATGCAAATGAGAGCTTCGGTGCACCCCTTGGTGCACTGAAGCCTTAATTTGCATAAAGAATAATGTTTTTTCTCAGGAACGCCGCAGCCAATTTTCACAAGGCAGATGTAATTTTAATCAGAAAAATCAACCCTACCAAGCCTGTTTCATAGGAGCCTATAATGTTGTTAAACAAACAACAAATGAATGCCCAATGTATTCGAAAAATATATACTTTATTTAATTATAATAAACATATCATGATTATTAAAATATTAGAGATAACAAGAAAAGAATATGAAGATTCAGCAGAAAAACCGGATGCCGCAATCCACTGGTCAGTGTCTCTGCTACCCGCCAACAGATGGAACACATGTCAAGTATGCCAATAATATGCAGCAGGGTGATTCACAATACAATAGCACATAAAATACGACTATTCTAATGTTAGTAAATGTGATCGTCACTCTGGTGCATGGCCGCCAGATGGATCTCAGCCACTAGAGTCTAGCAATGCAAAGGTAAAAAATAAAAAATATATGTTGAGCCCTCACATAAGTGAGACCACACACACCAAGCCTTATTATAAAGGATATGAGGGAGCTCATCTATGGAGAACAGATAGACAATTAAGGCATACCATGAGACATGATGGAGGGTAAAGGCAGCAGGCACGGGACAGGCTAGGAACCTCGACGCGCGTTTCGCCTCAGCTTCGTCAGGAGGTAAGTAAGAGTGTGACCATAACCCCCTATTTGTATCCACCAGGGCATATGATCGTGATAGGTAATTACAACAGCTCATACTTACTATCGAGCGCTCCATGCCTGATGATGCACGCTGAGTACATCATGGCGACGCCGCACTCGTCAGGAGGAGGGGTGGAACGCAAGCTATGCGCTCCAGCCCGCCTCCCAAGGAGACGTAGCGGCGTCCCCACGTGACTCGGCGCACAGCGCATCACAGCACAGCGCTGTATCAGCCTATCCGATCACAGAGGTATCCGAACTATATCTAATATATTAGCCACAGTCCTTCACACTGGGGAGCCCTGTATGGGGAATCTACATAGGGGATATCAATTGTTCAGAGGGCGTAAATGGAGAGCTGAATACATCTGAATACATTTAGGCATAAATACCATTAGGAGAGAATGGATATACAACATCACGGTTATTGTGGAGCTGAATACATCTGAATACATCTAAGCATAAATACTATTAAAAAAGAGTAAGTACATAATATCACAATTATTATAACATATCATTCGGCACTATGAATATCACATAATTTGGCCAAGAGACATGATATCATATTAATATATCATATAATACAAAAGTATTATGAATAGATACCATACATGATCATAAGAGCACAAGTGGCATGTAAAATACATAATATACACTATATAATCACACATATCATGATTATATCCTACTATCCTCAGGCCCCAATATAGAAAAATAGAAAATGCATAATATTTTTTCCCCATAACAAACAGAAGTGATTAAAGGGAATCTGTCACTAGCAATTTACCCACATTTTTTTTTTCATGAATCCATGTTTAACAGAGTACCTTTTTTCCATCGGTCTTGTTCTTTTGATTGTCCGTCTTGTCATTTCTTCAAAAAATCGATTCTTATGATGTGTAAATGACGCTGTAAGGAGCCCAGAGGGGCGTTCTTCTTTCTCCACGGTGCCCAGGAACGCCCCTCTGAAGTGCCGTGCCCGCCTAAATTTGAAATCTAATAACGCCTCCAAGTTCATCTAAATCCCCTCCCAGAGGCACGGCTAAGTGCTCAACAACGCCCCCTCCTCAGCGCCGCGCTCTGCGGCAAACACCCCGATCCGAACTTGGAGGCGTTATTAGATTTCAAATTTAGGCGGGCACGGCACTTCAGAGGGGCGTTCCTGGGCACCGTGGAGAAAGAAGAACGCCCCTCTGGGCTCCTTACAGCGTCATTTACACATCATAACAATCGATTTTTTGAAGAAATGACAAGACGGACAATCAAAAGAAAAAGACCGATGGAAAAAAGGTACTCTGTTAAACATGGATTCATGAAAAAAGAAATTGGGTAAATTGCTAGTGACAGATTCCCTTTAATTACTTAATACATGAAGATCTAGTACAGACAATATTTTTAATGATATCATAGTGAAAGTGTCATAATTCATAATTTTGGTGCAAAGCATAACCGAATTAACAAAAACAACGTGGTCATACTATCAACCCGCCTAGATCGGCAGTATATATCCTCCCATATAAAGTGCTACGTGCATAGAGAATAATTAGCAACAAAAATACAAAAAATCATTTTCCTTAATCATTTAAGTGAAAAAACATTTTTTTTGTATAGCCAGTGTTACTGGGGCAGCATTGCCCTAACATCATAAATCACATCAGCTGTACAATACCCATAGTGTAATTAGGATGCCAAGTGCATAACAGTGACAATAGGCCCACAAATACATAATGGTCACAAAGTGTATCAGATACAAATCATAAATATAAAGGCCCGTCCTAATATTTCCATGGTAGTCCGTCTCCATGTTCACAATGTATATGGATCATCTCTCTCCTCACAACTCTCCAGTCATCACATAATATGGCCACACAGAAAACTGTATAAGTAAAGAAACAGTTAAAATCACTGAAAAAAAATCAGCATAGAAACTTAACTAAATAAAGGATTTGAAACTCAATACCTCATTCAATCCGTGGGGAGTCACAGTGATGAGCAGAACCATCCATTTTGTTTCTTTTTGGAGGAGACAACGTTTTATGTTGCCCCCCCCCCCCTAATCCCCAGTCGTACAAGGTCTATCCCTTTAAAGGAGATGCCTCTAGGATTACAGTTATGGGCTTCCCTAAAGTGTTTTGCCACTGGTTTCAGTTTCTTGAGTTTGCCATATTCAGTGATCTCAGCAGCCGCCTTAATATCACGAATATGCTCCAAAACTCTCGTCTTGAGTGCCCTTGTGGTCATCCCTATGTAGATCAGACCACAAGGACACTCAGCGTGATAAACCACTGCCTCTGTTTTGCAGGAAATATGATGTACAATTTTGTACTCCTTCTCCCTACTTGTGTTAGTAAACTTGTCAGTTCTCGCCATATACTGACATGCAGTGCAGTCACCACATGGGAAAAATCCCCACTGTGGACCCTTATCCCCAAAGAGACTACCTTTTTTCGGGGCCACATAGTGGCTCCTGGTCACCATATCCTTAAGATTTTTTGCTCTCTTCCAAGTGACCAGTGGTCTCTCAGAGATAACTTTCTTTAGGTTCTTGTCAGTTCGAAGGACCTGCCAGTGTCTTTGGAGAATATCCTGCAATTGTCTCCATTGAGCATTAAAGTTGGTAATGAATCTAGGGAAACCATGATCTCTTTCTTTTTTGCGGGGAGAGTGATTTAATAGGTTATCCCTGGAAGAGTTCTTAGCCCTAATATATCCCTTCCTAATCACTTTCTTACTATAACCCCTCTCCAGGAATCTTCTCGATAGATCCTCCGCCTCTCGCTCAAAACTGGCCTCACTGGAGCATATCCGCCTAGTCCTACAGAATTGGCCAATGGGTATAGCACGAGAGACCTGTGGGCGATGTGAGGAAGAGGAGAATAACAATGAGTTGGTGGCAGTGGGTTTCCTATGTATATCAAAACTCAGGAATCCCTCATTCTCCACAGTGATTGCAACTCTACACGATCCCCACTATAAATCCACGTAAGTTTGATGTTCTGATCATTCAAGTTGAGATCGTGTAGAAACCCCTCCAAGTGCGACGTCGAGCCCTGCCAGATAAACAAAACGTCATCTATATACCTCGACCACGAGACCACGGCGTCGTGACCCTCCAAATTCATGACTATCTCTTTTTCCCACAGCCCCAGGAACAGATTAGCATATGACGGCGCACAAGTCGCCCCCATAGCCGTTCCCTGGAGCTGTAGGAAATAGCGATCTTTAAACGTGAACGCATGTTTCATAGGGTTGATCTTACTGACGGGTGTTCTGGAGGTCCTCTGCTTTGGAGAATTTAATATCAGCTGATGTGTGATGCATGGTTCTCAGCTCTGGAGGACCATAAATGAGATGCCATTTGCACTGCATGGAACCGACAATCAGCTAATCTCACAAGACGGTCTGTCCAGACTGCTCATATAGGGGTCCTGTCTTCCTTATTTCAAAATGATGGCTGCATAAGAAGGTTACATCTCTTTATTATACTCTGAGCTGGAAATAATAAATCAAATGGACCCCTTTATAGTCATTGGGATCTTATTTGGCTCCATTTGGGTCAGATATTTACCAAATCTGGCACTTCCGTTATAATCCTTGTTCTTAATGGACCCTAAGGTGGTGTGAACTGACCCTAAGGCCTCATGCACACAACCGTTTTTCGGGTCCGCATCCGTTGCTCCGTTCCGAGGCAACACAAAAAAAATATAGCATGTCCTATTCTTTTCCGTTTTGCGGACAAGAAAAGGCATGTCTACAATGGGCCGCCCGTTCAGTACCGCAAATTGTGGAAGGCACACGGGCGGCAGGGGCGGACTGGCCACAGGGCAGACCGGGCATTTGCACGGTGGGCCGGGCCACCTCAGGGCTAGAGTCGAGGGGGAACGGGTGGGAAGAGGCAGTGGTGAGACCGAGCCAACAGCGTAGCAAAAGAGGGAGCAGTGGGCAAAAGCAGAACACCCGCCGCCAAGAGAGTCTGTCTGCTACTGGCCACCGCCATCTGGGACCGAGCACCCCAAAGGCAGCTTCAAGGAGTTCCCTGGCGTGGCAGTTCTTCAAACAATGTGCTGACGACAAGACCCGAGTGGTTTGCACGCTGTGCCATTAGAGCCTGAAGCGAGGCATTAACGTTCTGAACCTTAGCACAACCTGCATGACCAGGCACCTGCATGCAAAGCATGAACTGCAGTTGAGTAAACACCTTAAAAACAAGGAAGTCACTCAGGCTCCCCCTGCTACCTCTTCTGCTGCTGCTGCCTCGGCCTCTTCTGCTGCTGCTGCCGCCGCCTCGGCCTCTTCCTCCGCCTCTGGAGGAACCTTGGCACCTGCCGCCCAGCAAACAGAGGATGTACCACCAACACCACCACCTCCGTCACCAAGCATCTCAACCATGTCACACGGCAGCGTTCAGCTCTCCATCTCACAAACATTTGAGAGAAAGCGTAAATTCCCACCTAGCCACCCTCGATCCCTGGCCCTGAATGCCAGCATTTCGAAACTACTGGCCTATGAAATGCTGTCATTCAGGCTGGTGGACACAGACAGCTTCAAACAGCTCATGTCGCTTGCTATCCCACAGTATGTTGTTCCCAGTCGCCACTACTTCTCCAAGAGAGCCGTGCCTTCCCTGCACAACCAAGTATCCAATAAAATCAAGTGTGCACTGCGCAACGCCACCTGTGGCAAGGTCCACCTAACCACAGATACGTGGACCAGTAAGCACGGCCAGGGACGCTATATCTCCCTAACTGCACACTGGGTAAATGTAGTGGCGGCTGGGTCCCAGGCGGAGAGCTGTTTGGCGCACGTCCTTCCGCCGCCAAGGATCGCAGGGCAACATTCTTTGCCTCCTGTTGCCTCCTCCTCCTACTCGGCTTCCTTCTCCTCTTCTCCCACCTGCTCATCCAGTCAGCCACACACCTTCACCACCAACTTCAGCACAGCCCGGGGTAAACGTCAGCAGGCCATTCTGAAACTCATATGTTTGGGGGACAGGCCCCACAGCGCACAGGAGTTGTGGCGGGGTATAGAACAACAGACCGACGAGTGGTTGCTGCCGGTGAGCCCTTAAGCCCGGCCTGGTGGTGTGCGATAATGGGCGAAATCTCGTTGCAGCTCTGGGACTAGCCGGTTTGACGCACATCCCTTGGCTGGCGCATGTGCTGAATTTGGTGGTGCAGAAGTTCATTCACAACTACTCCGACATGTCAGAGCTGCTGCATAAAGTGCGGGCCGTCTGTGCGCGCTTCCGGCGTTCACATCCTGCCGCTGCTCGCCTGTCTGCACTACAGCGTGTCTTCGGCCTTCCCGCTCACCGCCTCATATGCGACGTGCCCACCAGGTGGAACTCCACCTTGCACATGCTGGACAGACTGTGCGAGCAGCAGCAGGCCATAGTGGAGTTTCAGCTGCAGCACGCACGGGTCAGTCGCACTGCGGAACAGCACCACTTCACCACCAATGACTGGGCCTCCATGCGAGACCTGTGTGCCCTGTTGCGCTGTTTCGAGTACTCCACCAACATGGCCAGTGGCGATGACGCCGTTATCAGCGTTACAATACCACTTCTATGTCTCCTTGAGAAAACACTTAAGGCGATGATGGAAGAGGAGGTGGCCCAGGAGGAGGAGGAAGAGAGGTCATTTTTAGCACTTTCAGGCCAGTCTCTTCGAAGTGACTCAGAGGGAGGTTTTTTGCAACAGCAGAGGCCAGGTACAAATGTGGCCAGCCAGGGCCCACTACTGGAGGACGAGGAGGACGAGGATGAGGAGGAGGTGGAGGAGGATGAGGATGAAGCATGTTCACAGCGGGGTGGCACCCAACGCAGCTTGGGCCCATCACTGATGCGTGGCTGGGGGGAAACGGAGGACGATGACGATACGCCTCCCACAGAGGACAGCTTGTCCTTACTTTTGGGCAGCCTGGCACACATGAGCGACTACATGCTGCAGTGCCTGCGCAACGACAGCAGAGTTGCCCACATTTTAAAGTGTGCGGACTACTGGGTTGCCACCCTGCTGGATCCCCGGTACAAAGACAATGTGCCCACCTTACTTCCTGCACTGGAGCGTGATAGGAAGATGCGTGAGTACAAGCGCACATTGGTAGACGCGCTACTGAGAGCATTCCCAAATGTCACAGGGGAACCAGTGGAAGCCCAAGGCGAAGGCAGAGGAGGAGCAAGAGGTCGCCAACGCAGCTGTGTCACGGCCAGCTCCTCTGAGGGCAGGGTTAGCATGGCAGAGATGTGGAAAAGTTTTGTCACCACGCCACAGCTAACTGCACCACCACCTGATACGGAACGTGTTAGCAGGAGGCAACATTTCACTAACATGGTGGAACAGTACGTGTGCACACCCCTCCACGTACTGACTGATGTTTCGGCCCCATTCAACTTCTGGGTCTCCAAATTGTCCACGTGGCCAGAGCTAGCCTTTTATGCCTTGGAGGTGCTGGCCTGCCCGGCGGCCAGCGTTTTGTCTGAAAGTGTATTCAGCACGGCAGGGGGCGTCATTACAGACAAACGCAGCTGCCTGTCTACAGCCAATGTGGACAAGCTGATGTTCATAAAAATGAACCAAGCATGGATCCCACAGGACCTGTCCATCCCTTGTGCAGATTAGACATTTATAACTACCTCCCCTTAACCATATATTATTGTACTCCAGGGCACTTCAATCCTTTTTTTATTTTCATTTTACCATTATATTGTGGGGCAACCCAAAGTTGAATGAACCTCTCCTCTGTCTGGGTGCCGGGGCCTAAAAATTTCCAGTGTTGTTCCAGTGTTGGGTGACATGAAGCCTGATTCTCTGCTATGACATAAAGCCTGAATCTCTGCTATGGGACCTCTCTCCTCTGTCTGGGTGCCAGGGCCTAAATATCTGACAGTGGCCTGTTCCAGTGGTGGGTGACATGAAGCCTGATTCTCTGCTATGGGACCTCTCTCCTCTGTCTGGGTGCCGGGGCCTAAATATCTGACAATGGCCTGTTCCAGTGTTGGGTGACGTGAAGCCTGATTCTCTGCTATGACATGAATCCTGATTCTCTGCTATGACTTGAAGCCTGATTCTCTGCTATGACATGAAGCCTGATTCTCTGCTATGGGACCTCTCTCCTCTGTCTGGGTGCCGGGGCCTAAATATCTGACAATGGCCTGTTCCAGTGGTGGGTGACGTGAAGCCTGATTCTCTGCTATGACATGAAGCCTGATTCTCTGCTATGACTTGAAGCCTGATTCTCTGCTATGACATGAAGCCTGATTCTCTGCTATGGGACCTCTCTCCTCTGTCTGGGTGCCGGGGCCTAAAAATATCTGACAATGGCCTGTTCCAGTGGTGGGTGACGTGAAGCCTGATTCTCTGCTATGCCATGAAACCTGATTCTCTGCTATGGGACCTCTCTCCTCTGTCTGGGTGCCGGGGCCTAAATATCTGACAATGGCCTGTTCCAGTGGTGGGTGACGTGAAGCCTGATTCTCTGCTATGACATGAAGCCTGATTCTCTGCTATGACTTGAAGCCTGATTTTCTGCTATGACATGAAGCCTGATTCTCTGCTATGGGACCTCTCTCCTCTGTCTGGGTGCCGGGGCCTAAAAATATCTGACAATGGCCTGTTCCAGTGGTGGGTGACATGAAGCCTGATTCTCTGCTATGGGACCTCTCTCCTCTGTCTGGGTGCCGGGACCTAAATATCTGACAATGGCCTGTTCCAGTGGTGGGTGACGTGAAGCCTGATTCTCTGCTATGACATGAAGCCTGATTCTCTGCCATGAGACCTCTCTCCAATTGATATTGGTTAATTTTAATTTATTTTATTTTTATTTTAATTAATTTCCCTATCCACATTTGTTTGCAGGGGATTTACCTACATTTTGCTGCCTTTTGCAGCCCTCTAGCCCTTTCCTGGGCTATTTTACAGCCTTTTTAGTGCCGAAAAGTTCGGGTCCCCATTGACTTCAATGGGGTTGGGGTTCGGGTTCGGGGCAAAGTTCGGGTCGAGTTCGGATCCCGAACCCGAACATTTCTGGGAAGTTCGGCCGAACTTCTCGAACCCGAACATCCAGGTGTTCGCTCAACTCTAATCGTCTCTTATTCGGGGGTCATTCTCACAATGATCTTCATCGACCACAGGGTTAGGGGCCAAACATTGCTTTTATTTGGCACCTCAGCAAAACCAAAACAAACAATACAAATAAAACACCTGCCCGGCTGGGCTCTAACTAAACATGAGGACTCCCTACTTCACTGAAAGCCCTGTTCACACACGGGAAGAAAATGCGGCTTTTCCCAGCCTAACAAACCAGCACTTCCAGGCTGTAACAAAGTCCAGTACCTTTTGAGGGATTGTGGCCCAGAAGTCCTCCTGACTCTGGCCTAGCGACCATCGATTCCAAGACCTCATGGAGCACCTGAGGACTTCAAATTCATCTCGCTCCTCAAGTACTTCTTTAAGAGCTCTGGCCAAGGAGAGGGCCTTGGTCGCCTTCTCTCGAGCATCAGTCTCCGCTTGGTCACGTTCTTCGGCATATCTGGCCGAGGTGGTTTTCTCTTCAGCCAGGATCTTGTCCAACATCTTCTGTTTCTTCTCCAATTTAGACACAATTTGTTTCTGGTGGTCCAGGTCTACCATCCAATCACCAACTCTTGATCAAGTTGAGCCATCCTGGCTTCCAAATGTATTTTCTCCTCCAAGAGAGCAGATTTTTCTGAGGCGCTGTTTAGAACCTCATAAGCCAGCACATCTATTTCTTGCTCTGCATGAAGTCTGGATCGCTCAGAAGCTGCAAGTTCCTCTTGAAGTTGGAGAATTTCCACTTCTATTAGTGACTTTAGTTCCTTCCGTTCATTCTCTGACTCCTCTGGAGATTCCTGCAGTTGATCTGCGAGAACCGCTAGCCCCATCTCTAGTGTATCTAGGGACTGTGCAGAGCGAGCGAAAACATCTTCAAGTTTGTAGCTGTACTGTCCTGTCAGGTCATCTACAACTGTCTGGATATGAGCTTCAGTCACTAGGCTGTCACCCGAATGAACTCTCGTCTCGTCAGATATAACTGTCATCTGATCGCTACTAGTAACCAATTTAGTTTTGCTGGGTCTTGACATGGTAGCCTCACTCTCGGAGTTGCTAACTGTCACGGCACATATGCCACTTATACTGCTCGTGTCATTATTAACCCTGACCTCTAGGGGCACCCATGAGTCAATCCCCACCTGGGACATTTTATTAATCATAGAAACCTGTGGAGACTGCACATCCACCTCTGGTAAGTGTGGTACACCCCTCAGCATTGCCACAGTTTCCTGCACATTCACTACAGTGGGTTTACTCAGCTGTGAGCCCTCAACATCAATCAGCGTTTTTATACCGCATATATTTTTCACTAGTATCCACATTGCCATTATCTTTAAGTGGACCGCGCTGCACCAGGACAGAGCTGAAAATGTCCTCCCTTCCAGAGCCTCCTGGAGAAAAGGTGAATTTGAGTGAACTGACTGCTTACCCATGTCCAGGAAATTCCTGTGAGATCTGGAAGGGAGGATATTTTCAGCTCTGTCCTGGTGCAGCGCGGTCCACTTAAAGAAAACGCATCTATAGATGTGAACATTGCCCACTTCACTATTGGAACTCGCGACGCACCAAAAAGGCAACCTACAAAAGGCTGTTTTATATATTTTATATATATTTTGTTCACATTGCCATTATGCCTATCCGCAAACTTGGCACCATTGTTTTCAATGGTCATATCACTTAAACCATTGTTCAGCTTCCTCGCATAGTCCCCAGCTACCAAGCTGGCATGTACCAGGCTCACCTGGCTTTCGGTGTCCACCAACACTTGGACTGCACTGTCCTTTACCATAATGTCACACATTTGTTTAGCAGTCTTTATTTCCGGTGTCTCAACACCTCATGACTCGGCAGGTAGCAATTGCTGCCGGCTCACACCCCAGTTTACGGCTTCTGAGGTACCAGGGAATGGGTCATTAACATGCCCACCCTCCAGAGCTGAGCTCACTGTCACTTTGTCAGCTATACAAGTAATTGCTGGAACGATCTTACCCCTTGTAATCAGCCATTCTGGTAAAGCAGTGACATTCTCTCCCGCGGACTCATCAAGGTTGTGGTTGCTCCTAGCAACAGCTTTACTGCACCTCCGCACTTCCTCTCTAGGACCCCGGACACAGTCGCAGGGAAGATATGCACTCCTGAGAACCACACCGCTCTCCACCTCTTTGTCTTCCCTACGGTTGCCCTTGGCAACGGCACATATCTGTTGTTCATCGGATTCTCCAGGTACACAATTTGTAGCATTTTCTCCGCTCCACAGCTGCCAAAATAATGGGAAGTCTTTGCCTAACACAAACTCCACCTCCAGGGTCTCACATTTTAAGAGCTCCCATTGCACAGGGCCATAGTCTGTTATAAAGGTAAGTAACACCTTAGTTGTTGTCTCTGGCCCTCTTGTTACAAAGTCCAGAATTTCGGGCAGGACCTGAGACATTTGTTGGCGGGAGTCTAGTATAACCCCCAGCGGGATCCCCCCGATCATCATCATACAGGACTTTTCCCACGCGCTCCCCCATTTGGCAGCCATTTTGACAGGTCAGTTTCTTTTACTGTGCCCTTTAAATCCCTGCACAGCTTTCACCTCAGAAAAAAAAAAGGTCCAGATTAACCAGCAGTTTTCCAGCAGCACCTGCTCCAGCGAACAAGCAGGCTTCCGGCCCTTTAACCCCTTAAGGACACAGCCTTTTTTCACCTTAGGACCAGGCCATTTTTTGCAAATCTGACCAGTGTCACTTTAAGTGCTAATAACTTTAAAACGCTTTGACTTATCCAGGCCATTCTGAGACTGTTTTTTCGTCACATATTGTACTTCATGACACTGGTAAAATAAAGTCCAAAAAAATTTTTTTTTTGCACAAAAAAATACCTAATTTACCAAAAATTTGGAAAAATTTGCAAATTTCAAAGTTTCAGTTTCTCTACTTCTGTAATACATAGTAATACCCCCAAAAATTGTGATGACTTTACATTCCCCATATGTCTACTTCATGTTTGAATTATTTTGGGAATGATATTTTATTTTTTGGGGATGTTATAAGGCTTAGAAGTTTAGAAGCAAATCTTGAAATTTTTCAGAAATTTACAAAAACTCAATTTTTAGGGACCAGTTCAGGTCTCAAGTCACTTTGCGAAGCTTACATAATAGAAACCACCCAAAAATGACCCCATCTAAGAAACTACACCCCTCAAAGTATTCAAAACTGATTTTGCATACATTGTTAACCCTTTAGGTGTTGCACAAGAGTTATTGGCAAATGGGGAGGAATTTTGAGAATTTCATTTTTTTGTCTAATTTTTCATTTTAACCCATTTTTTCCACTAACAAAGCAAGGGTTAACAGCCAAACAAGAATGTATCTTTATTGCCCTGACTCTGCTGTTTACAGAAACACCCAATATGTGGCCGTAAACTACTGTACGGCCACACAACGGGGCGTAGAGTGAAAGGTGCGCCGTTTGGTTTTTGGAGGGCTGATTTTGCTGGACTGTTTTTTTGACACCATGTCCCATTTGAAGCCCCCCTGATGCACCCCTAGAGTAGAAACTCAAAAAAAGTGACCCCATCTAAGAAACTAAACCCCTCAAGGTATTCAAAACTGATTTTACAAACTTTGTTAACCCTTTAGGTGTTGCACAAGATTTAATGGAAAATAGAGATACAATTTCAAAATTTCACTTTTTTGGCAGATTTTCCATTTTAATATTTTTTTTCCAGTTACAAAGCAAGGGTTAACAGCCAAACAAAACTCATTATTTATGGCCATGATTCTGTAGTTTACAGAAACACCCAATATGTGGCCGTAAACTACTGTACGGCCACACAGCGGGGCGTAGAGTGAAAGGTGCGCCGTTTGGTTTTTGGAGGGCTGATTTTGCTGGACTGTTTTTTTGACACCATGTCCCATTTGAAGCCCCCCTGATGCACCCCTAGAGTAGAAACTCAAAAAAAGTGACCCCATCTAAGAAACTACACCCCTCAAGGTATTCAAAACTGATTTTACAAACTTTGTTAACCCTTTAGGTGTTGCACAAGATTTAATGGAAAATAGAGATACAATTTAAAAATTTCACTTTTTTGTCAGATTTTCCATTTTAATATTTTTTTTCCAGCACACGGCAGGGCGCAGAAGGAAAGGAATGCCATACGGTTTTTGGAAGGCAGGTTTTGCTGGACTGTTTTTTTTTACACCATGTCCCATTTGAAACCCCCCTGATGCACCCCTAGAGTAGAAACTCCAAAAAAGTGACCCCATTTTAGAAACTACGGGATAGGTTGGCAGTTTTGTTGGTACTAGTTTAGGGTACATATGATTTTTGATTGCTCTATATTACACTTTTTGTGCGGCAAGGTAACAAGAAATAGCTTTTTTGGCACCGTTTTTTTTTTTGTTATTTACAACATTCATCTGATAGGTTAGATCATGTGGTAATTTTATAGAGCAGGTTGTCACGGACGCGGCGATACCTAATATGTATACAATTTTTTTTATTTATGTAAGTTTTACACAATGATTTCATTTTTAAAACAAAAAAAATGTTTTAGTGTCTCCATAGTCCATAGTTTTTTCAGTTTTTGGGTGATTATCTTAAGTAGGGTCTAATTTTTTGCGGGATGAGATGACGGTTTGATTGGCATCTATTTTGGGGTGCATATGACTTATTGATTGCTTGCTATTACACTTTTTGTGACGTAAGATGACAAAAAATGGCTTTTTTTACACCGTTTTTATTTTTATTTTTTTACGGTGGTCATCTGAGGGGTTAGATCATGTGATATTTTTATAGAGCCAGTCGATACGGACGCGGCAATACCTAATATGTATACTTTTTTTTTATTTATGTAAGTTTTACACAATGATTTCATTTTTGAAACAAAAACGATATGACGGTTTGATTGTTACAATTTTGGCGTACATGCGACTTTTTTGATCACTTTTATTACCTTTTTTGGGAAGTAAGGTGGGCAAAATTTCAATTTCATCATAGTTTTTTATTTTTATGGCGTTCACCGTTCGGGTAAAGTAACATGACCGTTTTATAGATCAGGTCGTTACGGACGCGGCGATACCAAACATGTGTAGGAAATTTTATTTTTACTTTATTTTCACTTTTATTCACTTTTTTTTTGACCCAGACCCACTTGGTTCTTGAAGATCCAGTGGGTCTGATGTCTGTATAATACAGTACAGTACAATATATATTGTACTGTACTGTATTTTACACTTTTTCTGAACAGATCTATGCCTTTTAGAACAGATCTGAGACGGCGTCCTGTTGCCATGGGAACCTTCCCTGTCTGCTCAGTAGTGTTCAGAACTTCGCAGATGGGGAAGGGTGAGCACGGGGCTGCGGGGGGGGCTGTCTGGGGGCTCTCTCCCTCTCCAACGGGGGGGCTGCAAAGGCTCCCCCGATGGGGAGGGAGCTCCCTGAGCTGTTAACCTTTTCCATACATCGGTCCATACGGACCGCTGTATGGAAAGGGTTAAACGGCTGACATCGCATCGCAGATGTCAGCCGTTTATACCAGGGTGCCAGCAATGTGCTGGCACCCTGGTATACCCACTAGATGCCAACGATTATTCAAGGGGAGGCGGGCGGGGGATCGCGATCCCGCCTGCCGCACCGCCCGCACCTGCGGGTTGCCGCGATCGCCGACATGGGGGGTCACGGGACCCCCCGCGCGTTTTGGCCTAGGTGCCTGCTCAATGATTTGAGCAGGCACCGGGTTCCGATCACTGCCAGCCGCATGGCAGTGATCGAAAATACACAGGGCGTACATGTACGCCCTGTGTCCTTAAGTACCAGGGCACAAGGGCGTACCTGTACGCCCTATGTACTTAAGAGGTTAAATCACTGCACAGCAACACAGCAATTCCTTGGCAACATTCAGCAGCACCTGCTCTTTTCCGTCAGGTCGTTGCCCCTAGCAACCTGCTGTTGTTATTGCCCGCATCCTCCATGATATGTAAAGGATCGTCTCTTAGTCGGGGGTTATTCTCACAATGATCTTCATCGACCACAGGGTTAGGGGCATTGTTTTTATTTGGCACCTCAGCAAAACCAAAACAAACAATACAAATAAAACACCTGCCCGGCTGGGCTCTAACTGAACATGAGGACTCCCTACTTCACTGAAAGCCCCGTTCACACACAGGAAGAACATGCGGCTTTTCCCAGCCTAACAATCCAGCACTTCCAGGCTGTAACAAAGTCCAGTACCTTTTGGGGGATTGTGGCCCAGAAGTCCTCCTGACTCTGGCCTAGCGACCGTCGATTCCAAGACCTCGCGGAGTCCCCCAAAGTTCAGGCTAACACCTAGCCCCGTGGCCCCTCAGCCAGCTCGGCTGAGCCCACTTGTACAGAGCCTTCCCAGGCCTCTGCTGCACACAGACTCTTCCTCCTCCTAACAGTCTGGACTGGGCTCTTATCCCAGACTGATTGTTCCACCTAGTGCGGCCTCTGACCTGCTGATTGACAGCGAAGAAATGGAAACTCCTGCCATATCTCTCCCCTAGCAGCCGTGAGGCCTGTCACTGCCTCACAGCTCCTTAATCTGGTTCTGTTTCTCCAGCTCTTTAATGGTGAGGCTGCCAGAAGCTAGTAAGTCCTTCACCTTGGATCCACAGGTCCTTAAAGCCTGAATAAATGGCTGTTGTCCTTTGTGTTTATATCCACTCTGTTTCCCTTGAATTGCCTGGCATTAAACACAGCTAGCAGCTGCACTCTCACTCCTTCATCTCCTACTTCTTCTCTCAACTGACTCAACTTCCTAACTAGGCCTGAACTGCACTATATATACGGTGGTGCTACCCCCATCTAGTGGTGAGATGCATGTGGTGCACCTGACAGCCTGGTAAAAAGGGATTTCACATGATAATACAATGCAGCATGAAATTACAGATGACAGAAACAAGCTTTTGCAGTTCCCACATAAGCTAGTGGGACGCTGCATATGTGACGGAGTGTTCAGCCCAGGGGAATTGAGTATTAGATAAGATTTCACTTTTGACTGTAGATAGAATGTTTAGGCTAAGCATTTGTGATTTAAGCTGCATTAATGCAATTCCTTTTAATTTGCATTACTGAAATAAATGGACTTTTGCACAATATTCTAATTTTTCAAGTTTCACCTGTACATCCGTATATGTAGCATGGAGGAGTGTAGTGATGATCAGTTTCTGGAGGAATTTTGCCAAGTTGTCTGCTGATACGGATTTTGGAATGCTGCAGAATTTTACATTGTTGCAGCAGTTGCGGTCGTTTAGGTCCGCCATTTTGGATTTCATGACCTCCATTTCCCCTGATAGGGTATTGTGAGCATCAACTAGTTTGTTGTGTGCCGAGGAGAATTCCCCCAATTTTATTTCTACAGTATATGGTCAATACGTTCTCCCAAGCCATCTACAGTGGCTGAGATGTTGGTGAGTGCTTGTGTAATGTCTTTTTGGATAGATTGCCTTAACGCTCTCATGGCGTTTATCGGGAAGGCCTCGGTGGCAGCCTGATTAGTAGTAGTGAAGGTGAGTTCATCCTCCTGCGTTTCAACAGAGGCCCCCTCCTGATTATCTGTCACAGCAGAGAAGGATAATGTAGTCTCCCATCGTGCTTTCTGTTTGATAGGGCTGGCGGTGGCCGAGGCAGGGGTAGGCGAGTCTTGCAATACAGCAAATCTGGACTCCTGTGACTCTAGCTGAGAATATGGCGGACTGTTGGCACGTCTGCTGCTCCTTTTATGCCCCGTAGCAGGGGCCCTCACGGATGAAGAGCAAGGAGAGGATCCCGGGCTTTGTTCCCCTTAACTACGATCTGACTTTATGGGAGAAGAGGTACCGCATTGTTCTGTGGGACTGAGCTGTGCTTTCTCCGTCCTCTCTTGTTGCGGCTCGTCTCCATCGGGAGCGGCCTGTCTCGCGGTGGCGGGATAGCGAGCACCATTGTTCGCCGTTGGAAAAAAAGCTGTAAGAAGCTTAGGAGTTTCTTTCTTACCCCTCTTAGGCATCTTTTGTGGAGTGGGGTCTTACAGGGGTTGATGGTTGCCAAGTTTTTGGTGAGCCATTGCGCTCCCAATCTAGGCCACGCCCCCCGTATATATATATATGTATAAATATATACTGTATATTTATAGTTCATGTATATAAATATATACATAGTAGAAAATAATGGACTGTAAACTTTGTATTGTTTTAATAAATGTATTTACCATATTTTTCGCCCCATAAGACGCACTTTTTCCCGGGGAAAATACCCCTGCGTCTTATGGGGAGAATGCTGCCATTTTACATCGCAGTCTGTGATGCTGCAGCATCGTAGACTGCGATGTTTCAGCTGGAGGGGGGAGGGAGAAGGGGCCGGTGTCACGCGGTGGGGCCGATGCGGTCACTGTACTCTGGCCCCGCCGCTCACTCACTGCTTTATTGCCTGAACCTTTTATAATAACTTTAATTGAAGTTCCGATCCCCAGCCCCATCTGTACTACTTACTAAATGTCCTCTAGCAGGCAGAGCAGGGCGGGTGGCCGTAACTCACTGATGTCACGTGCCTACACCACCTACTTCATTCATAAAGTAGGCGGCGCAGGCACGTGACATCAGTGAGTTACGGCCGGCCATCCGCCCTGCTCTGCCTGCTACAGGACATTTAGTAAGTAGTACAGATGGGGCTGGGAATCGGAACTTCAATTAAAGTTATTATTATAAAAGGTTTAGGCAATAAAGCAGTGAGTGAGCGGTGGGGCGGAGTACAGTGACCGCACCGGTCCCACCGCATTTGCATTCCACCGGCCCCTCCCACAGGTTTAGCTCCGGTATATTAGGGCATCTGTGGATGCCACTATTATGGGGTGGGGGATATGTGGATAGCACTGTTATGGGGTGGGGGATCTGTGGGTGACACATATATAGCAGTGCCATCTACAGATCCCCTCCATAACAGTGCCATCCACAGATCACCCCCACATAACAGTGCCATCCACAGATCACCCCCCTCATAACAGTGCCATCCACAGATCTCCCCCCATAACAGTGCAATCCACAGATCACCCCCCATAACAGTGCCATCCACATATCACCCCCCCATAACAGTGCCATCCACAGATCCCCCATAACAGTGCCCCCCTCAGATCCCCCATAACAGTGCCATCCACAGATCCCGCCATAACAGTGCCACCCACAGATCCCCTCATAACAGTGCCATCCACAGATCCCCCATAGTAGTGTCATGCACAGACCACCATTAGTTCAAAACCCACCAAAAGCACACCTTTTGGTTAAAACATTTTTTTTCTTATTTTCCCCCTCAAAAACCTAGGTGCGTCTTATAGGGCGAAAAATACGGTAATCAAAATACCACTATAGTTTAGTACAGACACGCAGTTCAGAAAGGTAAAGGAACAGAGACATAGAGATAGGAAGTAGGCGGAGTCAGTGGTAATTGCCTATTTATTAATATTAATTATTAATATTAAATTCCAAATATTAATAATTGATGTGTCCTATAACAGGGGCACTGTAGAGGGCTCTATTACTAATGAAGGGAATTATTATTGGTGGGGCTTTGAGGAGCACAATTACTATGGGGGGAACTATCTCTTTGGCAGTATTATTTTTGGGGGTATTGGGGAGCACAGAGAGCAGCAGTATAATACTTGTGGGACTTGAGGATGGGGAGAATGATAGAAAAGTGAGGAACCTAAGATGTCTATGTGTTAATCTCTGCAGAGATGAGGCATGGCTGAAATAAGTTGTCTAGGAGAAGATGAAAGAAAACATCTACATCAGAGTAGACGTCACCTGGGAGGCTCTGGATATGAGAAGTATGTGCTGCTGTTTAGTCCTGTATGTTTGATAGTGTCTATGCAGCAAGTAAAGCAATTAAGGCTACTTTCACACTTGCGGTAGCAGGGTCCAGCAAGCTGTTCCAGCAGGGGAACAGCCTGCCGGATCCGTGCTAACGCTAGCCCACCATGCCACCGGAAGTCTGCTCCGGCCCCAATCACTATAATGCCTGCTGGACCCTGCTACCGCAAGTGTGAAAGTAGCCTAAAATGTCTTTAGTGCTAGTGCGAGCGGTAGGGTGTCGACTGGAGCCATATGAATTGGGGCTTGGGCCCTGGATCTTTTGGGACCCCTTCAATGGCCCTGATTGGTGGTGTTTTATAATTTACATTTATTTTATAATTACATTTAATTTATTTATTTTATAATTACATTTAATTTATAATTCTTACATTTATTTTTTAACAATTTTTTTAATTGCTGATTTCTCCTGTAACAGAGGCCAACCTATTAGCCCCAGCTAAGGGGGAATATTGCTTCTGCAGCTGCATGATGTCCTTGCAACTGCTAAGGCTACTTTCACATCTGCATTTTTGCTGGATCCGTCATGGATCAGGAAAAAACGCTTCCGTCATGATAATACAACCTTCTGCATCCATTACGAACGGATCCGATTGTATTATTTCTAAAATAGCCATGACAGAATATTTTTTTTTGTGTCAGAGAAAGCGAATCTGTAACAATTGTGAGTCATGACGGATCCGTTTTGCTCTACATCCCAGGACGCACTCAAAAGCTCTGCTTGCAGCGTTTTTGAGTGCATCATTGGAACACAATGAAATGGAACGGAATGCATTTTGGTGCACTCTGTTCCCTTCAGTTCAGTTTTGTCCCCGTTGACAAAAAAAATGGGGACAAAACTGAAGCGTTTACCCCACTTTTAAGATCCTATGACGGATATCAATAGCTGAAAGTGAAAGCGCAGATGTGAAAGTATCCTAACTCTGCAAGGACACTCAGAAATGTCCTTGTGGAGTTAAATGCAACACCCCCCAGATGTATATAAATGGGCAGTCAACAACTGGTTAACATTGCCCACTTTAATGAAGGCATTCTTCATAAGATAATTAACGCGATCATCTAGTTCAAGTAGAATTGCCTCTCTACTCATTTTAAGGGTCCCCGCAGGGGATTACAATAAAGTTATATGACAATATATTGTAAGATTACAATATAGTCACATAAAGCATGCAAAGAGCATGTACCATTGAACATGGTAAACAACTAATTAGAATGCGAGCAGTCATATTCCAGAGATATGTGTCCTTGTCTTCTGTCTTCTTGGAATGTGGGGGTGTTGATGGTAGGCTCGACGGGTCCTCAAGATATGAGGTCTTCTTGTTAAAAAAGGTTTTATGCGTATATATGTATAATTTTCTCAAGCACAACAGAATATATTAATAATATGAATAAAATTAGATTACAGGCAGGCAGGGTATCAGAAATAATTTATTTCTTTAACGTTTTTCACCATTTTGATCATTACATTATCACACATATGTATTTCTCATTGATTTATTAGCTAACTATCTATCCTACCTATCTAGAAAAGGCCCATTAGACTGCCTGTACTGCATGAAGTATACAGATAATCTGCATAGATCATGGGATGTTAGACATCCATTCCTGGCCGCCTCATAGTAGCCATTTCATCTGAACATTCACACATCTTTATGGAGTTGTTGACAACACACACACACATCATTATCTACCTAAAAGGATGACAACAGCCAGCCAGAGGTGCATCCTAACACAAGGACCACCCCGGAGTAATCCCCGGTGAAATCACGCTTTTAGGGCATTGACTCTTCTTGTAAGAGTGGTGCTCAAACTGCTAGGGTGCATCTGTGGGACCCTCTTTCAGAGATGATGTCCTCCACCCAACTCTCAAAAACCTGAGGGGTCTTCAGGAGAGGTGAGTAGTCGAGCTGGGCTATCAGACGGTCAACTCTGTACCTGTGATGTCATCCTTCCTACAAAATGGACATATCCACGCCCTCAACTAGGAATATAACATATTAATCATTTCCAGGCAATAATTGAATGTTATATCAATAGAGGAGAAGCAGGAAAGTGGAAAGAAACCAGACATGAACCAAAACCCTGATAATGATTGATACAAGAAATCAGAGTTAATTCTTTCCTTTCACATTTTCTCTTTTGATCATTACATTATAACTCTTATATGCATTTCTCATTGATTTGTTAGCTAACTGTCTGTCCTATCTGTCTAGAAAAGGCCCCTTAAGCTGGATGTACTGCATGAAGTATTTAGGTAAGCTGTATACATCATGGGATGTTAGATATCCCTTCCAGACCACCTCATAGTAGCCATTTCATCTGAACATTCACACATCTTTATGGAGTTGTTGACAACACACACATCATTATCTTCCTAAAAGGATGACGACAGCCAGCCAGAGGTGCATCCCAACACAAGGACCACCCCGGAGTAATCCCCGGTGAAATCACGCTTTTAGGGCATTGACTCTTCTTGTAAGAGTGGTGCTCAAACTGCTAGGGTGCATCTGTGGGACCCTCTTTCAGAGATGATGTCCTCCACCCAACTCTCAAAAAGCTGAGGGGTCTTCAGGAGAGGTGGGCAGTCGAGCTGGGCTATCAGACGGTCAACTCTGTAGCTGTGATGTCATCCTTCCTACAAAATGGACATATACACACCCTCAACTAGGTATATAACATATTAATCATTTCCAGGCAATAATTGAATGTTATATCAATAGAGGAGAAGCAGGAAAGTGGAAAGAAACCAGACATGAACCAAAACCCTGATAATGATTGATACAAGAAATCAGAGTTAATTCTTTCCTTTCACAATTTCTCTTCTTTTGATCATTACATTATCACTCATATATGCATTTCTCATTGATTTGTTAGCTAACTATCTGTCCTAGCTGTCTAGAAAAGGCCCCTTAAACTGCATGTACTGCATGAAGTATTTAGGTAAGCTGTATACATCATGGGATGTTAGATATCCCTTCCTGACCACCTCATAGTAGCCATATCATCTAAACATTCCCGCTTCTTTATGGGGTTATTTACAGCACTCACTTCATTATCTACCTAAAAGGATGACGACAGCCAGCCAGAGGTGCATCCCAACACAAGGACCACCCCGGAGTAATCCCCGGTGAAATCACGCTTTTAGGGCATTGACTCTTCTTGTAAGAGTGGTGCTCAAACTGCTAGGGTGCATCTGTGGGACCCTCTTTCAGAGATGATGTCCTCCACCCAACTCTCAAAAAGCTGAGGGGTCTTCAGGAGAGATGGGCAGTCGAGCTGGGCTATCAGACGGTCAACTCTGTAGCTGTGATGTCATCCTTCCTACAAAATGGACATATCCACACCATCAACTAGGAATATAACATATTAATCATTTCCAGGCAATAATTGAATGTTATATCAATAGAGGAGAAGCAGGAAAGTGGAAAGAAACCAGACATGAACCAAAACTCTGATAATGATTGATACAAGAAATCAGAGTTAATTATTTCCTGCCACATTTTCTCCTCTTTTGATCATTACATTATCACTCATATATGCATTTCTCATTTGTTAGCTAACTATCTTTGCTACCTGTCCATAAATGGCCACTTAGACTTCCCGTACTGCATGAAGTATCCAGATAAGCTGCATAGATCATGGGATGCTATGCATCCATTCCTGGTTGTCTGATAGTAGCCATTTCATCTAAACATTCACAAATCTTTATGGGGTTATTGACAGCACACACCTAAATCATTATCTTATAGAATGATGATAGTCAGCCAGAGGTGCATCCCAACACAAGTACCACCCGGAGTAATTCCCCAGTGAAATCACTCAGGGCATTGACTCTTCTTGTAGGAGTGGTGCTCAAACTGCTAGGATGCATCTGTGGGACCCTCTTTCAGAAATGATGTCCTCCACTCGACTGAGGGGTCTTCAGGAGAGGTGGGTAGTCGAGCTAGGCTATCAGACGGTCAACTCTGTAGCTGTGATGTCATCCTTCCTTCAAAATGGACATGTGCACACCTGCAAGGAAGAATACAACATATAAATCATTTTCAGGCAATTGTGGAGGCAATAGAGGAGAACTATAAAACTTGATATAAACTAGAAATAAACCAAAACCAAAACGATTGATGCAAGAAATTATTTAAACTTCTAGAACAATGGTCTCCAACCTCTGGCTCAGCAAGTGCTGCTGTAGTAATACAACTCCCATCATTCCATAATAGCCTGCAACTGTCAGAACATGTTTGGAGTTGTTTTCCACTCACCAAACATCTCAGGGGAGATTTATCAAGAGCAGGAGGGATTTATCATGAAGGTCATGCCTGATTAAAAATTAAGTGCATCCTCTGATGCACTTCGATCATTTAGAGCAGAAAACTGGCATACATCAAGTAAATCTTCTGGGGCTGATGTCCAAGCCCACCCCTTTCAAAAAATGGAGAGGCTGGCAGTAAAAACGTCATTTTCACACCAGCGTTTTTCTTTTCCGGTGCTGAGTTCCGTCCTAGGGGCTCAAATCCGGAAAAGAACTGATCAGTTTTATCCTAATGCATTCTGAATGGAGAGCAATCTGTTCAGGATGCATCAGGATGTCTTCAGTTCAGTCTTTTTGACTGATCAGGCTTTTCAGAAAACCGTAGCACCTCCGGCAAAAAATCCTGAACACTTTGACTGAACGCCGGATCTGGTCTTTTTCCCATTGACTTGCATTAACGCCGGATCCGGCCCCGTGTTTTCAGTCAAACCGGATCCGGCTTTTGCATGTTAAACCCGAAAAATGTGAAAAAATGTGAAAAAAAAGTTAAAGTCCATAAACGGCGGATCCGTTTTTTCCAATGCATTTTTTCATTGTGATCAAAATCCTGATCAGGATTCAAATGTAATCAGTCTTCACACATTTTTCCGGATCCAGTGGGCAGTTCCGGTGTCGGAATTGAACGCCAGATTCAAACAATGCTAGTGTGAAAGTAGCCTTCAAACATTTTTAAACAGAATTTGCAACTTTTGTTTATCAGTTTTGTGGTGTACAGGAATGATAAATCTCTCCTTGTGCTGTGAACTACCAAAAGCAGTGGACATAATAATTAGGCTACTTTCACAGTCGCGTTTGGTGCGGATCCGTCATGGATCTGCACAGATGGATCCGTTCAGATAATACAACCGTTTGCTCCAAAGAAGATACAGGCGGCACTGCGCTGTCAGCGATGCGGTGCACGTGTCCAGGGAAGGTCCGCAGATACTTGTATAGAGAGGACCGGCACTCGCTTTAGTTATGATTTTCAAGTAATTTTAATGGTCACATACAAGTGGTAAGTGACGCGTTTCGGCTACTATGAGCCTTTGTCAAACATAATCATTACAAGCAACAAACAAGTTTAAATAGCCCGCGATGGAGCCGGAAATGACGTAGGTAACCATGGCAACGTCGTAAACAAAGGGCACAACAATACAGAAATAAGATTTTTGTAAAAGAATGTCATTAGTTGTCAGGGCACCATGCTTTATAGTGCTGTATTTTGCTGCACATTGTTATAGTGGTGTATAATGCTAGAAGCTGCAAAAAAATCAGCTGGAAAAAATGTCATAAATTCGCAAGGCACCATGCTTTACACTGCTGTAACATGCTAAGCATTATGTTGTAGGTACAGAATGTTACATAATAATGAATATTAAATACTTCATGCTGAATGGTAAGCTTGCGTAATACTATATTATACTTTACAGTGCTAAACACCATACTTTACAGTGCTATATTTTGCTGCATATTGTTATAATGGTGTGAAATGCTAAAAGCTACATACTGCAATGAATTCGCAGGAACAGAGGTCTTAAATATACAGGACACCATGCTTTACAGTGCTGCAGCATACAAAGCATTATTGTGATGGTACAAGATATTAGATATTAAACACTATATGCTAAACGGTGAACTTACGCCCTGATCAGACACTAAATGACACAGATTTTGGAATGCATCAAGTTCTCTGTGGAAGAAAGAATAAGGGAACATGTTGAAAGGGTAACTACAGACTATATCTTAAAGGAAACTGTTCAGATCATAGTCACGATTTAACCCCTTAGGTTCTAGGGTTTGCAGGCGATGAATCCAGTAGGCTTCTCGTTTTTTAAGCATTTTAAGCCTGTCTCCTCCTCTCCGGGGTAGTGATACGTGTTCTATTATCTATAGTGTTTAACCACCTCCGGACCGCCTAACGCAGATTCGCGTTCCGGAGGTGGCAGCCCTGCGCTCAGCGACGCATATATGCGTCATCTCGCGTGAGCCGAGATTTCCTGTGAACGCGCGCACACAGGCGCGCGCGCTCACAGGAACGGAAGGTAAGAGAGTGGATCTCCAGCCTGCCAGCGGCGATCATTCGCTGGCAGGCTGGAGATGTGATTTTTTTAACCCCTAACAGGTATATTAGACGCTGTTTTGATAAACAGTGCTGCAGCATACAAAGCATTATTGTGATGGTACAAGATATTAGATATTAACCACCTCAGCCCCCTTAGCTTAAACACCCTTAATGACCAGGCCACTTTTTACACTTCTGACCTACACTACTTTGACCGTTTATTGTCACAAGTTAGTGGAAAATGATGTTTTTTTTTGTTTTTTTTTTCTTACAAAGTCTCATATTCCACTAACTTGTGACAAAAAATAAAAACTTCCATGAACTCACTATGCCCATCAGCGAATACCTTGGGGTGTCTTCTTTCCAAAATGGGGTCACTTGTGGGGTAGTTATACTGCCCTGTGATTCTAGGGGCCCTAGCCCCTAATGTGTGGTAAGTAGTTTGAAATCAAAATCTGTAAAAAATGGCCGGTGAAATCCGAAAGGTGCTCTTTGGAATGTGGGCCCCTTTGCCCACCTAGGCTGCAAAAAAGTGTCACACATCTGGTATCCCCGTACTCAGAAGAGGTTGGGCAATGTGTTTTGGGGTGTCATTTTACATATACCCATGCTGGGTGAGATAAATATCTCGGTCAAATGCCAACTTTGTATAAAAAATGGGAAAAGTTGTCTTTTGCCAAGATATTTCTCTAACCCAGCATGGGTATATGTAAAAAGACACCCCAAAACACATTGCCCAACTTCTCCTGAGTACGGGGATACCAGATGTGTGACACTTTTTTGCAGCCTAGGTGGGCAAAGGGGCCCACATTCCAAAGAGCACCTTTCGGATTTCACCGGCCATTTTTTACAGATTTTGATTTCAAACCACTTCTCACGCATTCGGCCCCTAAAATTTCAGGGCAGTATAACTACCCCACAAGTGACCCCATTTTGGAAAGAAAACACCCTAAGGTATTTCGTGATGGGCATAGTGAGTTCATGGAAGTTTTTATTTTTTGTCACAAGTTAGTGGAATATGAGACTTTGTAAGGAAAAAAAAATAAAAAAAAATCATCATTTTCCGCTAACTTGTGACAAAAAATATAAAATTCTAGGAACTCGCCATGCCCCTCACGGAATACCTTGGGGTGTCTTCTTTCCAAAATGGGGTCACTTGTGGGGTAGTTATACTGCCCTGGCATTCTAGGGGCCCTAATGTGTGGTAAGTAGGTAAATGACCTGTGAAATCCAAAAGGTGCTCTTTGGAATGTTGGCCCCTTTGCCCACCTAGGCTGCAAAAAAGTGTCACACATCTGGTATCGCCGTATTCAGGAGAAGTTGGGCAATGTGTTTTGGGGTGTCTTTTTACATATACTTATGCTGGGTGAGAGAAATATCTCGGCAAAAGACAACTTTTCCCATTTTTTATACAAAGTTGGCATTTGACCAAGATATTTATCTCACCCAGCATGGGTATATGTAAAATGACACCCCAAAACACATTGCCCAACTTCTCCTGAGTACAGCGATACCAGATGTGTGACACTTTTTTGCAGCCTAGATGCGCAAAGGGGCCCACATTCCTTTTATGAGGGCATTTTTAGACATTTGGATCCCAGACTTCTTCTCACGCTTTAGGGCCCCTAGAATGCCAGGGCAGTATAAATACCCCACATGTGACCCCATTTTGGAAAGAAGACACCCCAAGGTATTCAATGAGGGGCATGGCGAGTTCATAGAATTTTTTTTTTTTGGCACAAGTTAGCGGAAATTGATATATATATTTTTTTCTCACAAAGTCTCCCTTTCCGCTAACTTGGGACAAAAATTTCAATCTTTCATGGACTCAATATGCCCCTCACGGAATACCTTGGGGTGTCTTCTTTCCGAAATGGGGTCACATGTGGGGTATTTATACTGCCCTGGCATTCTAGGGGCCCTAAAGCGTGAGAAGAAGTCTGGAATATAAATGTCTAAAAAATTTTTACGCATTTGGATTCCGTGAGGGGTATGGTGAGTTCATGTGAGATTTTATTTTTTGACACAAGTTAGTGGAATATGAGACTTTGTAAGAAAAAAATAAATAATTTCCGCTAACTTGGGCCAAAAAAATGTCTGAATGGAGCCTTACAGGGGGGTGATCAATGACAGGGGGGTGATCAGGGAGTCTATATGGGGTGATCACCCCCCTGTCATTGATCACCCCCCTATAAGGCTCCATTCAGATGTCCGTATGTGTTTTGCGGATCCGATCCATGTATCAGTGGATCCGTAAAAATCATACGGACATCTGAATGCAGCCTTACAGGGGGGTGATCAATGACAGGGGGGTGATCAATGACAGGGGGGTGATCAGGGAGTCTATATGGGGTGATCACCCCCCTGTAAGGCTCCATTCAGATGTCCGTATGTGTTTTGCGGATCCGATCCATGTATCAGTGGATCCGTAAAAATCATACAGACATCTGAATGCAGCCTTACAGGGGGGTGATCAATGACAGGGGGGTGATCAATGACAGGGGGGTGATCAGGGAGTCTATATGGGGTGATCACCCCCCTATAAGGCTCCATTCAGATGTCCGTATGTGTTTTGCGGATCCGATCCATGTATCAGTGGATCCGTAAAAATCATACGGACATCTGAATGCAGCCTTACAGGGGGGTGATCAATGACAGGGGGGTGATCAATGACAGGGGGGTGATCAGGGAGTCTATATGGGGTGATCACCCCCCTGTAAGGCTCCATTCAGATGTCCGTATGTGTTTTACGGATCCGATCCATGTATCAGTGGATCCGTAAAAATCATACAGACATCTGAATGCAGCCTTACAGGGGGGTGATCAATGACAGGGGGGTGATCAATGACAGGGGGGTGATCAGGGAGTCTATATGGGGTAATCACCCCCCTGTCATTGATCACCCCCCTATAAGGCTCCATTCAGATGTCCGTATGTGTTTTGCGGATCCGATCCATGTATCAGTGGATCCGTAAAAATCATACGGACATCTGAATGCTGCCTTACAGGGGGGTGATCAATGACAGGGGGGTGATCAATGACAGGGGGGTGATCAGGGAGTCTATATGGGGTGATCACCCCCCTGTCATTGATTACCCCCCTATAAGGCTCCATTCAGATGTCCGTATGTGTTTTGCGGATCTGATTTATGTATCCGTGGATCCGTAAAAAACATACGGACATCTGAATGCAGCCTTACAGGGGGGTGATCAATGACAGGGGGGTAATCAATGACAGGGGGGTGATCAATGACAGGGGGGTGATCAGGGAGTCTATATGGGGTGATCACCCCCCTGTCATTGATCACCCCCCTATAAGGCTCCATTCAGACGTCCGTATGTGTTTTGCGGATCCGATCCATGTATCAGTGGATCCGTAAAAATCATACGGACGTCTGAATGGAGCCTTACAAGGGGGTGATCAATGACAGGGGGGTGATCAGGGAGTCTATATGGGGTGATCACCTCCGTCATTGATCACTCCCCTGTAAGGCTCCATTCAGATGTCCGTACGTGTTTTGCGGATCCGATCCATGTATCAGTGGATCCGTAAAAATCATACGGACATCTGAATGCAGCCTTACAGGGGGGTGATCAATGACAGGGGGGTGATCAATGACAGGGGGGTGATCAGGGAGTCTATATGGGGTGATCAGGGGTGATCAAGGGTGAATAAGGGGTTAATAAGTGACAGGGGGGGGTGTAGTGTAGTGGTGCTTGGTGCAACATATTACTGAGCTACCTGTGTCCTCTGGTGGTCGATCCAAACAAAGGGGACCACCAGAGGACCAGGTAGCAGGTATATTAGACGCTGTTATCAAAACAGCGTCTAATATACCTGTTAGGGGTTAAAAAAATCACATCTCCAGCCTGCCAGCGAACGATCGCCGCTGGCAGGCTGGAGATCCACTCTCTTACCTTCCGTTCCTGTGAGCGCGCGCGCCTGTGTGCGCGCGTTCACAGGAAATCTCGGCTCACGCGAGATGACGCATATATGCGTCGCTGAGCGCAGGGCTGCCACCTCCGGAACGCGAATCTGCGTTAGGCGGTCCGGAGGTGGTTAAACACTATAGATAATAGAACACGTATCACTACCCCAGAGAGGAGGAGACAGGCTTAAAATGCTTAAAAAACGAGAAGCCTACTGGATTCATCGCCTGCAAACCCTAGAACCTAAGGGGTTAAATCGTGACTATGATCTGAACAGTTTCCTTTAAGATATAGTCTGTAGTTACCCTTTCAACATGTTCCCTTATTCTTTCTTCCACAGAGAACTTGATGCATTCCAAAATCTGTGTCATTTAGTGTCTGATCAGGGCGTAAGTTCACCGTTTAGCATATAGTGTTTAATATCTAATATCTTGTACCATCACAATAATGCTTTGTATGCTGCAGCACTGTAAAGCATGGTGTCCTGTATATTTATGACCTCTGTTCCTGCGAATTCATTGCAATATGTAGCTTTTAGCATTTCACACCATTATAACAATATGCAGCAAAATATAGCACTGTAAAGTATGGTGTTTAGCACTGTAAAGTATAATATAGTATTACGCAAGCTTACCATTCAGCATGAAGTATTTAATATTCATTATTATGTAACATTCTGTACCTACAACATAATGCTTAGCATGTTACAGCAGTGTAAAGCATGGTGCCTTGTGAATTTATGACATTTTTTCCAGCTGATTTTTTTGCAGCTTCTAGCATTATACACCACTATAACAATGTGCAGCAAAATACAGCACTATAAAGCATGGTGCCCTGACAACTAATGACATTCTTTTACAAAAATCTTATTTCTGTATTGTTGTGTCCTTTGTTTACGACGTTGCCATGGTTACCTACGTCATTTCCGGCTCCATCGCGGGCTATTTAAACTTGTTTGTTGCTTGTAATGATTATGTTTGACAAAGGCTCATAGTAGCTGAAATGCGTCACTTACCACTTGTATGTGACCATTAAAATTACTTGAAAATCATAACTAAAGCGAGTGCCGGTCCTCTCTATACAAATACAAAAGTTTGCATCCGTTCTGAACAGATCCGTTTGTATTATCTGTAACATAGCCAGGACGGATCCGTCTTGAACACCATTGAAAGTCATTGGAGGACGGATCCGTTTTCTATTGTGCCAGATTGTGTCATAGAAAACGGATCCGTCCCCATTGACTTACATTGTGTGTCAGGACGGATCCGTTTGGCTCAGTTTCGTCAGACGGACACCAAAGCGGAATGGAGACGTAACGAAGGCAAGCTGAGGCATACTGATCGTATCCTTTTCCATTCAGAATGCATTAGGGCAAAACTGATCAGTTTTAGGCTACTTTCACACTAGCGTTCGGAGCGGATCCGTCTGATGTTTCATCAGACGGATCCGCTCCGATAATGCAGAAGTTCGCATCCGTTCAGAACGGATCCGTCTGCATTATTACTTAGAAAATTTTCTAAGTCTGAAAGTAGCCTGAGCGGATCCGTTCAGACTTTACATTGTAAGTCAATGGGGAACGGATCCGCTTGAAGATTGAGCCATATTGTGTCATCTTCAAGCGGATCGGTCCCCATTGACTTACATTGTAAGTGTGGACGGATCCGCTCGCCTCCGCACGGCCAGGCGGACACCCGAACGCTGCAAGCAGCGTTCAGGTGTCCGCTCGCTGAGCGGAGCGGAGGCTGAGCGCTGGCAGGCGGATGCATTCTCAGTGGATCCGCCTCCACTGAGAATGCATTGGGGCCAGACGGATGCGTTCGGGGCCGCTCGTGAGCCCCTTCAAACGGTGCGCACGAGCGGACACCCGAACGCTAGTGTGAAAGTAGCCTTAGGCCGCTTGTGAGAGCCCTGAACGGATCTCACAAACGGAAAGCCAAAACACCAGTTTGAAAGTAGCCTTAATCATCGCCTCTCCTTACCTTGGTGTTATCATGGTTGCTGTTGTTTGTGTGACCAGTGACAGTGACCAGTGAAATAGGGGGAACATTGACCAGTATGATAGAGAAGCATCCAGGAAGATAGGGGAGATGGTAAGCAGTGAGATAGGACAGAGGTAAGATAGGATGAATAATAACCAGTAAGATAGGGTAATGACCAGTAAGACAGGACAGTGGAAATGTCAGACTATTAGGACCACTGATACATACGATAATGGGCGATACAATAATTAATAATGGGTAAGTTGTGAGAGTCACTCACAATAAATATCATCCATAACCCCAATTGTAGTGTAAAAAAACAGATTTTACTGATTCATGACCATACCCAAAAACAGGACATCGAGATAACCCATAATTCCCAACATATCTTCTCTGGTGTTCTACATCATCAATCTCAGTGAATTGAAGATAGGACAGTTAGCAGTAAAATAGGGCGGATAGAGACCAGTAAGGTAGGGTAATAACCAGTGAGTTAGGACAGTGACCAGTAATATATGGAAGTGAATTATAAGATAAGGCAGTGATCTGTAAATTAGGGTGGGAAGTGACCAGTACGATGAAGGGGGCAGTGAATAGATGAACCAAAGGCACTTTCCAAATGGTCTGAAAGCTGGAACCTTATTGGCTGCTATGAACAACTCCACTCGTCTTATACAAAGGTTTAGATGAACCTCTTCATACACATAAATCATCCCATACAGTTCCCTGGTACAGTAATGATCCCCCTCCTGTAATGTCTGACTGAGAACTTACCATGATCTAAAGAGGGGTCGCAGACTTCACTACAGACACATGGATGCTTCTCTCTTGCAGACAGAGGCGGGGGGAGGGGGTGATGCAGCAGAGCTGGGAGACATCTTCCTCCTCCTGCAGCCGGCAACCAGGAATGACAGTTGGTAACAGCAATTATCATTCATGTTTCTGAGGGGAAGTGCTGATTGGTTGATCAGATTCTAATCCACCAATCAGCAGCTCTCTGTTCTCTACAACCTGGGACTGGAGGAGCACACAACAGCCCGAGCCCTGAGTGCAGCACAACTGATGTGTGCGACTGTGAGGTGGAGCAATTATTACCCCCATAGCAAAGTGTTGGTAGGGCTGATGCAAATTACATTTCCCATTAGTGTCCAGACTTTTGCTCTTTTTCCCCTGAAATACTTCAACTTTTTTGTTTATAGCAGGGTACATATGGGTAAAGAAAAACATTTTTTTTAATTTCACTATGCCGTAAATAAGCATTATTGTTAATCCCACTAGATGGATTTTATCCCATTCCTGTTATTTTTCACCTTCCTGACAGAGCCTAGTTTTAAAAATCTGTAACTTTGGGATGCTTTAATTATCCAAGCCATTAAGAGACTCTTTTTCTAAATTTTCTAAATTTTTATTTCTCTGCTTTTGTATTTAACTTTTTTTGCGATATGTTTAATTTAATTCTGTGTTTGAGATAAAAAGCAAAAAGAAAAGAAAAAAGAAGAATATCCAGGAGGCTCCTGAAAAATGGAGAGATCTATTGCATGAGTAGGCATTCTGGCACTTCCCGTACTACAGTCCTCCATGAACCTGTGTGTGGGATCAGATGCAGCTCTGGCACCCAAATGTACACCGAGGGGGCAGTGCCATGTCATGAAAAGGACGTGTGGCCTATTAGAATTGGGCATGGTCTGCAGAAAGGGGCTGTGCATTGTGCCTGTGTATACTATGAAGGGTGACTACTGTTGACCTGATGAAGGGGACATTTTGAGCCCCGAAACGCGTTGTTCTATTTTATTTTATTTTATGCAATTAAAAAAGATTCACCCATATTAGACGGATTGGATCCTATGTGTTTTGCGCCTGATCAGAAACCTTCCTCTCTATACTATGAAGGGGACATGGCAGACTCCAAGAAATCAAACACTGATGGCCTAACCTAAGGAAAGGACATCAGAATTAAAGTTGCAATAAAAACTTGCTCTGCTATATGGCTGCCCAACTGCGGTGCACAGTATATTACACACCGATCAGCCATAACATTGGAACCACATACTGTAGGTGAACTGAATAACATTATATTGTGTCAATATCAATTGTGGATTATACATATAAGGTGACAAGTGAACATTCAGTTCCTGAAGTTGATGTACTGGAAGCAGGAAAAAGGAGTCAGAGTACACTGTGCATTACAGCTTGCTGTATATGTAATTGAGACCCCAGACCTGACCTCTGAATTAATTCAGACCCAAACCAGGCCAAAAAATGTATTCTAACCTCTGACCAGAACCCTAAATTAATTCAGACCTCGTAGCAAACGCCTAAGTTAAAGGAGCCGTCACTCCTTCACTCCTTGTTCACTGAAAATGTGGCCACTAGAGTCATCAGCTGATGTTCTCTCAACATCTCTAGAAAACAGCTGATTTTGCTGGGGGACGCCTCGACCATCCACATCCAGCCAGGTATTTCATTTCAGATGAATGGCTGTCCCTGTAATAGAAGGGTGGCCTAAGTCTGAATGAGTCAGGGATGCTCATACAAAGCAGCTCTCAGTTTTAGCTCTTAGAGGGGAGTCCCAAGCCCTAATACAATGTCCTGATGCCAGGTTTCCTTGCTACTCCAAAATAACGGGAATTCCAGGCTCAAATACAACGTTCTGATGTCATTTTTTTTTTTGCTAGTCAGGAAGAATGAACTACAGTGTGTAACCCCTATCAGTTGTGAGACACTAAGAGGATGGAATGCTGGCAGGGAGTGGTCCTGTGTTAGGTGCCAAGGTTGGGCCCCAGGTACGGGGCTATGCAGTGAACTGAATCTTGGTGAAGGAAAGCCTAATTATGATTCTGGAGTCTTGGATGAGGGCGACAGGGCAGACACGCATCTCTAGGCGGGTGGGAACGGCGTTCCTGCACTTTTTTCATGGCAAGAAACGCCGTTCCCAAAGTTTCAGTGCAAAAGGACCAGGAAGGAAGCGGTGAATGCTTTGTACTCACCGCTACCTGGTCCTCGGCTGTCGGCTCTGCAGGCTGCGCAGTGCGCACAGGAGTGAGTCGCTCTGTGATGTGACGACGTCATGCTGTGCGCAGCCTTCACAGCACAGCCGACAGCAGGAGAAGAGGAGCGTCCAGGAGTAGGAGAGGTAAGTGTTTTTTTTTTCATATATTATGGGCAGTGGGCTGATGAGAGGCACAGAGGGGCTGATGAGAGGCGCAGGGGGGCTGATGAGAGGTGCTGTGGGGCTGATGAGAGGCACAGGGGGGCTGATGAGAGGCGCAGGGGGGCTGATGAGAGGCACAGGGGGGCTGATGAGAGGCACTGGGGGGCTGATGAGAGGCACAGAGGGGCTGATGAAAGGCGCAGGGGGGCTGATGAGAGGTGCTGTGGGGCTGATGAGAGGCGCAGGGGGGCTGATGAGAGGCGCTGTGGGGCTGATGAGAGGCGCTGTGGGGCTGATGAGACGAGGCACTGGGGGGCTGATGAGAGGCACTGGGGGGCTGATGAGAGGCACTAGAGGGGGCTGATGAGAGGCGCTGTGGGGCTGATGAGAGGCGCAGGGGGGCTGATGAGAGGCACTGGGGCGCTGATGAGAGGCACTGGGGGGCTGATGGAGAGGCACTGGTGGCTGCTATGAGGCTATTGGGGGCTGCTATGAGGCATGGGGCTATTATCTGAGGTCTGATTGGGGGTCATTCATATTGGGGTCTGATCTGAGGTCTTATTGGGGTCTTATTAACATTGGGGATATTATTGGGGCTGTTAGCTGAGGTCTGATTAACATTGGGGGTCTGATTGGTGGTCTGACCCGGCTGGAGCAAGCAAATACTGTATTTTCTGCCCTATTAGACGCACCGGCCCATAAGACGCACCTAGGTTTTAGAGGGGGACAATAAGAAAAATATAATCAAAAATATATTTTTCTTATTGTCCCCCTCTAAAACCTAGGTGCGTCTTATGGGCCGGTGCGTCTAATAGGGCAAAAAATACAGTATTTGCTTGCTCCAGCCGACCTCCCCTGCCCTTTGCGAACGCCGCGTGCTGTGACATCCCAGGACTTGACCCCTGGTTAGCCTGATTGTGTTCGGCCGGGCACAGCCGCTATTCCATTTCCCGGGCACGGCCGTTATGCCCGATGCACATGTTGAGGTAGCTCCTCCCTCTCATTGCCCTGCTCAGAGGCCGAGCAGGCAGATGTAAACGAGCGTTAGTCATCTGAGCAGGCTGATGTAAACGAGCGTTGGTCATCTGAGCAGGCTGATGCATACTGCACTAGTACCTGACAGACCGGCGCTCGTTTACATCTGTCTGCTCTGCCTCTGATAACATTTTATTACCTGTATGCTAGCTCCACATTCTGCAAGCATCCACCTGAGTGTCAGCATTCTCTGCTACCAACAAAGCTTTCAATTTGGAGAGGAAATTGCGTATCACAGCAGACTTCCCAGCCAATAGAGTATTGTCTTTGACAGACCACGAAAAAGCTGTCAGTGAGGTGGTGTTGTTGTTCGCCTGTGTACGCAATTGGTGGTATTTGCCAGAGTTGCTGGAGAACTGTGAGTGCTATTTCGGGGGCACTGACCTGTACAGGGTGTGGAGGATGGGGAGGTTGAGATCCACTGAGGATATTATAAGACTTTTCTGTAGCTTCCTATATTGTTGCAAGGTCTGTATGTTGGTTGTTGCAAAGCTTGTGTGTTGGCTGAAACCTTCCTATCTTACTGGTGGCTGGCCCTGCCCCTCAATTGTGCTTCCGGTTTTGGTTCCGCCCCTAGACTGCAAGGGGGTGGGGCCTGTTGGGGGTCATGTGATTGGGCTGCTCAGTCAAAAATGCCCAGGCCTATTTTTTGTCCCAGTCCGGCCCTGACGGGCGGCTTCCATTTTTTGCGGATCCACGGTTTGCGGACCGCAAAAAATGGAATGGTCGTGTGCATGAAGCCTAAGACACATAGGAAAGAAGACGGTTTTACAATGATGCAATGGCTGCTAATGTCTGAATGCAGCATTCTCCATATGCTCCTTAATTGTATGTCTGGCTTCATCCTGAGACTCTGGTTTCCTTCCACGCTCAAAGAGCTCAGTTGGTTTCTATGAATTTGACCCCAGTGTATAAGATAGGAGAATTTAGATTGGAAGACCCAGGACGTACAAAAGTGCAGGATATACTGAAGCGAAATGGCTATGTAAAATACACAAGTCATCTCTGTACAGCATACCGGCATTACAGGCACATGATGACAGGGGCGCACACGGGGGGTGTACCTAGTGCCTGGTTTCCAAGCTGTACAGATAATTTCAAAATAAAATCCCTCCTTCCACCACTAGAGGGAGTTCATTGCATATGGATTTATTACTGAGTTGAATGGAGGTTGTATAAATTTCTAAGTTCTAAACAAGTCTGTTTTAGCAAACTGCGCCAAATTTATTAAGATCTATGTCTGTGAGCTAGCATAAATATTTTGAACTATAATTTAAGCCGATTTCTGGTGTAAATCTGATGCTCTGCTCAATTTTCCCACCAATCTTGAAAAATCTTAGGGTATGACCACACAGCGCCGTAGCGCGGTCAGGATCCGTTCAGGTTATGGCCAGCAGCGGTCAAGAACCGCAAGGCCAATTAGGCTAGAGCTACCTGATATTTCACTAGTGAACACTGCAATGTATAGGTGGTCTGAATATTTAATGGCACTGTGACACCTTCAATACCACGCAGTCATTAAGATTGATGTCTTCATTAGTTAAATATCAGGCAGCTGCAGACTAATTCACGATTTTTGACCGCAGCTGGCCGTGAACAGAACGGATCACGACCGCGCTGTGTGATTGTACCCTAAAAGGAGTTGTCTCATTTCAGCAAATGGCATTTATCATGTTGAGAAAGTTAATGTAAGGCACTTACTAATGTATTATGATTGTCCATATTGCTTCCTTTGCTGGCGTGATAAATTTTTCCATCACATTATACACTGCTCGTATCCAGGGGTTACGACCACCCTGCAATCCAGCAGCAGTGGTCGTACCTGCATACTATAGGAAAAAGTGCAGGCTTATGTGCACTCCCACAGTCTTAGGCACCAGAGAGGCCTGTACCTTTTTCTATATTGTCCGCCTGCTGGGAGACTCTGCAGCATGTTGTATGTGTAGGACTACAAGTCCCAGCTGTATAATGACACTGCTAAAGGAGTGGATACAAGAGCTGCCCTGAGTGCTGGGAGAATCAACAGCAACTTGTAAGTGTAGAACTACAAGTCCCAGCTGTATAATGACACTGCTAATAGACACAGGATCTTCCCCCTACCTTCTTGTGCTCTCTCTAGTCTGTCAGCTCCTGTGCCCAGAATTGTCACGGCCTGCTGCTACCCAGTCTGTGCAGCCAGGGTCGGGGCTATAATAAGGCAGACCAAATGGCTGCCTTAGGGCGCAGAGACGGAGGGGCGGAAAAATAAAACGTTCTTTTTTTTAAATACCCCGTATTTTTCGCCCCTGGGTCTTATGGGGTGAATACTAATGAAGCGCTTCCATTTTGGTAAGTACTGGTGAAGGATCTGTACTCAACTCTTCCTGATCCTCCTCTCAGCTCTCTGCTGTAAAGTGCTGCGCACCATGCGACCTCACTGTGCGCAGCCTTCACAGCTGACAGCCGAGAACCAGGAAGAAGAGAGAGATCGCTGATGGCTGACATGGGGGTCGGATGGCTGACATGGGGGGCTGATCTGAGGCATTGGGGGTCTGATCTGAGGTCTGATTAACATTGGGGGTCTGGTCTGACCTGAGGTGCAATGGAAAATATTTTTTTTCTTATTATCCTCAAGTAGTTGCAGGGACCGCGCTGATACCAGCAGTAATAGACACAATGCAGACTTCAACACACAGTTATTTGTGACTGTGCATCTAGACCCCCCTTTTTTTTCTTATTATCCTCCTCTAAATCCTAGGTGCGTCTTATGGGCCGGTGCGTCTGAGAGGGCGGAAAATACGGTCCTCAAACCATCGATTGTCTGAAGCAGAGCGAAGATACCAGGACGACACAGAGAAGAAGCCAGCTGCTTCGGACGGGACCAGGGCCATGTGAACTGCCAGGGGGCGGGGGGGGGGGGGGCATCAAAATGTAGCTTCGCTTGTGTTGGTAAAAATCCTTCCACCAGACCCTGTGTGTAGCTGAAGGGGTTAAGAATCCTAGGAGAGAGCAGACAGCTGGGCAGTGAAGGGGGGCGTGGCCAGCACAGTGATGTAAACAAACTTTATCAGAGCAGGGAGAGAAGCTGACATCACAGGTCATGTGACCCTCAGTCAAATCTGATAAACCAGGCACTGCAGATAAAGTGAGTTAATTGTAAAGTTGTTATATTTGCCTAGTTAGGAACATAGAAAGAACAAAAAAATAACTCGGACAACCCCTTTAATAAATGTCCCCTATTGTATGCAGTGAGCCCCCCTCCCTTAGTGGTGGCTGCAAGCAATCAGAAATGTACTTCTGATTTCTGGTTGTGTGAAAAGGAAGGTAGAACTGGACAATTTTGGACCTTTAGATTAAATAAAATTAAATTATAGGTTTACTTCTATGAAATAGACTACCTCTGCTAACCCACGACTTAACCACCAACATGGATACCTGATATCACCCTTAACCACTTCATAACCTTAGACCACCCAAAAATATTACTATGTAGATCACAGGAACACTATCCTAAACCACCCCATACACAATGTGTCATGTAGCGCATGTACAAAGTTGGCATAGTGGGTATAATCTATGGACATTTTCCATATCACTTCTCTTTTGAAACCCCCCTTTAACAATCCTGCATTTCCCACTGGATGATGCTAAAGTACCCCTGTACCAGGGGCTTAGCTATAGGGTAAGCAGGGGAACCGGCTGCTTTGGGGCCCGAACTCAGAAGGAGCCCACTTAGGAGGAGGATTAAAATATGTTATTGTCAGGGCCCCCTCAGCAGTATTATACAATAAAGTATATACAATGACACTGTATACAGTGACATGACATACAGTATATACGTGTAGGAAACGGACAGAGCGTCTGAGAGAGCGATCTTGAATAGCCACAGAAGTGGGGGTTGCAAATGAGGAGGGGGTTGCAAAGAAGTTTCTGGAGGCGGGAGGCCAGATAAAAAATTCACTGTGTGGATCAGTCATTTCTAGTTACTCCACTGCCCTGTGCATAAATAATAAAAAAATCGGTGGTGGGAGTGGCAGGGGGGGGATTAAGAGCTGAGACCCCCATTGATCACTAGAAGGAAGAAAAAGAAGAGCTCACACAGATGCTCTCATTCCTCACTGTAGAAGAGCCTCCGTCTATGAGCCTCCGTCTCCTGCAGCGAGGAGAGTCAACATTCCTGACAGCTCCCTTTTCCTCGATTTAATGATCAGTGGGGGTCTCAGCACTCAGACCCATCTCTGATCAAAGCTTTTTCTATGTTAGGGCTGTATTACACCAACAGATTATCTGACCAATTTCTGTCCAAGCAGACCACTAGCTGGTGTGTATAACAAAAGATCTGTGTGTGTCATTGGCCATCTGACTAATGGTCAGATAATCTGTTGGTGTAATACAGCCCTTACTGATATATCAAATGTTAGTTTTTTTTAAGTACTGGTACACTTTAACTTTTTTACTCAAGTATTTTAATGGTAAAATATGTTTTTTACAGCTTATATTAACTAAGGAACACAAATTCTATCACGAGCAGCCGGTGAGAAGTGCAAAGACAGGACGGCAAAAATGTTTCCAAATGCACCGCACCTCGGCTGCCCCCTCAATAGTCAATTTATACAACCGGAACTGGACTAAATATAGTTTCACCACGAGTCTTTTTTGATAGCAGCGCAGCCACTTATCAAGCCCTTGACAGGCACACAAGGACTTTTCTGTATTTACAGAAGAGTGTTTTCAGGGCTTGCAGCGTGAATTATATATTATTTGTATCTTGTTCGAAATAATGAATTCGACTGAAAAAAAAAAAAGACGTATTATAAGCTCGGTGACTGAGATACAATAGCAAGAGAGGCCTTGTTGCTGTATCCTGCATGTTAATCCACACAGCATTTCAAAAGGTGAAAAAATAGACCACAGAAGCAAGAGGCAGATGCACAGAAATAGAGTATAAGCAGATTGTCTAGGATGTATTATTTTATATAGTCTATCATTATTATTTGTAAAGAAAACTGCAAAACTGTAATATAAGAGCCATTAACGGTTACTACAAGGCATTGGTAGAGTCAGAATCCACTCTACCTCCGAGGAGGGGCTTACGGAAGTGTTCCTGTGGCCGAGAATGAAGGAACCGATAACCTGTCCATGGATAATGATGGCCTATTACACCCAAAATGTCAAAGGATTCTCTGGTGGGCCCAGGCTTCGATACAACAATGGTACAAATGTCCAGCAGAAGACAACCTATTTGACCCTGCTTATGCTATGTCCTATGTGTGCACTAATGACAAAGTTTTATGATGTAATTAAAATTGGACTTGTTCTGTATAGATGGAGGACGCCCCTCCAGAATAACTTCCTCTGGTGGTCCCAGGGTACCCAACCCAACACCTGGAGGGAATGAGTCAGATTTCAGAACATCCTACCATCGTTAAAGAGGACCTATCACTGCTCCTAACATGTTTGTTTTAGTAACGTGTATTCTCAAATAGGAATAATATAAAAGAATGGTACAACATAGACTTTTTGGTCTCATGCACACCACCGTTTCCATTATGCAGCTCGCAAATCATGGATCCGTATGCCATCTGCATTTTTTTGTGGGCTCACTGACTTCGATGGGTCTGTGGTCCACATTTTGCTGACATATTTCATGTTTTTGCTGAACAGATGTGGAAAGCACACGGATGATGTATGTTCTGCAAAAAGATGGAACATGCCCTATACTCGGCTGCAAAATGTGGACCACGGACCCATTGATGTCAATGAGTCTTCAAAAAATGTAGATGCAACATAGATGGTATCTGTATTTTGCAGATCCGCAATTTGGGGGCTACAAAATACATATGCTCGTGTGCATGAAGCCTTAGGAAATGATGGGGAATACAAGTTGTGTGATAGGAGAGGTGATAGGTTCACTTTAACAAACCCATGTTAGTGCTTCTCGTCTACCTACACATGCCAATTCATTGACCCATCTCTTGACATCTGCCATGCTTCTCCAGTAAGTATCCAGGCAGTACAGCTATTTTGCCATCCATGTCAATCTGAATTCTTTCGATTTCTGTTCCCTACATGTCTTCGGGCCGGTCTCCTGTTGATGTATTGCTTTTATCATTTTTTTTTTTATTCCAGTAATCTGGAACTGGAAAAATCTTAACTATAACTCTTTTTTTTAAAAACGAACCAGTTTATTGCATTGCGTGAATGCTGAGGCTACTTGTAATTTGGAACATCTCATCATGATATTGGGCTACCTGTTCTTTCACATAGGACAGCACACACTATTGGTTTTACTATTAGTTCCCAAGCCTCTTGAGTACATGGAGTCACAGTGCACATGTGTGACCACCACTCCCTTCCTATGGCTTTCTTTGACTGTCCCATAAAAGTGACTGGAGTGATGGTCCAGTTTACATGAAAAGCTGATATTCTTTGAATGGTAAAGGATTGGACACATAACATCCTTTACTTCTACTCTGTGTATTCAGCAGTTAGTACTATTGACTAGATAAAAATACAATCCACGACTTTAGCACTTTTAAGTGAGGCTGCAACCCTAACATATCAATAAGATTAGTGAAATGAATATTAATGAACCTTTATGAATCATCAATTTCCATTCAAGAGTTTGACTCCTTCCCAGCAGAGGGGAGTCTGAAGTGCCTGCAGTACGTTCAATATATTTCTAGATAAATGTTAAATATTAAATAGTCTTGGTTCCTGTATTTATGCGTTGAGCTATTAAGGACTGTTTGGCATGCATTGACTACATTTACAGATTTATTTAAAGGGCTTCTCTTGGATTTTTATACTGATGGGCTATGCTTAGGGAAGGACATCAGCAGTATCCAACTCCAAGAACCCCAGCAATCAGCTGCAATAATTTTGGTGCCAGATATAGGCTCCACAGAGCTACACAGGCCCATCCATTGTCTAGTGGACTGAACTGGTCTGCAGCACTGAAATGAAAGGGAGCAGTACTGCTGTAACCAGCTCTGTCCACTACACAATGGATGGGGTGGTGTAGCTTCATCCTCAATGTCTGGGGCTGGAGCTACTAGGGAATAGCTAATAGGCAGGGGTGTTAAACTGATATTGATGACCGATCCTAAAGATAAGCCTTCAATATAAAAATCCTGAAAACCCCTTTAAATTCAGTGAACATTTTCCCTTACCAAACATAGTATGCATGTAGAAAAGTGTAGAAAAGTGTAGAAAAGTTGCAAACATTTTTTCGATTTATAATCTAAGGATTTGCTCACAGTTGTTCAAAATGGATCTAATTTAAAGGGGTTGTGTCATCGGAGACATTGGTGGCATATTGCTCAGTTATGCTGCCAATGTCAGATAGGTGCCACTTCCACCTTTGGGACCCACATCTCTAGGACGGGGCTCCGGAAGTGAACGCGGGCAAACCGTGCAAGTGTCCTCTCTATTAATTTTTATGGTTCTGAAAATAGCCGACCAAGCATACTCTTTTCGGAAGCCCCATAGAAGGAACTGGAGAGCGCACCACGCATCCACGCCCACCTCTCAATTCACCTCTATGGGACTGCTGGCAGTAGATGAGCCAGCGCTCAGCTACTTTTGGAACTCCCACGATGGGAGGGGTTTTAGGGGATGGCCAGGCTTGGACTGGCCCACAGGGGAAGAGGTGAATCACCTGGTGGACCCCTGAGCAAGATAGGCCCCTAGCCCCCCATTCCCTGGCACATGGCACAGTCGACTGACATACAGATAGGTTGTTTGAGATGCTATACAGTACATTGCCTATGTCCATATAAAAAAGGGATAGTTTGGGCAGGTAGTAAATGCATGTCGTGGGCCTCCAGAATTAATTTTACTGGTGGGCCCTAGGCACCCCAGTCCAAAACTGCAAATTGGGTAACTCCCCAGGATTCCCATATACTAGGGGGGCTTCAGTAGTCAGGCTACAGTAGTGAATTATACTGAGTGGTCTGTCTGACAGATTACAATTAACCCTATATAGTACTACTGTATGGAGATTTATTATTTAGGGATTGGATTACAGTTTTGTGTGGGAATAATATGGCAGCCTTGCAGTGAGCCCCAGAGGATCTGGTGCAGAGGATGGGAGTGGTAGTGGATGAAGTGTTGTGTCATGATGTACTCCCTCAGGCCAATGATCCCGGGGGATTGGTGCAATCAAAATGTCTTATTGTAGAATGAGGCCAGAATTAAAAATATTAAAGTCTCTTGTATTGTACTGGCCTAGAAGTATTCTGGGTGATGATTGTCTCTCACCTAGCAGCAGTGTCTTTTAACGCTGATAGTAGCTGTTTACTCTGCTGTCTTCTCAAGGACTCACTTGAGGCTGTATTTCTTTGATCTTTCTAGAGAATCCTCTTTTAGGAGCAGGAGCTCTGCAGTCTGCTTCCTCTCCTTCCTAATGCTGCTCAGAAACTCCCCCTGCAGGCAGGAAGCAGGACCAGCCCCCTCCTACCAAGAGGCCACTCAGACAACCACTCAAGACTGGGAGAAATAGACAGATAACAAAAATACATAACAATATAATACAATAACTATTTACAATATTGTAATACCCCCAGGTTTGGGGTGCATCCTTATTTCAATACTACATGTTATTTAGTCGCTATGTTGTAGTTTTATACTGGTTGTATATAGCAGTATTATGAGCATTGTATATTAGTTTTTAATGCAGTTGCTGTATGAGAGTATTATTTGGACAGAAACTAGCTGTTTTATTTGGTTGCTCAATAGTAGTTTTAACAAACTTACCAGTTATTGCTATTTATTGCCAAAGCTTCTTCTGCAAGAAACTTGCCCACACTATTCTTTACAGGTTTTGGCCAGTATGTATAACTAGCTGCATGTACACTGAAATTAGGTACGACCCTGACACTCTCTCATTGACATAATCACTTACCTCCCTACAGTATATACATATATAAGTATCAGAACACTAGGCTCTTTCATGCTGTTGCTGGTTTCAGTAGAGTTGCCTTATTGTCATGCTCATCTGGATTGTTGCTGACCCGTTCGGCCTTGCTCTCGTGTCTCTGATCTCGGATTATGCTTCTTCCTTGCTGAGTTGCCTTATATCCTGGGAAGCCTGCCCAGAGGATGACAACATGTGGGCTCCATACTTACTTTCTAAGGTCCCTGGTTTTATGCTGGAAACCCGTTATATTCTGTTCCACTAGGCCGACCAGGGCGAATTCCTAGTGGCATCTGTAGGATTAACATTCATGGTTACATCAGTATTGTGCAAATATATATATATGGCAGTGCTATCTAGCCACTACAGGATAGTATTATTTAGGCACTATGTGGTGCTATTATTCAAGCAATGAATGCCTGTATGGTATGGCCATTAACAGGGGTAGGGAACCTCTGGCACTCCAGCTGTTGTGAAAGTACAACTCCCAGCATGCATACTTCCTCTGCTCTTCTCTGAACTCTCATAGAAGTTATTGGAGCATACTGGGAATTGTAGTTTCAAAACAGCTGGAGTGCCAAAGGTTGCTGACCCCTGATATACTGTAGAAGTATCGTTTATAACTGTGTTGAAGTATTTGAGTACAAATAGTACATATGTATCTATGTTAACAGGATTTGACTCTTCCTCATTAAGAATAAAACATCAACATCATTCAGCAACATATTGTTCATTATCCTTATCAAAATAAAAAGACACCCATCTGCAGACAGCTGGTCATTGTCAGTGCGGAGCAGGGTACTGGTTCACCATCCCTAAGATGGCACTACAGATCCAGCTTTTGGTCTTGGGTAAGAGCATACTCACATTTCCTTTTTCCAGGGAGCATTACCTGCCCTATAAGACTCCTTATACCAACACAGGATAACCTTAATTTCCCCTATTACCAGGACACACACGCAGGTTGCAACGTGGGAAATGCTTTCTACCAGTGATGTACATGTATACCCACATGCTGGAAGTGTGCCGTTTTATCATGTCCCTCGACGATTCCACCAAGATTAGAGGGTCAGTCTACATTTTTCCACTGTTTATATAATTTTTTAGCAGTGTAGCTTTTTTTGGTTAATGATAATAAATAATTTTCTTGTGGTTTCAGCTGTTTTAATCCCTAACACGTCTATCTACATATCTAACATTAGATTTAAAATGTTTTCATTTTAATTTTCCTATTTAGCTTTTTTAAGTTTATTATTTTCAAGCACATTGCTCCAGTTTATGAACATCAGCGTCTCTGTGACTTGATCAGATTTAGCCTTCTGGAAGTTACAGTGTCTATTGAATTTACTTTGCGCATACCTGTATCATATCCATATTAACTTTCTAGCTATTTCCTTAATTTCACCTTTAATTTATTAACCCCATATCCTTATCTTCCCTATCCTGTTGATTGTTTTAATACCATTTCCTCTGGTCCTTAGTTTACAAATGCCTCCCACCTTTTAAGCCTCTTCCCCAGGACAACTAATATATAGGTGCAGACCATCCTAAATCCCTATATAGGTGCAAGCTATACTAACTTTAGATCTCCCCTGGTCTTGATATCCCCTGCTCCGTCAGATCGCTGTTTAGACTGCAGGATCTGCTGTCCAGAAGCCATGATGGCTGGTTCCTGCATGAACGACAGGATAACCCTAGTGTTTTGCTTGTTCATCGTGTGATCGGCGGCACATTTACATTACCAGATTGTCGAGAACTACCATTCGCAGGAACGGTCATTCCAGATAATCTGCCTGATTCTCGAGCTTTGTAAATGCAAGAACCTAGAGCCCTCTCTCCTAAACCAATTTCCCTGGTGTAGTATATGGTACAGAGAGTAGATAAATAAAAACGAGGACCTTTGAGGTCCTTGCTCTAAGTTTATACTGTATTCCCTAGGATTACCAAATTGGTGCCACTTTATACATCATCATGCCAATGGATAGTTTTCTGGAAAATTATGCCATAATACTGTAATGTAGTGTGAAGATACAACCCACATAATATTATCATACATAAATAATATGCAGCATCTAAATAATACTTCCTTATATAGCCTATATACCAGTCCTGGGGACCTCACAGCTATAAGGCACCCGGGGCATGTGCCGAGTTTGTTATTCCCGAAACAGCACTACCAGTTAGGAGCTGGGCTTCCAGATAAGCACTTCACACCCACCTAGCACATAATCCTTCTAATGGATATTCAAACTGCATTAATGGCTAGTGTTGAGCGCGAATATTCGAATCACGAATTTTAATCGCGAATATCGCCACTTCGAGAATTTGCGAATATTTTGAATATAGTGCTATATATTCGTATTCGCGAATAGTGTTGATCGCGAATATTCTAATTGCGAATTTATCTCAAATATCGGCACTTAGCAACATTCCTAGCAACCAATAGGAAAGTTGCCTACCCCTTAGTGTTAATTGCGAATATCCTAATCGAGAATTTATCGCGAATATATTACATTGCCAATTTTCGCAATCAAGAAAATAATGAATGGAGTTTACAAATTCTCGAATTTGCAAATTTATGGCGAATATTCGACCTGAAATTCGTGAAATATCGTGAATTCGAATATTGCCTATGCCGCTCATCACTATTAATGGCTAGATGTTCTCACATTTACAATAATTAGGCTCACAGTGCAGTACAAGGTCCAATGCACAGCAGCCTGTATGGTGGCACATGAAGTCCTTTCTAATAGGTAATACAAAGATGTAGGCACAACGGATGCCACAGGTATGGACCCCCTATATAGCAATTAACTATGTAGGTATTTTGCTTCATTGGGTAGCATATTATGGGGATTTTATCCCCTAAAATATCTTCTTATTATGGCATCTGAGGAAACAGGGCTATGTATGCCTCCATATAGAATCAAATTAATATGATATATTTTATAGTTGACACACTTTACAGTATTATAATAATGCATCATTTTTTTCTCTACTAACCTGATGTAATTTTTAACTATTCTGAATTACTATATTTTTTGCTTTATTAGACGCACCTGATCATAAAACGTACCTAGGTTTTAGAGGAGAAAAATAAGAAAAAAAACAAGTCTTCATTAGAGCTCAGATCAGACCCCCAATTTTCATCAGACCTCGGACCAGACCCCAGATGTTAATCAGACCTCAGATCAGACCCCCAATCAGACCCCTAACTTTCATCAGACCTCCAAACTTAATCAGAACCCCAAATCAGAACCCCAATCTTTATCAAACCCTCAGTCTTTATCATATCCCCAATCAGACCCCCAATCTTCATTAGACCCCCAAATTAGAACCCCAATGTTTATCAGGCCCCTTATCTTTATCAGACCATCAATCAGACCTCCAATCTTCATCAGACCACAGATAAGACTGTCTACTCTTCATCTGACCCTCTCAAATCAGACCTCCAATTATTATCAGATCTCAGATCTGACAATAAAATAAATAAAACAACTTACCTCTCCTGCTCTGGATGGCGCCACCACTCAGCAGATCCAGTGCATTCTTTCTGCAGCTCTGCACTGTGACCTGAAGTTGCACAGTGTCTGGTCACAGTGTGCTCCAACATGCACCAGGACACAGCACAGCGTATTGCCTTGAAGAAGACCAGGGAGCGGTGAGTACAGCCAGCACTAGCAGCACTACATTCACTGCTCCCCTGCACCTCCTGCATACTAGTCAGCAATTACGTAATGAAAGCGCACATTAATATTCACTTTGTAAGGCTCATTGTTACCCCCCACACACACACTTTTGGGGGGAAAGTGTATCTTTTAAAGCAAAAAATACGGTAGTTGTTCATATTTATCCAGCATAAGACAATGTAAATGACATGCTAGCTACGGATTTGGATGGGCAACATTGAGCCTGATAGGTAGATGCTATTAAGCATCTTCTGGCAAAATAAAATACAGTTGTGTACAGACAACTGAAGAAGAGTGGATGCATTGATTGTTCTAAAATGCTGCATTGATTTTGATCTTTTATGAGAGCCCTGTTAAGGGGTTACTGGCAGGGGTCCTAACTTGATAATTACAGTTGTGGTATGAGTAATGTCTCCCTTCCTTCTGCCTGTAAAGTGATCTCTTGTTAGTGGGAGTCGTAAAGGAAATATGGAAGATGTGGGTGTAACTTAATTCACTATCTCACTTTCACAATTCCGCCTGATTTAATGCTTTCAGCAGTTCATGGCACAATAGGAACAACCATTCTATATGGCTCGCTATTTTACTAAGGATGAAAAGTATTTGTTTACAAGAACATAATGTATCTTCCCATAAATCACAGTGCCTCAACATTTTCCCTCCCACTATTCATTTTGAACAGTTATCTTACTTCAGTTACCCTTTGACAGGTGACAATATGTTGATAGTACTTTTTAATAGTAAGTGTTATCTTGTTTTGACTTTGGAGTGGGCAGTATAATTGTTTTTTATTATGTTAGTACATGTTCACTTGTACTTGGAACGAAGATAAATTAATTAGAAGAGCACGATGATGGCAGAATCAGACTACAAAGGGGTTTGTTTGAAGTCTGTAACCTTAGAGACACATAGGTCTGCAAAGGAACTGTTTAGACAAAACACTATGATATTTGTAATCAAGGCTATTTGAATATTTGTTTTATTTTGAATGCTTTGGAAGAATAATAAATATTAGCTCAAAATAGTCTTTAAAGGGGTTATCCGAAGTCTGAAAGTTCCCCTCCAATGCCCAGGCCACGGTCACGGTAAGGGGGAGGGGGGGGTGTGTGTGCAGCCAATAGCAGGCCACGATGGTGACCAGCCTCCTTCAGTAGAGCAGAATTACGAAACAACTGAACAATTGCAAGGAAAGATGTTCAAAGCTCATATCAGGCGAGAAATGCAGAATTTACCAAAAGATGTCAACAAACTGGATGAGGACAGCAAGGCAAAAGGGAAATGGAGTCTGACAATGGAACAGACACCAATTGTGTGGGAATGGAGATTGATAAATGTATATAAGAGGAATACATCCTCAGGGACAGCAAACAAAATCACAAAACTTAAACAGCAAACAGAAAGCTGAACCCACAGCAAACATAGCTGCAATACAGACAACAAGACTCTGGAAACAACTGCACATAGCATTTGCTATACCCAGCAAAGAGGCAAAAAAACTAAAAGCATTTAAAAGCATAATAATCAAAAAGTCCCTCCCAGCAAACATCAGACTAAGGATATGTTCACGGAACGCATCATCGGGTGCTCTAAAGCACCCGATGACATGTGGTTCGGCCAGTCTTAGTAAGGGAGAGCTGTGCTGTAAAGGGGACAGATAGTGTAGGGAAATTCATTTTATTTTTTTGTTAGGCAGGGTTGGTGTTAGAGACCCAAAAACCCTTTTAAGGACTTTTGTTGAGTCTGGCAGCAATATATATTTTTAGCTCAACCTGAGCTAAATTGCGTGCAATTGTTAGAGACCCAAAAATCCTTTTAAGGACTATTGTTGTATCTGGCAGCAATATATATTTTTAGCGCAACCTGCGCTAAATGGCTTGCAATTGCTTGGCCGCTGCAGACAGCAACATTATCTGTGCTACATCTCCTGTGTAACGTGTGCACAGCCTAAAAATATCTGTGACATCCAGTGTACTTTTTCCGTAGACGGTGTCTGATGCGGACAGTGACATTACCTGCGCTACATCTCCTGTATAACGTTTGTGTATCCTAAAAATATCTGTGACATCCAGTGTACTTTTTCCGTAGACGCTGCCGACAGTTAGATTACCTGCGCTACATCTCCTGTATAACGTTTGCGCATCCTAAAATTATCTGTGACATCCAGTGTACTTTTTCCGTAGCCGCTGCAGACGGTGACATTACCTGCGCTACATCTCCTGTATAACGTTTGCGCATCCTAAAAATATCTGTGACATGCAGTGTACTTGTCCCGTAGACGCTGCGGACAGTGACATTACCTGCCCTACATCTCCTGTATAATGTTTGCGCATCCTAAAAATATCTGTGACATCCAGTGTACTTTTTCCATAGATGCTGCAGACAGCGACATTATCTGCGCTACATCTCCTGTTTAACATATGCGCATATTAAAAATTTCTGTGACATCCAGTGTACTTTTTCTGTAGACGCTGCGGACTGCGACATTATCTGCGCTACATCGCCTGTTTAACGTGTGCGCATACTAAAAATATCAGTGACATCCAGTGTACTTTTTCCGTAGACGGTGTCCGCTGCGGACAGTTACATTACCTGTGCTACATCTCCTGTATAACGTTTGCGCATCATAAATATCTGTGACATTCAGTTAAATTTTTTCGCCCCTGGTAACAGCGACATTACCTGCGCTACATCTCCTGTATAACGTTTGCGCATCCTAAATATCAGTGACATTCAGTTTAATTTATTTGCGCATACACTTACAAAACCTGCGCTAGTGTACGTGTGATATACTTTTAAGCATATATACCATTTAATATGCAGAAGGCGACCAGTAAGGGACAGGGAACTGGCCATGCTGCTGATGGTGCACGCAGAGGCTGTGGCCCTGGGCGCGGTGAAACTGTGCCTGCTGCCAGAGCACAATAAACACACTCATCCACGATACCTAACTTCATGTCCCAGTTTGCAGGGTGGCGCAGGACACCACTCCCGAAGTCAGACTAGTGCGACCAGGTGGTCGATTGGATTGCAGCAGATAATGCTTCCAGTCGGTAAAGACCCACCCGGTCTTCCACCAAGTCCAGTCTTAGTAGCCAAGAGTCTGGTCAACAGAATCCTCACCCTGATCCTCCTTTCTCCCACCATAGAAAGTCTTGCCAAACAAGTGATCCCACCCTTGGATATTCCAAGGAGCTCTTTTCATTGCCATTCCTTGATTTGGACATTTCACCAAGCCTGCTTATAGAAGGACATGAGGAGATCGTGTGCACTGATGCCGAAACTCTTGAGCATCCACAGGAAGATGACGGTGGGGATCGGCAATAAGTGTTTCACGAGGTGGATGATAATGATGAGACACAGTTGCCAATAAGTCAATGGCAATTAGTGTCTCAAGAGGTTGATTATGAGAATGAGACACAGTTGTCAATAAGTGAGGTTGTTGATAGGTCAGCAAGTCAGGAGGATAACCAGAGTGAAGAAGTGGAAGAGAGGGTGGTGGACGATGAAATCACTGACCCAACCTGGGAAGGTGGCAAGCCAAGCGAGGACAGCAGTACAGAGGGGGAGGGATCCACAGCACCGCAACCGACTGGAAGAGGCAGTGGGGTGGCAAAAGGGAGAAGGTGGGCCACACCAAACAGGCCCGAAAATGTTCCCCGGAGCACCCCCTTGCAGAAATCTCCCTTGCCAAGGGGTAGGTGTTTCGCAATCTGGCGCTTTTTTTAGGAAAGTGCGGACGATAAAAGAATTGTCATTTGCAACCTGTGCCATACCAAAATAAGCAGGGGTGTGAACACTAGCAACCTCACCACCACCAGCATGATCGCGACATGGCATCAAAGCACCCTAATAGGTGGGCAGAAACGCCTGGGTCTACAATTAGTGTCAGCGGGTCACACCAATGTCTCCTCTTCCCCTGTGTTACGTGCTGGCCAATCCCCTGTCCAAGATGCAGGCCTGGATGCCTCCAGCCCTACACCTGGACCTTCACAAGTAGCATCAGCGACCACATCCACTTCTGTGTCCCAGCGCAGCGTACAGATGTCCATACCCCAGGCCTTAGAATGAAAGTGCAAATACCCAGCCACCCACCCACAGTCCATAGCACTAAATGCGCACCTTTCAAATTGCTGGTCCTGGAAATGCTGCCATTTAGGCTTGTGGACACTGAGGCCTTCTGCAGCCTGATGGCGGCAGTGGTCCCTCGTTACGCAGTCCCCAACCACCACTATTTTTCCCGGTGTGCCGTCCCAGCCTTACACCAGCATGTTTCCCTTAACATCACCCGTGCCCTGACCAACGCAGTGATTGGGAAGGTCCACTTAACGACTGACACATGGACAAGTGCTTGTGGCGAGGGACGCTACATTTCCCTGACGGCACACTGGGTGAACGTTGTGGAGGCCAGGAGCGAGTTGTACCCTGGGATGGCACAGGTGCTACCAACGACAATTATTGCAGGCTCTACTTCCAACAGCATTTCTGCCACCACCTACATTAGTGGCTGCAACCCCCCTTCTCCTCCTCCATTTCCACCTCTGAATTATCATCAACAGAGGCAAGGCAACACTCTCCAAGGCCTGGGACAGTTTCATGACACCTCGCCAGCAATCTCACCCTGATGCATGGCCTAGTGTCACAAAGAGAGAAAAGTTTTGGAAGATGGTGAAGATGGTAGCAGACCGTGTCAGTGTCTTCAATGATCCCTATGTGCCTTGCAACTATTGGGTGTCCAAGATGCCATGAACTGGCGCTCGATGCCTAGGAGGTGCTGGCCTACCCTGCCGCCAGCGTTTTGTCAGAGCGGGTATTTAGTGCTGCTGGGGGCATAATAACTGATTATCGTATCCGACTGTCAACTGAAAACGCTGACAGGTTGACTCTTATCAAAAATTAACAAGGCCTGGATTGCCCCTGACTTCTCTACTCCACCAGAGGAAAGCGGCTGAACATAAAGGCACTTTAAATGTGGCTGTTATGGTGTATTGAATACACTGTATTCCCATGTACCCCTTCCACCACGAAAAATGGTTTATGGTTCAATCTTCCTTTTCTTGTCCTCCTCCATCATATCAACATGCTGATTATTATCCTGCCCTTGCTCCTAATGTTTTAGAGGGTCAGCTCAGCAGCAGGCCCTCAACCATAATTTTTTCAATAGTCAGCTTAGCAGCAGGCCCTTAACCATAATTTTTTTGATGGTCAGCACAGCAGCAGGCTTTCAACCATAATTGTTTCGATGGTCAGCTCAGCAGCAGGCCCTCAACCATAATTTATTTGATGGTTAGCTCAGCAGCAGGCCCTCAGCATAATTTATTTGATGGTCAGCTCAGCAGCAGGCCCTCAATTTTTTATTTTTTCAATGTTTAGCTCAGCAGCAGGCCCTCAACCATCATTTTTTCCATGGTCAGCTCAGCAGGAGGCCCTCAACCATAATTTTTTCCATGGTCAGATCAGCAGCAGGCCCTCACTGCTAATCTTTTAGAGAGTCAGCTCACCAGCAGACCCTGAACCATAATTTTTTCGATGGTCAGCTCAGCAGCAGGCCCTCAATCATAATTTTTTCAATGGTCAGCTCACTAGCAGACCCTGAACCATAATGTTTTCGATGGTCAGCTCAGCAGCAGGCTCTCAACCATAATTTTTTTCCATGGTCAGATCAGCAGCAGGCCCTCACCCATAATTTTTTCTATGGTCAGATCAGCAGCAGGCCCTCACCCATAATTTTTTCTATGGTCAGATCAGCAGAAGGCCCTCGCCCCTAATGTTTTAGAGAGTCAGCTCACCAGCAGACCCCAACCATAATTTTTTCGATGGTCAGCTCAGCAGCAGGCCCTCACCCCTAATGTTTTAGATGGTCAGATCAGCAGCAGGCCCTCGCCCCTAATGTTTTAGAGGGTCAGCTCACCAGCAGACCCTCAACCATAATTTTTTCGATGGTCAGCTCAGCAGCAGGCCCTCACCCCTAATGTTTTAGATGGTCAGATCAGCAGCAGGCCCTCGCCCTTAATGTTTTAGAGGGTCACCAGCAGGCCCTTGCTCCTAATGTTTTTGAGGGTCACCAGCAGGCCAGCAATCATAATTTTTCAAGGGTGTGTATGATGCCCTCCTTTATGTGTAATAAAGGGTGTATTGGAGTGCCGGTTCCTTGTAATTTTTGGCAGCCCTTTTACTTAGTGCATAGCCTTTATGAGTGTAGGAGTCCCACTACCTAAACAATTGTACCACAATGTGAATGAGGCCCTACTTTATGTGATATACAGGTTGTATCGGAGTGCCTCTTCCTTCCTGTAATTTTTGGCAGCACTTGCACTTTATATACAAGTAAATATACAGGAAAGAATATTTCCTAACAATTTTTCCTCTAAAATCGATTTTATCTTTGGTTTGGTGCGTATTATTGTCAGTCTGTAAAAGTGGCATACTACTTGGACAATTCCCAGCAGCGACCTGGGAGTCCAAGATGCATCCAGACATCCTCCCCATGCTGTTTCCGAACCATTTTAGTGGTGTTTCCATCGATTTCTGACCTTATCCTATGAACCAGACACCTTCCCCTCTTCAGAGCAGGGGATGCCTGGTTTAATGCTCGGGTTCTCCCATTGACTCCCATTGTGCTCGGGTGCTCTGTAGAGCACCCGAGCATCCCGAGGTGTTCTACTCGAGCAGCCGACCACTTTGGTGCTCGATCAACACTAGTGAGCGCATCTACTAAGGGTTCTTTCTGGAGTTGGCGATACTACCTTTTTCCTCCGTTTCTAGGTTCTGGAATTACTAACATCATACATCCCAACTTTTGAAAATTGCAAAGAGGGACAATATGTGCGTCACGCATCGCTTCAATTTTTTTCATACTTTCTAACTCCACTCAAAGCATAATTACTGACTCAGTCAGAACTGCAGCAGCTGGGGATCAGTTAGGTGAGTATAAGTTACTTTGTTTTTTACAGTATGTGGAGCCCCTGGGACAATTTTTTTCCTTGTGTTTCATTATCTATTTACATATTAGCTCATAAATCATTATTATAGATATTTTAAGGTCTAAATTGCACCAAATAATGAAGTTATGGTTTAATATACAGGTAGAAACCATACAGACACTTTAGTAAGGAGCAATTTAGTAAATTTATTTATGCATTAATTCTCCGGGTCAAAAAGAGGGACATTTAAGGATTAAAGAGGGACAGTCCCTCCAAAAGAGGGGCACTTGTGAAGCATGTCACATGAGTCCTCATCCCCAATGGGGCTCACAATCTAAATCCTCCTAGGTAATATACACTAGGGCCATAGGAAGCAAATTAAGATGGAGAGAACATCCATGCATACAGTATGTTGATCTGAACCTGAGACCCCAGCCACAGTGTCACCCAATGAGCCACCAAATTTGCATTCTTATTATTTATTACCTTTATCAGATTCATTTTCAAGGTGTTCCTCTGATGAAAAGAGCAATGCCAAATTTACTCTGGAGGTAACAAGGAGCATTGGCTTTCCAGACACCACATTCTTTGCTGCAGACGGTGTGCCAGGTACGCAGAGCAGGATCTGTAAATAATTATGCCCTAAATTAACTAGACACTATGAAAGAAGTCACTGAGTAGCCTTAGCGTTCTAATCCACAATCCCAGAAATGGGTCACAAATGTTTGACTGCCAGCTCAGCCACCCATGTTATTTCAAGTTTAATATTTACCCAAGTCTAGATATAGGCATGTGGTCCAGTGTGAAATGCGCTTGAGAGGTTGCTCATGTATAGCTCAGTTGTTGGAGACGTATGTTGGAAGAATACAGCGCTATGCTGGGCACTCAGGGTACATGAAAACATTGCCATTTACACAAATAAATGGTTCGCACACCGCAACCAGAACTAAATTTATCTCATACTTATTGCTACTGTATCCGTCACGGTGTCAACTAGCAGAATTCTCAGCAGTGAGTCGTGACCTGCTTTCTTATACATATCAATACTTCCATATCAATACTAATACTATTGCTAGGCATTGACTGTAAAATATTAAGGCAAAGCATTTCTTGAAAGCAACAGCTGCTAAAGTGTATATGACAGATAAGTAACAGAGAAATAATACCAGTCATTGCATGTTGCTTGAGCACTTGAACATCTAAACATTTATTTTGCAGGGAAGAAATATGTTTCTGAAGAAGTTTATTAGTGTAAATATTTAGATTTTTCTCATGTTTGCTATATGATAGAATGGCTTTTTATTGAATGTGTGTCATCATTCACTGACTGAGTCTGTCTGCCAAGTAGCATTTGGTCAGAATTAGACAATGTCTTGCTCTGCATCCTAATTCAGAACCTGTCTACTAAAGAGGACCTGTCAGCATTCTTGTGTCTGTGTTAGGCTAGTTTCACACCGCCGTTTGTAGTTCTGGCAGAGAACAGTCTGCCAGGGCCCTCTGAATCCGGCATTGCTGGATGTTCCGGAATTCCCTCCTGGCCCCATTGACTATAATAGAGTCCGGCGGAGATCCTGCCACTACCTGCTGCGTGACAGTGGGCATCCCGGTAACAATGCTGGATCCAGAAAGCTACAGCAGCCTGTTCTCTGCTAGAAATGCCAGAACTTCGAACGGCAGTTTGAAAGAAGTCTTAGTAAATACTTGTTTATTTCCCCAGAAATATCAACGCTTGAGCCTCTTTTTTGGAACTCTGTCTTGCTCTATCCTTCCGTTATTCTTTTTAAAAATGTATGAAACTGACTCCAGGACCCCAGGATACTATTTCACCTTGTGACAGGGTTGCATTTACAACAAGGAACATGAGGGCACATGCCTAGGGTGGCAGGAAGGAGGGGGACAGCACTTCACAGAGCAAATGAATGATTTATTTTGATTCTTTCACCTTAGTGCTGCTGCTTGAAGATTCAACAGTAGCAGGGAAGGAGAGTACCTTAGCAGACAACTGTCTGTCACACACAAAACTACTCCTACAGGACGGCTAAGCGAGCGTTCTGATGTTAGCTTCAAAAAAGCATGGTCCTGATGAAGAGAGTGGACCTCAGTGCCGCGGCAGCCCAAGAGCTAGGGACCATACTAGTGAAGGTTCCTAGACACACTGCTTAAAGGCTCATTCACACGTCAGTGTTTTGGTCAGTGATTGTGACCAGGATTGGAGCCTCCACTGACATCAGGTATAAGAGAAAGATCTTCACCTGTTCTGTGTTTAGAGCCGCACCTGGTTTTGGCTCAAAATCACTGATGGAAATCACTGACCAAACACTGACGGTGTGAATGAGGCATAAGAAGGACAGCAAGCTGGGTGGTAACTATTTGGGGGGTCTATTGTTGCCTCCGGTGGTTTCCCCTGTCCTGGACACAATCATCGTGAAGGAGAAGGAGCCAGAAGGGCCCCATCCAGTTCCAGTCTGTACCCCTGGGCTAATGTACCTATCACACCAGAATAGTCACAACACAGACAGATTCCAGCAAAACATACCTCATGTGCAGCTTCAGTGTAAAAGTTCAGTCAATACCTCATATGTATGACCCTTTACCCCAGGAGCACCTCACTTCATCTGCTCAGCTTATTTTTTTGTTCCTCAAAGTGTCTGGGCATCAGCAGATGAGGAGAACAGAGTCACCTGGGTGTAGCTGCTCCTGTCTCCAGATAGTTTTATGGCCATTTCTGATTTATATCGCTGCAGGTCCTCAATTTCTGTATAGGACTCCTTCAGCTTCTCCAGCTAGTATGCATATTGTGGTTTATTAACGAGCATATCTCCCAAGTAAGCCTTTGTGCCATTATTTTATTATCAGCATATTTTAGTCATATCTGTGTCTGGGAAAATTGGGTGGCAAGGAATACAGACAATCTTATAGCGCCCATAAAGATTGCCACCCATCTTTCCTAGAGTCTTGAATGAAAAACTTAGATATCCTTTTTCCTGTACTTCATATTGATGTCTGGGGAAGCTGGGTGGCCAGGAATATACGCTCTATTGTTGCACCAGCAGAGTTTGTCACCCAAGTCCTGCTTATTTTGCTCAGTGATTTACAATCCCTTTCCTGTAATTAGTGCAGTGACCCAGTGGATCACTGCTAAAGAGTTAAATGTGTATCTCAGTGCTCCTGAAAAATACTCTCATTCTTTACTGAAAACTGCCAGAAAACATCTAAACTGAAAGACTACCCCTAAGAGAAAGGGAGCAGATTTTTATAGAAGGTAAGGAACCATGAAGGCCGTGCTGAAAATACAGTAAGGTATTCACTTTTTTATGGTAAAAGACTTTACTGCATGTGGACCGGGTATATTTCTTCTATAACATCTAAAACAGACTGGCTACCCTTTTATGCTCTGCACCCTGCAGCGTGGGAATTGCAGTGTGATATTGCGGGCGCCTTGCATGCCTTTAATCAGTTTGGGAAGCTGTCTGGATTTAATAGAGAGAGAGACTCAGAGATAGTTACTATACAGCTTGTGCAGCGAGCCCCTGAGTCACTGATGCAGAGGATGGGAGTGGTAGTGGCCCCAATGAGATGTTGTGGTGTCACAGTGTCCTACTGCAGGCTGTCGCTCCCTGGGGTTTGGTGCAGTTGAATAATTAATGACAAAGGAACTAGGAAGAGACTGTAGAACAAAGAACATCTTTCTATACAAAAACAAATAGCATCACATCCAGCAGCAGTTTGCTGGCTGGAAATGTCTCTCTCTCTCGATTCCTTTCCCTATGGTTTTACTCTGGCACCTGTGGTTGTAGGTATTCACTGTATGATGCAGGCTTCTAGCTGCCCGTTCTGAACTGTGGTCTTATCGTGTTCCCCACCACCTTGCCGATTGCTTGATCATTCTGCTGACAAAAATCCATCATAGTTTACAAATCTATAGCCTAGGACCCTGCAGTCTCTCTGGGGCAATGTTGTCCTCCTAGATGAGCAGCTTCTGTGGTCCACATGGCCTGGAAGAACAGGAGATGGATTGTATGCTCCCTCGCTCTCTCCTCTCACTGACTCTAACTCTGCCCCACCCTGGAAAGCATGAGATGACATTACATTGCACTTACCTCCAGGTGTGAGTACACTGGAGAGACTGCAGTTAACATAGAAACATAGAATGTGTCGTCAGATAAGGCTACTTTCACACCTGCGTTCAGGTGTCCGCTCGTGAGCTCCGTTTGAAGGGGCTCACAAGCGGTCCCGAACGCAGCCGTCCAGCCCTAATGCATTCTCAGTGGAGGCGGATCCACTGAGAATGCATCCGTCTGGCGGCGTTCAGCCTCCGCTCCGCTCAGTGAGCGGACACCTGAACGCTGCTTGCAGCGTTCGGGTGTCCGCCTGGCCGTGCGGAGGCAAGCGGATCCGTCCAGACTTATAATGGAAGTCAATGGGGACGGATCCGCTTGAAGATGACACCATATGGCTCAATCTTCAAGCGGATCCGTTCCCCATTGACTTTCAATGTAAAGTCTGAACGGATCCGCTCAGGCTACTTTCAGACTTAGAAAATTTTCTAAGTAATAATGCAGACGGATCCGCTCCGAACGCTAGTGTGAAAGTGGCCTAAGAACCATTTGGCCCATCTAGTCTGCCCAATATACTAAATACTATGGATAGCCCCTGGCTTTATCTTATATGAAGGATGGCCTTATGCCTATCCCATGCATGCTTAAACTCCTTCACTGTATTTGCAGCTACCACTTCTGCTGGAAGGCTATTCCATGCATCCACTACTCTCTCAGTGAAGTAATACTTCCTGATATTACTTTTAAACCTTTGCCCCTCTAATTTAAAACTATGTCCTCTCGTAGCAGTTTTTCTTCTTTTAAATATTCTTTCCTCTTTTACCTTGTTGATTCCCTTTATGTATTTAAAAGTTTCTATCAAATCCCCTCTGTCTCGTCTTTCTTCCAAGCTATACATGTTAAGGTCCTTTAATCTTTCCTGGTAAGTTTTATCCTGCAATCCATGTACTAGTTTAGTAGCTCTTCTCTGAACTCTCTCCAAAGTATCAATATCCTTCTGGAGATATGGTCTCCAGTACTGAGCACAATACTCCAAATGAGGTCTCACTAGTGCTCTGTAGAGCGGCATGAGCACCTCCCTCTTTCTACTGGTAATGCCTCTCCCTATACACCCAAGCATTCTGCTAGCATTTCCTGCTGCTCTGTGACATTGTCTGCCTACCTTTAAGTCTTCTGAAATAATGATCCCTAAATCCCTTTCCTCAGATACTGAGGTTAGGACTGTATCACTGATTTTATATTCTGCTCTTGGGTTTTTACGCCCCAGGTGCATTATCTTGCACTTATCAACATTAAATTTTAGTTGCCAGATTTTTGACCATTCCTCTAGTTTTCCTAAGTCCTTTTCCATTTGGTGTATTCCTCCAGGAACATCAACCCTGTTACAAATCTTTGTGTCATCAGCAAAAAGACACACCTTACCATTGAGGCCTTCTGCAATTTCGCTGACAAAGATATTAAACAATATGGGTCCCAGAACAGATCCCTGAGGTACCCCACTGGTAACAAGACCTTGGTCTGAATATAGTCCATTGACTACAACCCTCTGTTGCCTGTCCCTCAGCCACTGCCTAATCCAAGTTAACCTCACAGATGTGATTTGCCAAATATTGCTTCAGTAAAGCTTGTTGGACTTGTTACCTTACATGGGCCTTCTTACTGCCTTGTACCCAACGCCTGCACTGCTACTATTATTGCATTGCCTGCACCACGAGGGGGCCCTGCCTTGCACCTCTAAATTCCACAACACCAAGGGCACCCCAATCACCACTAGGTAGGGCCCCCAATCTGAGGGTGTGCCCCAAGGGGAAGAATGTTTGCTCCTCCAACCACTGCGTGTTCAGCCCAGGAAGAGCTGCAGAAGGACAAGCCACCATAACTACCACCACCCTCATTGCTCCCACCACCATTCCCATCCTCTCCAACACTTCCATCATGCCTCCCCTGCAGTTCCAGATGCTGCATTAGTACTATTATGATACTGTAATATAAAAACATAGCATCTCTTATATGTTTCTACACCCTTAGGGTCCATTCACACGTCCGTAGTGTATTGCGGATCCGCAATACACTGGGCCGGCACCCCTATAGAAATGCCTATTCTTGACCAAGGTAGTGCATGTGAGATCTGTGAATAAACACATTAAAACCAAAGGCCTCATGTTCTGCTCATGGTGAACATGGACAGCACATGTTCATGATTTACTGCTATGTAAAAGAGGCCGCAATTTTTGGGGGTTATTTGCATAGATACATTCATACGTATCATTTCTATAATGAAGAATAATACCTACATTAAGAATTATTTCTAGGAGAATATTTGAAAAAAAAGAACCAAAAATATACATTGCACCAAGCCAAGACAGGACCTCATTGAATTGGCACTGAGCTTGGATTACGTTAAACAAGAATGAATATGACTTATCCAGTAGTTAGGTCAGCGCTCTGTTGAGTTGATATGGGGTAGTCATAGTCATAGTCTTTTCTTTTCTTGTATGACTCAACCAGTCCCAGAACTGCCGGGTGCGCACCACTTCTGTTATCTATTAGCACCTCAAAAATTTTCCTTTTATGGTTCACTGAGTCAAATTCCATTAAATCCATTTAAGGGGGAATAAAAAGCTATTATTATCACCAGTTAAGGCTACTTTCACACTCGCGTTTTGGCTTTCCGTTTGTGAGATTCGTTCAGGGCTCTCACAAGCGGTCCAAAACGGATCAGTTTGCATTCTAATGCATTCTGAATGGAAAACGATCGGCTCCGAATGCATCAGTTTGCCTCAGTTCCGTCTCCATTCCGCTCTGGAGGCGGACACCAAAACGCTGCTTGCAGCGTTTTGGTGTCCGTCTTATGAAACTGAGCCAAACGGATCCATCCTGGCACACAATGTAAGTCAATGGGGACGGATCAGTTTTCACTGACACAATCTGGCACAATAGAAAACGGATCCGTCCCCCATTGACTTTCAATGGTGTTCAAGACGGATCCGTCTTGGCTCTGTTAAAAATAATACAAACGGATCCGCTCTGAATGGATGCAGATGGTTGCATTATCTGAACGGATCCGTCCAAGCCGAGTTATACATCCAGCCTGTCAGTACAGCAGAGTCAGAGAGAAACAGATATATGCAGAGTGGAGTTTGCCTGCCAGTTGCATGCTAAAACCTACTGGAACCAAGACAAAGCCTGTAAACCGTTTTGGAGAAACGTTTATTCACTAAAGCTGCCATTGAACTTCATCTCAAGGTCTGGACTCAAGTTATTATTTTATTCCTCAATTATTTCCCCTATTTATTGCTTCGGAGCCAAAGCCTGGGGTCCAGCAGTATCCACGTAGGAGCACCGTGACACACGTGGCATTTCCTACACTTGGGACCCGATATAGAGGGCCCTAGGGGGAGGCGGCCCGTTGAAATTTTGGCGTCACGAAACAGGATCTACTTTTGCGCCTTGAAGGCCCCCTCTATCTGTAAAATCCCCTACAAGAGACTTTATAGCATATAGTTACTGCTGGGGAGTATGAATCTGCATTAGTTGCAGCACTGTAGCAAAACAGGGGTTAATCGGCCATCTTGGATTTGGGTATTGTGTGTTGAGAGGAAGACATCCACCCAGCAGAGGGGAGGGAACCAAACAGCCCGCCTCCACAGAGGAACTATTCTTGCAGCAGAAGGAACTGAAGTGCTCAGTACAAGTTCCCAGGAGGACAGAGAAACCAACGGTACCCCTACCGGAAGTAGAAGCGGTGGCCATCGTCGAAAAGGGAAAATGCAGTTTCTTTTTCCCTGGATCCTGAGAAGCAATGCCCAGTGGTCTGAGTAAGTAATACTGGGGAAAATATTCTTGCTAGAGACTGTTGGGGGCTATAGTCTGCCTATCAGAGAATCATACCCCCCAAAATTGAGCTGTTGCAGTGACTCTTAAAGGACCCACGCACTAATTCTGCCGCCGTTGCCCATAGAAACACACACTTAAATTGAAATCTAGCTTACATTGACCACTCTAGTCTGTTACAGGGGATCAAAATCCATGTCTGACAGTGAAGATAGCACCCATGGCCACCTCAACGATCCACCTGCAGCTGCAGCCACCGGCATCATGCCGCTTACTAAGCTAAACTACTTTGGGGCACCTTGGTTCCCACGTTTTTCAGGAGAAGCCCACCACGAACATCTGCAGCATGTCAGTGATCTACTCCTAGAGGAGGATGACACGTGGCAGAATGACCTTTCCCGATTGAAGGCTCACAGGAGGAGAGTATTACAGGACTTGATAAAGAAAGAGGTGGAGAAGGTGACTTAAAAGAAAGAAGAAAAAGGATAAAAACATATAAAGAAATTGTGGAGGAAAAAGAGAGCAGAGAAAGGGAATTGCATGAAGCCTACAAAAATGCCAAGACTTACTTTCAGCTGCCTGCTGAAGACAGCACACCTGGTATGACACTACCAGATCCTCCAACCACAAAAGTCCACTGATACTGCTCCATGAACTCCTGAACCACTACCAAATGCAGAGTGCCTTGCTATGGCCTAGAGAGGATCCTCCAGAAGAGGGTGAAGCTGCATTTCCAAGTTCTGCTACAAAAAGCCACCAGGGGAAAGCAGATGAAGTTTCTGCCGGAGTTACAGCTGCAGAGAGCACCAGAGCTAGCAGTGACAGCAATGAGGATTTTGCGCCATTTAAAGAAGGACTTTTGTGCCCTCAACCAGGGCTGGGACAAGGTCCACGACCAACAGAGGCTGAGCTGCCCAAGTGCGCCCCCCCCCCCCCCCCCCCGGGGGCGTTCCTTGTAATTTTACCCCATCCAGAACCCCATCAGACCTCAGATCAGACGGAAAAGAATATTATCTTTATTTAGGAACTATCTTACTTCACTTCAGGGCAGACTCTCACGCTCTATCCCTGCTGGGGCCTGGGCTGGGTCGTGACACAGTGCTGTGCTGCTGCCTGCTGCTGCCCGCGCTGCTCCTGGTCTCCAGAGGGCGCACATGTGACCTGACTGCGTACAGCGCGCACTTTGACCTGACGCGCTGTACGCAGCCAGTCAGGCAAGCGACTGAGCAGAGACCAGAGCAGCGGAGTGGCCGAGCCAGGAGGCGGAGCGGGGAGGGAGCACGTAAGTCAGTGCCAAGTGCTCACTACTCCCTCCGTCCTCCAGCGCGGCCGGCAGCACGGCAGGCGCGGCAGCAGCAGCGACATGGTCAGTGGCCTGCCTGCCGCCCAGAGGCTGGGGAGCTGGCCTGCGCCCTGAGGCTGGAGCCTCCCCAGCCTCTGTGTCGGCCCGGCCCTGCCCTCAACTATGGGTCCCAGGAGGAAGATTTGCAGACCCTCTTGTAAGTGACCTCGTGTTGTGAAGAGAACCATCCATTGGACAATCAAAGCCACATCTTGGACTGAACTTAAAGGATGAGAACTTGTTTCCCCATCTATTTGTTTTGTTGCCCTGTTCTACCTCTTGCCCAGAAGAGCACAGATTGTTAAGATTCCATCCATCAGCCAAAAAAACTATATCCAGCTTGTGCATATTGGCGCCACACCTCATGTGGATTACAAATGACTCTTGCACTATTTGATCCAGTTTGGTTCACTTGACAAGCCAAGCACTTAAGGAAAATACTCTAATGTGAATTTGATTGCATTATATATTTGTACTATTTTGGCACTAATGTTTTACCATTTCAGCAATGTTTAAGCACTTTCGCCCATTGTCTGGACTCTATTTTGGGTACCGCATTGTGATCCTATGCACTACAAATGGACTTTGGACTTTATGTAGTTAGCCAGATAGCTAGCACCTTACTTTCTAGCTGATATGGACTGCCTCTGAGGACGTCAATGTACATCACAAGCAGGTCTAACAATGTCAAGGGTAACCCCGCTGCTAAAAATGTGTGTTTAGAGGGATTAACCCTCGTGAGCGTTCTGGGAGAGAACAGGATCCTCCTCCTACTTTGCTGTGTCCTAAGGCTTAGTGCGCAGCCTTATGGATATGTACACTGCGTGCAGAATTATTAGGCAAATGAGTATTTTGACCACATCATCCTCTTTATGCATGTTGTCTTACTCCAAGCTGTATAGGCTCGAAAGCCTACTACCAATTAAGCATATTAGGTGATGTGCATCTCTGTAATGAGAAGGGGTGTGGTCTAATGACATCAACACCCTATATTAGGTGTGCATAATTATTAGGCAACTTCCTTTCCTTTGGCAAAATGGGTCAAAAGAAGGACTTGACAGGGTTTAGAAAAGTCAAAAATAGTGAGATATCTTGCAGAGGGATGCAGCACTCTTAAAATTGCAAAGCTTCTGAAGCGTGATCATCGAACAATTAAGCGTTTCATTCAAAATAGTCAACAGGGTCGCAAGAAGCGTGTGGAAAATCCAAGGCGCAAAATAACTGCCCATGAACTGAGAAAAGTCAAGCGTGCAGCTGCCAAGATGCCACTTGCCACCAGTTTGGCCATATTTCAGAACTGCAACATCACTGGAGTGCCCAAAAGCACAAGGTGTGCAATACTCAGAGACATGGCCAAGGTAAGAAAGGCTGAAAGACGACCACCACTGAACAAGACACACAAGCTGAAACGTCAAGACTGATTTTTCTAAGGTTTTATGGACTGATGAAATGAGAGTGAGTCTTGATGGGCCAGATGGATGGGCCCGTGGCTGGATTGGTAAAGGGCAGAGAGCTCCAGTCCGACTCAGACGCCAGCAAGGTGGAGGTGGAGTACTGGTTTGGGCTGGTATCATCAAAGATGCCTTTTCGGGTTGAGGATGGAGTCAAGCTCAACTCCCAGTCCTACTGCCAGTTTCTGGAAGACACCTTCTTCAAGCAGTGGTACAGGAAGAAGTCTGCATCCTTCAAGAAAAACATGATTTTCATGCAGGACAATGCTCCATCACACGCGTCCAAGTACTCCACAGCGTGGCTGACAAGAAAGGGTATAAAAGAAGAAAATCTAATGACATGGCCTCCTTGTTCACCTGATCTGAACCCCATTGAGAACCTGTGGTCCATCATCAAATGTGAGATTTACAAGGAGGGAAAACAGTACACCTCTCTGAACAGTGTCTGGGAGGCTGTGGTTGCTGCTGCACGCAATGTTGATGGTGAACAGATCAAAACACTGACAGAATCCATGGATGGCAGGCTTTTGAGTGTCCTTGCAAAGAAAGGTGGCTATATTGGTCACTGATTTGTTTTTGTTTTGTTTTTGAATGTCAGAAATGTATATTTGTGAATGTTGAGATGTTATATTGGTTTCACTGGTAAAAATAAATAATTGAAATGGGTATATATTTGTTTTTTGTTAAGTTGCCTAATAATTATACACAGTAATAGTCACCTGCACACACAGATATCCCCCTAAAATAGCTAAAACTAAAAACAAACTAAAAACTACTTCCAAAAATATTCAGCTTTGATATTAATGAGTTTTTTGGGTTCATTGAGAACATGGTTGTTGTTCAATAATAAAATTAATCCTCAAAAATACAACTTGCCTAATAATTCTGCACTCCCTGTATGTTTAGCTACCTGTTCAGTCATCAAGGTGACAAAGCGTAAAGTATTATAAGGCCTTGGTGCTAGGAAGGGATTAGAAAATGAAGCCACCCTTCTATTTGTGGGCATCTTATAGTATCTTGGAGGGATTACAGTTCATGACACCCCCACGCTCCATATACGACTCTGGCCCAGTCCTGTGTGGAGTATTAAAACGCTTATTGCAGTATATTTTTTGGTTGACTGGTTATACCGAAAGGGCGAACTGTGAATAGACACCCTACTCATACGGGCAGGAACCTAGTGGTAGCAGTTGCTATACAAGTATATGTATGTCATGAAAGTCTATAACAGAGATGGCCAACCTGAGGCTCCCCAGCTGTTGCAAAACTACATCTCCCAGCATGCCCACACTGCCTACAGCTATCAGCCTACAGCAGGGCATAGTGGGAGTTGTAGTTTTACAACAGCTGGAGAGCCCCAGATTGGCAATCCCTGGTCTATAGTCTAAAGCAGCACTCTAACCTTCCTTGGGTACCCTTAGAGCACATCCTAAGCACAAGCCAAGGGGGGTTGGTTTTAAGTAAGGGGGAATGTAACACCCCAGAGTGGTGTTACCACTTCTGCACCTTACTACTGTCTTTATTGGTCTAACCTCATGTCATCTTATGCATTTATTCCAGGGTATGTAACTGTTCATGTAATGTGCCTGGTTCACCAGCAGGTGGCAGCAAACATGGCAGAGCTATATTTAGATAGAATGGAACCTTACATTCCATTCTAACCCCCCCTCTGGAGAGAGGTGGGCAAGTCATACGTTCTAGTCTAGTCAGTCTAGCTTACCCCCAGCTAGGGGAAGTGTGAACAGGGGTATGTCTCTGCTGGACGCCCCCAAGCCAACTAGAGCACCTTAATCTCTGCTGGCCATGGAGGCCAAAGGTTAAAGCCTTAGTACCCAGGAGGAAAGTTCACTGGCATAACCTAGAGTCAGACTACAAAGAGAAGAAGTGCAACATACAGAAGAAGTTGAGTTATATAGCTAGCCTGTCAGTACAGCAGAGTCAGAGAGAAACAGATGTAGCCGAGTGGAATTTGCCAGTTTCATGCTAAAACCTGCGGGAACCAAGACAAAGCCTGTAAACCGTTTTGGAGAAACGTTTATTCAAGTAAAGCTGCCATTGAACTTCATCTCTTCATCTTTGCCCTATTTATTGCTTCGGAGCCAACGCCTGGGGTCCAGCGGTATCCAGGTAGGAGCACCATGATACACATAAAGAAACATTTTAGGCCGCAACATATCACTCAGCATTTCCTACACCTGGGATCCAATATAGAGGGCCCTAGGGGGAGGCGGCCCGTTGCATATATGTATATATATATATATACTAGCAGAAGAACCCACATGGGTATATTTCATCTATTTCATATAATGTTTGTGCATGTTATTAAAAGATATCGACAGTATCCACTATAACAGTGAAATCTACAGTACCCTGCCCCTTTAACAGTGACCTCCACAGCAGCCGCCCCTTTATTAGTGACCTCCACAGTACCCCGTCTTGTTACCAGTGATTTCCACAATAAACCGCCCCTTTAACAGTGACCTCTACAGAGCTCTGTTCGCTTAAAATGTGACCTCCACATCACCCCGCCCTCTTAACAGTGACCTCTACAGCACCACGCCCCTTAACAATGACCTCCATAGCGGACTGTCCCCTTAACTGGGACCTCCACGGTTCCCTGTCCCCTTAACAGAGACCTTTACAGTGCCTACCCCATTTAACAGACCTCCACAGCATCCTGGCCCCTTATCAGTGACCTCCACAGCATCCTTACCCCATAACAGTGACCTCCACAGTGGCCGCCCCTTCATTAGTGACCTCCACAGTACCCCATCTCCTTAAGAGTGATTTCCACAACACCCTGTCCCCTTAACAGTGGCCTCTACAGCAATCTGCCCCTTAACACTGACCTCCATAGTGGACCATCTTCTTAACTGTGACCACCACAGCAGCCTGCCCCTAGGGTGGCCAGAGCTCCGGTTTTAGGCCGGACAGTCCGGCTTTCAGACTTCCTGTCCTCCATCCAGCGCAGGGCCTGAATGGACACAGGGATGTTCTTTTGAACAGCTCACTCTCAGACAGCAGCACTGTCCTGTCTGAGCATGAGCTGCAGAGAGAAAGTCACCCTCCCACCCCTGCAACTGACAGATGTTGATTTTTACCTTCATTTTTCAATCTCCGTCGGCTGTGGAGTGTGAGGGGGTGTGGCTTATCAGGTCTGGGGGCGGGGTTTTTAAGTCAGTCTTTTGAGGGTGGCCTAAATGGCCACCCTACCTGCCCCCTGAACTGTCACCTCCACAGCACTCCGCTCCCTTAACAGCGTCACCCGCAGCACCCTGTACCTTCAAAGTTGACCTACAGCAGTGAAGAAAAATGGCTGGGTTGTTATGGAAACCTGGTGTATTTGGAGAAAAAGGGCTTGCGAGCTTCTATTGGCTGATAAGGGTCATGTGACCAGGCTTCTATTGGCTAATGCATTTTTTGGGAATATCTCACGCAGGGATGTCCATTTGAACAGCTCACTCTCAGACAGCAGCACTGTGCTGTCTGAGCGTGAGCTGCAGGGAGAAAGTCACTGTCCCTCCACCCCTGCAGCTGACAGAAGTTGATTTTTACCTTCATTTTTTCAATCCCTGCCATCTGCGGATTGGGAGGGAGCGTGGCCTAACCAGATTGTGGGCATGGTTTAGCGGTACCTGGGGTCAGGGATTTTAAGTCCGTCTTTTGAGGGTGGCCTGAATAGCCACCCTACCTGCCCTCTGAACTGTCACCTCCCCAGCATTTCGCTCCCTTAACAGTGTCATCCACAGTGCCCTGCCCCTTTAAAGCTGACCTACAGCAGTGAAGAAAAAGGGCTGGGTTGTTATCGAAACCTTGTGTAAAACTGTGTGTATGTGGAGACTAAGGGCCTGCGAGCTTCTAATGGGGGATAAGGGTCATGTGACCAGGCTTCTTTTGGCTAATGCATTTTTTGGGAATATCTCAAGCAGGGATTTCCTTTTGAACAGCTCACTCTCAGACAGCAGCACTGTGCTGTCTGAGCGTGAGCTGTAGGGAGAAAGTCACAGTCCCTTCCACCCCTGTAGCTGACAGAAGTTGATTTTTACCTTCATTTTTTCAATCCCTGTCGGCTGTGGAGTGGGAAGGGGCATGGCCTAACCGGATTGGGGGCATGGTTTAGCGGGACCTGAGGGCGGGTTTATAAGTACATCTTTTGAGGGTGGCCAGCCCCCCAAACTGTCACCTCCACAGCATTCCGCTCCACTAACAGTATCATCCAGAGCGCCCTGCCCCTTTAAAGCTGACCTGCAGCAGTGAAGAAAAATGGCTAGCTTGTTATAGAAACCTGGTGTAAAACTGTGCGTATGTGGAGACTAAGAACCTACGATTTTCTATTGGCTGATAAGGGACATGTGACTGTGTGTATGGCAGTTGGGATATGAAATTAAAGACCTGCAGGCTTCTATTGGCTAATGTAGGTCATGTGATGTGCCATATTTGAATTTTTTGGGAATATCTCAGGAATGGTATGTGCTAAAGAGCTGTTGTAGTGTACGGGGGCTGTAATGCCCGTCACTACCGAAGGGTCACTTGTGTGCTGTCGTTTCTCCTTATTTATGGGGAGGTTGGTATAAGTTATCTTCATAAAATGTAATGTAATGTAATGCTATGTACTTCCCTGTTGCTGTAAAATGTGCATGTACAGGCCTGCTAGGGGGTGTCATTCCGGCTCTTAGTCACTAGAGGGAGCTAGGGAGCCCTAGTTTATATAAGGCCCAGTCAGGGAAAGGAAAGGGAGTTGAAGTGGGAGTTGAGGTTGGAGATTAGACCATGTCTGAGTTAAGTCCAGGCCTGGAGCCTGCAGACCAGGAGAGGGTATTGCAGTCCCTGTAACCGGGTTCCAGATCCAAGGAGAAGGTTCCCCTCCTGAGTGTATATATGCAGAAGCAGGAACACCACAGTTAACCAGCCTGAGGAAACTGAGAGAGACAGAGGCAAGTCCAGAAAAGCAAGAGGTACTAAAGACAACAGAGGAGGTACTTGATAATTATAAAACCAAGGATATACGCCAGAGCTAGGGCATCGGGCCTTGGAGAAGAGTTTCTATGTTCCAGGATCAGTCAGGAATAGAGTGCAAGCCGCCTGTACTGCAAGTCCTGTGTTTAACACTCTGAAGTCACCTTGCTATATATTGCCTGCATCAAATGTACTGAAACCAACTGTCTTCAAAGGAACTGCGCTTCCATCTATGTCCATGTATGATGACTACTAAAGTTTGAGTTCTGTTTTAACATCACGTGGTTCCTCAGTTATTCCTGCTATCAGCAAACGGCGTGCCACCGTTTAATTGGCACTGGCGTCACGAACCTTATTTATCATTACCTGTCTTTGCAGAGAGTCAGCTGTCTGAGGTTAGAGTCACGATTGCACTACAACACCCAGGAACATTTTTAAACCTAACTTGAGTACGCTGCACTGTGACCCTCACAAGATTTCTTTCCAGGTAGCATGGGATGTGTATACCAAGTTTAGTTGAAATCAATGGTTGCGTGAAACATACATATATACATACAGTACATACATATATACATTCTTTATTTTATATATAGATATCTAATATATAAAGCTGAGTGTATGTGTATGTATGTATGTATGTCCGCTAAAGGAATCTGCACCGTCGCATTAACAATCACCAATCACGAAATTTGGTACATCAGGTGTCTGGGAAGGTTTTAGACCAGGTCTCAGCTCTCTAGCACATACCGTTCCTGAGATATTCCCAAAACATGCATTAGCCAATAGAAGCTTGGTCACATGACCCTTATCAGCCAATAGAATCTCGCAGGCTGTTAGCCTCCACATACACAATTTTACTCTAGGTTTCCATAACAACCCAGCCATTTTTCTTCACTGCTGTAGGTGAGCTTTAAAGGAAATCTCTCACCAGGATAATCGCTATTGAAGTAAATCAATGGCCTAATAGCACTTAGTACCTTATTTCAAGATGTGCCTTTGTTCCAGCAATAGATGTCCCTGGGATGAGTCAAGGACAGGACTCATCTCAGGTTAATTTGCATATGTATCAAATCGTTTTTCTTTTACACAATAAAAGCACACAGAGCTATGGGGACTGGGTATTGCAGATGTGCTAGCGGCCATCTAGCAACCCATGTCCTCAGCTCTATACACAAAATCCTGGTGACAGGTTCCCTTTAAACTAATAACACACAAAGAATTAAATGTTACCATGTTTTTATTGAACACACCATGTAAACATTCACAGTGCAGGTGGAAAAAGTATGTGAACCCTTGGATTTGATAACTGGTTGAACCTCCTTTGGCAGCAATATCTTCAACCAAACGTTTCCTGTAGTTGCCGATCAGACGTGCACAACGGTCTGGAGTAATTCTTGACCATTCCTCTTTACAGAACTGTTTCAGTTCAGCAATATTCTTGGGATGTCTGGTGTGAATCGCTTTATTGAGGTCATAACACAGCATCTCAATCGAGTTGAGGTCAGGACTCTGACTGGGCCACTCCAGAAGGCGTATTTTCTTCTGTTTAAGCCATTCTGTTGTTGATTTACTTCTATGCTTTGGGTCGTTGTCCTATTGCAACACCCATCTTCTGTTGAGCTTCAGCTGGTGGACAGATGGCCTTAAGTTCTCCTGCAAAATGTCTTGATAAACTTGGGAATTCATTTTTCCTTCGATGATAGCAATCCGTCCAGGCCCTGACTCAGCAAAGCAGCCCCAAACCATGATGCCCCCACCACCATACTTCACAGTTGGGATGAGGTTTAGATGTTGTTGTGCTGTGCCTCTTTTTCTCCACACATAGTGTTGTATGTTTCTTCCAAACAACTCAACTTTGGTTTCATCTGTCCACAGAATATTTTGCCAGTACTGCTGTGGAACATCCAGGTGCTCTTGTGCAAACTGTAAACATGCAGCAATGTTTTTTTTAGACAGCAGTGGCTTCCTCTGTGGTATCATCATATGAAATCCATTCTTGTTTAGTGTTTTACGTATCGTAGATTCGCTAACAGGGATGTTAGCATATGCCAGAGACTTTTGTAAGTCTTTAGCTGACACTCTAGGATTCTTCTTCACCTCATTGAGCAGTCTGCGCTGTGCTCTTGCAGTCATCTTTACAGGACGGCCACTCCTAGGGAGAGTAGCAGCAGTGCTGAACTTTCTCCATTTATAGACAATTTGTCTTACCATGGACTTATGAACAGCAAGGCTTTTGGAGATACTTTTATAACCCTTTCCAGCTTTATGCAAGTCAACAATTCTTAATCGTAGGTCTTTTGAGAGCTCTTTTGTGCGAGGCATCATTCACACCAGGCAATACTTCTTGTGAAAAGCAAACCCAGAACTGGTGTGTGTTTTTTATAGGGCAGGGCAGCTGTAACCAACACCTCCAATCTCATCTCATTGATTGGACTCCAGTTGGCTGACACCTCACTCCAATTAGCTCTTGGAGATGTCATTAGTCTAGGGGTTCACATACTTTTTCCACCTGCACTGTGAATGTTTACATGGTGTGTTCAATAAAAACATGGTAACATTTAATTCTTTGTGTGTTATTAGTTTAAGCAGACTGTGATTGTCTATTGTTGTGACTTAGATGAAGATCAGATCACATTTTATGACCAATTTGTGCAGAAATCCATATCATTCCAAAGGGTTCACATACTTTTTCTTGCAGCTGTATATATATATATATATATATATATATATACTCACACACGCCATATTTTTTGTTGATGATAAGACATGCCTAGGTTTTTGTGGAGGAAATTAAGAAAAAAAAACATTTTGAACCAAATGGTGTGCTTTTGATGGGTTTTGAACTAATGGTGGTCTGTGGATTATGCACTGTTATGGGGGATCTGTGGATGGCGCACTTTTATGTGACTATAACCCCCATCATCCTAAAGAATATACCAATGTACTGTAGATAGTGTACATTGGTGTATTCTTAAAGGGGTATTCCCATCTCAGACAATGGGGGCATATCACAAGGATATACCCCCATTGTCTGATAGGTGCAGGTCCCACCTCCCACCCACCCCTGCACCTATCTCGTAAATGCAGCCGTGAACGTCTCGGAGGGCGCACTGCATATGCGCAGCTGCCCTCCATTAATTTCTGTGGGCCGCAGAAAACCCATAGAAATGAATGGGAGCGGTGGCTGCGCAAGCACGGTGTGCTGCCATTCACTTCTATGGGGAGAGTGCTTTGTGGTGGGAAATCCAGGGTCCTCCGGCCACCACTTTCCCCGCTCTGTTCTTGATGTAGGTGCGGGTCCCAGCAGTGTGACTCTCACCTATCAGACAATGGAGACATATCCTAGCGATATGCCCCTATTGTCTCAGATGGGAATACCCCTTTAAGGATGAGGGCGTTTATAGTCACATTAAATATAAACACTGTCCAGGGACTGTACCAATATTGGCTTAAGTGTTTATATTAAATGTAACTATAACCCCCCTCATCCATAGGAATACATCCATGTACTGCAGTACATGGGCACATTCCTATGGATGAGGGGGGTTATAGTCATATACATTGTCCAGGGACTGTTCTGTAATTGCCACGTGTTTATATTAAATATGACTATATCCCCCTCATCCCTAGGAATCCACCCATGTACTGTCAAGGCTGACGTAGGTACCACCAAAAAATTGAGACAGACAACATTGACAACAAACAGCACAGGTTGTTTCCCATGCTTATCATGTGTAAATTGCAAATATATCGTAAAAGGCAAAAATTTTGTACACCCTCAAACTGGGGTGGTATACCCGATACGATATTATTTAACTTGTGATTCTAGTTACATCATTTATGCACTGATGTGTCCATGTAATTTAATTTATGTAGGTGAGACCACTACTGATTTTAAGACACGGCTTAATAATCACCGTCTAAGCATAAGAAAAAAACGGCTTGACTTGCCCGTGTCTAAACACTTTACGGACCTCAAACACACTGAAAGAGATCTCAGGTGTTGTATTATTGATTTCATACCTATGCCTAGAAGAGGTGGCAACAGGGCTAACCTTCTAAATAGACGGGAGTTGAGGTGGATTCACACCTTTAAGGCTCAATTCACACCTGAGCGTTTTACAGCGCGTTCCTACGCGCTGTAAAACGCTCAACAAGGAGAAACCAATGCTTCCCTATGGGAATGGTTCTCACCTGGGCGTTTTACAGCGCGTACGATCGCGCTGTAAAACGCCCGACGCTCACACAAGTTCGGTAGCGTTTTTTTGGGCGCTTGTCGCGCGTTCCCGTACATAGACTTTCGGGAACGCGCGACACTGTGTGCACACTTGTCTCTGTATGCGCGCTTGTAAACGCCCGTACAATCGCGCATACAGAGCGCTCGTTTCAGAACGCTCAGGTGTGAATTGAGCCTTATTCCCTCAAGCCCTGTGGTCTAAATGTGGACTACAGGATTGGGGTGGGTTAGGGTTTGTGGTTTGCCTCCATGCTGTACATTATGATGTTGACCTCACTGTGTATATTGTGAGATTTTTGTACAAGACAAAAAAACATGTTCCTTTTTATTATTTATTTGTATTCACAATATACTTATTCTCCTTTTTCTCTTTTTTTTCCTAGTCTGCAGTAGGTGGGCCACGGAGCATGGAGTGAGGAGATATGAGGCTGTAAATGTGGACGGCAGGCCTATACAAGGATAGTCTTTCTTTGTCAGTGCATTCTTATGCTTGTAGATGCTTTTTGGTGCCTCTGTGACCACAGTCTGTTGTTTACACTAGAGGTGTATATGAGGAGATCCCTCCCCTATGGGGTGGTAATGAGTGGGCATTGTTCGCAGATACTGTGTGACCTCACACTAACGTGTGGGTGCGCAATGGATCTGGGATCACAGATGGGGGCTGCAGCTTTGATTTTGTTGCGTCCCGTTTCTGCACTCACTCAGCCACCAGTATAGGCTATAGGAGCACTATGATGTGCCCTCACCTTATTTGTTATACATCGGCTGTTACCAACAGAGGTCCCTGGCATTGCAGGCAATATGCCCTGATTCAAGATGGCGCAAGAGACATCAGAAGGCCAATGCGCATTTGCGGTACCACAAGCACATCGTAACCCGGAAGTATGTTACATACGTCATTGTGACATGCGCAGTCACACTACAGGCACGCCGAAACCGCATGTTCTATGACAGCCGTCTGTGTCCTGCATCCTCCTTCACCCTCCGTTTGCCTGACCCACGCAGTAAGCACTTAGCACTTTATCAGCATATACAGCTGACACCACTTACTGTATGATTGATAATCATGCAGTATTCTTATGTATTTGCACATTTTTATTGTATGTTATATGAATTTTTTAATTGGTTATTCACCATATGATTATGCACTGATTTTTATCATGTGACCCATTGCGATTATGTCATATGCACTGTATTTTGTATTTTGATTATCTCAATTGTTATGATTGAACACACCTGGATTGCACATTGATTGTATTCACTCTCACTGGTATATATACCCAGTATTTTGTCTGTACACTTAGCTTGAGAAAGGCTCACACATTGAGCCGAAATGTCGCTTGTCCCGCATGGGTAATTAAAGATTTTTTCTTCTTTTACTTTTTGGAGTGCTGCCCTTTTTGTTATTTCTGTCTATTTGGATTGGCTTTTATCCACGCTGGGCCAGCTGCACCCGTATTTTTTTCTTCTTCTTTGACGGTGCTGCCACTGAACTTTTTTGCTCTCTCTCTATATATATATATATATATATATATATATATATATATATATATATATATATATATAAAATAAATGTCAGGAGAGGAATATGAGCACATTGGTCATTTATACAACTGTATATGGATCATACATGGGCAACTATAGAAATACAATTTTCATATATTATAATTAAAGTATGTTTCTAGGGGCATGGTAAAGACAAAGGGAAGGCAGAGTAGGAAACGGCTTTGCCCATAGTTCTACTGTTGGACGTGGAGGGGAAATCTACAATACCCTTGGTACTGAACCCCTCAGAGACTGTTCTGGTTGCTTTTCTAAAATAGTAATTGTCAGGCCTCTTTCACACGAACGTATTTTCTTTCCGTGTCCGTTCCATTTTTTTTGCGGTCCGTATGCGGAACCATTAATTTCAATAGTTCCGCAAAAAAAAAAAACTGAATGTACTCCGTGTGCATTCCATTTCCGTATTTCTGTATATCCGTTCCGCTAAAAGATAGAAATTGTCCTATTATTGTCCGCATTACGGACAAGGATAGTACTGTTCTATGATGGGTCAGCTGTTCCGTTCTGCAAAATTCAGAATGCACACGGACGTCATCCGTATTTTATGCGGACTGCAAAATACATACGATCGTGCGCAAGAGGCCTTAGACATGCATTCACATAGACAGGATAGGGAAAAGCCAGGTGAATTTGTCCTCTCTGCCTTGGGCACATACAGTATACGCTTTCCTGTGTGCCCTCGCAGCAGCACACGTGGTTAATTTCCTCTGTTGGCCGTTAGGAACAGGTGCCCCAGTTAAACTAATAAGATCCTTTAACCCCTTAGCGACCAGCCTGTGTTGGGCTGGTTCATATTTTCATTGTCGCACTCCAAGAGCTATAACTTTTTTACTTTCTCAGTGATGTAGCTGAATGAGGGTTTACTTTTTGCAGGACAAGTTGTATTTGGTGGCACCATGATGGGGTTGCACATTACTTACTGATTAACTTTTATTAAGTCTTTCTGCGGGGAGGGGCGAATGGGAAAAAAACAGCAATACTGTCACTGAGTTTTTACATTCAAAATTTTGTAGAGTTCCTTTTTCTGCATAAATAACCCAATAACTTTACAATCCGGGTCAGTACGATTACAGTGATACCAATGACATATAGTTTTCTATGGAGCTGTGTGTGTGTACTTTTGCAGGACAACTTGTAATTTTCATTGGTATAATTTTCGGGTACATAAAACTTTTTGATTTTGTAGCTAATTTTTTTGTGGTAAATAAGCACAAAAAAAAATCCAGGCACTGACTTTTTTTTTTTTTACAGCATTCACCATACAGGGTGAATAACATGATAATTTGGTAGTGCAATTTTTTTTCCATTGCTTTAACCTTAGCGAAGCAGGCAAAGGCGGGAGCCCGCTCCACTCAGCTAATCCTGGCATAGCACATGGTTACAGGGTACCCATGTGCTATGCCAGCATTTAGTAAATTTCGGGAGTGGGGGGGCAGGGGCAGGAGCAGCAATGTGCTCCGTTCTCTGCAGCCCCATTGATAGAGTGCACAGTCCGTACTCCGTACACCGCTGCCAGCAATGTGGAGAACAGTGAATTTAAAGCGCTCAGGAAATCAGGGCTTTAGGGGGAATATCTTTAGTAAAAAGTACAGATCAATAAATAAAGAATATTAGAGATTTTTTTTTTAGGGCCTTTCGGACATTAGAGCCAATCGGTTGCCACTAGGGTCTAATTGCATGATTTAAAACCTATTACAGTAAATGTTATTGATGATATTGGTGGTTGGGCCTCGAGAATAATTTCCTCTGGTGGGCTCCAGTAACCCCAGTCTAACACTGATTCACACTGTGTTTAGTAGGATTAGAACCTCATCCCAGAAATCCCTGCGTATCTGAAAAATCATTCCTCAGCATCTGGCTTCTACCTACAAACTAGATAATAAGTAAGAGGTTCTGCCGAAAGGTCCACTTATAGGTAGAGATGGCCAGTTCACCAGCGAACACATGCGATCTGCCATCTTAACTGACAAGTCCGGCGAGGCACAGGTAAGTCCTTACCTGTGCCTGTGCGCGAGACGGTCTGAAATGAAATGCGGTCTCCAGGAGCAGGCAGTTCCGAGAACAGCCTGATGAAGGCCCCCGGAGGTTGTTCTCGGAACTGCCTGCCTCCGGAGACCGCATTTCATTTCAGACCATCTCGCGCACAGGCACAGCTAAGGACTTACCTGTGCCTCGCCGGACTTGTCAGTTAAGATGGCAGATCGCATGTGTTCGCTGGCGAACACTGCGAACTGGCCATCACTGCTTATAGGTATTCAATATACTGACTTGTTCAATCAAATCTGAAATATTATTGTAGCTTGATTATATAACATGAGCTTCTGCGTTTACATCATGCAAAAAAAAAATATATACAACATCCTATTCTTGTCCATTTTGAAGACAAAAAGTATCCGTATTTTGCGGATCTGTGGTTTGCAGACTGCAAAATACATATGGTCCTGTGCATGAGCCCTAAAGCGGAATTCTGGTTTGGATCGACTTTATAATTTAAGGAACTGCATTTTGATTAATTCTCTTGTATCATATTGTGACTGGAACAATAATTCCAATTAGAAAGCCACAGACTTGTGCAAAAAATGAAGTTTTAATTTCATTAAAACTTGTGAATATTCCTCTTCCAGGGGCAGGTGTGATGTGCTGTCAAGCAGTAGGAAATGTGTTGTAGCTGCTCCCATCTGAAATACCTTTACTAGTAACACCAGACAGTGGTCCCTGGGAAAGAGCGAGTGTAAATAAGCTCTTATCCAGGAGGAGAAATGCCTCTCTAGTGCCACCTGTTGGACGCTTCCCAAAAAGTTGTCTCAAGCAGTATGAAGGCTATGTGCTTCCCTGCCCCTGACCACAAAGCACTGAGGGAAGGGGACCCAAACTGAACTTTCGCACCAGGGCCAATGAGCCTTTAGCTACGCCCCTGGATCATCCCCATCATTTCCACAAGATAACATGTTTCTTTCACATTCGATAATATGGTGTGTGTGTTGTTTCCAGTAAAATGACAACATGGCGGAACCCAACGGACCTCATTATAAGTGAATGGAAAGGTATGGGGCTGGTAGTGTTCACTGAGTGACAGATCTGTCTGTTATAAACAGAAGCCACAATTCAGAGATGATCAGAGCCCTTAGGCCCCTTTCACACGGGCGAGTATTCCGCGCGGGTGCAATGCGTGAGTTGAACGCATTGCACCCGCACTGAACCCTGACCCATTCATTTCTATGGGGCTGTGCACATGAGCGGTGATTTTCACGCATCACTTGTGCGTTGCGCGAAAATCGCATCATGCTCTATATTCTGCGTTTTTCACGCAACACAGGCCCCATAGAAGTGAATGGGGCCGCGTGAAAATCGCAAGCATCTGCAAGCAAGTGCGGATGCGGTGCGATTTTCACGCACGGTTGCTAGGAGATGATCAGGCTGGGGACCCGATCTGTATTATTTTCCCTTATAACATGGTTATAAGGGAAAATAATAGCATTCTGAATACAGAATGCAAAGTAAAATAGTGATGGAGGGGTTAAAAATAAAAAAATAATTAACTCACCGAGTCCACTTGATCGCGTAGTTGCGGATCTCTGTCTTCTTCTATAATGTTGAGCTGCCGGCTAAGGACCTGTGGTGATGTCACATCACATGATCCAATCACATGGTCTCTCACCATGGTGATGAACCATGTGATTGGACCATGTGATGAGCACAGTGACGTCATCAAAGGTCCTATTCCTGTGCACAGCAAAGAAGAAGAGATGCCGGCTGCGCGATCAACCCCTCCAGCCCCATTGTACTAAGCATTCTGTATTAAGAATGCTATAATTTTCCCTTATAACCATGTTATAAGGGAAAATAATACAATCTACAGAACACCTAACCCAAACCCGAACTTCTGTGAAGAAGTTCAGGTTTGGGTACCAAACATGCCGATTTTTCTCACGCGCGTGCAAAACGCATTACAATGTTTTGCTCTCGCGTGGAAAAATCGCGCATTTTCCTGCAACTCACCCGCATCTTATCCGGGCAAAAAACATGATGCCCGTGTGAAAGAGGCCTTAAAGAGAACCTTTTTTTCAGCCATTTCTGACCCTAAGCACATGTTTAAGCATATTTTACTTTCGTTATTTAAAAATGGTCGGTAAGACCAAAAGTGCCTTCTATTACAGGTGCCTATTAACTACTTACATAAAACGTATCTTTTATTATGTCTTACACATCTATTGACTAAGAAAGCATGTTAAAATTCTCATCTGTGTCACTTAGTTTCTTTGGCATTAGTATTTTTTGTAACACCTGTCACAGTGTAATGTAGAAATTGCAGGAATATGACAAGCTGTTTTTCAAACTTGCTACTATCTTCCTCTTACTCTGTCCCTGCGCCACTTATATTCATTTCTTATTGTTCTATTCCTGATACCTAGTGCACACTCTGTCTAAAAAGAAATCAAGCACTGCCCCCCCCCCCCACCCCCTTCCCCCTGACAGCTAATCTGGCGTCTTCAGGGGATTCGGGGTTCGTCATATCCAGGGGTCAAGTCTTGGGAAAAAAAGTGTGGGAACTCACCCAAGATCCACTGCAACCCCCCCCCCCCCCCCCAAAAAAAAATATATATTTCGCTGAAAATTCAGTGCAACATTTATTGGCCCCCCAGTGCCTCTCATCAGCCCCCCAGTGCCTCTCATCAGCCCCCCAGTGCTTCTAATCAGCCCCCCCAGTGCCTCTCATCAGCCCCCCAGTGCCTCTCATCAGCCCCCCCAGTGCCTCTCATCAGCCCCCCAGTGCCTCTCATCAGCCCCCAGAGTCTCTCCATTAGCCGCCCAGTGCCTCTTACCAGCCCCCAGGGCCCCATTCACTAGCGCCCAGTGCTGCCCCATCCACCAGCCCCGAGTGCCCCCTCCACCAGCCTCCAGTCAGTGCCTCTCCATTCAGCCTATACGCCATTAGTATAAAATAAAATAAAAAAAATAAACTTACCTCTCCTGCTCCTGGACGCAGACGCTCCTCTTCTACTGCTGTAGGCTGCGCACGGAGTGACGTCACAGAGCGACTCACTCGGCTCCTGTGCGCACCCCTCACAGCCGACAGCCGAGGACCAGGAAGGTGGCGGTGAGCAGGGGCGTAGCTATTGCCTCCCTTAGGCAAGTGACAAACTGCCCCCCTCATTCTTAGGCAAGTGACAAACTCAGCTCTGCTACATCTACAATGAGCAACTACAACAAATCTGTAATGCCAAACTGCAGTTCCTCTATGTGATGCCTTGGATAGCTTCCACTGGACCCTGGCTGTAGGTCCAGTGGAAGCTATCCAAGGCATCACAATCACAGAGCTGGGTTTGTCACTTGCCTAAGATTGAGGGGGGGGGGGGGGGGGGGGGGCAGTTTGTCACTTGCCTAAGGTCAGGGTAAGGGGGGCCTCCCAACCAGGCTGTGCACATTAATCCTGCCCTGGCTGATCGATCACTTGACAGACACTCACTCAGGGAGTCACAGTCGGATGGTCCAGCCACGTGACGGGCGCTCACTTCAGTCAGCAGACAGTCGCACTCGTCGCAGGCTGGCTCAGGATAGGAGGAGGGGAGCTCTCAGGCGCCATGAGAGGAGTCACAGTGAGGCAGTCGCAGGCAGCAGCACCGCTCCTCCTCCCTCCTCCCTTAACCTGCCCTGCACAGTGCACTTCACGCAGGGCCTCGCCTCCACTCCGTCTCCGCCCCCTGCGCCCTGTGAATCTGATTTCAGCCGCGTTCTCCTGGCTTGAGGATGAAAGGGAACGGCGTTCCTGCCATGAAAAAAGTGCAGGAACACCGTTCCCACGCGTTCCCCCTCCACTCGACCCCTGGTCATATCCCTGCAATTGCTACATTACACTATGGCGTAACAGTGTTACAAAAAATACTAATGCCAAAGAAACCAAGTTACACAGCTGAGAATTTTAACATGCTTTATTAGTCAATAGATGTGTAAGACATAATAAAAGTTACAGTCAGGTCCATGAATATCGGGACATTGACACAATTCTAACATTTTTGGCTCTATACACCACCACAATGGATTTGAAATGAAACGAACAAGATGTGCTTTACCTGCAGACTGTCAGCTTTAATTTGAGGGTATTTACATCCAAATCAGGTGAACGGTGGAGGAATTACAACAGTTTGCATATGTGCCTCCCACTTGTTAAGGGATCAAAAGTAATGGGACGGAATAATAATCATAAATCAAACTTTCACTTTTTAATACTTGGTTGCAAATCCTTTGCAGTCAATTACAGCCTGAAGTCTGGAACGCATAGACATCTCCAGACGCTGGGTTTCATCCCTGGTGATGCTCTGCCAGGCCTCTACTGCAACTGTCTTCAGTTCCTGCTTGTTCTTGGGGCATTTTCCCATCAGTTTTGTCTTCAGCAAGTGAAATGCATGCTCAATCGGATTCAGGTCAGGAGATTGACTTGGCCATTGCATAACATTCCACTTCTTTCCCTTAAAAAACTTTTTGGTTGCTTTTGCAGTATGCTTTGGGTCATTGTCCATCTGCACTGTGAAGCGCCGTCCAATGAGTTCTGAAGCATTTGGCTGATTATATGAGCAGATAATATTGCCCAAAACACTTCAGAATTCATCCTGCGGATTTTGTCAGCAGTCGCATCATCAATAAATACAAGAGAACCAGTTCCATTGGCAGCCATACATGCCCACGCCATGACTCTACCGCCCATAAGACGCACCTCAGTTTTTATAGAGGAAAATAAGAAAAAAATTTTTAACCAAAAGGTGTGTTTTTGGTGGGCTTTGAACTAATGGTAGCCTGTGAATGACACTATTATGGGGGATCTGTGGATAACGCACTGTTATGGGGGATCTGTGGCTGACACTGTTATAGGGGTCTGTGGATGGCACTGTTATGGGGGCGTCTGTGGATGGCACTGTTATGGGGGCGTCTGTGGATGGCACTGTTATGGGGGCGTCTGTGGATGGCATGACACTGCTATGGGGGGGGGAACTGTGGATGACAGATAAATAGCATCTTATGTTATATGTCATCCACAGATCCCCACCATAACAGTGTCCCTGTGAATGACCCCCAATACAGGGGGTGGCGGCTGGCATCTACAGTAGTTTTGTAATGGCAGCGGGGCCCAGTGCAGTCATTGTATTCTATTGCACCGGGCCCCGCTCACTGTACTAATCGTATCTAACTGCAGGCAATGTTTAACTATAGAAAATCTTCAATCCAGCAGCCTGTACTTACGACCATAGCAGGCAGGAGGCAGGAGGCTGGGTGGGCACTGGCAGCGTATCTCACTACGTCACGTGCCTGCGCCGCCAGCTTTATTCATAAAGTGGGTGGAGCAGGCACGTGACGTAGCGAGTTACGCTGCCAGTGCCCGCCCCCCCAGCCTCCTGCCTGCTATGGTCGTAAGTACAGGCTGCTGGATTGAAGATTTTCTATAGTTAAACATTGCCTGCAGTTAGATACGATTAGTACAATGAGCGGGGCCCGGTGCAATAGAATACAGTGACTGCACTGGGCCCCGCTGCCATTACAAAACAAGATGCCGGCCCCCAGCCCCTCCTCCCTCTTCGCTGATACACACGCCGGCCACACTTTGCCGCATGCGGTCGGCGGTGTATCAGTGTAAACGGCAGCATTCGCCCCATAAGACGCACTGCCATTTCCCCCTACTTTTGGGGGGGGGGGGGGGAGTGCGTCTTATAGGGCGAAAAATATGGTACTTTTAGAGCTTATGCATGTGACTGTATTTTGCATCTATGCCCAATCTGCATTTTTTGTGGCTTGCAAACAGAGCCGTTAATTTCTATGGGTCTACAACATAATAATATATATTTTAAAACAGACAGAACTGGGATATTATCCATGTGCTGTCCGCATCCGTATGTCCATTCTGCAAATTATAGAACATGTCCTATTCTTGCCCATATTGCGGACAAGAATGGTCATTTCAAGTGATGAGAATGAGAAACATGCAGGCTGCACACGTTTTGTGGATCCATAGTTTATCATACACAATATGGGCACGGTCATGTGCATGAGGCCTAAAGCCTTTTTTCCACACTTGCCTACATCTTTTGCTGTACATTTGCATACCTGACCTACAGTGGGTATATTGCACTGACACAAAAAGCCAGATTCACATATGTCATGTTGGGTGTTCCCCAGGCCAAAAAGTACACAATTAGAACAGTGTACATGCTCTTTCACTTACTTTACGTCATATGGCGCTGACATATTCCATAGCACTTTACAGACATTATTATTGCTTTCTGTCCCCCATGGAGCTCACAATCTAAGTTCCCTATCAGTATGTCTTTGGAGTGTGGCAGAAATCCAGAGTAACCGGAGGAAACCCACGCAAACACGGGGAGAACATACAAACTCCATGCAGATGATGTTGTCCTTGGTCAGATTTGAGCCTAGAGCCCCAGGGCTGTAAGGCACCGGTGCTAACCACTGAGCCACCGTCCTGTCATGTCTATGCTAAACTGTAAACAGGTAGGACTTACTGGGTCTTGAAGTTCCACGCCTTCCAGGCAGCCACTAGTATATAAGTCACTCTATTCAAAGACATGCCTGGGAAGATTTCAGATCTCCAACCCACCAAATTAGGCTTGCATGCAAATCAAAGTACAGCCAAACCTCAGGGGAATGAGAGTGCAAACATTTCCTTGATGCTTGTCTTGGCATTAAATTATTTGAACACAAGATGTCACTCTCTGCATGAGAATCTGATGTCCTCAAGAAGAAATGTTATCGTTTTTGCTGGTATATATAGCTGGGGAAAAAGCTGTTACAAAGTTTTGAAACTCTCACAGTCCCAAATATTACACAATTACACAAGTCATCAGTATATATATATATATATATATATATATACACACACACACACACATATACTGTGTATATATATATATATATATATATATATATATATATATATATATATATATATATATATATATATATATATATTGCACAGTGTAAACTGCACATGGAAGCATTTGTAGAGAAGTAAATGAAAATCACATCAGCATTTATTGCATTATTTAAGCAAATACAATGAGGATGATCTGAAAATGAGACAAGTATATACCAGGCAGAAAAAGTTTATTAGCAAGCATCAAATATTACTTTTGCAAACAGCTCACTCATTAACAGACTAAGTAACTGCTTTGTATTCATCATTACCACCGATCACATCAGTTTCATGGTTTCACTGGAAAATAACTGCAATCTTCCATAACTGGGATACAATCAGAAGTTATAACTTGTGGATCATATGAATAAAATGATTGAATATACATTATCCTGTTGACTATCACTTACCTTTCTGGAAACCACATGACCCTAACCTGCCAAGCATGCAGTGCAGAAAATAAGACACATAAAAGAGATGGACAGTGATTTCCCTGTGTCCACAGAACATCGTTTTCTACTTCTTCATCTTGCATTTCATTACCATATCAGAATATAAATCGAGTTTCCTCCTGTGAGTGTCAATTGTTGGATCTCATCAAGGTTTGAGCTGAAGCAGGGATCCAGGCATGAAGACCAGAGGAGAAGCAGCTCCAGCCTAGGTGGTAGCCTCTTAGCTCCATGCATCTCTCTATCTGAAGAAGTGCTTTCTTGTGATTGCAGAATCCCAGGATCCTGTTACAAGGAGCTGCGTCACCCTTAGATCACATGGTGATTGTTGCTATTTCAGGGATCAGGAGTGCCACAGACCCTTTCCCCCCCCCTGTCTTCTCCTAAGTGGTGGAGAGTGACCATGGTGGGATGTGTAGACTGAGAAGCTGCCTGTGATCACACACTCAGGAGCTCTGACTTGTGCTTTCTATGGATTGATCCTAGGGGGGGTCTCACAGGGGGAAGGAAAGCAGCTCTAATTGGTTTCTCAATGAAAGATAATCAGCATTTCCCAAAAGGGACAGTGGATTAGCACTCATCATCCAGCACTAGAGCCTGCACTGACTCCTCACCCTCCTTTCCATTCCCGTCCATTCAGCAGTGGGTAGAAAAGAAACTTCACCAGCAAGCAGGCACCTTCTACTAGGAGGCTTCTTCTTTTCTGTCCTGGGATTGTGTGACTACTGCTAAGTTTTGCCAACACAATGAGTGACCTGGAGGAGGACTTCGCCAAGATCCTCATGCTGAAGGAGGAGAGGATCAGGGACCTGGAGAACCGTTTGTCAGAAAAAGAGGAGGAAATCCATGAACTGAAAAGAAAACTGCACAAGTACCAGTCTGTTCTGGCTATGCCAAGCAGTACCCAGATTGGACCAAGGACCACCAGGGCGCAGGGCATCTCTGCAGAACCTCAGAGCTTTAGGTCTTACCATGACCTCACCAGGCAGCCGTTTAAAAAATTCACAAAGTCTGAAAGGTAGGAGGAACTTGCTATATCTACACATGGCAAGAGTCTCTATAGATCTCCGTGCTGTCATTGTAATGTGCTGTGTTGTCCTGATGTACAGCAGACACTGGGCTGGCTGGCTGGTTTGCAGCAGATATAAATGGGTTAATTCTGTTTGTGCAGGATGCACATCTCAGGGATACTTTATTTCACTTTGTAGCAAAACATGGGCAGATCCCAAGAAAACATGATGTTAGAAATCCTGGCTGATGTCCACCTCTAGACAGATAACTCCATGTGTGCCAAAGATACTACAGCATGAGGTTAAGCACCCCAAGGGGGGGTCCAGAAAACTTTTCAGCTGTTTTCAACTACTTCCTGTTATGTTGGTCCTCCTCCTATTTTCCCATGTAAGAGGAAACTCTAATATACAGTATATGGTTACACACATGTACAGACGAAGCAGGTTTATTCGATGTATTAAATGCATGAAGGTGCATTCTTAAAGCCATAGCCTGCTATAAGGCAACCCATGCCCCATCAGGGCATCCTGACCTGATAGATGGCATCTCCTCCTAGGGACATTCCTGCCATCAATCTTTGGAGGGTGATCAAGCAATATTAGAGTTACTGGACCATGCAATACACCAAAACTGAGCTGAACATATATATATATATATATATATATATATATATATATATATATATATGTACATATGTTGTATTGCTTTAAGAAGATGTAAGTGAGCTACAGACAATGGGAAAGTAGCATCGATCTCATCTGTCATTTAAGCCCCCTTTGGAAATTAAATAGAGGAAGTCCAGAGCATTATTGGCTTTTAGAAGCTGTGAGTACATGGCTGAAAATGCATGTTTCAGGATATTTAATATCCCATTAGCCAACCCTCCCCTCCCCTGCTTCTCTCTCATATACTCTGCTCATCATCAGATCTTTACACACTTCAGAAGAGCATAGACTGAGCGCCAGCTCCAAGGGGCAGGGGCAGAATAGCTGCACATTCACACTGCCCTGACACTCAGCGTATAGCAGTTCCCATGGTGATGCTGTTTTTTTATATATCGAATTCCAAAAAAAAAAACGAATAGAGGAAAAGTAGAATTCTTTGTAGAGATGTCAAGAAGGCAAGGATGAGTGAGACATCCGGAGAGCAGAAAGGGTTAAGGACGCCAGCTGTTGTCTTGTCATTGCTAGGAATTGAAACCCTTGCTGTTTAGAAAAGACAAATATATTGGGAGAATTTGACATCACACCACTAAAGGATGGATTCTTTTTAGCTGTCCTAGTCTAGTCCTAACATTCTGGTACATGATATGTGAACAAATTGTAAAGTCGCTCGTTATACGGCTGTTAAATGACAATTATGACCATGAGGTCAAAGGAACAGTAGAGGATAGGTGTCTGCTAGACAATCTGTGCACCGCTTATCCCAGGGGAAAGGACAGGTAAAAATCGGACGTGTCCAGGTGCCTAATGTCTATGACCAGATAATGAGAGTAGACTATGAACGTAATACATGTGGCCGTGTAATGTACTAGCTAAGTTCAAAATCTCATGTACGCAGTGTGGAAATTTTCCCCATGGAAATTGACCTGTGGTGCGGATTTTGAAATCTGCAGCATATCAATTGTTTGTGCAGATTTTTAGTGCAGACTTCACCCTTTGCAATGCAAAAAGTGAGATCTGGGCAAATCCGTGTCAAAATCCGCAACTAACACGTGCAGATGTTGGTGCGGATTTGGTGCAGAAACGAAGCAACACTGCACACAAGTTTGCTTGGAAAATCAGCCCAAACTACCCTGTGGTGTGCATACACCCTAAGGGCAGAGTATATACGCACATCTATGGATGCCTTCTGTTCCCATAGGCATTCACTGACCGGGGGCGGACTGGCCATAGACCCTACAGTGAAAATTGCCCAGGAGGGGGTCACCTGAGCAGGGGCGTAGCTAAAAGCTCATGGGCCCTGGTGCAAGAGTTCAGCTTGGGCCCCCGTCCCTCAGTGCTTGTTGGCAAGGGGCAGGGGAGCACATATCCTTCCTGCTGCCTGAGGCAAACATTGAAAGGGCACCCCCTCATGCCAAATTCTTAATCTAACCCCTTCCCTCCAGCCAGAGGTGTAAATTGACCAGTATGCACTTTCTATAATGCCAGTGTCTTATGTGGCACAAGGGTCTTTGGGCCCCCTCAGGCTCTTGGGCCCGATAGCGACTGCTACCTCTGCACCCCCTATAGCTACGCCCCTGCACCCGAGTCTTCCTCACGGCCAGCGATTGACAGTTTTTGGGGATGTATTCTGTGCTGCTGGGGCAGTATTTTGGGATGCGCTTGGGATGGTATAATGTGCCGCAATATGGTATTGCTGACCACACCTACACCTTCTGTCAATTTGGACCTGATTACCGTACGGGCCCACTTTTAGTTTTTTCCAGGGCCACTTTAAGTTCCCTGTCCGTCCCTGGCAGACCATATTACAAAGTTAGAAATCGCGATGCACTCTTTTATACCATATATTGTTATTTAAAGCTATAGTCCCCCTTTGTTGAATTTGTCCACATGGAAACAGAAGAACGCAGATAAAATTTATTTTATTTCCATAGCACCCTTTGCCCACTGTACTCATCTCCTCTAGTTGCCATGCAGGTGCGTAGCTAAAGGCAAGAGGTCAGCTCGGGCCCCCTTCCCTCAGTGCTTTGTTGCAAGGGACAGGGAAGTACATGCTGCCTGAGGCAAATATTTAACCCCCCCCCATGCCAAATTCTTGACCTAACCCTGTCTCTCCTACCTGAGGTGTAACTTGGCCAACATGCACTGTCTATGATACTGGTGTCTTCTTATGCGGCACAAGGGTCTTTGGGCCCCCTCAGGCTCCTGGGCCCGGTAGCGACTGCTACCTCTGCACCCCCTATAACTAAGCCCCTGTTGCCATTCATTGACATTGTATCCAAAAAAAGTGACAGCAGAATAACATCTGAGTAAACAGAGTGGTTGTTAAAGGGTTAACGCTGTAAATGACAAACATTTACAGCTAAGGACAGCCCTTAGATCATTTTTCTGAGACCGCACCGTACGTTGGATTTTTCTTTCTTTTTTTTTTTTACTAGCTCTTGGCCTTCTCTCTTATTCCCATGCTGATAGTCATCATGGTGAAGCTTTTTTGCAGGCTTTAAAAAAAAAAAAAAAACCACAAATGTCCTAAAAATACAGCTTAACCCCTGATCACATTTCCATACGGAGAAAGCTGTGTATTCCAGCAGACATTCAGAATATAGCAGGAATGCGGACATGCGCAAAAATAGTGAACAGTTGTCGTTTTTTGAGTAGTGGCAACGACAAAGGCCAACGGTTCGGGATCGGAGGAAGAAGTCTAATATAGACGTATCCCGTCTTATATAGTAAAGATGTGGTCACCTAAAGGTCACGGACAGAGTTATATTGAGGCCGGTGTCCCCTTGAGGTGATTGTCACTGGATCGGATTCTTTTACGTGTGACAACTTGGTATTCTGGTCCATCGAGATTCCCCTCTCCCTCAAGCTTATTTTGTCCCGCACAAAGTGGCTCTATTTATTCTACCCGATGACATGTGCAATGAAAAAACCCCCCAGGGTAATTTTGGTTTGGGGCTGGTGGTGATGTCATGTACCTTAATCTGTGTCTGTCCTGTTCCCTTGACCAAAACAACAGTTGTTGCAATGTCATTATTGCTGGGCATTTTTGGAATCAGATTATCCCCTGAGCTAAATGCCTACAGTCACAATGGAGGGCCTGCGTGAGAAAGAATGGTCTCCATGTATTAGGGCTGTAAACAATTGCCATGTGTTGTGTCAGACGCCTCCTTTCTGTGGATACAGGTGGCCATAGTTTTGAGATATATAGATTTATCAAAATTGGTGTAAAGCAAAACTGGCTTAGTTGCCCATAGCAACCAATCAGATTCCACCTTTCATTTTTCAGAGCTCCTTTGGAAAATGAAAGGTGGAATCTGATTGGTTGCTATGAGCAACTAAGCCAGTTTCCCTTTACAGCACTTTTAATAAATCTCACCCTCTGTCTTGTCATCGACCACTAAAGGGGTTTTCTGAGACTTTTATACTGATGACCCAGGACCACGCAAATCAGCTGTTTGAGAACGCACCGGCGCTCGCAGTAGCACAGTGGCCTTCTCTCAGCTCACCAAGCACAGCGCCATACATTGTACAACGGCTGTGCTTGGTATGGCAGCGCGGACCTTTCACTTCAGTCAGGCTGAGCTGCGGCTAGACCGTGTGACCGATGAACATGGTGTCACATGGTCAAGCTAAGGCACAAGAAGGCCGCAGCGCCGATCAGTGGCGTACATAGAGGGCCCCATAGCAAAGATCAAACCAGGCCCCCCACACATGACAGAAGGGTTTCCGCCTAAATCCCTTTAAATGACCCTTGGAACATTTTCCACTGCGTTAGGCTACATGCACATGACTGTGCCGTTTTTTGCGGTCCGTGGATCAGCAAAAGCGTAAGCAATTTGCGGAACGGAACGGGCGGCCCATTGTAGACATGCCTATTCTTGTCCGCAAAATGGACAAGAATTGGACATGCTATATTTTTTTTTGCGGGGCCTCGGAACGGAGCAACGGATGCGGACAGCGCACGGAGTGCTGTCCACATCTTTTGCAGCCCCATTGAAGTGAATGGGTCCGCACCCAAGCCGCAAAAACTGTGGCTTGGATGCGGACCATAACTACGGTCGTGTGCATGAGGCCTAATATGCTAAAAGTTGTTCCTTTAGAGGGTAGAGTCCTGACCAAGTTTTCACCCCTAGTAGAAGAGGAGATGATCCCAACTGGGCCCCCTCTTTCCCTGGGCCCCATAGCAGTTGCATGGTCTGCCACTATGGTAGTTAAACCCCTGGCGCTGCTGCTTTCTCAAACCACTGATCAGTGGGGATGTCGGGTGTCGGACCCCCATCATTCAGATACTCATGACCTATTCAGACAATAGGTCATCAGTATAAAAGTCTCAGAAACCCCTTTATTTGGCCATGTGATGGATTGTGGAAATGTTGTGTGGACTTTTTTCCTGGTAATCTGTCATTTATGATTTGCTGCTGTCTTTAATGATGTGTCATATTTAACAATGATGGGTTAAGGGACTCTACCTAAAATTAAAAGAGGGGCTCTGCATAAAACAAAAAAAAAAAAAGATCACTAGTGACTATACAGTAAATCTATGGGGCCACTGTCTGAAAAGAAAAAAAAAACCTGTCTGTGTTGCCCATAGCAACCAATCACAGCATTGCTTTTATTTTTCAAGATCAAAAATTTTTATGAAAGCTGCGCCGTAACTGGTTTCTATAAGTAACAAAGAGAGATTTTCTTTTAGGGTGCATTCTAACGACCGTATGTGTTTTACGGTCCACAAATTCTGGATCCGCAAAACACGAATATGGGTTTTCTGCATTCTACATTTTGCGGAAGGGAAGGACTGGCCGCTAATAGAGCAGTCCTATCCTTGTCCGTAATTCTAACAATAATAGGACATGTTCGATTTTTTTGCAGTGCGGCCATATGACGGAGTGCACATGGAGTCATTTCCGTTTTTTGCGGCCCCATTGAAGCGAATGGTTCCACATATGGGCCATGAAGAGACAAAACGGAACAGACATGGGGAAAAATAAGTTTGTGTGCATGAGCCCTTAGACAGTTTCTTAAATCTCCCTGGTTGTGTTGGTCTCGGTCACATCTTATCTTTTACCTATATCTGTCTCTGTTTTCCAAATGTGGTCTTAGGAAATGGCAGCTATTCCTGTTCCCATGGGGGTTGACTCCAAGCTTTCCCAGACCACAGAATAACAAGTCTGTACTTCTGCTTATTTAGGCAGATATGCAGGACTCTAGGAGTGAGGCAATAAGCCTCATGGAGGTTATAATGGAGGCCATGCTCGGAATAGCAAATACGGCATCTTGAAATTAGTTTTGGGTCACATTTACACAATATTGTAAAAGAGTTGTGCCTGTGATTGTGAATTATGTGATGCATATTGGGGTGATACACATTAATAAAAAATTGAGTGGTATAGCTTTAAATGCCGCTGTAGCGGTCACTGAGAATGGCTGACTGAGTTACACAGTGACAGACTTCACTGACTCTTGTACCCAATTAATGAAATCTACTGTAACTCGCTATTGTCTATCTGACTCTTCTCTGACACTAAACAAGTTGTATTCTGTGTTTAAAGTTTTCTTTTCTCTCTCTGTCGGATGTCCTATGACAGCAATGTATAGCTCCAGAAAACCTATGCATTTCCTGGTTGGGATCTTATATAGTGCCTATGATACATGTCCCTCCTGATTGGCTGAGGCTGACACCAGGAGTCATGTGATCCTCTATCTTCATTTTCCTAGCCCTGCTATACTGTCTATTTGACCTATAAAATGGCGTAGGCCGTAGGGGTGGACTGGCCATAGACCCTAGAGCAGTGATGGTGAACCTTTTAGAGACCGAGTGCTCAAACTGCAACCCAAATCCCAATTATTTATCGCAAAGTGCCAACACTGAAATTTACCCTGAATACTACAGTCCAGTATAGTATGTTCTGCATGTACTTTATCATTTAGCTATAATATCCTGCCTACATTCAGTGCGCTGCCTGTGCTGTTAATAGAGCGCCCTGTGCTGATGAATGGCAGGAGAAGTCAAAAGCATATTGGTATACCATAGACTTTTTCCAGGGCACGGGTGGCCACAGAGAGGGCTCTGAGTGCCGCCTCTGCCACCCTTGCCATAGGTTAGCCACCACTGCCCTAGGGGGAAATATCCTGATGGGCTGATGCCCATAGGGCCACCCGAGCTGTCCTGAGAGTTGTCAGGCAGGTACATAATAATCTGGTGCTCTCAGCTTTAATTAAGGCTAGGAGCACCAGGTACATATGCACCTGATCAGGGGCCACAAGTACCATCCCAAGGATGGCGATACAGTTTTATACTGTGGAAGGGGCAGCAGTATTTTGTGTCGCACTGCGGTATTTGGTTCTGCTGGAGTGGTATTTTGTGCCCCACTGAGGTACTGGTGCTACTGTTGGTCCTGCCTTCTGACAGTTTGGATTGCCTACAACACGGTTGCCTACAACACGCAGAAGTTTTGTATTCGCTAGAATCCACATTTTTGGGGCTATTCATAACGCATTTGAGGCTACTTTCACACTGGCGTTTCTGGGTCCTCCTGTGAGATCCGTTCAGGGCTCTCACAAGCGGTCCAAAACGGATCAGTTCAGCCCCAATGCATTCTGAATGGATAGGGATCCGCTCAGAATGCATCAGTTCGCCTCCGTTCAGCCTCCATTCCGCTCTGGAGGCGGACACCGCGTTTTGATGTCCGCCTGACGATGCGGAGCCAAACGGATCCGTCCTGACTTACAATGCAAGTCAATGGGGACGGATCTGTTTTTCACTGACACAATATGGTGCAATTGAAAACGGATCCGTCCCCCATTGACTTTCAGTGTAAGTCAAAACGGATCCGTTTGCATTATCATGAAAAAAAAAAATATATATTTTTTTTTTTTTGTTCATGTTAATGCAAACGGATCCATTCTGAACAGATTCAAGTGTTTGCATTATAGGTGCGGATCCGTCTGTGCAGATACCAGACGGATCCGCACCTAACGCAGGTGTGAAAGTAGCCTGATTCATTTTGAATTGATTGGCTCTTCTCTAGTTTTTACCTAAGGTTTCCCCACAAACATATCAATATAAGATAATCCGACAACCACAATTTTTCACAAAATGACATAAGAGGAGACCTACGGAACCTATTTATGGGTGAGCTTTTTATTTTAGGTTAGTAATTCTTCTTCTTTATGTTACAAAAGGAGGGATACAATAGGGAGAGATGGAACATTTTATCTTGTAGCCATCCATTAAGGCATTTATGGTGTGGAATGTATTTCCTGACACTGTGTAGAAGTGCGGCATGTGTGGCCATAGTACTAGGTACTAATTTAGGCATATGGCTAGTTCTGTTTTACATTCAGGGTGAGACCATAGACCGTTCTAAATACTTAGTGTTCCCTCCCAGAACAGAGCTGTTCCGTATCATGCACACATAGGAAGGACCATATCAGCAATGCCAGATAAGATAGGGAAAGAGAGTGAACTTAAACATTTGCATGTATTGTGTATAGGGCATCTGGTAATGATATGGTTCTGGGCAGGTTTTTTAGTCCTTTTTTTTATTTAATAATCATCATTTTCTACAGGCTTCTATTTTTACGCAATGCAACGTTAAGGAAATGTTATTTTGCTGTGTCACTCATATTATCTTTTACGGGATGCTCCTGTCACAGTCCAGAGTGAAGATTAATTAATGTTGCATTTTAGTGGTTTTATTGGAGTGAGCGTAAGGGAGTCTAGTACACCGTCAGTGATAAGCCCAGCCTGTGGTAACCTGAGGCGATTTTCCACATTTTAGGGGCTGACATCACGTTGGGTCAGAAATAAGCAAAGTTCTTGTTCATACAATTGAAACTGTGTTCTTCATGATCTCTTTATCTTAAATACAGTTAAAACTCTGTTAAAAACCATCCGTTGGCGACAACACATTTGTGGCATCACAGGGCATCCATAGGAATCAATGGGCAGCAGCCACGTTATACATAAGGCTATGTTCACATCTCTGCCCAAAGGCATAACCGGATACTGCCACACACTGCTGGATCTCCATTGACTATAACGGGATCCCACGGCTTTCTGGCATAAATGCTGTCTTTTGGCCAAACAAATATCGCAGTGCCATTTATGCTCGGAAGCTGCCAGATCCCAGTGAGATACAGATACAGTCAATGGGGATCTGGCAGTGTGCGGTGGTATCTGGCTATACCAGATGAGGTATCTCCAGTAGGCAGCACGGTGGCTCAGTGGTTCGCACTGGTGCCTTTCAGCGTTAGGTCTCCTGCACATGAACGTGTGCGCCCAGTGGTAGTGCTGTGGGCCGCAATGCACGAACACCGTCCGCGGGGGAGCCGTAACGGATCGCGGACCCATTCACTTTAATGGTTCCTCGATCCGGACGCTCCGCAAAAAGATAGGACATGTTCTATTTTTTTGCGGAACGGAAGTACGGGACAAAACCCCACGGAAGCACTCCGTAGTGCTTCCGTAGGGTTCCGTTCCGTGCTTCCGTTCCACACCATTCTGCATCTCTGGATTTGCGGACCCTTTGAAGTGAATGGGTCCGCATCCGTGATGAAAAATGCACACGGAACCGTTCCAAAAATGCGGTCCGCAATACGGCCACAGAGCTCACACGTTCGTGTGCAGGATGCCTTAGGGTCTTAGGTTTTAATTCGAGCAAGGACAACATCTGCATGGATTTTGTATGTTCCTCTGCAGAACATACAACAGACTACTCGTTTACCTTAAGTGGAGATGTGAACCTACCCTAACTGCACCAAGACCTAGACCTCCTCTTGGCAGCAGGTCTATACTCTGGTTAAAAGACAGGTTCCCCTCTATGAAGTCCATGGGCACAAATATTCCTAATAGGGCATACAGTATGTTGTTTCTGTTTCTTACAATGAATATCTCAATGCACAAAGAACATGGAATACACTGGAGCCGAACACGGATTATCGTGTCAAAGCCCTTATCATGTTGGGCTTCTTCAATCACATGTAATTCCATACTGCAGTTATCCATCATATGGAGCATTTATCTTATAGCTCGAGGTAGCAGAGCTGATAAGCTGAATCCATCAGACACAATTTACACATTTATTAACATCAACATCAATATCTTCAGCGATTCCCATACACTAAAAATCATGCGGTAGGTATACATGTTTACAAAAAGCCATAGACAGCTAGGACTAAAAGCTGTGGTTTTATAAGTTAAAGGGGTTATTCAAGACCTACAGTATAATGCCCCCTCCCCACAGGGCCGTCTTTGCCGCAGGGCAAAAGGGGCAGCTGCCCCGGGCCCAGTTGCTCCTGGGGGCCCGACGCCCGACTCCGATTCACTATGCAGCAGCGCAGCAGACACTCTTCAGAACAAGTTACAACTGTGCTGCGCTGCTTAGTTAGCAAGCACGTCGGCGCCCCGCCGTCACGTGGTAAAAGGGGTGTGTGATGTGACTCACCGCAGCCGAGTAGAGTGGAGCCACGGCGGAGCAGCCAGCAGCAGGGAATAAGTCTCCGCCTCCGGTCCGGAGCTAAAGGGATTGGGTGGTGAGTCACGGCCTCACGTGACCAGACCAGGCACCAGTGACTCACTCACCTTACCTACAGGCCAGACCAGACCTGCCACTGCCGCGCCAGGAGGGGAGGACTCGGTAGGTAAAGGCTTTAAAGCAAAAATCACGCATATATATTGAATTAATTCTACATTAGAAATTTAGACCGCTCAGGCTGATCACCAAATTAATAATTAACCACCCCAGATCCATTCATAAATTAGTGGGGGATTATAGAGACGGACGGCCCCAGGAGACATAAGGAGTTGGGTTCTGTCTGCTGCTGAACTGGCCTGGGGGCCAATCTTTGCTCAGGGGGGCCCTCATGGTGTCATTTTCACTAAGGAATATAGTTTAACCCTTTATGTGCAAAAGAGAAAAAAAGAAGTCAGCTCCAATCAGATATCTGCACATGGACCAAGACTCTGGGTCTATGTGGAGAGCAGATATCTGATTGGAGCTGACTTAGTGACCTCTTTTTTTTTCTCTTTTTCACATAAACGGTTAAACTATATTCCTTAGTAAAAATGACCATTCCACACCACACCATGAGGGCCCCCCTGAGCAAAGATTAGTAAATGTGGCCAGTGGTGGCCCCCAGGCCACAGTTCAGCAGACAGACAGAGAGAATCCCTTATTTCTCTCGTCTGTCGTCTAATAATCGATCAGTAATTTAAATAACCCCATTAGTGGGGGATTATTATAGAGACGGGAGACATAAGGGGTTGGGTTCTCTCTGTCTGCTGAACTGTGGCCTGGGGCGACCACCGGCCACATTTACTAATCTTTGCTCAGGGGGGCCCTCATGGTGTGGACTGGTCATTTTCACTAAGGAATATAGTTTAACCATTTATGTGCAAAAGAGAAAAAAAGAAGTCAGCTCCAATCAGATATCAATCTGCACATAGACCAAGACTCTTGGTCTATGTGCAGATATCTGATTGGAGCTGACATAGTGACTTCTTTTTTTCTCTTTTGCACATAAACGGTTAAACTATATTCATGAGGGCCCCCCTGAGCAAAGGGTGACACCAGCCATAGCAACGCCACTGCCTCTATCTGTAAGTCGCTGGAGTGCACGGCAGGCTCGCTTTTCTGAAGGAAGTGGAACTGTGAAGTGTCTGAACTCTGAACGGCTGTACAGTCAGTAGTGGCATGTGACACATGTGGCAATAATAACGTGTCTGCTGGCCTGCAGCCTGGTAAAGACCTGTGTCATGTCACGTGTGATGTGCATCCCAATTATGCCATACATACGTGTACAGATACTGGTCCTGTACTCCTGTGAGGCTGCAAGGCAGGGGTGTGGTGAGGACCACTCCTGAGACTGCATGTGCTTAGGCCTCATGCACACGGCCGTTGTTTGGGTCCGCATCCGTTGCTCCGTTACGTGGCCCCGCCAAAAAAATAGAACATGTCCTATTCTTGTCTGTTTTGCGGACAAGAATAGGCATGTCTACAATGGGACGCCCGTTCCGTTACGCAAATTGCAGAAGGCACACGGGCGGCTTCCGTTTTTTGCAGGTTTGCGGACCGCAAAAAACGGCACAGTCGTGTGCATGAGGCCTTACAGTCCCTAAATAAATAATACTGCAGTAGTAGTTCACTACTCTACGAGGTGTGTGGATTTTTTTTTTTGTGTGTGTGTTGTGGTGGAGGGCGTGATTGCATGCTAGGGTGTGGGAAGGCGGGATCCAGGGGGCCCAAGTAAATTTTTGCCCAGGGTCCAATCAATATTAAAGACGGCCCTGCCTCCCCATATGCCCTGGCCCCTCACACATAATGTATTCACTTCACACCCGACACCCGCGTTGCTTCTGATGCCGGCATGGCTGCTGCTGCTGCGTCTCCCCGTCGTGTGGATAAAAACATCTGGTGATAGGGGCTGCACCCAATAGAAGGCTGCAACGGGGCAAGCTAGGGAGGATCGTTCCCGTCGCGGCCTGCTATTGGCTGCTCCATCCCCCCTACTTACCGTCTGTGTGAGGGGCCCGAGCATATGGGGGTGGGGGCATTATAGGTCTTGAATAACCCCTTTAAGGGTAGGTTGACATCTGCGGTAATGTATTCTGGGTAGTCTGTCCCGGTAGACTACTGGAATTATCGTATTCAGCATAGCTGGACACTGCTGGATCCTTAGTCATTATAATGGGATTCACTGGTTTTCCAAAAAGACGGCTTTCTTTTCCATGCAGCATTTTTTCCTCTGGCAGAAAGCTGGCATTTTTGCTATAAACGCTATAGTTTCCATAGGAAGTCAGTGAGGCACTGCGGTGTCCAGCTATGTCCGATACGGTAATTCCGGTAGTCTGACCCTCTGACGGAGCAGACTATGGCAGTACAGTAGCGCAGATGTGGACATAGCATTACAGTGTATACATCTAGATACGATCTACGGAATGTAAAGAGCTGAGCAACTTTGTAAGAGCATTGCTTATCATTTACTGCTCCTAAAGTCCCATTTACATGAGACGATAATGTCTCAAACAGTCTTTCATAAAAACTATTTTTCACGAAGATTGCCGAGCGTAAAGACGTCCAGCGATCAAGCGACGAACAACTACAATTGTCAGCATCTTTCATGTCGGCTGTGAATCCACATGTGCAAGCAAGCTCCTGTCACTGGCAACGATTGACGTGCTATATTATCAATCTACAGTCTTTATGAGCCATTTATCTACCCATCTAAATGGACCCTAAGATACAGCAAGTCCCCTATACACTTGCACACTCAGGTCGGCCGGGCATGCATGTGTACTCAGCAGGGAGAGAGAAGTTAGCCACAGCCCGACACCTCTTATCTAACACAAGTACAAAGAATTGGGTATGTTGAAATTTAACATGCTCATTCCTTCATTCCCCAACATCATGTGTCGGGGGAAAGTTGGCAGTGATCATCCATTCCTGCCGAAAAGGTTGGCTTCGACTGACTTTGCTCTCATGTGTATGGGCACCGTTACCCTTGAAGAATTGCAGTGCAGTAGAGAATATTGCTTTACGAGAGCCCGGCCAAACTATGAAGGGTATATTTTTTACTGGCTCCAGTAGTAATCAGCAGAAACCTGACCGAATTGCTTACATGAAGATGTGCATTGGCCGAACCTGATGATTTAAGCGGCTTCAGCTCGGCATCTAATGTGTATGGTGGTCTCCCATTCTCCGCTAACAGCTGATGTTGGAGGCAGTGGCGTGCCTAGCGTGTTTGGCACCCGGGGCAGGTCATTTCTCTGGCACCCCCCAATACTTGACCACATACCTCTTACATCCAGTGACATCTCCTGTCATGTAGACCTTCTCTTTCCTCTTCTCCTCCGTTAGACCGCCATGACAAATTCTTTCAGCCGTATCTCGTCTCTACAGGGTTTGTAACACAGACACGTTAGATTTCTCAGTTTTTCCATCAACCTCCCCATCCTAGTGTCCCGACAATGTCATCCCCACCCCCAATACTGTGTACTATACTGCTGGAAAAAATAGTGACTTCAGTAGACATAATTGGGGTCATTTATCAAACTGGTATAAAGTAGAACTGGATTTCCAAAAGAGCTGTCAAATATGAAAGGTGGAATCTGATTGGCTGCTATGGGCAACCAAGCCAGTTCTACTTTACACCAGTAATTTGTCCCCCACATAGTAATCCCTCCCATAATAATTTGCCCCCACATAGTAATCCTCCCATAATAATTTGCCCCCACATAGTAATCCCTCCCATAATAATTTTGCCCCCACACAGTATCCCACCATAAAAAATGTCCCCCACATGTTCTCCTGTGTGTCCCCCCTATGCCCCCCAAATTGGCACATACAATTTTTTTTAAATAAATAAAAAGAAAAAAACAACAACTAAAAGCTAAATACTCACCTGAGCTTGCTCGCAGAGGAAAGCGTGCACACTTCACTTTGCTGCTGCGTCCCGACACAGGCGCACGCGATGACATCATCACGCATGCCTGCGCCAGGATTTCACTACCGCATAGGCGATGATCGCAGTATGTGGGGTGGGCGTCAGCGCTCCAGCAATGAGAGCTTCCATCTGTATTGATGGAAGCGATCATTGCTTCTGGAACCCCCTGACAGCAGGCACCCCGGGCAGACCGCACCCCCCCCCCCCCCCCCATCCCATCCTAGGCACGCCACTGGTTGGATGAGATAAGGATCAGGCACATTGGATTCAATGGCCTAAACCTTTTACTAAACTGATGCGAGCGGAGTCTCTCCATTGGTTACATATGCAGATTTGGCTTATGAGAGGATCAGGGGATAGAGCTATCAGCCATCAGCAATCTTCCGTGTATGGGTAGACATGGTGTAAACCAGGATTAGCAGAAAAGAAGTAAAGGTAAACATTTGCAAAGTTACTTAACTTTGTATGTAGATTAGCATTTTTCAAGCAATGCTTTTTTTCTGCTTGGAAGATCTTCAAATGGGTATTCTTTTTCCTTTGTGAAGGTAGCGGCATCGCAGATTTGTTTTTAGTCTAGCCCTTCAGGCTCCAATGTCATCCAATCATTATGACAGTGATAACTCTTTTCAGGAAGGTTGCCTGAAAACATGGGACTTCTTTTTGCATGCAAGCTGCTGAGCTGTGTGCAAGTAGGGAAGTGTAAAGGCTATGGACACCCGGGGGAAATGTATTATTTATTGGATTGGGTGCATTTTTCAATTTAAAAAATATTTGCAAAATGCTTTCATTACCAATTCTACTCTGCTTGCCTTTTGCAGCCTGCTTGTATTCTCATACAGTACATTGCAGGCTGCTCAGTCCCATTGACTGGTAGTGCAGTCTATAGCCCTTCTCTCTGCTCTCCCGAATGTAAATCTAAAGCAAACAAGTAAAATAAACTTACATCAGAAGGGATGTCAGGTGTATGAATCTTCTGGAGATCATAGATAAGTGCCGAAGACTACGTCATCATCAGATGGTTTTCACCCTGAACAGGACTGAGCAATCTGCAATACATGAGAAGACATGCAGGCCAAAACACATGCAAACCTATTGCAAATATATATTTTTCAACAATACAGCCAATGCCCCCAAAAAATTGCCCCAAATGTGTCCATAGTCTGTAATTAGAAAAATATGACCTAAATGGTTGTGCTATATTTTCAGCACAGATTTATACTATTAATTCCCGCTCTGTACATATAATATTCAGTATTATTGAGATTATGTGTAATCATCATATACTGTCCACATCTGGGGTTGCTAACATCATGCACCATATTTTTTTTTTGGTAAAGCCCAATTTGAATCCCAAAATCTCTTTTCTGTTGTGTAGTAAGAATAATTGTGGTCGGATCGGCTATCAGAATGGTGAACCTAACCTACCTAACCCTATCTACAACAAGCAGTAGAATTATGCCATAACTGCTGTGGAAGGGCAGCCTAAAGTGGGCCACCCTAATGTGAAGTGACTGTAAGAAGGTGTGGGTGGGTGGGTGAAATCAGCTCAATCGGCGTCAGCCTGGACCCACAGGTGCCTATAAATAGCCTAGTAATCAGCCACCCTGGGCCCACAGGTACGTATGAATAGCCTTGTAATCAGCCTCCCCTCCCACAAATGCAGCAACATCTTGCTTATACTTGTGGTCGGATCGGCTATCAGAATGGTGAACCTAACCTACCTAACCCTATCTACAACAAGCAGTAGAATTATGCCATAACTGCTGTGGAAGGGCAGCCTAAAGTGGCCAAAAAGAGCAGACCTTAGTTTAGAGTAAATATATACATACCGTTACCCACTTTGAACGAAAGACCTTTCACGATGAAGGTGCGGAATAAAGCGTATATAACACCGGGACTTCCATCTACCTTACCTCTTTGTCGTGTGCATCGGCACATCGTTCTTGGAGATGGTTAATGCTGATGTGATTGAACGAGTGGCCGGTAACCAGAAACGATTTACTCCTATGTATACTAACACGTGACCATACAACGAGAAGGACTGAATCCTGAGAGCTGCAGACTGAAACAAACAATGGTGAATCTGTTGGAAGGGCCTAAATTAACTCCAACATTCGCCAAGGGCCCTGATAGGACACCAACTGTTCCTGGCGGCAAAATACTTCACCGCTACTTATTCCCCAGGCCACACTTTTATTCTTATTTTTTATGAAGGAGCCAAAAATTATAACATGGCGTATGCCGTCTTACTCTAGTAGTAGATTAATTGAAATGTGTAAACTCACCAGGCCTGGGGAACCACAAACAGGAATACATGGCTATTTCGATTAACGAGCTAATGTTGCCTGTAATAAGGACAGAACGTACACACAATACCTGCAGTCGTAACAGAAAATAAGCTTAAGGTTGTGACAAACTATGTATACTGTGCCTGTAGTCGTGATATGCTTTGTAGTGTCTTAAGACGTGGCAGACTTCGTAAATTGCGCCTCATTACTGTACCTCCTACTGGAACACAGACCGATACCCAGGACTTAGGCCGGACACCAACACCCTCAGCCCGAGTTTGTAGATGACGTAAGCCTGCCTGGGAGAAGGTGACGTCCGCAAAGGCAGGCTCGGGATGACTGCTTATAAAGAAAACAATGATTTCCTTTTATACCCAACAACCTAGAAATTAAAAGTTAGAGAAAACAATAATGTGAGTGAGGCTCTAATGACACGAGCCACCACAAGAAATTGTATTGCGAGCCACAGATGACAGAGCCATGCGAGCGGGTCTGAAGGTAGAAAAGACATGGAACCTACTTGTGGTGGGACCACGCAGCCGGCCTCGAATGGAGGAGTTTATGTGTGTAAAATCTAAACGGAGAAGCCCTGCGCTGCAGACTAATGGCTGAGCCATGCGTGAGGGACTCTAATGGCGGAGTCGTATGCGTAAACCTAAACGGAGAAGCCATGCGTGAGAGACTCGAATGGCGGAGCCATGCGCGAGAGACTCTAATGGCGGAGTCGTATGCGTAAACCTAGACGGAGAAGCCATGCGTGAGAGACTCTAATGGCGGAGTCGTATGCGTAAACCTAGATGGAGAAGCCATGCGTGAGAGACTCTAATGGCGGAGTCGTATCCGTAAACCTAAACGGAGAAGCCATGCGTGAGAGACTAATGGCGGAGCCATGCGTGAGAGACTAATGGCGGAGCCATGCGCGAGAGACTAATGGCGGAGCCATGCGCGAGAGACTAATGGCGGAGCCATGCGCGAGAGACTAATGGCGGAGCCATGCGCGAGAGACTCTAATGGCGGAGCCGTATGCGTAAACCTAGACGGCGGAGCCATACGTGAGAGACTCTAATGGCGGAGTCGTACCCGTAAACCTAAATGGAGAAGCCATGCGTGAGAGACTAATGGCGGAGTCATGCGTGAGAGACTAATGGCGGAGTCATGCGTGAGAGACTAATGGCGGAGTCATGCGTGAGAGACTAATGGCGGAGTCATGCGTGTGATAAAACGGAGAAGCCATACGTGAAAGACTAATGGCGGAGTCATCCGCGTAACTAAAACGGAGAAACGCCATGCGCGAGAGACTAATGGTGGAGTCATATGCGTAACCTAAACGGAGAAGCCATGCGCGAGAGACTAGTGGCGGAGCCATCCGTGAGAGACTAATGGCGGAGTCAACCGTGTAACTAAACCGGAGAAGCCATGCGTTAGAGACTAATGGAATCATCCGTAAGAGACTAATGGCGGAGTCATACGTGTAACTAAACCAGAGAAGTCATGCATGAGAGACTCTAATGGCGGAGCCATGTGTGTAAACCTAAAACGGAGAAGCCATGCGTGAGAGACTAATGGAATCATCCGTAAGAGACTAATGGCGGAGTCATACGTGTAACTAAACCAGAGAAGTCATGCATGAGAGACTCTAATGGCGGAGCCATGTGTGTAAACCTAAAACGGAGAAGCCATGCGTGAGAGACTAATGGCGGAGTCATCCGTGAGAGACTAATGGTGGAGTCATCCGTGTAACTAAAGCGGAGAAGCCGTCCGTGAGAGACTAATGGCGGAGTCGTCCGTGTAACTAAAACGGCGGAGTCGTCCGTGAGAGACTAATGGCGGAGTCGTCCGTGAGAGACTAATGGCGGAGTCGTCCGTGAGAGACTAATGGCGGAGTCGTCCGTGAGAGACTAATGGCGGAGTCGTCCGTGAGAGACTAATGGCGGAGTCGTCCGTGAGAGACTAATGGCGGAGTCGTCCGTGAGAGACTAATGGCGGAGTCGTCCGTGAGAGACTAATGGCGGAGTCGTCCGTGAGAGACTAATGGCGGAGTCGTCCGTGAGAGACTAATGGCGGAGTCGTCCGTGAGAGACTAATGGCGGAGTCGTCCGTGAGAGACTAATGGCGGAGTCGTCCGTGAGAGACTAATGGCGGAGTCGTCCGTGAGAGACTAATGGCGGAGTCGTCCGTGAGAGACTAATGGCGGAGTCGTCCGTGAGAGACTAATGGCGGAGTCGTCCGTGAGAGACTAATGGCGGAGTCGTCCGTGAGAGACTAATGGCGGAGTCGTCCGTGAGAGACTAATGGCGGAGTCGTCCGTGAGAGACTAATGGCGTCATCTGTGAAAATGACGGAGTCATACGTGTAACTAAAACGGAGAAGCCATGCGTGAGAGACTAATGGCGTCATCTGTGAAAATGACGGAGTCATACGTGTAACTAAAACGGAGAAGCCATGCGTGAGAGACTCTAATGGCGGAGTCATATGTGTAAACCTAAAACGGAGAAGCCACGCGTGAGAGACTCTGATGGCGAAGCCATGCGCGAGAGACTCTAATGGCGGAGTCATATATGTGTACCTAAAACGGAGAAGCCATGCGTGAGAGACTAATGGCGAAGCCATGCGCGAGAGACTAATGGCGAAGCCGTACGTGTAGACTAAAACTGAGAAGCCATACGTGAGCGACTAATGGCGGAGTCATCCATGAGAGACTAATGGCGGAGTCACCCGTTAGGGACTAACGGCGGAGTCATACGTGTAAAACTAAAACGGAGAAGCCATACGTGAGAGACTCTAATGGCGGAGCCATGCGCGAGACTAAAAACAGAGAAGCCATGCGTGAGACTCTAATGGCAGATTCCCCTTTTTTTTTTTTTTTTATAAAATATAAACCACTTATGCAGCACCAGTATGACTTGTGGACTCACATAACCAATGACCCTCTCCGATAATAACCTAGGACGCTAACCAGCCTACAACCATATTGAACACCTAACAAACCTGAACGGTCATCGGGCCCCCGAGGCCATGAAGCCCCCCGAAGCCAAGAGACTGAACTGAATGACCTTACAGTGACAAGTAATTACAACGTGACCCAGACCTAGAGAAAAATGCATAGACATTAGTGATCCGAACCACGCGTATAAACAAAACATTAAACCAACCGCAATACTGAAACAGATGGGAGAAAAACAAGAGCCAGAGGCATTGCAGTTCGCTAAGAGAAGACCCTTATCGTGACAAAACGAATGAACTACTGTGAAAATATAGTAGGGGCTTACTCCTATTGGCCCACTGACCGCTGGGGAGCCATTTGGTTAACTGGGGCAGGAGACCAATCTGAGTGAATACGAACCAGAAGTCAAGGAGACCAGTCTGAGTGAATGCAAACCAGGACTAAAGAACACCACAAACCTTTTTTTTTTTTTTTTTAAGTGAACAGAAAAGTAGACCTATGGAATGTAACAAACCACCAAGGAAAGAAACGTAAGCCTGAAAAGAAAGCAGCTATGTTTATCGGAAGAGTAGTATCAGAGCGGTGTGCTGTTTGCCCTAGTAAGAATACTGAGTAACCATGATGTAAAAATGAAAAGAAATGCAGCTTCAAGTGGAAGCAGAGTATAACACGTAATATAAGAACAAGTGGGTGAATGCAGCTCTGGATGTGAGTGGTGTCTAAAACATGGTATGGGCACAGCTCTGAGTACGAGCATGAAAAGCATGGTATAAAGCAGCCGTATGAATGCAACCTGAAGTGAGCAGAGTATTAATGTAACGCAACAGCGGACGTATGAACGCAGCTCTAGTAGTGAATGGTGTATAGGACAAAATGTAAATGCAGACACACAGACGTAATTTTGAAGGTAACAATCCTAACTACAATTATTCGACCATTAGCGCAAAACCCCCTTCGTCCCAGAACACTGCAAATCACGGACCGCAGTGCGAGTCCTGTGCGGCAAGGTCGATGCTACCGTGAGCGCCAGCATTCACATGGCACCTTTTGCTGTTTACCCAGATGTGAAAGAGCTGCCCTACAATGCTGCAGGGTTTTTTTTTTTTTTAAATCGACCATTGATCCATATTTACCATTACTCAACACAGTGTGCATAGCTTGAGCCCACTGCAGACACGCGCCCTGCATGTAAACTAGGTATTGGAAAACATACAACCATGCCTACTCTAAGCACATGCTACCCCAATAACTGTATGCAATGGCCCCACCAGGCCTCTGAATAGCCAGACAAAACAACACTAACAACCATCGTATGACCATTAGCGCCCAAACTCTGCATCATCCCAGAGCGCTACATGTCGCAGACCGCAGCGTGGGTCCCGTGCAAACAACTCCGATCCTACCATGAATACTAGCGCCCTCCTGAGACATTCTGCCGTCGCCCAGCCGTAAGGAGCCTCCACACCATGCTGCTGTATCCTAAAGCTGACCCAGAGGTAGTGAAATCAGCTCAATCGGCGTCAGCCTGGACCCACAGGTGCCTATAAATAGCCTAGTAATCAGCCACCCTGGGCCCACAGGTACGTATGAATAGCCTTGTAATCAGCCTCCCCTCCCACAAATGCAGCAACATCTTGCTTATACTTATATTCTCTGCACCCTTCTACTGCATTTACTTCACAGACCCTCCGTTATCTTTTGATGCTTCCTAATCCCTAGCTGTTGAGGTCTTGTTGTATTGGTGAAAACACAGTTAATACATGTGGTAATCACGTAATCTGCGGTCACCTTAGGTGACTAACACTTCTCAGTCATCATACTTTCATTGCGTGATGCAGTTGGCAATTATACTGTTTCCTGTGTTGCTTCCAAGAAGCTCATGACGGTAGTGCTACATGGTCATGGCCAGTTCTGGTTTTAGCTGGGGCCTAGTAAAAGACAGCAGGTGGTGTCTAAAACAGTGGCCTAGGATTTGGAATGCATTGGGGAGCTATCATATGGGCTGATCTAGTTTTAGTCTTTTTAACTTAAGGTGGCTTAAAGGGGTGCTCCAGGATTTTGATATTGATTGCCTATCTTCAGGATAGGTAATCAGTATCTAATCTGCGGGAGTCCGACTCCCAGTTATCCCCACCAGTTGTATGAAAAGGCTCCAGACCTCTGTGAGCATTTAGACCTCTTCCTAGTACATGTGATGTCATGTTCATCATTCACATGTCCTAGACGCAGCTCAGTCCCAATAAAGTCAGTAGGGCTGAGCTGCAATACCAAGCATAGCTGCTATCCAGTGGACAGTGCTGTGCCTGGTAAGCTCTGGTGAGTGCCATGGCTTCCTAAAACAGGTAACTACTGGGAGTGTTTGGAGTTGGACCCACACTGATCTCATATTGATGACCCATCCTGAGGATAGGGCATCGCTATGAGGACCCCTTTAAGGGGTTTATAGGTTAAGCCTTAGCCACATCTGTGCTTTAGTATTCCGGTACTTACTTCTGGTAGAAGAGCAGAGTACCGAAATGCTGTAGCTGTTTTTTTTCTTGAAAAAATAAAAAAATTCTGCCAGAAAGCTGGCATTCATGCCAGAAACCCAACAGACCCCATTTTAGTAAATGGGGATCTGGCGGGCCTCGCCGGTATCTGGCCATGCTGGATATGGTAATTCAAGTAGTCTGCTCTGATGCCAGAAAAGACTACCGGAGTACCGTAACGCAGATGTCAACCAAGTCTAATTCAGTTGATGCACACCATTACAGATGGTTATACCCATAGTCAATGCCTCTAGTGTAGCACTTTTATTTCTAACCGAAAAAACTCTTGTTACATCAGAAATATTATTGGATCAATTGACATTTAAATTCTGAAAAACTGGGTGACCATCTTTGTGAGAACTGTAATGGGAGCCACAAAGGTTGTCAATTGGCCCTCCCAGATACAGATTAATATTTGACTATTCCTTTCCACCCCCCTACACATGTGTGCTTGACTCGGTCAAGCGTTGATATGTTTTCAACATGGAGAGAGTAGTAAGGCTACTTTCACATTGACGGCACAGGCTGTTTCGGAATAGAATGTCAGGAATTTGTCAGACAAAAAACATTATGTACAGCGGTTTTTGTCTGGCCGAATCCTGGCATATTTGCCAGATAGAAGCTGGATCTCTGCCGGACCCCATTATAGTCAATGTGGCCAGTGGGCAATCCAGTAACATCTGTTAATGCTGGATCTGGAGAACTCCAGCAGGCCGATCTCTGCTGGAATAGTCTGATAGAGAGCTGTGCTACAAATATGAAAGTAGCCCCTAAGCTACTGCCAGACTCCTCAGGTGGCAGCTTATCTCCCCTGAAAGAAAAATGATCGGCCATGTTGATTTTGAAAGTGCCATACCCTTCTTTTTCTTGAGATCTGTTCTCCAGGGAGAGCCAGAAGGTCCTCATGCACATTAGATGGTCAACCATTGCTTCCAAAATCGTCCAGTTTGGCCTGTATCAATATGTATGATCAGTAGGTGAGCGTAGTTCTTAAAAATTCGATTCTGCAGCTTTACCGAATTTTACAAAAACATTTCATTTGTGACGAATTACGTCATCACAAAGTGCATTTCTTTGTAAGTAGCAGGTGCAATGATGGGGAATGGCGATTGCACCTCCCCCCCCCCCCCATCATTGAACCCCTCTGATGCCGCGTTCATTGCTGATTGTGGCATCTGAAATGAATATTAAGGCCTTAGGGCTCTTTCACACCTGCGTTCTTTTCTTCCGGCATAGAGTTCCGTCGTCGGGGCTCTATGCCGGAAGAATCCTGATCAGTTTTATCCTAATGCATTCTGAATGGAGAGAAATCCGTTCAGGATGCATCAGGATGTCTTCAGTTCCGGAACGGAACGTTTTTTGGCCGGAGAAAATACCGCAGCATGCTGCGCTTTTTGCTCCGGCCAAAAATCCTGAAGACTTGCCGCAAGGCCGGATCCGGAATTAATGCCCATTGAAAGGCATTGATCTGGATCCGGTCTTAAGCTAAACGTCGTTTCGGCGCATTGCCAGAGCAGACATTTAGCTTTTTCAGAGTGGTTACCATGGCTCCCAGGACGCTAAAGTCCTGGCAGCCATGGTAAAGTGTAGCGGGGTGTAGTCAGGGCGCCCCCAGCGCATCGATCACGTGATCACATGGATCACGTCATCCATGCGCATGGGGCGCTCTGACGTCATTCTGGAGCGCCCCGGGAGCCGCACGGACGGTAAGTATACCGCTCCCCCGCTCCCCGCTCCTACTATGGCAACCAGGACTTTAATAGCGTCCTGGCTGCCATAGTAACACTGAACGCATTTTGAAGACGGCTCCGTCTCAAATGCTTTCAGTACACTTGCGTTTTTCCGGATCCGGCGGGCACCTCCGGCAACGGAAGTGCACGCCGGATCCCAACAACGCAAGTGTGAAAGAGGCCTAAATTGTACTTACTTTATCCTTTAGCGTGCAAAGAGGCCGCTGCGGCCATCTGGCTTGAAGATCCAGTGCGCACAGGATTTCGCGTGGGGTCTTCAGCCAAGATGGCTGTGGTGGCCTCTTCGCACTCAAATGGATGAGGTGAGTATGATATTTTTTTTTTTACTGCCATTTTCCCTGAAATTCAGATCGAGGTCCACTTCGGATACATTGATTTGCTCAAGCTTAACCTTAGCGCATGAGTTTTTTCCTTTTTACTCTTTACAAAAGTAACCAGGACGGACGGATTGGTCTTTGATGAATTATGTTTTGCACCGCTGTAATCTCGAAAGTCGAAATCAAAGCCACCGATTAGGTTTCAATCTCAAGGGGAAGCATGCATAATAATAAAATGCGGGCGGCCACTCCTTGTACGAGAGATTGCATCGAGTACTTTTTTTACATTTGCTCGGATTAACATGGTGATGGAATAACTACGTATAAAGATACGCTTTGTATCACAATACATTAAAGCAAGGGCTGAGAATACTCCTTGTAATGCGCGGCATTTGCAGTGGGGTATGTAATGCCTGTGGCATCTGACTTGGCACGTAGCGTAGCTTCTAATGAAAGTAAATCTCCTCGAATAGTGGATGTAAAGTGCATCTCTAAAGCTGGAAATAGAGGATGTCATCTAATTGCTGTGACTGGTTTGATCAGTGATTTTATCAGAATGGATCGGCACAATGACGCTGCCTTCAGACTCCTGCCCGCCGCTCATCCTGCCACGCTCTTCGTTCACAATGAACTGTGCATAGGGTAAACTTCTTACATTTTTCCACTAAGTGTTTGGACTTGTTCTTTAGAATGGAAGCCATAAAGTTTATTTTCAGCAGGCTGACTCATTACACTTTTAAACAATTCTGACAGGTCAAATATATGGACATTGCGATTTTACTTGGGGGAGGGGAGGTGTGGGATGCACAGAAGGAACCCTTCCAGCAAAGGAGATTTCACATGTGCCATTAAACAACATGTGTTGCCTGGGTCACAATTGGAACTGTCACAGTTCTTGACGCTGTGAGCAAATACGTCATAAATCATGCATGGCATTCCTTTATACTAACACTTTACACTGTACGTTATTATAGCGGACGGTTCACATAGTCCAAATAGATATATGATCTGTGCTGAGCATCTGTTATCTAGAAAATGAAAATGGTCCCCACCCCATACCACACCCTTTCCTGTCCAGGATACTCTGTACCATCAGACATTCCCTGGTGACACAAGTTAGTGCAGAAGAAGAGGTTCTCAGTACAGAGGAGAACTACCAGTGAGCCTCCCTACTGTACTGCACCAGCACCGGATACCAAATAGTACAGCGCAGCGCGAGACTTTATTGCCAGGCGTGATTACGTTTACACTGCCTGGCCCTGTCAATTAAAGTGCAGAGGGCACGGTAGTTGCAGAGAGAGCAGAGCCTCTAGGTGTATCAGCAACACCCCTGTTTCTCGTAGAGGCTCATTGGAATAAATTTAAATTGTATTTTTCTCAGCAATGCAGGCACATATGAACCCGGGACCAATACAAATACCTTAAAGGGGTTGTCCCACTAAATAATATTGTACAGATTTCAAAACAGTACCTGGATCTGAATACTTTTGTAATTGCATGTAATTAAAAAATTTGTATAGCCGCTGAGTTATTACAATAAAATGTCCTTGTTCTTATTTCTTTGTCCTGCTCACTGAGAAGGTCGGACATGCTCAGTTTGATCCTTCAACTGCCTCCTGAGTTATGATAGGGAGAGATGAGACACGCCCCCTGAGCTATGATAGGGAGAGCTGAGACACGCCCCCTTAGGCTTCGTTCACGTCACCGTTCAGCCTTTCCGTTCTCCTGCTCCGTTTAGGAGCAGGAGAACGAAAAGGACGGAAAAGGCACATAACTGACGCCAAACTGAGTCAAACGGAGCCCTTAGGACCCCATAGACTATAATGGGGTCCGTTATGGATCCGCTCAAAAGATGATTTTTAAGCGGAGACAAAAGTCCTGCATGCACAACTTTTGTCTCCGCTTAAAAATCATCTTCTGAGCGGAAACATAACGGACCCCATTATAGTCTATGGGGTCCTAAGGGCTCAGTTTGACTCAGTTTGGCGTCAGTTATGTGCCCTTTCCGTCCTTTATTGGAAAGGCTGAACGGTGACGTGAACGAAGCCTAAGCTGCAGCAGAAAAGACGCTCTCCTTGATCTTCCAACGTGATATAAATCTAACAGAGCAAAGAATGTGGAGATCTCTGGATCCATGTGAGGTACAGGGCAGGTTCTGGATTTTTCAGAAAGAGATTGTCATGTCCTATATAATGGCAAATTTTCACTTTTTACATTTACCATGGGATAACCCCTTTAAGCTACAAAGCGCACATGCAACAGGTCAGCCATTTTCATAGGTAATAATCTGCTGACAGAGCCCTTTAAAAGGGAAGTCCACCTTTTATTAAGTGAGGGCCTGTCCTGATTGGGAGCAGTGCTGCGCTCAGTCCACTACAAAGTAGATAGAGCTGTCTGCTTCCGGTTCTGGAGCTACTGCCAAACAGCTGATCGACGGGGTTCATGGTGTCGGAACCCCTATGATCAGTTAGTAATGGACCATCCTGAGGGTAGGCCGTCATCATTTCATTAAAGGTGGCCAACCCTTTGAGAGTCACCTAGAATATGCTCAAAATATATTTGAAATTTTTTGTGTAAATGTAAAATCAAAAATTCCAGACTTTCCAGCCATTGCACAACTGCTCAGTGTCGTAAAATACCAGAGGTAAGATTGAAAAACAGACTGCGTGAACCTGTCCTCTAGTTACACCGATCTGCTACTGTGAGTAAGAGATTCACCAAATGTTCTCCAAGAACTGCTAGCATGGTCAGCATGCTGGGAGCAGGTACACGTGCTGAAAGCTTGATAGACCAAATAGAATAATCAGCGTTGAGCACTGCAGGCGGGGAGGGATGTAGAGTGTGGCCTCACAGGAGTAGTCAGGCAGAACGCTGCTGGAACACATTCTTAACTCACCACGTTATGGGACACATTCACGCTCTAGATCATGGCTGTGTCAATTAGGCATTAAAATAGTCAATTTGGAACTTATTTTTAGTCATGGTATTTGAAATATTTTGGTCGAGCACTTTGCTAATCAAACCGGTGGCTAAATATTAACCTAGTCACTGCCAGCCATACTGTTTCATTCTAAAGGCTTGAAACGCGTAACAGAAGACTTGTTTAGTTATTTAAATTATTTATTTATATTTTCACTAGAAAAAACGTAAAACACAAGACTTGTTTATTTGTTTATTTATAAAAAAAAAACTCCACGGGGAGGTTTATCATTACTCTAATCCTCTTTTAGGGTCTATTCACACATCCGTATGTGTTTTGCGGATCCCCGGATCCGCAAAACACGGACGCCGGCAATGTGCGTTCCACATTTTGCAGACCGCACATCGCCGGCATTATAATATAAAATGCCTAATCTTGTCCGCAATTGTGGACAAGAATAGGACATGTTCTGTTTTTTTCGGGAAAGGAATTGCGGACCCGGAAGTGCGGATCTGCAATTCCGGATCCGGACAGCACATAGTGTGGCCCCATAGAAATAAATGGGTCCGCAATTCCGTTCCGCAAAATGCGGAACAGAATTGTGAACGTGTGAATGGAGCTAGATGTAAAAAAAAAGGACAAAGCCCCAGTTTTGTGAATTGTAAATTTTTTAGTCACAAGTGGCGTTTTTTACATCGCCCTCGCCGGTTTCTGAAAAGGCGGCGTCTGGAAATGGGTGGGGACATTGGCAATGGCATATTCTTCATTATTTACTCCTGAAACTGATGTAAATGATGGCTAAAATGTGCGCCAGGTTTGCACCGCTGGAAGAAGCATGACCAGCCCTGTGCCGCATCATAAATTAAATGCCTCCTCCGGCAGTGCAGGCCCTTTCAATGCTGGCATAACTACCCTGATCGTGGATATCTACTATATAGTGGATGCTGGAGGGCTGTGGATTTCTACTATATAGTGGATGCTGGAGGGCTGTGGATATCTACTATATAGTGGATGCTGGAGGGCTGTGGATATCTACTATATAGTGGATGCTGGAGGGCTGTGGATATCTACTATATAGTGGATGCTGGAGGGCTGTGGATTTCTACTATATAGTGGATGCTGGAGGGCTGTGGATATCTACTATATAGTGGATCCTGGAGGGCTGTGGATATCTACTATATAGTGGATGCTGGAGGGCTGTGGATTTCTACTATATAGTGGATGCTGGAGGGCTGTGGATTTCTACTATATAGTGGATGCTGGAGGGCTGCGGATTTCTACTATATAGTGGATGCTGGAGGGCTGTGAATATCTACTATATAGTGGATGCTGGAGGGCTGTGGATTTCTACTATATAGTGGATGCTGGAGGGCTGTGGATTTCTACTATATAGTGGATGCTGGAGGGCTGTGGATTTCTACTATATAGTGGATGCTGGAGGACTGCGGATATCTACTATATAGTGGATACTGGAGGGCTGTGGATATCTACTATATAGTGGATGCTGGAGGGCTGTGGATTTCTACTATATAGTGGATGCTGGAGGGCTGTGGATATCTACTATATAGTGGATGCTGGAGGGCTGTGGATTTCTACTATATAGTGGATGCTGGAGGGCTGTGGATATCTACTATATAGTGGATGCTGGAGGGCTGCGGATTTCTACTATATAGTGGATGCTGGAGGGCTGTGGATATCTACTATATAGTGGATGCTGGAGGGCTGTGGATATCTACTATATAGTGGATGCTGGAGGGCTGTGGATATCTACTATATAGTGGATGCTGGAGGGCTGCGGATATCTACTATATAGTGGATGCTGGAGGGCTGTGGATTTCTACTATATAGTGGATCCTGGAGGGCTGTGGATATCTACTATATAGTGGATGCTGGAGGACTGCGGATATCTACTATATAGTGGATGCTGGAGGGCTGCGGATTTCTACTATATAGTGGATGCTGGAGGGCTGCGGATATCTACTATATAGTGGATGATGGAGGGCTGCGGATATCTACTATATAGTGGATGCTGGAGGGCTGTGGATATCTACTATATAGTGACAGCTCTTTGGATCTCATCTTGAGAGTTGACAGCAACAGATTCCAAATGCAAATAGCACACTTGAAATGAACTCTGGACCTTTTATCTGCTCATTGTAATTGGGATAATGAGGGAATAACACACATCTGGCCATGGAACAGCTGAGAAGCCAATTGTCCCATTACTTCTGGTCCCTTAACAAGTGGGAGGCACATATGCAAACTGTTGTAATTCCTACACCGTTCATCTGATTTGGATGTAAATACCCTCAAATTAAAGCTGACAGTCTGCAGTTAAAGCACATCTTGTTTGTTTCATTTCAAATCCATTGTGGTGGTGTATAGAGCCAAAAATGTTGATGTCCCAATATTTATGGACCTGACTGTAGTGGATGCTGGAGGGCTGTGGATTTCTACTATATAGTAGTGGATGTTACTATGTAGTTGATTCTCGACTTTTTTCTTGATCTTTGTACTGCGCTTCCCTAATCTCCGGTTCAATGCTTCCACCGTGCAATGCCCTCCTTTCCACAATCATAAGAGACTGATTACTCATGGCAAGCTGATTCTTTCTTTCTCTTTGACTGTTTAAGCAGGTTTAAATGTAGTATAGTAAAATATTGATGACCTATCTTCAGTATAGGTCATTAATATCAGATAGGTGGGGGGCTGACTCCTTTAAGCGCTGCAGCCTCTTCCTAGGCCAGTGATTTTACATTCATTAGTCATAGGTCATCAGTGTAGTACTCTTGGAAAACTCCTTTAAAAATTATTTAAAAAAATTCCCCATCAAATAAAAATTCTAGGCTACTTTCACATCTGCGTTTTTTGCTGGATCCGGCAGGGATCATCAAAAACGCTTCCATTACTGATAATACAACTGGCTGCATGCGTTAGGAGCGGATCCAGTTGTATTTTCTTTTAAATAGCTATGTTTTCTTACATTGTGTTTCATGCTGGATCCGTCTTGCTCCGCATCGACATGGTACAACTAGATTCCTTTGATTTTATAGGAAAACATATAAAACATTTATTTTAAGGGAGAATACCTCTGTAATATGTTGCTGTATGGAAGCAATATATGGAGGGGGGGGGGGCGGCTTGGAAGGTCTATAGCTTTGGATGGAAACCATGGGGACAACGTATACTGCTGTATAGACTATACATGCAGCTTTGCCAGGTGCATGACATCTAAAGCTGGCCATACGCATTAGAATAATGTCAGCAAATCCAATAATTTTGGCATGGCTGGCCAACCGTCTAATATGGATGAGGGTTTCCCAACTCTCCCTAGATGGCAGATTGGCAGCAAAGTGAATGATCGAGGAGTTGGATTTCAACATGCCAGATCCTTTTGTTCTTGGGCAGATAATCTACCAACCAGAGGTATCTATCTGTCTAAATTATTGGCCCCTCCAAATTCATAACACATGCATGCTTGGCTGAGCACGGCATGCAGATGTATGGAGGGTGGGGAGGCAGCCGTTCAGTCATCAGCCCTCTAAAATCTACTGTATGGCGGGCGCGACACTACGTAGATGATATGATAATATCTCTACTCCGTATGCATAAAATGTCTGTAGCTAAAACCTTGACTTCTTATTAAGGATCCATCAAAAAAATATTCAGGGTAAGAAAAGAAAGTAATGTTTTTTAAATTATAGCAGAAATAAGTGGAAAAAATGGTTTCGGTACTAAAGTTGTAGTCCAATAAAAACTTCTTCTTTATTGCAACTTATGTACATCAGCAGACACAACCACGAAGCATGCGGTAATCATTGACGTGTTTCGGGCAATCTGTCCTTAGTCGTAAGAAAAGTAAGTAATGGTTTTTAAGTTATAGTCAAGTTTATACCCTTTTTTATACTCCCTTTTTAAATTATGGAGGAATTAACCATTACCTGCCAAAAGCTATCTCTCCAGATTGCCTCATACACATAGATTGCTTATCTTGGGTCAGCGTTACGTATTTTCTAAAAGGGGAGAGGACAAAGCCTCTGCTGGCGGCCAATCTCCTGGGAGAGCAAAGGGATCTGGTGCTGACATTCAAGGCGCCCATCTTTCTGGAATCAGTAGCTCCCCGTACACATTAGACTGTCAGCCAGTCCTACTAGAAAAGGTGGATTCAACTGACAACCATCTAATGTATATTTAGTCCTGATTACTTTTTTTATTGGGTTTTGATTAGTTTCCACAAGAAATTAGGAGTGGGTGGTAATTCTGATAATTACAACTATATATGTGTAAAGGCCTACGCATTGCAGTTTTGGTAATGTTTTATTTCACCCTGATATGATATGTCATGTTATTGAATACCAATATAGATGTAGTTCCAGTACACACACCACAGACTCGTTTTGTAGCTTTTTCGGTTTTATTTTATTTTAAAGGGTTAAAATGCAATGCAAAATCTAAATTTTTGCTCCTTATTATGTAAGTTTTGCCTTTTTGTCAGCTCGGGTATCCTATGACCCCGGAGATAAATTCCCCCCCTAATATCTACAGTGTGTATTGACATTTTCCATATGCAATCAAGTCAATTATTGACCATTAACATTCCGAGGCGCCGAGAATCACCCCATAGCTCTTTATCCATTTAGCATTTATTTTTGGAAATTGTACTGAGCTTGATTGAAAATTTTGAGTGAAGCAGGAAACAGGTGGTTGAATGCATTTTTTCCGTGGTCATTTCTGAAAAACTACACTAAACATTTACTGTGTTCTGATGGCCTGCTTTAGCTTCCCATGCACACGCTGAAGTATCCATGATGGGTTTATTGAGGCTGAAAGAGACAGTTTTATGGAGTGACAGGGGCTGCAACAACACTGCCCGAAGCTTGTTTCTGAGGACAGCTGTTAAAGTCACCGCGTTCCCCTGTGCAGGCTTCATCTTGACACTCTATCACCTGTAATGCTCACAGTAGGAAATAGCAGACGTATTAGTCACGACCAGAGATGTCCTCCATGTCCAGGGTAGTAGTAGCCAAATGTTTTTGCTTTGGTCTTTTGGAAAAGAATAATATATATGAAGTGTCCAGATGAAGTACACGTGGTTATTCTACTAGATAGCACTCACATCCTGTTGACACCACCTTGTGCACATGTAGGAGCTACACCAAGATGGCCACACAGGACATGACACGCATCATCACGTGCCATTATTATAAGGGTGCAACCACAAGGTCAGGTTTCCTGATGCAGTTTTGAAAGCCAAAATCAGGAGCGGATCATAAAAGGTCGGAAATAAAGTACAAAGGACAAATACAACTTATCCTCATTTTTGAATTCACTCCTGGCTTTGGCTTCCAAAACTGCATGCAGAAACCTGACCGTGTGGCCGTACCCTAAAGCTATTGCAAGACCATCTCTGCAGTCTCAGGAACCCTTAATAGACCTGGTGTAAGTTTATTCAAGGGAAGGCACTTAAAGGGGTTGTTCAGGATTTTAAGAAACATGTCCAATCTATCCAAATAGAATAAAAGATGTGAACAGAGCCTACAAAACCATATCATCAAACTGGAAAACTTACCTAACTCCTTCTCTGGGCCTGTGGTGATGCTTGGAGATATCAAGTCCTGCCCTTCACTAGTATAAAGAGCCGTCCTCATCATTGATATAAACTTTGTGAAGCAGAGTCCTAAGTTATTTGTGTCTGTGATCTAAAAAAGTCATATTGGAAAAATAAATGACAAAAGAAACTTCTTAAGAAACATCTTCAACATTTCCACTAAGTATAAGAAGTGATATTAAACCTCATGTACTGAGACATCTTAAGGAAACCAGTACATGTTGTATAAATCTGTCATATGATGCCCATAGACTGTGATGGGCGCCTGGTGTATATCTGCATGTCTCTGATCCTTTACAAAGGCGCATTCCGAAAAAGTTCTGGGACAAGAAAGAATTTGGCATAACTCATATAACAGAAGCAGATAGAGACAGATAGATGATAGATAGATAGATAGATAGATAGATAGATAGATAGATAGATAGATAATAGAAGGATAGATAGATGATAGATAGATGATAGATAGATAGATAGATAGATAGATAGATAGATAGATAGGAGATAAATAGATAGATAGATAGATAGATAATAGAAGGATAGATAGATGATAGATAGATAGATAGATAGATAGATAGAAGATAAATAGATAGATAGATAGATAGATAGATAATAGAAGGATAGATAGATAGATAATAGAAGGATAGATAGATGATAGATAGATAGATAGATAGATAGATAGATAATAGAAGGATAGATAGATGATAGATAGATGATAGATAGATAGATAGATAGATAGATAGATAGATAGATAGATAGATAGAAGATAAATAGATAGATAGATAATAGAAGGATAGATAGATAGGAGATAGATAGATAGATAGATAGATAGATAGATAGATAGATAGATAGGAGATAATTAGATAGATAGATAGATAATAGAAGGATAGATAGATGATAGATAGATAGAGAGATAATAGAAGGATAGATATATAATAGATAGAGAGATAATAGATGATAAATAGATAATAGATAGATAATAGATGATAAATAGATGATAGATAGATAGATAGATAGATAGATAGATAGATAGATAGATAGAGAGATAGATAGATAATAGATAGATAGATAGATAGATAATAGATGATAAATAGATAATAGATGATAGATAGATAGATAATAGATGATAGATAGATAATAGATGATAGATAATAGATGATAGATAATAGATAAATAGATACTAAACAATAAGTAAACCCATGTAATTTCATTTCAGTCCTTCCTTTTAAGAAACGTCATAGAAATGCAGCAACAGAAGCTCCCATCTATAATTGAGATTCCTGTGACCTAGACCTCGGTTTGGTAACAGCTGTGCCTTTAAAAAACAGCCCAATCTGTATATGCCTGAGAAAAGTGATCCCTTCTCAAAGTTAAGAGAAACTTGCCCTTCCTTCACAACTGCTGTTCCTAAAGCGGCTAATATATTATTGATGTCCATTTGGAGTGTAAGTGCCTCATTTTCTCTCTAATCTGCAGACGACTCTCAGACAATGGAAATTATCTGGACAGAGCATCATTCATACGGGGAATTTTCGTAGTTTTCTTTTCTTAAATAGCACAAGTATTTTTTGGGGATGGACATATTGATATAGTACATTGTGCACTATCCTCGTCTGGTATCAGAAATAAATTGACATTTCCTATTAATATCTGCACAGTATCTATTTTTTTTTTATGCCAAATTATGGGCGAATCAAAGCAGCATTCGGTCGCCTTGCACGCCGGACAGAGCATACATTGTGCCTTGCATTTATAATGTACTTGGCAAGATATTAACATGGACGCTATAATGTGTTTTGTTTCTTTTCATGCCTAATTTAACAAGGAGGTCACTGTTTTAAAGAGGCCACTGTAATTTGAGGATGATAACATTAAAGCCTAATAAAATAGCATGGAAATAAGACGAATCTCCAGTGTTTTGGCCACATCTTTTCGCTGTTGCTTTGACATGCATATTAATGAGATTTCCTTTGGCTGAGCCCCGCACCACTGAATGGAGTGAAGTATTTACCTCCTGTCTCCCATCTCTAGGTAGCAATTACCTTCCCTTTGATGTGTTTTGTTGGGTGTGTGCGAGCTCTACATGTAGCTTTTATGACAGATGGTAATCAGTGCTTCCTTTATATATATATGGTGTTATGAAATAAATGCTTGTATTAGTCTTTACATGTCATTGTATGGTGGACAGGTAGATAAAAATGTTGAAAATTAAGTTTTCAAAAAGTTCTAAAAATCTCATGGAATCTAATAAAGCTTGGCCATTGATTCTATCACATGTCACTTAGGTTCTGCAGAACCTAGGTTGTTATACCTAAAGGACCCAAAGCACCACATATTAAAAACAGTGGTGCTGTCAATGGGGCTTTTAAAAATGCAGTGATTCATGTCACAGCTAAAATCTGTATTGAGAGAGGCAGAGAATAGATGGATAATCAACTTCACTGAGGGATTAGGTTATAGCTGCTGGCCATAGAAATCTGTGGAGAGGGGAGGGAAAGCAGGGAGCAGCTGCAGAGAGAGAGAGGCACAGACACATAGAAACGCCCTTGTTTGCTCCAGTAAGTGTTTCTCTTTCTCACCCCAGTGCTGGATTCACAGCTACACTGCTTACTATTTATGTATAATGTCTTCCCTGGTGACTCAGAGGTTGTACTACAGTATGAAAGGAATCTCCTATTCTCTGTGTTTGCTGAGTATGGTAGACATCATAGCAGCTAGCCTCCATTAACAATTAGAGGTAGAGTCTGCAGAGAAAGCTGAGGATAAATGTAGGGTACAAGCATATAATGCAAAATGGACAGGGTGCAGTGTTATTCCTCATGTGCACACTAGGCAGCTGATTCTGAAAAGGCACCCGAAATTACAGGTATTATGGGATTCGCGTCCCCACCTATCCCTTGGTTGAACTTGATGGACGTATGTCTTTTGTCAAAATAAGTGTTTCAAATAGCACCAGTGTATTATAGAATTTTACTTACGTGAATAGATATAGATATCTAATATGGAGACTCCTCTCACACTTTTCACAGAACACCAGCACTCAGTGGCATAACTATAGGGGTCGCAGCGGTCGCAGTTGCGACCGGGCCCCTAAGCCAGGGGGGCCTAAGTCCTAATGATCGCGGTCTCCGCAGCCCCGCACGCAAGTGATTTAATTTTTTTTTATCTTACTTTAATAATGGCCAGTCAGGTCGTGCCTGACCGGCAGCACAGCACTGCGCTCTCACAGTTAATTACATCCCACCCCACCCCCGGCCCCGCCTCCACCAATCCGGCGCTGCTTTCTTGATGTGATCTCGCCGGATCACTCGGGCCCTCGGCGCACGCCGGATGACGGGAGTGGAGCAGTCTCCTCAGAGAAGGTGTGTAAATGTGCAGGGTGGCACAGTGGTAATACACAGGGGACTGGCATGGCAGCAAATCCTTCATAGGGCCCAGCCTGGGGGACAAAATCATGACATATATAGGGGCAAAGTGAAAAAAAATAAAAAAAATAAAATTTATTTAAAAAATATATAAAGACAGGGGCGTAACGATCGCAGTCGCAGAGGGTATATATGTACATTTTGCCCCCTCTGTATATATTACATTTGTCTCCTGTGTATATATACATTTTTTGCCCGCTCTGTATATATTTCATGATTTTGCCTCCGAGGCCGGGCCTCTATGAAGGATTTTATGCCATGCCAGTCCCCTGTGTATGACTGGTGGGGGGTCGGGCCCGGTGTGGGGGGGGGGCCCAATTCAAAGTTTGCCCCGGGGCCCATAGAACTCTAGTTACTCCTCTGCCAGCACTGCTAATATTGGCCTTCACAATCACAGCTGCTTTAAAACCTATGGATTGTCAATTACCATTACGTTCTCTAAAGAGTGGCCCCCAGCCAGTTTACATCATAAGTAATAAATTATTCAACACTGCAGGATATTTTACTGCTTGTTGCTGGAATATAATTCAGATATTCCGCTATATACTGTAACTTTCTTATTTTTTTGTCTTTTTGGACATTATTTTGTCTTATTTATATTCCTTTATGACTTTATGACACCCCAGAAAAACTTGGGTATTGGTATAACACAGAAGGTTAAAGGCAAATTAAGGGTGAGATCACATCGCTGTTATGGATTCCGTTATTGTTTTCCGTTATAACATGGTTCTAACTGAAAATAACAGAATCCATAAGACGGAAATCAAAACGGAAGCCTTTAAGAGGCATTCTGTTCTGATCCGTCATGATGTAAGTCTATCGGCATTGGGCAAGCCTAACGGATCCGTTGACAGGACTTTGTATTCCATCTTTCATAACGGAAACCAGACGGATCCGTTATGCTTGCCCATAGACTTATATCATGACAGATCAAAACAGAATGCCTCTTAAAGGCTTCCGTTTGGATTTCCATATTATGGATTACGTTATTTCCAGTTATAACCATGTTATAACGGAAAACAATAACGGAATCCATAACGATGATGTGAACTCACCCTAAGGGTCCATTCAGACGTCCTTAGTGTTTGCGGTCTGCAACTTGCGGACCGCAAAACACTAACACCGCACATGGCTGACACTATATAGAGGATTCCTATTCTTGTCTGCAGCTGCGGAAAAGAATAGGACATGCTCTATTTTTTGCGGAGCCGCGGATCAGAAGTTTGGGGACGCGGACTGAAATGCGTATGTGGACAGCACACTGTGTGCTGTCCACATCTTTTCCGGCCCCATTGAAAATGAATAGGTCCGCACCTGTTTCGCATAATTGCGGAATGGATCCGGACCATTCATACGGACATGTGAATGGACCCTAACTTGAATGTAGTGATGCTCTACTTACAGAAAAACACCTTTCTATCCTTCTTTGTAAAGCTGGCCATATATGGAGATCTTCTTCACCAGAATTGAACACTTCTGTATCGTTTACTCTCAGGATGCTTGGCAGGAAAAGGACAAACTGTACACGAAAAAATATCCTTATGGAAAGTAATTTTTATCATAGAAAAATGTAACACTGGCCCAATTGTATCTTCTTTGACCTATAACTAAAGTTCACCACAAATGGTGAAGAAAAAGATTAAAGGGGCTATCCGAGACTAAAAAATGCTCCCCCTAAACGCCCGGGCCCTCACACTGGTGAGGGTGCTGCTAGGGAGGCTCCCCCCCATCACCCCCTGCCATTGGCTGCTCCCCCCCCGACACCGGATGTTTTCATCTGTGCACGGGGAGAAGCAGCAGCGGCGGTGCAGGGACCAGGAACGGCGCAGGGAGCGGGAGCCACTTAAGTAGATTCAGTGTAAGGGGCCCGGGCATATGGGGGACATTTTTTAGTCTCGGATAACCCCTTTAAAGCCCAAATGCGTAGATCCATATGGATAAGTCAAACATGAAAGGTGCAGGTCCCACCTCTGGTTTGGTGACTTTTGTTTGCCATTTCCCGACCGACCACTATAGTTTCCATTTAGTTTAATGGAGAGATGGTCATGCCATGTCTTCTTCATTTAAAGGTTTTTTCCCCAGTAAAATTGAATTTTTAACAAATTTCTGCAGCGTGGCCACTGAAACAGAAGATTCGTACTTACCCGCTTCACGCCGCTCCAGTGTTCCGCCCTGCCTCCGCTCTCTCCATCTTCCGGTCCCCACACTGTTTATATGTGGCTGGCTATGGGCATGGTCACATCCACCGTTCCAGCCAATGACTGGCTTCAGCGGGGATGTGGTCACTGAAGCAGTCATTGGCTGCAGCGATGCATGTGATCATGACAATAACTAACCGGATGTAAATAGTGCGGGGACCAGAAGATGGAGAGAGCGGAGGCAGGGCAGAGGACCAGAGCGGCGTAGAGCAGGTAAGTATGGATTCTCTGTTTCAGGGGCCATGCTGCAGGAAGTTGTTAAAAAAAATTTTTTTTACTGGAAAATCCCTTTAAGTCTATTGACATTACATGAAGAATTTATGAGGTGATGGTCTCAGTGGTGGTTACAAGCAAAAAGACAGAGGTAAGGTGGGCAGTGTGTGCAATACATCTCCACTTAGAAGATGAGACAGAATGGGAACTCAAGGGTTTGTCTCACTTCAGCAAATGGCATTTATCATGTAGAGAAAGTTAATACAAGGCACTTACTAATGTATTGTGATTGTCCATATTGCCTCCTTTGCTGGCTGGAATCAGTTTTCCTTCACAGTATGCACTGCTCGTTTCCACCAAGGTTGGCCTTGCTTACACACCATATCAAATTGTATGACATTTTTGGAAAATTTGTTTTCAAAGTTTAATGCAGTATTTCACTGACAAATCTCTTCTTTTCATGAACATGATATATATATCGGCCTTCATCTGAGAAATGACACCATTGTAGCAGTTGACATTTCAACAATTAAGATGTTGTGCATTAGTATACAGTAAATTGTACCGCTATACACTAGTGTGCATCCAGAAAAGGAGCCGCTGGCCTGCAAGACGTGATGTGAAAATTGCCGTCACCGGATCATATTTATGTTAAAAGAGAATAGCGCTGGAATTATTTATAGATTGACTAAATAAAGGGAAAAGTACGTAATACCCCGACCTCTCCGATGTAGCACATTACTGTAAATGAAGCTAAACGATCCCCAGAAAGAAAGTCTATTCATGTGAATGTCAATGGTTCACATAAATATAGGAGTATTAACTTTAATAGACTTACCCAACACCTGCAGGTGTTTTAATGTAAATTGCTGTAAAACAGGATTTATGACGAGTAAATGTTGGGATTATATGTGATACACAAACAAATTCCTTTATTCTGGCACCTGATGGTCTGGACATGGTCTGTCCATTAGAACTAATGGCAAATGTTTATTGAATTTAAAGTTCCTGAATTTATGAGACTTGTAAGATGAAACTCGTGGTGGAGCAGAACATACAAAGTGATTGTACGTCAGAGATTTGACCCACTCAACATTTTTGGAGGGTTTGGGATTAAGGCAGTGTCTTGTCATTACTGTCCCTGATGACCGAGGCAGCTAGAGTCCCTGAATCTCAGACTTAGTGCCCAAATCTATTCCCTGATTGATTGATTGATTGATTTGGCAGTGGTGTGTCTGGCCATGTCCACAGTTGTAGTTGCAGTAGTTGATAAACGTATGATCACTGGGAGCTCCATTACTGGGACCACCATCGCTGTAATGAAGCCCCCTTCCCCCCATTCATCTTCTCCGAATGACTGCAGTGGGAAGTTTAAAGGGGTTATGCAGTGATGGATAATGATGACCTATTGGTGGGGGTGCCGTGACTCGCACCCCCGCTGATCAGCTGTTACAGGAAGCTGCCACGCTCACCAGAGCTCTCTAAGCACAGCGCTGTGCATTGCATAGTGGCTGTGCTTGGTATTGCAGCTCAGTACCATTCCCTTCAATTTGGGCTGATCTGCAGCTAGGTCATATGACAGGCGTACGGCGACGTCACATGTCAGTGACGCTCACTGAGCGCTGGCCTCTTCTAATAGCTGAGGATCGGTCATGAATATTAATTATCAGATAACCCCTTTAAATGGACCAGAGGTCATGCATGCACATTGCAGCTCCATTCAAAGTCTGTGGTGCTGGCAGAGACAGTCAGGTCAGTCAGACCCCAACTTTCTGTCAGCCCCATAGACATTGAAAGGAGTGGCAGGGTGCATGTGTGACCAGCACTCCATTCAAACTCCTTCTCAATGTGGTCAAATGAAGGGCTCACGACCCCCACTTTATTGATCACTGGGGGTAGACCTGTCAGCACGGAGGGGCCGATGCATGGTAGTATTGCATGTTTATTGTATATGCTGCACATCCAAGTGTTACAAGAAGTGATCTATATTTCTAAAGGTCTACGGACATATTCTGTATATAGGACCTCACATATGAGCAGACATACATACCCCCCTAGAGCCCGGTCCATAAAATAAACTCAACGCTAATTATTATGACAGTGCGTATTAATGAGTAAGCAATATATTTCGGTACCCTGATGTTTGGGCCCCATTGACAGATGTAGGAGCAGGGTCAGACTGGCCCACCAGAGTACCAGAGGATCTTTCGGTGGGCCTAGGCTCTCACAGTAATGGACCCTGGTATAACAGGGCCCCTCAGGTCCTCTATACACAGAGGATGGTCCCTCATAATCATATCCTCTGGTGGGCCCAATCCGATGCTGTGTAGGAGAGTTAAGTTTGTAGTTTGGCATAATGGTTTGGCAGTATCAAATGAACTCTGCTTGATTGAGACTCTGTACACTGCGTGCAGAATTATTAGGCAAATGAGTATTTTGACCACATCATCCTCTTTATGCATGTTGTCTTACTCCAAGCTGTATAGGCTCGAAAGCCTACTACCAATTAAGCATATTAGGTGATGTGCATCTCTGTAATGAGAAGGGGTGTGGTCTAATGACATCAACACCCTATATTAGGTGTGCATAATTATTAGGCAACTTCCTTTCCTTTGGCAAAATGGGTCAAAAGAAGGACTTGACAGGCTCAGAAAAGTCAAAAATAGTGAGATATCTTGCAGAGGGATGCAGCACTCTTAAAATGGCAAAGCTTCTGAAGCGTGATCATCGAACAATCAAGCGTTTCATTCAAAATAGTCAACAGGGTCGCAAGAAGCGTGTGGAAAAACCAAGGCGCAAAATAACTGCCCATGAACTGACAAAAGTCAAGCGTGCAGCTGCCAAGATGCCACTTGCCACCAGTTTGGCCATATTTCAGAGCTGCAACATCACTGGAGTGCCCAAAAGCACAAGGTGTGCAATACTCAGAGACATGGCCAAGGTAAGAAAGGCTGAAAGACGACCACCACTGAACAAGACACACAAGCTGAAACGTCAAGACTGGGCCAAGAAATATCTCAAGACAGATTTTTCTAAGGTTTTATGGACTGATGAAATGAGAGTGAGTCTTGATGGGCCAGATGGATGGGCCCGTGGCTGGATTGGTAAAGGGCAGAGAGCTCCAGTCCGACTCAGACGCCAGCAAGGTGGAGGTGGAGTACTGGTTTGGGCTGGTATCATCAAAGATGAGCTTGTGGGGCCTTTTCGGGTTGAGGATGGAGTCAAACTCAACTCTCAGTCCTACTGCCAGTTTCTGGAAGACACCTTCTTCAAGCAGTGGTACAGGAAGAAGTCTGCATCCTTTAAGAAAAACATGATTTTCATGCAGGACAATGCTCCATCACACGCGTCCAAGTACTCCACAGCGTGGCTGGCAAGAAAGGGTATAAAAGAAGAAAATCTAATGACATGGCCTCCTTGTTCACCTGATCTGAACCCCATTGAGAACCTGTGGTCCATCATCAAATGTGAGATTTACAAGGAGGGAAAACAGTACACCTCTCTGAACAGTGTCTGGGAGGCTGTGGTTGCTGCTGCACGCAATGTTGATGGTGAACAGATCAAAACACTGACAGAATCCATGGATGGCAGGCTTTTGAGTGTCCTTGCAAAGAAAGGTGGCTATATTGGTCACTGATTTGTTTTTGTTTTGTTTTTGAATGTCAGAAATGTATATTTGTGAATGTTGAGATGTTTCACTGGTAAAAATAAATAATTGAAATGGGTGTATATTTGTTTTTTGTTAAGTTGCCTAATAATTATGCACAGTAATAGTCACCTGCACACACAGATATCCCCCTAAAATAGCTAAAACTAAAAACAAACTAAAAACTACTTCCAAAAATATTCAGCTTTGATATTAATGAGTTTTTTGGGTTCATTGAGAACATGGTTGTTGTTCAATAATAAAATTAATCCTCAAAAATACAACTTGCCTAATAATTCTGCACTCCCTGTATAGAATACTGCAAATCCAAAAAAGAGATTCTTAATAAGGTGAAGTGTCTGGCTTACTGGAGATCATACCTGTAAGCAGTATCATGTAGACCACCGGGTCAAGAACCTAAGGTAGCACTGCTCTATGTTTCCCATTTCATTAAAGGGGTTCTGCATTTTTTTTAAACTGATGATCTATCCTCTGGATAGATCACCAGCATCTGATCGGCGGGGGTTCCACACCCGGGACCCCTGCCGATCAGCTGTTTGAGAAGGCCTTCTCGCTGTTTACCTCAGGCCCAGTGACGTCACAACTAGTATCAATGGCCTGGGCGGGGCTAAGTTCCGTTCACTTGAATGGAGCTTAGCCCCGCCCAGGCCAGTGATACTAGTCGTGACATCACTGGGCCCGCGGTAAACAGCGAGAAGGCACTACTGTCAGCGCCGCTGCCTTCTCAAACAGCTCATGGCAGGGGTTCCGGGTGTGGGACCCCCACCGATCAGATGCTGGTGATCTATCAAGATCATCCGTTTAAAGAAACTTCAGAACCCCTTTACTTTGTACTCAATGTGAATGTAGTCAGGTTGAGAAGATTAACAGGGCCATTGTCCTGTGTAGTCAATTGAGCCTGTCATTCAAGAAGGAGAGGGATGGCCTGGCAGAGGGAAGCAAGAGGAGCAAGGTGCACAGAGCGGTTTGGGCCCTCCCTCGGTACACTTACCTACTCATTTGCATATGGATTAAAAGTACTTTTCCTTCAGAATGTAGCAACGGATCACCAAATTAAGGTATCACTATGTTCAGCTCAACTAATTCTACGAGGCATTGTGCCTAGTTTATCAGTAAATGTCCTGGGGACAGGTTCCATTCAAAGAATATATAGCTTGTAGAATATCTGGTGGGTGTTCGTTATCATTGCACGTTCTCCCTCTGGTGACAACTAACGGGTGTGCCGAAGTTACATTATAGATTGCACTGACTCAGTTACAATATGCCCTCTGGTAATTACACAGCAGTAATGGCAGACATAAGGTTTAATCCTGATCAGATAGGAGCATTGCCTGAAGGTAGATTGAGAAAATGAATACCTTTGGGCTTTTGTTGCTTTGACCCTTGGGAGATGACTAACATGCTACAGAAAGGGCAGACACAGCCCTTGGCTTCTACAAGTCTCCTTTCACCTTCCAAATAGTGGCTCCATTAAAAAGAAGCGATAACGCTCAGCTCAGATCTGCATTCCTTGCCTTTTTATTACATGCTTTAGATGTGAGACTAAAATGCTTCTGGAGTAAAACTGCAATAAAACTGATATATTGGTGATACATTTTTGTCGGTCAACTGAGGACATTTTCCTAAAAAAAAAATGGCTGGGTTTATTTTTAAACTTGCATTGTTTCATCATGAAGCTGTAGCTAAAAGGACATTACAGGAAGGGTACCGATAAAATAAGAGCCAGGAGAGCCCAAGTGCCATCATACATACAGACATACTGCCTTGTTAGTAGGAAAGAGACACTGTCAGCCAAGTGCTGTCCATGGTGGGTTCCATTGGTCACAAGTTCAGGATGCACTAATGGTTACAAGCTGCCGCTGCCTCAGCCAGCAGGACGTGGGTCCGGCCCGCTGGCCTCCCCTGGCAAGATCGAGCCACTAGGCCTGATCTGTCTCCTCTCCTAGGCTACAGCCTGTTTGCCAGTCAGCCTCTTCCCTGCACCCATAAGGTGTACACACTACCTTCTGGCTTTTAAAGGGCCAGCAGATGCGGCTCCCAATCTTCTCCAGCCAATGGTGGGCAACCTGTATAGATTTTTAATGCACCTTCCCCAGGTGCCTTAGCAATAAGGTTCATAGTTTGCTAGTTCCCTGTGAAGGTGTGCTGTTTTTTGGTCTGCTTTTGTACTGATCTCTGTCTGTTTCCTGACTCTGACCCTGTGCTGCCTGTCCTGACCTCAGTTCTGTTTCATGTATTTGCACAAACTCTGCCTACCTTGACCTCGGTCTGTAACTGACTATGAGTTTGCCTCGCTTTGTTGCTATGCACCGGTGCTTCTTGAGACTACGAACAACACAGAGACTACTTCACAAGGTAGCGGCCTGGTGTGTTCCCTACAGCAAAGTCCAGATCCCTGTTTAGGAGTTAAAGGGTGAATACCAGGGAACCACCAGCATAACATCCTTAGGTTTAGCCCAAAGTCGAATCTATTGGTTGGTACAGAGGTTCCATACCGACTGTCGTAACATTAAAGGGTGCCTTTATTTTGGACACCTACTGGTGGGTGCCATTGAGTACAAGTTGAGGACATACTAATGTGTGCCGTTATTCATGACACCTGCTGGGCGCAATTCATCACAAGTTGAGCATATACTAATGGGTTCCTTTATTTATGACAACTACTGCTGGGTGGCTGGGCTCCTTTGAGAACAAGTTGAGGATATACTAATGGGTATCTTGCTGCATGGACATGATATATGACCATCAGCTGTGATCACCAGATGAAGATATAAGTACTACTGCAAACATTTCCCCAGCTGTGGCTTTTTTTGTATTATTCAAAAAAACTGAGAAAGAAGCATGGATTGCACATCCTCATGCTATGCATTGAACTATTATTGCTTGTCAGCATAAAATTCATATAGCTTCTTAGCGTAAATAATAGTATACCAAGCCCTAATCTACATAGCGTACACAAGGCATTAGTATATGTTTAGATCAAAATGCATAGGCCCACTCAGCACACCAAGGTGGGTACCTACTCTAAATTGGTGCAGCGTCACACGGTGACCATCACCGCCGCACCACCACACCAGCAGGCGACGTGACCCAGCAATCCAACAGCACCCCTGCTGTCACCAAATTTAGAGTATCTACCCACTTGATCAAAACGTACTGTATGCTAATGTCTTGTGTACCCTATGCAGATTAGGGCTTGGTATACTATTATTTACACTGAGAAGTGATCTGAATTGTGCTGAGAAGCATTAATAGGTCAATGCATAGCATGGGGATGTGCAATCCATGCTTTTTTCAAATTTTTTGGGGGGCTTTTTAGTATTATATTCAAATGAGCAGTTAAGTATTATGCAGTCTTTTAGAGTATGACCACCTCATCAAGGAAGGTGTCTGAATGGGAGACCCACCCCATGAGATTCGTGTCCTGATAGGTTATGTGGACAAGGGTTTTCCATAGTGGAATTGCTTTAAGGAATTGCTCTAAGGCTACTTTAGCACCAGCGTTTTTGCTGGATCCGGCAGGGTTCAGCAAAAACGCTTCTGTTACTGATAATACAACCGTCTGCATCTCTTATGAACAGATCCGGTTGTATTATCTTTAACATACCCAAGACGGATCCGTCATGAACTCCATTGAAAGTCAATGGGGGATGGATCCGTTTTCTATTGTGTCAGATTGTTTCAGAGAAAACGGATCCGTCCCCATTGACTTGCATTGTGGGTCATCCGTCTTGCTCCACATCCCAGGATGGAAAGCAAACTGCAGCATGCTGTGGTTTGCTGTCCGGTATGGAAACATTTTGTCCCCATTGACAATGAATGGGGACAAAACTGAAGCGTTTATTTTTTTTGGCATTGAGAACCTATGATGGATCTCAATACCAGAAAATAGAAACGCAAGTGTGAAAGTAGCCTAATAGAGAGAGAATGCCTACAATTACCATCTACAAAAATTGCCATATCCTCAGGTCCACCAACAGTCTACATCCTGCCTTTTAGAACGGCTATGTGAACCGCTCATGCAGCTAAAGAAATACCGTATATACTCGAGTATAAGACGAGTTTTTTGGCACATATGTTTGTGCTCAAAAAGCCCCTTACATTGCCATAATACAGACCAACAGTGGCGTAGCTATAGGGGTCGCAGCGGTTGCAATTGCGACCAGGCCCCTAAGTCAGGGGGGCCCACGGGGCCCCCCAGGAGATAATGGGTAAAGCCCTGGATTATTTATTTGGATATCTTACTTTGTCTAATAGTTCCGGTAATAGCAGGCAGTGCGGGGGGCGGCGCTCACTCACTGACGTCACGCGCCTGCGCCGCCTAGTGAGAGGAGCAGGCGCGGGACGTCAGTGAGTGAGCCCCGCCCCCCGCACTGCCTGCTATTACCGGAGCTAAGACAAAGTAAGAATCGATATCCAAATAATCTGAGTAAAGAGCTCAGCAATGAGCAATGATTAAAGTTAAAGTACTGATTAGTTTATAAATATACTGCTGTGAGCGTCGGGGAGGGGGATCTGTGGATGGCACTGTAGGGGGATCTGTGGATGGCAGTGCCATCCACAGATCCCCCTACAGTGCCATCCACAGATCTCCCCCCTAAACAGTGACATCCACAGATCCCCCCTAAACAGTGCCATCCACAGATCCCCCCCTCCCCTAAACAGTGCCATCATGGCACTGTTTAGGGGAGGGGGGATCTGTGGATGGCACTGTTTAGGGCGGATCTGTGGATGGCACTGTTTAGGGGGGAGATCTGTGGATGGCTCCCTGTATTTAATGCAGAGTGTGTGTGTATATAATGCACACACTCTGCATTAAATACAGGGAGTCAGAGTCACCCTCTTGCAGATGTGTGTATATAATGTAGAGTGTGTGCATTATATACACATACACTCTGCATTATAGCTGCATTTCCCACCCTAGTCTTATACTCGAGTCAATAATTTTTCCCATTTTTTTGGGGTAAAATTAGGGGCCTCGGCTTATACTCGGGTCGGCTTATACTCGAGTATATACGGTAGTTACATCGTAATCAAGAAATTGCTATTTATGCAGCTTCCCAATATGTTCATGTGCTAATATTTCCCTTCCGTTTACTTCTATCTAAGGCCTCATGCATGGTTGGATGCGGACCCTTTCATTTTAATAAGGCTGCAGCACACATGTCCTATTCTTGTCTGTTTTGTAGCCAAGAATAGGCATTTTGACAATGGGGCCCATGGAGACTGCGGGATGCATATGACCGGTATCTGTATTTTGCAGATCCTCGGTTTGTGGACCGCAAAATGCATACAGTCATGCGCATGGGGCCTAAAGGGAAAAGGTCTCAAAACAGCAAAAGGCACAAAGTCTTTTACCAGAATGTCAGTAAGGCCTCTTTCACACTTGCGTTGTCCGGATCCGGCGTGTACTCCACTTGCCGGAATTACACTCCGGATCCGGAAAAACGCAAGTGTACTGAAAGCATTTGAAGACGGAACCGTCTTCCAAATGCGTTCAGTGTTACTATGGCACCCAGGACGCTATTAAAGTCCTGGTTGCCATAGTAGGAGCGGGGAGCGGGGGAGCAGTATACTTACAGTCCGTGCGGCTCCCGGGGCGCTCCAGAATGACGTCAGAGTGCCCCATGCGCATGGATGACATGATCCATGCGCTTGGGGCGCCCTGACGTCACTCTGGAGCGCCCCCGGGAGCCGCACGGACGGTAAGTATGCTGCTCCCCAGCTCCCCGCTACACTTTACCATGGCTGCCAGGACTTTAGCGTCCCGGCAGCCATGGTAACCATTCAGAAAAAGCTAAATGTCGAGTCCGGCAATGCGCCGAAACGACGTTTAGCTTAAGGCCGGATCCGGATCAATGCCTTTCAATGGGCATTAATTCCGGATCCGGCCTTGCGGCAAGTGTTCCGGATTTTTGGCCGGAGCAAAAAGCGCAGCATGCTGCGGTATTTTCTCCGGCCAAAAAACGTTCCGTTCCGGAACTGAAGACATCCTGATGCATCCTGAACGGATTTCTCTCCATTCAGAATGCATTAGGATAATCCTGATCAGGATTCTTCCGGCATAGAGCCCCGACGACGGAACTCTATGCCGGAAGACAAGAACGCAAGTGTGAAAGAGCCCTAAGTCATTAAAGTCTGATATATGCTGTAATAAAGCAGTAAATGATATTTCTCTGAGGCAGTGATTTAGGAGAACTACCGGGATCTCTGTTATGTCTTACCCTCTTCATATTTTAAAAGCCCTTCACATCTTGGGGTGAACAACATTCTTCTATATTCACCAACAGTTGCAATTCTTAAAAGTTCCAGATATCTGCTACACTATATTTGATATATGTCTGTAAAATGTGTGCACTTCCATCGGTATGGCGGTCATTAAAATCTAATGGTATAAAAGATCAATGAACACTCCTAGGGTTTCTTATATCTGGTTTCTACTATTGAGCCGGCCTTAAAATACCTCTGCTTAGAAGTAATATAGTGCGGTGGAAGCACAAAGGATGTAAGGCATTGTACAAAGAGGAGCCGTGCTTCTGAGAATTGTATTCTTCAGGTCACACTCTGCTCTACAGTTCACACTGCATCCGCTGAAAATCCTTCTGCCAAGTGATTATTGTACCTCCTGTCACTATTTCCTTCATTCTTTTACATTCTTATTTTAAGGATCCATTATGACGATTGAATTGTTTGCCACAACTAAATAAATGATTTCTATGCAATTCTCTGTGATACTTTTGACAAAGGTTGTAGCTCCATCTCTCAACCTTCCCCTCCTTTGAAGTAGGCAGGGAGAGAACAATCCATTGGTATGTTTCATCAGTGGAAAATATGGTTGGGAATAAATTTGAGTGTGACAAATTTTCCCAGATTTTCCTATTTATATGCTAGCATGAAAATAAAGAGGAGATTCACTTTGGATTCAGAATTCCTGTGAGTGGTTGCAGTGAAATCCAAGCATGTCTAAGCCATTGGGCTTCTCAGCCATAAATGGAAAGGCTGAAGTCTACCTGCCGTTTTGGTTTATTTTTAATATAGTCTAGAGATAGGGATGTTGAACATTTTTCCAATATACTGTTTTATTAGGGAAAGATGTTTCTTGTACTCAAAAACAATATAAAGTGCATTAATAAGGACAGTCCGTCCTCAGTCTTCTGCTCTCTACTGAGAGCTGAAGACACCTGTGTGTAACAAGTCAGGTAGGCAGGGCAATGGGCAGTGATATTTAGGGCTCATACATATAGAGACAGGCTGGAGGTCTCTGTATGTTACATACAAGCGTCTTCAGTGCTCAGTAGAATTTAACAAAACCAATAAGGGTATTATTTATTACCCCTTGAGAAAGCTGACGACGAAACGTGCGTCGGGGCGTGGTGGTGATCTGCCATAATACAGGATTTTACTGCTGGTTGGTATTATTATTTTATTTTGACTGTTTATGTTAGTCATTTTCTTACTGTTGAGTGGCCATAGGTTCTGTGTGAACCATGGGTTCATATACAGTGAGGAACAGAGGTATTTGAACACCCTGCCATTTTGCAAGTTCTCCCACTTAGAAATCATGGAGGGGTCTGAAATTCACATTATAGGTGCATTGCCACTCTGAGAGACAGAATAAACATTTTTTTTTCAGCAAATCACATTGTATGATTTTTAAAAATGTTATTTGTCTTGCACTGCTGAACATAAGTATTTGAACACCTGAGAAACAGCAAGAATTCTGTCTCTCAAAGACCTGTTACTGTGTCCACCTCTACTCCAATCATTAATCTAACTTAGTAGCACCTGTCTGAGCTCTTTAAAGTGCCTTGTCCACCCACATTCAGTCAGACGCCCACTACTACCATGGGCAAGACCAAAGATCTGTCAAAAGACACCAGAGACAAAATTGTTAACCTCCACAAGGCTGGAAAGGGCTACGCGGCAATTGGCAAGCAGCTGGGTGAAAATAGATCAACTGTTGGAGCAATTGTTAGAAAATGGAAGAGGCTAATAACGACTGTCAGTCTCCCTTGGACTGGGGCTCCATGCTAAATATCACCTCGTGGGGTATCACTGATGATAAGAAAGGTGAGAAATCAGGCCAGAACTACAAGGGAGGAGCTGGTCAATGACATGAAGAGAGCTGGGACTACAGTTTCAAAGGTCACTGTCAGTAGAACACTATGCCGTCATGGTTTCAAATCATGCATTGCATGGAAGGTTCCCCTGCTCAAGTCATCACATGTCCAGGCCCATCTGAAGTTTGCCAATGACCATCTGGATGATCCAGAGGAGGCATGGGAGAAAGTCATGTGGTCAGATGAGACCAAAGTAGAACTTTTTGGTCTAAACTTCACTCGTCGTGTTTGGAGAAAAAAGAAGGATGAGTTGCATCCCAAGAACACCATCCCTACTTTGAAGCATGGGGGTGGTAACATCATGCTTTGGGGGTGCTTTTCTGCAAAGGGGACGACTGCACTGTATTAAGGAGAGGATGAATGGGGCCATTTATTGTGAGATTTTGAGCAACAACCTCCTTCCCTCAGTCAGAGCATTAAAGATGGGTCGTGGCTGGATCTTCCAACATGACAACGACCCAAAGCACAGAGCCAGGATAACCAAGGAGTAGCTCCGTAAGAAGCATATCAATGTTCTGGAGTGGCCTAGCCAGTCTCTAGACCTAAATACAATAGAACATCTTTGGAGGGAGCTGGAACTCCGTGTTGCTCAGTGACAGCCCCGAAACCTGACAGATCTAGAGGAGATCTGTGTGGAGGAGTGGGCCATAATCCCTGTTGCAGTGTGTTCAAACCTGGTCAAGAACTACAGGAAACGCTTGACCTCTGTAATTGCAAACAAAGGCTTCTGTACCAAATATTAACACTGATTTTCTCAGGTGTTCAAACACTTATGTTCAGAAGTGCAAGACAAATACATTCTTTAAAAATCATACAATGTGATTTCCTCAAAAAAAAAAAAAAAATTCTGTCTCAGAGTAGGAATGCACCTACAATGTGAATTTTAGACCCCTCCATGATTTCTAAGTGGGAGAACTTGTAAAATCGCAGGGTGTTCAAATACTTCTGTTCCTCACTGTATAGCCTCCCTTACGTTATATGACATTTTCAACAGTCCTGACTTATGATAACGCTTTTTCAACCACCTCTTCCAAAAATGTATTTGTTATTGCATTAGCACTTTCTTTATATACATCCTGCTTCCAGACCATCATTATAGGGTTTTTTTTTTTTTTTTTTATCTGTTTGTGTCTTGCCAATCATGTTTATGTATTGATGTTTATTTGTGGTGATTTGATTCTATTTTAATATTCAGTTCCATATACCCTTATTGGTTTTGTTCTCATTTACTATATGGGTTATAATTACTTTTTATGGGAAAGTAGCTTTTGGTGTTTCAGTAGAACTAAAGACTGAAGGCAGACTCTCCTTAATGCTCAGTTAGCAGACTCTTACATGCTTTCTTCTAGTACAAAGAAACATCTTTCCCTTATGAAGTATATTACAAAAATGTTTAACATCCCTGTCCCTATATTTAATTAAAAATAATTATAAACTTTTAGTAGATAACTGGCTGCTGTTGGGCTAGATCATAAAATTCTATGTATATGCAGTATGTCTAATATATCACATCTAGTTAATGCTTTATGACTGTGAGTGTTAACGCTGTGCATCTGTATTTGTCTATATACCTTGATTCAGCTGTTGTCGATTGCACTTTTCAGTATGACAGTATGCAAAAACAGCTTTTCCGCAGCTATATTAGAGATAAGCAAATGTCCCAAAATTAGTTTCAGGTCTGATTTGGTTGATTCTGCCGTCAGATAAGTTTTGATCTAAATAAAATTAGTCTGAGTGCCCCGATTACCCTGTAAAGTCATGTACAGTACAGACCAAAAGTTTGGACACACCTTCTCATTTAAAGAGTTTTCTTTATTTTCATGACTATGCAAATTGTAGATTCACACTGAAGGCATCAAAACTATGAATTAACACATATGGAATTATATTCATAACAAACAAGTGTGAAACAACTGAAAATATGTCATATTCTAGGTTCTTCAAAGTAGCCACCTTTTGCTTTGATTACTGCTTTGCACACTCTTGGCATTCTCTTGATGATCTTCAAGAGGTAGTCCCCTGAAATGGTTTTCACTTCACAGGTGTGCCCTGTCAGGTTTAATAAGTGGGATTTCTTGCCTTATAAATGGAGTTGGGACCATCAGTGGCGTTGAGGAGAAGTCAGGTGGATACACAGCTGATAGTCCTACTGAATAGACTGTTAGAATTTGTATTATGGCAAGAAAAAAGCAGCTAAGTAAAGAAAAACGAGTGGCCATCATTACTTTAAGAAATTAAGGTCAGTCAGTCAGCCGAAAAATTGGGAAAACTTTGAAAGTAAGGGCTATTTGACCATGAAGGAGAGTGATGGGGTGCTGCGCCAGATGACCTGGCCTCCACAGTCACCGGACCTGAACCCAATCGAGATGGTTTGGGGTGAGCTGGACCGCAGAGTGAAGGCAAAAGGGCCAACAAGTACTAAGCATCTCTGGGAACTCCTTCAAGACTGTTGGAAGACCATTTCAGGGGACTACCTCTTGAAGCTCATCAAGAGAATGCCAAGAGTGTGCAAAGCAGTAATCAAAGCAAAAGGTGGCTACTTTGAAGAACCTAGAATATAACATATTTTCAGTTGTTTCACACTTGTTTGTTATGTATATAATTCCACATGTGTTAATTCATAGTTTTGATGCCTTCATAGTCATGAAAATAAAGAAAACTCTTTGAATGAGAAGGTGTGTCCAAACTTTTGGTCTGTACTGTATAACACTCTGAGGTCTCCTAGGACTGTATCCAACCTCTTTCAAGCTCAACACAGCATTAATAATGTCAGAGTGGCATTGAGCTACAATATGGCTGCGGGTAAACAGATAGTAGCCGGTGGTATCAAACAACCTGTTTTATAACACATTGCACTATTAGATTTTTTTCCAAACAATGCAAGAATGATCCCTTTTTTTTGTGAAAGACGCCTTCTTTTTAGCAGCTGTCATTTTGTGCACTTGGTGCGGGATGGATCCCGAAAAATTTCTTGTAAACCAAAGTTTTGAGGAAGTTTGTAACAAATCGATTTGCTAATGTCTACGCTAAACGTATCTGTATAGGTGTACAGTTGCATACGTCTGAGGCATACATTTGCATAGAAGAATCCCAGCAATGATGTCACTTCAATATATATTCATTTATTTCATAATCTTACGATATATATCAATTATTGACTCGTTTCGGCAAACAGCCTTTTTCAGTCAGCGACTCAGCGACTGAGAAAGGCTGTTTGCCGAAACGCGTCAATAATTGATATATATTGCAAGATTATGAAATAAATAAATATATTTTGAAGTGACATCATTGCAGGGAATCTGCTATACAATTGTTGTGGAGCACGCTCCTTTCTGGCGCAACGTGTGAGGTGAATCGAGTGCCGGCTGGACTTGATTTGGATGAGGCATACATTTGGCACCACTTCTTAAGTGTGCATCGTGAACTTAAAGCCTGAACTAAGACTTACTCTGCCACATTTCTTCAAGATAGCTTGCATTGGGTCTTTTCTTTTAACTTTTAGGTTAAGTGGCTCTTTAGCCTCAGATATGTTAGATTACAGACCTACACTGTACAAGGCTTCCTTATAGTTGTTTGTATTGCAGGAGTCAGGGCAGGTGTCAGCACCGGGCATACCCGGGCAAATGCTGGGGCCCACTGCTCCTGGGGGGGGCCAATGGAGCTGCTATGCTGTCATTTCACTTACGCAGTTACCCCTCTGGTGGGCCCTCTGATTGTCACATGAGGCCGGCTGCTGCAGAGCTTCAGACATGCCCCCTCTACACAAGAGGTGCTGCCTGAGGAGAGAGACCGCAGCGCTGGAGCAGAAGTGTGAACACAGTCTGTGAGTCTGCACTGTGACTGTCTCTTCTCTGTGGGACAGGAGGGTGGGCAGGCTGGACTCTTCGAGTTGCTGCTGGATGCTGTATACCAGCAGCTTCATGCTATTTGGTTGTTTTACTGCCTTATTATGCAGTTTGACTCCATGGCCCCTGCCCCCCCATATCCTCTCATATCTCATCCTCCTAGATCCCCTTCTGTCTCCTTTCCTGCCTCATGTATCCAGAGCTCCTGTTTCACCCTCCTATCTTCTATTGCTGCCCTGCACAGACCTCCTGCCCCTACTTCTTGTATGAATCCCTCTCAGAGCCTCTTCCACCTACTTACTGTGTCCACCCCTCCTGTCCATCCAGGGCCCCGGGCCCCTGTCTCACTTCTCTGCCTCTCATTATGGTGGCGTCTGAACTGCATTCACCATAAGGACCTTCTAACGCCACAGGGTTATGTGACTGTGACCCTCACCCCGTACTGTGCCCCCTTATACCCTGCATTGTGCCCTCTTACCCCACCCTGTACAGTGCCCCTAGTCATTCCCTGTACTGTGCCCCCTTATACCCTTTTATCCGGTCACTGTATGGTGGTGTTATCTGGTCACTGTACAGAGGTGTTATCTGGTCACTCTATGGCGGTGGTATCCAATAACTCGATGGCCATAACTGTATCCCTTTCCCTGCCCACACCACCTTTTGTAGACCTGGCATGAGTGAGGAAAAGTTGCAGATTGTGGTGCTAAAGATCTTTGCACCACAATCTGTGTCAGAAATCCGCCTAATATAGACGTATTTCTATTTAATAAATGAACCCTTAATTGTATTAGTATTCCAGGCTAGGGCTAATATCTTTATATTATATAGATTCTAGTGTATTATACCGTGCCCTGTATTTCCCAATAGATAAATGATCCTTGGGAGACACAGTCCTCACCCCTGACCACCAGGACCAGGTAGCGCTCTATTAGTACATGGCGGCCTCCCCTCTCCGCCCCTCTACTCTGCTCTGTACTGGTGCTTATTCTGACACTAGGGCTGAGTTCACATCACATTTTTGCCATCCGATTAATGTATACCAACAATGTATACATTAATAACAGATGCCTCAGACTGATGCCGTACAGTGGCGTCCGTTCACCATACAGTTCCATTGTAAAAAAAAACATATATGTTAACGTATGCATTTTTATTGGACTCTTCAGGATACAAAAACGTGGAGTGCTGCACATTTCTATAAATCCAACCGATAGGAAAAATGTGATGTGAACCCACTGGGGGGGGCAGGGGATGTACTAAAATTTGCTGTGGGCCCCAGTCAGTTCTAGCTACATTACTGCACAGCTCCTTCTCTCCTCCAGGCCCGGCCTAGGGGTGACGTCATGACGTGTGTCTCACTGCTGCAGCGGGCCGGAGGAGAGAAGGAGCGCAGGGAGCTGCGGTTAGTGAATGACAGGAATGATAGGTATGTGATGCGTCCACTGGGGGGTCATTACACTGTGAGGTCCCCTTACACAGTATAATGACCCCCAGTGCCCTTCATTTAGTATAATGATCCCCAATGACCCTCCATTTAGTATAATGACCCCCAGAACCCCCATTCAATATAATGACCCCCAGTGACCACCATACAGTATAATCACTCCCATGCCCCCTCCATACAGTATAACCCCCAGTGTGGGGGCCACTGGGGGTCATTATTCTGAATGGGGGACCACTGTGGGGTCATTATACTATGTGTGTGGGGCAACTGGGGGTCATTATACTTTGTGGGGGGGCATTGGGGGGTTCATTATACTGTGTGAAGGGCCACTAGTGGTCATTATACTGTATAGGAGCCAGTGGGGGTCATTTTACCGTGTGGGAGCCACAGGGGGACATATAAATCTAAAAATATGCCTTATGGGGGCCCACTGGGATTTATCGCCCAAGGGCTTACATGAACCTGGAGGAGTCCGTGTTTTTTTTTGTATCAGTGTCCTTTTGTAACATGTGGTAAAATGGTTTGGTCTGCGAGATCTGAGAATAGACTTCCAGCAAAAGCAATGAAAAAATGACAAAGTTTTAAAAGTCAGGATGGCTGCTCTACCAGCCAGTTTTGTTTTTGACTTTTTTAGTAGCAAAGCTATCAGAACTTCCACAGACATACAGTATATAGAAAATGATCTACAAAGATAGGCACCAGTGGTAAATGTCTAGGTGCGTTTTCGACCTGGATTTATTGAGTCCTGCAGTAAATATTTCCAGAAGTGATTCCATTAATCCCTGGCAACTCCTGTAGCACGTAAGACCCGTGAGAACACATTACATTATAGAGAAAGTAAGAACAAAAAACTCATAAATAATAATCCATATTCTCATAGCTAACCATAGTATCTAGAGAAAAGAAGAAGCTGCCTATTTATTATCCATCTGTGTACATAGTTACATGATATCGAGGAAATATCATGGAGATTTTAGGATAATAAATCAATGGTTATACGTAAAGGATAAACTGGGGGAAGTAGCACCTAGAGAACTTATGTGAAGCAGCCGGCAGGACAGTTCATACTGTCTGATAGTCAAAGATTTTAACGTATACCCATTATAGTTTAATTGATTTCCCATCTTAGGCATTTATGGCATATCTATGCAAGTCTCTAGGACCCCGAGCTACCCCTAGAATGAGGGTCCCCAACCCCTACCTTATATGATGATGCAACCACTGTGAACATACGGGTGACTGCACATACACCTATCTCTCCATGCATTTTAATAGGAGTTCCAATATCCAGTTGATATTGATGACATGTCCTCAGGATAGGTAATCAATGTCAGATTTGTGGAGGTCTAACTCCCAGGACCCCTGACAACCAGCTGATTGAAGAGGACACAGTGCTCTGGTGTCAGGTTTAGAGATGGGTGAAGAAAATTCGATTTGGCCGTTTTACCGAATTTCACAAAGAAATTCACTTCATGATGAATTAGTTCATCACTAAGCGCATTGTATGTAGTGGGACCAATGACAGGGAACGACGATTGCGCCTCTCCTTGTCATTGTACCCCTCAGAAGCTGCATTCTTCGCCGATCGTGCCATCTGAGATTAAAAGTGAGGGCTTTCAGGGGTTAATCCGTTTAAAAAAAAAATGCTGACCTTATCCATTTGATCGCCAAGAGCCGGTCGTGGCCGTCTTGATTGAAGACCCCCGCGCCAAATCTCACGTGGTGACGTGATGACATCATCATGCTGGCCAGCGTGACGTCTTAACTCACCACGTGTGAGATTTCACGCTGTGTCTTCAATCAAGATGCCCGTGGCGGGCTCTTCCGCGCACATGGATGAGATGAGTATGTATTTTCTTTATTTTTATCGCCATTTCAGGAAAAATTTGTTCTTTACCGCGAAGTTTGAGGAGATTTGGCTTTGCGACGAATCAAATTTTTCCTGAAATTCAGATTGAAGTCCACTTGAGATACTTCGATTCGCTCAACACAGTAAAAAGTATCCTTTATTTTTCAAGCAATAAAAACTCCCTTAGTAAAGGTACACTCTCATCTACGCGTTTCGGATCAGCACATCCAGATCCTTACTTTGGACTGCTCAACACAGTAAGGTTCGTTGGTCACGTGGCCTTGGTGCAGCTTAGTTCCATTCAAAGTGAAAGGGACTGAGATGCGATACCAAACACAGCCTCTATCCAATGGGCAAGCTCAGAGGAGGCTGCAGTGCTTACTGGAGTGCTGCGGCCTCCCCAAACAGTTGATTGGTGGGGGTCCCAGGTATCAGACCCTACTGATCTGATATTGATGACCTATCCAGAGGATAAGCCACGAATATCAGAATCAAAGAAAACCCCTTTAAACCCTATGTCAGTGCCGTAGATTTTGAAGCTCTGCATCAGGAGAACTGAGCTTTGACCTGCAATAAAAATATATTAGTTAAGGAAGACCTGTCAGCTCTCCTGACATGCCTGTTTTGTACGTTCTTCTGTTATTCTTCCTAGAAATTTAGAAATAAACTGACTCCTGGGTATTAACAGTTGGGAGTGTGTCCCTTGCCTATTCTGACATGGACCAGTCCTTGATGACAATGCCAGACAGTGAAGGACGCATCCCAGTTGTCATCGGATCAGTACCTTTCCAGGAAGAATAGCAGTGGAAGACACAAAGCAGAGTTCTAAGAAAAGTTTCTCCAAAATTGTTATTCTATGGGGCATACAAATGCTTACCAAAACACACATCAGGAGGGATGACAAGTTATCTTTAATTACGCAATACAGAAATTTGGAACTATTTAGATTTCAAAAAATTGTCTACAAAGGCGGACATTCATGTTGATCTTGGGGCAGTTTGAATGTGGAGTTTTTTCAAAATGTATCAATGTTCCAGATAGAGACTTGGTCCAAGTGCTGTATTTACATAGGCATCCTAACCGTATCTATCTATAGATTGTTTGAGTGGAATTGTTCTTTAAGCCTATGGCTTTTGAGGGACTGATCATAGGAATCCTAATTTAGCATGAAAAAACGTCACGGGATAAACAGCCTGGCTGAAAAGTCACCCAGCAGCTGACTTATGAGATTTTTGCTTATTTCAGCCAAATTTGCATACTGTAGCTGTTCAGATTATTTTTATAGCAATATATAGAAGACAGGAAGGGAACTCATCTATTATTTCTTGGATATGCTCATATCCAATTACAAAAGGTCAGAAAGCTGAACATTGCTTTGTGATGGTAACCTTTTGGCTGCATTAAAAAAAAAAAAAATGTTTGGCTTTTTCCATAAATGGTTAACTCTGTGTGTGCTGGGGTGGAGCTGACCCTTAATACCTCTTCTACATTTGCCTGCCTAGAACTATGCCTGGCAGTACCTGAAATGAAGAGTCACCTCTCTGGTTGGTTTGTGATTACGTTAACCTGTTTTCTACTGGGTCAGCATTGTTATCAGGGCAGCAGATCCCACACACAACTTAGATGGCTTCAATGTGAATAGACAGTGATATGTGAACTAAAAGACACAGGAGGAAGTTTATCAATCCACTTACGCCATGAAAAAGCCGCAATACCCAGTTTTACAACTTTTTAAATGCAATTGTGAATTTTTTACAATGCCCTTATCAATTTCCAAAAAGAGGGCCTGTCCCCGGCATATTTATAATCATCACTAGCAGAAGCACATGGCTACGCACCGGTATATTTCATTTATTTAATTTAATGTTTGTTTGTGTCGTTAAAAGATATCGACAGTATCCACTATAACAGTGACATCTACAGTACCCGCCGTTTTAACAGTGACCTCCACAGCGGCCTTCCCCCTTAACGGTAACATCCACAGTGTCCTCCCCTTTAACAGTGACCTCCACAGTACCCGGTCTCGTTAACAGTGATTTCCACAATAAACCACCCCCTTAACAGTGACCTCCACAGAGCTCTTTTCCCTTAAAATATGACCTCCATAACACCCCGCCCCTTAACAGTAACCTCTACAGTACCCCACCCATTAACACTGACCTTCATAGCGGACCATCCCCTTAACTGTGACCTCGACCGTTCCCTGCCCTCTTAACAGAGACATCCACAGTGCCCGCCCCTTTAACAGTGACCTCCACAGCATCCTGCACCTTTGCCAGTGACCTCCACAGCATCCCGCCCCCTTAACAGTGACCCAGCCTGCCCCTTTAACAGGGACCTCCACAGTATCCCGCCCCCTTAACAGTGACCTCCACACAGTCGCCCCTTTAACAGTGACCTCCACAGCGGCCACCCCTTTATTAGTAACCTCCACAGTACTCCATCTCCTTAACAGTGATTTCCACAACACCCCGTCCTCTTAACAGTGGCCTCTACAGCAGTCTTCCCTTAACACTGACCTCCATAGCAGATCATCTCCTTAACTATGTCCTCCACAGCAGCCTGCCCCTAGGGTGGCCAGAGGTCCAGTTTTAGGCCGGACAGTCCGGTTTTCAGACTCCCTGTTCTTGATCCGGCGCAGGGCTGTCCCTTTGAACAGCTCACTCTCAGACAGCAGCACTGTCCTGTCTGAGCGTGAGCTGCAGGGAGAAAGTCACCCTCCCTCCCACCCCTCCAGCTGACAGAAGTTGATTTTTACCTTCATTTTTTCAATTTCCATCGGCTGTGGAGTGGGAGGGGGAGTGGCCTAACCAGATTGAGGATGTGGCTTAGCGGGACCTGAGGGCGTTTTTTTTTAAGTCCGTCTTTTAAGGGTGGCCTATATGACCACCCTACCTGCCCTCTGAACTGTGACCTCCACAGCACTGCGTTCCCTTAACAGTGTCATCCACAGCGCCCTGTCTCTTTAAAGCTAACCTACAGCAGTGAAGAAAAATGGTTGGTTTGTTATGGAAACCTAGTGTAAAACTGTGTGTATGTGGAGACTCAGGGTCTGCAAGCTTCTATTGCTGATAAGGGTCATGTGACCAGGCTTCTATTGTCTAATGTATTTTTTGGGAATATCTCAGGAACGGTACGTGCTAGAGAGCTGAGACCAAGTCTAAAACCTCCCCGGACACCTGATGTACCTGTGTGCCAAATTTTGTGATTGTAAATGCGACGGTGTGGATTTCTTTAGCAGACATACATACATACACACATACATACACTTAGCTTTATGTATTAAATTTATGCCGGTTTATCCATCTCCGAGCTGGAGTAAATTTCAATCTGGTGCATGGACTGCCCGAGGAGGTCTGCGCCTCATCATAAATCAAATGCCTTTCTTTGGCAGTACAGGGCCCATCAAGACCAACGTTGCACATGTTGGTCTTGATAAATCAGAGCCATAGTGATTTTAAATTTTTTTTTGTTAAGCTCAAGAACATGACTTTCTTCCAGGTTCTATAAAAAAGTGCACAAGGATGAAGTCTGCTGCAAGCTGACTTTGAAAGGTAAAGAGCCCCATAAACCTTCCCCAACACTCTAAGCCAGAAGGCTAGATGGCTTCCCTTAGTTGAAGCTTAGGGAGAACCATATTGCTCTGGCTTCCCTCTTGGGCTGACACCAGAAGCTAATATCTAGGTTTTGTCACCCCCCCTCATGAAGAAAGGGCTAAAGGAGTTGCAGGAAATAAGAAGCCTGATGGCCATACACCCCTCCCTCTCAGATTTCAAGGAGAGACTTCCTAAAATAGTCACTCTAAATAGTCATAAAGACAAGTGAAAAGTGAACATGAACACACAGAAACATAAAAATTAAAATTGATGTGTGCTATGTTATTACCCAGATATCTCACTGGAATACAAAAAGAAATCTTCATAATCAGAAGGCTTAGGCAAATGAGGTCAGTGTGCTCAAAGTGCAAGCAAATGTGCCATTGCACCGGGCGCCTCCCCCCAGGGCCCTTTAAGAGGATGAAAGCGAGTACTTGTTTTTCGTGATGCCAGTTGCAGTGAAGTTATAACCATGTTATAAGGGAAAATAATAATGATCGGGTCTCCATCCCGATCGTCTCCTAGCAACCGTGCGTGAAAATCGCACCGCATCCGCACTTGCTTGCGGATGCTTTCGATTTTCACTCAGCCCCATTCACTTCTATGGGGCCTGCGTTGCGTGATAAACGCACAATATAGAGCATGCTGCGATTTTCACGCAACGCACAAGTGATGCGTGAAAATCACAGCTCATGTGCACAGCCCCATAGAAATGAATGGGTCCGGATTCAGTGCGGGTGCAATGCGTTCACCTCACACATTGCACCCACGCGGAAATCTCGCCCGTGTGAACTCAGCTTAAAAGAATTGAGGATTTTTAGTTGGTTGACATTGAGGTCAGCGTTGTTGAGTATAAATTTATACTCTATTTTAGCTATTTTTGCAAAAATACTCTAGGGCTCTTTCCACTAAACCATGGACTGGAAGCAGTTTGGGTAGTTATTACTATAGTTTAGCTACAGGACCGCTTTGGTGAAAATTGTGAAGGCCTTTTAACGTCCATGGCTATGAGATCCAGTTTTTCAAGACTGTTTGAAACCAGGTAATCCGTCATTTACACAAGTAATAATAATCTGCATGTAACAAGTGGCGATCGGCAATATAGCAAGTTCATTGGAGTTAGTTTACTTCCATTTACATGGAGCAGTCATCATCAGTGTGTTCGTAGATGGTTTGCCTCCAATAATTGGGCCAATTATCGAGGATGAGTGTAAGAATTCTAGTTCCTAATGATTGGCCCTGCAATCACCCGATGGACAAGCAAATGCATGCTCACTGGTTGATTGTGTGATTTGCCCGGCACCAAAAATGATTGTTTCTGGGCAGTGAATCATCCTGTATAAACGGGGATCTGCTGCCCAGAAATAAAGATTTTCTAAGGGGATAAGTGTTCGCGCCAGCAGCCGCTTGTCACCCTACATAAGAGATGATTGCTGCTTGTAAAAAGAGCCCTCATCTCTGCTGACAATCAGGCAACTTTTGGGAACTGCCGATAATTGCCTGAAACATCGGACCTTAAGAGATGTGCTGCTGAAAAATGTTTATGTCCTCATAAAAGACACAGCCAATGATCAATGAGCGTTTATTCATGTGTCTTTGACAAATTTACATGGAGCAATATTCCGGAGCAAACATTCATGCGACTGATCATTTGGCCGATCATCGCCTCATGTAATTGTGCCTTAAGGCATTGCTGATCGGACTCAGTGGCCAAATTCCAAGAGAGAAAACGTTAGTGAAGTCATTGACCGGAAGTTACAAATAACTTACATTTTTGGAATTTTTTTCAAATATATTTTCTGTAAGACAGCCTATAGTTTAGCTTTGAAGAGGATTTTAACAAGTAGCACAGTATTGGTCATGGAATATTTGAGATAGCTCCCCACCACCGTTATCTTATTTTTATGACCTATTACTTTATTTTCGTCCACACTTTATATTATGTGGTGCAGGCCCGGATACTTGTTTAACGTTATCTGTAACATAACACTATGATTTTCTTGTAGGAAAATTGTTCTAATGAGATTTAGAGCGGCAGAAGAAAAATCTGTTTTTATACAGGGTTCACAAGTCACTGAGTCACAAGTTGAATTTCATTTTATGGTTTAGTTTTATGGTTGGTAACATCTACACAGATGAGCCCCTCTCACAGCCCCGAGGCATTTGTCCTTATTACTAATATTAAATGGTTGGAAGAATGTTTGTCTATATTATACATTTGTACATATAGTGTGTGTACCATTTTTTATAGCTTCATTTAGAACATTTTGATATATAGTCAGTTCCATAAAATCAAACAAACAAGATGTGCTTTAACTGCAGACTGTCAGCTTTAATTTTAGGGTATTTACATCCAAATCAGGTGAACGGTGTAGGAATTACAACAGTTTGCATATGTGCCTCCCACTTGTTAAGGAACCAAAAGTAATGGGACAGAATAATAATCATAAATCAAACTTTCACTTTTTAATACTTGGTTGCAATTTTTTTGCAGTCAATTACAGTCTGAAGTCTGGAACGCATAGACATCACCAGACGCTGGGTTTCATCCCTGGTGATGCTCTGCCAGGCCTCTACTGCAACTGTCTTCAGTTCCTGCTTGTTCTTGGGGCATTTTCCCTTCAGTTTTGTCTTCAGCAAGTGAAATGCATGCTCAATCGGATTCAGGTCAGGGGATTGACTTGGCCATTGCATAACATTCCACTTCTTTCCCTTAAAAAACTCTTTGGTTGCTTTTGCAGTATGCTTTGGGTCATTGTCCATCTGCACTGTGAAGCGCCGTCCAATGAGTTCTGAAGCATTTGGCTGAATATGAGCAGATAATATTGCCCGAAACACTTCAGAATTCATCCTGCTGCTTTTGTCAGCAGTCACATCATCAATAAATACAAGAGAACCAGTTCCATTGGCAGCCATACATGCCCGCGCCATGACACTACCACCACCATGCTTCACTGATGAGGTGGTATGCTTAGGATCATGAGCAGTTCCTTTCCTTCTCCATACTCTTCTCTTCCCATCACTCTGGTACAAGTTGATCTTGGTCTCATCTGTCCATAGGATGTTGTTCCAGAACTGTGAAGGCTTTTTTAGATCGTTTGGCAAACTCTAATCTGGCCTTTCTGTTTTTGAGGCTCACCAATGGTTTACATCTTGTGGTGAACCCTCTGTATTCACTCCGGTGAAGTCTTCTCTTGATTGTTGACTTTGACACAAATACACCTACCTCCTGGAGAGGGTTCTTGATCTGCCCAACTGTTGTGAAGGGTGTTTTCTTCACCAGGGAAAGAATTCTTCGGTCATCCACCACAGTTGTTTTCCGTGGTCTTCTTTTTAAGAATGTTCCAAACAGTTGTTTTGGCCACGCCTAATGTTTTTGCAATCTCTCTGATGGGTTTTATTTTTTTTTTTTTCAGCCTAATGATGGCATGCTTCACTGATAGTGACAGCTCTTTGGATCTCATCTTGAGAGTTGACAGCAACAGATTCCAAATACAAATAGCACACTTGAAATGAACTCTGGACCTTTTATCTGCTCATTGTAATTGGGATAATGAGGGAATAACACACACCTGGCCATGGAACAGCCGAGAAGCCAATTGTCTCATTACTTTTGGGCCCTTAACAAGTGGGAGGCACATATGCAAACTGTTGTAATTCCTACACCGTTCACCTGATTTTGATGTAAATGCCCTCAAATTAAAGCTGACAGTCTGCAGTTAAAGCACATCTTGTTCGTTTCATTTCAACTTCATTGTGGTGGTGTATAGAGCCAAAAATATTAGAATTGTGTCGATGTCCCAATATTTATGGACCTGACTGTATGCCTCCTGCACTTTATTGGACTACTACTACTGCTCTGCGTTTGCACAATTGTTCTTAAAGGAGTTTTTGCAGTACTTCAATATTAATGACCTATTCTCAGGATAGTTCATCAACATCAGGACAGTGGGGGTCCGACTCCCTGCACCCCTGCCGATCAGCTGTTAGAAGAGGTAGCGAGCACTGCTTCCTCTTCAATATTACCTGCCTGTTGTCTACTGTGCAGCAGCGGGGCAGTGTAATTACAACTGCTCATCCAATTCACTTGAATGGGTGAATGGTGCGGCAATTTTGAAACAGAAGCAGCGTGTGCAAGTGTATCTCGACCACTTGGGATGTGATTGGTCAGCGATTGCAAGGGGAGCTGCTGGCAGCGGATCTTGATGATTTGCGTGCCCAAGTGCATTCGGCGTGGCAGAACATTCCTCAGGCAACCATTAATTACGTTATTGATAGCATGCCACGATTTCTGCACATGAAGCTCATATTTGATACTGAATAAATCGAGATGTTTTTAATATTTTGTATCCATTTTTTTTAAATAATGTGCATATAATGAATATGTCTATCGATCCTAACATTTACATACCACGACTTTTCCTCTTTGGTGTTGGAATTTCAATGTTGAGGCATGTATATTTGCACCCTAAAAAGTTCAGGTGATCCTACTTGTATTCTTCTCTATTTTACCTGATGGGGAAGTGGGAAATCTTACCTGTTTGCTCGCTGTGTTGCAGTACATTTTGAGGCAGATTTATTAAAGCTGGCGTTTCATAGACCAGTCTGAAGAAAAAAGATTGTTGGAGTGAATGGCACCGAATGTATTAAAAGGTGCATGACACTTAATAAATTTGATGCATTTTGGTTTGACCTAAAGTTCAGAACATGAATTCTATGCCTGCTGTGAGCCAAAATTTGTGTTGTTTTTTATTGACTTTAGTATTAATAAATATGTCAAGTTTTAGGCTTTGCCCCTACTATTAAACCCTTCACACGTTTCCAAATTGGCTCGTTTATATATGGTGATCGGTGGCATTTTTACCAAGGCCAATTTTTGAAGCGACTGCCTAGCCTGGTCTGAGAGAGCTTGAGATCTTGACTAGCCACAGGAGGGGGGGTTGTGTGGGATGAGGGAGTTGCAAAGAAGTTGGAGGGTTAAAAAATTTGCTGTGGGGCCCAGTCATTTCTAGTTACGCTACTAGTATGAACATTTGCTCTTTATAATTGTCTCGTATTCATCCTGTGTAAAAGTGCCTTGAATGGTTTGTCCCATTAAGACAACTTATCCCTATTCACAGGATAGGGGATAAGTGTCTGATCAGTCCGACCTCTGTGGCCATGCACCCCCGTTTAAATGGAGCAGCAATCACATACTCATGCTTTCCCTCCATTCAGCTCTGGGGCTGCTGGAGATAGCCAAGCATTTCTACTTGTCTATATTGAGCTACGACTAAGGGTACTTTCACACTAGCGTTTTTATTTTCCGGCATAGAGTTCCGTCCTAGGGGCTCTATACCGGAAAAGAACTGATCAGTTTTATCCTAATGCATTCTGAATGGAGAGCAATCCGTTCAGGATGCATCAGGATGTCTTCAGTTCAGTCTTATTGACTGTTCAGGACGGAGATAATACCGCAGCATGCTACGGTTTTATCTCCGGCCAAAAATCCGGAACACTTGCCGGAATGCCAGACCATAGGAATGTATTAGTGCCGGATCCGGCATTCAAAATATTCCAATGCTGGATCCGTCCTTCCGGTCTGCACATACTCAGACTGAAAAAAAAAAAATCATAAAAAAGTGCCGGATCCGTTTTTCCGGATGACACCGTATCCGGCATTTCAATGCATTTGGCAGGATCCTGATGAGTCTTACAAATGCCATCAGTTGGCATACGTTTTGACGGTTCCGGCAGGCAGTTCCGGGGACGGAACTGCCTGCCGGATTCCTCTGCCGCAAGTGAGAAAGTACCCTTAGGGTATTATATACATCCGAAATGCATCACGAGAGGTGCGTTTTTTCTGTGCACTATGTCTTTGGCATACCTGGATTTTATGACTATTTCTCAATAAAGGATTCCATTGTTTTATCCGGAGGCTGGAATGAACGTTCTCTTCAGTTTGCATTTGTTATAGTGCCACGCTTTTCCGTGCCCCTGGACCTCTGTATTGGAGCTGGCCGTAATTATCTTTTGTTTGTCTATATTCAGCAGTCCCATAGAGTTGAAATGGGGAGCATGGGATACGGGATAAGTTGCCTTGGTGGGATAACCCTTTTAAGTTTTCGGAAGAGTCTAGTCATGACAGCGAGCACAAGATTTAATTAGACCTATATGATTACAGATGAATAGCGTATGTCAGAAAATAACGACTGACAGCTGCATATAGAAGAAGGCCAATATGGTGGAGCTCATAGACAATCTGATGTACAGTATATGAATATATTGGAATAACATCCTCAAAATTTTTTGAAATAGTCTTTATGCAAACACATAATAAAAAATCTTGTGTCAAACGTGCAATTAGTTAGAGACATCAGCTGCAGAAAAATAGCCCATTTGTGTTTGGAAAGAAAGCTGGCAAACAGCATATGACATTTTCATTCTTCAATTCTTGTAAATCACCATATGCTCCTTCTTTCTCAAATGCATTAAAACATTCCAGGATTCATTTTAGGCAGACACTACTAATCCAGGTGCAGAGAAGATGGCCAAAAGACTCTACCTCCAGGCCTAGTCATTGAAAACAAGTAGCATTCTTAAAGCTGATCTGCCAGGCTTACTGGTGCCCCTATCTGAGGACAACATAGGACATAGGGGTATACACTGAGTTAGGGATATATATATATATATTATGTTGAATCAGTATTTTTCGTCTCAATGCTGCTAGGACTCTAAAGCTGTCCATGCTTATAAGATAATTGTTGCCCTAAATGGCTGATGAAGATTAGGGATGAGCGAACTTGCATTTTTCAAGTTCGGGTTCGGTGTTCGGGTTCGGGTATTTGTGCAAAACCGTTATGGATTCCGTTATCACGGTATATATTGGAATGTCATTCTATACCAGACAGATCCATTATGCTGCTCATTGACTTCTATTATGACCAAATGCAAAACGGAATACCTTTTAAAAGATTCCGTGGTGCATTCCATCATGGAATTCCATTATATTCCGTGATTACGGAATCCATAACGGAATTGCACAAATACCCAAACTTGAAAAATGCAAGTTCGCTCATCCCTATTGAAGATCGTTTAGGAATTATACCTGAATGTGAGGATGGCAGATTGTTGTCTGGCAAAAAATTGTGATCTGTCTTAAAGATGTTAATGGTTGGATTTCTGACTAATCGAATGATCTGACAAATGACTGCCTACATTCTGATCTGGTTAAAAGAGCCTTGCAATATTTCAAACCAGCACTTGCATCTGATTACTTTTATAATTGCATGTATTTAGAATAGCCACTGAGCGATTCAATGAACTCCATTTGTTTAACACCGCATGCTGGTCATTCTTTCCCTTATTTCACCGTCCATCTCAGTACCATCGCTGAGGTTGACACACATGCTCAATTCTATTCTTCAGCTGGTGCCAGCTACAATATATCTGTTGTAAGGAAAGAGCTGCAGCAAATAGGACACCCCCCCTGAGCTGTGACAGTGGGAGAACTGCAGCAGAAGGCACATGTGGAGGAATCCCGGAGATGCCAGCTTGAAATAAATCCAGCAGATTGTTATGAGGCACAGGGCTGGTTCTAGCCTTGCAGAAAGATATTTGTCATGTACTATGTGATGTGTGATTTTCCTTTTTTACAACTCCTTAAAGGGGTTATCCAAGTTATTTTTAACGATGACGTATTCTCTGGACACCCAGCACTCCCGCCGATCAGCCATGGCAGCACAGCCTTCTCTTCATAGTTTACCTGCTCGCCGTCGCAACAACAGCGGTGAGCAGGTATAACTACAGGAAGCCCTCCTATTCACTTCAATGGGATGGCTCATTCCTATGCACTTGAATAGCTCCTCTTGGGCACCTCTACTGATGCACTAGAGGTACAATCTAGTCTGCATGGGAACATCCGAGGTGTACTGTAACCCCTACGCTGACCTCAGACTCTGCCCTGCCTTGTGGCTGGCATGGCCATTTACCTGTTACTTACAGGCCAGTGCCAACCATTTACAGTGCAGGATCTCAATATTTACAGTGTGATTTGTGTATAGTACAGTGCACTTTCATGCAAATAGATTGGCACGCCCATCGACACCCTGTCTGTTATCCCCATTTCAAAAGCTACTTGTTACATCACCACTCACAATATACATCTTCCCTTGGAGAACAAGAAGACGAAGGCATACAAAGGGTTAACCTAGGAACCAGATCCCAAATATATATATATGCTCCTTAGGCACTTAAGTACAAAAGGTCGAAAGTGACTGCATCTGCATCGTGGGTAATGCTAGGGAGGTGCAGCAGCGGCCGTGTGGGGATCAGGAGCTATGCGGGTGGCGGGGTGCGGGATAAGTATATAACCTATATGAGGTGCCCGGGCATTGGGGGGGTATAAGGGTTATAAGGGTTGGATAACCCCTTTAACCTCTTCAGGACACATGACGTACCGGTACGGCATGTTGTCCTGGTACTTAAGGACACATGACGTATCGGTAGGTCATGTGTATTTCCGATCACCGCCGCCCGGCAGGCGGTGATCGGAACAAGGTGCCTGCTCAAATCATTGAGCAGGCACCTTGGCTAAATGCGCGGGGGGGTCCCGTGACCCCAAATAAAGTTAAAAAAATTGGTAAAAAATAGGGGGGGGGGGAAGTATACATATTAGGTATCGCCGCGTCCGTATCCACCGGCTCTATAAACATATCACATGACCTAACCCCTCAGAGGAACACCGTAAAAAATAAAAAATAAAAACTGTGCTAAATAAACCATTTTTTTGTCACCTTACATCACAAAAAGTACAACAGCAAGCGATCAAAAAGGCGTTTGCCCACCAAAATAGTGCCAATCAAACCGTCATCTCATCCCGCAAAAAATGAGACCCTACCTAAGTTAATCGCCCAAAAACTGAAAAAACAATGACTCTCAGAATATGGAGACACTAAAACATGATTTTTTTTGTTTCAAAAATGATATTATTGTGTAAAACTTACATAAATAAAAAAAATATACATATTAGGTATCGCCGCGTCCGTATCGACCGGCTCTATAAAATATCACATGACCTAACCCCTCAAATGAACACCGTAAAAAATAAAAAATAAAAACTGTGCTAAATAAACCATTTTTTGTCACCTTACATCACAAAAAGTGTAATAAGGAGCGATCAAAAAGTCACACGCACCCCAAAATAGTGCCAATTAAACCGTCATCTCATCCTGCAAAAATCATACCCTACCCAAGGTAATCGCCCAAAAACTGAAAAAATTTGGTCTCTCAGACTATGGAAACACTAAAACATGATTTTTTTTGCTTCAAAAATGAAATCATTGTGTAAAACTAACATAAATGAAAAAAAGTATACATATTAGGTATCGCAGCGTCCGTAATAACTTGCTCTATAAAAATATCACATGACCTAACCCCTCAGGTGAATACCATAAAAAAATAAAAATAAAAACGGTGTAAAAAAAGCCATTTTTTGTCACCTTACAACACAAAAAGTGTTGCTCTTAGACTATGGAGACACTAAAACATGATTTTTTTGGTTTCAAAAAAGATATCATTGTGTAAAACTTACATAAATAAAAAAAAAATTATACATATTAGGTAGCGCCGCATCCGTGACATCCTGGTCTATAAAAATACCACATGATCAAACCTGTCAGATGAATGTTGTAAATAAAAAATAAAAACGGTGCCAAAACAGCTATTTCTTGTTACCTTGCCTCACAAAAAGAGTAATATAGAGCAACCAAAAATCATATGTACCCTAAACTAGTACCAACAATACTGCCCCCAATCCCGTAGTTTCTAAAATGGGGTCACTTTTTGGAGTTTCTACTCTAGGGGTGCATCAGGGGGGCTTCAAATGGGACATGGTGTTAAAAAAAAACAGTCCAGCAAAACCTGCCTTCCAAAAACCGTATGGCATTGCTTTCCTTCTGCGCCCTGCCGTGTGCCCGTACAGCGGTTTACGACCACATATGGGGTGTTTCTGTAAACTACAGAATCAGGGCCATAAATATTGAGTTTTGTTTGGCTGTTAACCCTTGCTTTGTAAAAGTAAAAAAATTATTAAAGTGGAAAATCTGCCAAAAAAGTGAAATTTTGAAATTGTATCTCTATTTTCCATTAATTCTTGTGGAACACCTAAAGGGTTAACAAAGTTTGTAAAATCAGTTTTGAATACCTTTAGGGGTGTAGTTTCTTAGATGGGGTCACTTTTATGGAGTTTCTACTCATGGGGTGCATCAGGGGGGCTTCAAATGGGACAAGGTGTCAAAAAAAACAGTCCAGCAAAACCTGCCTTCCAAATACCGTATGGCATTCCTTTTCTTCTGCGCCCTGCCGTGTGCCCGTACAGCGGTTTACAACCACATATGGGGTGTTTCTGTAAACTACAGAATCAGAGCCATAAATATTTCGTTTGGTTTGGCTGTTAACCCTTGCTTTGTAACTGGAAAAAAATTATTAAAATGGAAAATCTGCCAAAAAAGTGAAATTTTGAAATTGTATCTCTATTTTCCATTAATTCTTGTGGAACACCTAAAGGGTTAACAAAGTTTGTAAAATCAGTTTTGAATACCTTGAGGGGTGTCGTTTCTAGAATGGGGTCATTTTGGGTGGTTTCTATTATGTAAGACCTTGCAAAGTGACTTCAGACCTGAACTGGTCCCTAAAAATTGGGTTTTTGAAAATTTCTAAAAAATTTCAAGATTTGCTTCTAAACTTCTAAGCCTTGTAACATCCTTAAAAAATAAAATATCATTCCCAAAATGATCCGAACATGAAGTAGACATATGGGGAATGTAAAGTAATAACTATTTTTGGAGGTATTTCTATGTATTATAGAAGTAGAGAAATTGAAACTTTGAAATTTGCAATTTTTTACACATTTTTGGTAAATTTGGTATTTTTTTTATAAATAAAAATAATTTTTTTTTTACTTAATTTTACCAGTGTCATGAAGTACAATATGTGACGAAAAAACAATCTCAGAATGGCCTGGATAAGTTAAAGCGTTTTAAAGTTATCACCACTTAAAGTGACACTGGTCAGATTTGCAAAAAATGGCCTGGTCCTTAAGGTGAAATAAGGCTGTGTCCCAAAGGGGTTAAAGGGGTTATTGGGGAAAAAATATTAATGGCCTATCCTCAGGATAGGTCATCAGTGTCAGATCTTTAGGGGTTTGACACCCCTGGACCCCTGCAGATCAGCTGTTAGAAGAGCCCTGGTGCTCTGGGGTGTTGTACATCATATAGCGGCTGTGCTTGGTATTGCAGCTCACCACCATTGACTTGAATGGGGCTGAGCTGAAACTAGGCCATGTGACATCATTGGCCTAGGAAGAGGCTCCCTGAAACAGCTCATTGGCAGAGGTGACGGGATCCCTGACCCCCACCAATCTGATAATGATGACCTATCCTGAGAATAACCCCCCAGCTTCATGCACACAACTGTATTTATCATCTGTGCGCTCTCCACATTTTATTTCCGGATAGCATACTGACCCAGTCGTTTCTCTGGGCCCATGCACACATCTGTATTTTTTGCGGATCTATATGGCCATTATTGAATGTGTTCCTTTCTTGTCTGTATTGTAGACGAGAATAGTCCTTTCAATTGATGGGAGTGAGAAAAGTACGGAACGCACATGGACGGTATCTGTATTTTAGAGATGTGTTGGTCGCGGACAGAAATGTGGACATGGTTGTATGCATAAAGCATAAGGGTATGGCCGCACTGTCAGGTTTCCTGATGCAGTTTTGGAAGCCATAATCAGGAGTGGAGCATAAAATGAGAGAAAGTATAAATGGACAGATAAGACTTCTCCTGTTTTTTTAATTCACTCCTGGTCTTTGTCCAGAAACCTGACTGTGTAGCCGTACCTTCAGGTACATTGTGTGAACAGTCCATTTTTCCATGCATATCTATATGTTTGAATATTTTTATGTGTATGTATTACCACAAAAACCATCTGATATAGACATTTTTAAGATAAAGTGGGGAAGCAGATCGTTTTCAGAGCAATACAGTAAATTCATTCATAGAACAATTAAATTGAAGCAGATCCGGGGGGTCAAACAGATGTTTCTGAAACTTTTTGAAATGTGATTATATTCAATAAGTGTAACAGCATCTGCCTGACATTGAGTAATACAATATACTTGTCATTGGTGAAATATATGGCATATTGTACATACCAGTCCTCTGGAGGTCGTTACCTCCTACTAGAAGGAGAGGAGTATGCTCATTTCTCCAGAAACAGGAGATGATAATAACACGGATAGTTTAAAAAGTACAAACCATCATAACTGGAGAATAACCACATTCCAATGGATAAAAGGGTAACATTCTCCAAGCATCTGTGCCAATTTAAGGTTTTCCAAGCTATATATTTTACTGCTGAAATAACCTCAATACGCATAACTTCAAAGAGCAAGAAGTGGTCATCACAAACCTTCACTTGTAAAAGTCTTATAGATCCCGTGACTGCAGGAGCCATGACTTTGTAGAGCTTCAGTCAATGAACAGCTTGACTCAGTGCATAGCCAGTCAAGATTATCTCATGTCATAGATACAGACCACCCATGATTTCCAGGACTCTGGCACTATGCAGAGATTTGCTGACAAATCTCTATTTTGGCTTCAATAAGACCCGGGGCAGCTTGGTATCAGACAATTCATGATGCTCCCTTGGTTAAGCCTCGTGGTTATCGTCTATGGTGTAGGCAGGGCTGATAGCAGTAAACCTGCACATTAAAACTCACTGTACATACATACAGTGGGATGCGAAAGTTTGGGCAACCTTGTTAATCGTCATGATTTTCCTGTATTAATCGTTGGTTGTTACGATAAAAAATGTCAGTTAAATATATCATATAGGAGACACACACAGTGATATTTGAGAAGTGAAATGAAGTTTATGGGATTTACAGAAAGTGTGCTATAATTGTTTAAACAAAATTAGGCAGGTGCATAAATGTGGGCACCACAAAAAAGAAATGAAATCAATATTTATTAGATCCTCCTTTTGCAGAAATTACAGCCTCTAAACGCTTCCTGTAGGTTCCAATGAGAGTCTGGATTCTGGTTGAAGGTATTTTGGACCATTCCTCTTTACAAAACATCTTTAGTTCATTCAGGTTTGATGGCCTCCGAGCATGGACAGCTCTCTGTAAGTCACACCACAGATTTTCAATTATATTCAGGTCTGGGGACTGAGATGGCCATTCCAGAACGTTGTACTTGTTCCTCTGCATAAATGCCTTAGTGGATTTTGAGCAGTGTTTAGGGTCGTTGTCTTGTTGAAAGATCCAGCCCCGGCGCAGCTTCAGCTTTGTCACTGATTCCTGGACATTGGTCTCCAGAATCTGCTGATACTGAGTGGAATCCATGCGTCCCTCAACTTTGACAAGATTCCCAGTCCCTGCACTGGCCACACAGCCCCACAGCATGATGGAACCACCACCATATTTTACTGTAGGTAGCAGGTGTTTTTCTTGGAATGCTGTGTTCTTTTTCCTCCATGCATAACGCCCCTTGTTATGGCCAAATAACTCAATTTTAGCTTCATCAGTCCACAGCACCTTATTCCAAAATGAAGCTGGTTTGTCCAAATGTGCTTTAGCCCACCTCAAGCGGCACTTTTTGTGCTGTGGGCAGAGAAAAGGCTTCCTCTGCATCACTCTCGCATACAGCATCTCCTTGTGTAAAGTGCGCCGAATGGTTGAACGATGCACAGTGACTCCATCTGCAGCAAGATGATGTTGTAGGTCTTTGGTGCTGGTCTAGGGTTGACTCTGACTGTTCTCACCATTCGTTGCTTCTGTCTATCCGAGATTTTTCTTGGTCTGCCACTTCGAGCCTTAACTTGAACTGAGCCTGTGGTCTTCCATTTCCTCAATATGTTCCTAACTGTGGAAACAGACGGCTGAAATCTCTGAGACAGCTTTCTGTATCCTTCCCCTAAACCATGATGGTGAACAATCTTTGTCTTCAGGTCATTTGAGAGTTGTTTTGAGACCCCCATGTTGCTACTCTTCAGAGAAAATTAAAAGAGGAGGGAAACTTACAATTGACCCCCTTAAATACTCTTTCTCATAATTGGATTCACCTGTGTATGTAGGTCAGGGGTCACTGAGCTTACCAAGCCAATTTGAGTTCCAATAATTAGTTCTAAAGGTTTTGGAATCAATAAAATGACAACAGTGCCCAAATTTATGCACCTGCCTAATTTTGTTTAAACAATTATAGCACACTTTCTGTAAATCCAATAAACTTCATTTCACTTCTCAAATATCACTGTGTGTGTCTCCTATATGATCTATTTAACTGATATTTTTTATCGTAACAACCAACGATTTATACAGGAAAATCATGACGATTAACAAGGTTGTCCAAACTTTCGCATCCCACTGTATATAGAATGTAGAGCAGGATGACACATTCACACCTTCACACTTTACATGGTGATCTCTATTACGATTTAGGCCTCGTTCACACTTCAGTGTTTGGTCAGTGATTTCCATCAGTGATTTGTGAGCCAAAACCAGAAGTGGAGCCTCTACAGACATGAGGTAGAAGGGAAAGATCTGCTCCTGTTCTGTGTTTAGAGTTGCACCTGGTTTTGGCTCACAAATCACTGATGGAAAACACTGACCAAACACTGAAGTGTGAACTAGGCCTAAGAGTCCTTATCTTGGGTAGAACATCTGCAGGGATTGCGGTGCTTGTTTGTCCTGCCCAGTCCCTTTAGTGCCCCCACACAAAAGTTATACCTACATTGTGCCCCTACGTTAGTTATGCCCACATTGTGTCCCCCCACAGTAGTTATGCCCACATTGTGCCCCCACAGTAGTAATGTCCACATTGTGCCCCCTCACAGTAGTTATGTCCACATTGTTCTCCCCACAGTAGTTATGCCCACATTGTGCCCCTTCACAGTAGGAATGACCACATTGTACCCTAACAGTAGTTATGCCCACATGGTGTCCCCCACAGTAGTTATGCCCACATTGTCCCCCCATAGTAGTTATGCCCACATTGTGTCCCCCCACAGTACTTATGCCCACATTTTGCCCCCACAGTAGTTATGTCCACATTGTGCCCCCTCACAGTAGTTATGTCCACATTGTACCCCAACAGTAGTTATGCCCACATTGTGTCCCCCACAGTAGTTATGCCCACATTGTCCCCCCACAGTAGTTATGCCCACATTGTGTCCCCCCACAGTATTTATGCCCACATTGTGCCCCTCACAGTAGTTATGTCCACATTGTTCTCCCCACAGTAGTTATGCCCACATTGTGCCCCTTCACAGTAGGAATGACCACATTGTACCCCAACAGTAGTTATGCCCACATTGTGTCCTCCACAGTAGTTATGCCCACATTGTCCCCCCACAGTAGTTATACCCACATTGTGTCCCCCCACAGTACTTATGCCCACATTTTGCCCACAGTAGTTATGTCCACATTGTGCCCCCTCACAGTAGTTATGTCCACATAGTTCTCCCCACAGTAGTTATGCCCACATTTTGCCCCTTCACAGTAGGAATGACCACATTGTACCCCCCACAATAGTTATGCCTACATTGTGCCTCCCAGTAGTTATGCCCACATTGTGCCCCCTCACAGTATTTAGGTCCACATTGTTCTCCCCACAGTAGTTATGCCCACATTGTTCCCCTTCACAGTAGTAATGCCCACATTGTACCCCAACAGTAGTTATGCCCACATTGTGCCCCCACACAGTAGTTATGCCGATACTGTGCCTCCACACAGTAGTTATGCCCATACTGTGCCTCCACACAGTAGTTATGCCCATATTGTGCCCTCATACAGTAGTTATGCCCACATTGTGACCGGACACAGTAGTTATGCCCACATTGTGCCACTTTAAATGTAGATATGCCCACATTGTGCCTCCACAGTAGTTATGACCTCCTTTCAGTAGTGCCACCTCTGGTATAATTTTTTTTAAAAAGTCAATACTCACCTAGGCCATTCCCCTAATGCTTGGAGCACATCCTGCGCCCCCTAGCAAGCACGATGCAGTCACATACACAATTAGCTTGTTGGGCTGTGTAGGAGGAGTGCACAGGCTGAATACTGGGCCTGCATGCTCCTCCTACACAGCCCAGTAGCTCACTATTTGACTTTGACCACATCGTGCCTGTTGGTCAGCTCCGGCAGTTGAGTTGAATGGTGAAGCAGGGAGCGGACAGCTCCATGCTTCACCATTACAATCAACTGTATTTGTGTCCAAAGGATGCAGAGAGTTGAGAATTGGACATCGAAACTCAGGACTGCCCCACTGGATCCAGGATGGTTGGGAGGTAGGTGCATGATCAATTCCACCCAACATGTTTGTTTATGGGTTAGTAAGAGAAAGGCAAGCTGTTGCCACGCACTTCTAGATCAGGATCAGGCATGTTGAAATCCATCAGGGGACAACATGTACCATCAGGGGACAGTCGGGAGACCCAAACTCATTAGATGGGGAATGAATCTAATGTATTAACACTGGATGTTCACTTTTAACCCAAATACAATCTCCTATCAATACCATATTTCTATATTAGCTCCTGTAGCTACATATGTATTGCATCACTGACTTTAATCACTGTTGGGCCTCAGAAGTATTACTCATATTAATCAATACCACATGAAGTATATTTGCAACACAAATGGATTCTAATGTTTGCCTGGAATAGGCTCAAGTTGATTTTATAGGATTTGAAGGAAAAGACTCCAACGTTACATGTCAGCCTATTTTGGCAACAAATAAATCCTCTTGATGGGTTGAAATGGATTTGCCATACAGAGTCCATATGTGCCTTCTGCTGCAGTGCCCACAGTAGTAATAACAAAATGTGTTCCAAGTTAGAAAAAAATTCAATGTTGGCCACTAGATGGCAGCAGCTGTTAAAGTAAGAGCAATTTGTATTGGAGTGTATAAGAGTACACAGCTGTATACCTTGCAGTATAGTATTTAGCTTCCTGACATTTCTCTTGCGCTTGTCACATCTTGCTGGAGGTAGGTTACAGGTAGATGGCAGCTTACAATGTTTAGAGTCGGATACATTGCTTTTCTATTTGAAACCACTGCTGTATATGCTGATTAGTAATATAAACATTACTATTGAACATATGAGATTTTTTATGAACTTCATACTTCTTATTTCCATAGAGGTAGGTTCCATACATGACTAACAGATTCCTCTGATGACCTACCCAGTAACACCTTTGTTTTCTGCAACAGGAAACATCAGAGAACAGTGGGACCCTGATCCACACAAGATTGTTGTTAGGTATTGTTGACATCTTTAGTATCACCCAAGAAATAGTTAATGCATATGGCCGACTGAATAGTTGCATAGAAGCAATCTAAATCTCAGACTGGTCAGCTTTTCCATTGACTTTTACATGAGGCTCCCCTCCCTCCCTCCCCAGTATTATATTCATTGGTGGCCAGTGCGGGGCCCCCCCTCCCTCCCTCCCTCCCCAGTATTATATTCATTGGTGGCCAGTGCGGCTGCCATGGTTACTTAGCAATTTTAGAAGCATTATACTTACCCTCAGGTGCGGCACCTGAGGGGTTAATTGTGCGGATCACAGCCCCCTGTAAGAGATCGGGTGTTGCCAGGCAGCAGGGGGCAGTCATGTACACAGTTCTTTTAGTATATTCTAACTTGAAGCGTCCCCATCACCATGGGAACGCCTCTGTGTTAGAATATACTGTCGGATCTAAGTTTTCACGAAGTGAAAAATCAGATCTGAAAAAAACCGTTTTGCAGACGGATCCGTTCTGAACGGATGCAAGCGTTTGCATTATAGGTGCGGATCCGTCTGTGCAGATACCAGACGGATCCGCACCGAACGCAAGTGTGAAAGTAGCCTTACTCGGTCAGCATTTGGTCAGTAATCCATCAGTATTGCTAAAGCCCAAAAAAAACAGGAGTGGATCCAAAACAGAGATGACACATGAATGGAATATTTGCATGTCTTCTGTGTTTTGTACCCACTCCTGCTTTTGGTCAAATAAATGATGATGTCCGCCAGGCCGAAAGGCAAAATAGTGGCCCAGTCATAAAGTGGGGAGGGTGGGAGCAGCATGAGAAGTCCACAGAGTGGCCCTATGACATAGTGATGAGGTGGAAGCAGCATGAGGAGACCACAGAGTGGCCCAATGACAGAGCCTGGAGGTGGCAGCAGCATCAGGAGGAGGCCACAGAGTGGCGCAATGACATTGTGGAAGTGGCAGCAGCAGCATCATGAGGAGGCCACAGAGTGGCACAATGACAGTGTGGAGGTGGAGGCAGCATCAGGAGGCCACAGAGTGGCACAATGACAGAGTGTGTAAGAGGCAGCAACAGCATCAGGAGGAGGCCACAGGGTGGCATAATGACAGAGTGTGGAGGTGGCAGCAGCATCATCAGGAGGCCACAGAGTGGCGCAATGACAGTGTTGAGGTGGCAGCAGCAGCATCAGGAGGCCACAATGTGGGAAGGTGACATAGTGTTGAGGTAGCAGCAGAATAAGGAGACCACAGAGTGGCAAGGTGACATAGTGTGGAGGTAATAAAACACTTTATCCAGCTCACCTTCCTGGTCAATTGTGTTCACCCGACTCCTGGAACCTGTGAGGTGTGTCCCCTTTGCAATCAGCAAAAAACTTGGAAAAGAAATGGTTCCGGATACACATGGAGGTCCTCTTTAAAACTCCTTCTTTATTTAATATTCGTTTACAGCAGACAGCCACTTGGTACACAAGACAAGTTGACGCGTTTCGGGTACTAGACCCTTAGTCGTAACCAACTTACGACTAAGGGTCTAGTACCCGAAACGCGTCAACTTGTCTTGTGTACCAAGTGGCTGTCTGCTGTAAACGAATATTAAATAAAGAAGGAGTTTTAAAGAGGACCTCCATGTGTATCCGGAACCATTTATTTTCCAAGTTTTTACCACAGAGTGGTAAGGTGACATAGTTTAGAGGTAGCAGCAGCATCAGGAGACCACAGAGTGGCAAGCTGACATAGTGTATAAGTGGCAGCAACATCAGGAGACCACAGAGTGGCAAGGTGACATAGTGTGGAGGTGGCATCAGCATCAGGAAACAACAGAGTTTCAAGGTAACATAGTGTAGAGGTGGCAGCAGCATCAGGAGACCACAGAGTGGCAAGGTGACATAGTGTGGACTGTGGAGGTGGCAGCAGCATCAGGAGACCACAGAGTGGCAAGGTGACATAGTGTGGAGGTGGCAGCAGCATCAGGAGACCACAGAGTGACCCGGTGACAGAGTGGGGAGGTCAGCGGCAATACCAGTACTCGCTGAAGATGGTGGGTGAAAGAAGGAGCACTTAGCATCAGATGTGTGGCAGCATCAGAATAGTAGCTGAGGCAGGTAGCCAGAAGAAACCGGTCTCTTTTGTCAAAAAGTGTTGGTGTGGCACCATGAATGATCTAGTCTGATGCATCAGGCATTGGTGGGTGGAAATCCTGGCTGATCCATGCCTGATTCATCTTGACAAAGGTCAGTCTCTCCACATTTTGGGTGAATTGGTGAGTTCTTCTTGGGGTAACTATGGCCCCTGCCACACTAAACACTCGCTCTGATGCCACACTACTGGCCGGGCAGGACAGCTTTTCCAGGGCAAACTCTGTCAGTTGCAGCCACCAATCAAGTTTGGCTGCCCAGTAGTCCAGCGGATCTTCAGTGTGGGGTGGCAGGGTGCTGTTCAAGTATGCCACCACCTTCTGGTTCAGGCCCTGCTCCAGGTCTAGCTGCAGCTGCTGGTGAGTAGTTTCTTCACTAGGCAGGTGAAGAAAGCTGCTCATCAGCAACTCTAGACTCAAGTTGCTGCTGATGGAGCTGAAACTGCTCCTACCCCCCCCACCCTGCCACAGCAGCCATGGCAGAGGAACGTGAGTGCAGCGGGCCCCCCCGGTCAAACCTGCGAGATGATGGACAATGGCGCAGATAGGCAGCGGCCAACTGACTACATAGGATGTCGCTATAATAGTTCAGTTCGTCCTCCCTCTCAGTGGGTGTAAAAAAGGCCCCCATTTTGGACCGGTAGCGAGGGTGCAACAAGGTGGAGAGCCAGAAGTCATCCCTCGGCTGTCACTACGCAAGCAAGTGAACATGCATCCGGCCATTTGTGCAAGTGACTCGGAGGGACTCCCTGCCTACATCTCCACTGCATACTGCCATGGTGTGTCTGAGTGCCTCATTTTCCTCATCTTCCTGTAGCTCCTCTGGATGCTCCTGCTTCTCCTCTTCTGTCACCTGTGTAGAAAACCCACCCATTTCACTACACATTGCTCATGCTCCAATGTCCTCCTCCTCCTCCTCCTCCAGTTCAGTCCCGACAGGGCTCATGTGGCCGTGAGATCTAGGCGCCATGTCTCCAGTCCCCTGACCAGCCAGATTTACCAGCATCTGTTCCAGGACATGAATCAGTGGAATGATGTTGTTCATGCCGTAGTCCTGGCGACTGACAAATAATGTGGCCTCCGCAAAGGGCCTGAGCAAACGGCAGGTGTCACGCATGAGCTGCCACTGGCTGACATCGAAGTTACACAGGGGAGTACTCCTGTCCGCTTGGATCATCAAGAAATCATTTATGGCCTTTCTCTGTTCGTTTAATCGGTCCAACATATGGAGGGTGGAATTCCAACGGGTAAAAACGTCGCATATCAGACCATGTTGGGGGATGTCATTCTGACGCTGCAGCTCAAGGAGGGTGTGCTTTGCGGTGTACGAGTGGCTGAAGTGCATGCAAAGTTTCCTGTCCATTTTTAGGATCTTTTTAGGTCTTTGAAAGCCAGAATTCTTGCTGTTTTTCAGGTGTTCAAATACTTATGTTCAGCAGTGCAATAAATTGTTTAAACATCATACAATTTTTTATTCTGTCTATCAGAGTGGGAATGCACCTACAATGTGAATTTCAGACCTCTCCATGATTTATAAGTGGGAGAACTTGCAAAATCGCAGGTTGTTCAAATACTTATGTTCAGCAGTGCAATAAATTCTTAAAAAAATCATACAATGTGATTTCCTGATTTTTATTTTTTTATTCTCTCTCAGAGTGGGAATGCACCTACAATGTGAATTTCAGACCCCTCCATGATTTCTAAGTGGGAGAGCTTGCAAAATCGCAGGGTGTTCAAATACTTCTGTTCCTCACTGTATGTGTTTAGGCAAGGTGCAGAGTCCACCACTTGGAAAGAGAGGGACTGCAGCACCAGCAACTTAACCAAGTGCACATTCAGCTTCTGCGCCGTTGGTTTAGTGCACGCATACTGTTGTCTCTTGGCAATCTATGGTGATCGATTGCTGACAAATTGACTGACGAGGAGTAGGAGGAAGAGCAGGAGCATCAGGACCAGCAGATGATGGGAAAGATAGACAGCTCCCTCCAGCTGAGGTGGTGGAGCCTTGACTGCCTGAAATCGGGTGCGTGCCACTGGGTGATGCAGCGGTTGCTGCGGCAGGCTGGACCACCATATGGGAGCCACGGTTCTTCTAGGCCACTTTATGGTGATGCTGCATATGTTGACGCAGGGGTGTGGTGCTAACATTGGCACCCTGGCCACGCTTCGTCTTTTGCCCACAGATTCTACAAATGGCCATGTTCACCTCCTCCGGCGGCTTAACAAAACTGCCACACCACCGAGTAGGTGATTTTTCCCCCAACACTCCGCACTGACTGACTGCTACCGCTGCTGCTTCCGTGAACCACTGCACCACTACAATCCGGGCAGGTAGGCCTCTGCGAAGCGGGTGGTCTACCCCAGGCACGTTTGGCTCCCGACCTCCCACTGCAGCATATAATACTTCTCTGGCTGAGGGAACAGAAAAGGACAAATTCAGGTTGAGGAGAGGTGAGAGAACAGGGCCTGGTCCCGGGCCATGCCAACTAGTTCTATTTTTTTCCACTTATACACGCCACAAAAGGCTTTAGAACATATAACTGCAACGCTGAACGGCAAATATATATTTTTGGGCCACTAATACACTCCAAAAAGGGCTGTAATTTTCTTCACCACACAATGGCAAATATTTTTTTTTGTGTCACTAATACACGCCAAAAAGGGCTTTAGAACATATAACTGCACTGCTGTACAGCAAATAGGCCCTTATTTTTTTCCACTTATACACTCCACAAAAGGCTTTAGAACATATAAATACACCACTGAATGGTAAATAATATTTTTTTTTTTGCCACTAATACACGCCAAAAAGGGATTTAGAACATATAACTGCACTGCTAAACAACAAATAATATATATTTTTTTGCCACTAATAGACGCCAAAAAGGGCTTCAGAACATATATGCTGATCTGACCATCTAAAACATTAGGGGCGAGGGCCTGCTGCTGAGCTGACCATCTAAAACATTATGGGCGAGGGCTTGCTGATGACCCTCTAAAACATTAGGGGTGAGGGTCTGCTGCTGAGCTGACCCTCTAAGACATTAGGAGCGAGGGAAGCCTAATAAGCATGTTGATATGATGGAGGAGGAGGAGGAGGAGGAGGACAAGAAAAGGACGATTGAACCATATACCCTTTTTTGTGGTGGAAGGGGTGCATGGGAATACAGTGTATTCAATACACCATAAAAGCCACATTTAAAGTGCCTTTATGTTCAGCCGCTTTCCTCTGGTGGAGTAGAGAAGTCAGGGGCAATCCAGGCCTTGTTCATTTTGATAAGAGTCAACCTGTCAGCATTTTCAGTTGACAGGCGGATGCGCTTATCAGTTATTATTCCCCCAGCAGCACTAAATACCCGCTCTGACAAAACGCTGGCAGCAGGGTAGGTCAGCACATCCAAGGCATAGAGAGCCTATTCGTGCTACGTGTCCAGCTTGGACACCCAATAGTTGTAAGGCACAGAGGGATCACTGAGGAAGCTGACACGGTCTGCTACGTACGCCTTCACCAACTTCCAAAACCTTTCCCTCCTTGTGACAGTAGGCTGCGCATCAGGGTGAGGGTGCTGCGGGATGTCATGAAACTGTCCCAGGCCTTGTAAAGTGTTTCCCTGCCTCTGTTGGAACTGCTGTGTGTTCCCCTTGTCTCCCCCCCCTCGGTTGCCCAAGGAACTACGTAATTGGTGTTGGCCAAAATGCGTATAACGCGAGGGTCACGGGAAAGGCAACATAACATAAAGTCAGCCATGTGTGCCAGAGTTCCAATGTACAAGACTTTGCTGTCCTGATCAGAAGGATGACTCTCAATCTCCTCATCCTCTTCGGCCCATCAACGCTGAACAGATGAAATAAACCTGCTATGGGTACTACCCTCTGTAGCGGAAGCAACCGTCTCCTGCTTCTCCTCATCATCATCCAACTGAGAAGAGGGTGGTCTGGCTATCACCCTGTGTACTGTCTTCCCCCATTTCCACTCTTCCACATGCAAAGCATCCACCTTCATTGTGAGCAGCGAGCGTTTCAGTAGACACAGAAGTGAGATGGTTACGCTGATAATAGCGGCATCGCCACTCACCATCTGTGTTGGTCCCTCAAAGATGCGTAAAACCTCACAGAGGTCAGACATCTATACCCACTCATTGCTTGTGAAGAGCGGAAGCTGACTGAAAAAGCGACAACCATGTTGCAGCTCATATTCCATTACTGCCCTCTGCTGCTCACAAAGCCTGGCCAACATGTGGAAAGTGGAGTTCCAGCATGTGCTCATGTCGCACAAAAGTCGGTGAGCTGGCAATTGCAAGCGCTGCTGCAAAGTTGCTAGACCGGTGGCAGCTGTAGATTACTTTTGGAAATGGGCACACACGCGGCGCACCTTCACCAGTAGCTCAGGCAAATTGGGATAGGTTTTGAGAAACCGCTGAACCACTAAGTTGAACACGTGGGCTAGGCATGGTATGTGTGTGAACTTGCCGATCTCCAAAGCCACCACCAAGTTACCGCCATTATCAGACACAACCATGCCTGGTTGTAGGTTGAGTGGCGAGAGCCACAGCTCAGTCTGTTCCCTTATACCCTGCCACAGCTCTGCGGCGGTGTGCTGTTTGTCACCTAAGCAAATTAGTTTCAACGCGGCCTGTGCTACACTGCTTCCAGCTACTGACTGATGGCTGACTGGTGCTGCAAGATGAGAATTCAGAGGTGAAAGTGGAGGAGGAGGTGGAGGAGGAATAGGGGGGGTTGCAGCCACTAATGTAGGTGGTGGCCGAAATCCTGATGGAAGTAGGGCCCGCAATCATTGGTGTCGGTAGCACCTCTGCCATCCCAGGGTGTGACTCAAAAAAAGCACCAGACTGAGGAACAGCTACGCCTTGGCGAGGGGCCTGTTTGGGGTGGCCCGCCTTCTCCCTTTAGCCACCCACTGCCTCTTCCAGCCTTTGCGGTGCTGTGGATCCCTCCCCCTCTGTACTGCTGTCCTCGCTCGGCTTGCCACCTTCCCAGGTTGGGTCAGTGATTTTATCGTCCACCACCAACTCTTCCACTTCCTCACTCTGGTCATCCTCCTGACTCGTTGACCTAACAACAACCTCACTTATTGACAACTGTGTCTCATCCTCATCATCATCCTCTTGAGACACTAATTGCCACTGACTTATTGGCAACTGTGTCTCATCATCATCATCCACCTTGTGAAACACTAATTGCCGTTCCCCACCATCATCTTCTTGTGACTGTGGATGCTCAAGAGTTTGGGAATCAGTGCACAAGATCTCCTTATGTCCCTCTTCAAGTGGGCTTGGCGAGAGGTCGAAATCAAGGAATGGTGCTGAAAAGAGCTTCTCAGAAGATCCGGGTGTGGGATCACTTGTTTGGCAAGACTCTCCATGGTGGGAGGAAGGAGGATCAGGGTGAGGATTCTGTTGACCAGACTCTTGGCTACTGAGACCGGACTTTGTGAAAGGCAGGGTGGTGCTTAACCGACGAAGCATTATCTGCTGCAAATCAACCGACCACCTAGTCGCACTAGTGTGAGAGTGGTGTCCTGCGCCGCCCTGCAAACTGGTACATGAAGCTAGGTATCGTGGATGAGTGTGTTTCTTGTGCTCTGGCAGCAGGCACAGTTTCAGCGTGCACCATCAGCAGCACGGCCAGTTCCCTATCCCTTACTGCTCGCCTTCTGCATATTAAATGGTATATATGCTTAAAAGTATGTCACACGCACAGTAGCGCAGGTTTTGTAAGTGTATGAGCAGCGAAAAAATTTGACTGAATGTTACAGATATTTAGGATGCGCAAATGTTATAAAGGAAATGTAGCGTAGGTAATGTCGCTGTCGCCAGCGAGGAAAAAATTTGACTGAATGTCACAGATATTTAGGATGCGCTAATGTTATACAGGAGATGTAGCGCACGTAACGTCGCTGTCACCAGCGGCGACAAAATTTGACTGAATGTCATAGATACTTAGAATGCTCAAACGTTATACAGGAGATGTAGCGCAGGTAATGTCGCTGTCACCGGCGGCGAAAATTTTGACTGAATGTCACAGATATTTAGAATGCACAAACGTTATACAAGAGATACTGATGTTATCTTGCACAGCCTTTATGGTTCTGACCTCTTTTTAAAGTACCGTCTCTTTCCTGCAGGGGTTCTTTGGTAGTAGAGTTGCTGCTTTGGCAGCTATAGTCTTAGAGACAGATATTCTCTAGATTTGGGCCTGGTCTCCAGGAACTCTCACACACACACATTCTCTGCTCAGACTAGACTCTCCAACCAAGTGGGCAGGCTAAGTCCATCACCCTGGTAACCTAAACAGTGTGCAATAATAACTGTCTGTTGCCCATGTATTGCTATTAGGATAAAAGAGTTTATAAAAAAGTGAGTGCTTCAACAACAGATCACAACATTTAACTTGGCAACATTAAACTGGTTCTCTTTTAAGGGGTTCCTGCTTATTATAAAGATCTCTTGACAATAAGCTGATGACAAAGTGTATGCCTGGTGGAACTCCCAGTGTTCAGCTGTTATTTGTGGGAAAACTCAACAGTAAATATTTAGTTTCCCTGCAGCGCCACCACAGGGGAAATAAAGCATTTCAAAACGTTGATTCAAATCAATGGGGTGACTGTGTAATGCAGGACCGGATAGATCCTCCAGAGCTAGAGACACTTTGTTATCGTTCTCCACCCTGGCCAAGAGATGAGGATCCTGAACGGGAGACCCCCTCTGTTAACTCAGAATTTCCTAATAGGACATAAAAATGTTTTTTCTAAACTGAACAACCTCTTTAACCAATTAATGGACTGATGCAGAAAGACCTGGAAATGTAACACATGGATGCTACATAGTGCACTTGTGAGCTTTATAATTCAGCACTTAACCATCTACCATAGATACCGGGCCTGTACTAAATTTAGATAACAATGGTGTACCTCTATTTGATGATTATATTCCACTTTGTTGAGTTTATGAGAAGGATAGTAGTAGGATGTACTTTATAATAACAGGCTGGATCTTATTAAACAATGATATCATGCTGTGTAAACTGGAGATCTCTAGCAGGCTGGGGGCCAAATAGAGCCTTTGAGGGCTGCATCAATCCAATGTCACTGGAAAGGCAACATACTAGATATAAATCATCAGAGTAGGACATGAGAACTGACTCGAGGCTGTGCAGAATCTCAGCTGTTTGCCTCGATTTTGGCAGTGGAGGGTTAAAAACCAGCTTAAAACATTCTAATAGTTTGTAGGGAAGAGTTATTTCGCAGTAAGTTTATAGTCACCCACTGAATTTCTACAACTCAGGATTCATCTGAATGGATTTATTTTGGCAACAAGCACAAACGTCATTGAGATGAATGGGACAGTTTCCAAAAGCTCTGCAACAAATCTGCAGGGTGTCAATGAACCCCAAAGCAGGCCAAAGATATTAGATCAGGGGTGCACAATCTGCGGCCCCCAGAGCCATGGTTTGGGGCCCCCGTCCTGCTGGGCTGCATGATGGATCATTACAGCTCCTGCTCCTGCACTGTAGCAGGAGCAGGATGGGTCCCCCGCTGTCAGAGACAGCAAGAGACCCGAGTAGAAGGTAGAAGCAGTGTATCAGCGCTTCTCCTCACACAGGTGAGCTGCGCGCTGTGCAGTTTAGACCCAGCGATCACATGATCGCTTGGTGCCAGGGGCAGAGGACTGCAGAGCCTCACCAGCTCTGCCCTGTACAAAGCCCCCCTCAGCATGCTGGTTTTCCCTGTAACTGGGGCTCCCTTGGATGTTCCAGTTACAGTGAAAATAGTGCAAAAAGAAAAAAAAAAGTCGGTGTCCCCAAAGGTCTTTTATGGACCTTTCGGGGGCAAATTATGTGGCAAATATATATATTAAAAGTTTAAATTTTTTTTTTATATTATGTGGCATATAAATAAAGTGATGATAAAAAATAAAAAAACACAAAATAAATAAAATACTAATAAAAGAAAAAAAAATTAGCAAAATAAAAAAGTCAGTGTCGCGGAGCAGGGATATATATAAAAAAAAAAGTAAAAAATAGTAAAATACATAAAAGAAAGAAACGCCCACACCAACCAAAACCATAAGGCCCCTTTCACACGGGCGTTGCGGGAAAATGTGCGGGTGCGCTGCGGGAACACCCGCGATTTTTCCGCGCGAGTGCGTTGCGGGAACACCCGCGATTTTTTCCGCGCGAGTGCAAAACATTGTAATGCGTTTTGCACTCGCGTGAGAAAAATCGCACATGTTTGGTACCCAAACCCGAACTTCTTCACAGAAGTTCGGGCTTGGGATCGGTGTTCTGTAGATTGTATTATTTTCCCTTATAACATGGTTATAAGGGAAAATAATAGCATTCTGAATACAGAATGCATAGTAAGACAGCGCTGGAGGGGTTAAAAAAAAATAAAAAATCATTTAACTCACCTTAGTCCACTTGATCGCGTAGCCCGGTATCACTTCTGTCCCCTTTACTGAATAGGACCTGTGGTGAGCATTAATTATAGGTCAAGGACCTTTAATGACGTCACTTCGATCATCACATGGTACGTCACATGATCTTTTACCATGGTGAATCATTAAATGATTTTTTATATTTTTTTAACCCCTCCAGCGCTGTCTTACTATGCATTCTGTATTCAGAATGCTATTATTTTCCCTTATAACCATGTTATAAGGGAAAATAATAATGATCGGGTCTCCATTCCGATCATCTCCTAGCAACCATGCGTGAAAATCGCACCGCATCCGCACTTGCTTGCGGATGCTTGCGATTTTCACGCAACCCCATTCATTTCTATGGGGCTTGCGTTACGTGAAAAACGCAGAATATAGAACATGCTGCGATTTTCACGCAATGCATAAGTGATGCGTGAAAATCACTGCTCATGTGAACAGCCCCATAGAAATGAATGGGTCAGGATTCCGTGCGGATGCAATGCGTTCACCTCCCGCAACGCATCCGTGCGGAAAATTCGCTCGTGTGAAAGGGGCCTTACAGTTATCACCCCATTGATGTGAAACTATACATATTGTATAATAAAACGATCCAACACATATAGGGAACTAATTATAATAATTTGCATATTTAAATAATGAGCTATAGCTTGAATAAAAATAAAACTAAAAAATATATATTAAAAAGCCATGTGTTATGTAATAAAAAGCTGCAAAAGTTATTTTGATAGTCCAAAAAATAAAAAAGTTACAAGTGTTTGAACCACGTGTGCTAAATCATAAAAAAGTGACTGGTCATTAAGGCCTTTTCAGGCCTGGTCATTAAAGGGTTAACCAAAGAGGGCTTTCCCGGCTAGTAAGGCCTCATACACATGACCGTAGCTTTTCTTTTGGTCCGCAGGACACCAGCCATGTGTGTTCTGCATTTTGCAGAATGGAGTAACGGATGCGGACAGCACATGGAGCGCTGTCCACATCTTTTGCGGCCCGGTTGAAGTGAATTGGTCCGCATCCAAGCCACATAAAAAAAATGCGGCTCAGATGCGGACTAAAACAATGGCCGTGTGCATGAGCCCCCAGGGAAAATGCTTACTGGTTATTGCAGGGCAGCTACAGTATATCTGGGTGGCAGAAGGTGGTAATAACCAGTGAGCGCCATCCTCGGCAATGTAAAGCGCACATTTGTGAATAGGAGGCAGGAAGGAAACGTCGCCACTTAAAGGAGTTCCCTAGTAAAAATGATTTTTAACAAGTTTCTGCAGCATGGCCCCTGGCACTTAAGATTCCTACTTTCCTGCTCCGTGCTGCTCTCGCTGTCTCCATCTTCCGTGCCTGGAGCACCTCTCCAGCAAATGACTGACTTTAGCTGCTTGTGGCCACATCACCACTGAAGCCAGTATTGGCTGGAGAGGTACAAGTGACCTTTGCCAATAGCCAGCCGGATGTAAACAGCGCCGGAACCAGAAGATGGAGAAGTATGAATAGTCTGTTTCAGGCCCATTCTCCAGGAACGTGCTAAAAATCTTTTTTTACCAGGAAATCTCTAAGCCCCTGTTACACGGCACGGTATTCAGGACAATTACTAGGATCAAGTGTTCGTAGGATCGCTCATTCCTGATATAATCGTACCGCTGATCAGCCGATAAACAAGGAATCACTCGTTTGTCGGCTGATTTGCATATTTTATCAGGATGAAAGACGTACAATTATCGTCAGCACATCTCCCAGTGTAATCAGGAATGTGCTGCCGATAATCGAAAGAAGTGACTGAGGGAGGAATGACTGTGGTAGCGATCATTCCTCCCCAGTCACTTTGCATTAGCCTGGGTAATAGGCTGATGCAAACAAGCGCTGATAAACTTTTTTTTTTGCGGCCCCTTGAAATAGTGAGATGTGACAATGCGGCCCCCAGACCAAAAAAGGTTGTGCACCCCTGCATTAGATGTTTGGCTGTGGATAGAGGAAGTAGGTAGATCTCATTCTTGGTCATTCCTTGCTCTTCTTACTTTATGATCACTACTGAAGCTATAGTGGGTGTATATGTAGAAGTCATCCCCATGCCCTGATCCCATAAATGGGTTTTCAGAGATTTTCTTACTGATGACGTATTCTCAGGAGAGGTCATCAGTGTCTGATTGGTGGGGATCCTACACCCGAGACCCCAGCCGATCCGCTGTTTGAGAAGGCAGTGGTCTTCCTGTGAGTGCTGAAGCCTTCTCTTTGCTTTCCCTAGTCCGAGTGATGACACGTTCATATGTCAAATGGCCTAGGAGCAGCGTGAATGCTATACCAAGCACAGCCGCTATACAATGTACGGTGCTGTGCTTGGTAAGCTGTGAGAATGCAGTGGTGCTCAAAACAGCTGATCAGCGGGGGTCCCAGGTGTCGGACCCCCACCAATCAGAGACTGATGTCTAGAGGTGAGCAAATTATTAAAAAATTCGATTTGGCTGCTTTGCCGAATAAAAAAAAAAAAATTGCTTTTCACGAAGCGCATTTCTTTGTAAGTAGTGGGTTTAATGACAGGGAGCTGTGATTGCACCGCTCCCCGTAATTGTATCCCTCAGATTACGCGTTCATGATCGTGGCATTTGATATAAATAACAGAGATTAAAATAAAATAAAATAAATTATCATAAGGGGAGGACCAGACATATTTTATGTGAAGGACGCCATAGAGTGATATTAGTTTTCTAACTTTTTATGATTCCTTATTAGTAGGACATTTCTGTGTGCCCTGTTTCTGCTCTAGACTATGAGCGGGAAGTATACAGATGATGAAAGCTCAGTTGCATCTCTTTGCTTTGAAAGCCAGCAGTGATATTAAGTATTAACACTGGATCATTAATGGCGGCTTAGTTTCCAGGAAAAAATGCACCTCCTATTCCCAGAAAAAACCACCACCAATTTGTCAATGCATGTCAGCGTTCGCTACTACCAATCAATATCTGTGAGCTCATTTCCTCTGAGCATCAAGACATGCTGAATTCCTTGTACTGCCGGTCGAGAGCATGGATGGGGCTTATATCTGAGAAGGAAACTGTAGTTTGATATGAAGTGCAGTGTATCATACTAGTCATTACAGTATACTGATACATGCATGGTCAAAAGTATGTCATCACCTGACCATCACGCCTACATGAACTTCTTGGCCATCCATTCCTTAACCAAGAGTGTTAATATGACGTTTGGCCCCTTTTGTGGTGGTAACAGCCTCCACTCTTCTGGAAGAGCTTTTCACAAGGCATGTGTCTATGGGAATTTGTGCTGATTCAGATAAAGATCAAGAGGTCTAGTTCACAATTCACTGGGGTTGAGATCAGGGTTCGGTTCAGACCACTTTAAATGGCCCAACAGGTTTGTTCTTACTAAGGCTGATTCCCTGACATCAGCTGTCCATGCACTGACTTCCTGGTGGACCTGTAATTAATTTGTGTTCATACACAGCAGCCAATAAATCTGAAGAGGCAGAGCTATAGTGAGGGGGGACACAGCAGCATACTGACCATTGATGAGACAGGAGACGTGCCTCAGACTACCTCAGAATGCTGTAGGCACGGTAGCTAAACTGTAGTCACTCTCCCGAACAGAGCTGAGCTAAAGGTAGTGAAGGCAGTGAGATTCGAGGAAAGTAAATGTTGGTTAATTATGCCTTGTAGATGCTGATGTATGTGTCAGTTTTGAGCTCCTGACTAGACAGATGCTTTAGGTTCCTCCACACCAAACCCCAAAGTTGGAAGCATGCAATTGTTTTAGATGTCTTAAAAAGCTTCTGTGTTAGCATTAGCCTCCATTCTACATAAGGAACCCTGAAAAACAAATCAATAGCATCATAACTCATCCACTGAACAAATTTTAACCCATGATACTCCCTGCAAAGGTTCTCACAACCCATGAGCCTTTTTTAGTGTTTTTATGCTCTTTATTTTGCATAGTTTTAACATTTTTTTTCAGTTCATTTTACATATTATTTCACACATTACACTAAAACAGGCACCTTATTGTACAAGGCATAGAAAGGTTCCAAAAGGGTCTAAAACAGTTCATAAATGCAGTGCAAAGTATGACCACCAGTATTTTGGTCTTTTATTTAATGAAAATGTATTTTTTGTAATAAATAATTTTTCTGCTTGTTCATTTTTTTAAACTGATTGTCTTATTAAATGTTGCTCACATTTTTTTTGCCACACAAGGGAACTTTTACTTTACAATTTTTTTATTTTTATTATAGTGCAGATAAATATATATCCATTACTGCTTAGGCATATAAAAATGCCCAGGCAGCTGTTCAGGGATATTCCAGGTATGCCCCAAGGACCCACAAAGGACGAATCTGAGGACATTTGTTAACTATTGCTATTATTGGTACTAATTATCTACTACAGAACAGACCTACATCCTTCCATGTGATGTTGATGTTGCTGTTGACTGTGGCATTACATGGGGTAAAAAAAAAAGTCAGGATGAAATTTTTCCCTGATCCTAACTGTTACCAAAGATTGCAAGCTGTCAATCAAAGCCTCCCGTCACAAGTCATCATGTGGGCATAACTGCTGTGCCCCCACCATCATAGCACAAAACATTCAGAACACAGCCAATCTTCTCTGCCCACTATTTCTCCAGGGACTTCCTTGTCTCCCTGCACACCAGCTCATATTCTGACAGATTTAACTGAGAAGGGGATGAAGCAGCCTGCAATTTATGTGAAAACATGCAGGCTGCAGAAAACAACTGCTTGACCCATCAATAAAATATATATATTTTTTGCCCTAATTTGAACTAAACATAACAAAACTTCTTCACAAAAAAATCTTTACTATAGTATATAATAGGTTAGGCCTTTCAGGACTTCATAGGACCTTTATAGGACTTTCAAATAATCTAAAGCAGAACAACTGCATCCTTTCCTTTATCTTAGCCACTGAATTATACATTATCAATGAAGAGGCTAATGTGTAGACAGGTTAGATCTTCATTGCATTATTTCTCAAAATATTTCCTTCCTCATTCTCAAATCCAATTCAGAGCTGTTATCGGGAAATTTAGATAGACATGTCCATGAACATCTCTTTGAACAGAAGCGAGAGGACACTGGTGAGATCATGTCTAATTGATTTCAATTAGAATCAATAACCTCTTGGCGGACTTCAGTCTGCCTTCATTCAGTTTTACCTACGTCCATTACCCGTTGTGCTCCCTAGAGGTGCTTGCAAAGTGAAGTCATCTTATACTGATGTCATGCCTTGTTCGAGGGAAGTAGCTGAGAATTACTGAGAAGACAGAAGGTTCTTGGCATCCAGTTTCATTGATAGAAAAATTATATTCTACATGAACGATGCTTAAATTTATAACTGTTTCAATGTTTATTTTTTTTCTTGGGGTACAGTCAATTAAAGTTGTAAAGTGGAATATTTTTAAACAACAGAAAACCTACAAAAAGCAGCATTACTAACCTCACAGATCCCCTGCCTCTGTCTATGACCTACCTCAGCCAGTGATTGGCTGAGCAGGCATTTCCTGTGTGCTGGGATGCACAGAGAATCTGTGAGGTGAGTAATGCACCTTTTTAAACCCATTCGGCCCCATATTTATAGATAGAAATGTATTACCCTCACTGCAAACATTAAACAAAGCAGCACAGAAAGAAAAAAAAAGGGAAAAATATAATTCAGAAGTTTTTAATATTTGGAATACATCATTTTATTGTGTTAGGAATAATAATAATAGTAAGTTATGACACGGCATCATTAAATAAGTAGTCCACTGTGGACAATCTTTTTTTTATGTTAGAAGTGTCCTCCAACAATAAGATAGCAGGTTGACCCACTTCTGCAATTATCTATTATCTGTGAAGGAACCTGCAGTAAGTGTGCCATTTACCTACAGCGCCACCACAGCAAAAACTAAAGAGGTTGTGCCAAGTTTTGGATTGGGGCTTAAGTAACTGATCACTGGGGGTCTGACCAGTGGGACCTTCACCAATCCCAACAACAGGGGTCCCATTCCCCCTCATCTAATGGAGCGGCAGGTCTGGCATGTGCCCTGCTGTGCCATTCATTCTCTGTGGGACTGCCGGGCATAGCAGAGTACAGCAGCTGGGGGAAACAGTGCGTTGGCAAGTTGGTTTTAACCAATGAAGTCCGATCGATTTGGCAAGATAGGTGCATGGTGGTCACTTCAGGATGTGTCTGCTCAACCAATAAGTTTATGGTGGAGCTGGGAGAGGAAGTTGTGGTATATGGATTAATCTTCAGCTGCTGCATTCTAAGAATATGTGAAATGCTTAAAAGGGTATTCTGGTTATGTGAAGTTATTCTCTATCCACAGGATAGGGGATAACAGATTGGTGGGAGTCTTACTGCTGGGCCCCCACCGATCAAAAGAATTGGGACCCTGATCCTTGTGGAGCCCCCAAAATGATTGGAGCATGTACCCTGTTGCTCCTTTCATTTCTATGGTCGATAGTTGAGAGTGCTGTACTCGGCCATATCCGGAACTCCTATTGAAATGAATTGACTGCACACATGCCAGACCAGCCACTCCATTTATTTTGGGGAGCTCCATAAGGTTTGAGGTCCCCGTTCTTGTGATTGGTGGGGGTCCCAGTGTTAGGACCCCCTCTGATCTAAAAGCTATCCTATTCTGTGGGTAGGGGATACGTTCACATACCTAGAATACCCCTTTAATACTGTGTAAGTGAACTGGTTAATATAAAATTATGATTGCCTTTACACTGCTGATTTACATTACGGCTTTCTGTTCATTAATCTGTAGTTCAGCAGGCAAGTGACACAGATGAATACCGGCAGAGAGCCTGCTGTGTTTGTTTTCAGGGACTGCGGCTAAAAGAGTGAAAGCTTTGTGCGGGTTTTATTATCTATCCAAATGAGCAGTTGTCTGACTTTTCAGATTCAACCAAGTGAACAATTTCAAGGATAACAGCGATACATTTTTTTCCGTTAAGGCAAGCATGAGCCGTATTGAAAAACAAGGCAAAGTTTAAGCTAAGACTCCTACGTAATTTCAGTGACTCATTCTCTATACATATGTGCATGTATGTCATCAGTGGGGGTTAGCACAGGATGCCGTGCATGGAAAGCAGAATGCTGCACATGTATTGTGCCCAACAGCCAGGCTCCTGCTGCAGCAACCGTGATCAGAGAGAGCTCTGATCCAAGCCATTTAACCCCTTTGATGTCACAGACAAAAGCAATTAAGGCATCTAAGTTGCAAGACGTAGCGAAGGGGGCCCCCTCTGTCGCACCTCAGCGGTATGCGAATGCAATTGCTGCCCGCCAATATGTTTTCATGCCAGCCGGAAGCCTAACAAAGACCTTCCTGTCTAGCCATATACCTAATAGATTCCATGTCAGGTTTACTCTGGAAGGCAACAATGCATTGGCATAAGGAGTATACAGACCCATAATATCAGGGATCAAACAGTTGCACTGTGAAGTCTTGATTAAATTGGAACGGGTATCTGAGAGATATAGTGAGAGAGCAGGAAAAACTGATAAAATATGGAAAAGATGGTTGCACTAGGGCCGGATGTGGGGCTTTTTTTTTTCTCCCTCTCTCTCCAAAGGGTGGGGGTGGGTATTTGGGGTAAAATGTTATTATATTGTTGATTTATGTAATATGGATCTTTGGATAGTCTGATTTTGTACATGTTTCTTATATAACAGATAAAAATAAAAATTTCTAAACAAAAAAAAAAAAAAAGAGAAATGATGTTTAATTTAAAAAAAAAAGTTTAAAAAAGTGTTTTTATTTTATAAAAGTTTTCAAAAAGTACGTCTTGCTAAATTGCATGATGAATGCCGTAAAATAAAAAAGATTTCAGAACTGCTATTTACATTCTTCCCCACCCAAAAAATTCAAAAAGTTAGTCAATAGGTCCCGTGTACCCCTAGAGGATACTAATAAAAATGACATCTTGTCCTGCAAAAACAAGCCCACACGGATGCATTAAATGGAAAAATGAAAAAGTTGTGCAGTGATACAAAAATTACAATATTTTTATTATCAAAACTTAAAAAAAAAGACATGACAACCGGGTCATTTGGTACTTACCCTATTTGAAGAGTGATACCCCAGATAGCTATGCCATGGAGCCCATTCGGATAACGAAAGACTATGTGAAAGAATTTGGCTCCATGGCGATTCTACTGTATTCGTGTAGTCTGAGTGCCCTTCACCTAATAAAATGCACTCAGACCTGAGCTATCTGGGGATATGTTAAATGTCTGTTTACTGTAATGGTTGTGACATTGTATATTTGAATAGTGATTTCTGTCCTGTTGTCCCCACATGTACAATGGCGATGTCCCTTTGACCTGAGAGACAATTGAATTACTCCTCGGTTGTCTCCAGGGCAGAGAGGAGGAAACCATGATGCATTGTGGGGATGTATTGTGTCTGTGTGTCCTGAACTGCTGCTTATCTGTCCTGTGTCACAGTCTTCCATCTGGTCCCCCTAGGGGAGTGTCCACCAGATGGGGACCTGCATAAATACGGGCGGGTAGCCCTCAGTAAAGAGAGATTCTGATTTACCCTCAACACAGAGCTTGGTCTCGTTCTTGGGGGGATTTATTGTATGCTGTTTCAGTTCGACTGCTAGGAGTGTAAACCTTTCATATGGTTTTTCCTATTCGGCTGTATGCAGCATTCATATGGTTTCCAGTTCGGGAGATTGGTGTCTTTAGTCGCTGCCTTTGCATCTGGAAAGGGAATATCTTTTAAACGGCTTTTACTCCCTTTTATGCCCGGGGTGCTGTTACAATTGGTGGCAAGCGGCGGGATCGTTCCCACAGCCAGAGGGACAGCTACAGGAGACACCATTCCGTGGATTTACAAGTTGGGGGCAACGCATGTCCCAGTACAGAGACCCTAAGAGCAACAGAAAGGAAACAGCAGTGGAGTACGATGAGGGTGTCATGGATGACCGAGATGCAGTCCGTAAAGGCATCTGGTACCAGGCACTGGGTATTGTGGAGTATCTGCGGGACGAGAGACTCCCCACGGAAGACCAGTGGTTGCAGAAGCGAGTAGCCCTGCGGATGCCCTTCCTGGGAGAGCAGCCCCGAGAGGAATGGGTAAAGAAGTTGGAACACCTAGTATGGCAGGAGCTGTGGCTGGAAGATGCCTACCAGGCGCTCTGGTGGTATGGGGCACAGTACCTACCCAGGACAGCTGAGCATGACAAGCCAGAGGGAGAGGAGTTTGATGGTCCTGGCTTGTTATGGGAGACTTTTTCAGAGTTGGAGTTTGGGAGCCCTACACAAACCCGGTTACGTGATCTCTTTTAATGGAGGGAGAGCAGGTATGACTGGGACGACACTCATGTGATTGAGCAGGACCTGGTCCACCTGGTGACCTGGGAGATGGAACTGGAACAGGGCTACCAGCAGCTGTTCCCCTCCAGTAAGAAGGCTCAGCAGGAGAGCAGAGTGACAGACCCAGACCCCTTCAGCTAGGAAGATATAGTGGAGGTTTACTGGGAAGAACCCCAGGGGGCCGGTGGAGATGGGACCGAGATCTCTCCACCGATCCTGCAGGGAATTGGGAGCCCAGTCTCCATTCCCCAGCGGCAGGCTGAGTTACAGGGGGCAGAGACAGTCGGTCCTGTCCCCCAGCGGCAGAGTGTCTTACAGGGAATAGAGAGCCCAATCTCCTTTCCCCAGCAACAGGACACTGTATTGGGAGCGGAGACAGTTGGTCTCCCTCCCCAGAGGCTGGAAGTAGGTATGGGAGAGGAGCTTGCTACCCCCCTCTCCCCAGAGGCAATGTGATTTGTTGGGAATTGGGAGCCCAGTCTCCATTCCCCAGCGGCAGGCTGAGTTACAGGGGGCAGAGACAGTCAGTCCTGTCCCCCAGCAGCAGAGTGGGAGAGGAGAGCTTTGTCCTCCCACCCCAGCGGCAGAGTGTCCAGCAGGGAATAGAGAGCCCAGTCTCCTTTCCCCAGCAGCAGGACACTGTATTGGGAGCGGTAGTTCCATAGAGGTGATTGGAGCAGCAGCGGCAGGGTCCCAGTGGTCAGACCCTCACCCTTCAGACACTTGTCCCCTATCCTGTGGATAGGGATATGTTTAGATCTTGGGACAGCTGCTTCAAAGGGAACCTGTCACCATGAAAAATGCTGTGCAATCTGCAGGCAGCATGTTATAGAGCAGGAGGAGCTGAGCAGAGTGATGTATAGTTTTGCTGAATCTTTTCTCACAAATCTATCTGCTCAGCTCCTCCTGTTTTATAGCATGCAGCCTGCAGATTACAGTGCATTTTGATTGCGACAGGTTCTCTTTAAGTCCAAATTAGTTATTACGTGTTTAAAGCTTAGCATGTGAGATGTGACTACTGCAGACTCAGTGCCATACATTCTGTAGTAGCTATGGCCCATTCACTTGAATGGGATGGAGATGTAGTAAGTGGAGGTAACGCACACAGCTACTGAAAAACGTGTGGCGCTGTGTCTAACTACTTATCTGATACTGTATGTTCTAGTTAAGGTGTCCGTAAACTGTTGGATGTAACTTTCAATAATATATATGGGGACCACCTGACTGTCCGCAGACAACAGATTCAGAGGAAAGAAGGATTGGGCATGCTGGAGGTCAGTCTGGCAGGAACTAAATCCACTCATTCTATGGAAATGTGCATGGGCCGGGGCGAGAAGCTGTTAAGGAAAGAGCACTAGCTTACAGCTATAATAGATGTATAAAATTCAACCAATTTTTAGGACTTTATACAATAATAGATATTAATCTTGTTAATGAGACATTGAGGGACTTTGTCACTGGCTTTAGGCCAGAAAGCTTATATACAAAAGTTGCACATTTTGCTGCACATCTCACTTGCAAATTGCAACTTTTTGGCCGTTATACGCTGTTCTAGACCCTTTCCCGAAAAAGTGTGGGCAGGGCTTATTGGGAGGGGGTGTAGGATCCTGCGGCCCAGTAAATTTGCTGTCATTTGCGCCAGAAGCAAATATAGCTCAATGCTTTAATCGATTTGGTTTTCTTGTGCACGGACAGCCAGAAGATGCACCAAATTTTACAAGAGGCCTGTTCCCCCTTACTTCCACACACGTGTTATCAAGCCTGGAATATAAAAAGTCAGTCTTAATGGATTCCCCTGTTGTATTTTTTCCTATTACGACCTTATAAAAAATTCTTATCCTAAATAAATTAAAACCAGTAGTTAGAATCTGCTCTGATGGATCACGTGGTACCTGAAATGACTAAAGGTATCCTGTGTCTATTGATCCAGATTGTAAGGGAAAAGGGCAAGAATGAAAATGAGACCTTCTGATACCAGAGCTTCCTAGCAGGACACATCCAAGGACATTGAGAACTAGGTAGGCACTAGACATCCGGTTAGACTGCAAGTTCTTATTGTCTTTGACATAAAATTCTAGGTCAATACGCAGCTGCTGAATGCACAATTAAAGGGATCACACCCGCTGCTGTATTTCCATTTTCTACAGAGCTGCAATAGGGCTCTCATAGAGGTGCATGGGGCCTCTACCTCCATATGCCTCCAATTTCATACATAAATTTTATTTTGTATAGGATTCTGTAAGAATATGTGACACGTTCCATCAAATTTTGTATGTGCTAAAGTATTCTCCCCCAAAAAAATGACTTCTTGAGGATCCCCTATGCAGGGCCGGTTTTAGACTAAAAGTGGCCCTGGGCAAAATCATAAGTGGGGCCCCAAATCTTATAATAATGTACTAACAACACAGTTACATTCTGTCGACTCCAGCGCTCACTCACAGATTTACACCCCGTAAAGCTCCTCACGCAGTTCTTCACCCTCATGGCACCAGAATACGCCACATGCCCCCTCCCCTCACATCAATGAGTTCCCCTCACTTACGGCATCTGAGAGTGTTAAAAAGTTTAAGCGTGGGATTCCTCTCCAGACGCGCTTTCCCCCAGCGGAGATCGGGGAAAGCACCCTAGTCTATAAATAAGCCACAGCCTGTACTAGGCTTCCAGGCTCATTGTTAGTATATCCCAGTTCAGGCCACTAGATGGAAGTACAGAACTGTGATATAGTGATTTCTATACAGACTAATGGAGCAATATACATCTGATGATTGTAAGTTGTGGACCACTTGGGGGACTTAACAAAAAGTAAAAAAAAAAAAAAGTAAGTTTAAAAAAAAATAAATTTTTAATTAAAATCAACCCCATTCCCCAAAATAAAAATAAACCAAAAAATCTGCATTATCGGCATCGCAGCTTGCGAAAACCACAATACTATTAAAATATTAAAAAAGTTAGCCCATATGGTGAATGGTGTAACAGAAAAAAAAAGGCCGATTCGCATTTTTTGCATTACTTTATCTCCCAAGAAAATTTGAATAAAAGTCATACACACCTCAAAATGGTATTGTCAAAAAAGACAGATCACCCCGCAAAAAAATGGGCCCCCAGACATCCTCGTAGACATAACTATAAAAAAGTGGGTCAGAATATCGCGATGAAAAGAAAAACATATATTTTTACGAAGTGAGTCCTGTTGAGGCATAGCTTGCTGCAGTGAGCGGACCTACAAACGTCCTGACCGGGGGTGCTGTTAGGGTTGCCACCTTTCCCAACAAAAAAATACTGATTACACAAGTTAAAAAGGTTGCTGTGGGTTAATACATGTGTTATTTGATGATATTTAACGTTTTGCTCAATAAAATCAATCTTTTCTCTGTTTTTCTCTCTGTATTTAGGTTTTATTTTAAAAAAAAAAATCTGTGGGGATTCAAATTCACAACCATCTACATTGAAGGCAAGAACCTTGACCACTGGGCTATAGAGCTCAATGCTAAGTCAGTGTTTAAAAACCTCATAAAGGTTTCTATTGTATTAAAAACCTCATAGAAGTTTCTCTTGTATTATACAAGAGAAACTTCTATGAGGTTTTTCAGCAATGACTTAGAACAGCTCCATAGCCCAGTAGTTAAGGTTCTTGCTTTTAATGATGGTTGTGAGTTCAAACATTTCAAAAATAGAGTCTAAATTAGACTTGTATTCGGGTCAGCTCAAGATAAGTACGCCAACCTACCTACCTACTATGCTAAGCAGTAGGGGTATGCTGAGACTGCTGTACAGAGGGTAGGCTAAAGGGGCCCACCCCATTGAGTAGCTAGAATAAAAGGGGACTTGGGAGGGTGGGGCAGAAACGAGCCGCCGGTAAGGTGAGGAGGAGGCTGCAGCTTAATAGCAGTATACCCCTGCCTCCCCTCACACAAATGCGGCAAATAGCCATTTGCCTATAACTTGTATGCTAAAGATAAGTATGCCAACCTACCTACCTACCTACTATGCTAAGCAGTAGGGGTATGCATTAAACATTTAATGCTGTGGATTTGGTATATATCGTGCATGACAAGCCGACTGCCATCTGCCCAACTTCTTAATAACATGCACTGAGACGTTGTGCTTGCAGGCGGCGAAGCCGCACCAGTGCGAAAAAAATGTCCTGTGATGGAACTGGGACTGACCCCAACATTCCTTAATAATATTCGGATGAATTTGAGAAAATTCTGACAACTCAAAGGCGCAGAGCCCAGCCTTAGCAGAAGAGCATCCCCTGCGGTTGCTTCGGTAAAGCGCGTCCAATCCTGCACTGCCATAACTGGGCACCATATATTACCAGTGGGGAAGTATCTAACCTCTGTGAGCTGACCCGCTCGGGCCGTCTTTGTGGACGTTAAAGTAAGAATTTAGCATGACCTATCCCATGACAGCTGATCCTTCCCCAGATAGCTCTTGCATGTTGTGGCGCAGGTGAACTCGCCTGGTCTGAGGAAGCCGTAGAAGGCTAGGTACATGGTGTCTTGATCAATAAACTAGTGTGCTTACTGAAGGGGTTTTGCGTAGTTCACCTGAAAGCAATCTAAACATTGACCCTGTAAACGGCTGTCGCGTAGGGCGGGCCACAGCGGACCCCTTCTGTAACATTCTAATTGGATGGGCTGAAAACAAGGAGGGTTAATTAGGATGCCATAGATACAAATGATGTTGAATCCCAGCCGGGTATAACTTAATAGTGCTAAATGACAGCTTGTGGTGAAAGTGGCCAAAAAATATGGCAAAGGCCAGTAGGTGAGAGATGTTGCCACTCCTGCCGAAGAATGGGTTCTCTTAAAATTACAGAACGAGGTCCATGCCTTCTTATATATCCTCAGGGTGTTACAGGACAGGGCTTTAGTCATAAGGGACCTGGCGGTGGCGAGATGAACCGTTAGTCCATCACTAGCTGGTCGAGCCTGGGCAGTGGTGATGGTATGCGGTCTGCTTGTGGAGAGACCTTTCAAAAAGAGAAGAGCCAATAGCCCTGTATGGAAACCTGCGGAAAGACCATTGATAACATACTGTACCCAATTTGCATGTGGATGGGACCCTAACAGGATAAGACAACAACCCTGTACAGACTAAAGGCTAAGACAAACTCTGGTATGCTGAGTTTCTATTCAACCTCACGTCCTTAGATTTAAGGACCACCGAGACCTCAGCCTCAGACTATGGTCTTGTTATCTGGCGCCTCATGAGCTGTTATGAGTAAGGACGCTAAGTTCACGTCCTTGCCGTCAATTATTTCCTATCGAATGTTGGCTGGAACGAAGTGGAACGGTGTGATAGGGGGTACAGAACCTGACCCACCAGCAACACTAGCCTGGAGGCTAGAAGAACCTGCCGGACTTTGGCACACCAAACGGGCAGCTGTATCACCTGCATCGACCGACTCTAGCCTGGCCTGAAAGTTCAACATTGATGACGCCATGGAGTTGATGGCCGCATGCAGTTGCATAAGTGAGGTCTGAATAGTGTCCATGGACACCACCTGCGGATTTTGGACCTCCGGAACTGAAGACAGAAGACGGAACAGTTCCGCCTTTCTTGCAGAAGCTGGAAATGGAATGCCTCTTTTGGATAACTCTGCCATCAACTTGGGCAGAGTCTATGACCTAATGATGGTGTGGAGTCTCTTGCAGAATGTGACACCACGCTCCCACGGGATGATGATGTATCATCCATCAATGATTCTTGAGACATCCTACTAAAACACAACATGATTAATACAGAAGATGAATAGCCCACACCAGTTTGTTCCATTCACCAGTATCACGGACCACCGATGTGCCAAGAACCGCCGTACCAGCACGCGAGATGCCGCCCAGCATGCGGAGCACCCCTTCACCGAAGTGACTGAATATGGAAAGATGTGTACATAGCAGAATAGAATGTGACCTAAGTAGCCTTGCAAGCCCCGAACGAGTGTAGATTGAGACATGAGAGTGGACGAGGCATACAGTGTAGGACCGTATCCTGTGGTCGTGACAGGACTTAACGTGTCTGTAGACGTGACAGATGTATCGAATTGTTGCCTGTAGTCATGACAGGACTTAAACGTGTCTGTAGACGTGACAGACGTATCGTATTGATGCCTGTAAACGCGACAGGACTTAAGGTTTTATTTTAATTTTAATTAATTTATTTATTTTTTTGGCAACTGCTACCTTGCTGATGAAATGACTGAACGTAGCTGAACATGTTCAAAACGGAGTATTAGCAACTGTACCAATCCCTAGTCTTAAATCTACTCCCGTGATGCACAATAGCTTACTTTGACCCTGATGCTAAATGTGTCTACTAAGAATAGCTGCGTCTGCTGGTCCAAAGCCGTGCATCGGGTGGATAGAAGGAGCCACGAACCTATGGACGCATATATAAAAGAAAAACCTGTAGACAATTAGTAAAATAGTAACATAGTAACATAGTACATAAGGCCGAAAAAAGACATTTGTCCATCCAGTTCGGCCTGTTATCCTGCAAGTTGATCCAGAGGAAGGCAAAAAACCCTGTGAGGTAGAAGCCAATTTTCCTCACTTTAGGGGATTAAAAATTCCTTCCCGACTCCAATCAGGCAATCAGAATAACTCCCTGGATCAACGACCCCTCTCTAGTAGCTATATCCTGTAATATTATTACACTCCAGAAATACATCCAGGCCCCTCTTGAATTCCTTTATTGTACTCACCATCACCACCTCCTCAGGCAGAGAGTTCCATAGTCTCACTGCTCTTACCATAAAGAATCCTTTTCTATGTTTGTGTACTAACCTTCTTTCCTCCAGACGCAGAGGATGTCCCCTCGTCACAGTTACAGTCCTGGGGATAAATAGATGATGGGATAGATCTCTGTACTGACCCCTGATATATTTATACATAGTAATTAGATCTCCCCTACGTCGTCTTTTTTCTAACGTGAATAACCCTAATTTTGATAATCTTTCAGGGTACTGTAGTTGCCCCATTCCAGTTATTACTTTAGTTGCCCTCCTCTGGACCCTCTCCAGCTCTGCTATGTCTGCCTTGTTCACAGGAGCCCAGAACTGTACACAGTACTCCATGTGTGGTCTGACTAGCGATTTGTAAAGTAGTAGGAATATGTTCTCATCACGGGCATCTATGCCCCTTCTGATGCAACCCATTATCTTATTGGCCTTGGCAGCAGCTGCCTGACACTGTTTTTTGCAGCTTAGTTTGCTGTTTATTAAAATTCCTAGATCCTTTTCCATGTCAGTATTACCGAGTGTTTTACCATTTAGTATGTACGGGTGACTTGCATTATTCCTTCCCATGTGCATAACTTTACATTTGTCAGTGTTAAACCTCATCTGCCACTTCTCTGCCCAAGCCTCCAATCTATCCAGATCCCTCTGTAGTAGTATACTGTCCTCTTCAGTGTTAATTACTTTACACAGTTTAGTGTCATCTGCGAAAATTGATATTTTACTATGCAAGCCTTCTCAAGATCATTAATAAATATATTGACCCAATAATTGAGAAGTAACGCACTGCTTGAGATGACCCCACTAGAGAAGATGATGGGCAATCAACTTGCGACACACGCTGCGGAACCTTAAAGAGTCCCCTTGGATTATTTTTTTTTTATATCCCCTGGGAGGCAGAACTGCAGTAGGAAACAGAAAAAAGGCTGCTGGAAGGATTTCCTGGAAAGGTGGTCCTATGAAAGCAGAGACGGCAAGAGGAAAAGGTGACCCTGAGGAGCTAGAGAGACAACTAGAGAGAGAGAGTTGGAAAAGCAGAGCGAACCTGAGAAAAAAGTCTGAACGGTAGGCTCTGAATGCTTGACTTGTAATGACAAGAAAAAAAGAAGACACAACAATCTGGAAAAAGAAAAACAGAGAAAAATGATAACTAAAGTAGACTATAGTGGCCCAAACCACGCGTGCGAGTCTCCCAAAAACATTGTATTGGTGGAGGACAGGTGACCGAGCCAAGCGGGCGGAGCGTGGAAGCAAGCAACCTGCTGGACCCCACGGAAGACCACGGATGGCTGAGGCATGTGTGGTACGAGGAGGGAGAAGCCAAGCGTGCGAGGTTGGAACGAAAGAACTTCGCCCAACCCCAAAAGGCAGAGCCATGCGTGCGAGACTCAGGATGGCGGAGCCATGTGTGTAGGATCAAGCATGCAATACTTCTGAAAGCGGGGCCCAAAATGGCGTAGCCAAGCATGCGAGATTCTAATGGCGGAGGCCGTGCGTGAGAGACTCTAATGGCGGAGGCCATGCGTGAGAGGCTCTAATGGCGAAGGCCATGCGTGAGAGACTCTAATGGCGGAGGCCATGCGTGAGAGACTCTAATGGCGGAGGCCATGCGTGAGAGACTCTAATGGCGGAGGGCATGCGAGCGAGACTCTGATGGCGGAATTGTGCGGAAGTATGCGTGCGAGATCCCGTGGTGGCAGCCTGGACCACGAGACGAGGGACAGAAACCCCCCCCTTTTTTTTTTTAAACCCAAACTCCCACTTTTTTTTTTTTTTTTTAAACACTATCATCTGCTGTCTGGAGCATGCAGCAGGCCAGATGAATCAAGAGCCTACCAGAAGCAAAACAGCCTTGCATGCACCCCTGCCTCACTACGAGTACGGCGGCCCGTGCTATACATTACAATGTGTCGAGAGCGGAGTCGCGCTGACTCCTGCAACCTGAGAGTCTGCCGCGTGGGGAGCCTATTTTTATTATTTATTTTATTTTATTTTTTTTCTCAACCCAAACTCCCATTTTTTTTGTACCACTATCACCTGCTTCCTGGAGGCTCCAGCAGACCAGATGAATGAAGAGCCTACCAGAAGCAAACAGACTTGTATGCACCCCTGCCTCACTACGAGCACGGCGGCCGGAGTCGCGCTGACTCCTGCAACCTGAGAGACTGCCGCATGGGGAGCCGATGCTGCCAGGCAGAAACGTTCCGGTGCGGTGGTGCTTGCTTACCTAAAGGAGCTGACATACCGCTGGCCAGACTGAGAGGACAAAAGACCTCAGTAAGTCACTTACATTCATGAATCTGGAAAAGCAATGCAACCAAGGTCCCTGTGCAGCCAGACATAAGCCTGATGGGACTGAATATAGCCTATGTACTGCCCCGTCCTATGATGTAACAATACCGGGTATACGTAAAAACAATCCTCAACATTTTTAGCCCCTTTAATTTATTATTTCTTTTCCTGTAACACCCCTTTCCCTCCCCCTTTTTTTTTTATCACTGTAATACTACACAACCATAACCAGAATGTATTAAGACATGACAGGCAAATGTAAGCTGTAATAACACCGCCGACCAGCAGATGGCATGCTGGGACAACCTAAGGCAGCAGAGCGCGGCTCTGAACACATGGAAGCCGGCTCTGTCGCCTGCCGAGACGTGCAGGCGACAGAGCTGATCCCTCTCGCCTGGCCAGGAATGAAGCCGCAAGGCCCCGATCTTACCGCTGGAAGATGTGAATGCTGGGATGTAGACGTCGATGCCGATGAGAGGCAGAGACTGTATACTCACGTGCATACAGGCACCCGGAAGTGATGCAGAAACGAGCCGCCGGTAAGGTGAGGGGGAGGCTGCGGCTTATAAGCAGTATAGCCCCGCCTCCCCTCACACAAATGCGTCAAATAGCCATTTGCCTATAACTTGTATACACAGGGTGTCCCCAAGCTTGGGAATACCCTTTTCATGTTCATAACACTGACTCCATATATGGACGCATCCATATATGGAGTCAGAGTAGGGACTCCTAAGCCGGGAAATTCCCCACTCTGGAGTTCTGACTGTTGCGGGGACTGAAGCAGGGGGCACCTTAGAGCAGTGTTTCCCAACCAGTATGCCTCCAGCTGTTGCAAAACTACAACTCCCAGCATGCCTGGACAGCCTTTGGCTGTGCGGGCATGCTGGGAGTTGTAGTTTTGCAACAGCTGGAGGCACACTGGTTGGGAAACACAGCCTTAGAGGATCGGTGCCCAGTTTGCCCACCCCTAACTTACTACAGATCTATGCTTAGTGCATGTGAAAACCGGTACAGATATAATTCTGCACCCTGATAGTTTGCCGCACTTGGTTGGTTAATGTAATTTTTTTATTTTTTTTATAAATTTGTCATATTTTATATATAAATATTCTTTATTTATTATATTTTTTATTTAATATTTATATAGCACCAACATATTCTGCAATGCTGTGCAGACAATGTTGGTCCATATCCACAGGAGCAGTAGTGCACGTGCATGATTACTATTCCATTCACTACCTATGGCACTGCCGAATGCGTATCCAGTAGGCCCATGAAATGAATTGAGCGCTGGTATTGCATGCACACTACTGCTCCATTCATACACAGGTCTGAGTCACAGAGTCCTATTGTGATCAGTGGGGGCCTCAGCGGTTTGACCACCAGTGATCACACATTTATTACCTATCCTGTGGACAGGTGATAAATGTTATGGGCCGTTCCCTTTAACCGTCTCAGCAGCACCGATCTCTCTTCTGTTCTGCCACAATGTAGCAGTGTAGGTGAAATGTATCTGTCAGAAGTCAAGACTCTGTAAGACAAAAGTTACAAACTCTCCTCTGTAAGAGTTATCGGATCTCTACAGGTTCCAGCCCACGGATGTGTAATAGAAGATATCTGCTCATAATGAGGAATGGAAAGTTTCTTAGAACGTTGCCTAGCATTTCTTGTGTCAATGGTGAAGGGTCATTGATCCAGGTATTTATTTTTGTTTCCAAACATGGAGTCGGGAAAGAAATTTTTCCCCTAAAAAGAATAAAATTGGCTTCTTCCTTATGTTTTTTTTCCCTTACTCTGTTTGAACTTTGCACGTTAATAAGTTAAACTGGATGAACTTGTGTCTTTTTTAGCCTTACAAACTATGAAGGACATTTATCAAACCAGATACATCAGGTTTTTGGTGCAAAAATGCTGCATGACATGACAACTGCGACTTTTTAAAAATACTTCTGCAACATTTAGAAGACACGCCACTGTACAAAGTGGTCTTTATGTCATTTAGGAGACACGCCACTTTCAAAGTGAGATCACACCTGGATTATGGCACATTTAGTATCAGAGACACTTGAAATAGCGTAGAAAAGTCATAGTCTCCTGGTGTATTTTTTTTAAGACTAACAGCGTGTTAAGACGACTGTATGTTTGTGTCCCCATCCGTTCGTCAATTTTGCGGAACAGATGCGGACCCATTCATTTCAATGGAGCAGAAAAAGATGTGGACATCACAACGTGTGCTGTCCGCATCCATATGTCTGTTCCTTGGCCCCACAAAAAAGATAGAACATGTCCTATCCTTTTCCGCAATTGCAGACAGGAATAGGCATTTCTATCATAGGGCTGGCTGTTCCGTTTGTCAAAATGTAGAAATTTCTGGAGAAATCGTCCTGCAATTATTGTGTCTATGGACAACTTTATATTACTAGTAAATGACAGAAATGTCATTAGGACTATATTCAGGCTTCTGAGTTTTGACATACAAGAAAAGACATTGCACAGTAGCCCAGCTGCCATTATCAGCTGATGTGGGGGTTTCCATTAGGGTATTTTAGAAGGGGGTTGTCAGAAAATGTATCTAAAGATAATACTGTGACTCAGATATGAGCAACTTGGTGTTTTTAACCTTTAGCATTTGTTGGCAGAATATATCATATACCTAGAACCAATGATTCCTCACCAGTGCAGTAAATGGCAAACATATGACCATTTCTACTGGTAAATCAGACATTGAGTTGTCACCAAGTAGGACATAATTATAAGCTTTGCCTTCAAATTTTGACATTGGATTGGTTTAAGAGGTAGAGTCTGGGAGCACATAATAAATCTGTCACCCAACTTTCCATTTAGCCTAGACCTGGCTCGGTGATGGTGGCAGATGATCCCACAGCCACCAAAGTAATTCCATGCTCAGTACAACTTCTTGTTTGACAGTTATCTAAAAGGAATACTAGACACAAAAATGCACAAAAAGAAAGTATTCCAGCACTTTCTCTCTTGATATGTATTCCTTTGGTTCTATTTTATCTCCAACCCCTTTTGGAAATCAACCCCTTTGTTCTCTACAGGATTTCTACAAGACTGTTTGTGTCCGGATCATGCAGAAAATACTATAAACTGCCAAACAATGAGGACAACTATATATCTGATTTATTTTATAATTTATTTCAAGGTTTAGTGTTCTGTTAATGCTTCAGAGGGCTACTGATAGGCGAGGAAAGACTACCTACGTCAAGACATAACATCAGAATGAAATTCCAAGTGCAGTCTATTCTACTAATTATCAGATGCCTTGGCAAAGCAGCATCACTGTATGGAATTCAGATACCAGCGGCCATTCCCTACCATATGAGACTGAGAGCCTACGGTATAAATGCTTAATGGGGTTGTACAATTTTCAATCCAACATCTGGATCTGAATAAATTTGTAATGGCATGTAATAAAAAAAATTGTATAGCCACTAAGTATGTTCTGTTCTTTAATTCTCTGTCCACCTCAGTAAAGTGGACGCACATGCTCAGTTCCACCGTTCATCTGCATCTTCAGTAAGGACCTGCCCCCTGAGAAAGGACACCCCCTCTGAGGTGGTAGCTTGACATAAATCCAGCAGAGTAATTGGGACAATAAAGGGGAAGATCTCCAGATCCATGTGAGGTACAGGGCTGGTTCTAGTTTTGTTAAAAGAAATTGTCATATACTATATCAGTGTTTCCCAACCAGTGTGCCTCCAGCTGTTGCAAAACTACAATTCCCAGCATGCCCGGACAGCCTTTGGCTGTGCGGGCATGCTGGGAGTTGTAGTTTTGCAACAGCTGGAGGCACACTGGTTGGGAAACAAACACTGTACTATATGATTTAGATTTTTTATATTAATCATGGAATAACCCCTTTAATTTGCACCACCATGGATGGTGAATATGATTCTATGGCATTTATTGTTTTTCCAATAACTTTCCATTCTTTTGTCGCTCTTTGTGGTGTGTGTTTTTATTTTGTTATCTTGACTAGACTTCACAATGGTTAAAGCAGTTGTATTAATAGATTTTGTTCCTGCACAGCACCACTCCTTGTATCTGTTCTAGTTGGGCTGCAATCCCAACAAACATCCAATAGATAAGAGGAGCAGTTTGAAGAAAAAAACTAAATTTTCTTTTTAGAGTTGCTGAAAAGAATATATTGAAGAAATTCGACAACAATTCTCTCAAAACACTGAAACTAAAGGACCACCTCTTTGAGAAGAGATATCCTGACCAGTTTTTTCATTGTCAGATTTGACTTCCTTGGGCCCACCAGATAAAATTATTCTTGGGACCTAACCCCATATCATTAATAAACTTTAATAGGTTGTGATTCGAAGCAATAGATCCTAGTAGCAAATGATTGGGTCCAAAGGCAGTTCCAAATGTGTTTTTCTCCTGGACATTTGGGGCCCACTATGGTATCAGAGCCTGGATCCTCTGGTAGTCCGGTGTGAAAGTCCAACATTCAGTTTTACAGTGACAGATTTTAAGTTCCAACATATATTATGTATACTGTCCATCTTCTTCGAGAAGGCCACCCACCTAGAAGACCCTTTTTCAATGCTATTTTGGGTGCTTGTGACAAAGAGTTCTCTCTGTATAATGTCTCTGCATGACTGTAAGGCTACTTTCACATCTGCGTTTTCCTTTCCGGTTTTTAGATCCAAGGAAAATTCTTCAGTTTTGTCTCCATTCAGTCTCCATATAATACACCTGGATCTGTTCTTAATAGATGCAGTTGGTTGTATTATTCAAACGGGTGCGTTTTGCTTTGGTTTTGAGAACCCATGCCGGATCTCACAACACTAACGCAGATGTGAAAGTAGCTTAGAGAATTTCAAATTCATTATGCTTGATCAGAGTCGGACTGCAGACTATAGACTGCTGTCAGTCAGACTCAAGTGCACGGAACGGGGGACATTACATGTTCTCCCTTCAGGAAAATATTGGAACAGAGAGAATGTATTGATAAAATGAAGTGCATGTTATAATTTGCCCAGAAGAAATGTATTTCTCTGTAACCTGACTATAAGCCTTCATTAAAACTTTACCACTGAGAGCAACTAATTAAAACTTCAATTATGGTAGCGCAAATCAGTAAGCTGTGGTGAGAATGACATGTCCTTAGAGGACGATGACACTAATTATACTCCATCCATAAGGAAGGGACCTACTTTGGATCATTTTTGACTTTAGAAAAATGTGAAAAGAAAAATGTGAAAAATATGTCTTTCCATCAACAGCATAGACGGACAGTCATAAATTAAGGTGAAAAAAGAGTTACTGTCCTTTCTTTAAAAGGTACCTCCGCATTTATTATTACATTTTGTAATATAAGCAAATTAGAAGTCGTATCCGTTTTGCTAATATAAACCTGCAATGCCACTTCTGATGTATGTAGAGATTGAACTGCCTAAATTGTCAATTCTGCTTGTTTGTGGAAGGGAATGAAGCCCAGGAGTGATATATGAGCATAACGAGTGTCTAGCCCTATTTGTTAAAAATTAAATGAATGATGGTTTTTGGAATAGATGCTGATTAGAAAATATTACACGCCTTTCCACCAAACTGATATAGTACCTGTCCTCCATTGTATTTGTTCTTAAAGTCAACGGTCTTCACTTTGGGATTTAGTTTGGTTCGGAACAAAATTTATAAAGCACGTGCAACATTAATACCAAAAATCTGTTGGACAGGTAACACCAGATCAGAGCAGGTAAGCATTTTAGTGGGGCATTTCTAAAGTAGTAAACAATGACAGTGTGACATTTAATTTATTTAGTGGCATTTCTGCAGAAGTTTGGTTTTGTTCAGTTTCATATTACTTGAGCCAAATATACTTACATTGGTACAGTTTCAATTTTTTTTTAATTTCTGTGATAAATATGAAAATATTTTGGTCCCATTGGTCAAAATCCCAGTATCTTTATGTGTTAAACACTGTTCTTCTATATATTTCCACTAGGGTGCAGTGATGGACTGCGAAAAGAGAGTCACATAACATTCGGCTTCAGTGCTTAACCCCCCATAATTCCATAAAGTGAACGTGAAACCCACAGTTTCTCATTAACCTTGTATAAGTTTGCTTTGTCATATATTACAGTATATTATGAATTGACAATGTTGAAATTTTTGAGGCTGAAGATATTTTTATAGTATCATCAGGTGAATCCATTAAGTATTTCATGAAAATTTCTGGACATTTTTTAAATTTTTTTCCCATACGTGACGTCCTATTTCCAAGTTTAGACTATCGTTACTCAGGATGTTCTTCCTATTAAACATGTGGCAGAAACTCTTTACTCATACTATTGCTAAGGGGCCTATTACATTGCCAGATGTTTGGCTGTGCGAGCGTCAATCGATGATAACAGATCCATCGGTGCTCGTTTGCACAGGCTAGATTATACAGGCCGATGCAAACTCAATGTGGGGACCGCAGTTGTTCCTCCCTCATTCAGTTCTATTGATTATCGGCAGCAATCCCCTGATTACACAGGAAAATGCGCTACCGATAATTGCATCGTTTATTCTGATGAAACATGCTCATCGGCCGACAAACAATCGTTCTCACGTTCATCGGCTGCTCGAATATACAGGCCAATTATCGGGAAAGAGTGTTCCTATGAACGCTTTGTTCCTAATAATTGGCCCTAACGTTGTGCAGTCTAATAGGGCTCTTCGGGCCCTTTTACCCAACTCCTATTTGGACAGTTATTGAGAGCTACCAATTCTCCTTCCCGATAATTGGCCTGGGTAAAGCACATCGCCCCGTGTAAAACAAGGATGTGCCACTGATTATATGCAAAGTGAATAGGGGATGAACTATCTTAATAACGATCATTCATCCCTCTTTCACTTTGCAGTGGTGAAACCCCTTTAAATGAGTGCCAATCAACTTGTATATTGTCATTTGGTGTGTTTTATTGGACCAGAATCGGCCCATGTAATGGAATTCTAAGGGCGGGGTCTTACCAAAATATATATAAATTCCATTATAGGGACAGGTTTATAACGGAATATAAGCGAATTTTAGGATGGAATGCAAAACGGACCCTTTAAGAAGCATTCTTTTTTGCTCTGTCCTAATACATGTCTCTGGCCACAAATAACGGTTCCATTTTGTTCTGTCATACATGACTGAAAAAAAGTCCTATAGTGGAATTTATAACACTGGAGAAAACCTGCCCTAAGAGACAAGCGGACAGAAACTTGGGGCAAATTGAGGCCTCGTCCAGGTATTGCTGTGGAGTCGTCTGGATATTTGCTGCATGTGTAATGATAATGGCTATAGATTCCTTATTATAAGTACACATGGGCCTTTTAACAAAACTGGGATTGGGCCCCCATTCCACCATGACCACCATCTGCACTGAGTTATGGCTATCACTTGGTCCTTTTCTCCCTTTCCTTGGTCTCTTATTCTGCATCCCACCATCCACTACCCTCTACTATACTCAATATGTCTCTTGACTATGACTTCAGTGGCTCTTTATGCTGCTGTGCCCTATACCACTGTTATACCAACTACCTTAGTACTATAGAATTATGTTATAGTAAAGGGGTATTCTGTCTATGTTGTTATCTCCTATCCACAGATAGATTGGTAGGGGTCCTGTTGCTAAGACAACCACCGATCATGAGAATGGGACCCCCATACTCCGGCACATGGAAGGTGGGAGCCTTGTTATAGATTTTGTGTTTGAGACCAGAAGCTGCAACGTACGCCTTTTAGTGAGGCACATTAGGCTTATTGTATGTGTGGCATACACCTGTCTGTTTTACTTTTTGCTGTTTACGTTGCTTGTAAAGTAGTTCTCTGTCCTTGTTGTAAATTAAATCATCTGCCCCTTGCCCTGACTTAATGAGTTTGTGGTGGGCTTGTGCTTATAACCAACAGCCAAGCTGAACTCACAGAGCTGCAGTCAAACATTCCGACAAACGGACAGAGCAGCAGCCTGGTGAGACAGGACTATTTTTTTCGACATGTATAACGGAAACAAACAGAACCATTATGTGCCCCCATAGACGTATTAGGACAGAACAAAACGAAATGCCTCTTAAAGGGTTCCGTTTTGCATTCCGTCCTAAAATTACATTATATTCCGATATAACTCTGTTATAGCGGAACCTATAATGGAATTTAATAACACCAATGTGAATCCGGTCTAAGCTGTGGAGAGAAGACAGTAATTACCCTTCTGTTGCTTCACCAATTCCTCAATCACTGCCCGAATGGTGCGGGCTCTTCCACCGACGTCAGTCATGTCTACATGTGCTCCTCCTGTTCAGTTACATCTACATTAGGCAGCTGAACAGGAAGAAAGAGAAGAATATCCAATCTCAACGTCAGAGGAAGAGCCTCCAGCCAGTGAGGTGGTCACATAATCCCAGGCAGGATCGCAGAATCAGAAAGGTAGGTACTGCTCAAAGTGTCTTCTGTCCTCAGGTTAGGCCGAGTTCACACTTCAGTTATTTCCATCAGTTATTGTGAGCTAAAGCTAGGTGTTGTTCAAAAGCACATAATAGGTGCAGATCTTTCCATTATACCTGATCTCTGTGTAGGCTTCACTACTGGTTTTGGGGTCACAATAACTGATGGAATAAAACTGATCAAATAACTGAAGTGTGAACTCAGCCTTAGTTAACAGGACTATTTCTTTCCTTCATGTATAACGAAAACAACTGGAACCGTTATTTGGCTCCATAGACATGTATTAGGACAGAGCAAAACGGAATGGCTCTTAAAGGCTTCCGTTTTGCTTTCCGTCCTAGAATTCCATTATATTCCGTTATAACTCTGCTACAATGGAACCTCTAACAGAATTCCCTAACGCCAGTGCGAACCCACCCTTGGCTGAAAGAAAAAACGTGGACAGATCCGGCATCCAAATAAAAACAAATTAATTTATTAACTCAGAACATAGTAGAAAAATATTAAAACCACTGTAGCTTACTGTACGCGTTTCGGGCATACAAGCCCTTCCTCATAGCATAGGTATGCTACGAGGAAGGGCTTGTATGCCTGAAACGCATAAGCGACAGTGGTTTTCATATTTTTCTATCCACGTTTTTCCTGCATGGTTCCGGGTTGCCAGCCCAGATCACGTGCATCATACCTGTATGGAGGTGAGCTGATCCAAATTAATTTTTCATACTTAGCTGAAAGAGCCTTTTTAAGTACAGGTCCGGAGGACCCCTGTAATATTTCTAAAACTAGTCGTTATTATTTTCTGTGTGGTCCAGTTGGCTCGCTAAACGTACAGTATATCATGTTCTATTAGGAAATGTTATGTATGTTTTTCGAATAATATATTGCACTACGTCTGCAGGTTCAAAAATGGAATTATTGTCTATTATCTTGGCCTATAATAGTTGTATAAAGGCATAATACGAAAATATGAAATTTACCCTTGGGGACTTCTGCTGGAGAGCTGATATTGAATATTCCACAAATGACATGGAGCAAATAGTTCTCATTTCCTGCTAGAACTGATTTGAGGGATTGAGAATAACCACGGTACGGTTTAGTTGTCACGTTTTTTCAGTTACTTAATCTTTTCAAGAATCAGGCTGTGGAATCTGATGAAAATGTTTGAAAACTAGAAATTGTTTAATACTCCAAGCGGTTATACTGTTACATTGGGTCATTGGGTCACCGTGCTTAGCATCATAAATCCGCAGGAATTTACATTCCACTAACATTGAGGAATCTGGACTTAAAATAACATCTATAGATAACTTCAGTCAGGAGTGTTGCCTACTTCTATAGCTATACCTTTTGTGCTCAGATAGTCTTATAAATCAAAAAAGGAGTTGTCCAGTCTAGTAGCTAACCAACCCAATTTACCTGTCCGCAGTCCTGCTGTTTTCTCTCTGCAGCCCCCGTTACTGATCGTTTTGGGCTTGCGACTTACAGTAAGTGACTTGGTCCTGTGACTGCTGCAGCCAATCATTGGCCTCAGTGTTTACATGTGGTAAAGCGGCATATAACTGCTTGTTCTAGCACATGTGACCACTCTGACCAGTGATGACAGGATCAAGCCACTCCCGATCCTGCGGAGACCCAAAGCAGTTGGGAATATGGTTGTAGTGTGCAAACAGTGGCAATGTGAATAGGTGAGTGTTTTTTTTTAATTGGGAGTCAGTTTTTAGGATCGGCTTGGTCGGTTCCTGGGCCGAACAGCACCTTTAATTTAAAGTGTGATCACTTGGGGTCCAGCTTCTCTAACCCTTGAAAAATAGCTGTTATCACTAGGGTTAATGAGGTTTGGTCAGACATTTCTCACCGGACATTTCCTCTTCATTTTCCACTGGAAGGAAAATCCGCCATTCAAATGAATAGCTAAACATGTAATGAATGGATGGACTGTTTTTGCCAGACTAAAAGGTGCTCTTATAGAGCAGTTTCCATGCTGGCTCATAGAGAGGGGTCCTGATACAGATGTCTCGTGCTTCATGTTCCCTTGAAAGTGTTTATAGAGACTGATCAGTCATGGCAGTTGTATAAATTAATGGCTGACCATGTAATTAATCGGTTGGCTCATGGGCTAAGCTAATTGTCGAGACCTATATACGGTACTTAAATCTGCTGCCCTGCATTTGACCATGTCTACATGAGGACACATGCTGCCTGAGGTAATATAAGCAGTGACCATAGCTTAATTCCTTTAAATATCTGACTTCATCGTTTGGACACACACGTCTAGATTTACTAATGTGTCTGTGCCAAAAATCTGTCTAAAAAAGATGGCAACATTTGGCACAATTAGGACCCTACACTCACGTAGGCCTTACCACACTCTGCGGGGGAGGAACCTGAACAGTCCAAACTAGAATTCTGTCTCTTTAATTCTCTTTCATGAAGATGGTAGTGGTGCCATTTTTAACTGGAATAGGTTTGGGCCCTAGTTGAGGTTCCAGGTGTAGACGCCACCGTCTGAATAACAGGGCACAGTTCAGCTGAAACACTAGAGTTCAGAGGTGATCATTTCCTGACCTCATGCCAAGCCTCTCCATCACTCTCCATCCGTCCGTCACATCTCTACCAGTACACAATAAGATCTGCAGCTGCCAGGGGTGGATTGACCATGGACCCTACAGGGTAATTTCCTGGTGGTCCGATGCCCCAGGGGGCCACCCAAGTCCTCCACTCTGCAGCTGACCAGGTACATAATGAGCCCTTAACAGTAAATAGCGCTGTGAGAATCAGTTAATTATGTACTCGGCCAGTGACCGCACATGCCTTCCTGAATTCAACTGCTGTTCCAGAGACAACTGGAGGAGGAGGACAGAAGATGGGAGCTATTGATAGCCACCACAGAAGGTCAGCTTTTGGGGCAGTATGTTGTGCTACACTGTGTTATTTGGTTCTGCTGGGGTGGTATTTGGCACTATGGTATTGCTGACCCTGCCTACTTGTGTTGCCCCACCTTCTGTTAATTTGGACCTGTCTACAAAATGGGGCAGTTTTTTTTCCAGTGCCACTTTAAAGCGAACCTTTCACCTCATTTTCACTTTATAAACTAGCAACAGTACCTTATAGATTATCTTGAGTGTGTTGTTATCCATGTTAGTGCCGCTTTCCTGGGCTCTTTATACTTCAAAAAAATCGTCTTATAAACTTCACATTCGGTGCTCCAACAGTCATGCAACCAGTCAAGGGGGTAGCCCTTCCATCTCCTCTGGCCGTACCGCCCCTTCCCTAACCCCTCCTCTATGCTCCTTAACTGACAGCCGGCTCAGTCGCCGGGACGGCGCTTCCGAAACCTGCGCATGCGCCGTCCTCCTGATTCGCCGCGCGATCCCGTCTTTCTTGCTGACAAAAGCGCGATCATGTAAGAGAATCGCGCATGCGCCTTACGCGATGCCGGCCTGTCTGCTCTCCTGTCTGCTCTCCCTCCCGTGCGCGCGGCCGGCATCGCGTAAGGCGCATGCGCGATTCTCTTACATGATCACGCTTTTGTCAGCAAGAAAGACGGGATCGCGCGGCGAATCAGGAGGACGGCGCATGCGCAGGTTTCGGAAGCGCCGTCCCGGCGACTGAGCCGGCTGTCAGTTAAGGAGCATAGAGGAGGGGTTAGGGAAGGGGCGGTACGGCCAGAGGAGATGGAAGGGCTACCCCCTTGACTGGTTGCATGACTGTTGGAGCACCGAATGTGAAGTTTATAAGACGATTTTTTGAAGTATAAAGAGCCCAGGAAAGCGGCACTAACATGGATAACAACACACTCAAGATAATCTATAAGGTACTGTTGCTAGTTTATAAAGTGAAAATGAGGTGAAAGGTTCGCTTTAAGTTCCGAGTCCACCCCTGGCAGCTGCCCACAACTAGAGGATCGCATGGAGAGGCATGCAATTTCTTACTTCAACCAATACTCTACACGTTCCAATGGTAAAAGCACTACATGGCCGGAAATAGAAGCTATGCCATATTTAAGATTACTGTACTTACCCCCTTTTTATCAGTTTATATCCAGTTAAGAACCCCCAAAGGAAGCACAACATGGAGCTGTGCAGTGGGCCCTTGTTATTACATTTCTGCACACATTTACTTTGGATGTCATTATAGAACAGCATTTCCTAATAATTGCTTTTCTTATCTACCTTCCTAAGTTGGACTGATGCACCTTTTCCCACCAGCGCTAGTGTGATTAAGGATACCATACATGCCTGATAAATGCTGAGCACAATTTTCCCATTATATTGAATCTTCCACTTATCTATAGAAACATGCTCATCACTGCTTATATTACCTCGGGCAGCATGTGTCCTCGTGTAGACATGGTCAAATGCAGGGCAGCAGATTTAAGTACCGTATATAGGTCTCGACAATTAGCTTAGCCCATGAGCGCCATGGTTTTAATAAATATCATGTAGATTCTTGTGAGCGGCTGCAAATCATATAACATTTTTACACTGACTTTATGAGCACCTAAAGAGAACCGGTATTTCAACCTGAATGTTTAGTACAAAAGATGTGTCAAAATCTAGGTCATTTTGATCATGCTTAAAGTGGCAGTCCGAGCTAATTAAAAATCCGGGAGAAACCCTATAATTGCTTAAAATAAATCATGTTATACTCACTGCTCTCTCCAGTGTCTTTCTTTGCGGCTCCGGTGGTCCTGTGCTGCTTGTAGGCAGGAGCATCAGTAAGACCAGCGCTGACATTTTCAATTATCTTGGACATCCCCTTTCAAAGATAGCAATTCCTGTTGGGTAGGATGATATACATTCTTTACACTGGAGGAATTTACAGAGGTATAAATAAAAATGGCCTCCCCTCCTCACAACTCCCTAAGAATGGCCATACATATTAGACATCTCTTGGCGGAATGAGCTATTCCTCCAGACCTAGATTTACAGGCTCGGCTGAGCATGCATGTGATGCGGAGAAGGGAATATTCTCCTGCCGGACTCCTCTGATGGTAGGTCTTTAAAGAGGTTGCAATGCTCCAGGGATGCTCTTCCTAGGCCAGTGACATCACGTTCAGTGCTCATGTGGCCTAGGCGCAGCTCAGTGCCATTCAAGTGAATGGGGCTGAGCTGCAATACCAAGCACTGCCACTATATACCACTATTCGCATACCAGATTTTTGTAGTGCCCAACAGAGATAGCCTGTGTAGGGTGGCCAGACATCTGGTTTTAGACTGGAAAGTCTGGTTTTATGCCTCCCTGTCCTCCGTCAAGTGCAGGGCCTGAACGGGATGTTCTCCTTTTCAGTAGCTCGCAATCACACAGCAGCATTGTGCTGTCTGAGCGTGAGCTACAGGTACAAACTGACCCTCCCCACCGCCCCCTGAAGCTCACCCGACGTTCTTCTAGTCATTTTTGTATCGTTGTCGGCAGTAGGGGTGTGACCTAGCAGACTCATTGACGTGGTCAGAATTTCCGGCTTTTAGCGGTGAACCGCGTGGCCACCCTAGTCTTGTGTGACCACAAAGGTTGTACATCCCAAAGACTGGGCCTGGCAATTCACTGATTATTGAAGCATTGTCCAGCAAACATGAGGGCAGGTTAGTGAATAACCTCACTTAGATGTAGCCTCTTTTCTCCACTGACGTGAATCCTCAGAAGTGATTTGCAGCTGCTGAGGAATAGATTCCTAAGTCCATAAGTAAAGAGATAATGACATATTAAAGTTGTGCCCATACCCTGTGCGTAGTCTGTCCACATGCTGGACAGCAGATTATGTTTTCATGATGCGTGCCCCCCTTTCAGAAAGATAATCTAATCTCTATCTTCATGCAGCAATGGAAAATTAGTGTCCACGGGCAATGTCATCTAATGAAAGGGATTATCAATAGCAGTCGAGCACTGCCCTCATCGATCGCCATTCTATAGAGTATTCCAAGCAGGTCATGTTTTATATTATTCACTTCGGTTTATAGAGCGTACCCCTAGAAAAAAGAAATCAACCACCAGTAGATAAAGGTCAGTAAATAAAATTTTATTTCATCTTGCCTTAAAGAGGATCTGTCGCCAGAAAATGCAATGTAATTAAGCCAGTTTATGTGGCGGTGTTTTGTGTAAAAAGTCCCATTTACAGCAGAAAGATGCGACTTTTTTGTCAAAAAAGAAAACCAACTTGTGGGAAGAAGTGAGAGGTAAGTATTAAAACAGGATGCGCTTATTTTTTTCTAATAGAAATGAGCTAAACTGAAGGGTTTTGTTAGTAAATTGACATCCAACAAAAACAAAACAATAACAAAAACGTCCCGAGTCTGAGACAAAAGTCGCAATTTACCACTGTAAATCTTGCAAATATGCTTCAGAAGCCGCAAATATGTTTCAGATATCTCAAGTGTGGTCAGGCGGGGGGTTGGCTGAAATGGCGCATTCCACTTTAAAAAAGTCGCATTTTAGTGCCATTGGTGTTAAAATATCGTAAATAGAGAGAAATAGGTGAATAATCAGGTTTATATTTTAAAAAGTCACATTTTAAAAGTGATATATAAAATTTGATATATGAGGTGAAACAAATCACCACTTTTGATTTGTTATGTTAGTATTTATTTGGCGCAAATTACTCCATTATTGATAAATGTCCCCCATTGTGTGTAAAAGTGTGCATAAAAGATAGCTGCCAGTCACCCCTCCCTCCTGTACTGATAGCTGTTCATAGGAAGCAAAAAAAAGCAAAAATATCAATGTATAAATTATAGGTTTTCCCACAAAAATATATATCCTTCTGCTCGGGGACAGGTCCTTTTTAAAGAGAACCTGTCAGTGTTACCGACATGTCTGTTTTAGAAAATAATTGAATTCCAGGCAATATAACAATTCTGATCATCTACAGTAATTTTAGTATTATGTTGTTACTCTATTATTCTTCCTAGATTTTATAAATAAATAGTTACCAATTGGGGGGTGTTCCCAGATGCGGATTGGTCATAGACCCTACAGGGAAATTTCCTGGTGGGCAGATGCCCAGGGGCCACCCAAGCTCTCCTGATGGCCACAGGCCAGGTACATAATGATCTGAAGCTCAAGTCAACGGCCGCCCTCCTGAACTGAACTGTATTACCATCCTCAGGACTGTGATATATTTAAATACTGTGGAGAGGGCTCAGTATTTTGTGCTGCACTGTGGCATCTGGTTCTGCTGGGGCGGTACTTTGTGCTGCACAGTGGTATTGCAGACCCTGTCTACTTCTGTTGTCCCTGCCTACTTGTATTGGCCCTGCCTACTTATGTTGCCCCGCCTCATATCAATTTAGTCTCGCCTAACAACATAGGACCACTTTGAGTTTTTTTTTCCAGGGCCACTTTACATTCCCAATCCGCCCCTGGGTGTGCCCCTTCACATTCTGAAACAAACTGCCCAATCTAATATTTATATACATTTTAAAAGATTGGGATTAGTAATGTTTTTTTACTCAGAGGTCCACCTACCTCCCACTATTAGTCCAATCCAGGGTGCTGGCATCTTGTGTTCAACACAGAGAAAGAGTTTCTCATGTTGGTGCATGCAGTGGTGTACCTTCTGTAGAGGAAGAGCACACAACTGCTACAGGGCTTGGGTAGTGGTGGCTTCGGCGCTGACCTCCTTCTTTTCGACAAGAAAACGCTGCATGCATCCAGAAGAGATTATTTCAGCTTCCATTCCAGTAAATGGTAACTTCCTATGCACTGAGCTCCCCCTAGTGGTTGCTGCAGACAGTCGGCTTTGTAATAGAAGGCAAGCAGAATGCAGATTTATCAATGTATTTATGCCAGTTGTCTGGTGTGAATACAATGAGAAATATGGTGAACAGAATGAACGCCATATTTATGAACCACTTGTTGCACTTTTTCTGACACAGAAGCCAAACTTTATATGGCCTCCCCCCTCCCAATTTCTCAGGCAGCGCAAAGCACAACTCTCCAGATTTCTGACCAGCCTACTTTTTTTTTTATTAAGAAGAAGAAATTTTAATAAAAAAATGTTAATAAAAAGTCCCCCTCCCCATCTCACCGATGAGGGGGGGGGGGGGACTTTTTATTAACATTTTTTAATTAAAATTTCTTCTTAATAAAAAAAAAAGTAGGCTGGTCAGAAATCTGGAGAGTTGTGCTTTGCGTTGCCTGAGAAATTGGGAGGGGGGGAGGCCATATAAAGTTTGGCTGAGATCTATGTACACCCTGGTTGCATGACTAGTCAGCCTGCCACTTCCATACATGGCACTCATCAGTCGTCACGCACCAACATAGGAAACAACACAAGCCAGAAATGGAGGTGCAGGGACCTGGGCCAAGACGGCCATTAAGTGATAAACTATATGAGTAAGTTCAACCAATGGAAATATCTTTTTCATGATGGACATGCTATAGTAAAGATACTCATTAAAATTTAGAAAAAGATTTAGTCAGATTTTTTAAGCTAGAAATTTATATTCACTGCATTAACATATATCAGGACAGAGAAGGCAACTATCCAGGAAAGATAACGGCTGGGAGAAGCTGCTCATAATGATGGCTGTAAATTTCTGTGATGATAAAGCCTGTCATCTGCTGATTGATTTCTGGGCCTGTTAACGAAAAGGTATCACATTAGGAGCAATAATAGCCTAATACTGACAGCAAAGGAGCTGTAGTGAGATCTGGGCAAATTGTAGATAAGGGCGGCTGAATGACATGTATGGTACGGGTTGGCACCGCAAGACAATTTCCATCATGATGTTTCTTGTCCCTGAGATACAAGGGCACTTGTGATCATGTAACACGTGAATGTAGGAATTAGTGTTGAGCGAATCGAAATTCACAAAGTGGACTTTGATCCGAATTTCAGGAAAAATAAAATTTGCCGTGAAGCTGAATTTTCTTGTGCTTCGTGGTGGTAACAAATCGATTTTCCCTGAAATGGCAGTAAAAATAAAAAAAATCATACTTACTTCATCTGTTTGAGCGCGAAGAGGTGCCACGGTCATCTTGCTTGAAGATCTTGCTCGAAATCTCTTTTGTGGTGACATATGATGTCACCATGCCGGCCAACGTGATGACGTCATCATGCGCCGCATGAGATTTCACACTGGATCTTCAAGCAAGATGGCCAAGGCGGACTCTTTAAAAATAAAATGGATCAGGTAAGTACAATTAAAAAAATTTTTAATTGCAAACATCTCAATGCATTAATATGAAAGATGCCACGATCATCGAAAACCTAGGTGAGAAATAGTCACCTAGCTCTTCAATGCTCCTGAGTGGTATATCTGCTTATAATAGATCAGATATTATAAACAGATATGCCTATAGGCAGATATGCCATTCAGGAGCATGGAAAAGCTAGGTGACTATTTCTTGCCTACCTATCTTTTCCAAGCTCCTCAATGGCATATCTGCTTATAATAGATTAGCTTTTATAAACACATATGCCATTCAGGAGCATGGAAAAGCTAGACGTGAATAGCTTTTTCATGCTCCTGAATGACATATCCAGCAGCACTAGTTAACTCCTTGGGGCGTGGCTATACATAATACAGCCATCTATATAGATGGCTGTATATTTAAACTGTGGCCAGAGATGTACACTTAGGCTAAGTTCACACAGCAGATTTTTCACACGCAAACCCGTGCGTAAATCTGCTTCAAAATTACGCATGAACTTTAGTCCAATAGACTTGAATGGGATTACGCAGACCCGTTCACACTTCAAACTTTATGCATGCGTATTTTCACATGTGTAATTTTGCGTAAATTCACACTTTATTTGTGCTATAAAAAGTTGCTCTGCGTTGCGTTTTCATTTTCTATAAAAAGGCCCATTAAAATCTTCTGCACCAGGCCCATGATGCTCTTTCTTAATCCGGCCCTGCTTGTATCTCTACTTGTATCTCTACAGGCTTCAACTATTGGACATTGTTCTGGTTTGTGGACCTTGCTGTGATCACACAATTCATGAGTTCTGCAATAACATTTGGTGGAGGAGGCGAGCTGAAAAATAAGTTTTTTCATGAATGAGATGTCCAGTTTCCAGTGTGATGCTTACTTCTGCATCCTAAGACTTTGTAAAAATGTTATGTTTCTCTAGAAAGTAAAAGGTTTGACCCAGTACTCTTATGAGCCAGACCTGCGATGATCAGCTCATCACTACAGCGGTTCTGATATTAATGTGACGGGACAACCCCTTCAAATGTCTAAAGCTGTCTTATACAGTATTGTTGGTTGTTCATTGATCATTCATCGCTCTATGATCTCTAGGACCCCTATCAATCCCAAAAGTGGCCGTGGCAAAAATTCACAAGTGATTGTTTGTGAAGAACATCTTGGTTTCTTGCTACTATTTACCATTAAGAGTGTTGTCCCATGAAAAATATTCTACAGTTTTCAAACCAGCACCTGGATCTGAATACTCTTATAATTGCATGTAATCAAAAATTTAGTACAGTTACTGAGTTTTTCAATAAATTCTATCTGTATGGCGCCACTTGCTGTTTGTTCATTTTCTAATTTCTCTGTCCACCTCAATGAGGTGGAAGTGCATGCCCAGTTCCATCCTTCAACTGCCACTAGCTGCAGCAGACAGGACACACACCCTGAGAAAGGACACACCACCTGAGCTACCAACTTTAAATCTATCAACTTTATATCTAGCAGAGAAGTGGAGCAATGAATGGGGAGATATCTGGCTCTATGTGAGGTACTGGGCTGGTTCTAGTTTTGTTAGAGTTTGTCACGTACTATATGTTGAATGATTTTCATTTTTTACATTAATCATGGGATAACCCCTTTAAGAAAGAAAGAAGGGCCACCAAATGGTCATAAGCCAATATGTAGTCCATAAGAATAAGGATTAGAGAATCCCAAAATCATCCCAAATCCTTTTTTCCCCACATACTGGAAAGATCATTAATTGTATGACTTGAGAAGGTTTGTTCACACAAAAATTTTGCACAAAGTAAAATAAAATTGAACATTGCATGGGAGGACCCTATAGCATTACCCACATTTAGACGGTAGCTGGTTATATTTTACTTCTTTTACTTCTACCCTTTTTAAAGTCTTGCCATTGGACACTTCTAGTATATTTCCTCCTCTCCTACTGATGGTGGCCTTCATGACTGATGGTGGCCTTCATCATTTTTGCCTCTTAACAGTGTTCTCTAAGGCTACTTTCACACTTGCGTTTGGGGTTCCGCTTGTGAGTTCCGTTTGAAGGCTCTCACAAGCGGCCCCGAACGGATCCGTACTGCCCCAATGCATTCTGAGTGGATGCGGATCCGCTCAGAATGCATCAGTTTGGCACCGTTTGGCCTCCGTTCCGCTCAGCAGGCGGATACCCGAACGCAGCTTGCAGCGTTTTCGTGTCCGCCTGGCCTTGCGGAGCCAAACGGATCCGTCCAGACTTACAATGCAAGTCAATGGGGACGGATCCGTTTGACGTTGACACAATATGGTGCAATTGCAAACGGATCCGTCAGGAGTCCCTATTAATATACCATCAGATCAGAGTTTTCTCCAATCCGATGGTATATTTTAACTTGAAGCGTCCCCATCACCATGGGAACGCCTCTATGTTAGAATATATACCTTCGGATTTGAGTTAGATCGTGAAACTCAGATCCGACAGTATATTCTAACACAGAGGAGTTCCCATGGTGATGGGGACGCTTCAAGTTAGAATATACTAAAAGAACTGTGTACATGACTGCCCCCTGCTGCCTGGCAGGTGCTGCCAGGCAGCAGGGGGCAGACCCCCCCCTTTCCTCCCTCCCCTGTTTTTAACTCATTGGTGGCCAGTGCGGCCGGCCCCCCCTCCCTCCCCCCGTTTTTAACTCATTGGTGGCCAGTGCGGCCGGCCCTCTCTCCCCCCCTGTTTTTAAGTCATTGGTGGCCAGTGCGGCCGGCCTCCCCTCCCTCCCTGTTTTTAAGTCATTGGTGGCCAGTGCGGCCGGCCCCCCCTCCCTCCCCCCCTGTTTTTAACTCATTGGTGGCCAGTGAGGCCGGCCCCCCCTCCCTCCCCCCCTGTTTTTAACTCATTGGTGGCCAGTGCGACTGGCCCCCACTCCCTCCCCCCCGTTTTTAACTCATTGGTGGCCAGTGCGGCCGGCCCCCCTGTTTTTAAGTCATTGGTGGCCAGTGCGGCCGGCCTCCCCTCCCTCCCCCCTGTTTTTAACTCATTGGTGGCCAGTGCGGCCGCCCCCCCTCCCCCCCTGTTTTTAACTCATTGGTGGCCAGTGCGGCCGGCCCCCCTCCCCTCCCTGTTTTTAAGTCATTGGTGGCCAGTGCGGCCGGCCCCCCCTCCCCCCCTAATTAAAATGACCAACCCCCCATCATTGGTGGCAGCGGAAAGTTCCGATCGGAGTCCCAGTTTAATCGCTGGGACTCCTATCGTTAACCATGGCAACCAGGACGCTACTGCATTCCTGTCTGCCATGGTTACTTAGCAATTTTAGAAGCATTATACTTTCCTGCGATGTCTGTGACCGGCCCAGCGCTCCTCCTACTGGTAAGTGAAAGGTCTGTGCGGCGCATTGCTTATAGCACAGACCTTTCACTTACCAGTAGGAGGAGCGCCCGGCCGGTCACAGACATCGCACATAAGTATAATGCTTCTAAAATTGCTAAGTAACCATGGCAGCCAGGAATGCAGTAGCGTGGCCACCAATGAGTTAAAAACAGGGAGGGGGGGGGGGCGGCCGCACTGGCCACCAATGAGTTAAATACAGGGGAGGGAGGGGGTCTTCCCCCTGCTGCCTGGCAGCACCTGCCAGGCAGCAGGGGGCAGTCATGTACACAGTTCTTTTAGTATATTCTAACTTGAAGCGTCCCCATCACCATGGGAACGCCTCTGTGTTAGAATATACTGTCGGATCTGAGTTTTCACGAAGTGAAAAATCAGATCTGAAAAAAACAGTTATGCAGACGGATCCGTTCTGAACGGATGCAAGCGTTTGCATTATAGGAGCGGATCCGTCTGTACAGACACCAGACGGATCCGCTCCGAAACGCAAGTGTGAAAGTAGCCTAAGCTTCACTTGCCTGATCAAATTAATTAAAGCCAGATTCATAAAGGTCTACTAGGTTTCTACATTGGGCATGAAAGCGTGACAATAGAATTTGAATTTGTGCATGAAATAACATTTGGTCAGAGAGCAAGAACATGCATCTCCTCCTGCCTAAAGCCAAAGACAAGAATACAGCCACAGGGAAAGTCCGATCTGTAAAGTAGCCGGGTTTTATTAACCCAGTGACGTACTTGTATTTTTTGCACTGCTTATAAGCCGGTTACATAAATGACCTCTTTTTTTAGTCTGAGAAAACTTCAGTGCAGTCTAATAAAAGTTGTAATTTAATTACATAGTTAATATGGTTGAAAGTCTTAAGTGGGGATGTGAATTTTAAGGGGAGTGAGACCCAGACTTCTACACTTTTATATAAGCATTAATGTTACTTATTTTTAAGAATTCATCTAAGCCTTTTTTTTTAAACTGTTCCTGCTGTGACCACGTCCGGAGGAAGTCTATTCCACAGATTCCCAGTTCTTACAGTCAAGAAGCTTTGACACTTCTGGAGACTGATATTTTTCTTCTTCAGTCGGAGGCAGTGCCCCCTTGTCTTTTAAAGGGGATTTCACATGGAACAGTTTTTCACCATATTATTTGTGTGACCCATTTATATATATATTAGTATAGGTTAATCATGTCCTCCCTAAACGTCTCTTCGCAAGACTTAAATTGATTTAATTCTTTCATAACTAAGACCCTCTAGGACCCTTATCAGTTTAGTTGCTTTCCTTTGTACTTTTTCTAGCTCCAGGGTATCCTTTCTATGGGCTGGTGCCCAGAACTAAACTGCATATTCCAGATGAGGCCGCACCAACACTTTGTAAAGTGGTAATATTACATCCCTTCCCCCGCGAGTCCATGCGTCGTTTAATACATGACAATATCTTGCTAGCCTTAAAAGCAGCTGACATTGTATGCTGTTATTTAGTCTATGATCTACAAGGACACCAGAATCCTTCTCTACAAGTGACTCTCCCAATGTTTTATCCCCATTACATGCATGTAGATTATTACTACCCAGATTCATAACTTTATATTTTTCCACATTGAACCTCATTTGGCAAGTTGATACCCAAACACTCTTGGGGTAATTTATCAAACTTTTTTGACAGCTCCTTTGGAAAATGAAAGGTGGAATCTGATTGGTTGCTATGGGCAACTAAGCCAATTCTACTTTACACCAGTTTGATAAATGACCCCTATCAGTGTCCAAGTCAGCTTGTTTTTTATATACCTCTTCGATAGACTGCATAGCTTGGTGTCATCTGCAAAAATAGAAATGGTGCTATTAATCCCGTACTCGATATCATTAATAAACAAATTAAATAATAGTGGACCCATATTCTGAAAAAAAATATTCTCACAGCTGTGAAAAAGTATGGACCCCCTCCTTGATTTATTTTATGTTTGCTTAATTTAATATGAGACAAGCACATATTCAGTTGCTTCACCGAAGTTCAGAAAGAAATTCAATTAGTTACGAATTACTTAGTCACAAATCACATTCCATTGTATGTTGCAGGCGCGATGACGGGGAACGACGATCTTGCCGCCTCCCGTCATTGAACCCCAAAGGCTCAACACTGTTCGTGGCTGTCATGACCGGCGTGCCGATCACATACGTAACGCAAAGGGAGGGAAATGGGAAGGCCCTGTCCAAGGGAGAGGGAAAGGTGGTGACCCCTAACTCACCTTGAGGCTGGCACCTGACTGCCCTGACGTCCCTAGACGGGTTTCTCACCTGTACGCCGATCACGTGCCTAAACCCTGGCTTTCCCTGAGATGAGCCCTACGTAGTGAACAGGGCGGTGGGAACACTAGTCCGCACCACTGACACTAAAGGAAAACACCAAGGAGAGGACAGACAATACAGACAAAACATATAATCCCAGGTGGACGACAACAGCAGACAACAAAAGCCCAACAGGGATCCGGAGGGTAACGTTCTGGAACAACAACCAGGAATCACAGCTACACAGCTCCAGTGGGTCAGTATAGAAGTCCAGGCAGGAAGCTCTATATCTGGCAACCAAAGAAGTGAGAGAGGGGAATATAAGGAGGGATTGCTGGACAAGAAACAGCTGAGGAGGAGAAGCTACGGATCCCTGAGTGAGCCAAAAAGGATTGCAAGGCAAACCCATAAAGCTACCATTAACAAACAGCACTGTCTTTAGACATAGAGCGCGACTTCCTGACCCCGGGTATAACGGAGTCAGACGTGGCTCTTGACACCCTCGTGACAGTGGCATCTGAGAGTAGCATAGAAGCCTTTCAGGGGTTAATCAGGGGTAAAAACGAAAAAAAAGAAAAAATACATACTCACCTCATCCATTTGCTCGCGAAGAGGCCAGGCCAGGACGATGTTGACGTGGTGACATCATCAAGTCAGCACGGGCGAAATTTGGTGCGTTTTCTTCAACCGAGATAGCTGTGACGGTCTCTCCACAAACAAATGGATGAAGTGTATGTATTTTTTTTTTTTTTACCACCATTTCAGGAAAAAGTCATTCGTTACCACAAAGCAGGAGGAAATTCGGTTTTGTGGAAAATTAAATTTTTCTTGAAACTCGGATCAAAGTCCACTTTGTTAACTTCGATTTGCTAAATACTACTCATGTTATCCATTCACTGATATAAACGGATAATATTTTTTGGTCCCGAATCCCGAGGATAGAAGATCTATTTGCGCCGTTGGTCAATACTTAAAGGAAAGGGACATTTCCAGGAAGACGAAAAAAAATCCAAGAACAAATATTTTAAACTTGGGTCCGTCCCTGAAAATTATGAATAGTTGATAATTATGTATAAATCATCCTTCAGTAGACATCGTAATTAGAGATGAGCGAATCGAAGCTGACGAAGTGGAATTTAATCCGAATTTCAGGAAAAATTCGATTTGCGACGAATGCGAATTTCTTCTCGCTTCGTGATAGCGAATCACAATTTTCCTAAAATGGTGGCTACACATGTGAGAACTGAGGACATGGGGCAAGGAACTCTGGGAAGGCGGGATCACCCAGATTAACATGCCTGCATGCAGCCAATCAGCAGCCAGCCCTGTGATGTCACAGCCCTATAAATACGGCAGCCATTTTACATTCTGCCATTTTCCAGCATTCAGAGTGCAGGGACAGATGTATGAAGGCGCTAGGGACAGCTATTGGAAAAACCTCATTGTGGAAAAAAAAAGACAGAAAAAACGATTTATAAGTGCAGGGAAAGGATAGGGAGGAATCATTTCACAGCATCTTAGTACAGGGAGAGACGTCAGAAGGCGCTAGGGACATTGATAGGAAAGTGATTTACAAGTGCAGGGAGCGGTTATTTGGGGATCCAAATAGTCATTAGACAGCTCTGTCATTCCAGCTATTTGTTATTGGGCTGCAAGTGCTATGTTGAAAAGCCTTTAGTGGCTTATATTTTAGTATCTTATATCAGTACTAGAAGAAAAATATATAGGCATTTCACTTCTGCAGTTATTTCTGGTGACAGCGTATAGGAGTGTATTTTAGTAAAAAAAAACAAAAAAATATACGCACTGCACTGTTGCAGTTTTTTACCTGGTCAAAGCATATAGGGTCGTATTCCAGCACAACAAGATAAATATATTCTCAGTGTATTTCTGCAGTTAGTTCTGGTGAAAGCGTATAGTGGACTATTTCAGTCCAACAAGAAAAATATATTCTCAGTTTACTTCTGAAGTTTTTTCTGTTGAAAGCGTATAGGGGCGTATTACAGTAAAAAAAGAAAAATATATACGCACTGCACTGGTGCACTTATTTGTGGCAAAAGCGTGCAGTGGCCTATTTCAGTACAGAAAGAAAAATATATACACACTTCACTTGTGCATTTATTTCTGCTGAAAGCGTTTAGTGGCCTATTTCAGTACAAAAAGAAAAATATATTCTCAGTTCACATCGGCGGTTATATGTGTTGAAAGCATGGCTGGGAGTCAGGAGGGTGGCAGCACTGGGTGGTCGGGAGCCAAATGTGCCTGGGGTAGAGCACCTGCTTCGCAGCAGCCTACCTACCCGGGAAGTAGTGGTGCAGGGGTTCACGGAAATAGTGGCGGTAGCAGTCAGTCAGTGAGGCGGTCGAAGTATTTCGGTCGAAAAACTTAATTTATTCAGCAGTCAGCACTGCGGTTATATGCGGTAAAATCTTCATGATGTCTCCATGATAAATCTGCAGCGTGGGGCCCTGTGTGGCTTCTACACACTTTTAAAATCATCCTTCAGCGGAGTGAATAGATGCCGGATGACCGGTGGAAAAACAAATCTTATTCATCGTTCAGCGCTGTAGTAATATGCGGTAAAATCTTTTGTGACTTATTTTGGTGAAAAAAAAAATGTATTCAGCGTTCAGCGCTGCAGTTATATGAGGTAAAATCTTTATTGAAGTATGTCGGTTGAAAAACAAAATTTATTCTGCAGTCAGCGCTGCAGTTTTATATTCGGTAAGATCTTTAGCGACGTATCTTGATGAACTTCGCAACTCTTCCGGGCTCAAAGCTATCTTGACGCTTTGTCTTGTCATTGTCTGTAGCTACTAGAGGCCTGTTCATGCCATGCAGGTTCCCCCAGAAGTACCTCCAAACTCGGTCATTGTGCCACTCTATGGCCTCCTCCTGATGCTGCTGCTGCCACCTCCAGACTCGGTCATTGTGCCACTCTGTGGCCAACTCATGCTGCTGCCACCTCCAGACTCGGTCATTGTGCCACTCTGTGGCCAACTCATGCTGCTGCCACCACCAGACCCTATTATTGAGCCACTCTGTGGTCTCCTCATGCTGCTTCCACCTCACCACTATGTCATAGGTCCACTCTGTGGACTTCTCATGCTGTTCCCACCTTTCCCCACTTCATGACTGGTCCACTATTTTGGATTTCGGCCTGGCTGACATCAGGGGCGTTGCTAGGGTCTCAAAAGATCTGGGGCTCAAGCCCCAATGAACATGGCCCAGTTCTCTAAGTCGTCCCCCTCTCCCCACATACCACATTTTGCTGTACTTACTATACAGCAGCACATACCTCTCACATCCAGGGCCTCCCAGGTGACGTCTCCTCGGATGTAGATCTTCTTTGTCATCATCTTCTCCATTCGGTCCGTACTACTTCTCCCAGCTGCCTTGTCTCTGCAGAGTGTGACACACAGACATCTTAGTTTCCTTACATTTCTATCATAATCCCCCAACCTGGAGTCCCAACAGTGTTATCCTGCTGCTCACTGTGGTCCCCAAAACCCCCAGATACTATCCTGAAGAAAAATTAGTGCCCCCATAGTAATACTGCCCCCTACAGTGCCCCAACCGTGATAATGCTCCACAAGAGTGCCCCCATTAGTAGAAGAGCCTTCAAGTATTAATAATACCCTCACAGAGCCCCCAGTACAAATAAGGCCCCCTATTGTTCCCCCAGTGGTAATAAAGCTCTCTACAGACCTCTCAGTAGTAATAAGGCCCCTCATAGTACTCTTAGTAGAAACAAGGCGGATCTATAAGTCCCAACTATAGAGCCCCCAGTAGTAATAAGAACACCTATAATGTTCCCTGGATTTGCAGTGCCCCCTGTTGTTATATTCCCGCCTCCACCATACAGTCCCATGTAAATAACATCCCACCATCTCTCCTGCCCCCTCCAAAATACAGTCCTATGTAAATAACATCACTCCCCTCCCTTCACCCCCTCCAACATACAGTCCCATGTAAATATCACTATTTCCCTCACTCCGCCATACAGTCCCATGTAAATAACATCACACCATCTCTCCAGCCCCCTCCAATATACAGTCCCATGTAAATAACATCCCTCTCTATCTACAGCCCCCTCCAAAATACAGTCCCATGTAAATAACATCACCTCCTCCCCAGCCGCCTTCAACATACAGTCCCAAGTAAATATTACTTCTCCAACATGCATTCCTATGTAAACATCACCCCCTCAACATTTAGTCCCATGTAAATAACATCATTCCCCCCCAACAGCCACCTTTAACATACAGTCCCACGTAAATAACATGGCCCCCTAAACATTCAGTCCCATGTAAATAACATCACTCCCTCAGACCCCTGTAACATTCAGTCCTATGTAAATAACATCACTCCCTCCCACAGCCGCCATCAACATACAGTCCCAGGTAAATAACATCACTGCCTCCCCAGCCCCCTCCGACATACAGTCCCATGTAAATAACATCACTCCCTCCCACAGCTGCCTTCAACATACAGTCCCATGGAAATAACATCCCCCTGCCCCAGCCCCCTCCAACATACTGTCCTATGTAAATAACATCACTCCCTCTTACAGCCACTATCAACATACAGTCCCATGTAAATAACATGACCCCCTCCCCAGCCACCTCCAACACACAGTTCCATGTAAATAACATCCTTCCCTTTAGCCCTAACATACAGTCCCAGTTAAAAAAAACACAACTCACAGCATTGCTCTGCCTCTCCCTTCACTTACCTCTCCTGATGTAGCAGACATCACCTCAGCTTTTTCCCCTCTTCACTGCCTCCCTCTCCTGCACTGGTCACATGATGGTGACATCATCGCAGGTCCTTCTCAACCACTGACTGTTTTACTGGTCACATGAATTGTGATGTCACCACAGGTCCTTCAGCTCTTCCACCGCATTAGATTCAATTGCATTTCCATCCTGTAGATGGCAATACAGTTGTATCTAGCAGGCAGGTAGGACATTCGGGGCCGGGGACAAAACATCAGGGGCCCAGGCCCCGAATGTTTTAACCTAGCAACGGCCCTGGTGACATCATCATTTATTTGACCTTTCTTCTGACCTGTCAGAAGGAAGGAAAAATGAGAAGCACAACAGATCCTGTCTGTGTAGCAGCTGTAAGGCTTGCATGACATGGTCCCTATTTTGCATCAGAATTGGCTTATGATTTGGTAGCCAAAAGCAGGAGTTGGTACAAAACACAGAAGACATGCAAATATTCCATTCACGTGTCATCTCTATTTTAGATCCACTCTTGTTTTTATTGGCATTAGAAATACTGAGCAAATGCTGACCGAGTGAAGGCGGATGCTCCAAAGACAGGATCATTTTTTTGTGGGTTATTGTTCTGACAGATCAGAGGAAGGGCAAAATAATCAGTGACGTCAACACAAACTTACTGCTGACACCCTCTCCACTCTGTCGGGGGGGGGCTCTACTTGTATAAGTGTGTAATAGAACAGGTTCTGTAGACATCTATGTGGAATCAGCTGCCGAGGGTGTAAAAGGAGTGCGCTGCTTCTTGACGCTAACATCGACCTGTAAGGCTGAGTTCACACTTGAGTTATTTGGTCAGTTTTGGCCCCGTAACTGCCCAAATAAGTGAAATGTGCAGTTATTCTAAGAGCGACGCCTGTCATCTGCATGTCATACTGACTCACAGTATTGTTTCACTACCACAGCAGACTCCCTATGAGTGTTACTGCAAGGCACAGTGTTCTACAACAGGCTCTCTGCAGCCAGGAAATAGCCCATTTTTTTAATGCGATTCACCACTAATAAATGTGGATATCGCAGGGCTGAATGAACATAGAAGAGACTACTGCAGCAAAATCAAGTGGATGAGGTGAGGATTTTTTTTTAACCCCTAAATTGCCATATTCTTTTGCATTCTGTCTTAAAGGGGTTCTCCGGGAATTAAGAAAATGAAAATACTTACATATTACTTTATTATAAGTATATTTTCAAATACCTTTTATTATTTATAATGGCTTGTTTTGTCTGGGGAGCAATCATTTGGGAAAACAAAACGGCCGCTGTCCGATCAGTTCACACAAAACCTGTCCTGATCACACATGAGGACAAGTTACTTTACAACACAAGTAAAGAGTTGCCTCATCCTCCTCCTCCGCTCTACTTGTCAGGGATTATGATCCTAAATACAAATGATAAGGCCTCATGCACACAAATGTATTTTCTTTCTGTGTCCGTTCCGTTTTTTTTGTGGACCGTATGCTGAACCATTCATTTCAATGGGTCTACAAAAAAAACGGAAGGTACTCCGTGTGCATTCCGTTTCTGAATGTCCATATTTCCAGTCCACAAAAAAATAGAACATGTCCTATTATTGGCCGCATTACAGACAAGGATAGTACTGTTCTATCAGGGGCCAGCTGTTCCGTTCCACGAAAAACGGAATGCACATGGACGTCATCCGTATTTTTTGCGGATCCATTTTTTGCAGATCGCAAAATAAATAGAGTTGTGTGCATGAGTGGTCAGTGTTTGACCAGTGATTTCCATTGTGAGCCAAATCCTGGTACGGCTACAAACACAGAACAGGTGCAGACCTTTCCCTTATACCTTATGTCTGTGGAGGTTCCAATCCTGGTTTTGGCTCACAATCACTGATGGCAATCACTTACCAAAACAGTTGTAAACCGTGTACCGGGGTGGGCTCCCCAGGATACAGCGAAGTCACAGACAAGGAAAGCGACACTGACACCAGCTTTATATGCAAGAACAGAAACTTTACTTTGGAAATAGTAATAACACAAGCATAAACAGAATAAGTAATACCCCAGGCCCACAGTCACCGTCCCTGTCCGAGGGACAGGCCTAGCCAGTTGGCGCACACAGCAGAGCCTACAAATCGTGCTGTGGCACTACAGAGGACACACCTAACCACTGGCAGACGCAGCAGAGCCTGCAAGTCAATTACTGCGCTGCAGTCCAGTACAGTAAGGCCTAACAAAGATATAACCCTAACTTTCTAGCTAATACAAGGCCTAGACTAGTCTCTGTTACTTTAGGCGCCACACAGTATAGTACAATCGGTAACCAGGTGTACTGACCTGCGTCCGTTCTGGGCCCGAGGATGCCACTTACCCGGGATGGCCACCAACCTCTCAGCAACCATGCGACCTTGCTTGGTAATAAGGCTTCTGTCCACACTCTGAAAATAGACTTCCTGGGACAATCTCTCTTACAAAAAGCTGGATCCAGTAAGGGGACGACAGCTACTCTCCTTCTTCTGAGTGTCCATTCACTGCCGGACATCTGCAAGCCAGGATGGAATCGGATTCAGTCTCTCACAGCACCATCCTTCCACCATGTCAGATCAGCTCAGACTTCCTGGTTTCACTCAGAAGCAGCCTGCATGAGTCATCATCTGCTTTTCATATGCAAATCCCAGAGTGTGCTGGCTGTAGCTGCAAAACAGTGGCCTCTAGTGCCCGGAATGCCAAATGACAGTTCCAATACAATTTAGGCATAAACATTATACAGGCAAAGCTGTTCCACAATCTCACACACTGACAGTGTGAATGAGGCTTTAGGTCACCTTCACACAGTCAGTGTTTGGCCAAAACCAGGAGTGGAGGCTACACATAGATAAGGTACAATGGATCATTCAATCATTGATGAAAGTCACTGATCAAATACTGACCAAACACTGACTATGTGAAAAGAAGACTGAATGGAAGGGGTATTTTCTTTCCGTGTCTACTCCAATTTTTTTTCCAGACCGTATATGGAACCATTCATTTCAATAGGTCTGCAAAAAAACGGAAGGTGCTCCGTGTGCATTCCGTTTCCGTATGTCCGTATTTACGTTCCGCAAAATAATAGAACATGTCCTATTATTGTCTGCATTACGGACAAGGATAGGACTGTTCTATTGGGGGCCAGCTGTTCTGTTCCTCAAAATGCGTAACGCACACGGACGTCTGCCGTATTTTTACCGGAACCGTTTTTACGGACCGCAAAATACATACGGTCGTGTGCATGAGGACCAACACCTAGCACAGAACATATGTACGTTTTATGATCAGACTGTTTAAATGAACTGCAAGGTGCTATGTGTATCATGAGCTGGAATTAATATTATCATTATTATTTCAAATAGCAATAATATGATCTGAATGTGGCAGATATCCTGCTTGCTGATGGCCTCCAGTAAGAAATCTTTTTTTAAAACTGCACTCAAGGTAAAAATAAGTCAAAAGAGCTGAAAAGTTAATGACTGCATAGTGATAACAATTGTGGACTATATAGACCATGTTATTCAAAGCGATCTTTGCGATATCTCAGATGGTTTTACTTGCAGTCCTGTATTAAACCAAATCTGTGCGCCAGGTGACAACTGAAGTCTGCTTCATAGGTAATCTTCGCTTTGTATCGGAAGTCCGGGAAGGCATTATGTTTTCTCACCTTTTTTATATCAAAATAAAAATATTTGTTCACATTTGCTAAAATTCTCAAACTGCAACAATTATTATGGACTTCAGAAAAAATATTACGTATAATATGTATCTGCTGCTAAATACCAGACGTTAAATAAGTTCACTGGACTGCTGATACGCTCATATTGATGTGCAGCCGCACAGACGTAGTCACAGGATCACAGCGACCCCTAGTGTCCTTGTGTGAACTCGTCTCAGGACGGTGATCTAAAGAGGTACTTATTATATATGCTACTATACTAGATACTTGGAGCAGCGGCGCAGGCGCTAGACAAGCAGTCACGCCGCGGGGAGCCTCTTCAGCAGCATGGATAGCCCTTCGCAGGTGAAGAATTAATTCGCTTATTTCTGCTCCTAACATATTTTCAAGGATCTTTATCATCAGGGTAATATAAGTCCATTTTGCGTGAGTCTGAAGCAGTGTACAGACAGACTCAAGGCCCCTGCACACGACTGATATGGTTTCTGTTTCCGTTTTTTATCTGGTCCGTATCCGTTTTTTGGCGTCCGATTTGCATCCTATTGTGTATTCAGTTTTTTACTGATCCAGTAGACTTTAATGGGTGGCTTAGATCAGGGAAAACGGACATGAATAAGACATGTTCTAAAATTAGAGATGATCTAAGTTTAGAGAAATTTGATTCGCCTGCTTCTCCGAATTTTACTAAGACATTTGCTTAGTGACAAATTTATTCGTCATTAAGCGCAATTCTTTGTGAATAGTGGACGCAATGATGGAGAACGGCGATTGCACTGACCCTGATCATTGAACCCCTCAGATGCCGTGTTCATCGCTTATCGCGGCATCTGAGATAAAAAAATAAAATAGGACTTTCAGGGGTTAGGGCTCGTTCACACAACCGTGCCGTTTTTTGCGGTCCGCAAATTGCGGATCCGCAAAACACGGGTGGCGCCTGTGTGCCTTCCGCAATTTGCGGAACGGAACAAGAGGCCTATTATAGAAATGCCTATTCTTGTCCGCAAAACGGACAAGAATAGGACAGGACTCATAATTTTTGCGGGGCCACGGAACGGATCAACGGATGCGGACAGCACACAGAGTGCTGTCCGCATCTTTTGCGGACCCATTGAAATGAATGGTTCCGTATACGAACGCAAAATACGTTCGTGTGACCGAGCCCTTAACCAGTTAAAAAAAATGGATGATACTCACCTTATCCATTTGAGCGTGAAGATGCTGCGGCAGCCATCTTGATTGAAGATCCCACATGAAATCTTGCACGGCGTGTGATGACATCATTTCATGTGGGATCTCCAATCCAGAGAGCTGTGGCAGCCTCTTCGCGCTTACATAGATGAGGTGAGTATGATTTTTTTTTTTACTGCCATTTCAGGGAATATTGATTTGTTATCATGAAGCACGGGGAAATTCTGGTTTGCGGCAAATCCAATTTTTACAGAAATTCAGATCGAAGTCCACTTGGGATATTTAGATTCTCCTAAGGCCTCATGCACACGACTGTTTTATTCCGTGTCCGTTGCGCCGTTTTTCATGATTTTCTGCGGACCCATTGATTTTCAATGGGTTTGTTAAAAACTCGGCTAATGCACCGTTTGCCATCTGCGTCCGTGATCCGTGGTTCCAGTCCGTCAAAAAAATATAACCTGTCCTATTATTTTTGCGGAAAACGGTTTGCGGACCCATTCAAGTCAATGGGACCGCTAAAAAACGCGGAGGCACACAAGATTGTCATTCGCGTCCGCGTCCGTTTTTTTCCTATCATTTGCATGGCAAACCTGTCTTAGACTTTTTTTTTACATTCCTTTATGTCTGGTGGTCCTCCAAAAATAAAGGAAGACACACGGAAACAAAAACGGAAACGGATCACGGAACAACGGAACCCCATTTTGCGGAAAGGAACACAACAACGGTCGTGTGCATGAGGCCTAACACTAGTTATAATAACTGAGATGTGCATTGTGCCATTGAAATGCATTGGTTCTACTGCTATGCAAGTGACATCAGTTCTAAAAACTGAAAAAAAGAGGCTTCAGTGTTTTCCTACAGAACACATGAGGAACGCTCCTGTCCTTCTTTGCACTAATGTTTACACAAAATCCCCAGTGTGGTTTACGCTGAAGTTCAGTGGCAGCCGTCATTACATCTCTGGGCAATTACCAATAGAGTTTATTTTCCACTGTATATTCCTTAGTTAACTCTCTCACTGGAAATTGAATTGTAGCGGCAGAAGACGGGATGTTTAATTGAAACGTTTCCCACACGCTTTGCACCAGCAGGAGGTTCTGAATGGCAGGGACGTCTTTTATTTGCTGATTTGTCTGTTGATATTGAACATAGAGCAGGAGTGGGGGTTTGTACCAACGTGTGCGACTCACCTCTGTCACTACATAGGGTTAATTCATCACCGTTGCAAAAAATCACAATGGGATTCAGTTCCATTTCTCCTGTTATGTAGGAATCACTTTCTGTCTGGTAGAGATCAAAGTTGATCTATATATAATCTATCTATCTATCTGTCTATCTATCTATCTATCTGTCTATCTATCTATCTATTATCTATTTATCTATCTATCTATCTATCTATCTATCTATCTATCTATCTATCTGTCTATCTATCTATCTGTCTATTATCTATCTATTATCTATCTATCTATCTATATATCTATCTATTATCTATCTATCTATCTATCTATCTATCTGTCTATCTATCTATCTGTCTATTATCTATCTATCTATCTATCTATCTATCTGTCTATCTATCTATCTGTCTATTATCTATCTATCTATCTATCTGTCTATTATCTATCTATCTATCTATCTATCTATCTGTCTATTATCTATCTATCTATCTATCTATCTATCTATCTATCTGTCTATTATCTATCTATCTATCTATCTATTATCTATGTATCTATATTATCTATCTATTATCTATTATCTATCTATCTATCTATCTATCTATCTATCTATCTATTATCTATCTAATTATCTATTTATCTCATATCTATCTATCTATCTATCTGTCTATTATCTATCTATCTATCTATCTATCTATCTATCTATCTATCTATCTATCTGTCTATTATCTATCTATCTATCTATCTATCTATCTATCTATCTATCTATCTATTATCTATGTATCTATATTATCTATCTATTATCTATTTATCTCATATCTATCTATCTATCTATCTAATTATCTATTTATCTCATATCTATCTATCTATCATCTGTCTAATTATCTATTTATCTCATATCTATCAATTCAATAAAGCTTTATTGGCATGTCCAAGTAAAACATTTAGCATTGCCAAAGCAAAAGAAATAGTAGGTATTGTGGAGGGGGGTTTGCTGTGGGAATTAAAGGGGTGGATGTTGGGTTAAAGGGGCAGTATAAGGGTATAATAGTCCATGGTGTCTCATCTTCCTCTCAGTTGGTGACAGGTAGAGACATATTGGGCAGCGATCTCCACATTAGTCTCTCACGGGTAAGTATTTGCTGCAGTGTAGCAGGAAGTAGGCCTCATCCTCCAGGGCCCCCTGCACACAATGCTGGCACAGTCTGCTATCTATCTATCTATCTATCTATCTATCTATCTATCTATCTATCTATCTATCTATCTATCTATCTATCTATCTTTCTCCTTTACCTTGCATCTAAGGTTGCCACCTTTCCCAACAAAAAATACCTGACAAGTTAAGCCCCACCCCAAAGGGGGTGTGGTTGTGGGGGGCGTGGCTTAACACAGGGTGTAAAGTCGCTGTCATACTGTGGCTCCCCAGGAATATTAAAGCCCCTATTAGTGCCCCCCAGTAAGAGTAATGCCCCCTATTAGTGCCCCTGAGTAAGAGTAATGCCCCCATTAGTGACCCCCAGTTAGAGTAATGTGGCCCTCATCCCCTGGGAACCGTAACTCGGGTTCGGCACACTGACTGTAGAGTGTTGTGTGAGAGTCCGGCAGCTTTCCTGGGCCCGGTAACGGAGACCGGGGGAGAGGGGAGGTGATAGGAAAGGAGCGCAGCAGAAGAGCCGGGGACAGGAGGAGCGCAGGCCCGCGGCTGCCTCATTGTTATTCGGCCTTATCTGGGAGTGAGAGCCGCTCAGTCCAGTGGCGTAACTGCAGGGGAAGCAGCTGCTTCGGGGCCCAGGCTGACAAGGGGCCCGGCGCCCAGCAGCGTGAGGCACAAAGTTTCCTAATTATCTAATAGTTTTTCAGGCCAGGCCCCTTCACATACAGTGCAGCTCCTATTGGGGACCTAGCCTGTCCATCACCAAACACCGCCCCCAGTGTGACCAAATGTGAGCAGCAACACAGTCTCCAGCACAGCCCGAAGCCTGACTCCACCCACTCATGTGACTGATCACGTGCTCCTGACATCATGAAAGGTCCTTTTGCTCACTATGAACTCGCATCTCCTGAGGTAGGACATGTAACTGAAATAGTATATAGACAGTTCACAGTGAGTTGGTCCCCCCCCCCCCACACCTCAGTGTACAGTCCCCCCCACACCTCAGTGTACATTCCCCCCACATCTCAGTGTACATCCCCCCCACATCTCAGTGTACATCCCCCCCACATCTCAGTGTACAGTCCCCCCATACCTCAGTGTACATTCCCCCCACACCTCAGTGTACAGTCCCCCCCACACCTCAGTGTACATTCCCACCACATCTTAGTGTACAGCCCCCCCCACATCTTAGTGTACAGTCCCCCCCACACCTCAGTGTACAGCCCCCCCCCACACCTCAGTGTACATTCCCCCCACATCTCAGTCTACAGTCCCCCCATACCTCAATGTACAGTCCCCCCACATCTCAGTGTACAGTCCCCCCCATACCTCAGTGTACAGTCCCCCCACATCTCAGTGTTCAGTCCCCCCCATACCTCAATGTACAGTCCCCCCATACCTCAATGTACAGTCCCCCCACATCTCAGTGTACAGTCCCCCCCATACCTCAATGTACAGTCCCCCCACATCTCAGTGTACAGTCCCCCCACACATCAGTGTACAGTCCTCCCACATCTCAGTGTACAGTCCCCCCATACCTCAGTGTACAGTCCCCCCCACATCTCAGCATACAGTCCCCCCCACATCTTAGCATACAGTCCCCCCCATACCTCAATGTACAGTCCCCCCCACATCTCAGCATACAGTCCCCCCCACATCTCAGCATACAGTCCCCCCATACCTCAGTGTACAGTCCCCCCCCACATCTCAGCATACAGTCCCCCCCACACCTCAGCTTACAGTCCCCCCCACACCTCAGTGTACAGTCCCCCCCACATCTCAGCATACAGTCCCCCCCACACCTCAGCATACAGTCCCCCCATACCTCAGTGTACAGTCCCCCCCACACCTCAGCTTACAGTCCCCCCCACACCTCAGTGTACAGTCCCCCCCACATCTCAGCATACAGTCCCCCCATACCTCAGTGTACAGTCCCCCCCACATCTCAGCATACAGTCCCCCCCACCCCTCAGCTTACAGTCCCCCCCACACCTCAGTGTACAGTCCCCCCCACATCTCAGCATACAGTCCCCCCATACCTCAGTGTACAGTCCCCCCCACATCTCAGCGTACAGTCCCCCCCACATCTCAGTTCAAAATAAGTTACTACATGAGTAGGTTCTGCATACTTCTCCCGCGCTGCTGACACTCGCGAACTCCATGATCCATGTGAAAAAGCACGTTACTCTCCTCTTTCTGATCCACGTGATCTGGGAGTGCCACGTGATGTTGTGACGTCAGTAGGTCCTTGCCAAGTATAGTATTTGCCGTAGGACATGTGAATGGAGCATTCCCAGCACTGATGTAGATACGGGGGTCGCAGAAAACCAGAGCCCCCCGCCTTTCCTGTACTGCTTCTGGGGAACTACAAGTCCCAGAATATTAGTTCTTGCGATAGGTGTAAATCCATTAAAACCTGGCTACTTGTAGGCTTCCCTTATGTATGGAGACAGTGAGCTGTGGTTATTAGGGGCTCAGACCATTGGGACAGTCGGTGTCAGCCCTGCAACAATACAGCAATACATAGAATGGGCACCTATCCTACAGCAGGGGTCATACTGTGCCGTACATACAATGTAGTGTGACGTCATATTCACCTCTTCGGTTATATTACACAGGAAAGCACAATTCTGCAGCAATCCCCCCCCCTTCCCCCAGACCTTGTCTATGCTGCCCTGGTCTGTGCCCCCCTGGCACCTGAGTTGCGAAGTGCGCGGGGTGGGGGGCCCCAAACAAAAAATTGCTGTGGGGCCCAGTCACTTCTAGTTACGCCCCTGGCTCAGTCCCATGCTGTGGGGCGAGGGTTTGCTGCTCTCCTTCAGCAGCGTCTTCGTGCTCCTGCTCCTGACCACCCGCAGCCCCCAGCTCTCCGGCTTCCAATCCATCCTGACCCTTGGCCTCGTCCTTTTCAGGTTCGAGCTGTTCCAGGAGTGCCGGCCGCTCACAGCTCGCCGCCGCTCACTTACCGCCAGCTGTCAGGACCGTGAGCGAGCAAGTCAGACAGTCTTCACTGCAGTTTGAAATGAATCCGGGTCTGAGAAAGGCTTGTACTCGGGCACAGGATTACAAACCCAGACTGTCCGGGTCATTCCGATACGGGTGGCAACCCTACTTGCATCCCTTCCCTCTTTATTTAATTTGGCTATAGACATACTTTATAAACATATAGGATAATGGTTAAACCCACATGGACGATTAAGGTTATTTAATATATAGATTAAGTTACACATTGAAATAGTGGCCTGGTCGATAGATTGTATCCGTTTTGATAACATGTTTTGCTGGCAGATGCTAGTATTCTTTTTATGTGCTTATTGAGCCCGATCATGTGACTGTTCGGTATCACCTGATGCTGAATGCTCACATGAGAAGGTTCTTTCATGCTGTTTGCGTTCCAGCTTTGCGCTTCACAGCAGCACCTTTCTGTATCACGTGACCCAGCGCGCGCTTCTGTTTTTATCTTAGACCTGAAATGCGCATTCTGTAATTGAGGATGCGATCCACATATACGATACCATGCTGTTCAGTACAGACCCCTCTTTTCCTCTTTTATTAATCATGCTTTTATCTATCACACCTGGCACACAGTGCTCTAAAAAATATCTGTGCCCAGAAACTAATAGTATAAAGATAATGTCCTCCAAAAATAATTGTGCTAAGCTGATACTGTGCCAGGGTGCCCCCCAAAGTAACAGTACTCCCCAAAATTCCACCAATAGAAATAATTATCTGCCAGAGCACACTTATTAGTAATAATGCCCCTATAGTGCCCTAGTAATCATGTTCCTCATAGCCCCCCAGTAGTAGTAAAGCTCCCCATAATACCTCCTAGTAGTAATAATTCTCCCTATAATATGACAGTACATGAAATACTCCCTCTTAGGGCCCGCAGTTGAGCTAATGTCCCCCAAATTCGCCAGTAAAAAAATGCCGCTTCTTATGCCCCTATAGTGTAGCTCTCCCCCATAATGTGCCAGTAAAAAATGCCCCTTCTTAGTGCCACCAGATGCCCCAATAGTTCTCCACTCCCCCATAGTGCCCCCAAATAATGCCCCATAGTGCTGCTCTCCCCTATAATGCCTCCCATAATGTGCCAGTAAAAAATGCCCCCTTACTGCCACCAGATGCCATAGTGCCCCCCATAATGTGCCAATAAAAAAGGCTCCTTTAGAGCCCCCACTTCCCCATAGTGCCCCCAAATAATGCCCCTATGGTGCCAACAGATGCCCCATAGTGCCGCTATCCCCTATAGTGCCCCCCTATAATGTGCCAATAATAAAAAAAAAAGCCCCTTTAGAGCCCCCAGATGCCCCCATAGTGCTCCTCTCCCTCATGGTGCCCCCCCTATAATGTGCCAGTAAGAAATGCCCCCATAGTGCCCCCCAAAATGGGCAATAAATAAATGCCACCAGAATGCCACCCCAAAAAAAATGGGGCTGTAAGAAATGCCAGCTCCCCCCATAGTGCCAGCTCCCCCCCGCAAATAAAAAAAAAAAACACTAATACTTACCTCAATCAGCAGCGATGCGATGCAGGCCTCTTCCGGCCTGTGTCCCCTGCTGTGTGCTGCCCGGCCTATCAGAAGAACAGGGAAGGGACATGCCTCTCCCTCCCCTGCCCCGCTGCCTCCCCCTACCCTGCCCCCGCTGCAGCACAGGCATCTGTATTGCTGTCCTGAGGACGGCGATACAGATGAAACTGGAGATGAGCGTTTCCACAATGGAAGCGCTTATCTCCTACTGCCCGCCGCCACCACCACCGCTTCAATTACATTCAGGGCTGTGCCGTCTGTGGTGATCGGCGGTGCGGCACTGAGGAATAAAAAAATAAATAAAATTTTTTGTTTTTTAGGGCGGCAATTGCCTCCCTGCTCCCCGTTCCAGCCCGCCCCTGGCGGCAGGGCACAGGGAGATGAGCGCTTCCATTGTGGAAGCGCTCATCTCCATAGTCATCTGTATCGCCGTCCTCAGGATAGTGATACAGATGGAAGTCCTGCGGCGGGGCAGGGGGGGGAGAGGCGTCTCCCTTTCCCATTCCTCTTATAGGCTGCAGGCACTAGGCCTGCATCGCATCGCTGCCAGCCTGATGGAGGTAAGTATCAGTGTTTATTTTTTTTTATATAGTACTACTACTGGCACATGATTGTGGGGCATCTTTGGGGGCACCTGTTACTGGCACATGATTGAGGGGCATCTATGGGGGCACTTGTTATTGGCACATGATTGGGGGCATCTATGGGGGCACTTGTTACTGGCACATGATTGGGGGCTATCTATGGGGAAATTTGTTACTGGCACATGATTGGGGGGCATCTGTGGGGGCACTTGTTACTGGCACATGATTGGGGGGCATCTGTGGGGGCACTTGTTACTGGCACATGATTGGGGGGCATCTACGGGGGCACATCTTACTGGCACATTATTGAGGGGCACTGTGGGGGCACTAAGGGGGCACTTCTTACTGACACATTATTGGTGGAGCTTTTTACTGGCACATTATTGGGTGGCACTATGGGGGCACTTCTAACTGGCACATTATTGGGGGCACTATGGGGGCATCTACTGAGGCCACAAAGAAGGGGTATTTTATATGGGGAAGGGGGGGAGAGGAACACTATGAGGGCTTCTACTGAGGCCACAAAGAAGGGGTATTTTATATTGGGGGCTCTGTATAGGGGTATTATGGGGAAGGGTAGAGAGGAGTACTATGGGCTCATCTATGGGGGCACTAAGAAGGGGTATTTTATACTTGAAAATTATGGGGGACACTGAGGGCATCTACTGGGGCATTATTTATGGGGCATTTTATACTGGTACATTATGGGGGGCACTAGGAAGAAGGGGGAGAGGAGCACTATGGGGAATTTACTGAGGGCACTATATAGGGGTATTTTATACTGGCACATTATGGGGGCACTATGGGGACATTAGCTCTGGCACATTATAAGGAGAATTATTACTACTGGGGGGCAGTATGATGGGCTTTATTACTACTGGGGGTCTATGGGGAACATGATTACTAGTATGGGCACTATGGGAGCATTATTACTTCTGGGGCACAGTGGGGACATATTGGGGGCACTGTAGGAGCACTATTACTACCATGTGTGCTCTAGCAGATAATTATTCCTATTGGTGGGACTTTTGGGAGCACTATTACTGTGGGGGCACCTTGGCTCAGTATCAGCTTACCACAATTATTTTTGGGGGACGTTATGTTTACACTATTAGTGTCAGGAGCACTATTTGCTGGGCGCAGTTATTTTAGGGCACTGTGTGCCAATAATTATTGAAGGGCACTATCTGCACGGTACTACTATTATCAGGGGGTTTATCTTTTTCTGCAGTATAGTATTGGGGAGCACAGCGGCACAGTATTGGGGGTGGTAGGATGATTTGTCCAGAAGATGGGAGGATGATGGAAAAGTAGTAAACTAAGATTTTGTTTGTCAAACTGCAGAGACGAGAAATGGCTGAAAAATAGTGTCTGGTCTGAAGGTCTGAAAGGAGAAGGTGAGGAAAGAGAACATCTACATCAAAGGAGATGTCACTGGATGTAAGAGGTATGTGGCGCTGTATTACCCTGTATGTAGGGGTGGATGGAGGGGTTAGTAGTCCAGTACTATCTGCACATTGTAAAAAAAAAAAAAAAAAAAATTATAATAATGATATAGCCTTTTAAAAAAAACTTTTGTGCTGATTCTTTTTTTTCTCTATATTAAGGGACACTATAGTCACTAGAACCACAACAGCTAAATTTAGTAGTTCTGGTGTCTATAGCATGTCTCTGCAAGCTTTTTAATGTAAACACTGCCTTTTCAGAAAAAAAGGCAGTATTTACATTACTGCCAAGGAACACCTCTAGTGTTTACTACTCTACGAGGTGTGTGGATTTTTTTTGTGTGTGTGTGTGTTGTGGTGGAGGGCATGATTGCATGCTAGGGTTTGGGAAGGCAAAATCCAGGAGGCCTAAGTAAATTCTTGCCCAGGGTCCAATCAATATTAAAGATGGCCCTGCCTAAGGAGCATAATTATTGCTCCCTTTTTAAGGTTCAGCTTATGCCTCGGCATTCCTGTTGGAGTTAGCTCATTAAGAAACTCAATAGGATAGTTCTGCATATCTTCCTCAGTTGAGTCATCAATTGAGTTTGAGCTGAGGAATGTCATAGTATCTCCTTCCAAAATGTTTAGCACCTCTTCGTTTATACTATCAACATCAGAGTTCTTTGGGCAAAGAATAATTTTTTTTGTTATCTTTGAGACATCAGCAACTGAAATTATTTCTCCAAATAATACTTTGACAATATTTCCTGTACATAAAATTTTTGAAGGGATTTCTATTATGTCTTCGGGCAAACCGTCAATGTCTGGTGTATCACCATTGCCAACATGGATCAACCAATTGCTGAATTCAGTATACATGCTTCTACAATTTTTGTCCGGTCACCATGAGGAACCACTGGAAGTGTTTGCCAAAAATCTCCAAGTAATAAAACTTTTCCTCCAAAGGGTTTGTGGTTATCCATTATTTCTTTTAGCAGTTTGTCAACCACTGTAAGATCAATAGTGGTTATGGGCAATTGTACTGTAGATGATCTCAAATTTTCAGCATCAGCAGAATTGAGACGCATATTTGATATTAAATTTTCAACTATTGGAACAGGTAATTTGAACTGAGAGTGGTATGTTCTTCCACCATCAAGAAGATTGGCTGCTATACCTGTTGAGGTTGCAGGGAGTGCAATGTTACCTTCTCCACGAACTGTGCTGAGAAGAGTTTTGTAAAGATAGGTTTTACCACTAAGGCTACTTTCACACTAGCGTTCGGAGCGGGTCCGTCTGATGTTTCATCAGACGGATCCGCTCCTATAATGCAGACGTTCGCATCCGTTCAGAACGGATCCGTCTGCGTTATAACTTAGAAAAAATTCTAAGTGTGAAAGTAGCTTCAGACGGATCCGTCCAGACTTTACATTGAAAGTCAATGGGGGACGGATCCGCTTGAAGATTGAGCCATATTGTGTCATCTTCAAGCGGATCCGTCCCCATTGACTTACATTGTAAGACTGGACGGATCCGCTCGCCTCCGCACGGCCAGGCGGACACCCGAACGCTGCAAGCAGCATTCAGGTGTCCGCTCACTGAGCGGAGCGGAGGCTGAACGCTGGCAGACTGATGCATTCTCAGCGGATCTGCCTCCACTGAGAATGCATTAGAGCCGGACGGCTGCGTTCAGGGCCGCTTGTGAGCCCCTTCAAACGGAGCGCACGAGCGGACACCCGAACGCTAGTGTGAAAGTAGCCTAACTCCTGGACCATCTAAAAAAAAACAACGGTTGCAAAGGTTGTCATTTTTGCTTGCAATTTTTTTTCTAAAGCTGTTTTTTGTTCTCTGTTTAATGTTTTCTCCATTTCTTCACCTGTGTATTTTTGTAATTCCTTGTCATACATATTCCAAAGTAGATCATTATTTGGCATTGTGGAAGGCCATCTATCTATTTACAAAAAATAAATAAACCTCGTCTAGAGGGTAGACTGAGACTTTCCAGGAGCTTTTCTCCTACTGTGCCAATTGCTACCTCGTGGACATTTTCATGCACCATCTGATGATTACTATATTATATTGTGAACATAATGATACCTACATAATGACTTAGGGCCATGTATGACTGGTGGGACCTGTGCCTGGCTGTAGGGCTCAGAACTGGGGTGGGGCATGTCAATATGCCAGTCTGCTTTGTGTATATAACTGTAAAGACAATCCTAGGGCTCTTCTGCGCCATTACAGTAGAACCCAGGCCAGAGCCAATGTGACAACATTACAGTAGAACCCAGGCCTGCGTCGTTGTGACATAATCGCAGTAGAACAATGGGCAGTATCATTGCGACATCATGGCAGCAGAACCCAAGCAAGTATCATTGTGACGTCAACACAGAAGAATAAGCTCTCACAATATTTTCAACTTCATAACAATAAAATCCAGCCCTGTACCATTGTGACATCATCACAATAGAACCCAGACCAGCCCCATTGTCGCATTACAACAGAACCCAGGCCTGATCCATTGTAGGATCATCACAATAGAACTCAAAGAAGGAACAAAAAACGAGCACGAGGCGGACTCAGATCCATTATTGTGACATCACAACAGTAGAACCCAGAACAGCATGACTGTGACATCATCACCATCAGCGGCATAACTATGGAAGGGGCTAGTAGGGCGTGTATACTGTATGCTGGGTGCTGGCAGGATGCCAACAGAGCACTCTGCCGTGGTCAGGGTACAGTATATGGATACAAGGCTAGAGCAAAAACAGAATCTTTCCTCTGGATGAATGTAAACCTAACTGTTTTAATTTTTAGAAGTCAGTCAGTTAAATGGAAAATTCTCACGAAACTCGAGTTGGTTCTGCTTCCTGCACGTCGTAGTAGGAGTGTGTATTTAAGCATTGTTCCCATGGGTTGCATTTTCTAATGCTAAAACTTAAATTCTCACAAAAAATTGTGGTTTTCAAGAAAAGGATGAGCATTATTCTTACTTTCCATTCTGTAAACAGAGAATTAGGGATGGTCGCTCCAGTAGACGGCTCCACATCTTACCAGGGATGCTGTGATTGCTGTTTGTTATAATTAGATGGTTGTGTCTACCAGATCTCTGTATTTATAGTATTTCTCATGGATTCGAGCCCAGGGATGACTTTTTTGGTTTCATGAACATATAAACAGATGTGTGTAGACATTTCCTTATTATTCCCAAAGCACTAATCCTCTCCGAATGTGCACATCATGTATGGATTGAATCATAATGTAAAGGAGCATATTATACTTTTTCATACTTCCTCCTGATTTATTAGGTCATGCTTTATTATGCATTTTTCATACTTTGCAACGCTAAATATTAGAGGATTTGAAATTAATACGGCAGCGCACACACTTTTAACATCAAGTGGCAAACAAAGTTTGCACTGTAAGGGTCCATTCACACGTCCGTAGAATGGGTCCGGATCCGTTCCGCAATGTTGCGGAACAAATCCGGACCCATTCATTCTCTATGGGGCAGGAATGGATGCGGACAGCACACAGACTAATAAGGAAATGTCCGCATCCCATCTTCCGGTCCGCGGCCCCCGAAAAAATAGAACATGTTCTATTCTTGTCCGCAATTGTGTACAAGAAAAGGCAGTTCTATGGGGGTGCCGGCCGGGTGTATTGTGGATCCGCAATACGCTGCGGTGGTGTGAATGGACCCTTAAAGGGGTTTTCCTGGAGTAGAATATTGATGACTTGTCCTCAGGATAGGTCATCAATATCTGATAAATGGGAGTCCGACATCTGTGCACTGCCATGATCAGCTGTTTGAAGAGGCATACCAAGCCCTGCTTGGTATTGCATTCCAGGCCCATTCACTTGAATGGGACTGATCTGCACGTAGCTCATGCCTGGCCTAGGAAGAGACCTCACTAGACCTCCACAGTCTCTTCATAAGTTGGACCCCTGCCAGTCAGATATTAATGACCTATTCTTAGGAAGCTTCTTGATGCTGCCCTAGGCAGAGGCATCACCTGCTCCTAGAAATAGCCTTGTTGACTACCATTTATTTTGCTCCAAATTTTCTCAATTTCATGTTTGCATATCAAGGCTTTGTATTCTTGCTGCAAATTTAGGCTTGCGTTAGAAAGACTAAGGCACGTATCTGATGCAGTTTGGACCATTTTTGGGGGCACAACAAAGATGCCCTTTTATTGTGTAGGCAGCTTTACTCTGAATCGCCTGGATACTGTTCTTGTATTCAGATTACCCCCTCACCCAGAGATTTTTGCTAATTGACTTTTGCTTGTATTGATTCTCTGTCATCTCTTCCTCATAATTTTCAGAAGGACCTGGTAGCTCTCCTGACATATCTGTATTCATAAACTTGTATTCTGTATTAATAACTATTAGGCCCCTTGCAGACGAGCGTGTCCGGATTAGGTCCGGATGCGTCCCGGTGCATTGCGGCAAACCCTCGCGAGTAGGTACGCAATTGCGCGATTGCGTTCCGATGTTCAGTTTTTATCGCGCAGGTGCAATGTGTTGCACGAGCGTGATAAAAAACCGACTGTGGTACCCAGACCCGAACTTCTTCACAGAAGTTCAGGTTTAGGTTAGTTGTAGTGTAGATTGTATTATTTCCCCTTATAACATGGTTATAAGGGAAAATAATAGCATTCTGAATACAGAATGCATAGTAGAATAGGGCTGGAGGGGTTAAAAAAAAATTAAAAAAATTTTAACTCACCTTAATCCACTTGTTCACGCAGCCCGCATCTCTTCTGTCTTCATCTGTGAGCAATAGAACCTTTGATGACGTCACTGCGTTCATCACATGGTCCATCACATGATCCATCACCATGGTAATGGATCATGTGATGAGCGTAGTGACGTCATCAAAGGTCCTATTGCTCACAGAAGAAGACAGAAGAGAAGCCGGGCTGCGCGAACAAGTGGATTAAGGTTAATTTTTTATTATTATTTTTTTAACCCCTCCAGCCCTATTGTACTATGCATTTTGTATTTAGAATGCTATTATTTTCCCTTATAACCATGTTATAAGGGGAAATAATAATGATCGGGTCCCCATCCCGATCGTCACCTAGCAACCGTGCTTGAAAATCGCACCGCATCCGCACTTGCTTGCGGATGCTTGCGATTTTCACGCAACCCCATTCATTTCTATGGGGCCTGCGTTACGTGAAAAACGCACAAAGAGGAGCATGCTGCGATTTTCACGCAACGCACAAGTGATGCGTGAAAATCACCGCTCGTGTGCACAGCCCCATAGAAATGAATGGGTCAGGATTCAGTGCGGGTGCAATGCGTTCAACTCACGCATTGCACCCGCGCCGAATACTCGATCGTGTGAAAGGGGCCTTATAGAGCATTCTGGAGCCATTCCTGTTATTACACCTGGAAATGTGTGAATAAGTTAAAAACTGGGTGCTACTATTCTACCTTGTTAAATGGGTTTTCTCAACACAAACCCCATCCACAGTATAGCGGACAAGTGACTGATGGCTGGGGCCCCACCAATTATGCTTGTGGTCACTTCATGCCCACATTGATCATAGCCTTCCTCAGCACCTACACTTTTTATTTTCTGGTAGGTTTGTGATGGCTAACCTCTGGCACTCCAGCTGTGGTAAAACTACAACTCCCAAGATATATACTTGCTTGGTTGTTTTTCAGAACTGCATAGAAATGAATGGAGCATGCTGGGAGTCATAGTTTTACCACAGCTGGAGTGCCGGAGGTTAGCCATCACTGGGATAGCTTATTCAAATCCAGTCTTGCATATTCCACTTGTCTCCTGCATTATAAGGTAATGGTTTATGCTTTTTTTTTCCTTTGGACTGTACAGTTTCTTTTTCTTCTAATCCACCATAATCCGTTGTATCGTTTTTCTGCTGTCTATTTTTCCTGATGATGTTTTCAGGTCCTGGGTCCAGGCTATGGGGATTTTCATGTTGTGGCAGTGGGTGTGGAATCACTGTATCAACCAGTAGATCTGACTTTGGGATCAACCTGGCCTTATCCTGGTAGTCCCCTGGTATACACCCTTGAATCCCTGTATTTGGTCTGTACTTCACTGCAGGTAAATCCCTAGGCCACTACCTCCTGGAGTAGTCTGTGTGATTAACAGCTGACCCACGGGGGTCTAGAGACACCAGTGCAGAGCATCAAGCGGTCAGGACCAATTGTAGTCAGAGACAGGGAGAGGTCAAGGCAGGCAGAGTATGTGCTTAACAGTAAATTGTTTGAGATCAAGGCAGGAAGCGCAGGGTCAATATGGAGGTCAGGCACTGGTCAGGTCAGGCAGCAGAGAATCAGGATCCAATAAACAGGCTGAGGTCCGTACATAGGCAGAACAGGAACTAGCAAGCTAAGGAACCTATTGCTCAGGCACCCTCTCACAGAGAACGGTGACTTAAGTACCACAGGGTTGCCAGACATTAGCTGGTGAAGATTAGGGTGCATGCACTGGCCTCTTAAGAGCCAGAGAGAGCATGCATCTGCCCCGCAGTCAGAGCTGGAGAGGTCTAGCTGGCAAGCAGGCAGGACCCTGTGTGGAGAGACAGAGCGGACCCGGTGGCCCAACCCCACTAGGAAGAAGGTAATGGAAGGCATGTTCAGGGTGCTGGGTGTGTTAAGTGGAGCAGCAGAGGCTCGCAATCATCACATATCATGTGGGGTTCTTTTGAACTAATCATGACTTCAGATGGATAAAAATGACGAATATTCTAAAAAAATAATATATAGCACTATATTCGATTTGTTTTTTAGAATATTCGTCATTTTTTTCCATCTGAAGTCATGATTCCTCCCTGCTTAAATTTCTTGACAAGCAACTTAAGCAGGGAGGAATCATAACTTCACATGGAAAAAAATGACGAATATTCTAAAAAACTAATATATACCACTATATTCTATAGTGCTATATATTCCTTTTTGACCCACGCCTGTATTGATCGCGTAATATTCGCATATTACGTGATCATTACATTGCCGATTTTTCAAATTCGATAATAATCGCCGAATATTCTACAAAATATTTGCGAAATATCTCAAATTTGAATATGACCCCTGCCGCTCATCACTAGTGTTTACCTGCTGGCAGGATGTTGTTGAACTAGTGGTGCCCATCCCATATTCTTTAAATATAGATCATGGACGGACCTATCCTATTAACAAGGGGAATGGTAACACCCAGTTGCCCAGTTTTTCATAAATTTGTATACAGGTGAAACTCGAAAAATTTGAATATCGTGCAAAGTTCATTTTTTTCAGTAATGCAACTTAAAAGGTGAAACTAACATATAAGAAAGTCTCATTACATGCAAAGCGAGATATTTCAAGCCTTTATTTGTTATAATTTGGATGATTATGGCTTACAGCTTATGAAACCCCAAAGTCACAATTTTGAGGTACCCTTTGCTCAGGGGATATGGATTAATTAGCTGACTAGAGTGTGACACTTTGAGCCTAGAATATTGAACCTTTTCACAAAATTCTAATTTTAAGCTGCATTACTGTAATTCCTTTTAATTTACATTACTGAAATAAATGGACTTTTGCACGATATTCAAATTTTTCGAGTTTCACCTGTAAGTAACAGGCTATACATGTCAGGAAAACGTACCCTTCATCTTTAAAGGGTGTATCAGTGCTGAAGTCACAGCTTCCTAGCAGGTAGGTCATAAATAATCCAACTCTCCTAAGTGTATTTCCACAATATGACGCTTTAAATTTCTTGATCTGAGAACAAACCTCAATGAGATTTCCACCTTCAAGCATGAAAGTCAACGGGAGATCTATGTATTACCTGTAATAGAATTGATGTGGTTACCTTAATCTTTCACTTATCGTTTTTCACAGGCTTATGATAGCCAGCTGCATCTAGTCGAAACTCTGCAAGTGACAGAATATTTAAGACCTGCTTTCTTTTTATCTCCTCCTAGTGGAGCCATCTAGCATTTGTGTTACTTACTTATCTGTAGGAAAGGAGCCAGGTCTGCTTTATGTCTTTGTCTGGCAGAATCACAAAACGTTGAAGTATAGGAGCTTTCTGGTTAATGTACGTTCTCTACACCTGTACAGCAATGGTGTTGAGTATATCTGTCAGCGTGGTTTATGATACCACCAAATTCCATTATCCAGGCTACGTTCCCAAAGAGAGGATATGGTTTTGGCTTCTCAACAGGTGAGAAAGAAGTTACAATGAGAGAGGAAATACATTTGGGCTTAGATCATAACGCGAAGCCGTTCTTTTATTTTTCAATGACACATGTAACAGTGTGAAAGATCACAGGGAAATGAGTATATTTTAGCTGTCGCCATTGTTTGCACATCATGCATTGTAAAAAGACAGATGTCCCGTGGATTTACATTAAGAGGCATCTTGTGAATATCAAAAAGTGTCAAATGAAAGATGTTTAAGCTCTTACGTTGTTAATATCCATGGGGGGTTAGTAAGCAGAGTGACAGCATATAAACACGGGGCTCTCCCGATGTTCTCTTCATCAAAGGTCGGAACTTTCATGCGGTGCTAAACAGGATTGTGTGCTAAGTGCCTGTTATGTCATTGCCCATCAGATATTGGCAGCCTGCAGAAAAGCGCCAACTTCTCTTTTACTGAATTCTTCATTCTACAGACCTGTTCCCAGGTTATGCCCTATAAGTAGAGTTTGTATAGCCAATTGTACGAAACTGGTCTATACATTTCTTTAGGCTACATTCACAAGATGTCAATGGGGCTATTCACACAGCCTGTTATGTCATTGCCCATCAGATATTATCAGCTTCCAGTAAAGCACCAAATTCTCTTTTATTGAATTCTTCATTCTACAGACCTGTTCACACTTTATGCCCTATTGGTAGAGTTTGTTTAACCAATCGTACTAAACTGGACTATACATATCTTTAGGCTACATTCACAAGATGTCAATGGGGCTATTCACACAGCCTGTTATGTCATTGCCCATCAGATATTGGCAGCTTCCAGTAAAGCACCAACTTCTCTTTTGTTGAATTCGTCATTCTACAGACCTGTTCACAATTTATGCCCTATTAGTAGAGTTTGTATAGCTAATTGTACGAAACTGGACTATACATATCTTTAGGCTATATTCACAAGAAGTCATTAGGGCTATTCACATACAAAAATACGACCCGTCATATTTTTGCCCGCTTTCACGGCCAGACAGACCCCATTCAAATGAATGGGGCTGTTTCATCAGCCATTTAGACTGAAGTTCCCCCATCTAACGCCCATTAAAAACAGGTACTCTTGGTGTTTCAGGGGTTAAATAAAAATATATATAATAATACTCACCTCATCTAGTTGCATGCACAAAGATACTTGCTCTTAACTAGATGCAGGAGGAACTAACGTTCCTAGCATGATCTCATCATGATGGGAGCACAGGTCCTTCCCTGCTTCATCCAGTAAACAGCCATGTCTCTGTGCATGCAAGTGGATGAGGTTAGTATTATTATTATTATTATTATTATTATTATTATTATTATATATATATATATATATATATATATATATATATATATATATATATATTTTTACACTAGCTGAATTGGGGGCCAAAGCTGGAAAATATTGAGAGCCACTAACGGTGACATTAATAATACTGGGGGACACTAAGGAGGGGGCATTCAAAATATACTGGAAGCCACTAAGGGGTGACATTCCTAATACTGGGAGCCACTAAGGGGGCATTCATAATACTGGGGGACACATAAGGGGACATTAATAATACCAGGGGTGATTAAAGGGGCATTAATAATAATAGGGTGTACTAATGGGGGCATTAATACTGGGGGGCACTAATGTAAAATTAATCATACTGGTGGCACTATGGGGGACAGTATGTATAGCATACAGAGGGCACTGCAGGGGTTGCGATTAAAAAAACTCCATCTGTTTTTAATGGCCATTACAAAAAGGATGCAAATGGCCATTAAAAAAATAGACAGAAAATGGCTGCATATATGGTTGAAAATGGCCATGAAAAAACTGACAATGTGTGTTTTTTTAAACCATTTTTGTCATGTGAATGTAGTACGCAGATCAGAAGTAAACAATGGAATAGTTTGGTGACCAGTGGCCTACACACGTGGCTACAGATATGTCACTGTATTGTGGTTGTTTCTAAACCTGAAATGAAATGATAGTCACAGGATAAATGACCATTTCAAGATAAGACGAGATCTGACCTTTTCCTTGGGATTGCAGAGAACTAATTCTGTACTGTACCGTACTACTAAACATATACTGTATAGCAGTTACTACATGGACAGTTTCCTTGTACAGGTCTTTCTGTGACCTTTTATATATGAAGTGGGTCCAAAGGGCACTTAAGTATTGTCATAAATCTTGATTCCGGGGGATTTCAAAGAAGTACATTTATGTATGGTCTGATACTTATGGGGATGTTCCATCGGAAAATGACCTATTGTTTAAATCAGTTTTATGTTAATAATTTTTCAAAGAATTTTAATTTTCCATGTCTCTATTTAAAACAATCGTAAAATCCTATACTAGACTGTCACTTCTAAGTCTGTATTGATCACCTCACAGCAGTCATCTATAGATAACACAGGGTCCACCATTCACAATAAGTTATGGTCAAAGCTTTTCTCCTCTGTGACCTCTGCATGGGTCACAGATCATGTCTAGAAAACTCTCTCTTACAAGTCAACGAGTCATCTCCTGTTTGTCGTATCTTTGGTCTATGTTGCTGCTGTAAAGCATATCTCAAAGGCTGCATTCATATTGCATTTTCGCCATCCACTGGACTTTCCATCAGAGGTCTACATCTGCATACCCGAAAATGTTGACCCAAAAATTTACATTAAAGGGGGTAATAAGTACTTTTTATGTAATGTCCACAACCTGCCGTCTGAAAAGGTAAGCATGTGCCGCTGGTGGCCACATCACTGCTGAAGCCATTTTTTGGCTGCAGCAGAGCATTTGACATTCCCATGCATCACTGGATGTAAATATTCTGGGAGCGGAACATGCACACTGTGAAGGCAGTGCGGACGACGAGCAGGTAAGTATAATTATTCTTTTTTCAAGGGTTAGACTGTGGGCATTGTATAAAAAGTTAATATTACCAGAAAACCCCTTTAATGGATCAATTGCTGTTCAAAGCTTTTATGCCTGGACTCTTTTTGACCTTTTTCTTTCCTTTTTTAGCATTTTCACCTGATAGTATAGTGTGGTAGATTGCTCCTCATTTGATATATAACAATCGGCAGTTGCCAATGGACATTGATGCAATGTTACTGAGGTCAGGTCAGCACAGTTGGCATTGGGAAACTAGTAGTGGGGACAGAAGGAACATTTCCAAGAGTAAGCATCTTACAATTTTTTTCCTTTATGTTTCCTCAAGTTCCTTGTCTTGTTCACATCCTGAACAACCCCTTTCACCTGTGCCATTGTAGAAATATCTTTGTCCTATTGAGGGTTAAATTGGAAATCCATTCGTAATTGTTATTGTATCACAGAACATATGTAATGATGAGATGAGCGAAGTTCTCAAAACTTCGAATCGGCTGCTTTGTCGAATTTCACAAATAAATTTGCTTCCGGATGAATTAGTTCGCCACAAAGCGCATTTCTTTGTGAGTAGGGGGCGCAGTGAGGGAGAACGGCAATAGTACTACCCCTGTCATTGAACTTCTCAGATGCTGCGTTCATTACTGATCAAGGCATATGAGATGACCATTGAGGGCTGTCACTGGTTAGGCCTCATGCACAGGACCGTTGTTTTGGTCTGCATCCGAGCCGCAGTTTTTGAAGCTTGGATGCGGACCCGTTCACTTCAATGTGGCTGCAAAAGATGCGGACAGCACTCCGTGTGCTGTCCGCATCCGTTGCTCCGTTCCGTGGTCCGCAAATAAAATATAACCTGTCCTATTCTTGTCCGTTTTGCAGACAAGAATAGGCAGTTATATCAATGGCTGTCCGTGCCGTTCCGCAATTTGCGGACAGCAAAAACACACAACGTTCGTGTGCACGAGGCCCTAATCTGATTTAAAAAAAATAATACTCACCTTTTCCATTTGCTCTCTAAGACTCCTTCAAGGCCATCTTGATTGAAGATCCAGTGCGAAATCTTGCGTGGTGCGTGATAACATCATGCTGGCCGGTGTTGTGACATCATATGTCACCATGCACGAGATTTCGCACGGGATCTTCAATCAAGAAGGCTGCGGTGGACTCTTCGCATGCAAATGCATAAGGCGAGCATGATTTTTTTTTTACCGCCGTTTTAGGGAAAATTGATTCGTTACCACGAAGCACAAGGAAATTTGCTTTTCCTTGAAATTCGGATCGAAGTCCACTTTGTGAACTTCGATACACTCAACACTAGCAATGACATCAGTTATCTGAGGTAAAGGTCACCGATGGTGTATACCATATTTGCCCATATTCTACAAATTTTAGGAACAGAGTCCCTATTTATTGTACAATTTGGTAAAGTACTACCATCAGACATATTTTGTTAAAGAGTTTGGGTATGACTTTTGAAGAAAGTGGTGTTTTGCTAAGATAAAAAAACAACTCGGTGACATCGACCTTCATGAATAATTTACCTCTACTTTATTATAGTAGCTATTTTGAGAACACTTGGAGGAATCAAGTAAAACACTCCATCCTTGGACATCCCTTCGTAATATAAACTGTCCTCTGTCTCACCCCTAAATAGAGGGATTTACAAGAAGACAGGATTTGGCCCAATGCGTAGATCGTAGGCTGTGAGTTTACACACTTCAAAATACAAAGTATAGCTTAATGCACTGAGGGGCGATGAAATAGAGTAGATAATGGCACGTTCAATTGCATAGAAATTGGCATTCATTGAGAAAACTGTTCCCTTCTAATTCATGATGTAAGAGACAGTCTGACCAGGTGACTGACTTTCATGCAAAGTACAGAGATGTAGGTGATCACTGATACCACCTTCTTTATACCATGGGTTTGCTGGAGCAATCAGGTGAGATAAGTACTTTTGGAGTAGGTGGCATATTTCTGTAGTCATGACCCTATTGGCCACATATTAAACATGTTGTTATATGTTTTTCTTGATAAGAGAATAAAAAAGAAGCCTTTTATTAATATTCGTCCCCGGCCATGTTTTCCTGGATCTTCTTTTCTAAGATCAGGTGTTGAGTTTGGTATTGAACGCAATGGTCTATATGTTGTTGGCTTCAGCACTTAGGCACACTTGGGTGGATGCCAAGGCTCACATGGTTTGGGGGGCCCATAATAATCTGGGTAAATATTTTCTAAGCTTCTTAGGCCCAAGATGGAGTAAACAGGGGTCCATTGTGACACTGCTAACCAAAGATCCAAAATCACCTCTGACCCTCCAGGCTTTCCGCCAAAGTATCTGGTTTAGTGGTCTCTACTTTATAATCATCATGCTGTAATGGACTTCCACTCTCCATTCTCTGACTTCCTGGTGAGCCAGTGTTTATACACAGCAGCCAATCAGAAGAGAGCTGAAACTTCAACCAATAATGAGACAGGAGGTGTATCGTCAACTACCTGAGACTCCCTGTAAGCCCTGTAGCTAAGATGTAGTCACACCTCATAGATCTGCAATAATGGAGCTAACTTAAAAAGCAGTCAAGCAGCAGGATCTGATGAAAATAACTAGCAAGTAATTGTCCCCTATAGGTACTAACACGCTCATCATTTATGAGATCCCGACTAGACAGTCACTTTAAGCCTGTGTCAGTGTAGTTTGGTACATGACTTTGATGTAAATATTTAAAGTGTACCTTTTTTCAGGGCAGTATTATAGAGTAATATATGAGAAAATATGTCAGATTGATATGGTGGGCACAATTTAAGACATTTCGAACCTTTAGCCTGACTTCCATTGTACTGTACAGTATACAATGACAGCTTCTTCCAGACTAAACTAATTGATCTTGTCTACCAGTCTCCTCCTCCAACAGTTTAGGAAGAATTACTGTAGGGAAAAGGCCCAAGGTAATATTAAGATTAACATAAGGTTTCTCTCCAATGAATGTTGTCTCCTGTCTTCACACAAGGTGGCAGCATAATACCTCCCCTCTATCATTGATGACACATGATGTCCCATAACAGTGAATTTAGAAGAGGGATTGGAGAATCGTATCCCTACATCTTTACTATTTTTATCTGTCAAATAGATTTGAAGCAACAAAAATGATTACTTTAAAGACATCTGTGTCACAACAGATCTGAAAATATATCAAATTTATATTTTCCAAAGTAATAAACTAGGAACAGTAAGCTCACTTTGGTTCTCTTTGCCTGCCTGTGCACTAGACAGTACTGTATCTTAAAATGAATTGACCTGCAGTAGGTAGACCTGTAATCTGGCGATAATTTATATAGGTCAACCTATGCCCCTTTAAAGACCCCACTTACCAGTCAGCAAACTATTTTATTTCACGAATATCCTGAGTCATTTGAGGCGGCCATGTCCCTTGCTGTATGTATTGATAGACACCTGAGGGAGAGATCTAAGGTTCCTCACTCTCAGGACGTACTATTATATAAGGTGGCGGCCTCCTCTAACACTTTAGGTAGAGAGATACTTGAGTTTATGTCTAGTGACGAACCAATGCAGCTGGGGGAGCTACCCCTGGACTTGGTGATAAGAACTTTAGGCTTAAGAAGAGACTCTGCTTTTTCTGTGGAAAAAGGGGACATTTTGTTAACGTATGTCCTTATGTTCAGCGTCAAGGTGAAAAAGAAAAAAAAAGTTTAATCCTCATCTCACTCTTGGTGGTGTGGGTTAGTGATGAGCGGCAGGGGTCATATTCGAATTCGTGATATTTCGCAAATATTTTATAGAATATTCGTCAAATATTCGCGAATTCGAATATTCGTTATATTCTACATTCTTTTTTTTTACTCGAAAATCAGCAAGGTAATGATCGCGTATTATGCGAATATTACGCGATCAATACAGGCGTGGGTCAAAAACGAATATATAGCACTATAGAATATAGTGCTATATATTCGTTTTTAGAATATTCGTAATTTTTTTCCATCTGAACACATGATTCCTCCCTGCTTCTTGCTTGTGGGCCAATGAGTCATTGGCCCAAAAGCAACTTAAGCAGGGAGGAATCATGACTTCAGATGGAAAAAAATTACGAATATTCTAAAAAACTAATATATAGCACTATATTTAATATAGTGCTATATATTCATGTTTTAGAATATTCGTAATTTTTTTCCATCTGAAGTGAACACTGAACACTGTTCATTTCAGATGGAAAAAAATGATGAATATTCTAAAATACGAATGCTGAGGTGGTGCAAGATTCCAAAACTGTGGGAATTGAAGTCTTTATTGACAGTGGGGCAGGGGTTAACCTAGTTGATGGTCAGTTCGTCCGTATGCATGGGTTGACTTCAAGTGCATTAGACAAAACTATTTCGGTATTTGAAATTGATTCCACTCCACTCATGTTTGTCACAAATGGTGGAGGACATCAGTTTAAAAGTGGGTGATTTTCATCAAGAATCCATTTAGTGTTTTGTGCTGGAGAGTCTGCCTGCTCTTTTGGTGCTGGGTTTACCATGGTTAAGCAAACATAATCCTACCATCGATTGGCAAGCGAGACAGATTCTGGATTGGAGTGATTATTGCATAGACAACTGTCTTAGCGCATCGCTTTCTGTTGTAACCACTAAAGTTATACCTTCATTTATTTCTGATTTTTCTGATGTATTCTCTGAAAGTGGAGACCAGGAGTTACCTCCACATCAGGAGTATGATTGCCCTGTCAACCTTGTTCCCGGAGCTAGGTTGCCCAAGTCTTGGTTGTATAATCTTTCTGAAGAGCTGCCATGCGAGAATATATCACCGAGAGTTTGGCTAAAGGTCATATTAGACCATCCGAATCCCCAGTGGATGCAGGGTTCTTCTTGGTTAAGAAAAAGGACGGAACTCTTAGGCCATGTTTGGACTTCCGTGAGCTTAATTGCATTACTGTCCGTGATCCTTATCCTCTTCCGTTAATCCCGCATTTGTTCAATCAGATTTTCGGTGCCAAGGTGTTCTCTAAGTTGGATTTGAGGGGGGCATATAACATAGTAAGGATCAAGGAGGGGGATCAATGGAAGACAGCCTTTAATACCCCTGAAGGTCATTTTGAGAATATGGTCATGCCTTTTGAGTTAACCAATGCTGCTGAGGTTTTTCAACATCAATGACATCTTTCATCATCTGGTATGCAGGTTTGTTGTGGTGTATTTGGATGATATTCTAATTTATTCTCCTGACATGGAGGCATATCAGGATCACGTGAGACAAGTGTTACAGATCCTAAGAGAGAATAAACTGTATGCTAACATGGAGAAGTGTGTATTTGGAGTTCTGGAAGTGCAATTACTGGGCTACCTTCTTTCATCTTCAGGTTTTCGTATGGATCCTAAAATGGTCCGTGCTGTGTTGGACTGGGATCGACACGGAAATCTGAAATCGCTTATGTGATTTCTGGGGTTTACCAACTACTACTGTAAATTTATTTTGAACTACTCGACTGTTGTTAAACCTTTAACGGACATGACTAGGAAAGGTTTGGATATCTCAGTCTGGTCTGATGCGGCATTACAAGCCTTTTCAGCTGTAAAGAAATGTTTTGCTTCTGCTCCTATACTGGTGCAACCTGATGTGTCACATCCATTTATTGTCGAAGTTGACACATCCGAGGTAGGGGTAGGAGCAGTCTTGTCGCAGGGTTCTTAACCTAGTAAATAGCGCCCATGTGCTTTCTTCTCTAAGACTCTCTCAACTGCTGAAAGAAATTATGACGTAGGTAATAGAGAGTTGCTGGCCATTAAATTGGCTTTTGAGGAATGGTGTCATTGGTTGGAAGCGATTCATCCTATTATGGTAATTACTGATCACAAAAATCTGGCTTACCTGGAGTCGGCTAAACGTCTGAACCCAAGGCAGGCCAGATGGTCGTTGTTTTTTACCAGATGTAATTTCTTTGTCACCTATTGCCCTGGGGTGATTCGGAAGATCCTGGTCTCATATTGGCTGAGGGTGTGGTAATATCCGCCCTTTATCCCGACCTTGAGGCAGAGGTGTTGGAGGCCCAGGGAGATGCACCGGAATTCTGTCCTCCATGGAAGTTGTTTGTTCCTTCTGAATTACAGCACAAGGTATTCGAGAAATATCACTGTACAGTTCTTACAGGACACCCTGGGAGCAGATCCACGGTCGATCACATTTCTCGTAGATTCTGGTGGCCGGAGTTGAGTAAATGTGTTGAGGGCTATGTGTCAGCTTGTGGTACTTGTGCACGTGCTAAGGTGACACATACTCGGCCGTCAAAATCTCTACTTCCATTGTCCATCCCGTCCCAACCTTGGACTCATTTATCCATGGGCTTTATCACAGATTTGCCAAATTCATCAGGAGTGGTCTAGACCTGAAGTGGGTGATTCTGTGTGGCTGTCCACAAGAAACATTAAGTTGAAGGTACCTTCTTGGTAGTTGGGTCCAAGGTTTATTGGTCCATATAAGATCTCTGCCATTATTAACCCAGTAGTCCTTCGTCTTGAACTTCCACAGGCTTTAAAAATTCATAATGTTTTCCAAAAATCATTGCTGAAGAGATATGTCGAACCTGCTGAACCGTCCTCCTTGCCTCCCGCTCCTGTCATGGTGGATAGTAATCTTGAATTTAAGATCGCCAGGATAGTGGACTCATGAATTCTCCGTAGATCCCTTCAGTATCTCGTTCACTGGAAGGGTTACGGTCCAGAGGAGAGAATGTGGGTTCCAGCGGCCGACTTCAATGCTAGTCGCCTTGTGAAAGCCTTTCACAGGGCTCATCCGGATAAGGTAGGTCCTGGGTGACCGGAGGTCACCAGTAGAAGGGGGGGGGGGGTACTGTCACGATCCCTCCCGTGACACAGGTTAGAAGATCTGAGAGACTGGCTGCACGTGAGGTTATCTGACAGCCTCTCAGTTTTCACTTGTTGCAGTGTTGTTGTTGATAATGAACACACCTTTTGTCTCAGGTGTAGCTTGTGGTCATAACTGCTCCTCTATTTAGTCTGAACTCACACTTCTTACCATGGGGTTGATATTATTTGCCTGGAGTTGGAAGAGCTGGCGTGTGTTCTCATCTGAGTTCCTGCTCATCTATTTTCTATTGAAGATTAGAGTCTTCTCTTTGTATTTTGTTGTTCTCATTTGCTCGTTGTTTACTAGGCCTCAGGGAGATGCTGGTTCGTTCATCTGGGAAGAAACCAGTAGTCTCAGACCTTGTCACTACTTCTAGGGATTTTCAGGGTTACTAGGGCCTAGGTTTACAGTGTATGAATATTCCCACCATCAGGGTCTATTTACTGACAGGAGTCAGGGCTAGGTTTAGGGTTTCCTAGGTGGTTTCTGTTTCCATTTCCCTAGCTTTGAGGCCTAGTTCCTGGCTATTTACCTTCTGTTGTCATTCTGGTGTTCCTCCCCGCCCCCCACATTGTGACATTATGATCACCTTAAAGTGGCACTCTACTTTAGGAAAACTTTTGATTTGTCATAGTGACACTTCAAAAGTTTTCGTCAGTGAGGATCTCATCGCTGTGACCCCTCGATGATTATTTTAGCTTTTGAATACTGTACTGACTTGTACTTTACAGAATATATTAAAGGGATATTCCGGCTATATTATGTTATCCCCATCCACAAAATAGGGGACAACTATTAGATCGGTCGGGGTCCTAATGCTGGGACCCTGACAGATCATGAGAACAGGGGCCCTGTACCCCCTGCAGGCCTCTGAAATGAAAGACATACATGCGGCTGCGCCATTTATTTCTATGGGAATTCCGGAGTACAGCACTCAGCTATCTCTTAAACTCCCATAGATATAGAGCAGCCACACGCATACCCGACCAGCCACTCTGTTCATTACAGGAGGCTGAAGGCAGTACATACTGTAGCCCCATTTTCATGATTCGTGGGGGTCCAAGAGGTACAAACTCCAGCAATCTAATAGTTATACCCTATCCTCTAAATAGGGGATAATTTAATGTAACCCGAAATACCCCTTTAAGTAACCACTTAAAGGGAATCTGTCACCAGCGACCTCCCTATCCAGCTGTTTGCATAGACACATAGCTGTGGTTCACCTAATTAAAGAGCTGTGTTTTCTTTTGTTGATCTGAGGTTCCATTCTCCAGATCTGATACTTTTTCTAAATATGCAAATTAGGCCTTTGGTGCAATGAAGGTGTCAACATTGCTTTTGTTGCACTCAAACTCCGCTCCTTTCTGTAGCCAGCCCCTATCTCGCTGCTTTGCCACTGCCTGGCCCTGTCAATGAAAGCAGCTAGGGAGGGTCTCGCCACAGAAAGGAGTGGAGCTTGTGTGCAACAGTAGCAATGGTGACACCCTCATTGCACCAAAGGCCTAATTTGCATATTAAGCAAAAGTATCAGATCTCTGGAACGGATAATAGGATCAACAAAAGAAAAACATCGTTTCAATCAGGTCAACCACAGCTATGTGTCTATATAAACAGTTGGATAAGGGGGTCGCCGGTGACAGATTCCCTTTAAGGGTTACTTAAAGGGGTATTCAGGTTACATTAAATTATCCCCTATGTTGAGGATAAGGGATAACTAGTAGATCGCTGGGCCTTAAAAGGGACAATTTACAGATCTGCCTTTATTTTAATTGTTCCTTTGCATGACCTTGCTAGATAAAGAAAATGCTTTATTATTTACACCTGCATTTTTTGCCTTCTGTCAATTTTTTGGGTGTTTTTTGGTAAATAATGCATGCTGCATTTCTTAGAAGCCAGAAAGACAAAAAAAAGCCACCTAATCAACAAAAACAGGAGGAAAAAAATGCTTGTGTCCTGCGTTTTATAGTTCCTGTAGATTTTCAGCTGACATCTGGAGCTGGTGTTTTTCCCGCAATCAACACACAAAAAAGCAAAAAACTGGCACTAAAATCACAAAATTGCCAAAAATCACCTATGCATATACCTACATGTGATACCTCCCTTTTAGTAGGTTTGATGAATCGGTGGGGCACTCTTACTAATTAGGCTATCACAAAAGATTTTACTTATTTCTGCAAAAGTTTGTAGTTAATCAGTTCACAAATTGTGTCTGTTCACATTTCAGTATTTCTTTACTGATCATGTGGACCAAGCACGTCCATTAAATTCTATGGGTCCGTGAAAATCAATGACACAACGCGGATGGCATTTTTCACGGAATATTATTAGGAGATTCTTTAGAAATTAATTTTCAGCTGAGCAACTTCTGTGAATTACGGATGACACATAGATGGTAAAAACGGACACACGGACCAACCCCAGGTCCTTCAAGGAAATCTTCACGGATGAAGCACGTACACTTTTTCCCCGGATGTAACACTGACACGGAGGCCTTATTCATAGGTCAGTGTTTGGTCAGTAATTTCCATCAGTGATCCTGGGACAAAACCAGGTGCGGCTCTAAACACAGGAGGTGCAGATCTTTCCCTTATACCTGATGTCTGTGGAGGCTCCAATCCTGGTTTTGGCTCACTGATGGAACACTGACTGTGTAAATAAGGCATTAGGTGGGGTTCTGGGTCTCCGTAAAGAGACCAGTCCTGTATGGAGACTTACTGGAAGTGCCTCATGGTATAGAGACTTATTGCCTGTGCTCCTTGGGAAAAGAATATGCAAAGAGGTATCTCCCAAAGAAAGAAAACAATCTCACTAGCGCCGCCTTGCAGAAGTGGCTCCCTATGAGTCAAAATCCAACTTTTTAACTAAGACTTGAGATATGACAAGGGAATATTGCAAAGCCAAATCCATAGCTCCACCAGAGCAGAGATCTACCCTCGTTTCTTAATACAGAAGGGTCACTTCTGGATCTCTTTAATAGTGTAATTTAACCCAGGCATTACCTACATTAAAAAATCTGTGAAAACCACACTTGCACTATGAGTTATGAAGGTTTAGCGGCACGGTATCATAGAAGCTTCAGTTGTTGGACAGCTTTTCAAATCCAATGATTCATTCAGGTAGACACTGGAAGAGAATTTAATGGCTGAGTTCACATTGTCGAGTCTCCTACTGCTTCTTCCTCAGCCTGTAAGAATGGACTTAAAAATACTTCTTAGACTGTTCAGTCTGACGTGAAATGCGCTGTTTGGACATATGCCCTTTATAGCAGCAGGTTGCGGAGCGCAGAAAATATATGGCAACGTTCACACTTGAGTAAGTCTAGTAAACATAGCCCTGGTTATCCATTCATCCGGAGCCACTGAACCTGGTTTACTGAAGGAGGTCATCACACAATTGTCCTTTACTTATGTTCTTATGTGACAATTACTGGTGTCTAGTGGTGTATCTAGCAATGCTTCTAGGAAGAATACCGCAGTACAACATCCAGATGGAGCATACGACATGAAGTGTACAGAAAAAGACTCTGTATACCCCTGTATGCATCAGAATGCAATGTAAGGTCAAGCAGGTACACCATCAGGGTTGCCAGCCTGAATTTTTCTTTTTTCTGGACAACTTATTCCAAAATCATGGACAGCCCAAAAATTTTACGAACAAATTAGAAAACCATAATCATGATGAATGATAAAGATTATAAGTGATACATGTCTCTAGCTCAGTATACTGATAAGAACTCATTACCAGCATTTACTGTGAGCTGTAATATGATGATAATTACCACCAAACTAAACTAGTCAAGTACCACCAGCCTCAAAAAAAAATCAAAGACACTATTTTTTTCACGGACACAGGAAAAAAGTCACCTATTTCTACGGACTGTCCTGAAATTTCTGGACGGTTGCCAACCCTGTACACCATAGGCACAGTTTCAAACATTCCTGAATTTGCACGGATAGCCCTTAATGTTCAGAGCCAGTCATGACAAATTTGGGGTGTCAGCTCCAAAAATGGGTAGGGCTTTTGTACGCTTGTGAATGTGAAGCCACCAAATAAGGGGAAAAGATTATAGGGTAAAGTCATAGAAATGATACATATAATGTGAGTCGAAAAGTCAGAAACAGCAGCTAGAAGCTGTAAATCACTTACTATGATGAGGACAGGAGATTCTTCATGGTCCTATACAGTATACTAGAGAATCTAATGGAGCTGCCCTCACCTGATGTCCAAAGAAGCAACTGATCCTGTAATGCTACAATGTATGGTAGAGAGGCGCCACTAGACAGCCGAGTGCACACTTCAGTAATGCAGGTTTTTACCAGTGAAGCCCCTGTGCCGATTGGTTGGGTCTTCCAGCTGATTACACGTGCCGCCAAGGGAACTTAAAGTGGCCCTGGGAAAAAGCCTAAAAGTTGCCCCAAGTTGTTGAGTCTGAACTGACGGAAGGTGGGGCAACACAAGTTGGCAAGGCCAACATAAGCCACAAGTAGGCAGGACAACATAAGTAGGCAGGGCCAGGTACAACACAAAATACCGCCCCAGTAAAACCAAATACCACAGTGCAGCATAAAATACTGCCCTATGACCATCAGTATGGTGATACAATTGAATTCAGGAGGGACCTGGTGCTGCTGGCCAAGGGCACATGTACTTGGTGCTCCTAGCATTAATTAATGCTGTGAGCATTAGATCGTTAGGTACCTGGCCAGCGTCTGTGAGGAGGGCTCAGCTGGCCTGTGGGCATTGGCCCACCGGGAAATTACCCTGTAGGGTATATGGCCAGTCCGCCCCTGTGTGCCGAAGATCAGCAGTGACCCTGGCATCTCACCAATATAACAAAAATGATACCCTAATAAGTCTACTGTGACCGAAAAGCTAAAAAGTTATGGCTGTCTCAATGTGGTGATGCAATTTTTTAATGAAAATAATGGGGGTCATTTCTGAAGCTGATTGGGCGTATTTCAGGCGCAGAGTGCGGTGAAATGGCTAGTTGCGCCGCAATCTGCGACTTCTCCTCTCTCATGCCTGGTCTAAAAATGTAGGCGTTGCTGGGCAGGGAAGGGGATGGGCTCATCTCATTTACCATTTTCTACGCCTGTTTCTCTCGGAAGCTGGCTTACATTGAGATCAGCGCTGGAAAAGGCCGAAGTTATGAAGAGGCCGGGTGCCTCTTCATAACTCCGGCGGATCCACCGCCATATTAGGGGTTTATTAAAACCGGCGTCTAAAACGCCGGACTTAATAAATGTGCCCCAATGTTTTTTATTTTGCAAAAGTAGTAAAAGATAATAAAAGAAAAAACTGTTTGTAAAAGTAACCACAAGTAGAAGAACATCAAAATGGTATTTTTACCTTATAATCAATGGCGTAGAAAATAAAACAAATGTTTTTTTCATCTTCTTTCCCCAAAAATGGTGCCATTAAAAATACTTGTTCATCAAAAAATAAAAAATAAAAAGCTGCCATATGACAGCATTGGTGGAAAAGTAAACAAAAAAGTTATAACCCTTGGAATGCGACAATGAAAAAAAAAATATATGTTTTCCTTTAGGCATTAATGATAGGAGTATGCATTTCAGCTCTTACATGTGTATATGTGAACTGCAGCTGAACAGTAGATGGCGCATTTGTATAATCACTGAAAATTGTGTAATAAAAATATCATTCATTATGGAGGAATATGGGGAATGCTTGACCTGCTCCTTAAATAATACTGTTTATGGAATCTTACACAAATCATACAGCGGCCACAGCGTAAGTGTCAGACGCTGCAGAGATGATGTCGTCTGTGTATTTTTCTAAGCCAAGCCTCATTCTTTTTAATGAAGCGACTGTGTCTCAGCAGAGGAATTACGGGTAATCTCTCAGCGCTTGCAAACGTCTAAAATGTACTGTTTGTAGTGGAAGATTGATGTCATTGGTTTTGAAAACTCTCATCCTGGAAAGGTCATTAAAAGGGATTTTTTATATTTTATTTTGTCATTTGACGAAAGCGAACATCTTAAAGGAGGACTCCGAGCGAAACTACTAGGCTGTACACCAGAGAGAAAAGCCATTTGTCATGCTCGACCATCGAGATCCTGCACTAGGCAAAATGCAGAATATATATTTTTTTGCAAGGACTGTTGCTTTAAGGAAATTGCACAGAGTGGGGCAGATTTATGACGGGTTTATTCACAAGTCATTGAATCATGGAGGTGTGCTGTCTATCTTTTACTGTGTTGATGTACACATCCGTGAGTCGGTGGTAAAATAATGTACACGCGGACTACTTTGGTCCATGCTGCAGACCAAACATGCCCATTGAAGTTTGTGGATCCATGAAAAACACAGTTGTTTTGACTGCACAATGCACATGGCAAACGGATGACACATGGAGGGCAAAAAAAGAACACACGGGTACATTTTTACCTTCTAGGGGTTGTCCGGGTTCAGAGCTGACATCCCTGTTTTCACTCAAGCAGCCCCTCTGATAAGAGCATGTCATGCTCCGATGCTCTCCCTTGCCCTGCGCTGTATTGTGCAGGGCAAGGGCTTTTTTGCTTACATTTTTTACTGCTAGGCTGAGGCTTCCGCCTAGCAGTGTTCCCCTTTTACAGGCAAGGGCAGCGTTAAAGCCTGCCCATTAGTGCCAGTAACGTCACCGGGCTCAGTGCTAGGCAGAAGCCTCCGCCTAGCTTACCCATGGAAAGCCCTGTGCGCGACCGGGAGAGCATCGGAGTATGAAATGCTCATATCAGAAGGGCTGCCTGGGTGAAAAAGGGGATATGTCGGTTTTCAGCTCTGAACCCAAACAACCACTTTAAGTTGAAGAAAAGAAAAGTGCGTAGGAACAATGCCATCCCTTCATGGATAAAATCATTCCCTTTTCCGTTGAAAAGTGCAACAAGAGGAATGAAAAGGTTTAGCTCAATGTGAAAATTGATAACTTCCTCCTGTAGTCAGTGTGACTCTCAGCTGCCGTGATCAGCATTGAACGTCGCACCTGAGGGGTGCAATGGCGGGGGTGGGATGGGGACGATGTGGTCTGTACATGATGTTATCCGGCAGTGGGATCCGCAGGCAGATTGCCACTTATTGCCGGGTTGTGCCTCTATTTGCTATCTGAAACAATAGTATATGCAGGTGCAACCCGGCAAATACAGGTGGTCCCTCTCATTCTTTGGATTTGGGGAGTCTCAGCCATTGGGCCCCCATCGATTAGAGGAACACATAGGCTTTAGTGCTCTAATAATCACCGATGCTCCTCCATTGCCTACGCTGATAAAGAACTTCATGGATAATGGGGGATATTGGGGGTCTATATCACTCAGTCCCATATGTGGTTGGAATCCCAAGGAGCCAGATCTTGGTTGCAGTTTCTTCCTCTGTGGAAATACATGTATGATGCCTCATCTAAAGGAACTTGTCCTAGTGTTAGGTTCAATTTAATCTTGATCTACCTTTTATGCTGTTTGATCTGTTCACCTTGACTCAAATTATGAAAACGCTCCAAAGTCATTAACAGGGCTTCAATCTGTCTAGAAGGAAAAAAAATATATTTTCTCTTGAAATCTCAGCATGTAAGTGGCCAAATGACCATTAAAAGCCGAGCAATTATTCATAAAGTGTTTGTTATATCTACACTGAGCAAAAATATAAACGCAACACTATCAGTTTTGCTCCCATTTTGCTTGAGCTGAACTCAAAGATCTGAAACATTTTCTACATACACAAAAGATCCATTACTCTCAACTATTGTGTTCACAAATCTGTCTAAATCTGTGTTAGTGAGCACTTCTCCTTTGCCGAGATAATCCATCCCACCTCACCGGTGTGGCATATCAAGGTGCTGATTAGACAGCATGAATATTGCACAGGTGTGCCTTAGACTGACCACAATAAAAGACCACTCTGAAATGTGCACAGTTTTGCCCTACTGGGGGAGGGGGGATCAGAAAACCAGTCAGTATCTGGTGTGGCCACCATTTGTAACACATCTCCGTCGCATAAAGTTGATCAGGTTGTTGATTGTGGCCTGTGGAATGTTGGTCCACTCCTCTTCAATAGCTGTGCGAAGTTGCAGAATATTGGCAGGAACTGGAACACGCTGTCGTATATCCAGAGCATCCCAAACATGCTCAATGGGTGACATGTCCGGTGAGTATGCTGGCCATGCAAGAACTGGGATGTTTTCAGTTTCCAGGAATTGTCTACAGATTCTTGCAATATGGGGCCGTGCATTATCATGCTGCAACATCGTGGATGAATGGCACAACAATGGGCCTCAGGATCTCCTCACTGTATCTCTGTGCATTCAAAATGCCATTAATAAAATGCACCTGTGTTTGTTGTCCATAACATACGCCTGCCCATACCATAACCCCACCGCCACCATGGGCCACTCGATCCACAACGTTGACGTCAGCAAACCGCTCACCCACACGATGCCACACACGCTGTCTGCCTTCAGCCCTGAACAGTAAAAACCGGGACTCATCCGTGAACAGAACGCCTCTCCGACATGCCAGATGCAATCATATGTGAGCATTTGCCCACTCAAGTCGATTACAACAACGAACTGCAGTCAGGTCCAGACCCCGATGAGGACGACGAGCATGCAGATGAGCTTCCCTGAGACGGTTTCTGACAGTTTGTGCAGAAATTCTTTGGTTATACAAACTGATTGTTGCTGCAGCTATCCGGGTGGATGGTCTCAGACGATCATGGAGGTGAACATGCTGGATGTGGAGGTCCTGGGCTGGTGTGGTTACACGTGGTCTGCGGTTGTGAGGCCGGTTGTGCAATATTCATGCTGTCTAATCAGCACCTTGATATGTCACACCTGTGAGGTGGGATGGATTATCTCGGCAAAGGAGAAGTGCTCACTAACACAGATTTAGAGAGATTTGTGAACAATAGTTGAGAGTAATGGGTCTTTTGTGTATGTAGAAAATGTTTCAGATCTTTGGTTCAGCTCATGCAAAATGGGAGCAAAACCGAAAGTGTTGCGTTTATATTTTTGCTAGTGTAGATATAACAAACACTTCATGAATAATTGCTTGGCTTTTAATGGTCATTTGGCCACTTACATGCTGAGATTTCAAGAGAAAATATATTTTTTTTCCTTCTAGACAGATTGAAGCCCTGTTAATGACTTTGGAGCGTTTTCATAATTTGAGTCAAGGTGAACAGATCAAACAGCATAAAAAAGTGATAACTTGAGCTCCAGCTCATTAAACTTTCGTTATGTGACTACAGTGGAGGTAAAGCACTTTACTTCTCAAAGTTTAGTAATATGTGGGATGTAAATGAGCTTTACTAAGAGCTGATGTTCTTACTTTGATCAGTGTAACGTCATTCTCATTTTATTTCCATTCACTTACAATGAAAGTCTATGATTTACACACTAAGTGATCACTAATTGCTGCTTGCGATATAGAAAGAAGGTTGTTTCTAGGGGTCACTTTGTCTAGGAGGAGCAAAGCATAAGAGCAGCTAAAATTCCACTTGTGTCCTCAATGAACGGGAATAATGGTCTGTCCTTGAGCATGTTCTGCGAAATGAGCAAGATATCTAATGTGTATAACTAAATGAACCGTCTGACTTCATATGTGGGTTAGGGATTCCATTTTTTTTCCATAATAGTAGCAGAAAAAGGGATTTCAAGCTGTGATGGATCCATCCCATGACACACACCAACATTGCCCAGTTGACTCGTAATGGGACCCATCATAGGGCCCATACTTCTACCATTAAAAAAAAAATAGTGCAGCATGCTATACCATTTTTTCCAGAAAAAATAACTTGAGTGAGCTGTTCAAAAGGACACACCCCCTCCCACTCCTCAGCCGACAGGGATTGAAAAAATTAAGTTAAAAATCAACTTCTAGGTCCCGCTGAGACAAGTCCCTGATTTGGTTAGGTCACGCCCCTCCCACTCCTCAGCCAACAGGGATTTAAAAAATGAAGTTAAAAATCAACTTCTATCAGCTGCAGAGGTGGGAGGGAGAGTGACTTTCTCCCTGCAGCTCACACTCAGACAGCACAGTGCTGCTGTCTTAGAGTGAGCTGTTCAAAAGGACACACCCCTGATCCAGTTAAGGCCACTGTTAAGGGGGCGGCCCCCTGTGGAGGTCACTGTCAAGGGGGTGGTGTGCTGTGAAACTCACTGTTAAAGGGGAAGAATGCTGTAAAAGTCAAAGTTAAGGGGGTGGGCAGCTGTGGAGGTCCAATTTTAACCTTAAGGACACAGGGCGTACAGGTACGCGCTGTGTATTTCCGATCACCGCCGTGCGGCGGGCGGTGATCGAAACGGGGTGCCTGCTTAAATCATTCAGCAGGCACCCTGTGACAATGCCGAGGGGGGTCCTGTGACCCCCCTCGTATCGGCGATCGCTGCAGATGAACCACTTCTATGCCGTGGTCCGCGCTGAGCGCGACATAGAAGTTGTTTGTGGTTGAGAGAGCCCAACGAGTCCCCGTGCTGCTGTGGCGGGGACCCGATGGATGAGAAGACAGCACGGCATCGGGACCTGCCTTCTACGGGAGCCGAGGAGATCCAGCCTCAGGCTGGGTCTCCTAGGCAACCTGTTAGTGTATGACTCAGTGTCATACACTAACAGGCAATGCATTACAATATAGATGTATTGTAATGCATTGCAGAGGGGATCAGACCCCCAAAAGTTGAAGTCCCAGAGTGGAACAGAAATAAAAATGTAAAAAAAAGTGTTTTCAATAAAACAAATTAAGTTTCAAGTTAAAAAAAGAAAAAACGTCCCTTTCCCCTAATTTTATAATAAAAAAAAAAGAAAAAACACACATTTTAGATATTGCCGCATCCATAACGGCCGGCTCTATAAATATATCAAATGATCCACCCCGTCCAATAAAAACAGTGTCAAAAAAAGCTATTTTTGTTAACTAACATCACTAAAAGTGCAACACTAAGTGATCAAAAAGGCGTATGCCCCCAAAATAGTACCAATCTAACCGTCACCTCATCCCACAAAAAATGAGCCCCTATATAGGACAATCGCCCAAAAAAATAAAAAAACTATGGCTCTCAGACTATTGAGACACTAAAACATGATTTTTTTTGTTTAAAAAATTATATTAGTGTAAATAAAAAAAAGTTGACATATTAGGTATCTCCGCATCCGTAAATACCTTCTCTATAAAAATATCACATGATGTAACCCCTCAGGTGAACACTGTAAATTTTTTTAAATAAAACGGTGTCAAAAAAGCCATTTTTTTGTCACCTTACAATACAAAAAGTGTAATAACAAGCGATCAAAAAATCATATGCACCCTAAAATAGTACCAATCAAACCGTCACCTCATACCAAAAAAATGAGACCCTACATAAGACAGTACCCCAAAAAATAAAAAATAAACTGTGGCTTTCAGAATATGGAGACACTAAAAAATATTTTTTTTCAAAAATGCTTTATTATATAAAACTGAAACAAACAACAAAAAAGTTGTCATATTTGGTATTGTCGCTTCCGTAACAACCTGCTATATAAAAATAGCTCATGATCCAACCTGTCAGATGAACGTTGTAAATTACAAAAAATAAAAACAGTGCCAAAACAGCTATTTTTTTGTTACCTTGCCTCACAAAAAGTTTAATATAGAGCAACCAAAAATCATCTGTACCCTAAAATAATACCAACAGAACTGCAACCTTATTCCATAGTTTCCAAAATGGGGTCACTTTTGGGAGTTTCTACTCTAGGGGTGCATCAGGGGGTCTTCAAATGTGACATGGCAAGTTAAAATTATCCCAGTGAAATCTGCCTTCCAAAAACCATATGGTGTTCATTTCCTTTTGCGCCCTGCCGTGTGCCCGTACAGCAGTTTATGAGCACATATGGGGTGTTTCTGTAAACTACAGAATCAGTGCAATAAATATTGAGTTTAGTTTGGCGGTTAATCCTTGATTTGTTAGTGGAAAAAAATGATTAAAATGGAAAATCTGGCAAAAAAGTGAAATTCTGACATTTAATCTCCATTTTCCATTCATTCTTGTGGAACACCTAAAGGGTTAACAACGTTTGTAAAATCCATTTTTAATACCTTGAGGGGTGTAGCTTTTAAAATTGGGTAATTTTTGGGAGGTTTATATTATGTAAGCCTCACAAAGTAACTTCAGACCTGAACTGGTCCTTGAAAAGTGGGTTTTGGAAAATTTCAGAAAAATTTCAAGCTTTGCTACTAAACTTCTAAGCCTTGTAACATCCCCAAAAAATAAAATGGCATTCCCAAAATGATCCAAACATGAAGTAGACATATGGGGAATGAAAATTAATAACTATTTTTAGAGGTATTACTATGTAATCTCAGAATGGCCTGGATAAGTAAAAGCGTTTTAAAGTTATTCACACATAAAGTGACACTGGTCAGATTTGCAAAAAATGGCCTGGTCCTTAAGGTGAAAATTATAATGCCCAGTCCTTTAGGAGTTAAGGGACGGAGCACTGTGGGGGGGAGGGCAGTGTTAAGGAGGCGGCCCTCTGTGGAGGTCACTGTCAAGGGGGTGGTGTGTTGTGAAACTCACTGTTAAAGGGGAAGAATGCTGTAAAGGTCAAAGTTAAGGGGGTGGACAGCTGTGGAGGTCCAATTTTAAGGGACGGAGCACTGTGGGGGGGGGCAGTGTTAAGAGGTGGGGGGCTGTGGAGGTCACTGTTAAGGGGGTGGCGTGCTGTAGATGTCACTGTTATACTGGATAGTGTTGGGTCCTTCAGCTAGTCTTTTATATTAAGCACTCTATATTGATGTGGTGAAGTGTCGTATATGGAAACCTTTAAGCTGGGTTCACACCATGGTTGGCCTTTGTGTTCGGAAGATATAGAGTAGAGCAGAAAATTCTCCCACCCATAATATTTCTCACTTCCCCATTAAGCCAAATGATACCACAAGAGTAACCTTTTGGCGTATGTTTGGCCTGTATTTACTATCCAGCTCCTAGCCATGCAGTCGCCTTTACAAACATCTTTGAAAGAATGGCTCCTTCTAAAGAGCTCACTGAATTCCAGCGTGGTCCTGTAATAGGATGTCACCGCTGCAACAAGTCAGTTCATGAAATTTCTTCCCTCCTCGATATACCATAAACACCTGTTAGTGGTATTATTATTATTGCATAGTGGAAGCATTTAGGAACCACAGCAAGTCAACCAGGAAGTGGAGACCATGTGAAGTTACAGAGCAAAGTCGCTGAGTGCTGAGGAACATAGTGCATACAAGTCACCAGTGCTCTGCAGAGTCCAAACTGCCTCTGGCATTACCATCAGCAGAAAAACTGTGCACTGGGTTTGGCAAATACCAGGAGAACGTTACCTCCCTGACTGCATTGTGGATACTGTAAGCTTGGGTGCTATGGGAGTGTTTATCAGGAGTTCTTAGGTCCATTAGTTCCAGTGAAGAAAAATCTTAATGCTTCAGCATATCAAGACATTTCAGACCATTAGATGCTTCCAACTTTGTGGAGACAGATTGGGAAAGGCCCTTTTCTGTTCCATCATGACTGTGCCCCAGTGCACAAAGCAAGGTCCATAAATGCATGGATGGGTGAGTATAGTGTGGAAGAACATGACTGGTCTTCACAGAGACCTGACCTCAACCCCATCAAACAGCTTTGGGATGAACTAGAGTGGATTGTGATCCAGGCCTGCTCATCCAACTTCAGTTTCTAACCTCACAAATGCTCTTCTGGATGAATAGAATGAAAAATCCCCACAGACACACTCCAAAATCTTGTAGAGTGGAAGCAGTTTTAGCAGCAAAGGGGGTAACAACTCATTATTAATGCCTGTGTATTAAGAATGGGATATCATAAACGCATAGGAGTAACGTGTAGGTGCTCGAATACTTTGGTCCAAATATCTAGTATAATACATAAACATGTCGTATCATGCAGGCACAGTTAAGGTATCATGGTTCAGGATAGCCATCACATACGTGTAATCTGAGGTTGAGTAGCTGTATGTTGCTTCCACCATAAATAGTCAAAGGAGGATTTTTTTTATTATTGAATTAGTAATACCAGTAACAAAAGGAATACCTTACATATTCTGCTTAATGTTCATCAGCTTAATTTGGAGATCTCTATTAGGGATGAGCGAATCGACTTCGGATGAAACATTTGTACTGTAAAAAAACATTTCCCGAACTCGGGTTCGGTTCCAAGGTACCACTTGGAACCAAACCCGAGTTTGGGAAATGTTTTTTTACAGTACAAATTAATTTATGGAGTTATTGCGCAATATTGAAGCAATACCTTCATCGGAGCCAATATATTCTAATACTGTACGGAGCTCCTGCTCTGTACAGTATTAGAACTAAGTTTTATGCGAATCGACTTCGGATGTTTCATCCGAAGTCAATTCGCTTATCTCTAATATCTATGAATGGTAGCGGTACAAGCAAATACATCCACTGCGAAAGAAATAGAACTCCCATCATTTCCTAGGATTACTTAACCATCCATTACTATGACTACCGCTTAATTGTTGTGGGTGACTTTTACCTCTAACCCTATCCCAGTAAGAGAAGAGTGTCAGGGCTGTATATGAGTATTCAGGTCTGACATTATATGTAAAGTGACTATCCCACCGGTCCTTCACTTCATGCGTTTATGAGATTAGTGCTGTGAAAAACCAAGACCCGAAGATCCTAATCTAAAAATTGAATCCATTTCCACCACTGAAAAATTGAGGCCAAGGTGTCGCGTAGCAGTCAAACAAACAGTGAACCATGCAATTATTACTTAACAGATGCTTTGATTAATTGCTTTCTGCTGATAATTGCTCTGAGAATTGAGAATGAAATATGTTAACTTGGTATAACACCCCACAAATCAGTGAGAAAAGCTCATCTTTATTTGCAAAGATGTCCGTTTTTATGATAATTATATGTTAGTAAGCACATTTTGAAGACATAGTCAGTTTAGAGCCTTGAACCTGAACTTTAAATTAAAGGGTGATTTCATCTGCTAATGTTATGGTATATCATTTTCGTATTCTGATCAGTGGAGATCTGACCCTTGGATGTCCTTCCAGCTATTTCTCCTGCATTTTCGTGGACAAGGTTGTGTTATCGGTGATTAGAAGCTGCACTGTGCCAATAAGGAACCACTTGGCCCTTTCATTTTCAGAACCATGGAGGTCTTGGCAATCAAACTTCTATAGATATAAACATTTATGATATATCCTAGGGAAATGCCATCACTTCCTACACTTCCTATACTCGGAAAGTCCTTTTAAAGAGGTTGTTCAAGTCATACTCACATTAGGGTACTTTCACACTAGAGGCAGGACGAATCCGACAGGCTGTTCACCCTGTCGGATCCGTCCTGCCGCTATTTCGCCGTGCCGCCGGACTGCCGCTCCATCCCCATTGACTATAATGGTGACAGGGGTGGAGCTCCGGCGCAGCACAGCAGAGCTCCGCCCCGTCTCCATTATAGTGAATGGGGACGGAGCGGCAGTCCGGCGGCACAGCGAAATAGCGACAGGACGGATCCGACAGGGTGAACAACCTGTCGGATCCATCCTGCCGCTAGTGTGAAAGTACCTTTACCTATACCCCACCACTTCACTTTCAGTGGTTCCCGGGTTCCCAGCCTGTCTATACTTCCTGCTTACTTTCGATGTGAACACATGACCACTACAGCGGTGACCGGCTATAGCCTGTAATTGGCGACGCTGGTCACATTTCCGTGTTAAAAGGAAGCAGGAAGTGTGACTTCTTTCCTTTTTATGTCTTTATCTTTTATTTTTTGATCAATTCAACTACAAACATATACAGCATGATCACGTGAAGGCAAATTCATCACATCTTTCAGAAATGAAAAAACCCTTTTCTTGTAAGTTGACCTTTAGGATGCAAAAACATGACCCATTTATGGCGGACAATTGGGAAAAAAATGTTGGAACTGTGGGGAAGATGTATCATGAAAATTAATTTTTAAAGTCATCTCGGCTCAAATTTGTGCCAAAGTTATCAAGTGTTGCCCAATGTTTGACACATTTCAGGCCTCTTTAAGTCTAGCATCCCTGCCTTGAGCTCTTGCTCCACTTTTTACCCCACCCCTTCAGGAGCTAAACAGTTTGATATATAGTTTAGTAGTAAAAGATTCAATATAACTTGTAATTTATTGATCTGAATCTCAGCACATTTTGGGTCCAGTGGACGACTCAACCGGGAAAGCTATCAATTATGTATTATTCTGTTCTCTCTTGCCTTTACTTGTTAACATAAGGAGGGCAGAAGAGGAGCAGGTGGAATATTGTAAGATATAACTACAGGATCAGACAAATTGGGCCAATTCACTAATACTGTAGATGGTATAAGCTAAAACAGATTGTTTAGACCTGCACCGGATTTATCACTGTGACTCAGGCTGGATGATTAATGTGGTGCTAGGCAGGAGCGGACTGGAAACTTAAAGTGGCCCGGGCAAACAAAATAAAAGTGGCCCTGTTTTGTAGTCAGGTCCAAACTGATGGAAGGCAGGGTCAGCAATACCATATTGTAGCCATATTGTGGCCAGTCCACCCCTGGTGCAAGGATAGACACTTTTCACTGACTCTATACCAAGTATTGGCTTACTTTGAGACAGAGATTTATACTACAGTTGTGGTGCAATAAAATGTTGCCTCTCGGTCGGACCACTCCCTTTCTGCGAAGCCACATCCTTTTCCAATAAGCCCAACCCCCTTCGGCGAGTCTTGCAAAATGAATTGTTCTAAAACTAAATGCACTAAATTTGAAAAAAATTGCTCCAATTCTTTTGGCCCAATTTATGACATGGTCTTCGGTCAAAGTAAATGTTGGCCAGTGCTTGCATGTAGTGTTGAGCGAGTCAAAGCCAAAAGAATTGACTTCGATCCGAATTTCAGGAAAACTATGATTAGCTGCAAAGCTGAATTTCTTTGCGCTTCGTGGTAACAAATCTATTTTTCTTGAAATGGCAGTAAAAATATAAAAAAAAAAATACATATCTCATCCATTTGCTCACTCATCTGTACTTGTATGTCGTCTGTAGCCACAGATATGAGATTTTTCTTTAAAATCAAAACTAAACTGTTTGCAAAATTACTTCTTTTTTAATTTTAGATAGAAATGAATAAAACAGAAATTACATTTCTGGTGATAAGATGCAGGTCCAGTTTTTGAATGCATCACCTTTCTGGCAAATGAACGATGACAACTTCACACTTTGTTAAATTTTTTTTTTTTTGGAAAACTGTTCACAAATACGGTTTCATTTCTAGACAAAAAAAAAAAAAGAGAGAAATGATTTTAGTTTTTTTGAGAACTCTGGAATTCCCTCAACTCCAGAGTACATCTGTGCAGTCCTGAATTACCAGACAGTTTAAAAATACATGTTCTCACAGGGCAGATGGCACAGAGTCTTTTGGGAAAGATGTCTATGAAATTTTTGTTACATAAACTCCTGTTGTGTCAGCGATGACAGTGTTTTGACAAAATATAAATCCTTGCCTTTTGTATTTTCAGTTAAATGGGTTTTAAATTTTATTTCTATTATTTTTTGGGCTAATATAGTGCTGCAAATTTAGTACTTAAAGGGGTTTTCTGTATCAAGTACCAGTAAAGAACCATTGATTCTGTTTGATTAATTGGAAGCTCATTGACTTCACTTCTGCCACAGGGAAAATGATCATAGGGTTTTCAAGAAGGACCACTCTTTCAAAGAGGACGTGTCACCTCTCCTGACAGGTCTGTTTTAGTAATTACTTGCACTCCCCTCATGTAATAACTATTGTGGAGCAGACTCGGCCCCTGAGCAAGGGGGCCCCCTATGTCCCACCCCCTGCACAAGTGGAACATAACACAGTAGACTTACTGCACTATATATATATATTCAATGTACAGCACCTCAGCCACCCTATGTTCATATAAAAAACCTTATAGTTTATTAAAGAAACTCCCCAGTTTATTATTATAGACACGATCAGAGCTGAGATGACTTCTAGGTATAGAGGAAAGCTGCCAGTGTCCTCTTCTCCCCAGGACCTCCCTTCTCAAAGCTGCTGCAGGGACCCCCATATTCCATCATCTGGTAGCATCTTGCTGCTGTGTGAGCAGGTTATATTTGAATGTATCCGTACGGTGGGCCCCTAAAATACATTTTACTGGTGGTCCCATAGGCACCCCAGTCCGACACTGTTGTGGAGCATCTATTCTTATGACTCAGTGTTATGCTGCTCCTTTATTATTCATGCTAGAAGTATGGATGAAGTACTAGCAGTTTGCAATCTAGGTCCAGATGGGTGTTACTAGTTGGGGGTGTGTCCCCGCACAGTCTGCCACTGACAGCAATGATTGAATAGTGTCAGTCTGTGCAGGGACACACCCATTTTATTTCTTAGTAATTCCTTCATAACTTGTAGAAAAAAAATAATAATAATTGAATGGTATAACACGGAGTTATAAGAATAGATGCTCCAGAATTGTTACGACATGGGGAATGCAAGTAGATGCTGAAACAGACATGTCAGGAAAGGTGCTGGGTCTCCTGTAAACTGCCTAATATACATCATTAAAGTGCAATTCAAAAATGCATCATTTTACTTACTTCTCCAAAACCACAGGCCACATAGAGGTCATACACAGAGGTGCTGGCCGATTTCCTCCAACCTCCCTTCCCCTTATGAACATGCAAAACCAGTGTTTGGCTGAGCATGCATGTTTTATTTAATGGTGAGAAGAAAGCAAGCCACTGACAGACTTTATCTCCAAGGAGAACAAAGGATCAGGCATATTACAAAACAACATGCCTGATGCTCTTTTCCCTCAACATCTGATATAGTTGGGAGGCCCCCCCCCTTCCCCCCCCCCCATTCACATTACGTTCTTAATGGATACCGGCAAAAATGGTGGGATCTGCTGATGTGTATGAGCAGCTTCATGCGGTTGTCCGGCCATAAATATGCTTTACATAATGTAGAGAATGCTTTACAATAATAAAAGAAGCATAGCACAGGTGGTCTCCACACTCAGGGGCGTAACTACCATAGTGGCAGGCCCAGACTTAGTTGGGATCATCCCCTCTTCTACTGGAGGTGAAAACTTGGTCAGGACTCTACCCTCTAAAGGAACAACTTTTACCAAATGAAGCAGTGGAAAAAATGGCCCAAGGGTCATAGAAAGGGGTTTAGGCAGAAACCCTTCTGTCCGGTGTGGGGGGCCTGGTTTGATCCTTGCTATGGGGTCCTTACTTCTCTATGTACACCACTGCCTGTACTTCTTGGTACCTGTGAACATGAAAATTGGAGGCATTTTTCATTATGTTGTACCATTATGAGTGGTTTTACTGTACTGTACATTTCATGTGGTCAGACACCCCCTTTAAGTCGGGCATGTGTCTGGCACAAAGATAGATAGAAGAGGAACGATTTTCTCACTCTCTGATCCGAAGCCTAACAAACATAGGTTTTTGACTGGAGTTATTTGCCCCATAAAGGCAATTATCAGTGACAGGTGCACGCAAAAGCAAACTGAGAAGGAAAGTGTCTGGATTAAGGAGAGACCTGAGGCACTTGGCAGACATCATGATCATTTTATTAGAGGATAAAGCCTTGTGCATTCTTCTCATACCCGTGCAGGAGATTAGGTGTTCTTGTCTTTTTTGTACCTAGCTGCTGAGACCTAATCAATACCAGTTCTAACAGCTCCAGTACGGCAAAGGATTATCACAGGCACATCATGTCTAACTATGCGTGATCCCTCCAACCAGGGTCTGTATCCCCCGATGGAAGGTTGTTACAAGCTGGAGCTCATCAATTGACTAAAACGACCGGGCAGACATGTTGGAATTGTATCAATAACCACGGCGCACATTTTTCTTTTTAAATACTGTGCGTCTATCCGTCCTAATAGGCAACAGACGAACTCAAAAATGTTAATGCACGGGTGTGACTTTGGCACAATAGAAATATATAATTGTAAGCAGGCGGTAAAAAATAATTGTTGCTTAAAATCATTAATACTGTATTTTCTTAGTTTAAAAACATATGTTAATTGTATTTATGTATATTTCAGGCTACTTTTACACCTGTGTTTTTGCTGGATCCGTCATGGATCAGCAAAAATGCTTCCGTTAGGATAATACAACCGTCTGCGTCTGTTATGAACGGATCCGGTTGTATGATCTCTAAAATAGCCATGACGGATCCAGCACTAAAACCATTGTATGTCAATGGGTGACGGATCTGTTTTCTTTTGTGTCAGAGAAAATGGATCCGTCTTTCTCCGCATCCCAGGACGCACTAAAAAAGGCTTCTTGCAGCGCTTTTGTGTGCGTAATGGGAAATCTACGAAACGGAACAGAATGCATTCTGGTGCGCTCCGCTCCATTCAATTCAGTTCAGTTTTGTCCGCATTGACAATGAGTGGGGACAAAACGGAAGCGTTTTTCCCTGCTATTGAGATCCTATGACGGATCTCAATAACGGAAAGGAAAAGCACAGATGTGTAAGTAGCCTAATCTAATGATAAAATTAAAAGCGGTCTCTGGAATTTGTATACTGATGGTCCCTATGATTGGTCATCAATATCTGATTGGCGGAGGGCCGATTCCTACTTAGCACCCCCACTGATCAGCAGTTCTACAGTAGTTCTGGGGCTGGAAGTAGGCGCTTAAGCTGCATAGCTCCTCCCACTGTGTAGTGAACATTGCTGGTTACTGCAGCACTGCTCCCTTTCACTTCAGTGGGGAACTTCACAGTGAACGGAGCTGTGTAGTTATGGTACATATTTCCAGAGCTGGAGCTCTTGAAAAACAGCTGATTGAGTCAGAACCCTCCCAAAGGATAGGCCATCAATAAAAAAATTGAGGAGAACTCCTTAAATATAATTCCGGTTGGTTACACAATGATGCATGTGAGGCCTATCCATGGATAGGTATTGCTAACTAATGGGATGAATAAAGTGAATCTCCGACTTTTATAATCATGTCATTTCTAGGTCCTATTGTCTATCACTTTTTCTGATACAGAGCTCCAAATTCACTCCATAGACAGAAATTATAAAGGAACCTATCACCTGGTTTGGTGCCACTATAACATCAGTGTGTCGGTATGCAGCTGGGGTTAATACCTGCCCACCCAAAACTCATCCATTCCTGCAAAAGAAAGTAGATGAAATTCAAACTTGGGGAAGAGTCCAGAGCGGCACCATGCGCACTGAGATGAATGGAGCAGTAGACAAGCAGGCGTGCCTGCCACTCCACTGAAACCAGGGAACACGGATCCCAGTTCTCGTGATCGGTGTAGACCCCAGTGGTCCCATGTCAATAGGGGATAAGTTCTTGGAATGGGACAACCTGTTTTATTTTCAGATCATATCCTGGTGGCACCTCAGTGGTCCAAAACTCCACCACCAGTAGATTCTTTATGAGTCATTTTTCTACGAAAGTCATATGTATAAGTGCAAATGTCCACTTAATGAATTCTCGACACAATAATTTGCTTATTCAAGAGAAGTCACCCCTAGTTATCTAGATGGAAGACTTTTTCTGTGAAGTGTGAATAAGCATTGAAGTTGGCTTGATCTTGCACTATGACATAAGGATCAGTCGGAAAAGTTGTCTCCGGCACAGCATGCCTGGGAATTATTGTCTCCCAGCCTGAACAGTCTGTTCTTTGGAAAGCACTGGTGCTGGAAGAACAATCTCAGGCTGATCGCTGGCTTTGAGAGTTAATCTCCACTTGACTCATGATGTTTCTACAGCCAGTGAGTAAAATAACCATCAAACCCCAACAGTATTGAACTTTTATCAGATATGTAGACAAGGCTTATTGTTCCTACATCTACTTGGCGGTTTTCAAGATTTCCATAAGTGTAACCACTAATCTACATGCGCTGGCTGGGGGAGGGCTTGAACACCGCAGCCTTGAGTTTGACCACATCATCATAGGTATGCACCCTCAATAGTCTCAGGTGCTGTGGATTTAGAGGGTTATGTATTACCCCAATTGAATGATGAAGCCAGCCATGTGGTGAAACGTGTGCTGAGGGTTTTACATTATACACGGTAGACTGGACCATCAACCATTATGGGTATTTGATTACATTTATTATTTTCCATGCCTTTGCTTTTTGTCTCTATGCTTGCTCCTGCAGCTGCACTTCATTTATTAGTAGTAATTTTAGGGATGGCTGATAATTCAGCCTAGCCTGTCATCTTTACGCTATTTTGCGTTTGCTATATGGATGATTGCTATTGACCCCCAATTGGCCAGTATTGCGTGAATGTCCATAGACTGTAGTCGATTTTGCTACAGTATTACATTTGTTTAGACTACTGTCTACTCAGTGATGATATCTTATTTTATACTTACCACATCCATACATCATTTATTTTTTATATACAACTGTGTAGCTGCTCCCCTCCAGCTGTTGCAAACTCCCAGCATGTAAATCACAGAAAAAATGCACCAAACGGATATGCCACTGACTATACTGGCTAGTCATAAATGCAGATATTAAAAGCTGAGACTTTCGCCAATATATTCCTGTCAGGAAAATATCGGAGCCCATCATTGCACCACGTCACGGTCACTCAGCATGGCAAAGGGTCCTACCACTACGCTACCTATGGTGTGAACACGGTCTGAAGGCGATGTAATCCAGCTTGCAGCCAGGCTTCCACACAAACGCCTAGCAGGACAACTAGTGCAATGTGAACAAAGCCAAGACTGCAAGCCACGCCCATATCAGACCCTGTGATGGAGGTCACCAGGTGCAAAAGAGTGTTTGAATGCCAGGTAACGGCACATACACTACATATAGAACAAGACAAAAACACAGAAATATAGTGGCAATACTGGAGGAGCGACTCAACCCCTAACACTGTAGCGTGTTTTACATTGGGGGAGCAGCCCCACCGCATGTGGACCGCAGCAAACGACTATCCCCAGCAAAAAATGCATACGGTGGAGGATGTCGGCGCGGTCCACATGTACCACAAGAGCATCCTACACAAAACGGAGCATTGTGCGGATGTAAATACAATCATATAAATCACAGAAAAAATGCACCAAACGGATATGCCACTGACTATACTGGCTAGTCATAAATGCAGATATTAAAAGCTGAGACTTTCGTTTTTGTCTTGTTTTATATGTAGTGTATGTGCCGTTACCTGGCATTCAAATACTCTTTTGCACCTGGTGACCTCCATCACAGGGTCTGATATGGGTGTGGCTTGCAGTCTTGGCTTTGTTCACATTGCACTAGTTGTCCTGCTAGGCGTTTGTGTGGAAGCCTGGCTGCGAGCTGGATTACATCACTTTCAGACCGTGTTCACACCATAGGTAGCGTAGTGGTAGGACCCCTTGCCATGCTGAGTGACCGTGACGTGGTGCAATGATGGGCTCCGATATTTTCCTGACAGGAATATATTGGCGAAAGTCTCAGCTTTTAATATCTGCATTTATGACTAGCCAGTATAGTCAGTGGCATATCCGTTTGGTGCATTTTTTCTGTGATTTATATGATTGTATTTACATCCGCACAATGCTCCGTTTTGTGTAGGATGCTCTTGTGGTGCATGTGGACCGCTCCGGCATCCTCCATTGTACGCATTTTTTGCTGGGGATGGTCGTTTGCTGCGGTCCACATGCGGTGGGGCTGCTCCCCCAATGTAAAACACGCTACAGTGTTAGGGGTTGAGCCGCTCCTCCAGTATTGCCACTATATTTCTGTGTTTTTAAACTCCCAGCATGCCCTAATCGCTGTAGGCTGTACAGACATGCTGGGAATTGTAGTTTGGCAACAGCTGGAGAGCCGCAGGTTGAGCATCCCTGTGCTAGAGTAATCATTGGCTCATCATTTTATTGCTTGATCTTTGTCAGTTATGGAACATTGACTGCCATGTTTGTAGGGGCCCATTTTACTTACCCTGTATATGCTCTGATTCTGCAGCAGTTCTATGGCGCATTCCATCTTGCCTCAGTCATTTGATGTGTACAGTATGTTTATTATATGAAATATTTAATAAACAGTATATTTTTATACATTGAGTGCTTCTTACTTTATGGGGTTATTGGTATTTCTGATAGTTTGATGATAACCACTAAGTGATAGCAGAGATAAGGTTTCCAAAATTAGGGAAAAGTGAGGCATAGGCAGGGGAAGGCATAAAATAAAAAAAGGCATTAATTATTGAATCACTTGCTGCTCTTCCGCTGCCGTTTCGGTCCTCCCCGCTAGTATTTTTTTACAGGGCTGCAGCGCATCAAGAAGACCTTTGAAGTCGGTGATTGGCTGTAGCGGTCATGCATTGTCAATGTGATGTCAGCTCTCTAAATAAAAACTGTCAGGGAGGACCGGAATGGCAACTGGATCAGAGGGCCATTCAATAGGTAATTCATATTTATTTTACGTCATCCTCCATCTGTGCCCCACTGTTTCCTAATCTCAGAAAACCCCTTTAAAGTCAGTGAATTTGCCATTATTGCTGGGACCCTTAACCTGCCTCATTTGTATGGGTGCCATCCGAACGGCAGGGGTTACCGTAGGAGTCTAAAAGCCAGTTATTCATTCCCCCCCCCCCCTCCCCCGTGCACACTTAGCTGAGCTGAGCGTGCATGTACAGTACATATGGGAGTCGTGAGCTGTTGGCCGGCAGCTGTCTAAAGTGTATGGACATATTTAAAACTTCAATACTTAATGGGGTCCCAAACACTTGTTCTCATGAGAGATAAGCTGGCTCCAAAGGAGTCTGGCAGCTGCTTATTCTCTACCTCCCCATTCTAAGCTGAGCTGAACATACTTGTGCAAGGGAGGGTCGGGAGGAATACCTTGTACTGCCAGAAATTCTTTAAAAAAGTATGGGCATCTTTACTCTTCTTCTGTATCATTTTCTGACCTTTCTCTTTTATTGTTCTTTTCTGATTTAGTTTTTGGCATTCAGCTTGTTTTGGAGGACATTTGTACTTGATACTTTTTAACAAGTGAAATTCTTTCTTTTTACTATTCACCATGTAGTTCAATACTTATTCTCATTTAATACATATTTTGGCATTTCAAGTTTCTAGAATAGACCAGTGGTCAGGATCTGGCGATTGCACATGTTTTTGTGAGTTAAAGCAAAATCCACTTCCTTTATTGTACTCGGAAATCATAGTTTTTCCTATACAAGTGTCTGTCAAGACGAGCTGACCACCATGTATAACATCTGTGACATCTCAGCTTGAGTATCTGGTATATCTTGGGAACCAGGGGCTAGGAAAGTTCTCAAGAAAGCCTTAATCTCAAGAATAAAAGTAGTTCAGCATGCCTTCCTATTATTATATATGTTTAAAGGGGACCTTTCACCACTCCAGACATGCCTGTTTTAATAGCTTCATGCATTCCCCATGTACTAACAATTCTGGAGCATCTATTCTTATGGCTCTATGTTATGCCGTTCCTTTATTATTTGCACTAGAAGTTATGAAGGAATTGCTAGCAGTCTGCAGTAAGGGTACAGGGGGGAGGTAACCAGTTGGGGGGGGGGTGTACCTGCACAGACTGACTCTATCCAATCAGTGCTGCCATTGTTAGACTCTGCAGGTACACACCCCCAACTGGTTACCTCCCCTCTGTACCCTTACTGCAGTAAGGGTACATATGAACATGGGACCAACACAGATGCCTTCAGCTGCCAAGCGACCATGTAACAGGTCAGCCAGTGTCATAGGGACAAATCTGCTGGCAGGCAGAATAATCGCATGTGGAAAACTCCTTTACATATGTCCTAGAGTGACTCTGGTGACAATCTTGTATTATATGATATGCCATTAATCTCAGTGGGTCACATGCAATACTATATTTCCCTGTAGATGATCACAGGGGTTGGAACAATGCCAGACTTTTAGGTGCTATATTAGGGCTCATGCAAACAATGTACGGTACCGACTATTGTACCTGCATGAAGCAGCACATTAAGCCCTAGAAGTAACGTTTCAAGGAATTCTAGCTCTGTAATAGGCATGGTACAATTTGTTTCTTACAAAATCCATTAGATAATACATTTCTGTGTAAAACAGAGGAGACAGTAAGTGCCCATAGAATCTTATTAGCAGCACACTCAGGATATATGACATAGTTTTGAGTATGGCCTGTGCATTCTGACCTATACAAAAAAGTTTCATTTTGTTATTTTCTCATATACACTTATAGTTTTGTGTTTACTTGAAAACGCTTGAAATCCGCTATCCAATCTAGTAGCCTGCCTCCCACAAAACCGAGCAATCTCTGCCTAGAGTGGCCGTATTCTGCTCCAGCGTTACCCGTGCTTCCACTGATGTCACAGCATTGCAGCTCATGTATTTCTATACAAACAAAAATGAATAATCATTAGAAAGCCAGAAATTGGAAACTGCTGTTTGAATTGCAGCTTAAACAAACACAGCCAAATAGTCTGTTCACTTTAAATCATAAAGTAATCCCTGCACCTAAATATTTGCATGGCCTGGCACACGGAGAAGCTTTGTCTATACACTTGCAAGTAATACAGCTCTAGCGAACTTCTCGTCGCTTTTCCTCGGCTGGAATGCAGTAGATTACATCTGATTTCTGGGGGTAAAAATAGCTCTCATTTCTGGGTCTGGGAGGGGTCCCAAATGGGGGACCCACTTTTATGAATTATGATGCCAAAAGCCCTTTTTTCTAGAATTACATTGGCTTTACTGTTGCAATGAAACTTATCTGCAATGTGCCTCAGAAGATACAATTCTTTCCTTTGACCCACTGTCCCTTTCATATGTTATGACCAGTAAATAACATGTATCCCATACCGCCCGGTGCTACTGCATCACCCGTTCCTACCAACCACCTCTGCTCTGGTCTTCGTTGTATTGCTGGTATGCTGGGTGACTTCTAGCAAGACTTGATGTTCCACCGTTCAGGAGGCTTTATAAGGGGACCAATCTGAATGCTCAGTTTGAAGCTGGCTTGCTTTGATGTCTGTACCAAATATCATATCCTACAACCTGGTGTGCTTTTGGATTGCTGATTTTTGGCTCCTTTCCTTACTGGTATTGACTCGGACTGTTTAACTTACAATTTACCTGCTGTTCTGCTCCATCTCTGTGCTTGGATTTTGCCTGGTCTTCTTTATTGCTACTTGGTATTAATCCTGTTAGGTTACACTCTAAACTGTTTGCTCCTGGGGGGACCTGGTGACTGCAGCCTGGGCCACCATCAGGGCAGTGCAGTCAGGGGCCTGGGCCCCGCCAACAACGTTGGCGGCCTTATCCAAATTCAGTGCAGTGAACGTTAATGAAGTTGTGGTGCCCTTGGGATCAACATGATACTACAGAAAATAAACTTACAGTCGTTTGTGGGGTTTTGAACCACAGACCTTCTATATGGCAGGAAGAGGCTCTACCTCTAGGCTACAGCCCTGCCATGCTGCAAAGTGTGTATTGTTGTGCTTAAAAAGCTAATACATATCACTGTTCTCTTCTCAGACATATTATTAAATAAATGATATATTACTGAAATGAAAGGGGAAAAAATTGCACCATTTTTATATCCCCTATTTCCCGATCATCATAAATAATGCGTTCACTGTATTGTACAGGTTTGGCTTGCCAAATACTGTTTTGTGATATTTAATAGTATGTTACAAAAATGCATTTATTATTACGTTTTTTGCTTTAATATAATGTTTTTCCTAACAATAACTTTGCAGAAATATGTAACTCTTTCTATAAAAGAAATAGTAAATAAATGGAAATGGCATTTAGTAGCTGAAAACTCCTGTACAACTTGTCGTGGGTTTGATTCCCAGTACATACAAGCATGTTTATCAAATGTCTTGACAGTAAAATTGAACTTTTATTTTCCAGCTTTATTTCTGTTAAAAGTTACATTTCTTCAAAGTTAACATGTTAACACACGGTTTGCCAGTATAGGTCCCTGAAATTCCTGATGGCAGCCCTGATCGTGGCAGTAAGGTCCAGATTCTTCTATAAGGGTTAAGGGTTGTATTCCTTACATTCCGTAAACCAGTCCAACTGTGGCAGCTCTGTTGTGGCAAGCTAAACCATAATAGCATAGATATATTTAATCTATAAGGTATATATACAGTATATATCTTTAAAACATGTGCCTGCACATGAGTAATTATTCAGCCTCATAGCAAAAACTGAAATAGGACCTCACTTTGTTGTGGCCACCTTCATTAGGTTTCAGGGCATGGTCTTGGATTATTATGGCCATTTGGCATCTTTGTTATGCAATTATAATTTTTCTTCTGTGGCATCTTCTACCATATCTCTGTAGCTGATGATTCCACATAGTCTCTCCGGTCTTTACATATTTTCACTTGCCTTGCATTTTCTTTCTCCCTTACCCTTCTTCGACCAGGCATCTGCCATCTTCTAGCGACAGTCCGATGCCCTCACCCCTGGCACTCTTGTAATACTGAAAGTGGATGTCAGAAGCTACAAAGTCCCAAAGCAACTGTGGGCTTGGTACTCCAGCAGTCCTCTTTAATAGATGTATGTCTGTAGAGTGGATAACATGGGCAGATGGTGCCCTGGTCAGATTAAAAACTATGGCCCTGGAGCTACAGAGCGACGGTGTTAACCAATGCTCTAGTCGGAAGTCTTACTGCTATTTTCATTCCTGTTTTTAACCCTGTTTCTGCCATGTTTACAGTCCTTTGCCATTCCAGACTATCATAATGCAACAGACATGCACAGTAGAAAGAGGAGACAGAGCCGTATGCTGGGAATAATGATTGAATGTACCTGTATGACCTAGTTGTGCACAGGGGCGTGCTGAGTCAGTATGCACACTGCCTTGAGCCTTGGGCTGATGTGAGTGTAAGGTGGTCATAAGTACTGTAGATGAAGATATGAGGAAAGACTACAAGGCGCATGTGGGTGTGGAAATATCACATCGGTCTGAATTAGTATCATCCCAGCATTTTTAATGATATAATTGACCTGTACATCAGACTTAAACTCCTCGGATTATAGAGATATGTTCTTTACATGTACAATACGTTCATTCTGTTTATATGAACTGTCACTTTCCATATATTATCCAGCGTACCGTATATCGGGCAGCATAAAATAGCTATAATAAAGTACATTTTATAACTAGCAATCCTAAATATACTTAAATGGGTTTTCTTGGAGTACAGTATTGATGATCTATCTTTAAGATAGAATATAATTAAAGATAACTATAATTAAAGAGTTTTTCTGGGAGTATAGTATTGATGATCTATCCTCAGGCTAGATCATCAATATCAGATTGCAGAGACCCCGGATTGGAGGCGAGGAGGATGGGAGTGGTAATTGTGGTCTTGGGTGTAGTAATAGCACTCACAGTTCACAGTAGCAATCTCTCCCTCTGGTGCTGCCTTTTATTCCCTCAGGGCATACCCTGGTGTTGGGGCTCCTGCCTGGTGGTAGTTGTGGTGCCCTTGAGGTTGAGCAGATCCAACCACTCAGTGCAGGTCTTTAGCTCAGGATTCATTAGCTCCCAACGCTTCTCACCCTGACGACATTGATTGAGTTTCTTCCTATAGCTATCAGTGGAATGGGAGGGCATAGAGATATGGGAGCTCAAGAATATGAGGACTCCCAAGCTGTATTGAGTGGATTCCAGTCCTCGGCTCGCGCTGATGCTGACTCAAAACCGATTTTAGAAAAATTTATTAAAGTAAGCGATTCAGTGTTTTGCTCTAGCATAAACCTGGGGGATGATCTGCAATAATATATACAGTCTGCAGACAAGATGGTAAAAAAGCAAACCCTTTAAACTGCCTTTTAAAAGGGTTGTCCAGTTAGGACAAGCCTTCCACTAAATTTACCTCCCCCCACCGATCAGTTGAAAAACTGTGTGTTTAAAAATGATGAATTATTAAAAGATGTCCGCTTTGTCTAATAGAACTTTGCTTCCTAAAAGGTTTTTTCTATCCTTTGTATATTAGAATATCTCACCAGACATACACCACCACATGTTTTGTTTGATGAAACCTAAATATTTGAAGGTATAACTAAGCAGAAGGTGATGTTCCAGATGATCGACGTCTGGGCCTCCCGTTACCTCTGTGTATACATCTCTTTCAGGGCTTCTTCGTGGATTTGGGTATCTCTTCTAGACAAGAGTGGAAATAGAGAACTGTAATTATCACACAGAAAAATATTCAAACATTGTGTGTTGTGTCCATAATTGTTGTATTTTTCTTTTCCTTTAATGGACATGAACATTGAAAATAAAATACTGCTATGTGAATGCAGCCGTAAAGGGGTTTTCAGGGAGTAAAATACTGATGACCTATCTTCACGATAGGTAATCAATATCTTATCTGACCAATCCTCACAATAGGTGAGTTTCTGACACCTGGGAGAGCCACTTTCCACTGTTTGAAGAGGCCATGGTGCACTGGTGAGTATATCAAGCACAGTGCCATTCATTGTATATTCATGGGCTTAGCCAAACGTGTATGTGTATTTATTGGGGGGAGAAGAAATAGCAGCTGCCGGAAACTTATATCCCAGGGGAACAAAAAGATCAGGCAAAAATATTCATCTCAGCTGATTATTCTCTCCCCCATCATCATCTATTGGGGCAGAGTTGGGAGCTCCCCATACACATTAAGCTGTTGGGCAAACCCACAGAGAACATTGGGTGTATAGGGGGCCTGTAAAAAAAAAATAAAAAAAATGGTGAATGTTTTCTTTACCTCTCTAATTGGGCCAAAGACAACAGTGAGTACTTCTAGGAAAGAAATTGCTTTAGAAAATAATTACCGTATTTTTCGCTTTATAAGACGCACCTGATGATAAGACCACACCTAGGTTTTGAGGAGGAAAATAAGAAAAAAATATTTTGAACCAAAAGGTGTGCTTTTGGTAGGTTTTGAACTAATGGTGGTCTGTGGATGCTGCACTGTTATGAGGGATCTGTGGATGACGCACTGTTATGGGGGATCTGTGGATGACGCACTGTTATGGGGGGATCTGTGGATGACGCACTGTTATGGGGGATCTGTGGATAATGCACTGTTATGGGGGATCTGTGGGTGACACTATTATGGGGGATCTTTGGATGACACTGATGGGGGATCTTTGGATGACACTGATGGGGGATCTGTGGATGACACTGATGGGGGATCTGTGGATGACACTGATGGGGGATCTGTGGATTACACTGATGGGGGATCTGTGGATGACACTTATGGGGCTCTGTGGATGACACTTATGTCATCCACAGATCCCCATAAGTGTCATCTACAGATCCCCATCAGATGCATCAGTGTGGAGGGAGGAGGCGGAGACACTCATGGTGGGGCCCGGTGCAGTGACTCTACTCTAATACACCGGGCCCCGCAACTGTTAAATACATTCAATCCGATCTATATCTAAATGTATACCGCACTGTTCGGTACTTACTGTAGTACCGTAAGTATAGCATTAAGATGGAGCAGACCGGCAGCTCCCTTGGTCATGCGCCGCCTGCCCCGCCTGTCGCAGCTCCCTCCTCATGCGCCACCTACCCGCCTGCCTGCTTATCTCACTTTATGTATGACCAGACAGGCGCGGCAGGTGGCGCATGACCGAGGGAGCTGCGGCAGGCGGCGCATGAAGAGGGAGCTGCGGCAGGCGGGGCAGGCGGCGTATGACCGAGGGAGCTGCCGGTCTGCGCCGTCTTAACTCTATACTTACGGTACTACAGTAAGTACCGAACAGTGCGGTATACATTTAGATATAGATCAGATTGAATATATTTAACAGTTGTGGGACCCGGTGTATTAGAGTAGAGTCACTGCACCGGGCCCCGCCATGAGTGTCCCTGCCTCCTCTCTCCACACTGATACTTCGCTGGCCGCGCTGTGCAGCATAGCGTCCAGCGAAGTATCCGCTTTATAAGACGCACGGCCATTTTCCCCCCACTTTTGGGGTAAAAAAAGTGCGTCTTATAAAGCAAAAAATACGGTATATAGATAGAGATACACCCGGGCAATGCTTGGTATATACGCTAACATATACAGTATATAGAAGTGAAGGTTGGCTATTCATATGCTCCTATGTACCTTGATGGATCTCAATCAAGCTTGGTACATATACTCTTCGTGATCCAACTTAAAATACTGAGGGGTTGTCAAGTACAGCCAATAGGGTTCTGGAAGGTTCTAATAAAAAAAAAGTGGTTTTGATTCAGCAAGCATTAAAATGAGTATACTAATGTAGCTGAGGCCCTGCTTCTCACTCTGCCACTTCTCTCCCCTGCAAATTTATTCTGCCTCTCATCCCCACTACATGTGCTGTCTGAAAGACAAACTGTTCATTCCCCATAGCAACCAATCACAGCGCACCATACACGTTCTGATTTGCCAAACATGTATGTGTATTTAATGGAGAACAAATGGATCAAGTGAATATATTTGTCACGGCGCAGCTCACTGTGACAGTTGTGGCCGTGTAGGCTGGCTGCATGCCCTCTCGCATACTGGCTGCAGGCTGACACCTGTGTATGCTGGTTGCTTGGTGCTGCGTACTGGCTGTGGTGTAGTGTGTGAACAGTGGCCTGTGTTGTGGCTTCCGTGTCTGCATCTCTGTGGCTCCTGTCTCTGGTGCCCTGTTGGCTGGCTTCATGCGCCTTTTGTACTGGCTGTGGGTTTCCCCATGTATGCTGGTTCTGTTATGCATGCGGGCTGCGGCCTTGTGTGTGAACAGGGTCTGAGTGTGGATGCATTTCTGTTTGTGACATGGGTTGTCTGTGCTCTGGCGTGCTGGCTGCAGTGGACTCCATGTATGCTGGTTACGACTCAGCCTGCTGACAACGCCTGTACCTCTGGTACCTTGCTCAGGTACCTACTGGTCCGCCTGGACCAGCTGCCTCGTGTGACAATCCTCCTCAAGAGGTAGCAACCTGGTATTCCCCTCGGGAAAGTCTATCCCCACCCTCAGGGGTACTGTGAAGATCGAGGGGTTCACTTAGACAACGCCCTTAGAGGAGGTAGGACACATGGCACAGTGGGTTCACACCCGCAGGTTCGTGACAATATTCATTTTCCGCGATCCTCATCTCCCACCGACATCATCTGTCAGGGAAGATACAGGAGCTGCCCATACACATTAAACTGTTGGTCAAACGCACCGAGAACGTGGGGTTTAACTAACAATAAACTCTTGTCTATGGAGGTCTTTAAATAAAAAGCATAATTGATTTTAAAAAAGATGGATGTTTTCAAATTGGCCCAAAGACCATAATGAGTATTTCTAGGTAAGAAATAGCATTAGAAAATATTTATATACTGAAGATAGATGTACACCCAGGCAACGCCGGGTATGTGCGCTAGAGTCTCCTAAAATTGAATACGGAAGGTATACCATAACCACAAGGTACTTATTTAATACTTCAGTCCTAGTATAAGCGAAGATTTGTCTCTGCTGTTAACCCACTTGGATGAACGTGAAATTACATGTGGAATCTTCATTTTCTGAATGTGTATCCACTTTGAAAATAAATGGGAATTGATTTAAATAACGTTCACTTGATGATCCATTTTCATTACAGCCAGAAAGCGAAGTAGACAGGATTATCTCAGTAAACAGGACGTGCGGCCATCACCCCATAGAAGACTCATTATGTGGTACAATATTTCATCTAAAGAGTATATGATTCTTTCAGATGGCGTAATGGATATAACATTGGCTTCCTCTATGGCAGAGATGCTTCTCTTCGTCATCATCATTTCACTTCTGGAGGTTATACATTGTGTGTAATCATGTCGGTTCTCTGGGTTATTGCCTTGTTCTCTAGTTCTTAAATGAATGTAATGAGACTGTACGTTTAATGACTTGCTTTTTATGATATTTGTGCTTAGGGGTTACAATCTATATTAACTCCATAGTAAATGCCCGCTGTATTATAGAGTATGTCGTCTGTTAGAGAATGTTTCTTTTACTGTAGTCCTATCGCCAGGTTAGGCCGTCTCTCTTTGCGTTCTCAATGTCAAGACAATACCCCTTTGGGGGCATTTGTATTTTTATTATTACTTACTTTGGACTAAAAAAATTTCAATTGCACTTTTTGACACGCTAGCAGAAGGACCCGGCTTCGCTCGCGTATATTTAATCTATTTCATTTAATGTTTATGTGTGTCTTTAAAATATATCAACATTATCCACTATAACAGTGACATCTACAGCACCCTGCCCCCAAAACAGTGACCTCCAGAGCCCCCCCATCCCTAACACTGACCCCCCCCCACAGTGCCCCATCCCTTAAAATTGGACCTCCACAGCAGCCCACCCCCTTAACCTTTACAGCAGCCTTCCCCTTTAAGAGTGAGTTTCACAGCATACCACCCCCTTGACAGTGACCTCCACAGGGGCCCGAGCCCTTAACAGTGGCCTTTACAGCAGTCTGCACTGACCTCCATAGCGGACCATCCCTTTAACTGTGACCTCCACAGCAGCCTTCCCCTAGGGTGGCCAGAGGTCCAGTTTTAGGCTGGACAGTCCGGCTTTCAGACTCCCTGTCCTCCGTCTGGCGCAGGACCTAGAAGGACACAGGGATGTCCTTTTGAACAGCTCACTCTAAGACAGCAGCACTGTGCTGTCTGAGTGTGAGCTGCAGGGAGAAAGTCACTCTCCCTCCAACCCCTGCAGCTGACAGAAGTTGATTTTTAACTTTCTTTTTTCAATCCCTGTCGGCTAAGGAGTGGAATGGGGGGCGTGGCCTAACCGGATCAGGGGCGTGGCTTGGTGGACCTAGGGGCGTGGTTTTAAGTTTATCTTTTGAGGGTGGACACATTTTGGCAGGGGGCGTGTCTGGGCTCCTTCCTGCAAGAGTGACGCCCCTCTGGGCACCTTACTGGCCCATTTCCTTTTCAAATAAACTGGATTTTCAGAGGATAAAAACATCTATTGCTGGAACAAAGGCACATCTGGAAATAAGGTACTAAGTGCTATTAGGCCATGGCTTTACCTCAATAGCGATTATCCTGGTGACAGATTTCCTTTAAAGCTCATATACAGCAGTGAAGATAAATGGCTGGGTTGTTATGGAAACCTGAAGTAAAACTGTGTATGTGGAGACTGGAGGACCTGAGAGCTTCTATTGGCTGATAAGGGTCATGTGACCAAGCTTCTATTGGCTAATGCATTTTTTGGGAATATCTCAGGAACGGTACGTCCTAGAGAGCTGAGACCCGGTCTAAAACCTTCCCGACACATGTGTGCCAAATTTCGTGATTGTAAATGCGATGGTGCGGATTCCTTTACCGGACATACACACACACACATACACTCAGCTTTATATATTAGATTTTCAACTGGTCATTTAGTTGAACGTCATGTAATCCTAAATTTTGTTTGACAAGACAATCCTTCTGGATGTGAACATGCTTCCGTTCACTGACAGCAAGTGGAGGCTTTGAAATTGTGAAAATGTGAAGTAGAGATGAGCGAATGTCATGTTATGAAATTCGTTCATGCTTCGTTTGGTGGTAAAAGCAGAATTGCGTTATGGATTCCGTTACCACGGACTATAACGCAATTCTATGACGAAATGCCTTTAGAGGCATTCCGTTATTTATTCCGTCCTAATAGAAGTCTGTGGGCTGCAGAACGGATCCGTCCCGTTATGATGGAGTCCTCCCCTGCATAACGGGCCAATTTTGCAGCCCACAGACTTCTATTATGACGGAATGAATAACGGAATGCCTCTAAAGGCATTCCGTTAAGCATCTCGTCATAGAATTGCGTTATGGTCCGTGGTAACGGAATCCATAACGCAACTCACCTTTTACTAGCAAACGAAGCGTGGACGAATTTCAGAATATGAAATTCGCTCATCTCTAAGGTGAAGCATCGAGTATATGAGAGAGTTGCATAGATTTGCAATGTACAATAATTAAGATCCATTTCCATCTGAATGGACAAACCCTTTCATGAAAGCTTCTGGCGGTATGCATGTGGATAGGAATAAGGAGAAGACTTTGATCATACTGGAGCGGTGTAGAAAATGTACTTAGCCTCATTAATAAATACCCTCCATATACTAATATGGATAATATGATTACTGTAAAGCTGTAGAACCATAGCCAATCCTCACAAATACATTATACTTCTAAGCTGGCAGTGCACATCAGATCAATGCCATCCAAACCCGATGCCCCATCCTTTTGTCCTCTGATGAGATCTGCTGCGACCAGAGGTGCCTGACCGCTGCATATTCCCGGCTCTTCACTAAGAAAACATGCACGCTCAGCCGAGCTGAGCATGCATGTGCAGCGGGCCCAAGAGAGGAAGAAAGGATAGGAGTGATAGTAGCAGGAGTCGTGGTCAGTCCCCTGGGCCATGCAGTGATGGGAAGGGCGCACTGTTCCAGGGCCGATCCTACACGGGGTGCAGTGGGTGCCCCGCACCCCAGCGCTGTCACCCGAAAGGCGCCGAGCGCAGGGCCGGACTGGCCTGCCGGGATAGCGGGAAATTTCCCGGTGGGCCGGCAAGCCTGAGTGCCGCAAGGCCGCGGCCCTGGTGACAAGTGGGGGCGGCCGCGGCCGGCGGCAGGGCAGAGCAGGAGATGAGCGCCTCCATTGCGGAAGCGCTCATCTCCATAGTCATCTGTATTGCCGTCCTCAGGACGGCAATACAGATGCCTGTGCTGCGGCAGAGGAGGGAGAGGTGTGTCCCCTCCTGTTCCTCTGATAGGCTGCCGGCTTAGTGCTGGCAGCCTATCAGAGGCCGGTGCAGGCGGCGCGATGACGTCATCGCGTCGCCTGAGCCGTATAGCGAGGGACACAGACGGAAGAGGCGGCCTGCATCGCAACGCATTGCTGGAGGTAAGTATAAGTGTATTATTTTTTTTTATTTTTTTATATAGGTACAATACTGGGCTGGCACATGATAAGGGGGGCTACTGGGCTGGCACATAAGGGGGGCTACTGGGCTGGCACATAAGGGGGGACTACTGGGCTGGGCTGGCACATGATAAGGGGGGCTACTGGGCTGGCACATGATAAGGGGGGACTACTGGGCTGGCACATGATAAGGGGGGACTACTGGGCTGGCACATGATAAGGGGGGCTACTGGGCTGGCACATAAGGGGGGACTACTGGGCTGGGCTGGCACATGATAAGGGGGGCTACTGGGCTGGCACATGATAAGGGGGGACTACTGGGCTGGCACATGATAAGGGGGGCTACTGGGCTGGCACATAAGGGGGGCTACTGGGCTGGCACATAAGGGGGGACTACTGGGCTGGGCTGGCACATGATAAGGGGGGCTACTGGGCTGGCACATGATAAGGGGGGCTACTGGGCTGGCACATGATAAGGGGGGACTACTGGGCTGGCACATGATAAGGGGGGCTACTGGGCTGGCACATAAGGGGGGCTACTGGGCTGGCACATAAGGGGGGACTACTGGGCTGGGCTGGCACATGATAAGGGGGGCTACTGGGCTGGCACATGATAAGGGGGGACTACTGGGCTGGCACATGATAAGGGGGGACTACTGGGCTGGCACATGATAAGGGGGGACTACTGGGCTGGCACATGATAAGGGGGGCTACTGGCACATGATATGGGGGGCTACTGGCACATGATATGGGGGCACTCTGGCTACTGGCACATGATATGGGGGCACTCTGGCTACTGGCACATGATAATGGGGGGGATCTGGCTACTGGCACATGATATGGGGGGGGGGCTCTGGCTACTGGCACATGATAAGGGGGGGGCTCTGGCTACTGGCACATGATATGGGGGGCTACTGGCACATGATAAGGGGGGCTACTGGCACATGATAAGGGGGCTACTGGCACATGATAAGGGGGTCTACTGGCACATGATAAGGGGGGCTACTGGCACATAGGGGGGCTACTGGCACATAAGGGGGGCTACTGGCACATGATATGGGGGGCTCTGGCTACTGGCACATGATATGGGGGGGCTCTGGCTACTGGCACATGACATTTATTTTGACTTGTCAAAGCCGTTGACTAAGTTATTGTCAAAGCAAATTGGTGGGGCTGAAGTTGGGGGCTGAAGTTGTTGCCATAGAAACATTGTAAAGGGGAGGAGTTAGTAAGATAACCACGCCCATGTGGGGGCGCCAGAAATATTTCTGCACCCAGGCGCCTGTGACCCTAGGATCGGCCCTGCACTGTTCTATATATTCACCGACTATATAGTGCGGCTTTCATTAGTTAAATGAAAGGCAGCTGCGGGCTAATTGGCCGTGCGGTTCTTGACCGCAGCACAGCCGTAACCCGACCGGATCATAACCGCTCCGTGTTGTCGTACCCTCATACAGCTATAAGCCTCACACACCATAACTGCAAAACGCGGATACGCAAAATACAGATACTGGCCATGTGCATGTAGCATTTTTTGCAGTCCCAATAGTAGAAATGACTATTCTTGTCCGCCAAATTTGCGGGACGGACACATGGATGCGGACAGCACATAGATGACATACGTGTGCTATCCGCATTTGTTGCGGTCCCATAGAAATGAATGGGCCTGTGTGCGATTCGCAAAAAAAAAAGCAGATCCGACATAGATCAAAACTGCGGTCGTGTGCAGGAGGCCTTAATCAATATACCGGTAAATAATAACTTTTGTCTTCCTGGACCTGGTGACAGATTTCTTTCTCGCACTTTTTCTGGCTCATTTAGAATAGATTTTGCTATTAATAGCTCAGATGTTAAAAAGAAGACGCCGCGGTAACCCGTTGTGAAGGTGAACACAGAACGCATTTAGAGATGGTATTACGTTGGGTTTTCCGTACAGGTGTTTCAATTCACGGATCCCACTGGCTGATTCATGAGATTTTTACACTTACTACAATTGGCCACTATGTGGCACTGTTCCGATTACTTGTAGGCGGACATTATTTTGAGGTTGTGATATAGTATTAACCCGTAGCCACATCTTCAATGATCACTTACTGAAAAAGGAGATTTGCGTCATAAAACTGTTTTCTTTGTGTACGCTGGGTTGACTAGTTGTGTACGAACTACAAATCTACAGATGCAGTACTATCCTTACACAGTATAAGGCCTCATGCACACGACCGTATGCATTTTGCGGTCTGCAAAAAATGGATCCGCAAAAAATACGGATGAGATCCGCGTGCATTCCGTATTTTACGGAACAGCTGGCCCCTAAAGGAACAGTCCTATCCTTGTCTGTAATGCGGACAATAATAGGACGTGTTCTATTTTTTTGCGGAACGGATATACGGAAACGGAACGCACACGGAGTAACTTTTATTGAAATAAATAGTTCCACATACGGTCCGCAAAAAACCCAGAACGGACACTGACAGAAATCACGTTCGTGTGCATGAGGCTCAATGCCTTAGCCCAGTCCCAAGTGGGGATCACTGTGCAAAAACACCCGCGCGACAATATATTTTTTAACGGGGTCTTGCAACTTTTCTTTACGCCAAAAACCAGCATAGCAGCTTTTGAAAATGACCGCCATTGTGCCTGGTATAACAGTGAATTTCCTGGTGGCAAACTCCCTTTAAGGCTACTTTCACACTTGCGGCAGAGGATTCCAGCAGGCAGCTCTGGCGACGAATCCGGCAATCTGGACGCAAACGGATGCATTTACTTCAATGGGTCCACAAAAGAAAAAGGAAATGACTCTGTGTGTGCATTCCGTTTCCATATGTCCGCATGGACTTTCCACAAAAAAGATAGAACATATACTACAAGGATAGGCATTGTTACAATGGATCCGCAAAAAAAAACAAAAAAGGATGCAATATAGATGTAGATCGAAAAATACATACGTTCATGAGGATGAGCCCTAAAGGAAAGCCCAGCAATTCCTAACACGGCTGCAGAACTCTCCGAGCTTGTTACCACATTATTTTAGATCATTTATCGTGCGCACTGCTCGCTGCGCTTGGCGACTTGTCAGGACGGGATGCTGCTCAGTTGATAGGTGAATATAATTACCATAATCACCCCGCTAGCAGTGATGAGGTTAATAAAGGCATCACATCGCTGCCAGAGAGGAGTGGTTAACCCTGTCATCCCCACAAACGCCTCCTGCCGAGAAGGAGTGCTCATGACTGCGAGGACACATGGTGAGAGATGGCAGCGTGGTACAGTAACGGCATTTTATATGGCTCCTAATAAATACTTTCAGATCGGCATACAGTAACTGAATATTAACCGCAGGCCATTTACTACTAGGGTATGATTACTGCAAGATTTATTTAAACTCATTTCCTGACGCATTATAACAGTGTGTCAAGGCAGTAACGGCACTGGTTATACCGTACTGTACGGTTCTACATCCAGGGGGCACAGCGTCAGAGCCAGCAAGACAAGAGAAGGAAAACTGTGACTGTGCCGCCTCATACGTCTGAAAGGAGATGGCACAAATCCATGCACACGTATGTATGTATGTAATGAACTCTTCATTCAAAACACGTGAACCCTTAGGGTATGGTGACACGGAGCGGCCATGATACAGTCGGGTTGCAGTCTCGCTGCGGTCAAGAACCGCATGGCCAGTTAGCTGCAGCTGCCTTTCATTTAACTAATGAAGACTGCACTGTATAGTGGGTCTTCATTGTTAAAGGGCTTGTCCGAGTTTGGAAACTATAAAAAAATATAGCACTGTAAGGCTACATGCACACGACCGCTCCGTTTTTTGCGGTCTGAAAACCGCGGATCCGCAAAAAACGGAAGCCGTCCGCAATCTGCGGAACAGAACGGGCGGCCCATTGTAGAAATGCCTATTCTTGTCCGCAAAACAGACAAGAATAGGACATGCTATATTTTTTTAGTGGGGCCACGGAACTCCGTGTGCTGTCCGCATCTTTTGCGGCCCCATTGAAGTGAATGGGTCCGCATCGGAGCCGACAAAACTGCGGCTCGGATGCGGACCAAAACAACGGCCGTGTGCATGAGGCCTAAATCTGATGGGCAGCAATATATAACTAAGCTAAGCAAGTTTTATGCAAAAAAAAATATATATATATATCCTCATTTCCCTGGTTCTCTTCTGGCCCTTTGTTTACATGCAATAAAAACAATCTCTGCCCCTCCCCCTGCACTGCTAAGGGTACTTTCACACTTGCGGCAGGACGGATCCGACATGCTGTTCACCATGTCGGATCCGTCCTGCGGCTATTTCGTCGTGCCCCCGGGCCGCCGCTCCGTCCCCATTGACTATAATGGGGACGGGGCGGAGCTCCGGCGCAGCACGGCGGTGCACGGCGAAAGGCCGCCAGACTAAAATTACTGCATGTCAGGTTTTTTAGTCCGGCGGCTTTCGCCGTGCACCGCCGTGCTGCGCCGGAGCTCCGTCCCCGTCCCCATTATAGTCAATGGGGACGGAGCGGCGGCCCGGGGGCATGGCGAAATAGCCGCAGGACAGATCCGACATGGTGAACAGCATGTCGGATCCGTCCTGCCGCAAGTGTGAAATTAGCCTAAGGTAGTGGATACAAGAGCTGCCCTGAGTGCCATGTCTGCCTGCTGGGAGACTCTGCAGCATGTCGTATGTGTAGGACTACAAGTCCCAGCTGTGCAATGGCACTGCTGATACACACAAGATCTTCCCCCTACCTGTTCTTATGCAATGCTCTGCAGAACTCATCTGTCAGCTCCTGTGCCCAGCATTTGTCTCCTCACTGCCTTCAGCTACTCAGTAAAGCCTTCAGCCCTGAGTCTGTGCTCCTGAAGGGGTTAATATTTCCTGAAGTATCCAGTGGGAGGGAGACACAGGGCAGAGAGCAGCAGCTCAGCCAGAGCAGGGCGCGTGGCCATCACTGTGACGTCTGGTGTACAGACACATATCTGCTCTCTCAGGCTTGTGCACGAAACATTATCAGAGCAGGCAGAAAAGCTGACATCACAGATCATGTGACCCTCAGTGAAATCTGAGAAAGGAGCAACTACAGATGCAGTAAGTGCATGGTAAAGCTGTTACATTTGATTACATACAAATAACAACATAAAAATAACTCGGACAACCCCTTTAATGGCATTGCGGTATTGCAGGTGTCATGTGGCCATTATCAATGTAAACCCCATTATACAGTGCGGTCTACATTAGTTAAATGGAAGGCAGCTTATTCTTGACCGCAGCATGGCCGCTCCATGTGGCCGTACCCTTGTTCGGAAAATCCACTCCATAGGGCCTCATGCACACGACCGTATGTATTTTGTGGTGCGCAAAAAAAACAGATCCGCAAAAAATACGGAAGACGTCTGTGTGCATTCTGTATTTTGCGGAATGGAACAGCTGGCCCTTAATAGAACAGTCCTATCCTTGTCCGTAATGTGGACAATAAGGGCTCATGCACACGAACGTATTTTCATTCCATGTCCATTCTGGTTTTTTTGCGGACCGTATACGGAACCATTAATTTTAGGCCTCCTGCACACGAACGTTTTTTTTTGTTTATGTTCCGTTTTTTGCATTCCTTATACGGAACCATTCATTTTAATGGATCTGCAAAAAACCCGGAAGGTACTCCGTATGCCTTCTGTTACCATATTTCCGTATATTTCTGTTCAAACATAGAACATGTCCTATTATTGCCCGGGAGTCACGTTCTGTGGCTCCATTCAAGTCAATGGGGCAGCAAAAAAATACGGAATGCATCCGTATGTCTTTCACATCCATTACGTTTTTGCCCAGCCCAATTTTTTTATGTACTTACTGTTTAAACATTATTGTATGCTTCCGTTTCCGTTTGCGATCCGCAAAAAACAGATCACAAACGGAAACCAAACGGCAAATCGGAACGGCAAAACGGAACGGAAGCGGAATAGAGACACTACTGATACAAAAAAAAACGAAAAAATGGATCTGTTTAAAACTGGCTACAAAACCATACGGTCGTGTGCAGGCCTTAATGCGTACGCAAAAAAAACAGAAGGTACTCCGTGTGCATTACGTATTTCCGTTTCGCCCAAAAAATAGAACACGTCCTATTATTGTCCACATGACGGACAAGGATAGGACTGTGTTATTAGGGGCCAGCTGTTCCGTTCCGCAAAATACAGAATGCACACGGACATCATCCGTATTTTTTGTGGATCCGTTTTTGCGGACCGCAAAATACATATGGTCGTGTGCATGAGGCCTAACAGGACATTTTCTAATACGGACATACGGAAACAGAATGCACACGAAGTAACTTCCGTTTTTTTTTTGCAGACCCATTAAAGTGAATGGTTCCGCATATGATCCGCAAAAAAATGGAATGGACACGGAAAGAAAATACGTTTGTGTGCATGAGCCCTAATGCTGAGAGGACCTGTCACAGGAGCAGAGTTCAGGACGGGAACTAAAGCTCCTGGATTGAACATGCTCGCCCGATACTGGCCTAAGGCTGCCCTCACACCGGGCACATATTTTTGCAGAAATTTTCTGTGACCGAAAATCTGTCCCATTTACCTAAATGTGACTTGCAGAAATCCATGTGCTTCCCGCCAAAAAAATTTATAGAACAGATTTTTAGTAACAGAAAACTTCTGCAACAAAGTCTGCGGCGAGTGATGGTCGCCTTAGGCTATGATCCCGTAAATGCCGTGGATTTTCTGCAGTAGAAATGTGTGCAGAAAACGTGAAGCTTTTACAACAGCAGCAGAGGGGATAAGATTTCAACAAATCTCATATACAAGCTGCGGAAAGTGTCTGCACTTAAATCCGCACAGCAATTGACACGCGGTACGGATTTTAAATCTGCAGCACGTCAATTCAATTTCAATCGGCAGCATTTCCATGCCAAAATCCATACCACTGCAGATTATGGCCAGATACCCGGGGACTCTCAGCTATGTATATGTGGCCATATGCATGTCACCTGCTTCCTGCACCCTTAGGATGGATTCCCACAGGCATCAGGAAGAGCGTGTGTGGATTCAACCTTGAAAATGCGATCTGCCATGATAGATAATCTGACATTTATGGTACGAAAGACTGGTCTGATGTTATTATATAGAATATTTCTGACAGCTGCCTGCCTCCAGGTGAAAAAAAAACGTATCTAAGGCGTCACGCACAATGCACAGAGCTTCTAGGGGAGCATACCTCCGTAATATGACATCTGAGGGAGCATGCCACTAACATTTTATGTCATATTCTGTATGGGGAAAAAAAAACCTTTATGTGACACCCTCCCCCGTAGGATACCAGAGGAATATGGAGGTGCAATAGGCCTTGCTTCACTTCTATGGGTGGCGATTGGAGACCATGAACAATTCAGTCAGGCCCTGCTCTCTTAGAGTCGGAGTCATCAGTCAGCGAATGTTTTAAAAGATGTCAATAAATTGTTACATTATTGGGATTTATATGTTCAGAATGTCTCTGCAGTGCGTAGAGTGTGGCCACATTTTCTAGAAACCATTGCATATTTTTGCACGATAGGCATAGAGGGGACAGAGTGGTGACACACAGGGGACAGGGATGGCATATAAGGGACAGTGATGGCATACAGGGGGCAGTAATGGCATATAAGGGACAGTGATGGCATATGAGGGACAGTGATGGCATATAAGGGACAGTGATGGCATATGAGGGACAGTGATGGCATATAAGGGACAGTGATGGCATATAAGGGACAGTGATGGCATACAGGGGACAGTGATGGCATATAAGGGACAGTGATGGCATATAAGGGACAGTGATGGCATACAGGTGACAGTGATGGCATTCAGGGGACAGTGATGGCATATAAGGGACAGTGATGGCATACAGGTGACAGTGATGGCATACAGGGGACAGTGATGGCATACAGGAGACAGTGATGGCATATAAGGGACAGTGATGGCATACAGGTGACAGTGATGGCATACAGGAGACAGTGATGGCATATAAGGGACAGTGATGGCATACAGGTGACAGTGATGGCATACAGGGGACAGTGATGGCATACAGGGGACAGTGATGGCATATAGGAGACAGTGATGGCATATAGGGCACAGTGATGGCCTATAGGAGACAGTGATGGCATTCAGGGGACAGTGATGGCATATAAGGGACAGTGATGGCATACAGGAGACAGTGATGGCATATAAGGGACAGTGATGGCATACAGGGGACAGTGATGGCATATAAGGGACAGTGATGGCATACAGGTGACAGTGATGGCATACAGGAGACAGTGATGGCATATAAGGATCAGTGATGGCATATAAGGGACAGTGATGGCATATAAGGATCAGTGATGGCATATAGGGGACAGTGATGGCATATAAGGATCAGTGATGGCATACAGGAGACAGTGATGGCATATAAGGGACAGTGATTGCATACAGGGGACAGTGATGGCATATAAGGGACAGTGATGGCATATAAGGATCAGTGATGGCATACAGGAGACAGTGATGTTATTTAAGGGACAGTGATGGCATACAGGGGACAGTGATGGCATATAAGGGACAGTGATGGCATATAAGGGACAGTGATGGCATATGGGGACAGTGATGGCATATAAGGGACAGTGATGGCATATAAGGATCAGTGATGGCATACAGGAGACAGTGATGGCATATAAGGGACAGTGATGGCATACAGGGGACAGTGATGGCATACAAGGGACAGTGATGGCATACAAGGGACAGTGATGGCATATAGGGGATAGTGATGGCATATAAGGATCAGTGATGGCATATAGGGGACAGTGTTTACTTTCAGGGGACAGTGATGGCATATAGGGGACAGTGATGGCATATAGGGGACAGTGTTTGCGTTCAGGGGACAGTGATGGCATATAAGGGACAGTGATGGCATATAGGGGACAGTGTTTGCTTTCAGGAAACAATAATAGCATACAGGGGATAGTGACGGCATACAAGCTACAGTGACATACAAGCTACAGTGATGGCATACCCAGGGGACAGAATGGTGCCATACAGGTGACAGAGTGATGTCATATTAGGGGGCAGAGTGTGTAAACAGTACAGCTGGTTAGCATGGTGGCCTAGCGGTTAGCGCTGGGGTCCTAGGTTAAAATCTGATTGAAGTCAACATCTGCATGGAGTTTGCATGTTGTCCCCATGTTTGTGTGGGTTTCCTCCGGGTATTCTGTCACACTCCAAAGAGGAATTGACAGGGAATTTAGATTGTGAGCTCCAGTGGGGACAGCGAGCGATGATAATGTCTGTAAAGTGTTGGTGCTATATAAATAACAGATTAATAAAGGTACGTGTGGTCCTTATGTTCTCTCTCTACACAGTGCAGTATATGCACTTACAGTACAGTCATAGTGTCCTTTGGTCAAGTGCATCCATAGAGGGAGAAGCCATGGACATTGTGGTCCTGCGAATGTATCTGAGGACCACATGCACTCTTGGCTGTTGGTTTTTCTGCAATAGGGACCCTGATCATATGTTTCTCAAGATTACATTCGTACACGTGAAATCACATGCAACAGATTTGTAGCAAAAATGTCTTTAACAGAAAACTCAGTTCCATGTTTCTGAATAGGGTTGCACATTTCTCTAAGCCCCATTCAAATGAATAGGAGGGCAGCAAAAAGGTCTGCAACAAATCTGCCTCATGTGAATATATTTATATTAATTTAACGTTGTTAAGACGCTGTCCTATGGAATAGAATCTGAGGGTATGGCCACAAGGAGCGGCTGTGCTGCGGTTGGGATGTGGCCACCTTTAGACTGAGTATCAGGTGGCTGTACAAGCCACAGCAGCATCACTAATTCACTAATCAGAAACAAATTGCTTTTTCGGTCTTCATTGTTAATAGCTGTGCAGCACCCTGTAGAAACATGCAGCCATTAACAATGAAGACCAAATAAACAATGCGGGTCTAATTAGTTATTATGATGCTGCTGTGGCTCGTACTACCAAAAGCTATTCGGCTGCAAGGAGGCCACGTGCCAAGCCCAGGACGGCTGCTCCATGTGGCCGTACCCTTAAGTTGTCCATAAAATATTTATAATAATTAGCTATCGTTATAATCAGCATTTTAATTGCGGTAACAAAATAATCGGATGCAGCCAATTAAAATCCCCTGAATGGCTAAGAAAAGTCAATGGATGTCATGGCATGTGAGCCTTGGCTGATAATGGCACGTGGGACAGCCTGGTGGGTTTTCAAGTGTGCAAAATGGTTTGCTTTGTTAGGGTACTTTCACACTTGCGGCAGAGGATTCCGTCAGGCAGTCCCGTCACAAGTCCGGCAATCCGGTCGCAAACTGATGGCATTTATCAGACGGATCCGGATGTAGATATGTCTGACAAATGCATTTTAATACCGGATCCGTCTCTCCGGTGTAATCCAGAAAAACTGATCCGGTATTAATTTTTTTTCTTTTTCATTTTTAAAGGTCTGCGCATGCGCAGACCGGAAAACCGGGTCTGTTTTGCTGGAAAACTTAGTACCGGATCCGGCATTGATACATTTCAATGTAAATTAATGCCGGATCTGGCATTCCAGCAAGTGTTCAGTATTTTTGGCCGGAGAGAAAACTGCAGCATGCTGCGGTATTTTCTCCGTTCAAAAAACGCAAGAGGGACTGAACTGATGCATCCTGAACGGATTGCTCTCTATTCAGAATGCATTAGGATAAAACTGATCAGTTCTTTTCCGGTACAGAGCCCCTGTGACGGAACTCAGTGCCGGAAAATAAAAACGTTAGTGTGAAAGTAGCCTTAGTTTTCATCTTTTATTTATGCTGCAATGTAACTGAATGGTTGCATTCATGGGTAACTTACACTTTATGTTGCATTAACAACAGGAATGGTGCAGCATAAACTGAAGCTGGTGGGGAATGATGTCATCTACTGAACATCATGAGTTAAATTGCAGAAAGGTGGAAAGAGCTTTGTTGCAGAATAGCAGAGAGAACAGTTAAGATCTTCCTACCCATGTGGTGTATATATTGCATGTGTAAAAGCATACTGGAGAGGTGGGTAAGGAAGCTAATAAGAAGAGCTTAGTATGAGCAGGGGTATAGCATGTGATGGGATCAGGAGCATTACATACAGAGCTGTGCTATCACAGAGGAGGCAGGGAGTGCAGTGCTGTGGAGGAGATGCCTACACTCCAGGCTTTACTCTCCAGAAGCTCCTGTAGACACAGCCCCTCTCTGCTTGTGTCTTACTCCCTCTGTGCCTCTTTCTGACGCAGATAACTGGAAATCACCCTGAACCAGAGCTCAGCTCTCTGTAATCGTAGTCATCCTGACAGAGGGAGGGATTTTTGTTCTTCTAGTTGGAGATCATGCATGCAAATGTTCCCTGGCTCTGCCTGTGATTGCTGCCACTCTCTCTAGTAATCATCCTGGTGGACATCTACTTCTCCAGCAGCTGACACTTTCCAGGACCTCAGTGTGGTGGTGACCTGTAGACACTGGTAGCCCAGGGCTCTAAGGAATATATAGCACAAAAGGAGGCATCTGTTTACCATTGGAAAGGTGGATCTTCCTCATCGTTAGGGACCTCCTCGTCGGATGCAAGAAGTGTGAAGACCTCTTGGGGACCGGCTGGGGATTTTTTTTTTTTAATGCACAACGGATACAAATACCTCCGGCAAGGATCTTGAAGACCGTTGAGTGCGGACGCAAAAGGGAACTTCTTGTAGGGACGCTATTAGCCAGAGGCACGACCTGTTGTGCGCAAAGTAAGTTGGAGAAAGTAGGAAGCGGTTGATCCTGCTCTGGAGGGGGGTTGAATTGACCGGGAAGACGACGAAGGGAGAAGGGAAGGCAGCAGGAGCCCCTGCCGGGAATATGGGCACATTGCGGGACTTGCAGTACGCTCTGCAGGAGAAGATTGAGGAGCTCAGGCAGAGGGATGCTCTCATTGATGAGCTGGAGCTGGAACTAGATCAGAAGGACGAGCTCATCCAGAGATTGCAGAATGAGCTGGATAAGTATCGCTCTGTGATCAAACCTGCAACCCAACAGGCTCAGAAACAAACTTCCAGCACCTTAGGGGAACAGAGGACCAAGAGGCAGGCTATCTCAGCTGAGCCCACTGCTTTTGACATCCAGGATCTCAGCCATGTCACTCTTCCTTTCTACCCCAAGAGCCCACAGTAAGCAGCAATGTGTCCTTGTAGCATCCTGTCTGTGCTAGTTCAGTGCTCTCTGTATTGTCTCTGTCCATCCACCTGTATATAGACGACCTACTGCACCTTCTGCTTTCCATTTCTGTCTCCATCCTCTCCAGTTTTGTATAACTAACACTTCTGTATGGGCTATTGTGCACATTTCTTCCCCCAAAAAAACCACAGTAACCGCACCCATCTATGTGTTGTTGTCAAATGTCCAGGTATGTGAAACTACACACTTTTCTATGTTTGAAAACTATCTGTTATGTACCAAATAATGTGATAACTTGGTGCAGAATGTGTCCTTATTTGCTTAGCCTATCCAGTGTGTCTTCTGTATAGTGTGGGTATTGACCTAGAGGGTTAAGAGTTATGCTCTTGTACTTTTCAATGCTGGTCACAGGGAGGAGTTGACACATATTTATGCCCATAGTAGAGCACCTTTCTAAAAAGTTTGTGAATCGGGAATGAAGATTAATTTCTGTTCCTTAGCCTATCATTTCTTCTTATTAACATGTAGGATTAGCTAATTACTGTACCAACTGCATGTGATTGTGCAACCTCTTACAGATGGGTCAGTTGTAATTGTGTCGTCCAGACCAAGACCGTGTGTATAACAAATCATCATGATTTCACTAATATTCTTTCTCAAATATTATTCTCACACGTTAGGAAAATGTAATAATTTAATGAACGTGAAGACATCAAAGACCACACAGTTTATCAACATTTTCCATGTCTTTTCAGTATTCAGTAGATCAGGAGGTGCGCGCCACATGATTCTAGTCCCTGAATATTTTCATTTCCGCAATCCTGATTACAAGGGAAATGAATTATGTTCTGCTGAGCAACATATCTGGTATAAAATTCTATTTCACCAGATATGGCTACTCTAAGGAAAATCCACTTTCTCGCTAGTTATTTGTAACAAATGTCCACTAGATCTTCAGATTCTATCCGCTATGTATACTGATGATAGTATGAGGCTTGTAACACGTGGGTTGATCATTCATCGTAGGGTGAGCATTAATCTTCCTTTTACAGTTGTGTTGGGCTCCATGGTTTATATCAGCTAATGGAACACTGCGGTATTATCAATATATTAAGGGCATATACACCTACAGTGTATGTATCCAGATACGTTCTCGCACACTAGTCACCATCCCAATGACTTAAAACAAAGGAAGTGAAGAGTCCATTGAATGGGAAACATTGAGTTAACCAAGGACAGACCTCAACATCATATTTTATTTGGCTTCAACCGTAAGCTCAAGTAAACCAGAAAACTCTACTGAAAGAGTACTTAGAGCAGCGGCCTTTAACCTGTGGCTCTCCAGCTGTTGCATGACTACAACTCCAAGCATACATGCTTGGAGTTGTAATTTAGAAACAGCTGGAGTGGCACAGGTTGGAGACCACTAACACAAAAGCACAAAATGACCAAAGGTCCATCTACAAGGGGTTCTGTGTGACCTGTGTGACACACCAGTTCTGTATGTGGGTCACTTATTTTCCCCTTTTCATTTTCCACACTATATTAAAGCTTTCACTTAGACATAGGCTACATGCACACGACCGCATGTGTTTTGCAGCCCGCAAAAAAAAAAAACGTTTACCATCCGTTTTTTTTTTTTTGCGGATCCATTGTAACAATGCCTAAAATGGACAAGAATAGGACACGTTCTATTTCTTTTGCGGGGCTACGGAACGGACATACTGATGCGGACAGCACACGGTGTGCTGTCCGCATTTTTTGCGGACCCATTGACATGAATGGGTCCGCATCCTATCCGCAAAAAAAAACGGAACGGACACGGAAACAAAATACGTTCGTGTGCATGTAGCCATATATATATATATACACGGAACGCGTAGAATCTGAAAATAGGAGCAAATGCTATCAGTATGCTGTCAACGGCAAACAAGAGAATCACCTCTCAGCAGGTTAACAGGTAGCAAACCACAGCGAGTCTGCCTGAAAAGGAAAGGAGCATCGATTTGAAAATCACTTTCCCATGACGGCTTGCAATAATGAAAATAGAAAAAGGTTTTTATCGTCCCATTCATAGGACAGATCTGCACATTCTAAAATTTGGGGCTTTTGAGCTTTCTTCACACAGTGCAGTTCATCAGATTTCTATATATTCGAGCAGCGCTGAATGCAGTTTATATAATCTCAGCGTGGGTTCGCTGAATACATTCCCTAGAGAGGGTGGTAAAATCCTTCAGAATTAAGCTCAAACAGCAGGGACAGTTTAGAAAATCCTTGGGGATTGCCAATGTCAGTCATTGAAAGAATGCTAAACCACATTTACTTTCATTAGTTTTTCCGCAGTATCTCCCGTCAGTTAATATGTCAGAGCAGGGTGCGGACACCCACAGCTTATTAGAATAAACTCTATATGTATTTGCACTTTTTGCTTTTCAAACATTTGTATCTCGTGTATAGTGAGTGTCGTCTCATCCACGTCTTATAACATACGTCCTCTTCATTCCGCAATAAAGAACCCACCTTCATGAAATAGCTGGGTATGATTTCCTGCTAGGATTGATGGCAGAAAATAATTTATGTTCTTATTGTTGCTGTTGGCTGATTCCGAGGCATGACCATATTTTGTTCCGTCTGCCTAGCAATGGAGGTTATGCCTGGTTCCCTAGCAACAGGAGGCTAACATTGGAATGTTGTGCTCTGAGGCATGGAATGATCATATTCCTAGACACTTCTCCATTCTGCACCATGTCTGTCCTCTGCCTGTCACCGGACCCTCTTTTCTTCTTCTTGGTGACTCACCCGTCTGCTTTTATTCCGCATTTTATGTCCGGTGAACCCTGTGTTCTGTTCTGCCCTTTGATTCTGCTTTAATCTTTCCAGTCACATCAGCCTTTCACAATTCTATTATTTTTTGTTTGATTACTGTATTTGGCAGAATCCATCTCTCAACATACCACGTTAGATCTGCTATCACCGTGTGTTTTTGGCCATTTTTGAAACTGCTTGTTGGGGCCATTGGAATGCACATTTGTAGGAACTTTATTGGTAACCTTAGACTTTCAGTTTCAGACTTTTTACTGTAGTAGAGCTAAAGCATTTCTAGCAGTTGCTTACCATGCACATTATAGTCCAATAACTATAGGACGACTGTTTCCAAATGTATGATGATGCAGTTGAGATCAAATAAATGATAGAGGTGCTCACCGGAACACAGTGGTTTCTGCAAATGAAATTATTTGGGGTACAGCATGATCACGTACAACATCATCTATTGCTTAAAAAAATAAAAGAACTACACATAGTAATGAAGATACCATAGTGCATGCTAGTTCCAACCTGCCTACTAGGATAACCCCAACCTTTGACATGCCTGTAGATGCTCCTTTGTATACAGGAAGTTAAACAGTAAGTTTACACTTTAAGCGCTCATAGAGGATAGATGAGTGAGTAGAGTAAATATAAACATACCACCGTGCCTAAAATAGAGAAAAAAGAAATACACATATGAAAAGATATAACTAACGAAGCAAGCTGCACCTAAGTTGATAGTGCTGGGCGAGCATGCGCGGCCAAACACCAGTTCGGCTCGAGCATCGCGTGTGCTCGAGTCAGTGTATTTACATCTGATTTAGCCTCTATTTCTGAAACGTTTCTGGTGGGATTCAAACTCACAACCTTCTACATTACAGCTCAGAATCTTAACCACTACACTATAGAGCTGCATGGCCAGTTACTCAAAAACAATTATATATAAAAAAAATATGAGACTTCTGCTGTATAGGAATACTTACTATAAGTTGATGCAAAGGTAGCTATGGAAAATGGAAAGACCTCAGTGTCAAATGTAGGAAAAGCGGCACCCTTGGGTCAGGGGCACTTTTGTTGGGGCAGGTGTGCCTTCATTTACTTAGTGCTAAAAGTTATGTCGTCATCTCAAAGCATCTGTCAGACCAGATTTTATCTGAATGCCTGCAAGCCCCCAAAAAAGTAACGAAAGTTTAGCTTGACAATTCTTGGTCCCAAAGCATAGCTGTAATTGGCTCCCCCAAATATAGCATATTATTTGTAGTATTTGTCTTTTCATCAGGGCCAGAGGGATCTTTCAGGCCCAAGACCAAGGCTCCAAGACCCAGGAGTCACCGTTGTCTCAGTAGCCCCTACTGTATGTCTACTGTTCTTTGCCAGTTTCTTCCTTTTCAGACTTCTGATCACATTATTTGTAGTATTTGTCTTCTCATAAGAGGCACATGGTCTTTTAGGCTCCATGGACCAGTGCATCTGCTACCTCTTCACCCCCTTTATCTACAGTTCTGTATCTGGTCCTTTTCAGAGTTCTGATCACCCTTATTTCTGTGACAGATCTTTCCCATGAAGAAGTATTGGTTATTTTGCTCTAAATCAGGGATCGGCAACCTCCGAAACCACAGCTGTTCTGAAACTACAACTCCCAGAATGCTCTGTTAACGTTTATGAGAGTTAGAAGAACAGGTGAGCATGATGCATGCTGGGAGTTGTAGTTTCACACCAGCTGGAGTGCCGATGGTTGCTGATCCCTGCTCTAAATTATTCTTTTCATTAGAATTTAATCTAATGTGTATTGACACCTTTGAAGGGACAACAATAGTAGTAGTAACAAATAAAAAAAACTGGGCTAAGTAGTTCATCTGTCATCATGGGCAGAGGCGTAACTATAACTCATAGGGCCCCATAGCAATATAAAAGGGAGCCCCACCACCTAGTGTAAGACAATTAAGAAAACAACGTAAGCAGCAATAATTATTGGCATGTAAAATAGCACCTTAAATCAGAAAACCCACAGTATAGCAAAAAGCCACCATATTGTTTTTCCCCACTTAAAGATACAATTTTCTTGCACCTGATATCCTCATCCCAACCTGCTATGGCAATGCCCATGATCTTGGGTCTTTGTTTCTGAATGAATGATATTAATGTATTCCAGCCATCCTTTTATCAGAGGTGAGGAGAAAAAATAGGAATATAATTTTCCTTTATAAGTTCAATAATAAGACTGACTGTCTCGCAAAAGCTCAAAGAACCATAAACTGTGAATACAAAAATGCACTAATATTCAGGATCTCCTATGTCACATTGCTCATATTTTTCTCATTTGCCTGTCATGTGTTTCTATCTTTTGATCCTATCAATGAATTTGCTGTCTGCAAAACATTTAAAGGAAATTGTGTTTTGCTATTCTACAGAAAGCATCTAACCCAAGTGTCAGGTATAGTGCAGAGTACTAGTTTATACAGAGAATTGCCCATTTGAAAGAAAGGTAATGTTTCTTTCAATTTGTCCCTCAAAATGTTTGCTCTGTACAAACAGATGAGAAGTCCTTTAAAATTACTAGACAGTTTTGTTGTTTTAAAGGAAAATAAGTCTATAATTATGAGCTGCATCTACTGTAGATGACTTGAGAAGTCCACTCTTTCATGTCTAGTTCTTTAAGTAAAGCTTCTCCATTGGACAATTTGTCCAAAATGTACAATAGAACATAATAAATGAAGGTATTTTGGAATATTTAGATAGATATTTAACAATAACTTTCACAAAGACAGGTGCACTCTGCAGACTTACTAAACCCTCATACTGATGTAAAATTGAGAGATTAGCCAACATATCCTACTGTGGAGGACATGTCTGAGCCTGAGAATTGTTTGAAGGTGTAAAAACTCCTAATCTGAATGTGCCTTTATTTCCATCTACAGGCAACATTCTGGTGCACATGTGAGGCCTGGGCTATATCAGCCAGTCTTGGGTGGGGTTCAGAGCTCTCTCCCTCCTCCCATTGTAAGCATGGCTGCATGCTGGAGGTAACTGGGAGTTTGCTGTGAGTCAGACCTTGCGCTCCTGTAATTTGCCCACTGGCTCCTGGTATTGCCAATACGGCACAGGTAGGTTTAGCGTTAGGTCATGAGCTACTTGAGAAACCTTGGCGCGGTGCTCGGGCTCAGACATGTCCTCCACAGCAGGATATGTTGGCTAATCTCTCAATTTTACATCAGTATGAGGGTTTAGTAAGACCGCAGAGTGCACCTGTCTTTTAAAAGTTATTGTTATTTTGTCTTATTGTTTATCACATCCACACATTTGCTATCCTGTGTAGGATGTCTATTGTGGTACTTGTGGTCCGCTGCAGGCATCCTCCATTGTATGCATTTTTGCTGGGGTCTACCATTAGCAGTGGACCACAAGTGCAGGATCTGCCATCCCCTGGTATAGATGCACCACTGCATATGGGGTTGAGCACTTCCTGCTTTTCATCACCACACCAATTTGTATTTTATAGATAGATATTTGCAGTGTGTTTATGTGTTTAGGCTTTCTTGAGGAATATCAGCCTCCAATAAGCTTTTGATAAGGTGTCCATTGGCTTGTGGTTCTTCTGCCATACGTTGCTTATAGCAGCAGTGCTGAGCACTTTGGCATGAGTAGTGCACATTCCTGGAGCTGACCAGTATTCTAGTGATGCGAATACTGTATAATTATATTTGATTCATGTCAACCCACTGGGTTTTTCTCAGGAGTATAAAAAGTGTAATAGGTTATCCAAATATTTTCTGTTTCAGCTGAGAAATCTTGTGGCAATGTTCACTAAATTGGCACTAAAAGCTAATTTTGTTGCTTTCATTTGTGATGTCACCTTTCCACAGGTGAGTTCTTGTTGGTGGCCATGGATATTTTGTCTTTAGCCACTGGCAATGTCAGGTCTCTAAGCAAAATAACTAAATTTTCCTTCTCCAGTGATGTCCTCCTTGTAGCTGTGTACTCCCGGTTCTGACCTCTGGCCACTCTTATCCTAAGGCCACATGCACACGAACGTATTTTGTTTCCGTGTTCGTTTCGTTTTTTTGCAGGTAGGATGTGAACCCATTTCAATGGGTCCGCATAAAATGCGGACAGCACACCGTGTGCTGTTCGCATCAGTTTGCCCATTCCGTAGCCCCACGAAAAATATAGAGCACGTCCTGTTCTTGTCCGTTTTGCAAACAAGGATACACATTGTTACAATGGATCCGCAAAAAAACTAATACGACACGGATGTCACACGGACGTCATCCATATTTTTTGCGGATCCGCATTTTGTGTGCATGTAGCCTAAAGCTTTTGACATTTTTGACCGCTCTTAGTACTCCAATCTTGACTACTTTTCTGCTTCCATCAGCACGCCTACCACCAATCAGCGACTGTTCTGGGGTTGTGACCTGGGATATGATCAGTAATGTACATACCTCCTTGAGGGGGGTTTAGGGTAAAAAACCGGGAGATTCTTTAGACTCCACAGTCCACACCCCAAGATTATCCAGCACTAAACAATTGCAGCTTTAAGGATCCACTTTTGGGTCAAAAATGTAACACGTGGATTCTATAAGTTAGAATGTTTAGCCTACACTTCCATTTAAGGGCAAACTAAAAGACAGTGAATACTTTAAAACTTCCATATTTAATAAAACCCTCTAGTTATAACCTAGCCTCAACACATAACGTAGCCTTATCTTCAGTATTTTTTATTTATATTTAAAGAAGATGTGCACATTCGTAACCATTGTTGTTCTCAATAGATAAAAAGCAACACATTTTCAAGTAGTTTTTATTACAAATATTGTACAATGTTGGGTATACATCTCCTGGGCAGACCAATATGTTGACATGGTTACAGACTACAAACAAACCCAACCTTGTGTGTTGTCTGGACTCATAGTCTTTAATTGTACTACTCCTGACTTACAACCTGGATTAAATACCAGAGCTGCAGTACATGCACTATTATGGTGGTTGTTATTGGAAGTAGTCAACACTCTAGTCATTAGGCTCATCCCTAGTAACTCATCTGAATGCCTTTGACACAGAGGTGCCAGTTTGTTCCTACTTCAGTTACAGTATGTAAATTTTTGACATTTTAGAACACAAATAACCAGATCAAGCTATGTATACACATTGAGCCATAGAGCATTTGTGGGATATTTCAGATGAGAAGCATGCAGAATTCTGATTGCAGCTCTGGGTTATCATACAGCATGTACCTGTAACTTTGTATGCAGAATAATCTTCTGAGTGATCTGTAAAATGGTGTTCAATCATTCATTATAGTCATATAGATAAATGTATGGTGGGGAGGAGGTTCACATTAGAAGGTTGCACCACCATCCCATGAAGAGTCTTCATCAAAGTTATATTTACATTTTTTAGATTTATTTTTAGATTTTTTTGATACTTGAACCAAATTTTAGACATCAAGTGAAAGTCAAGAAACACTATTATGCTATTTAAGATGATATGAGCTGCAGTTGCAATGACAGCCGAAGACGCAGCACAGCGTTTCCTAGATGGGATTAAATATCCCAGCTGACTTTATCTGCACTGCAGGGTGTATCACATTGTTGTTCCCCAGTAGGGTGCTGCTTATTTTCTTTCTTCCAGGTTTTGGGCACACTGACCATTGAATAGAGATGAATTTAATCCTTATGGTTCTATTCGCCTAAAGATTTTTGATGAGCCACGTTCTTGGCGAATGGTAACTTTTGACTAGAACAAATTGTATGGATTTACAAAACTGTAATACAGGGTAATTGCACTACAGTAAAATTCCATTAAAGCAGTGCCCAGGGGTCCAGAAATCTCATTAATTTAGTAAAGGAGATAAATAGTCCCATGTTGCAATATCATAAAAATTACAGGATAGTCTGATGCTTTGCAGCAGTGAGTGAATAGGCTATAAGACTGATCTTATTGGCATGCATATGTCCTGTACATGTAAGTGTAGGAACCAACTTGATGTTGCCAGGGTTGGCCTCAGCTCATTAGTGCTGAACGTGCCAATGCTGGTGTCATCCTTTTGGTGCCTGTATTTGCATGTGCATGCTAGTATTAATTACACTGTCAATTACAGATGTGTCCTTCCTTACCATTCATTTTTGGCTCACTGCATGCAAATTAGCTCATTAGCCATAATCCGCTGGTGGAAAGGTGCTGATTTCCGGACGAACGATCCACACGCCTAATGGACATTATCATTTGGCAGCAGCAGATTGTGCTGTCTAAACATACTGTGGAGGAGATCTCTGCATACAATTGAGCAGTGTAAAGGGACCTTAACACAGAGAATGCTATCAATCACTGATAACACCTCCCTGTGTACAGCTATCAGTGACTGACAGCTATATCTCTATACACACTTACACAGAGAGTGCTATCAATTACTAATAACACCTCCCTGTGTAAAACTATCAGTGACTGACAGCTATATCTCTACACACACTTACACCAAGAATGCTATCACTCACTGATAACACCTCCTTGTGTACAGCTACCAAAGACTGACAGCTATCTATGTATGTATACATACTTACACAGAGAATGTTATCAATCACTGATAACACCTTCCTGTGTACAACGATCAGTGACTGACAGCTATCTCTCTATACACACTTACACAGAGAATGTTATCACTCACTGATAATACCTTCCCTGTGTACAACTGAAGTGACTGACAGCTACCTCTCTATACACACATGCAAAGAGAATGCTATTAGTCACTGATAACACCTTCCCTGTATACAGCTGCCTCAGTGACTGAGAGCTATCGCTGTATACACACTTTCACAGAGAATGCTATCACTAGCTGATAACAGTTTCCCTGTGTACAACTGAAGTGAAAAATAGCAGAGGTTTAAATGTTTGAATTACAAGTTTTACTGAATCTTTTCCCACGGTGTAGACTGCAGACTGCACTGTGTCTCGTGGTGACAGGTCCTTTTTAAGTTAATTAAGAAAAGTTAGTGAGAATCAGGAGACAGGTAGACATGAATAGGACTTCAGGATCAGACTACACAGGGTTTGTAGTCTGTAACCATAGAGACAAATAGGTCTGCATAGAACCTGTAAACACAAAACAAGATTGTTTCAGAGTTTCTTAATTTTCTAATTTGGATCAGTAAATCTTTTGACTGTTTTAACCAATTGCTCATCCAGCAGAATATATCTCAGTGTGAACCATAATGGAACGTCTAAAAAACTTCTTCCCCCCATTTTTCTCACATATTTCCCATCATGACAACCTTCAAACATTTACATCCAGGCTCGGACTGGACAACAGGGTAACGGGTAAATCCCCCGGTGGGCCCCTGAGCAAGGTGGCCCACTCCCTGTACAAGTGGCACATGGCAATGTAGACTGACATATAGACAGGCTGGTTGAGATGCTATACAGTACATTGCTTATGTTCATACCAAAAATTGGGTTGTGTGGGCAGGCAGAATATGCATGTAGTTCTACAGTGGGCCTCCAGAATGAATTTTACTGGTGGGCCCTAGGCACCCCAGCCGGACACTGTTCTCATACATAGGTGTGACTGACGCTAGCTGCATTTTATAATGTTTTCTACATTAGAACTTTTAGACTTCCTTTCTAATGTAGCTCAGAGAGCTGCTTTCTTCTCCTTTCGCAATGTAGCAGGTTACACAAGACTCAACACATTACTGTAACAGAAAACTGTCTCCATGAAAGCATAAAATGATAAAACAGCAGATTAGCTGAGAACATGTATGGAAGCTACGATTTTGCGGTATGTGATGTCTTCCAGCTGTGCTCGTTGACCGCTCTTGTGTATTTCTTCTACCGCTTACTGTTACCCTTATGCCCTTGGAATGATTTCAACCCATGTGATAGTAGAGAGTGCGGGGAGTATCATTAAAAATCTGGGTCCATAATGCTCTTTTTTTCCTGGCTCCTACTTCCTGCGATGTAAGGTTATTCTCAGGCTTCTGGTCTAGCTGGGAGCTGCTCTGTGCTATGTCTCGAGGGAGCTGAAACTTTGCTATAGTGATATTTTATCCTTTTAAGGGAAATAGCTGGAGTTGAACTCTGGAGAGGGAGGCCGAGGAGAACTAGCAACACCCAGTAAAAGAAACAGAATTGTCACATTCATCTTCAGCCCAAACACATGGCTGGAGCGATTTCATCACAGTGAAAACATTTTCATGTCATTTCCAAACTTTTGTAATTAACGATTCCGTTGCACATGTGGGAATGAGGATAACAGTGTGGGGGAGTGTGGAAATGACATGCCGAATTCTAAAGCAAACTTTCTGTTCCTTATCTAGGCCAAATGAAATTATTTCTGTGTTGGAAAACAAGTGAGGGGCACACACTTCTCCTTGCCAACTTATCTCTCTTTTCACTGCGGCTGTATGCGTGTTGATAAATGGGTAGACATTGCTAATTGTTTACAATAGTTATTTTCTAATTAATCATTATTTCATTCAGCTCATATTGGCAAAGCATCCCTGTCCGTATCAGTTCATATGAGCAGTGCAATATTTAATATAATGCAAATACTTCTGATGACTGTAAGCTTCTTACCATCAGGGCCAATGCCAAGTTCTCCCCCCCCCCCCCACCAAATGAATTATGAAAATGTATTCTGCAAAGGAACACAAAAGAAAGGAGACATTGTTACCATGCCTAGAGGGTAGAGGGTACTAATTAAAAGGAGTTAGATGCTTAGGCATATGCATTCTCGATAAGGTGGTTTGTTATAGGTGTCTTAGCATGGAAATAGTATAATGGATTAACAAATGATTATTTCTCATGCTAGCAAAGTAGTTACTGGTATGTGCTCGGAGCAGCAGATTACTCTGGGCACTCATGCAGTGAGAATCATGCCATGTTTTCAATGCAAAGTATTATCCAGTTTAATGATATCCCTTTAGCTCACTTCCAACACAACTTTGAAATTAGGATTTGAGTGGAACTTAGCTCGGTAACCTATTCCCTATGGAAGCCATACTTACAGGGGTGATCCTGAGATCTTGGCTGTTGTTTGCACAGTTCTATGACTGGTAAACTAGCTGGACAGCGCTTTAAGGAGCACCAATATAAATAGAGCAAAAGTTAAGGTATATACAAGAGCAATAGTATAATAACAGAATAACACAAAAAAGCCTGAAAGTAATAATGTCCAAAGCATGCAGTTAGTTGCACACAAAATCAGTACATATGTAGACTAGGAGGTGGACACCAGCACTCTGACGTGTGTTTTGCCATCACTTTCTCGAGGGGTTCTCTGAGAATTAAGAAATTGAAACTACTTAAATATGACTTAATTATAAATATATTCCCAAATACCTTTCATTAGTTATAACGGCTCGCTTTGTCTGGGGAGCAATCATCTGGGGAAATAAAATGGCCACCGTCCTATTAGTACACAGAAAACCTGTCCTAATCACACAGCAGGACAAGTTACTTCACAACACTGAGCTACAGAGCTGCCTCATCCTCCTCTCTGCTCTGCTTGTCAGGGATTATGATTCTGAATACAATTCAGGCCTATTGCACACGACTGTAGGTGTCCCGTGCCCGTGCTGCGGACCGCATATGCGGATACGCAATACACGGGCGCCGTTCTGTGGGCATTTCGCATCACAGATGCGCACCCATTCACTTCAATGGGTCGGCAAATCCGGAGATGCGGAATGGTGCTGAACGGAAGCACAGAACGGAACCCTATGGAAGCACTACAGAGTGCTTCCGTGGGGTTTCGTTCCATCCTTTCGTTCAGCAAAAAGATAGAACATGTCCTATCTTTTTGCGGAACGGGCGGATCGCGGACCCATTAAACTGAATGGGTCTGCGATCCACTGCGGCTGTCCCACGGTCGGTGTTCGTGCATTGCGGCCCGAAATTTGCAGGCTGCAGCACGGCCACGGGGCGCACACATTCGTATGCAGGGGGCCTTAAAATGATCTTTAGCTAAATCTCTGTAAGAATGGAGTTCATGAAGAGACATAAAGTACAGAGAGGAGCGAGGGTGGATAATTAACAGCAGCACTTGTATGCAGTCTCCATTGCCACATTCTGTCCTGTCCATCCTCTCTGTACTTCATGTCTCCTCATGATCTCCAATACTACAGAGATTCAGCTGAAGATCTTATCATTGTATTCAGGATCATAACCCCTGTCAAGCAGAGAGGAGGATGAGGCAGCTCTTTACCCCAGTGCTGTGAAGTAACTTATCCTGCTGTGTGATTAGGACCCGTTTTGTGTGAACTAATAGGATGGTGGCCATTTTATTTGTCCTAATGATTGCTCCCCAGACAAAACAAGCCATTATAACTAATGAAAGGTATTTTGGAATATATTTATAATAAAGTAGCAGTTAAGTATTTTAATTTTGTTAATTCCCGGAGAACCCCTTTAAGGGATATGATTTACATCTTAGACCAGTGATGGTGAACCTTTTAGAGACCAAGTGCCCAAACTGCAACCCAAAACCCCTTTTTATTTATCGCAAAGTGCCAATACCTCAATTTACCTGAATACTACAGTCCCACATAGTATATCTTCCATGTACTCTATCATTTAGCTATAATAGCCTACTACATTCACTCTGCGTGTGCTGGTGTTCACAGTGCGCCCTGCGCTGATGAATGGCAGGAAAAATCTAAGGCATATTGGTATACCATAGACTTTTTCCAGGGTGCGGGTGTCACGGCCATGGCTATGACCGTGACTCCTGAACCGCATGCGGTTGTCAGCGGTTCTCTTTGGTGTTCAATCACAGGTGAGGGCTGTGGTATTTGCCTCACCTGTGGTTGCCGCTGGCAACAGTATGTATGTGGCAGCGTAGCAGTCTGAGCTGTGCCATTGCAGCTTGCTATGTTGTGCATGCGGTTTTGTGTGATGTGTGTATGTGTGCACTTGCGTTTTATGTTATTGTGTGCACGTCTCCTTTTAGTTGATGTCTTCCCTTCCCTGGTGCTGGAAGGGTTAACTCCCTTCCCAGTGTGTGTGATGTCACTGGGTGTGTCTGACTGTTGGGTGTGGCCTCTTAGGCCTATATAGCCTTGGTGTTTGGCAGGGCTCAGTAGGTTGCTCCAGCATGCTTGCTGATAGCAACCTCCTGTGTATACCAACTGCCTGTGAGAGCCACCCTTGTGGTTCATAAACCATATGTCACATTTTAGTTATGTTAAGTTTATGTGTGATGTCTATTTGATGTTTTCCGGTCCTATGTTGTTTAGTGCAGCTTATGGATCTGGATTCCTGTCTGCACAGGGATCCAGTCAGCAGGGCTGTGGCAGGTAGGTGGAACTCGGATAGTTCACCTGCCATATCCGTAAGTTTGTTTGTGTTCCCCTTTTTCCTGCAGCTTGGCCAGTGAGACCCCTGTTCCTCCGTGTACAGTAGGAACAGGCCGTCTTACCTTGACTCCTAGTCCAGGGACCGGTCGGAGGGTGAGTTAGGGATCCGAGGTTCCGGAGCATGGGTCCTCCTACCTTAAAGGTCGGCCCATGCAGCTAGGAGTTAGGGTCAGGTTAGGGACGCTTTAGGAGGTGACCTGCTCCCTAATCCTGTTGTCCTGGCCGAGCAGCCAAAACATCAACTGGCATCGCACGGCTGAGGATTTCCCCCATCCTCAGCCGTGACAGCGGGTGCCCACAGAGAGGGTTCTGAGTGCCGCCTCTGGCACCAGTGCCATAGGTTCGCCACCACTGTCTTAGACCCTGCACCCTTAAAGGGGTATTCTGGTTGTTTCAAGTTCACTATAACTATTACATCAGTGGGGGTCACAAGAATGGTGGCCCCGGTAGTAGGATCACAAGAACGGTTGCCCCATACCACCTGCAGCCCTCCTGAAATGAACAGAGCAGCCGATCTCACATCTGTGCGGCCGCTCTATTCATTTTGATGGGAACTCTGGAGATATCTGAGCACTGTGCTCGGCTGTCTCTCCGGAACTCCCATAGAAATGAATGGAGTGGCTGCACACATGTACAACTGTCCGCTCTGTTTATTTCAGGGGGGCTGCAGGGGGTATGGAGCCCAGTTCTCGTGATCAGTGGGGGTCCCAGCGGTAGGACCCACACTGATGTAATAGTTATACTCTATCCTGTGGATAGGGGATAACTTGAAACAACCGGAATACCCAGTGCCATCTTAAGAGCATTATAGGCCCCCGGGCAATACAGTGCACTGGGGCCCTGTCTACACAATCACGCACTAGAATAAAAATGCAAATTATCAATAAGGCGATATTTATTGGGCATTTCCTCTTGTGGATTTTCCCCAGCAGTAGGATCAGGTAATGATACCATTGGTATTTCTGCTGGAATTGGAGTGCATGTAGATGTGGATGCTACATCTGGAGGAGCAGAACTACTGGCTGACGTTGCACCTGGATTGAGCCAAGATGTTAGTTTTGGAAGTTTGCACATTTTCTCTTTCTCCTCTGCAGCCTTTTTCCTCTTCTGTGCTCCACTCAAAACATTACGTTTCATTTCTGCACTAAAGGTTATTTTCACCAACACGTAATAAACTTTATTTTTCCTCACCTTTTTTACACTTCCTCGAACGAGTGGCAACTCTAAGATTGCTATATAAGGGGGACACATAAGATATTACAGTCAAAACTTGAGGGGCACTAATAACTTAAAGTGGATGTAAACCCAAACATTTTTTTTTTTTGTGATGTCACAATGTAGAGTACCCAGGCAGTACACACGCCACTCCAACATTAATACCCACCAGCACCAGCAGTACCCACACCAGCATTACCCACCAGCACCAGAGTGTGTGTACATTTATATATATATCTATATTTATTTCGTTTTTTTAGTTGTATGATTAAAGTGGATGTAAACCCCCAAGTATGCAGTATAGCACCCTATAGTATACAGCACCACACAGTATGCAGTATAGCACCCTATAGTATACAGCACCACACAGTATGCAGTATAGCACCCTATAGTATACAGCACCACACAGTATGCAGTATAGCACCCTATAGTATACAGCACCACACAGTATGCAGTATAGCACCCTATAGTATACAGCACCACACAGTATGCAGTATAGCACCCTATAGTATACAGCACCACACAGTATGCAGTTTAGCACCCCACACTATACAGTACCCCACAGTATATAGTAGAGCAGTATAGACCCCCACACTATACAGCACCTCACTGTATACAGCACCCCAAACTATACACGATACAGCCCCCCACACTATACAGTACAGCACTCTACACTATACCGCACCCACAGTATACAGCCCCCCACACTATACAGTACAGCAGTATAGCACTCCCCCCACTATACAGCCCCCCCCCACACTATACAGGCCCCCCACACTATACAGCCCACCACACAGTATACAGGCCACCCCCCCCCCCACACACAGTATACAGCCCACCACACAATATACAGCCCATTACACAATATATAGCCCACCACACAATATACAGCCCACCACACAGTATACAGGCCCCCACACAGTATACAGCCCCCCACACAGTACACAGCACCCCACTATACAGTAGTTTACAGTATATTAAAATAACAACCCCATGTCACCTTTTTCTGATGTAATCTTTACACAGAAAAGCTCCACAGTTAACTTCTGCAACACTCCTGATAGGACCTGTGATGACTTCATAGCCATGTGACCAGTAATTGCTAGGTTACTGGTCACATGGTAATGATGTCATTAAGGTCCTAGATCAAAACTCATTAAGGTCCTAGAATTAAGATCATTAACACAGTACGATCATGATGCCTGTGTAGCCGACAGCCTGACACCCGGGGCAGTAGCTAGCAGGGCTCAAGAGGCAGCTGCCTTGGGCCCCCCCAGGAGCAACTGGGCCCAGGGCAGCTGCCCCTTTTGCCCCTTGGTAAAGACGGCCCTGGCGGCAACGCTGCTAAATGACGGTTGGGAAGTTGGCTGGTGGGTTCACTGGGCAGGCGGGCCCCCAGGCAAGTGGGGCCCCCGGGCAACTGCCCAGCGTGCCCATTCGAAAAGACGGCCCTGGGAATACCCCTTTAAGTACCCTGGTTAACCAATAGTATTACATCATTTAATTGCTGTCCCCCATGTTCTTAAAGGGGTTATCCCATGATTAATGTAAAAAATTTAAATCAGACATGATATAGTAGATGCCAATCTCTTTCTGACAAAGCTAGAATCTGCCCTGTACCTCACATAGATCCAGAGATCTCCCCATTCATTGCTGCTGTTGTTCTGCTAGATTGTCTTCAGGCTGGCAGCTCAGGGGGTGTATCCTTGCTCAGGGGGCACTGCCACAGGTTCTAGCAGAAGATATGGCTGGTGAGAGTTCAAGACTTAAACGGAGCATGTGCTACCATCTTAGAAAGATGGACAAGAAATAAGGAAAAAAACAAGCAGCAGGTGGCGCTATGCAGATACATTTTAGTGAATAGCTTGGCTAGACTAAATGTTTAATTACATACAATTACAAAAGTATTCAGATCCAGGTGCTGGTTTGAAAAATTTATTTTGGGCACAACCCAAAGTAAAAAAAGATGTCACTGGAAATTACCATTCAATTTGTTTTATGTGCTGACGTCCCTGCCCCTCTGCGCACCTGCTAAAAGCCAGTTAAATGGGTATTCCCATCTCAGACAATGGAGGTATATCGCTAGGATATGCCCCCATTGTCTGATAGGCGCGGGTCTCACCTCTGGTGACGTGCTTGCACACTATAGAAAAAAGCACCAGCCTCTTTGGTGGCCAGGACCATAGGAGAACACATAGGCTGCTTTTTCTTATAGTGTGCAAGCATGACCACCACTGATGGATGGCATGGTGGTTGTAACCATGGAAACGAGCAGTGTATAATGTGATGGAAAAATGAATCCAGCCAGTATTATTACTTTTAGGCTTGTTGTATTAGGCTACTTTCACACTAGCGTTTTTTGCGGATCCGTCATGGATCTGCAAAAACGCTTCCGTTGCAATAATACAACCGCATGGATCCGGTTGTATTATGTCTTATATAGCCATGACGGATTCGTCATGAACACCATTGAAGGTCAATGGGGGACGGATCCGTTTTCTATTGTGTCAGAGAAAACAAATCCGTCCCCATTGACTTACATTGTGTGTCAGGACGGATCCGTTTTGTCTCCACACTACATCGCGGACAGAAAAACGCTGCTTGCAGCGTTATTCTGTTCGCGATGGGAGCGCAACCAAATGGAAATCGGTGCTTTTTGGAGCACCCTGTTTCATTCAGTTCAGTTTTGTCCCCATTGATAATGAATGGGAACAAAACTGAAGTGTTTTCATCTGCTATTGAGATCCTATGACGGATCTCAATAGCGGAATTGAAAACGCTAGTGTGAAAGTAGCCTTATTCTGTTATACTACTAATGCTCTTCTACACACAATATGCAGGGCTTGTACCCTACTTGTTACGTTATTATGGACTGTATGTCTTGGGGGCAGAACTAGTTCTTCATGAACTCATGTATGTCTGTTATTTATGTAATGGATTATGGCTATTTATTGTTGAATACTTCTAATAAAGATGAATTGGTCTCTATAATTATTGGGGTCAAATACAAACAGAATCCTACATCTTCTAAGAACCATTTTTCAAAGGTGATAACACCTAAAGTATCTTAAACTGGGTCATATACATTGGCGGCTTCCTGACACTCCCACAATGATACTTATGAAGGGAGAGAGGATCAGGCTTTTGGATTCAAACATGCACAATCCTTTTGCTCTCAGGGGAGATAGGCAGATGGAGGTAGGCGGCTCTCTCCCCTCTCCCCATTCTGGTCATGTACACATTTGGCTAAACCGAGTATGCATGCCTTTGAAGGGGGTGAGTTAGGAGAGATAACTGAGAAGTTATGTATGACCTTAGTAAACTGCGGCAGACTGGGACTCACTGAGTTTGGTAAAGACGGCTAGGAAGTTCTATGTCTAGCTATGGGAGATACCTAAATGTTTAGAGTTAGGTTTAGATTCCATGTGTTCATAGTTTGCCATAACCTTATGATAAGCAAGAAAATAACTTTTTTAAGTTCTTAAAGTGGTTGTCCCATGAAAAATATTCAAAAGTTTTTAAAAATTGCTTGTAATTAATAATTAATAATTATGTATAGTCAATGAGTTATCCGGTAAAACATATCTGTATTGCACCACCTGCTGTTTGTTTTTTTCTTTATTTCTTTGTCCGGTTCACTTAGAAGGCCGCACATGCTCAGTTCATCCTTCAATTGCCTCCTGAGCAGGGAGAGAGCTGCAGCAGAAAATACACCCCCTTATCTGTAGCAGAAAATACACCCCCTTATCTGTAGCAGAAAATACACCCCCCTTATCTGTAGCAGAAAATACACCCCCCTTATCTGTAGCAGAAAATACACTCCCCTTATCTGTAGCAGAAAATACACCCCCCTTATCTGTAGCAGAAAATACACCCCCCTTATCTGTAGCAGAAAATACACCCCCCTTATCTGTAGCAGAAAATACAGCCCCCTTATCTGCATCAGAAACCCCCCCCTTATCTGTAAAAGAAAATACACCCCCTTATCTGTAGCAGAAAATACACCCCCCTTATCTGTAGCAGAAAATACACCCCCCTTATCTGTAGCAGAAAATACACCCCCCTTATCTGTAGCAGAAAATACACCCCCCTTATCTGCAGCAGAAAATACAGCCCCCTTATCTGCATCAGAAACCCCCCCTTATCTGTAAAAGAAAATACACCCCACTTATCTGCATCAGAAAATACCCCCCCTTATCTGTAGCAGAAAATACACCCCCTTATCTGCAGCAGAAAATATCCCCCCCTTATCTGCAGCAGAAAATACCCCCCCGTATCTGCATCAGAAAATACACCCCACTTATCTGCATCAGAAAATACCCCCCCTTATCTGTAGCAGAAAATACCCCCCCTTATCTGTAGCAGAAAATATACCCCCCTTATCTGCAGCAGAAAATAGACCCCCTTATCTGCATCAGAAAATACACCCCCTTATCTGCATCAGAAAATACCCCCCCTTATCTGTAGCAGAAAATACCCCCCTTATCTGTAGCAGAAAATATACCCCCTTATCTGTAGCAGAAAATACACCCCACTTATCTGCATCAGAAAATACACCCCCTTATCTGTAGCAGAAAATACACCCCCCCTTATCTGTAGCAGAAAATACACCCCCCTTATCTGTAGCAGAAAATACACCCCCCCTTATCTGTAGCAGAAAATACACCCCCCTTATCTGTAGCAGAAAATACACCCCCTTATCTGTAGCAGAAAATACACCCCCCTTTATCTGTAGCAGAAAATACACCCCCTTATTTGCAGCAGAAAATACACCCTCCTTATCTGTAGCAGAAAATACCCCCCCCCCTTATCTGTAGCAGAAAATACACCCCCCTTATCTCCAGCAGAAAATACACCCCCTTATCTGTAGCAGAAAATACACCCCCCTTATCTGCAGCAGAAAATACACCCCCCTTATCTGCAGCAGAAAATACAGCCCCTTATCTGTAGCAGAAAATACACCCCCTTATCTGTAGCAGAAAATACACCCCCCTTATCTGTAGCAGAAAATACACCCCCCTTATCTGTAGAAGAAAATACACCCCCTTTATCTGTAGCAGAACATACACCCCCCTTATCTGTAGCAGAAAATACACCACCTTATATGCATCAGAAAATACCCCCCCCTTATCTGTAGCAGAAAATACACCCCCCTTATCTGTAGCAGAAAATACACCCCCTTTATCTGTAGCAGAAAATACACCCCCTTATCTGCAGCAGAAAATATCCCCCCCTTATCTGCAGCAGAAAATACCCCCCTTATCTGCAGCAGAAAATACACCACCTTATCTGCATCAGAAAATACCCCCCCCTTATCTGTAGCAAAAAATACCCCCCCTTATCTGTAGCAGAAAATATACCCCCCTTATCTGCAGCAGAAAATACACCCCCTTATCTGCATCAGAAAATACACCCCCCTTATCTGCATCAGAAAATACCCCCCCTTATCTGTAGCAGAAAATACCCCCCTTATCTGTAGCAGAAAATATACCCCCTTATCTGCAGCAGAAAATACACCCCACTTATCTGCATCAGAAAATACACCCCCTTATCTGTAGCAGAAAATACACCCCCCTTATCTGTAGCAGAAAATACACCCCCCTTATCTGTAGCAGAAAATACACCCCCTTATCTGCAGCAGAAAATACACCCCACTTATCTGCATCAGAAAATACACCCCCTTATCTGTAGCAGAAAATACACCCCCCTTATCTGTAGCAGAAAATACACCCCCCTTATCTGTAGCAGAAAATACACCCCCCTTATCTCCAGCAGAAAATACACCCCCTTATCTGTAGCAGAAAATACACCCCCTTATCTGTAGCAGAAAATACACCCCCCCTTATCTGTAGCAGAAAATACACCCCCCTTATCTGCAGCAGAAAATACACCCCCCTTATCTGTAGCAGAAAATACACCCCCTTATCTGTAGCAGAAAATACACCCCCTTTATCTGTAGCAGAAAATACACCCCCTTATTTGCAGCAGAAAATACACCCTCCTTATCTGTAGCAGAAAATACCCCCCCCCCCTTATCTGCATCAGAAAATACACCCCCCTTATCTGCATCAGAAAATACACCCCCTTATCTGCAGCAGAAAATAGACCCCCCTTATCTGCAGCAGAAAATACACCCCCCTTATCTGCATCAGAAAATACACCCCCTTATCTGCAGCAGAAAATACACCCCCTTATCTGCATCAGAAAATACACCCCCTTATCTGTAGCAGAAAATACACCCCACTTATCTGCATCAGAAAATACACCCCCTTATCTGCAGCAGAAAATACACCCCACTTATCTGCATCAGAAAATACACTACCTTATCTGCAGCAGAAAATACACCCCCCTTATCTGTAGCAGAAAATACACCCCCCTTATCTGCAGCAGAAAATACACCCCCCCTTATCTGTAGCAGAAAATACACCACCTTATCTGCATCAGAAAATACCCCCCCCTTATCTGTAGCAGAAAATACACCCCCTTATCTGCAGCAGAAAATACACCCCACTTATCTGCATCAGAAAATACACTACCTTATCTGCAGCAGAAAATACACCCCCCTTATCTGCAGCAGAAAATACACCCTCCTTATCTGCCGCAGAAAATACACCCCCCTTATCTGTAGCAGAAAATACACCCCACTTATCTGCATCAGAAAATACACCCCCTTATCTGCAGCAGAAAATACACCCCCCCTTATCTGTAGCAGAAAATACACCCCCCTTATCTGCAGCAGAAAATACACCACCTTATCTGCATCAGAAAATACCCCCCCCTTATCTGTAGCAGAAAATACACCCCCTTATCTGCAGCAGAAAATACACCCCACTTATCTGCATCAGAAAATACACTACCTTATCTGCAGCAGAAAATACACCCCCCTTATCTGCAGCAGAAAATACACCCTCCTTATCTGCCGCAGAAAATACACCCCCCTTATCTGTAGCAGAAAATACACCCCACTTATCTGCATCAGAAAATACACCCCCTTATCTGCAGCAGAAAATACACCCCCCCTTATCTGTAGCAGAAAATACACCACCTTATCTGCATCAGAAAATACCCCCCCCTTATCTGTAGCAGAAAATACACCCCCTTATCTGCAGCAGAAAATACACCCCACTTATCTGCATCAGAAAATACACTACCTTATCTGCAGCAGAAAATACACCCCCCCCTTATCTGTAGCAGAAAATACACCCCCTTATCTGTAGCAGAAAATACACCCTCCTTATCTGCAGCAGAAAATACACCCTCCTTATCTGCCGCAGAAAATACACCCCCCCCTTATCTGTAGCAGAAAATACACCCCCCTTATCTGCAGCAGAAAATACACCCCCCTTATCTGCAGCAGATAAGACCCTCCCCTTGAGCTGTCAGCTGGATATAAATCTAGCAGAGCAATGAATGGGGAGATCTCTGGATCCATGTGAGGTACAGGGCTGGTTCTAGCTTTGTTAGAAAGAGATCGTCATGTACTATGTGATATGTCTGTTAATTTTTTACATTAGTCATGGGATAACCTTTTTAATCCTTTCACGCACTATGATGTACCTGTACGTCATAATGTGTGAAGGGATTTATGGAGCGGGCCTCTGCAGCAGCGATCCAGGCCATGGCAATCTCCGTACTGAGCTATGCACAAGGCACAGCTCAGAATGGAGAGTGTAAAAATCCTATTCACCCTAATTGAGCTCAATTAGGGTGAATAGGAGAGGGGATCTAAAGATCCCATGTACTAGGCCCCTATGGGGGCTAATACTTTAAAAAAAAAGAGTGAAAAAAAAGACAATATATTAAAAGTTAAAATCACCCCCCTTTCCCACTTTTACAATATATAAAACAATATATTTAATATAAACAATAAAAAAATAAACATATTAGGTATCGCCTCGTCCGAAAATTTCAGAACTATTAAAATATATTTAAAAAAATCCTGTACGGTGAACGCCATAACGGAATTTTTTTTTAATACACATACCATTTTTTTGTCATCTTGTCCCCGCAAAAAATTAAATAACAGTGATCAAAAAGGCGTACATTCCACAAAAATGGTACCAATAAAAATACAGTTCGTTAAGCAAAGAACAAGCCTTCATACAGCTCTGTAGACCGAAATATTAAAAAGTTATGTCAGAATATGGCAATGCAAAGAAAATTTTGCTTTTTTTTCAAAGGTTTTTATTTTTTTTAAAGTTGTAACACAAAAAAAAACCCTATACAAGTTCAGTATCGGCACATGTGTATTGAGAACCCAGAATAAGGACGTCAGGTCATTTTTAGCACACAGTGAACGCTGTGATGTCAAAACCCCTAAAACCTTGACGGAATTCTGTTTTTTTTCAATTTTGCCACACAAATATTATTTTTTCCGTTTTACATTAATAGATATGGTAAATTAAATGGTGGAAATGCATCTTGTTCCGCAAAACAAAAGCCCTCTTATAGCTATGTGAATGGAAAAATTCAAAAGTTATGGTTATTGGAACGTGGAGAGGAAAAATCTAAAATGTAAAAATGAAAATAGGCCTCAACCTTAGGCCTCTTTCACACGGGCGTGATTTCCGCACGGGTACAATGCGTGAGGTGAACGCATTGCACCCGCACTGAATCCGGACCCATTTATTTCTATGGGGCTGTGCACATGAGCAGTGATTTTCACGCATCACTTGTGCGTTGTGTGAAAATCGCAGCATGCTCTATATTGTGCGTTTTTACACGCAAAGCAGGCCCCATAGAAGTGAATTGGACTGCGTGAAAATCGCAAGCATCCGCAAGCAAGTGCGGATGTGGTGCGATTTTCATGCATGGTTGCTAGGGTATAATCGGGATGGGGATCCGATCATTTTAATTCATGTTATAAGGGAAAATAATAGCATTCTTAATACAGAATGCTTAGTAAAATAGGGATGAAGGGGTTAAAAAAAATAATAAATTAATTTTTTAACTCACCTCATCCACTTGTTTGCGCAGCCAGGCTTCTCTTCTTTCTTCAGGACCTGGGTAAAGGACCTTTGATGACATCACTGCGCTCATCACATGGTCCATCACATGATCCATCACATGATCCATCACCATGGTGATGGACCATGTGACGGACCATGTGATGAGTGCAGTGACGTCACCACAGGTCCTTTTCCTCCTGTCATCAAAGAAGAAGACAGAGGAGAAGCCGGGCTGCGCAAACAAGTGGATGAGGTGAGTTAAATTTATTATTATTTTTTTTTAACCCCTCCATCCCTATTTTACTCAGCATTCTGTATTAAGAATGCTATTATTTTCCCTTATAACCATGTTAAAATCTACACAACACCTAACCCAACCCCGAACTTCTGTGAAGAAGTTCGGGTTTGGTTACCAAACATGCCGATTTTTCTCACACGCGAGCAAAACGCATTAAAACGCTTTGCACTCGCGGGGAAAAATCGCGCATCTTACCGCAACGCACCCGCATCTTTTCCCGCACGTCACCCGCAAAGCCTGTGTGAACCCAGCCTTAAGGTGTTACAGTGGTTATCTATTTCACATATGCCTTGTTATGATACAGTTTTGTCCTGCCTTACCTTTTGTCTTGACTCGATATAACCCAAGATGATTGGTGTGAGTTGACAAACTTAGAGTGAAAAACATATGACTTCGTCACTCCATGTCTAAGCTATGGGCCACCCATTGGTCATGATTAGAGATGAGCAAATTTAATGTTATGAAATTCGTTCACGCTTCGTTTGGTGGTAAAAGCAGAATTGCATTATGGATTGCATTACCACGGACCATAACGCAATTCTACGACGGAATGCATAACGGAATGCCTTTAGCGGCATTCTATTATTAATTCCGTCATAATAGAAGTCTATGACCTGCATAACTTATCCGTCCCGTTTCCGTTATGAAAGGAGAGGACTCCCCTGGTTAACGGAAATGGGACAGATCGATTTTGCAGCCCATAGACTTCTATTATGATGGAATGAATAATGGAATGCCTATTAAGGCATTCAGTCATAGAATTGCGCTATGTCCAGGGCCTTCTCAAACAGCTGATCGGCGGGGGCCCTGATTTTGGACCCCCACCGATCAGATACTGATGACCTATCCAGAGCATAGGTCATTAGTATTAACATCTCGGAAAACTAATTCAACCTATATAAATACACCTGCCAACATGTTCTCCAGTGAGCTAGACTTGTTTCTTACGGTATATTTATATAGTATGCATGGTTCTGTTACTGTATTTATGCAGTAAGCTTGGCTCTGGCACCGTATCTATCTAGTAAGATCTGTTCTTGTATCATATCTGTGTAATAAACTTGAATTTGGTACCATATTTACAGTACTGTATGTAGTAGTAAGCTTGGTTCTGTTTACTGTTGAGCAAAGCGAGTTTCGGATGCTACATCCGAAATCGCTTTGTTCAAAACTTCAGAATTGTACTGTACGCAGATTTGTCTCCCTACAGTATTAGAATGTATGGGCTCCAATGAGCCGAAGTAAGTTATTCACAAAGTTGCACTTAACTTCATTGAATAACTACGGTAATTGATTTTTAAAGTGGAAAACCACTTTAAAATTGAAACCGAACTCGGTACCTCGGAACCGAAGCCGAGCTCGGTTTCAAGTTTTAAAGTGGTTATTCAACAAACTCACGTTCGACTTCCTGAATAACTGACCGGCTCATCGGAGCCCATAGATTCTAATACTGTACAAAGGCTTTGGATGAAGCATCCGGAGCTCGCTTCGCTCAACACTAGTTCTGTTACTGTATTTATTGTTAGATCACTTTAAACATTTAGATTGGTGGGGGCCCACGTTCCTCATACAGCCTAGGGCCCATGGTAAATTTACTCTGCTCCTGAATAAAATTGAATTTATCGCACATGCCTCTTCTGGTTGTTTCTTTTTGATAGCATGGACACATTATAGTATCTTGCCTTCTGTTGTGAATACCCAGTGCAGCGCTGACAGATTCAGAAGAATATCTTAATAATATGGTAAATGCAACCAAAAGAGATAAGAAGACGAAAAAACAGTACATGTTCTACTTCTGTCATCTTTCTGATGGACATCAGAGTTTTGTCCAGCATATTGTTTTTGTGTTGAGGTTCAGATATCCCAGTGGCATACAATTATGATCTAAAATGAGCTTCTAATTAGGGATTAAGAGCTGTCTCTTTGCCGCATTGGGGACTATAAATAACACAGTCTTGGCTTAATTCATTTACAAAATGATTAACCTCCCATCTTGAGCCTTGGGATAATATATGAATGAAAGCCAGTGGAGTGATTTTAAAGAAAAATGTATGCCAAGAGTAAAAAAAAGCACCTGGAGTTAGAAGTTCAAGAGTAGTACATGTATGTATTCACTTCAGTATTCATACATGTTTCCGTTATTGCCATCTCCTATGGGATGCTGGGTGACAGACACTAATGGCAGCTATTACAGTGCCTGTAGGGAATGCCACCCAGCTGTCGGTAGACATTGAATTACATATTCATCATGCACATGGCAGTATTCTGTATACTCTGCTAATTCTCCAAGCCAGCATGCCCATCTCAGTCATAGCCCCCTTCATCATGCCACCAACACAAGAGAGAGGAAGGTAGCTCCCTGCCTATTGTCACGTTCCGGAGTCCCAAGGCAGACCACCGGGACGTCTAGCAAACAGGGTACTTTATTACACATGTAATAAATGAACATGACAGTACAGTAGGTTAGGCAATAGTGGTAGCACTACCATAAAACCAAGTGCACCGGCAGACCAGAGGCAAAACCCAGAGGGCGGAAAGCCAGTGAGCCCCTGGTGGTGGGGATGAACTGGGCCAATGGCTCACTTGTCGCACCTCCCGGTACACTTGGCTGCTACCTGCAGAGAACCACAGATACAGGACTGGAACCCAACCAAACACAGGACAGAACCATCACAAAAGCAGATGCCTGGACCCCATGCGGAATGGAAGCATGGCGGTCTCAGGCAGAGCTGCATACAGACTAGAGATCCTCCCTCCGGAGAATCCAGGGACCCTCTCACAAAAGCAGGCTAGATCAGAAGCAGTAGGCACTGCCAGGCTGGACAAAGGACAGGATCAGAAGCAGTTTAGCACTGCCATGCTATCAGATGCAGTTAAAGCACTGCCAGGCTATCAGACGCAGTTAGAGCACTGCCAGGCTTACAGACGCAATTAAAGCACTGCCAGGCTAGACATGGAACAGAGCAGATCCAGACAGAGAACAGGTACAGAAGAACAGGCAAGGCATGGACAAGGATAACAACATCAACATCATCACAGGACAGGTACAGAAGAACAGACAAAGCAGCAACAACAACGCATTACCAGGCGACACCACAAATCAGGGAAGATGACAAAACCTCCTGGGTCAACAGCAAGGGGCTACACCTAGTAAGACACAAGACAGACTGACCACAAGCCCCACAGCTCACAGATAGATATAGCTGGATTAACGAGGGCACCTGATAAGCCACCAGTAGGAACAAACCAGGGAAATTAACCCCACCAGAACCAAACAGGGAGAGAAGCCTGCATGAACAGAGAAGTGAACACACAGGCTGCAGTATTTGACGCTGCCCCTGGCAACCAGCAAACACATAGTCACCCGCAGCCAGTACGCCAGAGCACAAACAACCTGTGACACAAACAGAAATGCATCCATACCTGAGACCCTGCTCACACACAAGACTGCAGCCAGCACGCATCACAGAACCAGGATACATTGGAACACCCACAGCCAGTACACAAAGTGCATGCAGTCAGCCTGCACGACATGGAGACAGGAACCACAGAGATATGGACAAGGAAAGCCACAAACACAAGCCACAGTTCACACACACCATGGCAGCCAGCACGCAGCCCCAAGCAACCAGCATACACAGGTGTCAGCCTGCAGCCAGTACGTAAGAGAACCTGCAGCCAGTCTACACGGCCACAGTGACAAGAACTGCACCGAAATGCAGACACGGGGAGTACACACATTCACAGGCCGCAGTTCACACAAGACACCGCTGCCAGCACGCAGCCAGAAGCAACCAGCATACAGAGGTGTCAGCCTGCAGCCAGTATGCGAGAGGGCATTGCATCCAGCCTACACGGCCAAAACTGTCACAGTGAACCGCACCGTGAAACCTATGTTAGAAAGAATGTGTAAGTGTAGGTTCCTGGACCAAGGACAGGGTCCGGGTCTGGAATTGGGAGATCGGGAAAGTATTCAGAATAAAAGTATATTAGTAAATGTTATTATTTTTTTTATCAAGGAAACATTCGAATAACTATTTATGTCTCTGGGTGCCCCCTTTACTATAAAAGCCATCATCATAATGGAGATTTCAGTTAGAAATGCCAAGTTGGCATCCAGTGCTTTGATATCATCGCGATTAATTGATCTCTGAGTTTGTACACAAGAAAGCATACAAGCAACACAAGACAAGTTGTTATAAGAAAGTACCCTGTAGAATAATGCAGTCATCTGTTACAATTTACGCGTGCTCCCCCATGAAGACCGCTTAACATGACTTGAATACTACATTGCTCTGACACAGCCTGATAATAGTTATAATCCCGATCCTGGGCTATGAGAATACGGTGTAATGAGCATTACCAGACCTGTTAATTAGATGTGATCAGTCCTGTTATAATTATGGCGGTAGGACTTTGTGGATGATAAATAGGTGGGTTCATCTAAGGAAACAGGAAAGGAATGGCATTTTGAAGTCAATATCCCAGCGTAATGAATAATGATTTTACAAACAGTGTATTCAGCTTACGGCTGATTTATACAAGAAAATGAGTGAGCTTCATAGTTGTAAGCTTTCCAGCAAATTCTTGCAGTAAATATTCGGCACTGATTCTTACACGTTTTCTTTTTATTTTACAGCATTTAGTGTTTATTGGATTATTTAATCATGTAAATCGATCTAGGTAAGACGGAAGCTCCTACTCACTTCTTTCCTTGTTTTGTAGTTATCTTTAGATTTTATTAGAAGAGTTGTCCAGTGTTTTGAACTAGTGATGAGCGAAGTATTTAAAAAGTTGATTTGGCTTCTTCGTCGAAATTTACAAAGAAATCCGCTTTGTGACAAATTACTTTGTCACGAAGCACATTTCTTTGTAAGTGGTGGGTGCAATGACTTGGAACGGAGCCGCCCCCCCGTCACTGTACAAATCAGATGCCGCGTTCATACATGATCGCGTCATCTGATTTTAATAATAGAGTGCTTGAAGGTCTGGCGCAAAATCTTGCGCAGCCTGAGATGATGCCATAACGCCGGCCGGCAAGGTGATGTCATATGTCACCACGCAGAGGATTTCGACCAAGATCTTCAAGCAAGATGGCGGCTGGCCTGTCGTGAGTCTCCTGCCACTTAAGGACACATAACCACTGAGGTCAGTCATTTGCCGCATCGTATATGACCCCGTCTATCCGGAGTTACAATCTTATTCAGTCTAGGCAATTCACTAAGCTAAATACATCAATGGCATAAATCACTCTTCTGTCGTGATAGTTTGCTACAATGTATCAGTGTAGGCAAACTATTGTAGCTCGAAACTCATATAAGAATGCCTAGTTCCAAAACTCTAAGAGGGGAATTTATCAGAAGGGGAATATTTGAAGTCTGTTTTGCATTAGTCTGGGCTGGCGTATTTTATGCCACATTTATCAAAAGTCACATGTTGGTTGATAAATTTGTCTTATCCTTAAAGAGGTTGTCTGGGTTTAGAGCTGAACCCGGATATATCCCCTTCTTCCCCCACTCAACACCTCCGACATGAGCATTGGAGCATTTCATGCTCCAATGCTCTCCCGTGCCCTGCGCAATTCAGGGTTATTTCTGGAGATCCGGTGACGTACCGGGCTCTCCATGGGTAAGCTAGGCAGAGCTTTCCACCTAGCATTGAGCCTGGTGATGTCACCGGCACTAATGAGTGAGCTGTAGCGCTGCCCTAGCCCATAAAATGGCTAGGGCAGCGCTAAAGCCCGCCCATCAGTGCCGGTGATGTCACTGGGACACTGCAAGGCAGAAGCGCAGGGCAAGGGAGAGCATTGGAGCATGAAATGCTCCGATGATCATGTCAGAGGGGCTGAGTGGGGGAAGAAGGGGATATGTCTGGACACTTTTGTCTTGGTAAGCTACTCCAGTTTTCCTACTCCACCCTTTTTAGAAAAAGGCTCAATGATAAATCTGGAGTGAAACTAATTACCATAGCTAACCACACCCACCATTCCACACATATTTCAAAACTGGAGTGAGTGGTGTAAAACTGCAAAAAGTCGCAACTTTTTTGTGCAACTGAGTGCAAAAAGTCACAAAAGCCCTGTTTTGTCAGGTATATCAGAGAATATCAATACTCTTTGTTCTTATTGTACACGTTCTGTAGAAGTGCAGGTAAGCTCTTTGAATGAGGGGCTCATTCAGATAGCTGTATAGTTTTGTGGTACGCAAAAATGCGGATCTGTTTTTTTGCAGTCAGTTGAGCATGTCCGCGAAAAAAGGGATTGCATTCCCCATTTTAGCAGACCCATAGATTTCAAGGACATGTTTTATTTGTTTTTTGGTGCCATGGAATGGAATAAAAAATGTGGACAGCACACGGAGTGCTATCCGCATCTTTTGGGGCCCTATAGAAGTGAATGGGCCCGCGTATAATCCGCTAAATTCCGGATCAGATGTGGAAAGCAACATATGGCCGTGTGAATGAGACCTAAATGTTGATACTGTAATAATGTTAATTTTAAGCATGAGTACAGCGAGCTGCACCTCGACTGAGCTCGTGTATCTATCCTGAATCTATTCCAGGTGAAGGCAGAAGCTGTCAGCGCTGGAACAAATGTTATTCTATCTGCATTAGTGTTTCTTGAGTCGTGTCATGAGCGTCATTTACTGTCTAATAGTGTCACACAGTGGGACCTTGTGAGCTGGCAGGATTCAGCCTCTCTGTATATAAATGTATTCATTCTGTTGTCTCCACATGACTAAATACCTTCACTGTATAGTCATGGCAGTCACATGTAGCTCACTCACTCACCGCCTGCCCTTCTCTTGGTATCTACTGTACGGATGTAATTCCAAAGTCGATGAGATTATTGTTTGCTCCGGGGTAGTGCATTTAAAGTGTAACTGCTGTTCTATTTTTATTTGTGTAAAATGTAGGGGCAGTGATACTGATAATTTTTGTAATATACTTTAATTACTGAAATCATACATTAATATTAGAAAAATAGCTCTAAAGTGGCCCATTTTGAGCCTTAGCAACGCTCCTCTGTCTTCTGTTTACATAACACAGTCAGTGTTGTTCAGGTCTCCACTGTTATGTAAACAGAGGACACAGGAGCGTTGCTAAGGCTCAAAATGGGCCACTTTAGAGCTATTTTTCTGATATTAATGATGGATTTCAGTAATTTAAGTATATTACAAAAATGGTCAGTATCACTGCCCCTACACATTACACAAATAAAAACAGAATGCTAGTTACACTTTAAGGGGACCTGTCACTATGAAATACAGTGTAATGTGAAGAGTAGCATGGTATAGAGCAGGAGAAGCTGAGGAGTTTTATATATATATATATAGTGGGGAAAATAAATCTATTCTGGGCTTTGGAGTCCTGAGGACGGTCCTAACAGTGACTGAGAGCTAACTCTGCAAGACTAAGCATACAGAGGAGTCAGTCACTTGTAGTGACTGATCACTGATAGGACCACCCACATGAATCTTAAAGGGGTTGTGCAAGAATGAAGGGGAGGGGTTTGGCAAAACCTATGGCAGTGTCCAGCGCCCCGTGCGACATGACAAATGGTCACATGGTCGCAAGGGGAGCCGGACACCGCCACAGCCTGTGATTGACTGCGGCAATTTCAAACTGGATGTTGACATTGCTGGAGCCCAGTGGAGCATCACAGACATGCAAGAGAAAGTGCTCCAGTGCCAGTGCCGGGAAGCAAGTAAGTCTTCTTCCCTTTGTAGTTCCGGCAGAATGGGGGTTTTGCAAAAAAAAAAAAACATTCTTGAAAAACCCTATTCTTGCGCAACAAGCCCAGAAATCAGAGATTTACATGAAAAAAATACGTTTTATTAAATCTTTTCCCGTATAGTTATATATCAATCTAGATAAATGCAAAATGCGGCACTAAAGTATAAATTACCAGTGAGTTTATTGAATGCAGTCCACAGTAGTTACAAACCAATTATTGTGTTCAGTCACCAGGACCATTGTCAGACTTGGATTGCAGCGGTCATAGAATAGAAGATGCAGTATATAATGCTGTCGTAGTTTTATTCCGGCTGCCTCTTGGCATGTTTGACCTCTGGCCCGCCCCCATTATAGTGAATGGGGCCGGAGCGGACTTCTAGCGGTACGGTGCACTAGCGGTAGCATGGATCCGGCAGGCTGTTACCCCGCCGGAACAGCCTGCTGGAGAAGGCTGCCGCTAGTGTGAAACTAGCCTAAGACAGACGAGCCATTTCTACTTCCAAAAGGGTAAGAATTCAAAATGCCTCAAGAGAAAACAGCCCTGGTAAGCTGAGTGCTCTCAGGGGTTGTTGTTATTTAAAAGGGAGACCACCTAGTATGCACAAGGATTATTTTAGTCCAGCCAACACTACTTTTCTGGGAAACATTTATGCAAATTAGCATTCCGTTCATCTTCTGGCATCAGATAGGCTTAGTGTTCTCATCTGTTTGGAAGGAAAGTACATTTGAATACCTTTGAGTTTCTGGAAAGATATCAAAATTGGTGCAAAGGAAAACTAGCTTAGACTACTTTCACACTCGTGTTTGGTGCGGATCCGTCATGGATCTGCACAAACGCATCCGTTCAGATAATACAACCGTCTGCATCCGTTCAAAACTGATCCGTTTGTATTATCTTTAACATAGCCAAGACGGATCCGTCTTAAACACCATTGAAAATCAATGGGGGACGGATCCATTCTCTATTGCGCCTTATTGTGTCAGTGAAAACGGATCCATCCCCATTGACTTACATTGTGTGTCAGGACTGATCCGTTTGGCTCAGTTTCGTCACACGGACACCAAAACGCTGCAAGCAGCGTTTTGGTGTCCGCCTCCAAAGCAGAATGGAGACAGAACGGAAGCAAACTGATGCATTCTGAGCGGATCCTTATCCATTCAGAATGCATTAAGGGCAAAACTGATCCGTTTTGGACCGCTTGTGAGATCCCTGAACGGATCTCACAAACGGAAACCAAAACGCCAGTGTGAAAGTAGCCTTAGTTGCGCGTAGCAACCAATCAGATTGATCCTTTCATTTTCCAAAGGCACTTTGAAAAATGAAAGGTGGAACCTGATTGGTTGCTGTTGATAAATTTCCCCCAACGCGTTTTAGTTAAGTAGGTTTGCCAATAAAGAACTATACACAGTTTAGAGAAGAATCCAGTTTAAACCATACAAATAGCTTGAAAACTGTTTGTGACCTTGATCTTCTCAGTTGTGACTAATTGTTTTAGATGGTGTGAATGTTTTCGCTCCATAGAAAGGCAGGCATCTGGGACAGGAGTTTGATTACAGAGAAGACACATTCATCCTTTTGCGCTGTTGAAAACTTCAGGCTTGTTTATAGGAATACATTGTGAAGAGTTTACAGTTTTGCCAGAACAATTTCCATAGTTTTAGCACCTCTGGTAAGAATTCTACTCATTCAAGGTGTCTACTGCTTATAGAAAGCTAATTGTCTTCTGTTCAGTTTTAGGTAGGATCAGCTGGCAGACTTATTTGTATGGGGAGCTCCTGGTTCTCCCTTGACAGATGATGTTAGGAAAGAGAAATATCAGTTGAACAGATTTTTTTGCCTGATCCTTTTGTTCTCCCAGGAGATAAGCTGTTGCCTGAGGTATCTGGCAGTGGCTTTCTCTTTTCTCCTCATTGAAAACACATACACGCTCTGCCGAACAGAATGTGTATGTGGGAGGGAGTTGGTAGATATAGAATTGAAAGTGTTTGGGCACCTTTTGAAGTTAATGTCAACCAAACACACTAATTTTGGTGGACCGGCCAACTATATAATGTGCATTGGGGAATCCTGACTTTCCAGTGATGGTAGATGCTAGAGTTGATGTTAGAAGGATTGAGTTTTTGGATTTAAACATAATATCCTTTTGTTCTCAGGAGAGATAAGCTTCACTTCTCCTAATTCGCAACATATGTGTTTGTGGGGTGGTCAAGATGAATAGCTCTGGGCCAATGACCATTTTGCAGTCTAAAGTGTATGGACAGCTTTAGTCTTCTTAAGGTGGCTATAGACAGTGAGATGTCTTATTAAAACTAATGGTCAGTGAGACATCTTGTTTTACAGACAGCTCCTTAGGTTTTATGTGAAAAAAGAAAAAAGTCATATAATCCCATCAGTAAAAAACACTCGGAAAACCCTTTTAAGATAGGCCATATAAAATCAGTGGGGGTCCTACTCTTAGCACCCCAACAATCTTCTATTTGAAGGGGCCACAGTGCTTGTGCGAGCACTGCAGCCCCTTCATTGGTTGCATCTGTCAATATAACTGTTTGCAATATACTTAGTGGCAGCAGTGTAGGGTATTTCTGCTTTGTCCAATTCACTTGAATGTGATGAAGCTGCAATAACCTGCCCCCATTGCTGAGCAAACAATATGCAGGTAGACGGACCAACACCAATAATGAAGGGGTCCCTTCAAATAGTTGATCAGTTGAGTGCTGATAGTTGGACCCCTCCAATCTGATACTGATGGGCTATAAAGAGGGCAGGCCATCAGTATCCTGATCTTTGAAAACCTCTTTAAAAAGATTTTCTTCTGGAATTACTATTGTTTTTAACAGATATGCTCATGTAGCTGCTTACCTCAAGTACATCTTCCCTGTACTTTTTTTTTCCAATTTGGACTCTCCTGACCATTTCTCACCATCTAAACAAATCTCTCTGTTTTTTTCCATCCTGTATGTAGCACTTCCTGTTCCTGTATCCAACCAAACCCATGATGCACTTCTCCTTTCTCTTCCACAGCTTCAGCACTGCCCCTAACAACACCCAACTAGTTTATAGCTCCTCCCACCCAGCTAGTTACATAGACACTCCATTATCACTGCCTCGCCCATGGACATAATATCACAGGAAATAGGAAAGCATTGCATAGTTATGTGACCACAGCCCAGAATGGAATAAAGGTAAAATAAATACATTGCAAAATTACAGCTACTTTCATAAATTAGTATTTTAAAGGATTTTGATGCAATCTGGAAAACCCCTTTAAGGCTAGATTCAGACAATGTATAGTATAGTGTAAATGTTCAATCTTCTCATATGTATATCATGCCCATAGATTTTTATTGCCTAGATGTTTGTCAAAAGACAGTCCTTTTGACATAATTTGGTCAATATACTCTGTGGTGACTGGTATATCTTTCATGTGGTGGACCACCTGGTCAGAACAAAAATTAAAGTTTATATTCCTAAAGACTAAATATGAAGTACCGTAAATCATTATTTGCAGAGAACAAAGAGAAAGGATTGAGATGTTCACATCAAGGAACCCATGTCCTTCATATTCTGAAGGGTGAGAGGGTAACCCAAAACTTAAAAAAAGTTCAGTCTTTTTGTATTTTCTCAGAACTGTTCTTTAACTGAATTCATATGATGTAAAAACTTCTGCCTAAAAAGATATTTTTGGTGATGGAGAGCCTTTCCAGCTACATGAGCAATGTACTGACTAAAGGTCAGGGATTTCCTATTTTAGTGAAAAATAATACTTTCAAGAGACTTTTGTTAGTATTACAATAACCCGTATATCAAGCATATATTTAATAGTAAAGAGTTTTATTGAAGTCGCTTTCACTTAATCCAAAGCAAATGCTAGCACCTGATGAGTTTCTGTTCTCATCTCTGGCCGAGGAAGAGACACTTGTGTGTATGAAGAATCTTCTGAGCTGTGAGTTTGTCCCCTCTGGCTTTTTTTTCTTTGCCCAAGAATGAAACATGAATTAGTCGCACTCTGTTAGTTGTTCAGACGCTTGGTTAAGAAAATAATCATACCGGTTATCCTCTTGTCTCCTTCTACACCAAAAACTATTAGCAGTTATGTTCAAAGTGTTACTTCTCCACTCACAATAGGAACAGACGCCAAAGAACAAGTCCTGATGTGACAAAATAAAGAAGTCGTCAAGCATTGAAAAGTAAACTCCTGGTATAATTCTTGGACAAATAATAGAAGAGTTTAAAGTTGCTCCCTAGAAGAAGATAAACACTGGGTAATCTCCAGGCTCAGTGCCGTGTTAAGAGAAGGCAGCTATGGAGAAGATTATTCCTTGCTTACAGTCTCATTTGCTGCTAATATTTTATTTGTGCATTAAATATAATTTTTTTTTTTAGACTAAACTAACTTTGTCTTCAAGCCAAATGTGACTTAACTGCAGAAACATAGTACAGTTAAAGAGGTTGGTCATGTTAACATTACTTTTCCAAATGTGCCAATAAGCCACTTACTGATATGGTATACTGTATATTTATTGTAGGTTCACATTCGACATCCCTCCACTGAGCAGTGCCATCTCCTTGCTTAGTACAGACCACTTACCAGTTTGCACTGGACTCTGGTCCTCAGTGTGCCCAATGATGGAGTGACCAGACCTGTCTACTAGCGACCTACATTGAGTAATACCACATACTGTACAGCATTGTGCATGTGCTAGTCTCCCATGCCATTCGCAGCATTAAATGAAGGACACCGATGGTTACGTGACTGATTGAGGACCAGAGATTGGTGCAGACTATGCCAAACATGGGGGCTGTGCAACTCAATGGGGGACCTCAGTGGTGAACCTGAAATAAGTTAATTTTTTTGTGCAGTTTCCAACAGCATATTTAAAGAAGTAATGTTAAAGTGGCCAAAGCCTTTGTAAGTCTGTAGTTATTGCTTTGAAAGCAAATCTGGCATTTGAATAACACAATTGCTTTCTATCAGTGCCACGCCTGTCCACAGGTTGTGTATAGTGCTGCAGCTCAGCCTCATCCACTTGGAGGTAAGCTTCAATACGAAACTCAACACAGGCCATTTCCAGACACAAGCTATGGACATGGTTGGCTGTTTCGGGAAAAGAGTAGCTATGTTTGCCAATCCCCCACAACTCTGTAAGGAGGACATGTCACTTCCTCTAGAAATGGTGGATGCCATCACTTGACTGTAGCCACCACTCCTTAGCTTGAGCAATCAGTGCTGGTTATAGGTCATGCACTATCAAGGTCTCATCATCCTTAACAGAAAGTGATCTAGGGCTGTGACGTCATCAGATCATAGTGGACAGCGTCGCAGCTCGGGTTCACTCCTTGATGCAGACTGTGTCCTCTTGACAGTGCACTGACTGAATAGAATATCGGATGCTGAAAATACCAGCACATGCAGTCAGGTAATGGTGGCTGCCATTTCTAGAGAACGTCATATGTTCCATTTAATGTATTTTGCAACTCTGTAACTTATAGAGTGTTTGACCACTATTTAAACTCAGGATGCTGTTCTTGTTGTATTGTAAACTTTTTCAGTATACAAATAAGCCTTCCACTAGTAAGGGATGCACTACTGCCCTAGGTGACTACCATATTAGGCTCCATTAAGACGTCCGTAGAATGTGTCCGCACCCGTTCCGCAATTATCCGGAACGGTTGCGTACCCATTCATTCTCTATGGGGCAGGAATGGATGAGGACAGCACACATCCGCATTTCTGGAGTGCGGTCCCGCGGACAAGAATTGGCAGTTCTATGGGGGTGCCGGCCGGGTGTACTGTGAATCCGCAATTTGTGGATCCGCAATACACTACGGATGTGTGAATGGACCCTTACACTGAAAGCAAGGCACAGAGGTGGTGGTCACCCTGTTGTCAGATGGGATGTTTCTATGCAACAGTCTAAAAACATAGTAAGGGAATTGTAAGTGCATAATCTATAGATAATAATAATAATAATAATAATAATAATAATACTTACGTGCATGTGTTTGACCTTGTTAATTCTCACTTTTTTTTTTTTCTTGGCTTGTGACAATATATTGACTTATTTTCATGCCTTAATTTGACTCCCATTTGGGTGTTGATATAACCAAGAGTAATAAAACTGAACAATAAGTGTGCCAGTGCTGACATTTGGAATCTGTATGTTTGGCAAACAGCAATACGGCACAGAAGCCAGGCTGCACAGATCTGGATGTTCAGTTAGTACAGTGTAGAAGCAGCAGCAAAACTCCAATGTGTATCCTCTTCCAAGCCGCATGCTTGAGATATTGTGATAAAACATAGTCTGCTTCTTATTTCCCATGAGCCACAAAGGGATTGACCAACGTGTAGATAAATATATAAATGTGTGTAGCCTTTCCTCATCAGGCCCATTTGAAGAACCTTTTGTGAAAGAGAACCCAGAATAATTGGGAACCAAAATAGTCAAATCCATTTTCAGTAAAACAAAAATAAAAAACATGTCCACATAAGAAGGAAGACAGAGGCATGACCTAAAAGCTACCAGGCCCAATTAAAAATCTGTAACAGGACCCCACCTACTGTACCCAGTAAAAATGTAGAATACTGGTGTCTTTTTATGTGGCGGGGGGGTTGCCTCAAGCACTGGGTGCATAGGTGACTGGTGCCTCTGCACCTCCATTAGCTATACTCCTGCTGGATCAAGTAAATCCATCTTAGATTTTTATGGCATATCCACAGGATATGCAGTAAGCGTATAGATGCTGGTCCCACCCTGAGGGGCTTGGCTGTTTCTGAAATTCCCATAAAAGTACATGGAGAGAACTAGCGCTCCTTTCATTCTCTGACCAGAAGCAGCCTCCCCAGGCAGGTGTAGGGTTGGTGGACAAACATCCTGGAGAACATTTGCGGCATAGTCTGTGGATATGCCATAAAAGGTTAAGATAGGAATACCACTTTAATTAATTTGTTGAGGAACTCCACTTAGGGGAAGGGAGGCTCCCACTTTTTTGAGTTTTCTTTATATATTAAATGAGTTGTCTCATCACAGACAATGGGGGCATATTGCTAGGATATGTCCCGTTTGTCTTATAGGTGCAGGTCTCACCGCTGGGACCCGCAACTATATCGAGAACTGAGCCCCGCAAAGTAGTGGCTGGAGGACTCCGACCACCACGCTGTCCCCATAGAAGTGAATGGGTGCGCACCCATAAAAAATGATTGGAGGGCGGCTGCGCATGCGCAGTGCGCCCTCCACCACTTTTGGGGATCCAGAACAGCAAACTTGTCCCATATGTGTACTGTACACTCAGAATCTATCAAAATAAATCCTATGATCATAGTGTTGTACATATAGCGTGGCAGTGATCTCTAGCAACTTCACATTGGTGAATGCAGGGCTGAAATAGACTTGTTTCCTGCAGTTTATGGCGGGTGCCCATACTACCTTTGTCACTAATTGTTGTCTTCTTGAAGGCATAAAAAGATAAAGCATTTTGCCTAAGGCTTTTGCAGGGAACAGAATGAACCACGGCTAAGCGCTGTAATGACTAATTAGTTAATAAGTATAGTCATTGCATCCTGAGACAGTTTGTTTCTCTACTCGCTAAGCTATAACTTCCTTATGTTTGTAACTGAAGAGAACAGGATCAGATTGATCATCCTGGGTCGTCATTGAAATATGGGTCGGATACACTGCAGGTTGTCTGGGCAGGCAGCAAAGGTTTAAACAGAGATCAGGCACAGGTCAAGCCAGGAAGAAGAGGGTCGGAATCCAGTAAATGGGCAGAAAATCAATATATGGGTAGACAACAGAGACAGCACACTTTCACAGTAACTTAGCAAGCTATGGAGCCTATTACTCAGGCACTCTACCCAAGGTAGCCAGCCAAAGGCTGGAGTAGATTAGAATGCTGGACCTCTAAGGGCTGGTGGGAGCGTGTGTGCCCTACAGATACAGGAAGAGAGGCCTAGCTGCATGGCGAGACAGACCTGCCAGGAATGGGAGAGTAGGAGGCAGGTCAGCACCGCCAGGAGCCCTGGGCCAATGAATCAAGCAGTGGTGGCCCAGATGCTATTGGGATTTGAGCAGTAGACATAAACTCGTGGAACCATGCAATGCTCAACAGTACAATTACATTTGCCTCATGTTGAAATTACTCATTTTCAATTTTTTATATTTCAAAGAGTCTGTGTCGGATTTCGTAGGGTATTTTTAGCTTCTATTTGCATCTGCGCATCCTTACTCTTTAGGTTTGTAATTTCATTTTAGCTCTTGTTTGAAATTAAGTTTGCACTTTAGTGACGTTAACCTCAATTCTGGGCACTATTTCTACTACTGGTCTGAATATTGGGGGCCCTCGGTCACTTAGCATTATACTGTACAGGTAGACGACTTCATTTCAATTGCTGGGAGTTGCATTATCTTCTCATTTTTAGCTGAACATCAAGTAAAAGCTTCATGCGCTTTAATCTTTGGGAACTTTATACAGTATTTTAGTTCTGTAATTCAGCACTTCAGCATATACAAGTGTTAATAATGTGTTTTTATGCATAGGAAAATCACAGAGAAAGGAGTCTTTTTATACACCAGTGCAGCGTTGATTGATAGGTAAACGGTATCCATGAGAACTGATTTCAAGTGAAACACTAGCTGCAATTAGCATATTGGCCTCCTCTTTTAAAGGAATGTCGATTTTCACATACAACTCCTCGTGTGTATTTTCATTTCAGCTGTTGTGTTCCAAATAGCAGAAAATCTCTGATTACAAAATTAATGACTAAGATACTCAGACTGGTTATGACATTCTTATTGAGCAGAGATGAGTTAATTGGTGTAACTTAAACAATAGTGGACCAACTGACTAGGCGATTATTAGGAACATACTGTTCATTCCTGATAATTGCCTGAGCATGAATGGAGATGAGAGCCATATTTGTGTGCATCAATTATCACCACAATCCGTTGTCCCCATACAGATTCATTGTTTTTGGGCAGAAGATCCCTGTTTAGGCCTGTTTCCCACTCATGGCAGGAATTCCAGAAATCGGCTTGCCGAAACAGCCTGCCTGAACGTCTGCTGCAAGTGTGAAACAGGGCTTACACAGCTCTCACCCAATGGGCAAGCATTTGCTCATTCTTTGGGGGGTCACGTTGACCTGTGCCAATTATTGTAAACGAGTGTTCGTACATGAACGTTCATTCCCAATAATCGACCCATGTAAAGAGGTCTTAACTGTGTGGTGTGTGTTGTGCTCAGGGGCATAGCTATAGGGCAGTGATGGCTAACCTTGGCACTCCAGCTGTGGTAAAACTACAACTCCCAAGATGCCCCCCTTGCTTGGCTGCTCTCAGAACTCTGTAGAAATAAATGGAGCATGCTGGGAGTCGTAGTTTCACCACAGCTGGAGTGCCAAGGTTAGCCATTACTGCTATAGGGGGTGCAGAGGTGGCAGTCGCTATCGGGCCTAGGAGCCTGAGGGGGCCCAAAGACCCTTGTGCCGCATAAGAAGACACCAGTATTATAGAAAGTGCATGCTGGTCAAGTTACACCTCTGGCTGGAGGGAAGGGGTTAGATCAAAAATTTGGCATGTGAAGGGGGGGGGGGGGGGGGTTTAATTTTTGCCTCACTCAGCACGAAGACAATGTGCTTCCTTGCCCCTGGCCACAAAGCACTGAGAGAAGGAGGGGGGCCCAAGCTAAACTCTTGCATCAGGGCCCATTAGCCTTTAGCTATGCCTCTGGTTGTGCTTGAGCATAAATGTTTGAATATATTTCCTATAAGTGCTCACAAGTAGCTCTCCTCGGCACTTTCGCTGTGGTCTAGTACGGGACAGCAGGAAATTTCTGTAACTCTTCACCATTTAGGTTAATGAGTATGGCCAAAAGTTGAATTTATTGGCTTAGCCTGGAATGACCATTTAGGCATTTATTCCCTTTTGAATATTTTATAAAGTTTGTACAGCTATAATCTACATAATGAAAATCTTTGTACTGATCCAGAGTTACAGATCGTATTAGATTTAGTTCAGCTGTATCCTACTAAGCTGTATAACATAGGGCTGTCCAGGATTTTGACATTGATGACCAGGTTAGGCCATCAATATCTGATTGGTGGGGGTTCAACTACTGGCACCCCCTCCGATCAGCTGTTTGAAGAGGCCGCGGCTCTCTGGTGAGCGCTATGGGCTCTTCACAGCTTACCAAGCACAGCACCGTATATTATATAGTGACTGGTATTGAAGCTGAGGCCTACTGACTGTCCTTAGAATAGGCCATCAATATCGAAATCCCAGATAACCTCTTTAAAGAGATGGCAAGTTAACTCCTTAAGTAGTCTACCCAATACTAATACTTGACAATTTTCTACTGCGTAAACATTAGAGGTAGGTAGATGCATCATGCAAAAAAATTTCTGCCTTTGACACACCCTTTTTGTCAGGTCATGCCCCATTATCATGTGCCATTACATTTGTGCTACACTGCCATTAATATAGCACCACACACATTTTCTAGTTTGTTTGGGTTCCTGAACTGTGTCTAATGATAAAGTATTCATACAGGACTGCTTTTAGGGAGAACTAACCCTTCATGTGGAACCAGGGAGATGTGCCAGCCCACCTCTTCCATGTGTCTGGTAGGTCTTCCCTTTTTTTAGAGCCTCCCAGACATTCTGGGAGAATTGGCAAGTATGCCAGTACTATATAACTCTACAGTGCACAGTGGATCCCCTGATGGGTCTGCATTAATACCAAATAAAATGTATAAGGATATTTAGGAATTATAATAGGGCACTCTAGGGTAAGTTTCCTGAGAGGGGTAACTTCCATTTTAGGGTACAAATCAGTGTCCTCTGTAGGACAAAATAGTATCCTCACAAATTGAAAGATGGTTCCATTTTTTATTTAATCAGAAGTTTGGGCCTTTGACAACTATTACAGAAGTTGTCCGTCAATATAAAAATATGTATGGGAATAAATAGATTTAAAAAAAGCATTACTTGATTCTCCTACTAAAACCGTTCTGATGCTTAGTGGGTTACAGCTGATCTTTACTTCTTGGTCCTGGCTCAACATGCATGAAATGCCTGGAGATGCCTGCTCATTCAATCACTAGGTGAGACAGGTCAACACTTCAGGCAATGATTGGCTGATCACATATCCTCTGCTACTTCCTGTGTATCGACCCAGGATCAGGAAGTAGGGACCAGAAGGAAACAAGAATTGGTCAGGTGAGTAATGCATCTTTTTTATATCATTAAAGGGAGCCTGTCATCAACTTTATGCTGCCCATACTAACGGCAGCATAAAGTGGAGACAGGTGAGTTGATTTCAGCGGTCGGTAATTTGTAACTTAAAAGTAAGTGGTTACTGAGAACCACCATCACAATCATTGCAGACTGGGCCTGGAAAAGAGTCACGGCCACCTGAGAAGAGTCCCAAATATTCATGATCTCCTGCTCTCCTGCCCACCTGCTGATGACTGACAGTCTTCTACCTAGTTGTTTCCCTTTCTCTCTAGGAGAGAACTGACAATCATCAGCAGATGGACGGGAGAGCAGGAGATTATGAATAACCATGACTCTTCTCAGGAAGATTTGACTCTTTTCAAGGTCTGTGCTGCAATAATTATGATGCTGGTTCTCAGCAACCACTTACTTTTAGCTCATGAGTGAAACACCACTGAAATCAGCATTTCTGTCACTATTTTATGCTGCCCTCAGTGAGGTTAGCGTAAAGTTGATGACAGGTTCCCTTTAAATGTTACTTACAAAGGTTAACATTATAAGCCTTTTTCATTTGAGCAATAGATCAATATATAAGAAGCAATTGAATCACATCTAGTACTTTTCTTTCTTGACTAGTTCTATGATTGATTAGTTGCTACAACTTATAGTATAATGCTAATGAATGGACTTTTCAAAACTGGCTTCACATATATATTGCAAAGATTCACTTGCATGGAAGATCATCATAAGCTGTCTGTGTTTTAGGCTGGCATTAGAAAGTAGCAGTGGTACAATATAAAGTAGAGAATCACAATTAGGTTACAATGTAAGATAATGGTGGGAAGTTTACAATATCCAATGCTTGCTGACATTGCATCTGATGCATTCATTTCAACCACAATTAGGGCTTGTTCACATCTGTGTTGGAGGATCTGTTCAGGGCACAGTCTGTCACAAAGACCAGACAAAAAAGTCATACATGCAGGGCTTTTTTGTGTGTTGAACAAACACAGGTTCCTGAAAGGAAACTGAACGGACTCTATTGTAGTCAATGGAGTCTGTTCAGTTCTGTTCATGTTAGTTATGTGTCGAATCTGGCACTTATGTTATTTTTGTTGTTCTGCTCGTATAATGGAGCAGAACAACAGAAGCTATTGCGGTGATGTGAACTCACCCTAAGCTTCATCTTTTCTTTGGGGTGTTAGCATTATTGCAGCTTGATTAACATATATGAAATGGTAAGTGAAGTCTGTTTAATTATAGGGAAATATCGCAATGCAGTCTTTGTGTATACTGCCATATAACAGATCCTGGCTTCTTTCCCACAGTCACTCATTTGTGGCCGATTTTCTTCCCCCAGGATGCTCCCTTCAGAGTTCGCTGCAGGCGCTACCAAATGTTACTTTCATTTAAGCATTTATCTTTGTAGTTGCAAACAAATATGTTTGATAGCATTGTAATCTGTTTATTCAGAGACTGTAATTCTTTCTGGAGCTTTTTCTAGTTATTGCAAATAGCTTTTATAGAATTCTCTTATTGTTGTGTTTGTGGCCAAAAAAATATAGTGTGTGTCTTAAGAGGACAATACTAGGACAAGTGTCTTTTGAAAATGTGGCTGGATATAGTGGCAGAGAGTAAACAAATAAAAATTTATCGAAAAAAATAAACCTTAGATGAAAAAAATTTGACAACAACTCAAATTGTTTTAATTAATAAGCTATTATCATTTTGTTTAAAGTTGCTTTGGAAGCCAATGTGTCACCGTAGTAGCAAATGAGTACAGACTTTTTCTAGTCTTCTCCTAAAGTCATGTTGGCTTACAGTACAGACCAAAAGTTTGGACACACCTTCTCATTCAAAGAGTTTTCTTTATTTTCATGACTATGAAGGCATCAAAACTATGAATTAACACATGTGGAATTATATACATAACAAACAAGTGTGAAACAACTGAAAATATGTCATATTCTAGGTTCTTCAAAGTAGCCACCTTTTGCTTTGATTACTGCTTTGCACACTCTTGGCATTCCCTTGATGACCTGCTCCCTGTTCCCTGCTATCCGACGTAGCAGTGACTAATATTGTACGGTGGGGGGTTTCCCCCACTCCCCGCCATGACATTATAACAAATAGAGGCTCCGCAGTCTTGTTTCCTTCAAAAGAGGCTGCAGCATGTATTGCCTGCCGTTTTCGGCATACATGCGCGTTCTCCGGAGGGAGAGCGTCATGGGGTTCACCGTTAACGGCGCGGTTGGTGGCTTTTTCCCCGCCACCTTGCTAACCATTGTCCGTGTTGGTGTGTCCCCTCGTTCCGTTCTCAGTAGTTCCTTGCTCTTGGGCTGGTTGCTGGCAGCATTCCTTTGGTGTACTGGCTGTGTGCTGGTTGGGAATGCTTGCTGATTACCACCCAGAGTGTGAACTGTGTCTAAGAAGGACGCTGTGTTCAGTATCCTTTCTCCTTACTGCTTGTTGGCTGGCTACCAGGGACCTTTTTGGTGGTCCTGGCATGCTGGCGGCAGTTTTGAGGGATGTGCTGACACACTATTTGCACCTTTTTTTAAATTTTTTAATTCCCTTTTTTTGGGGGGGGGGAAGGGCTTTGAGGGGAGGGAGTGTCACGGCTATGTCATGGTCTGGAATTGTGGACCATGACACTTTTGCCGTGCATGCTTGTTGCTGGTGGCAACATGTTTTTGCATGTTTTGACACTTCCCCTTTAAGTTGTGTGTCCCTTCCCATCCTGGTGTGCACGGGGTTAAGGTGTGTTTGCTAGGTGTGGTGGGTGTGACCTCAGGCCTCCTTATATGTTGGGGTGGTGGAACCTGAGGTCAGTTTGATTTTGCTTGTCAGTCTGTGTAGGAGCTCTGCTCCCTGGCTGTATGTATAAGTCTGTGTGAGCCACCCTTATTTGTTATATTGTTTCCCTTGCTTTGTCTGTGTGTCCCCTCCGGCGTGTTTCTGTTTTCCCTCTCCCATCTGGTGTATGTTGTTATGGTGTGGGCCTTTTTTCCAATTTGGTTATCAAAATTTTCACACAGGGTTGTATATTTTTTGTGGCACATGTGTCAAATATAGGACTATGTGTCACCACCAGACATCTGAGAAGCTCTGACAGACGTTCTTCAGAACCTCCCACTTGAGGTTTCTTTTGTTTTGCTTTAGTTTCCTCATCTCGTTAGCCTCTCTCAGCTGTCATGTAGTTGCACTGATTGCATCCCTTTAAATCCCTTCCCATACTGCATCACTTTGCGGTTTATACAACTTCCTGGAGTGTATGCATGCTAAATGCTACTACTGAGTCTTCTACAGATAAGTTTTGTTCATTCATTTGTATTTTCCTGTTTGCTGGATCCCAGGTGACCCTGACTCCCTCCGTATCTTGTGTAGAGAGACGGTGGTCGTGTCCCCTCACTATTATAGGGTGTTCAGGGGTTATACAGTCGAGGTACGAGGATATGCAATCTTCTACCATTGAGAATTTTGCATAGGCTGAGCAGTTAGGGAGAGAGCCAGGTCTGTTGCAGGGCTATCCCTTTGGTTCCTTAGTTTTGGATCCAGTCAGTCGGATCTTCTTTTTGTGTCTTCTAGTTTGCTGTACACCTTCCGTGACATTATGTGTCACTATTAGAACGTGATATGCACCATATACTTGGAAACTTTAACCAGTTTTGGTCTATATAGAGACTATTCAATTTCTTTACAGTGATATGTCTTCAAAGTACACACATTAGAGCTTCTAGTTTTCCATAGAATGGGAAAATCATACAGATAATTAATTTTTTTGTTACAAGCATTTGTTGAAGCTTTGAAGCTCTACAAGATCATAACTGGGCACAATGAAAGATGGACTTTGATTTAAATCATTGCCCTTTAAGAGGTTCCAAGGAGAGTATCCATTACTGTCCTGGCCTCCCATTTTCTAGAATGCCCATCGTTACTTCCCTGGTTAGCCAGTCATGTCTGCAACGTATAAATATGCAGTATTCGGAAAATGTCACACTGAGACTATTGTGCCACGCGTTTAAAGAACGACTGCACAGCGGTATTTGAAATATCTGTGAATACTTTGAAAATTGGCACGTAAAAATCTGCTTCATTTTCCTCCCATCAAGAAAATAGCCTTTACTTATCCTAATATAACAAATGAAATCTCTTCTTCACTGGGTGGCAGTTTTTATTGGCTAGAATTAGCTTTTCCATAGTGTATTAGATGTCAGCTCTAGATGAATAGGGAAGATGATACCGATTATTGATGGTAAAATTATGCTTACTCTCTTTTATGATTTGAAAGAAGGCAGAGGCATTCAAAATTTCTTGTAGAGAAAAAAGGAACGTCATTTGTGACTCACTGGTTAATATAATTCTGTATGACTCGGCTTTGTTACTTGTTCTAAAAAAGTATGAAAAACTGGTATTGTATGTGCGCAATAATCTGTTTCAATAACTGTTTTTCAGTTCAGTTGACTGATTTATAATCACATATAAAATGTTTACAATCTAAAAATGCTATAGATTGGACATTGGTCGGTCATTCTGGAACGGTTTAGCTGTTTTTTAGTCTCGTGATTCTCGCAAAGCAAATTCGATACAATTTTCAACATGATAGTAAAACTCTTGACTTGCCATTCACATCACAATCACTTGGTGGCCACACATACACTTGTGTTGTATCGACACCTCATGATAAAGTATCTCAAAAACATCTTTTTTTATAAGCTTTTTTTTCTGGGTGTTTAATATTGATAACCCATCCTAAGGATATGTCATCTATCTGTATCACTGTACAGCAGCGGCGGCATGAAGTGCACGGCGTCATAGCAACCAATGACGCCGTGCGCTCCTGCTGTCAGAAGGAATCCCGGCCGGGTTACCACGGACCGCTCTCGGCCGCGGAACACGGCCGTGTGCATGAGGCCTTAACCTGAAAGTGACCACCAACACACCTTTTTATGACATTGTAGTCTAAGTGCTACATGGGTCTGCTGCGCAGCGATGAGCAGGATCCCAGCTCTCATATGGGATCCTACTCTTTGCTGTGTAGAAACACCAATTTGGCCCATTTAAACCTTTAAATTCAGCAGTCAATAGCAACCACAGCATCTAAGTGGTTTAGAGAAAGAGAGCTCCCTTTCTCAGGCATCGACACAGTGGCAAATAAGATCGCAGGATGCTGATGTCAGTACAGCACAGAGGTGCAGCCTGAGAGTCTCTGTCAGTATCTCAACTAGTTCTATATGAGAGATCAAAAGATTGCATATCAAAGTCCCCTTGTGGATTTAATAAATTGTAATGTTATTTATGCCGAAAAGTGAACGCTACTACATTTATAGCATAAAAACTCAGTGGCAGTATTACTAGTTTTCCCATCCACCCAGAAAGAGTTTATAAAGGTTAATCAGTAAGTTATGTGTACCCCAAAATGGTGACAGTAAAAACGACAAATTGAAAAATAAAAAAAAGTGATTGCGTTTGGAATGTGATGATAAAATAAATAAATTGCTTGGTCACTAAGGGGGTTAAATACCTAGGAAACTTCTTTAAATATGCTGGTCATCTCACATTACACATCTTGGGATATGTTAAGCCAATATCTATCTATCTGTCTGTCTGTCTATCTACAGTGCTGCCCATAATTATTCCTACCCCTGGCAAATTTTGACCAAAAGTTACTTTTATTCAACCAGCAAGTTTGACAGGAAATGACATAGGTGTCTTCCAAAAGATAATAAGACGATGTACAAGAGACATTATTGTGGAAAAAAAAAACATTTCTCAGCTTTTATTTACATTTGAGCAAAAAATACAAGATGTTCCGCACTGTGGAAAATCTCAGAGGACGTGGTCGGAAGCCAAAAGTGACACCTGTGCTGGCCAGGAGGATAGTTAGAGAGGTGAAAAAGAATCCAAGGATCACCACCAAGGCCATCCTGGTGAATCTGGGCTCTGCTGGTGGCAATGTCTCAAGGCAGACAATCCAACGGACACTGCACAATGCAGACCAAGGAGGACACCTCTTCTCCAAATAAGGCACACAAAAACTCGCTTGGCCTTTGCAAAAGCTCATCTGGACAAAGAAGAAGACTTCAGGTCTTCTGCGTTATGGTCAGATGAAACAAAAATTGAATTGTTTGGTCACAATGATGTTTCCTTCATTTGGCGTAAAAAAGGAGAAGCCTTCAACCCAAAGAACACCATCCACACTGTCAAACATGGTGGTGGGAACCTAATGCTTTGGGGGTGTTTTTCAGCCAATGGACCAGGGAACCTAATCACAGTAAACGGCACCATGAAAAAAGAGCAATACATGAGGATTCTCAACGACAACATCAGGCAGTCTGCAGAGAAACTTGGCCTTGGGCACCAGTGGACATTTCAGCATGACAATGACCCAAAACACTCAGCAAAAGTGGTGAAGAAATGGTTAGCAGACAACAACATTAACGTTTTGGAGTGACTTGAATCCAATTGAGAATCTGTGAAGGGAGCTAAAGATCAGGGCGATGGCAAGAAGACCCTCCAACGTGAAAGATTTGGAGCTCATTGCTAAAGATGAATGGGCAAAAATACCTGTGGAGACATGCAAAAAGCTGGTCTGCAATTATAGGAAGCGTTTGATTGCTGTAATAGCCAATAATGGCTTTTCTATTGATTATTGAGAAGGGTATGAATCATTTTGGACTGGACACTTTTTGCTCAAATGTAAATAAATGCTGAGAATTTCCCGTCAAAAAATTACTTGCTGGTTGAATAAAAGTAACTTTAAGTCAAAATTTGCCAGGGGTATGTCAAAATTATGGGCAGCACTGTATCTATTAGTGTTGGGCGAGCATCGCTATATATTATGGCTAAAAACTTATATATATATACACTGCTCAAAAAAATAAAGGGAACACTTAAACAACACAATGTAACGCCAAGTCAATCACACTTCTGTGAAATCAAACTGTCCACTTAGGAAGCAACACTGAGTGACAATCAATTTCACATGCTGTTGTGCAAATGGGATAGACAACAGGTGGAAATTATAGGCAATTAGCAAGACACCCCCAATAAAGGAGTGATTCTGCAGGTGGTAACCACAGACCACTTCTCAGTTCCTACGCTTCCTGGCTGATGTTTTGGTCACTTTTGAATGCTGGCAGTGCTTACAGTCTACAACCCACACAAGTGGCTCAGGTAGTGCAGCTTATCCAGGATGGCACATCAATGCGAGCTGTGGCAAGAAGTTTTGCTGTGTCTGTCAGCGTAGTGTCCAGAGCATGGAGGCGCTACCAGGAGACAGGCCAGTACATCAGGAGACGTGGAGGAGGCCGTAGGAAGGCAACAACCCAGCAGCAGGACCGCTACCTCCGCCTTTGTGCAAGGAGGAACAGGAGGAGCACTGCCAGAGCCCTGCAAAATGACCTCCAGCAGGCCACAAATGTGCATGTGTCTGCTCAAACGGTCAGAAACAGACTCCGACGTCCACAGGTGGGGGTTGTGCTTACAGCCCAACACCGTGCAGGACGTTTGGCATTTGCCAGAGAACACCAAGATTGGCAAATTCTCCACTGGTGCCCTGTGCTCTTCACAGATGAAAGCAGGTTCACACTGAGCACATGTGACAGACGTGACAGAGTCTGGAGACGCCATGGAGAACGTTCTGCTGCCTGCAACATCCTCCAGCATGACCGGTTCGGCATTGGGTCAGTAATGGTGTAGGGTGGCATTTCTTTGGAGGGCCGCACAGCCCTCCATGTGCTCGCCAGAGGTAGCCTGACTGCCATTAGGTACCGAGATGAGATCCTCAGACCCCTTGTGAGACCATATGCTGGTGTGGTTGGCCCTGGGTTCCTCCTAATGCAAGACAATGCTAGACCTCATGTGGCTGGAGTGTGTCAGCAGTTCCTGCAAGACGAAGGCATTGATGCTATGGACTGGCCCGCCCGTTCCCCAGACCTGAATCCAATTGAGCACATCTGGGACATCATGTCTCGCTCTATCCACGAATGTCACGTTGCACCACAGACTGTCCAGGAGTTGGCAGATGCTTTAGTCCAGATCTGGGAGGAGATCCCTCAGGAGACCGTCCTCCACCTCATCAGGAGCATGCACAGGTGTTGTAGGGAGGTCATACAGGCACGTGGAGGCCACACACACTACTGAGCCTCATTTTGACTTGTTTTAAGGACATTACTTTAAAGTTGGATCAGCCTGTAGTGTGTTTTTCCACTTTAATTTTGAGTGTGACTCCAAATCCAGACCTCCATGGGTTCAAAAATTTGATTTCCATTTTTTATTTTTGTGTGATTTTGTTGTCAGCACATTCAACTATGTAAAGAACAAAGTATTTCAGAAAAATATTTAAGTAATTCAGATCTAGGATGTGTTATTTTTGTGTTCCCTTTATTTTTTTGAGCAGTGTATATATATATATATATATATATATATATGTTTTTGAAATGTTTCTGCCGGGATTTGAACTCCCAACCTTGTACATTAGAAGCAAGGATGTTAAGCACTACACTTTACACCAACAAAAGGATTCTTTACTGTAAGAGCAGTGAGACTATGGAACTCTCTGCCTGAGGAGGTGGTGATGGTGAGTACAATAAAGGAATTCAAGAGGGGCCTGGATATGTTTCTAGAGTGTAATAATATTACAGGCTATAGCTACTAGAGAGGGGTCATTGATCCAGGGAGTTATTCTGATTGCCTGATTGGAGTCGGGAAGGAATTTTTTATTCCCCTAAAGTGAGGAAAATTGGCTTCTACCTCACAGGTTTTTTTTTGCCTTCCTCTGGATCAACTTGCAGGATAACAGGCCGAACTGGATGGACAAATGTCTTTTTTCGGCCTTATATACTATGTTACTATGTTAACCTGTGCAGAAATATAAAATTAATCTTCTGCTGAATAGGAATACTTACTAAATCAGAAACTACTATGAGGTTTTTCTGACACAGTTTAGCATTCAGCTTTATAGCTGAGTGGATAAGGTCCTTGCCACTAATGTACAAGGTTGGGAGTTCAAATTCTGGCAGTAACACTCACACATATATACAGTACAGACCAAAAGTTTGGACACACCTTCTCATTGAACGAGTTTTCTTTATTTTCATGACTATGAAGGCATCAAAACTATGAATTAACACATGTGGAATTATATACATAACAAACAAGTGTGAAACAACTGAAAATATGTCATATTCTAGGTTCTTCAAAGTAGCCACCTTTTGCTTTGATTACTGCTTTGCACACTCTTGGCATTCTCTTGATGAGCTTCAAGAGGTAGTCACCTGAAATGGTCTTCCAACAGTCTTGAAGGAGTTCCCAGAGATGCTTAGCACTTGTTGGCCCTTTTGCCTTCACTCTGCGGTCGAGCTTACCCCAAACCATCTTGATTGGGTTCAGGTCCGGTGACTGTGGAGGCCAGGTCATCTGGCGCAGCACCCCATCACTCTCCTTCATGGTCAAATAGCCCTTACTTTCAAAGTTTTCCCAATTTTTCGGCTGACTGATTGACCTTCATTTCTTAAAGTAATGATGGCCACTCGTTTTTCTTTACTTAGCTGCTTTTTTCTTGCCATAATACAAATTCTAACAGTCTATTCAGTAGGACTATCAGCTGTGTATCCACCTGACTTCTCCTCAACGCAACTGATAGTCCCAACCCCATTTATAAGGCAAGAAATCCCACTTATTAAACCTGACAGGGCACACCTGTGAAGTGAAAACCATTTCAGGGGACTACCTCTTGAAGCTCATCAAGAGAATGCCAAGAGTGTGCAAAGCAGTAATCAAAGCAAAAGGTGGCTACTTTGAAGAACCTAGAATATGACATATTTTGAGTTGTTTCACACTTGTTTGTTATGTATATAATTCCACATGTGTTAATTCATAGTTTTGATGCCTTCAGTGTGAATCTACAATTTTCATAGTCATGAAAATAAAGAAAACTCTTTGAATGAGAAGGTGTGTCCAAACTTTTGGTCTGTACTGTATATATATCTATATATATATATATATATATATATATGTAAGTTTTTAGCCATAATATATTTATATATATTATTATATATTTAGAATATATATTATAACATATGTAAATATATTATGGCTAAAAACATCAATAATAGCTTCCCACATATTATGCATTCATATATATCAGAGGTATGATTTTAAATATATATATATATATATATATATATATATATATATATATATATATTTATTTATTTTTTGTTTGTTTTTGTTTTGTAATTACACATTTATTTTGTGCCATACATTTTTTACTGTTACTAAAAAAAATATAAAATATATAATTATATCTTACAGCTTATGAAACCCCAAAGTTACAATTTTGAGGTCCCCTTTGCTTAGGGGGTATGGATTAATTAGCTGACTAGAGTGTGACACTTTGAGACTAGAATATTGAACCTTTTCACAAAATTCAAATTTTAAGCTGCATTAATGCATTTCCTTTTAATTTGAATTACTGAAATAAATGGACTTTTGCACGATATTCTAATTTTTCAAGTTTCACCTGTATATGGAGTCCTAAGCCGAACTAGAGTCCCGACACCCTCCCCTCTTCAGAGCAGGGTGTTCCTGGGGTTCTTCCATTGACTTCCATTGTGCTCAGGTGTTCGGTAGAACACCCGAGCATTGCAAAGTGTTATACACAAGCACTTTGGTGCTCGCCCAACGCTACTATCTATCTATCTATCTATCTATCTATCTATCTATCTATCTATCTATCTATCTATCTATACCCATCTGTCTGTCTCTGTCCATCCATCCACCAATCCATCCATCCATCCATCAATCTGATCTATCTGTGGCATAAATACAGATATTGTCTTTGTGTTTATTTGGCTGCTTTCCACAGATTAGTAAGGTTTGCCCCTTTTATGCAGTATATGTACATTATACTTGCTGTTGTAGTCCTCCAAAGCTCACCTATTATGTAGACATAATTATGATCAAATAGAACATACATAGCTGGTGTGAAAAAAATCCCTTCTAAACGTATTCATCCTTTGGTTCTATATATACAGTAGCCATGCTGTGCATTGTGTGTGTCTTATTTGGCAGGCAATTTTTTTTTCTATTGTAATTGGATGTGATTTTCCCCAATAAACCTGTGTCACCTTGCACTGCTCCTTAGCAGGACTCTTTTATCACAGACTGGGCTGACTGCCAAACATATTATGCAGCCATGCTTTGCTCTAGACAGACACCAGTGCTGCTAGCGTGTTATCAGCTCTGGGCAGCATTACCAGGGTATAATAGGGTTATTATATAGGTATACAGTCAGGGATCCATTGTACCTTAAAGGCTGATTTAATATTGGAAATTCATATAATGGTGCAATATTATTTTAACCTGTTCAGTATGGTGACAGACCATATTACATCTGCAAATTAAATAAGTAAGTTTTGAATGCAGGCACATCATTCATCATTTCAAGCAACAGTCCCAAATTTTGCAGACTGGTTCCTGGAAATATATGTATATATATCAAATAAAGAAGTTCAGGGCAGCACACCTTGTAAAACAACCTGTAGCAGCGGGTGCCGGCGGTATTTCACTTTACCAAAGTAATGTTCAATAGAAATAAATACACCGCAGCACTTCCAGTAGGTGAAAATAGTGGGATCCTTTTATTCACCCATGCAACGTTTCGATCCACTTGCTGGGACCATTTTCAAGCCACATATATATATATATATATATATATATATATATATATATATATATAATTATATATCCTTGTGTATATAAGTAAATAATTGGAGTTCTCATTTTTTCAAAGTTATGTGCAATTCTTCTAGATACATAAACATCTAATGAGACCACTGAAGTCTTATTACTAATTGGAGAGCATTTCAATGGAAAAAAAAATACATATTACATAAACATTTTTGGAAATAGACATTTTTATGATTATGAAGGGATTTTTCTATTATAGCATCTAATAGCATACCAGTCAGATGTTTCCGAAGGTTCACATTGGTAGGGGTCCAAGAGCAAGGTCCCCAGTGATATTCAAACTGTGTGTGGTCAATTCAGAATTTCAATGGGAAATGGGAAAAATGCATGACTGACATGGGACCAGGGTAATATTTTTACTATATATACTATAATTTTATCAGTGAATAGAGGGGTTCTGCTCTCACCAGAATTCCCAAATTTGAGCACAGGGTCAAACTTAGTAATGTATGTACCTTGTTAAAAAATAATGTAAGCGTTTCTTTTCCTCCTCCTTTCTAGTACTAGTTAATAATAAACCCTGTTATCTTGATATTTCTGTTCGGCACCCATGTTTGGAGCATCTTCTTACCCTCCATCTTGGATCACCACACAGCGATGGGACATGAAGGCACAAGTGGAGGCGTTCATTAGGAAGAGTGGAGTGTATTCACTGGCACACACATGTAGCCGGAAGTGAGTCATGCCAGTAGATGATGACCTCTTCCTACTACAGAGAGAACTCCTAGCTGGACAGAACAAAGATACTAAGATGGCACAAAGGCCATATGATATATTGCAGAATAGGTATCTAATGATTTTTTTTTATTCAAAATTCTTCTGCATATATGACTATAGACTCCATGCTTGATCCTTCCTCAAACACAGCCGAACACATTCAACAGACAAATGAGAGCATTCTTTTGATGCAAATACTATCAATCCAAAGTCTGTTCAACCCACATGGATTTATTTTGCTTTCTCAAAATACAATTTTCTGGGATCCAGGGTCCAGCAGTGTAAAGATGCGGTCTAAGCAACATCATTATATAAGAATAAAAAAAATGCCAGAAAGGTCGCACTCCGGTGGTGCCAATCCAGTCAGCAGAGGACACAATATAAAATATATAACCTACTGTATTTCATTTTAATATATGAAGAGCTAAACATGCACTAAAGCCTCTCATGAATATAGTTCAGTATATATTATCATAAACTGTGTAAAGAGAATGTTGATCGAATAACCGAGTGATGTCCCTAGTGTTGGGTGTCTCTGGCAGCTATGCAATGACCTCAGCATTGGGTGACGCATGAGCACTGCAACCTATGGAAAGTGCCTGACTCCTGGTTGACAGTATTTCATGCAGCTAACCAATGGACACACTAATAGACTAGGCCAGGGTTGGCTAACCTCTGGCACTCCAGCTGTGGTGAAACTTCGACTCCCAGCATGCTCCATTCATTTCTATGGAATTCAGAGAGCAGCCAAGCAAGTGTACATCTTGGGAGTTGTAGTTTTACCACAGCTGGAGTGTCCGAGGTTAGCCATCACAGGACTAGGGCATGCATTCCAGCTTCTGCCTAACCATGTGCCTCCGGTGGAGGCATCTCTGATTCCTCTTCAGGCACCTTGATGAAGCATCATAAGAGAACCGATACAGCCGCTGTATTTGTCTATGTAATGTGCTATATAAATCTTCTTCTTCTTCTGGATGAACAGTAATAAGACTCTTTCCACAGTTTATAGTGTGCTCAAAGCAGTCATAACTGGCGTCACACTGGGTTGACACTCTTACATTCTCTGATGAAACTCAACCAAATTGACAGGAACTCACTAGAACACCCCCGGAAGTGGTCTACAACCCTTTAGGCAATACTTTACTGTTCAGAGGGAACTTAGGCTCAATAGTGATGCAAGGCTGGACTCAACTCCTCTCACAAACTAGCTTGTTCTCTGCTGCAGTTCTTATCTTATCTCTCATTGTACACTCACAGTGGTCTGTTAAAGGGCTTAGCAGGCTGGTGGAGGCACAGTTATTGGTCAATAACTAAATCAAGGGTAACTGGCTCGGGCCTATCCATGTTACAGTCTCTAGGCCAGAAGTACTCCGAAATCACTTGTGTTATATACTTCAGTTTCTGTGGTGTATAACCATCTGCATGCCCAAATGGCCTTAAAAGGATAGTACATACTAAAATACAATGCTTAGAGAAGAAGATTCAATACTGAGTGGTTGCGAAGAGGCTGCTGCGGCCATCTAGATTGAAGATCCTACTTGAAATCTTGTGTGGTGTGTAATGACATCATCACGCTTGCCAGCGTGGTAACATCATACTTCAGTGCACACTAAATTTCGCATGGGATCTTCAATCAAGATGGCCACGGTGGCCTCTTCTCACTGAAATGGATGAGGAGAGTATACTTTTTTTTTTTAACGCCAAAATTGATTAGTTACCACGAAGCACAAGGAAATTTGGCTTTGCGGCAAATCGAATTTACCCTGAAATTTGGATCGAAGTCCACCTCAGATACTTTGATTTGCTCAACCCTAATCCAGACCTTTATCAAGGGTCAGATGCATTAAATCAAGTAGTCACTCCAACCAAGTGCGATGGAAAGGTAGTTTTATTTTTTCACCCAAGTACTACAGTATATATTACAAAGCTACAAATGGGCCCCTAATTATGATGCACAGTTTTTGCCACCCAAGACAGAAGAGCCTGATTTTTGTGTTCCTCTCCATGCTGTTTTCATGACCCTTCAGCCAAGGCTCAATAGCCTTCTGTATTACCAGTCCAGGTCCCAGACTCCAGCTTTAGTTCTTGCTATTCAGAGGCAGAGGGACTGTAGGAGATCAACCAGAGCTGAGTCCCCTATCCCCATGAATCCCATATCCCCTGCACGCTCTGACTTTATAATATGTCTGTACACCTTTGTTATATGCATTTCTATTGTAGATTAGTGCAGAGCCTATTTAACCAAAATGTAGATAGTCTTACTCTTATGTAAAAAGATTCCCCATCTATATTCAATCTTTTAAACAAAAAATCGTTTTAATACCTTGAAGCCTCACTGCCCTTTTATGTGTTTTTTTTTTTTTTTGGTTGCTTACGTAGACTACAAGCAGAGGTTTTGTATTAGGAAGTATGGCACTCTTTCACTGGTCATTCATTCAAGTATTGTCAAATAGATTGAGCTTAGATATGCTTATGCCATTCTTATAATAATGAATTTGATGGAAGCAATGATTAGAACATGATAGATTGGAACTTCAACACTGCCGAGGTTAACAATAGCGAGACGGTAAATGAAAGGGTCCTATTTATATGAGAAGCTTAACTAATATATCTTCAAGGGCTGCCTAATCTCCACAGGATTCTTTTATGAAGGCTTTTCTGTTCTTTCATATATCTGTGGGCACATTGCTAACATAGACCCTGTGTTCTATTTTACATAATAGTAGGGGGTAACTACAAATCTTCACACTTTTTACTGTAACACCGCAATAAATGCATTAAATAATATAAAAGAAAACTTTATATAAACTATTGCTAGTAGCTTCTATGACATTGAATTCAGACTTACATAGTATATTCTCTCAGATTTTTAAACATTATTTTATCTTTTATTTTATCTTATATCTTTTAGGTTATGTATTTTTGTCAACGTATCCATCCATCTTGTGACTGGTGTTTCTCCTTGTAACAGACCTACCTGTCCATGCTCCTTCGATATCCATCTCGGAGGACAGTTAGTGTAATCAGTCTGAAGGCTTCGGTCTCTTATTGTGATGCCCTCCCCAACAGGAACGTGTTATTGGCTTACCTTACTCTTTGAGTCCAGAGGAAACAAAACAGGCTGGTTTTGAGACCTCCATTTATATAAGCAGGAATATAACGCGAGTTTGCGCGTCGCGTGTTTGATGTGTGTGTTTGTATAAGTGTGCGATTTTAGATTAAGTGACTTCAGATTCAGGGACTTCAGTGGGGGACTGCAGTAAATCAGTTTATTATTACTGCACTATATTGTATTTTTCGCTTTCATTGTGTAATCCCCATTAGTATTTGTTCCATAATTGACAGCGCAGTCCAGTGCACATCTTGTCTGATGTATGCAGTCCTGGAACAGCCGTTCGAGGGTGTATATCATTGTTCAAAATGTGAGCAAATTACCCGTTTGGAGTCACAAATTGAGTATCTAAACGGGTGAGTTGCAACACTGAGAGGCGTTAACAATTTGGAAAAAAGTAGTTGAGGCGGAGGGTGAAAGTGAGGAGGCTGAGGAAAGTGAGGTAGCTAGCTGGGTAACAGAAAGCGGGGTAGAGGGAAGAGTGCCAGGGAGGCTAGCCCTAATCTGTCACACCCCAACAAGTTTGCACGGTTGGCAGATGAGCGGCATGTCCGTTCATGGACAGCACTGCTGTAGCCGGACACGTCCTCTGCCAGTCAGGGGAATGTCAGCTCCAGTAAGCAGGGGGCCAGGAGAGCAAGGCAGGCCAGACAGGTGCTGGTAGTGGGAGACTCCATTATTAGGGGAACAGAAAGGTCAATCTGTCACAAAGACCGTGATCGCCGAACAGTGTGTTGTTGATCCAGGGAGTTATTCTGGTTGCCTGATTGGAGTCGGGAAAATTGGCTTGTACCTCACAGTTTTTTTTTTTGCCTTCCTCTGGATCAACTTGCAGGATAACAGGCCGAACTGGATGGACAAATGTCTTTTTTCGGCCTTATGTACTATGTCACTATTTTACCTTTTCCAGCCAATTTTCTACAAAAATGCTTTAATGTATTCAGTTTCATGTTGACCATTGAAGTTTTCTTGTTCAGTTTAGTTTCCATTGAACAGTTCCTCGGTTTGCTGAGTCTGATCCAGTAATAAGTCTTTGGTGGATTTTCTGTAGTAATATTTATTCCCTGGAAATACAGTAGTGTGATATTTTGCCAGCAGTAAAAAGTGATGACCATAAAGGGTAACACAATCGCTACCGTGATTACTACTGACCTTTCAGTCACGATCAAAGCCTAGTAATACTTATAACGGATAATTCACCTCAAACACAATGCACACAAAGCCAGCGGCAATGGAGTAATTATGAGAATTATTGAAGTCATAACTCATATAGTCGTAAAGCCAGTAAAATCTATAAACAGTGATTACATGAAAGCTTACTGAGTGCTTAGCACTAATTTAACCTTTATATTGACTAATTTATGCAATATAATGTATTTTTCTATTTACATCATATCTATTTATGTATATATCTCATAAATATTGGTCAGTTTATCAATCGACCCGTTGGTCTGTGTGTCTATCTGTCTACCTACTGTACACTAGCATCTTTAAGGGAGTCTGTCAGCAGTTTTGACCATGCTAAACTGCTGAAAGCACTAGGTAAGGGCTGGGGAGAGCAGGACAAGGTCTCACTTCAGCAAAGGGCATTTATTATGTAGAGAAAGTTAATACAAGGCACTTGCTAAAGTATTGTGATTGTCCATATTGCTTTGTTTGCTGGCTAGACTGATTTTTTCACCCCATTATACATGTCTCGTTTCCATTGTTATGACCACCCTTCGATCCAGACTGGTGGCCGTGCTTGTACATTGTAGGAAAAATCGCCGGCCTATGTGCATTCCTATGGTCCTGGCCACCAGAGAAACCAGCTTTTTCATTTAGTGTGCAAGCACGGCCACCGGTGCTGGATTGCAGGGTGGTCGTAACCATGGAAACAAACAGTGTATAATGCAATGGAAAAATGAGTCTAGCCAGCAAAGGAAGCAATATGGACAATCACAATACATTAGTAAGTGGCTTGCATTAACTTTCTCTATGTGATAAATGGCACTTGCTAATGTGAGAAATGGTACCTTTCTTGTATTCTTCTGACTTTCACCAGCTGAAAAAACAATGTTTAATCCATATGCAAATAAGGGCTCGCAAGTGCCCAGGGGCGGGGTTCTTGTTGTAGGTGCCCAGGCTGCTCTGCCTTCTTTTCATATTACTCCTCCCCAGCTGGTCCCGCCATGTAAGGCCGTTTCATCATCCATTCATATTACTCCTCTTGCTAGTCCCGCCATGTAAGGCCGTTTCATCATCCCAAGTACCGTCCGAGATCTGGTGCGTGTGCAGTTCACTGCTGACCCGCGCATGCACACTGTGGTGAGGATGTACTTGCCTCTCTCTCGCTCAGCTTGCCTCCAGTCTTCCTGCTTGCTTCCGGTCCACCCCCTCGCCGATGGTTTTGCGCCGTTTGCCGGCGCATGGTCACAACATGAAGCGATGCTGCTGCCCACAATGAGCATTGCAGTGCGCATGCCCGGGCCGGCGGTGAACTGCACACACGCTGGATCTCGTCCGGTACTTGGGATGATGGTCAGGACCAGCCAGAGGCTGGGGATGGGTCATTTGAAAAGAAGGCAGAGCAGCCTGGGCACCTACAACAAGAACCCTGCCCCTGGGCTCTTGCGAGCCCTTATTTGCATATGGATTAAACATCTTTTTTTCAGCTGGTGAAAGTCAGAGGAATACAAGAAAGGTACCATTTGGAATCTTGTGTAGTTGTGCTATAGCGCCATGTAAGCAGTTTATATTGTCAAATTGTGGTGACTGACAGTGCCCTCTGCATTGAGCTGCCTCACAACCCCTCCCCCTCTGCTGTGAGTGACAGCTGTAGTGGTCTTCTGGTTGGATGCTACAGCTGTCACTCAGAGGGAGGGCTGTCAAGCAGCTTAATGCAGAGAGCACTTCACAGTGAAACTCCTCCTCTAAAACACTTGCAGGAGCAGGATCTGGCAGAATAAAAGCTCATATTCACACTACTCCTCATATAAAAGTTTATCAAAAGGCATGTTCCTACTGCTTTCCCCAGCAACTATCTAGTGCTGTCAGCAGTTTAGCATGGTCATACCTGCCGACAGATTCCCAGAGACATTACAAGCAATGGAATTATTTTTTTTATACCATCCGTTTTTAAGACAAGGGTGGGGTAACAAGAATATTGAGAACCAAAGAAAACAATCCTATTAGTTGAATTGAGTTTACAATTCTTAATAGTGGCTTGTACCACCTACAGTATTTTCTGTACAGTGCAGTAGAACATTTGTCACAATGTCTTGGGGGAGAAGACTTCAATATAGTGGCAGTAGTCAAGTATTTTTTTTGAGTTTGATTCACCACCCAAATGTTAATTAACTATATCTCCATGGAAAGACCACAGACACATTTGCAATAGTTCATTACCAGTAGAAAGAGGGAGGTGCTCATGCCGCTCTACAGAGCACTAGTGAGACCTCATTTGGAGTATTGTGCGCAGTACTGGAGACCATATCTCCAGAAGGATATTGATACTTTGGAGAGAGTTCAGAGAAGAGCTACTAAACTAGTACATGGATTGCAGGATAAAACTTACCAGGAAAGATTAAAGGACCTTAACATGTATAGCTTGGAAGAAAGACGAGACAGAGGGGATATGATAGAAACTTTTAAATACATAAAGGGAATCAACAAGGTAAAAGAGGAGAGAATATTTAAAAGAAGAAAAACTGCTACAAGAGGACATAGTTATAAATTAGAGGGGCAAAGGTTTAAAAGTAATATCAGGAAGTATTACTTTACTGAGAGAGTAGTGGATGCATGGAATAGCCTTCCTGCAGAAGTGGTAGCTGCAAATACAGTGAAGGAGTTTAAGCATGCATGGGATAGGCATAAGGCCATCCTTCATATAAGATAGGGCCAGGGGCTATTCATAGTACTCAGTATATTGGGCAGACTAGATGGGCCAAATGGTTTTATATCTGCTGACACATACTATGTTTCTGTGTTTCTATGTTTAATTTAATTAAGCAAGGGTTAAGGATGTATGATTAATTGTAATATATTCAGTGATAAATTCAAGCTCAAGTGTGGCCCACATGTAATTAGAAAGCAATTTAGTTCAGGCATGACTTTCTTATATGTGCTGTAGGTATCTGCCATTTTAACACTGAGAGGCCAATGCCTGTAAAAAAGAATTACCTGGTTTTGGCTCACAATCACTGATGGAAATCAGTGACTGAACACTGTCTGTGTGAATAAGGACTTATGGCGGGTTTACATGGCCCCATTTTCGGGCAGATTATTAGGCACGAACGTTTCTGTGCTCGTTCCCGACAATCTGCTCATCAAAAGGTGCAGCCGATCACCCAAAGAACGATCGAAGCACTCACTCATCATGTGAAACTTTTGTTTGTGCGGGCAAGTAACGTCTACACAGTGATCTGCTGCCCAGAAACAACGCAGCTTTAAGAGGATGAATGATCACAATAGTGATCGCTCATTCTCATACTTTGGAGGTGATTGCTGCAGGTAAATGCAGTGCTTCACCCCCCATGAATGAGCAGCGGGATGTCGGTAGAGATGAGCGAAGTATTGGAAAATTCAATTCGGCTGCTTTGCTGAATTTTACAAAAAAATGATCTTTGTGTCAAATTACTTCATCATGAGGGGCAATTTTTCGTAAGTAGTGGGTGCAATGACAGGCAGTGGCGATTGCCCTGTCCCCATCATTGTATTCCTCAGATGCCGCGTTCATTCATGATCGGGGCATCTGATATACACAACACGGTGAAAAATGAAAAAAATAAAAATAATAATCATACTTACCTGATCCATTTGCTTGCAATGGGCCGGCCGCCATCTCGCTTGAAGATCTGGCGCGAAATCTCGCGTAGTCCGAGATGATGTGCTAGATCTTCAAGCAAGATGGCGGTGGCCGGCCCATCATGAGAAAATGGAGGAGGTAAGTATGATTTTTTTTTTTTTTGTTTAAATCGATTCCCTACCACGAAGCACGAGGAAATTCGGCCTCGTGGAGGATCGAATTTATCCAGAAATTTGGATTGAAGTCACAATAATCTGGCATAATATAGAAATCTATTTTAATATATACGCCCCATTGTGTGTTAAACTCGAGTGGTACTTCACACAGGAAAGATAGCAGCCTCACTCGTAGACCTCCCTCAGGCACTAGGGTCTGGTTGCCACTGCTACTTTTGTACCTTGATTTGGTACGCCTCTAAGTAACACAAGTATGGCTACTTTCACATTAGCGTTTTTGGTTTCCGTTTGTGAGATCCGGTCAGGGTTCTCACAAGCGGTCCAAAGTGGATCCGTTTTGCCCTAATGCATTCTGAATGGAAAAGGATCCGCTCAGAATGCATTAGTTTGCCTCCGATCAGTCTCCATTCTGTTTTGGAGACGGACACCAAAACACTGCCTGCAGCATTTTGGTGTCCGTTGGACGAAACTGAGCCAATCCGTCCTGGCACACAATGTAAGTCAATAGGGACGGATCCGTTTTCTCTGGTACAATAGGAAACGGATCCGTCCCCCATTGACTTTCAGTGGTGTTTAAGACGTTGCTCATGATGGATACATGCGGTTGTATTATTGTAACGGAAGCGTTTTTGCAGATCCCTGACGGATCCGCAAAAACCGCTAGTGTGAAAGTAGCCTAAGCCAATAACCGATCAGTTTCATTTCGGAATAAGAGAGAAAATCCATGCAGGACGTACAACAATTCAGATGTTGCCTCTGGGTCAAACTTAAAGCGAGGTCATCTGTGCTGGAAGCCACGTTCAGTAATCTTTTTGTATTTAAGATGATCAGCAGCTTTTGTCATCACTCATCCCCAGTTTTCGCAGCTCTCGGTTCAATTTCTTGAGAAAACCAGTTCACGTACAAATCTGTGTTACTGAAAAAGGCATTCTTCCCTGATAAAAACTCCTCGTGGGCTTAGGTAGCTTTTCTTCCTCCAGCTCTCCTTAATAGATGTCACTGTAGGCCCTCAGCATGGTTGTACTGCTGCAGAAGTGGGCTGTGACTCCATTAAGGATCCTCTCGCCGAGGCCTGTGTGCAGGGGATGCTTGGAACAATAAGGATATTAACACTTTCTATTTCTGTATAGCGAGCTGTGTATAAATGTGATAGGTTCAGTTTAACCTATCACTGTACGATACTGTATGTAGAAAGGCATATACTCAAGTTCAGAGGAGTTCCGAGCAGCCAATAGCTGTTGCTTCATAAATGTGTGCTTTGTCATACCACAGATCGGCATCATTTGTTACTAGCATATTTAAATTGACTTATACATTCTAGCAAATAATGACTGCGCCTCATAGGGTGAAACTGGCAGCTTAATAATTCTCCGGAGACGTTTTATCCTCGGCCTTCCTCCCAAGGAGAAGAGTGTTTTGCCATACAATTAGACTCATTGTGGGTACGAAACCAAATCTTTCTTCATTAGAGGAAACCTATCGCCCCCAGCAGCATGTTATAGAGCAGGAGGAGCTGAGCAGAATGATGTGGGAGAAGATTCAGTATAACTTGTAATCTTTTAAATTCAATTTAATTCGCTTGTGAAGCCGAATTTCCTCCTGCTTCGTGGTAGCAAATCGATTGTCCCTGAATGGCGGTAAAATAAAATAAAAATCATGCTTACCTCGTCCGTTTGAGCGTCCGCCACCATTTTAATTGAAGATCTTGCATGAGATTCAGTGCGTCGTGGCGTGTGACATCACCACGCCAGTTGACGTGTTGATGTCATCATGGGCCTAGCAAGATTTTACGCTGGATCTTCAATCAAGATGGCGGCGGCCGAATCAATTGGATGAGGTATTTATGATTTTATTTATTTATAAATTTTATTTTACACTTCAGTGTTAATGTTAGATGCCACAATCAGCTCTATGAACGAGGCATCTGAGGGGTACAATGATGGGCGGGAGGGGGTGTAGCGCTATCGCCATTCCCTGTCATTGCACCCACTACTTACAAAGAAAGGTACTGTATTGATGAAGTAATTTGTCACAAAGCAAATTTATTTAGTAAAATTCAGCAAAGCAGCCAAATCGAATTTTTCAATTCTTCACTCATCACTACTTAGAAGTCCAGTGGGTGGTCTCATTCAATGATTGACAGCCTTCTGTGGGTGCGCATCTATATAGGGAAGGCTGTCATTCACTGACTGGGAATGTCCACTGGATTCCTAGGCGTAGAATGAACTTAGGCTTCAGAGTTTAGGAGTCCACTGGGCAGTCCAGGACTTGGTCGTTCTTGGCCTCACTTTATTAGAACATGCACCCATTCCCTATCTACTGTAGAGACAATGGGTGGTTTGACCTGATGGTAATCCCCTAACTTGGCGAGAATCTTCCCTACAGAAATTGCACAAATCCCAGAACAATAGTCGCCATGCTAAACATCTCCAGCATGTACCTACCAGCATCCATGTGATGTATGGCTGATGATGGACGTCTACGTTTGGTTTTCATCTCGCAATACACCTCAGAATATGTCGAATTGAGAAAGAACACATTTGTATTTTTCAATACATTTTTTGGTTCCTAAACCGGGGCCTCACAAAGTGTGGGCATGACATTATAGAAATAAGAGGATTTTTCCTTATTACAGAATGCTGAATAGACTGAGGGACATGACATATACCAGCATTTAGAAATGACTCCCCCTCTTCTGACGCATCACTGACTACATTGGGGTCTGCTGACAGGCGCGGCCGCACGTTCTGACTGCTCAGTTCTCATAAGCTCTAATAAAATGTTTGGAGCTAAAAAAGTCTCTTCGTGACTCATGTTGCTCAGAATGCTCCAAAACAAAACTCCTCAAAGGAATTTCTCTGAGCTCTGGCAATAGGGCCGCAAATACTAAATGTGGTTTTGAATCTCAATGCCTTATTGTTTCCCAGACTGAGGGGAAGGGAACTGTGCCAATGTACGTTAGGAATGGAAACAACCTGAGAGACCACCAGACATATAAAGATCGAAATGCTGACAGCTCTAAAGGGGTTGGCCACTTTCTTGCTACTGTTTACCAATGTGTATGTAAGATGACTCTTACTAATATAGTCTGTGGCATTTTCTATATTTTATAAGCTTCTGTACTGTCCACACAGAGGTCCTGTCCATAAGATGGCCGCTGATGGAGGGTCATGTGACCAGACACATCATTTAGCCCCCTCCATTCAAACACACTGCACCTGCACTAAAATCCCTACAGTGCAAGTGCAGGTGACAGATGTTGTGCGTCTGAATGGAGGAGACGCCTCATGGAGGTGATTAGCCTGGTCACATGACCCTCCATCAGCAGCGATTTTATGAACAAGACTAGAGATGAGCGAAGCGACTTTGGATGCTACATCCAAAGTCGGTTTGCTAAAAAAAATTGTTATAATGATGTACCGAGATCCTTCTCCATACAGCATTAGAATATACTGCCTCCGATGAGGCGAAGTCCATTTTTTACGAAGTCACACGCGACTTTATTGAATAACTTTGATAATTGACTATTACAGTGAAAAACCTTGGAACCGAACTCGGCTTTGATTCAAATGTACCGCTCGGAACCAAAGCCGAGTTTGGTTCCAAGTTTTGAAGTGGTTTTTCACTGTAATAATCAACTACCGAAGTTATTCAACGAAGTCTCGCACGAGCCCATACATTCTAATACTGTACGTAGACGAATCTCCATACAGTATTATAACAAACTATGCGGCTTCGGATGTAGCATCTGAGGCTCGCTTCGCTCATCTCTAGACAAGACCTCTGTGTGGACAGCACTAAAGAGTTGGCAAACAAGGAGTCATACCTCATGAAATATGGAAAATTGTGCAGAATATCAACTAAGGCTATCTTAGTAAGTGATATGTAGTCATCCTACAAACAAATTGGCCAACAGTAACCAGAAAGTGGCCAATCCCTTTAAGGATAGGACATGCTCCAACTACTGAGGCTAAAAGTGAAGCTCCATTTCTTTCATTGTGATCTTTTCTAGAATGTGCAGAGAGAGAAGTGCATGACAATTATAGGCTGCCAAGAGATCAGTATTGCATTATAAGGGCGTGTTCAGATAGTGTACTTTTCTGTCGGGAAACTGACCCTAAGCTTTTTGCTGCAGCGAATGTCCATTTCTTAATACCAGTTTTTCTAAATAGGTTCAACATTGTCGTTTTATCCTAAATCTGTCACCAGTTCTCTGCTGTCCTCACTTTTAATTCTTCACACCTCCAGGGCATGTCAATGAATCCTCATGTTCATGAGGTCATGGCTCTCCCGGTCCACCAGCCTCTGATTGACAGCTTTTTTTCCATAAAAATCAGCAGCAGGTGGGTGGGAGAGCCATGAACTCAGAATTATCGAGACTCATTGGCATTTACTGGAGATGTTTAGTACAAGAATTTTGGAAAACGGCTGGTCAATTAAAGAAAGCGATCCAGCATTTTGCTAAGGGGACCTGTCACTAGTGTGCGCTACCCTAAGTTAGGCCACCATAAAACCGGTTAACAGGTTCCCTTTAAGAAGTTTAGGCTTCTTAACAAATTTAGCATATTTTTTGAGCATCATTACCATATACCACAACTGAAGACTGTTTTTAAAGTCTCCATACTGCTGTAAAATCACTGATGAATCTAGTTGATTTGGAGCTCTGTATCAGAAAATGGCATCTCCGCCCGATATATATATATATATATATATATATATATATATATTGTGGGGGGATAAGCTCGGGATCGCCTTTGCTGGGGTCAAAGGACACTTGTCTGTTTCACACAATTCCGACCAGCCACCAAGGTATAAGTTTTCAGCTGGCCTAGAGCCAGGTTTATTGAGCAGGTTGCATAAATAAAATAAAACAACAAAAAGAAAAGTCTTGCCTGTCCGGCACTTACTAAACATTAACGGTTCCTATCTATCCGCTGGAGGGCTTCTCCCAGCCAGCTCACAAAACAAGGCTTCAGCAACCTAGTACTCACAGTTTGCTCACACACACAGACATGCTTTCTGTGTCCCCAGGCAGAGAGACTGACTGACCTCCTGACTCTGTTATATCCCCACCCTCAGTGCTGCTTCATTAATTACCTCACAGGTGTGAGTCTTTCACCTGCTACTTACATAGGAGAGGAATCTTGGGGAAATATACCTCCCTTCCACTACCAATCCAGCATTGGTATCACATATCCCCCCCCTCTGCTCAGGCAAGTGGGTCTAAGCAACTGAAACCAGCAGACAATGCACACGTGACAACGCATCCGCATTTCCTTGCCACTTTCCTGGCCTGTGCTCTACTGTAAAACTATAAGCCTGCAGGGCCAAAAACCATCTTGTCACTCTGCTATTTTTCTCTCTGTTCAGGTTCATCCACTTCAGAGGGGCATGATCAGTGACCAGGTGAAACTCCCGACCCAGCAAGTAGTATTTGAGGGATTCTAAGGCCCACTTGATGGCCAAACACTCTTTCTCTACAACTGCATAGTTCTTCTCATGCTTATTTAGTTTGCGACTCAAGTAAAGCACAGGATGCTCCTCTCCATTAACAGTCTGTGACAACACTGCCCCTATTCCTGAGCTGGAAGCATCTGTCTGTACCACAAATTAATTTCTAAAGTCAGGGGTCATCAATACTGGTTGGGAACAAAGAGCCTGTTTTAGAGTCTGAAACGCTTCTTCTGCCTCATAATTCCATTTTACCATCACCGACCCATTTCCCTTGGTGAGATCGGTTAAGGGAACTGCTATAGCTGCAAAATTGGGTATGAACCGCCTATAATAGCCAGTAATCCCCAGAAATGCCTTCACTTGTTTTTTATTTACAGGCCAGGGCCAGTTCTGTATAGCTTCAATCTTGTCAACTTGGGGCTTGACTACCCCTCTACCAATAATGTAACCCAAGTATTTGGCTTCTTCTAGGCCAATGCTACATTTCTTGGGGTTTGCAGTCAACCCTGCTCTCCTCAAATCATCAATCATTGCCTGTACTTTGAGTAGGTGTGTTTCCCAGTCTGCACTGTGTATCACTATATCATCAAGATAAGCAGACGCGTACTGTCTATGTGGTCTCAACACTCTGTCCATTAGCCGCTGAAATGTTGCAGGAGACCCATGTAGTCCAAAAGGCATAGTTACATATTGGAATAGGCCGTCAGGTGTGGAAAATGCTGTCTTCTCTTTGGCAGCGTCCGTCAGGGGTATTTGCCAATAACCCTTTGTCAGGTCTAAGGTCGTAATGTAACGGGCTGTACCAAGTCGGTCTATAAGTTCGTCCACTCGTGGCATAGGGTATGCATCGAATTTGGACACAGTATTTAACCTCCTAAAATCATTACAGAACCTTATGGTACCATCCGGCTTTGGAATTAACACAATCGGGCTTGACCATTCACTATGAGACTCCTCAATTACTCCCAACTCCAGCATATCTTTTACCTCTTTTGAGACTGCTTCTCGTCTGGCCTCAGGAATCCTATAAGGTTTTACATGGACCTTAACCCCAGGTTCAGTTATGATGTCATGTTTTATGAGTGATGTTTGCCCCGGCTTCTCTGAAAAAAATTCTCTGTTCTGGGCGACCAACTGTCTAGCTTCCTTCTTTTGGACATCGGACAGAGTTTCAGCTATTCTGACAGCAGGTATTGCTGCCCCATTATTAATGGGTGGAGCAAGTGCTGCTGCCAGGACTGGCCGGTCCTTCCAAGGTTTTAACAGATTTATATGGTAAATCTGTTCTGGCTTCCTTTTACCTGGTTGGTATACTTTGTAGTTCACCTCACCTACTCTTTCAATTATTTCAAACGGACCTTGCCATTTAGCCATGAATTTACTCTCCACGGTGGGGACAAGAACTAGTACTCGATCCCCTGGCGCAAATGTTCGAATCTTGGCCCCTCTATCATAAATCATTTTCTGTACTCCTTGAGCCCGTTCCATATGTTCCTTAACAATTGGCATGACTGATGAAATCCTGTCCTGCATCTGGGACACATGCTCTATTACACTTTTGTACGGTGTGACTTGTCCTTCCCATGTTTCTTTAGCCACATCTAATAAACCACGTGGATGTCTACCATATACTAGCTCGAAAGGTGAAAACCCTGTGGATGACTGTGGTACCTCCCTTATAGCAAACAGCAGATATGGGAGCAAAAAGTCCCAATTTTTGCCATCTTTATCTACCACCTTTTTCAGCATTTGTTTTAGTGTTTTATTAAATCTTTCCACCAATCCGTCAGTTTGGGGGTGATAGACTGACGTACGTAGCTGGGTAACTTTAAAAAGCCTGCAAAGTTCCTTCATGACATTAGACATAAAGGGCGTCCCTTGGTCTGTGAGTATTTCTTTTGGAATACCAACCCGACTAAACACCTGGACCAGTTCTTTTGCGATGGTCTTTGACGAGGTATTGCGCAAAGGTATGGCCTCGGGGTAACGGGTAGCATAGTCCATTATGACTAAGATATGCTGGTGACCCCGAGCTGACTTTATTAGGGGACCCACCAAATCCATCCCGATGCGCTCAAAGGGTATTTCAATAATCGGCAGGGGCACCAAAGGGCTACGGAAATGGGGCATAGGGGCTGTAATCTGACACTGAGGGCAGGATTCACAATATGCTTTAATGTCCCCATGCATTCCAGGCCAGAAAAACCTCTCTAAAATCCTTTCAGTAGTTTTATGGATCCCCAAATGGCCACCCATAATGTGTCCATGTGCCAGATCCAGAACAGTTCTCCGGTAGGGCTTTGGGACCACTAACTGCTGTACCACCTCCTCTCCCTTCTTGTCTATCTGATACAACAATTCATTCTCTAAAGCCATGTGGGGAAAAGCCAGCCTAGCACCGGACTCCACAGGATTCCCATTTATCATTTTTATATTCTCTCTGGCTCGTGTAAGGGTGGGGTCCTTCATTTGCTCACTTTGAAAGTCGTCTTTCCTAACGTCTAGGTCAGGCATACCCTGAAGTGTTACCCCTTCAGTCTCAGTCTCTGATGTGGACTCCTCTAGGTCCCCTGCCATAACAGAGAATGGAAAAGGGGTGGAGCTATCTGCTGATAGCTCAACTACATCCCCTAGTGGGGAATCCTCTAATAGTTCTGGGCCTATCTCAGATGCTGTCAATATCTGCGGTGTACTTTTTTTTGCTTCCAACTTGGATTCCCATAATTTCCAAAAATGTGGAAAATCTCTCCCAAGAATAACCTCATACAATAGTGCTGGGACTACTCCAACTTTATGACACACAGACCCATAGGGGGTGGTAATATAAGCAAGGGTAGTCTGGTATTCACATGTATCCCCATGCACACAAGTCACAGTGAACGTGTCTGATTGACTGTCAGAGGGGGCTATAAGGCCTGCTTTCACCAGAGTTACTACACTCCCTGAGTCTAGCAGCGCAGTCACACTCTTATTATCCACTTTTAATTCACACAAATGTTTGTCCACACTGTCTGAACCTGCCGCAGTACACACCACTTGCGCAAACATAGACATGCGTTTTTTCATAAAGGCAACATCACATTGCATAGGTTCAGTAGTCATAGGACAGTTCACTGCAATGTGTCCCAACCCATTACACCGAAAACATCTTATGGGACCTTTGTTTAGTCCAACATTATACCCTTTGGGCTTTCCTGAGCCCACAGTCTCATTGTCTTCTTCACTTAAAGTCTTTACATTTCTCCCAGTTCCCTTAAACCCTGGAACAGTCTTACCCGGAACCCTTGGACTCCGTGGGGTTGAGAGCTGAGAGTTGTTTAGAAGATCCTCAGCCGCAGAGTATCGCTCCACCAGGTCAATAAGCTGGTCTGCTGTATCAGGGTCCCCGTGGCTCACCCACTTCCTTAGGGCTGGGGGTAGCGACCTCAGGAACTTGTCGAGGACCACCCGCTGCACGACGTCAGGTGCTGATAGCATCTCGGGTTGTAGCCATTTTCGGGCCAAATGGATGAGATCGAACATCTGCGAGCGTGGAGGTTTATCCATTTTATATGTCCACTGATGTACTCGTTGTGCTCTAACTGCTAGGGTAACACCGAGCCGAGCCAGGATCTCCGATTTAAGTTTTATCATAGTCCTGGGCAGCCTCAGGTTCCAGGTCAAAATAAGCTTTTTGCGCTTCACCTGCAAGAAACAGGGCTAGCAGTCCTGCCCACCGTGGCTTTGGCCACGTTTCCCGCACTGCTGTCCTCTCAAATGTAGCCAGGTAAGCTTCCACATCATCCTCTGCTGTCATCTTTTGCAAAAAATGACCCACATGGAAAGTTGTCTGCTCTTTTCCTGGCTGTACCACTGGAAGACTTGCCACACGCTGCACCACTTCCTGCAAGATTTGGCGGTCTTTATTCGCGGCATCTATCAGGGTGGTTAGCTGTGCAGACAGTAAGCGGTTTGCTTCTTGCTGGGCTGCATTGGTACGCTGTTGTTCTCTGGTTGCCTCCTGCTGGGCTGCTGCGGACTGTATCAGGGCCTTTACCACGTCATCCATTTTCAGACTTAAAACGTGTTGCCCGCTCCAAGCCACCACTTGTGGGGGCATAAGCTCGGGATCGCCTTTGCTGGGGTCAAAGGACACTTGTCTGTTTCACACAATTCCGACCAGCCACCAAGGTATAAGTTTTCAGCTGGCCTGGAGCCAGGTTTATTGAGCAGGTTGCATAAATAAAATAAAACAACAAAAAGAAAAGTCTTGCCTGTCCGGCACTTACTAAACATTAACGGTTCCTATCTATCCGCTGGAGGGCTTCTCCCAGCCAGCTCACAAAACAAGGCTTCAGCAACCTAGTACTCACAGTTTGCTCACACACACAGACATGCTTTCTGTGTCCCCAGGCAGAGAGACTGACTGACCTCCTGACTCTGTTATATCCCCACCCTCAGTGCTGCTTCATTAATTACCTCACAGGTGAGAGTCTTTCACCTGCTACTTACATAGGAGAGGAATCTTGGGGAAATATACCTCCCTTCCACTACCAATCCAGCATTGGTATCACAATATATATAAAAGAATTTTAGGTTGAAAGGTGAAAATTTACCTTTAAGGTATTCTCTTCTGGAACATGTATGCAATATCCGCAGGATAGCACCTCTGGGACCCACTTCAACTCCAAAATGGTCCTCCATCCAGCCTGGCTGTGAATAGAGATGGCCTCTCATGGGAGTGTCCAGCTATTGATGGAAGTGCTATTGAAGTCAATGGAGAGAGCTGCAGATGCCGGGCACAATGGGGGGCCATAGGAGCTTGTTGCAAAGGTGGGACCTTCACCTGTCCTGTGGATATGCCATAAATGTGTAAATGTGTCACATGGGACAACTCCTTCAAGCTTGATTGAATCCTCTATGCTTCCTCTATCTTAAGGGGTTGTCTCACTTCAGCAAATGGCATTTGCCATGTAGACAAAGTTAATAGAAGGCACTTATGACCACCTCATATCTGAGCTGCAGCGATGGCCTTAACCCCTGGATACAACGCAAATACTTACCTCCATTCTGCTGTCAGCAATGCAGTGCAAGACACAGACCTCTTCTAGTCTGTGTCCTGAGCTCTATGCAGCCCGGCTCAGGCAGTGCGTTACTGATGACACCGCCCTTGGCTACAGGAACTAGGACTAAAGCCTATTAGAGGAAACGGTGGGACAGGGGGACATCGCTCCCATGACCTTTCACGGCATTCAACTGTATTGCTGTCCTGAGTACAGCGATGCAGTTGAAGATGTAGAGATGAGTGTTTCCACAATGGAGGTGGTCATTGCCCATTGCCCTTCCACTGCCCACCACTTGCCCCTACCTGGTGCCTCAACTCGCCTCATTGGTGGTGCACTCCTGGATACAAGCAGTGTATAATGCGATAGAAAAATGTATCAAGCCAGCAAAGAAGGCAATATGGACAATCACAATACATTAGTGAGTGCCTTATATTAACTTTGTCTACAATCCCTTTACACGGGCCGATTGTGCAGGCAATTATAGGGTGATTAAAGGTGAAAGCTGCATTTTCCTGCAGCAATCAGCTCCTTTCTATGGGGAGGAGCATTCGCTTCAGCGATTATTCATCCCCAAACAGATTAAGCGTCCATTCAGACATCCGTAGGTGTTTTGTGGTCCGCAAATTGCGGATTTGCAAAACACGGACACTGGCAATGTGCGTTCCGCATTTCGCGGACCGCACATCGCCGAAACTATAATAGAAAATGTCTTTTCTTGTCCAGAGTAGGACATGTTCTATTTTTTTCGGGAACAGAGTTGCGGATCCGGAAGTGTGTGCACATATTGTGCTGTCCGCATCCGTTCCAGCCCCATTGAAAATGAATGGGTCTGCACCCGTTCCGCAAAATTGTGGAACGGATCCGGACCCAAGTTGCAGACGTGTGAATGGACCCTAATTGTTTGTGGGCAGCACATCCTTGTTTGCCCAGAATCACCTGCTGCCCAAAAATAATGATTTTGGTTTCCGAATCAATGGTGTTTTCACCTGATCTACGAGCATTTGTTCCTTCATGGGGTGATCTGTAGCACCTTTACCCAGGGCAATCATCTGTAGCCAGTGCTCATACTAATGTTTGTTCCCCATAATCCACCCATATAAGTGGGCCTTTCAACATTTTCTGCACACCTAGCAGAGACTGAGCTGTAGAAGTACTGGCTTCATGTAAATGCTGCCTTTATCTTTCTTACAGTGTGACATATATAGTTCCCCCAGGATGAAGTGCTAAACTCCAAAGACTGCAGACTCAGCTTTCGAAATTCTCAGCCTTTCCATACAGGGCGTATTGATCTGTTTTAGAAGATTGAAATGTAACAGTGGCAATGTCAGTGATATGATTTTGAAGCAGAGTGGATGATGAGCCTCCAATTGAGACCACTACTGCCAGGGAACAATATAATATAGTAAAAGTTGCATGCATTCAATACAGAGGTAGCAATTCACAGCAAATGGCAAGTGTTCCCCAAAGATAAGTGTTCTTTATGAAGCGTCTGCATATATCATATATTAACAATCTTATACTGCTATGCTCAGAAGCTTCTTAACACCATATACTGCTTCTTGGTGAGTGGTACAAAGGTAATTTCCATTTCTATAAAATATAACATTTAGAATGTAATTTAATGCAGTCATTGTACAGCACTCAATATGCAGACAAGTTAGAGGTGAAGTATCACATTTTGTGAAAATTGCTATGATACATTGTAGGGCATCTTATGCTTATTAAAATGAACAAGGAAAGCTATCATCAGAGTTTAATATATCTGAAAATTCCACTTCCAAATTCCAAAGCATTTTTCGCAAAAAGGTTTTTTATAAAAAATTTGTACTGTTTGGCTTCTGCAGCGTCTACGTATCACAGTAATAGCAGACTGCAGAATGCCTTTCACAGCAAATACCATTAGAAAGCTTGCTATCAACACCTCTCACAAATGAGATTTGTGATTTATGTGAAAAGCTGACATTTGATTTGGTCATAAATGAAACTTAAAGATTGTTCAAAGAGAGGAGAGAGACAGGATGGAGACAACAGATGAGTTCTCTAACAGATTTCACTGTGATTGCCATTCTGCAGCTTGTCGTGTACTGTGATACACAGAAGCTGCATAAGCCACATGTCACACCTTAATAAAATCCTGTTGTAAAAAGGTTTTTCAACAAAAAATGTATGCATTTAGGGGGTCATTTAATAATCTTAAATACGCCTAAATTAGGTGTATCTCAGGCGCAGATGGTGGCGCAACGGTTAGTTGTGGCTCCATCTGTGACTTCTCCCCGCTCACGTGGGACGGGGAAGGGGGTTGGCTGGCAGGCTCATCTCATTCATCATTTTCTACACCTGGTTTAGGCGTAGAATATGGTCTAAATGTAAGACAGCAAGGAAGCCGTCTTACATTTAGAACTGGTGCTGGATGCCTCCGAAGTTATGGAGAGGGCGGCGACTCTTCATAACTTTGGCAGATCCTCCAACAGCTTAGGGCTTTATTAAGATGCCCCTTAGTTACAACAATAGCCACAAAGGTGTATTTAGCCTTTAATTTCCAAGTAACTTAGAAAATTTCTAGTTTATAGAAAACCCTTCAAGGGGATGCATGAGATTTGAAAAAACAAGCCTGCTGTGTTTCAGAAATAGTTGCTGTTGCTGTGCATAGGTGTAGCCTGTGCCGCGCAGTGCCCTATAGGCAAAGGGAACCCATGGAACAATAAAATTGCACCAAGGTCCCTTTGCTTCAACCTTACAGAGGAAGGATTGACTAATGATTCATAAGCAGTAAGGTTTTCTAATGATGAGTCTGTTAAACAGCAATGGGGTCGCATTCTATGTTTTGCACCGGGCCCCGTACTGTCTATATTCTCCCCTAGGTGGAAGTAATCATATGTTAAACTTATGGTAAACTGCAGAACTGTACCGAAGTACCGAGCTGCGCACTCCTCAAAGATTTGCTTGTGTGTGTTTTTCTCATTAGTAATGATTTTCCTCCTCTCAGAGTCCAAGTGCTTTTTCTAGATTAACTTCCGATCAAAAACGCCTCATTACGTTCTTCTATTAATGGAAGAGAGGAAAAAACAACTGAAGAAGTCAGCTATAAATATTTCATCTCATTTATGTATTATTTGTACAAGTAGTAGTGATTATGGTTTACAGTACATCAGCTTAGGCTTTTATGAATTAAGATCTCCTAAAAAAACAAACAAAAAAAACTCTTGCATTAAAGTGGTTATCCGATTTCAGAAACATCCCCCCGCCCCATGTGCCGCGCCCCTCACAGGTAATATACTTTCCCCACTCCCTGTGCCGCTCCTGGTCCCGCACCGCCGCTCCTGCTTCTCCCTGCACACCGATGAAAACATCTGGTGTGTGTGTGGGGGGGGGGCAGCTAATGGCAGGCGGGGACGGGGATGCGATTGTTTTTCAAAGAGGTTTTCAAAATTATAGATATTGATATTAATATCAGATCGGTGCAAGTCCGACATCCAGCGCCCCCGCCGATTAGCTGTCCCCGAGCTACACTGGAACCCAGAAAATTATTTTAACCTTCTAACCTTTGGGGGTCTATTACTATGCTGAAATACGCTATCTTTGACTTCACCCCGCTCCTTCCAGGTCTAAAATTGTGGTCGTGGTGTGAATGGAGAAGGGGATGGGCCAGGTCCGTCTCTTTTACTATTTTCTACACCTGTTTCAGGAATAGAAAAAACTCTAAAAGTAAGACAACTGGAATGCGCCGAAGTTATGGAGAGGCATGCGCCACTTCAAAACTTAGGTGGATCCTCCGCCAGCTATGGCCCTTTATTAAGACCAGCGTTTAAAATGCCGGTCTTAATAAATTTGCCCCTATGTTTGTAAAAACTTGCTTTCCAGATTCTAACTGCTCAGTAAAATCACCATAGAACTACATTTTCTGCATAGTATGGGGTCCACTCTTCTCTCTTTATGTGTAATAGAGGTATATGTCCCGCAATGGCTGCCAAATAGCAAACAAGAAGAGACGATAATAATTAAGATCACAATGCTGGAGCATATACAGTATAGAGATGTAAGGGTCAAATGGCAACATTTAAAATGGGGTACTTTTTAGTGCTGATTAACACCATCTTGGACAACCTTGGACAAAAGTACTTGCTGCTTCTTTGCCCCCACTCATTTCCATGATCCTGGGGTTAATTCGCTACACCCTTGTAACATAGCAGATACTTTAAAGGGGGGATTCCCACCCCTATGATAGCTCTAATCACCCCATAGAGGTTGCATAGCCTGATTCTATGGTATGTAGGTTGCACATTGGTTATAATTTGAAAAATGAGACCAAAAAGTCCCATAAGGTAACACATTCAACTCATATTCCCTGAATAAATAGACTAATCTGAAGGAACTTTGGCATAAAAAGATTTATCGGTCTTACTAGACGTGTGGATTTGGGTGCAATGTGTATTTTAATTTTTGGCTTGAGGTATATGTCATTGCTATCTGCACCCCCAATGTGGAGATTGATGAGATTGTACTGTACCAGTCATCATCAGGAAGCAGAATAGAATTTACAACCATTCTAGGGGACTGGAAATGATCTGTACTGATCCAACATATTATGGTTCCCAAAAGTCACAAAGTCTCGTATTTATGATTGGGTGATAAAAGTCAAATTGCATAAAAAACCCCACAAATTTATAGAATTCCTTGAGGCATGCAAACCTAAATTTAAAAAAACAAGACTACCCCACTAATAGTCAATAAGTGTAAACAGTAAAAAAATATTCAAACCCTTCCAGGTGAAAGAGCTTTAGTTTTCCATTGTATTATTAGGTACAAACATTGCTCACCGGGTAATTTCTTGGTTAAGGACAGACCAAGGACAAATCAATAAACTACCATTAAGGCGCTGATTATTTATAGGATGAATGCGGTCTTCTGTTATAATGTTAACAACAACCTCACAAATGAAGAAAGTAACTTGATCAGAAGGGAAATATGATTATGTTGTATGGTCTAACTGGGATAACTGCCAATGAACTTTTATTACTGTGTGACTCTTTACGCTTAGGCCTACAAAGCAAGAGGCTCTGGATATTATCTCTGGCTCACAGGCAGCTCCAAGATCTTCATTGTATTATGAGATATTATGGTTCAGTAGATGAAAGACAATTACCCGTGTTTTAAAAGAGAATGTAACATCTAATATATTATTGGTCTGGAAAATATTTTAATTATGTTGATAACGCTTTTTATAAGCTAAGAGGAGATGTAACCTGTTTTATAAAGCTTCTATGTAACGGCACTCATGATCTGTTCCGTTTGTTCCTGTTTATGGTTAGGTATGGTCATTTTTGGATTTCTGTAAAAAAAAAAAAAAGACTCCATCCAGTGGATCTGATGTTCTCTTACTCTCTCTTGACTTTCCTTTTTTTAATTTTCTACTTTTTTGACCCCACCCATCCATCCACCTTAGGCTGGCCAACAGCTCTATCTCTCTCTCCCAAACCCTCCATACACATGTGAAGACTTTGGGGCACATTTATTAAGACTGGCGTTTTAGATGCCGGTCTTAATAAACCCCTAAGCTGGAGGTGATTCCGATGAAGTTATGTAGAAGCACAGGCCTCTTCATAACTAGGCAGATCCTCCGCCAGTTCTAAATGTAAGACAGCATCCAAGCTGTTTTACATTTAGACCTTTTTTGTACACCCAAAACAGGAGATAAATGACCCCCGTTGAAATTTTGTAATTTTTTTTTGGTCTGTTGCTGCTCTGTTTTGTAAAAATTTTTTGTGTGAAATATAGCGCTTCTTGTGTCCATGTACTTTGGGATTGCAGCTGATTCTTGTTTAAAGGGGTTGTCTCACAAAGACAACCCCTTTGTAAAAAGCAGCTGACACAGCACATCAACTGTTAATGTCAAAGTAAGCTAGAGGTGGCTATAAATATAGCACAACATAACAGCCAGTTAAATAATTATCTATCCATGCAGTACATGGACGCTCCAGCAGTGGCGTACATTAGGTACATAGAGAAGTAAGGGCCCCATAGCAAGGATCAAACCAGGCCCCGCACACAGTACAGAGGGGATTCTGCCTAAACCCCTTTCAATGACCTTTGGGCCATTTTTCCACTGCCTCATTTGCTAAAAGTTGTTCCTTTAGAGGATAGAGTCCTGACCAAGTTTTCACCTCCAGTAGAAGAGTAGATATTTCCAACTAAGACTGGGCCCCCATTTGCCCTGGGCCCCATAGCAGTCGCATGGTCTGCCGCTATGGTAGTTACGCCCCTGCGCTCCAGCCATTTCTAGTTGAGGACTTCCCTATATGACAAACGTATACCTAATAGGGCATGGGCAGGGTTGTCTTAGTGAGACAATCCTTTTAAGTCCATGAACAAAGGTGTCACTACTTCTGGAAGAAAAAAGCTCAATCACACAACTGTATTTTTCTTTATACTTTTTTAAAATCGATAGCACGCTGACCCATAAGATTCAATGGGCCATGCGCACATCTATTTTTTGATGGATTAATACGTCTTATCTGAGAATCTAATCACAGGCTCTATTCTTGTGTATTTTTAAGGATGAGAATAGCTCTTTCTATTTGATGAGAGTAAGAAAAAAAATGAAATGCATGGAAGCTGTCTACCTACTTTTCTCAAGCATCTGTTTTTTTGAAGACCAAAAATATATGGGGATGTCTATGAGGCCTTAATATTGAAGTGAAGTGTTAAAGCTCTTAAAGGGGTTGTCTCACTTCAGCAAATGGCATTTCTTATGTAGAGAAAGTTAATACAAGGCACTTACTAATGTATTGTGAGTCTCCATATTGCCTCCTTTGCTGGCTTGACTCAACTTATTCATCACATTATACTGTACATGCAGCCGTAGTGGTCATGCTTGCACTCTATAATTAAACGGCACCTGCCTCACTGGTGGCTGGGACTCTGGGAGTGCGCATAGGCCAGCACTTTTTCCTATAGTGTGCAAGCACGGCCACCACTGGTGGATTGCAGGGTGGTCGCAACCCTTGGGTACAAGCACTGTATAATAAGATGAGAGAATCCAGCCAGCAAAGGAGGCAATATGGACTATCACAACACATTAGTAAGTGCCTTGTATTAACCTTCTCTACATGATAAATGCCATTTTCTGAAGTGAGACAACCTCTTTAACGTTCTTTTAGAAAGAGTAGTAGTGCCAACCGGAGCTGACACTCCCTCCCTATAGCATCCATAGGGACAGCAGAGCATCCATGCTTTAATGTATAGTTATAGATATTCCTTGGTATAGCCTAAAAAAACATTTGTATCAGAAGTGCAGATATTTTGTATTCCCCTATATTTAATTGTTATGTCTGTTGATTGCAAATCTTTTGTAACAGCGCCAGTTATTTGCAAGCCTGCGGAACTTGACTTTGCCTATAGCTTTTATCATTTCGATGTCCAAACTATGGGTCTTGGTACTCAAATATCCTCAGCACTTGAATAGAGCAGAATTACATAACAACTGGAAGGTCACTAGACTTATAGATGCCCAAAAAAAAACTGGATGGGGATGGAATCTAGCGATGAAGCAGAGGGCAGATGGCAATGGTGTACAGGTGAAGAATGAAGAATGTAGGTACTAGGAATAAAACCTAGCAAAAGGACAACAAAACAGTAGAACATCAAAACCCAAACAGAAAACAGAACCCACAACGAACACAACTGCAATACAGACAATAAGACTGTGGAAGCACAAATCTAAGATGGACTCAAACAAAGCTAATGGACTAGGTTTCAAGACTGTCGAAACTACTGCTCAGAGCTATCACTGTACCCTGCAAAGAGGCACATAATCTACAATAAAAGACATTTGTGTACATATAAAAGACAGCTGATTCAAATGCACTACTCGAAAAAACAAACAAACAAAAAAAACAAATAGAAAGATATCTGTCCTTAAGGCCAGGCCTACATGACGACATTTGTCGCGCGACATTTTTTATAATGATAGTCTATGGTGTTGCCCTGCGACATGCGACATGCTGCAGTGCGACACCATAGACTATCATTATAAAAATTGTTGCGCGACATTGGTGCGACAAAATGTCGTCGTGTAGGCCTAGCCTAAAAGCTCAGTCCCCTGGGTACCACCTGAATGATAGCAAGGTATGTATTAAAGGGTTTCTCCAGGATTTAAATTTTGATGGTCTATCCTCAGGATAGGTTATCAATATGAGAATGAGGGGGTCTAAATACCAACACCCCTGCCAATCAGCTCACCAGAGCGTCTTCCCACAGCTTATCAGGCACAGCGCTGTACATTGGATAGTGGCCTTGTTTGATATTGCAAGCTCAGTCCCATTCACTTAAATGAGACTGAGTGGCTTCAAGGCCATGGGACCAGTGAATGTGATGTCACATGACATAGGAAGAGGCCTAGGTGCTCGCAGGGTGCGACGGCCTGTTCATACAGCTAATTGGTGGGGGTGTTGGGAGTCTGATCTCCATACATCTCATATTGATGACCTAAGGATACAGTATCAATATGAAAATCCCAGAGAACCCCTTTAAGGCAGCTTTTGGCATTATCTTGTTCTTGCCGCCCAACCTATTACCGTCCCACCATCACTAGCAGCAATAAATTTAAAGGCACTGACTCATCCAGATAGAATCTATAATATACATCCTGATTGTAAGATGATAATGTACTAAGTACAAGTGTCATGATATTGTACTATTAGCAAGCTTGTCATAGCTACAGGACGTCCGCTGTAGATTTTTGATAATAATCACATTCACACACAGTTTGGGCCAATTGTCCAGTAAGAAGGATGGAAGGTTTAAAAAAAAAACGTTCGTTTTATTTTACTGTAGTGTTCATTGAGATACTTTGCTTATAGGATGATAGGGTCATATAAATGTATAGATACAGAGGAAAACATCATCTTTACATACATTATAATTTATGTCATTTACTGCCTCTTGACACGTACCTGTTAATCCCTCACACTGGGCTGCGATGCTGCGGACTGATGCAACATTCATTATAATACATCTTGCTGGTTGCTTAGGAACTAGCCTTGGCATGGGATAAAATAGGGGTTGTGAGTGTCAATTATTCTATGGCAAGAATGGGGAAATGATATCATCCAAGAAATGTGGTTTTTTAAAATAAATATCAAGAGCTCCATTACTTTTTCCATTTTTATAGGCGATGGGATTGTGCGCAGGTGATACATATTGCAACATTTAGATTTGTCCTGCCTTACCTTACGTCACAATGTGTGGCACAAGTTGGTAGCCTTGAAATAACACAAATTTGGGATACTCTGTCTGGAGACGTATATGCTGTATTTGTCTGTATGTGAATACTAAGTGATTGTCATGCGTAGTGGAACTTTTTGAGGGTTTTGCTAGAATTTGTATTGTGAAAAGTTTGAGTCCTTAACGAAATTCATAGGAGGTTTAGGGTGAACACATATGGATGTACTACCAAGTTGTAACAGTTACTGTATGTACGCCAAAACAAATATCCTGTGCATTAGTCTCTTCTTCACAGCAGGTAGTCTTTGCCTGTGAAGAGGACCAAAGGATCCTCTAATGGGCACAGGCTCTCATAAAATAATGACTTTTGTATTTGCTTATGACATATGTTACTGAGTATGACATAATCAATGGTCTATGATAATGATTTGGTTAAAGGGGTTGTCCACTCCTTTTATATTGATGGCCTTTCCTCAGGATTGACCATTAATATCTGTTCAGTGGGGGTCTGACACCCTTGTTGGAGAAGTAGCTCCTGCACTGGAAATAGATGGCAGGACTTCACAGCTCTGTCCATTGTGTAGTCAACAAAGTTCCTTCGGTGGAACAACCCAGCAGTAACCAGCTCTGTCCACAACACAATGTCTGTGTAGTTCCGACACCTACAGTATTTCCAGAACCAGAGCTACTCCCAATCTGCAGGGGTGTCAGACCCTACTGATCAGATATTGGTGTTCTATCCTGACAAATGGCCTGCCTGGTCACATGACCCTCCATCAGCAGCCATCTTATGGACAGGACCTCTATGAGGACAGCACAGAAGATTTACCTAACAAGGGGAAATAGCTTAAAAAATATAGCAAAGGGCACAGAATATTAACAATGGCTATATTAGTAATTGTGATATAGTCACAAGTAGCTAGAAAGTGGCCAACCCCCTTTAAGAGAAAAAAATAAATAAAAATACTGTGTTTTTCGTATAATTTACCATTCTATGAATGCCATTTGACATTCACTCTGGTTACATTAGATTCAGAATACAGTTTTTGACTTGAATATTCCTAGGTGTGACAAATGAAAGATAAATAGCATTTTTCAAGCCTCTATTGAGATTATCAGGTCTATAACATTTAATTACTATTGACTCCTTTTTAAGTATTTTCCAAGTAACCAGGCACTTTGAGTGCATGGGGACATTAGCTCCCAGTTATGTAGGAGAGTTTTAATTACATTATAATTAACATGACCTCTTATCTTTCACCCCAGAGTGATTCACATAAGTTTACATGAAGTATGCAGCTTGATGTCTACTTTATTCTGTGTCTTGATTGTTTCAGTAATAACATTAAATTTCATTATAATTGGGTAATGGGGTTAATAGTCATGGATTCAACTTCTTTAAAGTATTGTATATAATGGAAAGATATGGTGGAGCTAGCCATGATATGCCCTAGCGTAAAATGAAAAAATAACACCTGGAAAACTTAATACGATTGAGCTGAAATTGACAAAGTCAATTGCTATTGGTGCCTGGTAAGTGATCACAAAATGAAGGTGGTGCACCCTTTATTTGGGGTTCTGCAGCAGGGTATATTGACACATTAATTCTATGTGACATCTCCCCTTGCGCCATTCAGGCCATCTTCTCTGGCAAGGTATTTGTCATACAGATGCTGGATATCCTCCTGTGATAAGGCATTCCAAGATCTTTCAACTTGGACCTGTAGTTCATCGAAGATGGTTATTTGGTGCTGTGTGGGAGATCGACTATTCCATCCAGTCCTAGATATTATCAATGGTTGAGAGGTCTGATGATTGAGCTGACCAGGAGAACTGCTTCAGACCTTGAAAAGCATGTTGTGTAGCATGGGCAGTGTGTGGGCAGGCATTATTTTGTTGGAACACCATATCTAAAAAAGACAGAACTGGTTCCATGATGTACTGGGAATAGCTTAGGCTGGTGATCGTTCTCTCCACCAATGTCAGACAGGAAAGTCCTTGGTAGCTAATTGCGCCCCATACCATGACATCTAGTGTTGGTCCTGTGGGTCTCCACACTATGCATGATGGCAGTCTTCATCCCTCCTGTGAACTTTGATGCGGCCTTGTGTATTGTAACAATTTTAGTTTGTGGCCTCCCCCATTGTTGCACTTACAATTGATTGTGTAGACACTTCTTATTTTCTTCTTTAATTTGTTAATCTTTTCTTCTGCTCTCTCATTTGTTATGGTCACACTATCAATGTTGGGTGTATGGATTATATGCTCACACCTCTTAATGAAGCATGCTTTAGGAGAAAAAAAGGAAATCAAAGTAGCAAGATATAACGGATAATGCCAGGAAGGAAAATATGTTTAGCTTTGTAAATCTGCTACCTTCACACTTTAAAGTGAAGACAATCACTGAAGATATGCATACATGTTTGAAAAGGGAGTATAGAGACTGTGGTAGACATCTCTTATGGGGACACAATTATGTGAGTTGGATGTCATTGTTAGGAACTAATGGCTCATTCGCAACATGTGCAGCTCTCTTCATACACTTCTATTGGGCTTTTAAAAATAGCTAAATACGCTTACTTGGCTGTTTAAGGAACACCCATAATAGTGCATGGAGAGAGAAAATTGGCTTCTACCTCACAGGTTGTTTTTTTTTTGCATTCCTCTGGATCAACTTGCAGGATGACAGGTCGAACTGGATGGACAAATGTCTTTTTTCGGCCTTACATACTATGTTACTATGTAATATGTGTTTTTTTAATGGCCGTTATTAACACCCTTATTTTAATAAGAATAATGCACTGCATGGATCTCCTGTGCAACAAAGAGACGTAGCTTGGGTCTCATATGACAGCTATGCTCCTGCTGTAATGGCCCGGATAAGGTGAAGCGCCGATCGAGGGCATTTAACCCCTTAGATACTGTCAACAAAATCGACTGCAGCATCTAAGTGGCATAGTGGGAGGAAGCTCCCTCTTTCAAGCATCAGCAAACTGTGAATCGTGGGATGCCAATGACCTCACATGGCAACTCCAGGCCTGCCTGCAGTGTGTGCTTATCAGGCTGTGCCAGAGGTGCAGCCTGAGTGCCTGTCAGCATCCCATTGACAGTATAATATGCTGTACTACATACAGTCAGGTCCATAAATATTGGGACATTGACACAATTATAACATTTTTGGCTCTATACACCACCACAATGTATTTGAAATTAAACAAACAAGATGTGCTTTAACTGCAGACTGTCAGCTTTAGTTTGAGGGTATTTACATCCAAATCAGGTGAACGGTGTAGGAATTACAACAGTTTGCATATGTGCCTCCCACTTGTTATGGAACCAAAAGTAATGGGACAGAATATTAATTATAAATCAAACTTTCACTTTTTAACACTTGGTTGCAAATCCTTAGCAGTCAATTACAGCCTGAAGTCTGGAACGCATAGACATCACCAGACGCTGGGTTTCATCCCTGGTGATGCTCTGCCAGGCCTATACTGCAACTGTCTTCAGTTCCTGCTTGTTCTTGGGGCATTTTCCCTTCAGTTTTGTCTTCAGCAAGTGAAATGCATGCTCAATCAGATTCAGGTCAGGTGATTGCATAACATTCCACTTCTTTCCCTTAAAAAACTCTTTGGTTGCTTTTGCAGTATGCTTTGGGTCATTGTCCATCTGCACTGTGTAGCGCCGTCCAATCCGTTCTGAAGCATTTGGCTGAATATGAGCAGATAATATTGCCTGAAACACTTCAGAATTCATCCTGCTGCTTTTGTCAGCAGTCACATTATCAATAAATACAAGATAACCAGTTCCATTGGCAGCCATACATGCCCACGCCATGACACTACCATCACCATGCTTCACTGATGAGGTGGCATGCTTAGGATCATGAGCAATTCCTTATCTTCTCAATAATCTTCCCATCACTCTGGTACAAGTTGATCTTGGTCTCATCTGTCCATAGTATGTTGTTCCAGAACTGCGAAGGCTATTTTAGATGTCGTTTGGCAAACTCTAATCTGGCCTTCCTATTTTTGAGGCTCACCAATGGTTTACATCTTGTGGTCAACTCTCTGTATTCACTCTGGTGATGTCACCGCCAGATCTCTGAGAAGTTCTGACAGACGTTCTTCAGTACCTCTTGCATGATGTTCTTTTGTTTTGGTTTCGCTTTGTCATTTCTTCTCCCTCTCCCAGCTGTCATCTATTAGCAGTGATTGCCTCCCTTTATATCCCCTCCCATACTGCCTCACTTTGCGGTTTATACTACTTCCTGGATTGTGCTCACAGCTAGATGCTGAAACTGCTGGTTCCTCAGATAAGCCTATTCCTTTATTTGTGTTTTCCTGTTGGCTTGATTGTAGGTGACCCTGACTCCCTCCGTATTGAGTGCAGGGAGCCGGTGGTCGTGTCCCCTCACTATTATAGGGTTTTCAGGTGTCACTCAGTCTAGGTACGGGGGCATGCAATTTTTTATCATAAAGATCTTTGCATGGGCTGAGCAGTCAGGGAGAGCTCTAGGGCTTTTATAGGGCTCACCCATATGTTCCTTAGTTTGGGATCAAGTCAGTCGGATCTTTATTTGTGACTTCTAGTTTTCTGCAACACCATCCGTGACATTATAAACCGCCAAAACCGTCTTAAGCATGGATCCGGTTTCAGCCTTGATTGACCGCGTACAGGGTCTTTCCCTGGAGGTTGCAGATCTCCGTAAAACTGTCTCTCAGTTTCAGGTGACCGGTTCTGCTTGCGTTCATGGAGTTTGTTCTGAGCCTAAGATCTCGCTTCCGGATACGTTCTCCGGGGGTAGTGAGAATTTTGTTCGTTTTAGAGAGGCTTGCAAACTCCATTTTCGCCTACTTCCCCATTCCTCTGGTGATGAGGAGCAGAGGGTGGGGATCATCATCTCGCTGCTCAGGGATAACGCTCAGTCTTGGGCATTCTTGCTACCGGTGGGGGCACGGCCCCTCCGATCGGTGGATGAATTTTTTGTAGCCCTGGGTCAGATATATGATGATCCAGATCGTATTGCTCTGGCTGAATCTAAACTGCGTCTTTTATGCCAGGGTAAACAGTCCGCAGAGATATACTGTTCAGAATTTCAGAGATGGGCAGCTGATTCTGGTTGGAATGATGCTGCACTCCGAAGTCAATTTTGCCATGGTCTTTCGGAGGAATTGAAAGATGCATTTGCCTTTCATGAGAGACCTGCCTCCTTGGAGTCTGCCATGTCTCGGGCTGTTCGTATTGACAGGCGTCTTAGGCCTCATGCACATGACCGTTTTTTTTTGCGGTCCGCAAAAACGGGTTCCGTAGTTCCGTGATCCGAGTCCGTTTTTTCTTCCGTGGGATTTTTGGAGGATCCAGGGACATGAAGGAAAGTAAAAAAAAAATCGTTTTGGTGTCCGCCTGGCCGTGCGGAGCCAAACGGATCCGTCCTGACTTACAATGCAAGTCAATGGGGACGGATCCGTTTGACGTTGACACAATATGATGCACTTGCAAACGGATCCGTCCCCCATTGACTTTCAATGTAAAGTCAGGAGTCCCTATTATACCATCGGATCAGAGTTTTCTCCAATCCGATGGTATATTTTAACCTGAAGCGTCCCCATCACCATGGGAATGCCTCTATGTTAAAATATACCATCGGATTTGAGTTATATCGTGAAAACTCAGATCCGACAGTATATTGTAGCACAGAGGCGTTCCCATAGTGATGGGGACACTTCAAGTTAGAATATACTAAGAACTGTGTACATGACTGCCCACTGCTGCCTGGCAGCACCCAATCTCTTACAGGGGGCTGTGATCCGCACAATTAACCACCTGAGGGGTTAATTGTGCGTATCATAGGCCCCTGTAAGAGATCAGGTGCTGCCAGGCAGGATGGGGCAGACCCCCCTCCCTCCCCAGTTTTAAATTCATTGGTGGCCAGTGCGGCCCCCTCTCCCTCCCCTTTATTAAATTCATTGGTGGCCAGTGCGGCCCCCCTCCCTCCCTCCCCTGTATTACATTCATTGGTGGCCAGTGCGGCCCCCCCTCCCTCCCCTGTATTACATTCATTGGTGGCCAGTGCGGCCCCCCTTCCCTCCCTCCCCTGTGTTACATTCATTGGTGGCCAGTGTGGCCTCCCCTCTCCCCCCCTCCTAATTAAAATCCCCCCCCATCATTGGTGGCAGCGGAGAGTTCCGATCAAAGTCCCAGTTTAATCGCTGGGGCGCCGATCAGTAACCATGGCAACCAGGATGCTACTGCAGTCCTGGCTGCCATGGTTACTTAGCAATTTTAGAAGCATCATACTTACCTTCGCTGTCTGTGGTCGGCCGGGCGCTCCTCCTACTGGTAAGTGAAAGGTCTGTGCGACACATTGCTTATAGCACAGACCTGTCACTTACCAGTAAGAGGAGCGCCCGGCCGGTCACAGACAGCGCAGGTAAGTATAATGCTTCTAAAATTGCTAAGTAACCACGGCAACCAGGACTGCAGTAGCGTCCTGGTTACCGATCGGAGTCCCAGCGATTAAACTGGGACTCCGATCGGAACTCTCCGCTGCCACCAATGATAGGGGGGGGATTTTAATTAGGAGGGGGGGAGAGGGGAGGCCGCACTGGCCACCAATGAATGTAATACAGGGGAGGGAGGGAGGGGAGGGGTGTGTCTTTTGTATGTCTGGTGTGCACAGGGGTTTAGTTATGTGTGCACTTTCTCCTTTAACTGGCTGTCTTCCCTTCCCTGGTGTGAGAAGGGTTAATTCCCTTCTGTGTGTGTGAACACTGGGTGTGTCTGTGTGGGTGTGGCCACTTTGGGCTATATAGCCTCAGTTGAGACCTGATGTCTGAGGGGTACTCCTTGTTTGTAAGCTGGAGGCACCCTCCTGGTCCCTTGTATCATCTGCCAGTGAGGGCCACCCTTGTGGTCATAAATGTTGTTATGTGATGTTAAGTTTATGTGGTGTCTGTTATTATTGCAGCTATGGTTCTGGCTTCTTGTGTGTTTATGTGTGCTGTGTCCTTTTATGTTTGTGTGTGGACTTCAGCACTTGTGTCCAGGGATCCAGTCAGTGTGTCTGTGGCAGGTAGGGGTGGAAGTCTTTCACTCTCCTGCCATATCCATAGTCTGTTTATGTTTAGATCCCCTTGCAGCTCGGCCAGTTAAGACTCCTGTTTCTCCGCATCCAGGAGGAACAGGTGGTCTACCCAGCTCCTAGTTCAGGGATCGGCGGAGGGTGAGTAGGGATCCGAGGTTCCTGAGCATGAGCCCTCCTACTTTCAAGGTCGGCTCATGCAGCTAGGAGTCATGGTCAGATTAGGGATGCGTTAGGAGGTGACCTGCTCCCTTATTCTGTTGTCCTAGCCAAGCAGTGACTAACATCTCGAGGCATCGCACGGCTGAGGGTTTTCCCCATCCTCAGCCGTGACAAGCGTCCCCATCACTATGGGAACGCCTCTGTGTTAGAATATACTGTCGGATCAGAGTTTTTTACGAAGTGAAAACTCAGATCTGAAAAAGCTTTTGTGTAGACGGATCTGCGGATCTTGTGTGCATCCGTGTTTTTTCACGGACCCATTGACTTAAAAGGTCCTATTTTTTTGACGGACAGGAAACACGGATCACGAACGCGGATGAAGAACGGTGCATTTTCCGAGTTTTCAACGGACCCATTGAAAGTCAATGGGTCCGCAGAAAATCACGTAAAACGGAACAACGGACACGGATGCACACAACGGTCGTGTGCATGAGGCCTTCGAGAGAGAGGAGAGATCACTCCTTCCTGTCATATTCAGTCCGAGGACAGTGGGGCGGTCTCATTCAGTGTGCAGGGGCCTCAGTCTCTCTCAATCCCCTCTGAGCCGGAGCCCATGCAGCTGGGTTTGCTTGCCTCTAATAATAAAGGATTCAGCTCTCAGAGGAGGGTTTGTTTCTGTTGTGGTATAAATCATTTGTCAAATGTTTGCCCCTCTAGGAGATTCAGGGAGTAATAAAGAAACAAAAAGGAAAAAGTCCTCTAAAAACGTTCCATTTCTTACTATTGGCAAGGTTGATGCGGAAATTGAAGGTTTTCCGTTTGCTTGTAGTTCCCGTTTTGTCCTACCTGCCAGGGTGGCGCTAGAGAGCAAGAACATTGTTTGTGAGATTTTTGTAGATAGTGGAGCAGCTGTCAATCTCATTGATAATCAATTTGCTATAACACATGGTTTCCAGGTATGCACTTTGGGAAAGGATATACCTGTTTTTGCTATCGATTCCGCTCCACTTTCTCAAAAATCGTTAAAGGGCATAGTTCACAATATCCGTTTGACTGTGGGTGATGCTCATGTTGAAGATGTGTCATGTTTCGTCCTAAGCGGATTACCTACTCCTCTAGTGTTGGGGCTACCCTGGCTCACTAAACATAACCTCACCATTGATTGGCAAGCGAGGCAAATAAATGGTTGGAGTGACTTTTGCAGAGATAATTGCCTCTCGGCGTCTCTTTCAGAGGTTTCTACTAAGACTGTACCATCTTTTCTCTCTGAATTTTCGGATGTGTTTTCAGAGAGTGGTGTCCAGGAGCTGCCCCCTCACGGGAGTACGATTGCCCTATTAATCTCATCCCAGGCGCCAAGCTGCCTAAATCTCGTTTATACAATCTCTCCCAACCTAAAAGGGTCGCTATGCGTACTTATATCTCTGAGAGTCTGAGAAAGGGACACATCCGACCTTCGAAGTCACCTGTTGCCGCTGTTTTTTTTTTTGCAAAGAAAAAAGATGGTTCTTTAAGACCATGTCTAGATTTCAGGGAGCTGAACAGTATCACAGTTCGTGACCCTTATCCGCTTCCTCTGATCCCGGACCTGTTTAACCAGATTGTTGGGGCTAAAGTTTTTTCTAAGTTGGATTTAAGAGGGGCATACAACCTGGTCAGGGTCAGGGAAGGGGACAAATGGAAGACGGCTTTCAATACCCCTGAGGGCCATTTCGAGAATTTGGTTATGCCTTTTGTTTTGATTAATGCTCCAGCCGTCTTCCAACATTTTGTGAACAGCATTTTTTTATCATTTAATGGGGAAATTTGTACTAGTGTATCTAGATGACATTTAGATTTTTTCTCCTGATTTCAAAACTCATAGGGACCACCTACGTCAGGTCCTGCTCATTCTGCGGTAGAATAAACTATACGCTAAACTGGAAAAATGTGTGTTTGCGGTTCCAGAAATTCAATTTCTGGGTTTTCTTCTCTCCGCTTCTGGTTTTCGCATGGACCCTGAGAAGGTCCGCGCTGTGCTTGATTGGGAGCTTCCTGAGAATCAGAAGGCGCTGATGCATTTTTTGGGTTTTGCCAATAATTACAGGAAGTTCATTTTGAATTATTCCTCTGTTGTTAAGCCACTCACTGATATGACTAAAAAGGGGGTAGATTTTTCCTCCTGGTCGGTAGATGCACACAAGGCCTTTTCTAGTATCAAAGAGAGTTTTCCTTCCGCTCCTATCTTGGTACAACCTGATGTCTCTCTGCCTTTCATTTGTGAGGTGGATGCTTCTGAGGTGGGTGTGGGTGCGGTCTTGTCTCAGGGTCCCTCTCCTGCCAAATGGCGACCGTGTGCCTTTTTCTCAAAGAAGCTCTCCTCCGCAGAGAGAAATTACGATGTGGGAGATAGGGAGTTGTTGGCCATCAAATTAGCTTTTGAGGAATGGCGCCATTGGCTAGAGGGAGCCAGACACCCTATTACCGTGTTTACCGACCATAAGAATCTGGCCTACTTGGAGCCAGCCAAGCGTCTGAACCCGAAACAGCCCAGATGGTCTTTATTCTTTTCTAGGTTTAATTTTGTTGTCACGTTCCGCCCTGGGGTTAAAAATGTGAAGGCTGATGCCCTGTCACGTTGTTTTCCGGGAGGGGGGAACTTTGAAGACCCGGGTCCCATTTTGGCTGAAGGGGTGGTCGTCTCTGCTCTTTACCCTGATTTGGAGGCAGAGGTTCAGGCAGCCCAGGCAGAGGCTCCTGATCTTTGTCCTCCTGGGAGGTTGTTTGTGCCTCTCGCTTTACGACACAAGGTCTTTAAGGAGCACCACGATACTGTCCTTGCTGGGCACCCGGGGTGTAGAGCCTCAGTGGATCTCATTGCTCGGAGATTCTGGTGGCCGGCTCTTCGCAAGACAGTTGAGGGTTTTGTGGCAGCCTGCGAGACCTGCACTCGTGCCAAGGTCCCTCATTCACGGCCATCGGGTCCTCTCCTCCCGTTACCCATTCCTTCCCGTCCTTGGACGCATCTGTCTATGGACTTTATTACGGACCTGCCTCGTTCCTCGGGGAAGACTGTGATTCTGGTGGTGGTGGACCGTTTTAGCAAAATGGCATATTTTATTCCCTTTCCTGGGTTACCCAATGCTAAAATGCTGGCGCAAGCATTTGTTGATCACATTGTCAAATTGCATGGCATTCCTTCGGACATGGTCACTGATAGGGGCACGCAGTTTGTTTCCAGATTCTGGAGGGCTTTCTGTTCTCGCTTGGGGGTTCGGTTGTCGTTCTCTTCTGCTTTTCATCCGCAGTCGAATGGCCAGACAGAGCGCGTCAATCAGAATCTGGAGACATACCTGCGCTGTTTTGTGACAGAGAATCAGAAGGATTGGTGTTCTTTTTTGTCCCTTGCTGAGTTTGCTTTGAATAACCGTCGCCAGGAGTCCTCTGATAAGTCACCATTTTTTGGTGCATATGGGTTTCATCCGCAGTTTGGGACATTCTCTGGAGAGGGGTCTTCTGGTTTACCTGATGAGGAGAGATTTTCCTCGTCTTTGTCATCTATTTGGCAAAAGATTCAGGGTAATCTAAAGAGCATGAGTGAGAGATATAACCGTGTGGCGGATAGGAGACGTGTGCCTGGTCCGGACCTGAATGTGGGTGATCTGGTGTGGTTGCCTACTAAGAATATCAAATTGAAGGTTCCCTCCTGGAAGTTGGGTCCTAAGTTTATTGGGCCTTACAAGATCTTGTCCGTCATCAATCCCATTGATTTCCGTCTTGATCTTCCTCAGAATTGGAAGATCCATAATGTTTTTCACAAGTCCCTATTAAAACCTTATGTCCAACCCACTGTACCCTCCTCTTTGCCTCCTCCTCCGATTTTGGTTGATGGTAATCTTGAATTTCAGGTCTCTAGGATTGTGGATTCTCGTATTATCCGCGGTTCTCTCCAGTACCTCGTTCATTGGGAGGGTTATGGTCCTGAGGAGAGGATGTGGGTCCCAGTGGTGGACATTAAGGCCACTCGTCTTATCAGGGCTTTCCATAGGTCCCATCCTGAGAAGGTGGGCTCTGAGTGTCCAGAGTCCACTTGTAGAGGGAGGGGTACTGTCACCGCCAGATCTCTAAGAAGTTCTGACAGACGTTCTTCAGTACCTCTTGCATGATGTTCTTTTGTTTTGGTTTCGCTTTGTCATTTCTTCTTCCTCTCCCAGCTGTCATCTATTAGCAGTGATTGCCTCCCTTTATATCCCCTCCCATACTTCCTCACTTTGCGGTTTATACTACTTCCTCGATTGTGCTCACTGCTAGATGCTGCAACTGCTGGTTCCTCAGATAAGTCTATTCCTTTTTTTGTGTTTTCCTGTTGGCTTGATTGTAGGTGACCCTGACTCCCTCCGTATTGAGTGCAGGGAGCCGGTGGTCGTGTCCCCTCACTATTATAGGGTTTTCAGGTGTCACTCAGTCTAGGTACGGGGGCATGCAATTTTCTATCATAAAGATCTTTGCATGGGCTGAGCAGTCAGGGAGAGCTCTAGGGCTTTTATAGGGCTCACCCATATGTTCCTTAGTTTGGGATCAAGTCAGTCGGATCTTTATTTGTTACTTCTAGTTTTCTGCAACACCATCCGTGACAGGTGAAGTCTTCTCTTGATTATTGACTTGGACACACATCCACCTACCTCCTGGAGAGTGTCCTTGATCTGGCCAACTGTTGTGAAGGGTGTTTTCTTCCCCAAGGAAAGAATTCTTCAGTCATCCACCACAGTTGTTTTCCGTGGTCTTCCGGGTCATTTGGTGTTGCTGAGCTCACTGGTGCGTTCCTTCTTTTTAAGAATGTTCCAAACAGTTGTTTTGGCCACGCCTAATGTTTTTGCTATCTCTCTGATGGGTTTGTTTTATTTTTTCAGCCTAATAATGGCTTGCTTCACTGATAGTGACAGCTCTTTGGATCTCATCTTGAGAGTTGACAGCAACAGATTCCAAATGCAAATAGCACACTTGAAATTAACTCTGGACCTTTTATCTGCTCACTGTAATTGGGATAATGAGGAAGTAACACACACCTGGCTATGGAACAGCTGAGAAGCCAATTGTCCCATTACTTTTGGTTCCTTAACAAGTGGGAGGCACATATTCAAACTATTGTAATTCCTACACCGTTCACCTGATTTGGATGTAGTGTATAGAGCCAAAAATGTTACAATTGCGTCGATGTCCCAATATTCATGGAACTGACTGTATGCATTAGATCAAAGGATCACATGTCAAAATCCCCTTGTGGGACTAATAAGAGTGAAATAATGCCTTATTAAAAAAAAAAAACAACTTAAAAAAAAAGAAAAAATACACATTTTTTTTCCATAACTGCTTTTCAATAGAAAACAAATTGCAAAAATAAAATCCCCTCCACATATTTGGTAGTGCTGTGCCCTCAACAACCTACACTATACAGTTATCACGTAATATATCCCACATGATGAATGGTAACAATGGTTTTCGCACAAAAAACAAGACCTAACACAGCTCTGTAGAATGAAAAAGTTATGGGCCTTGGGAGGTGGTGATCCTAAAACTTTTAGTACTAACCCAGGGAAGTTATTATATTATTTATGACACAAAGTGAATGTTGCAACATTTACAACATAAAACCTTAGTGCTTTTTTTTTGCTCATCAACAACCACTGAAAACCTAATTTTAGGATGCACTATAAAGGGATCTGGTCTTTCTCCAATTCTATACAATGCGCAACAAAAAGACCTGGGCTATGGTTCTAAAACATAACTTTTACTGAATTCGGTTAAAATGAATATGCACCTAATTCAAACATAAAGACACGGTGAAAATACCTCAACAACTTTTACCCCGATGATAAATGCACCTTTAGACATATACCTCCAGGAGGATAATGAATGGAACAGTTTTACCCTATCTGGATGAATGAGCTGTCTGATACGTCTGTGCCAGGTGCTGTCCTTTGATAGCAGAGGTAAACAAATGCTCTTGTCAGGATTGCTTGAGTGCTCTAGTTAACATCCCTGTCTAATGAGAGGGAAGGGGGCTAATGGTCCCTTACTTCCAACGTACAGAGCACCCGCCCCGATAGGGGTGACCACATCAGGAACCTGTCCCTGAATGGGACCTAAAACACAATCTGTCCCTCACTAGTATCCCGACATGCCATGTTTCGTCCCGCAGGGGGACTCTTCAGGGGCAATAAAAGTGAAGACTATATTTTCAAAAAGGAAAACAAAAGACCAGCACCAGCACCGTCCAGTTTAAAAAAAAAGGACAGTTGTCCAAAATCAGCATAAAAAAGGACAGTGGTCCGAACATAGTGTGGAGAGGGGGAGATTGTATTCCCACTAAACCACGGTCTCACCGCCATAAGTATAGGGAGGGGAGAGTGATCATGAGCGCCAAGCTCCCTTTTAAATGCCGCCAGTGCGCGCCCTGTACTAGACCCCGCCTCCCCCAGTTGGTCAGTGGAACGCACGTGGAGCGCATGCCAGAGAGCACGCGCTCCACGGAAGGGAAGGAGAAGGGAGACACGTGGGCAATGGGGGCGGGTGCATACAATGCAGAGCGGAAGCTTGGCGTCACATAGCAACCAAGGACGCCCAGGCAGAGCATAATCTTTATTTGCTCATCCCTCAGAAAGTTAATAAGTTAAATAGTCATCTATGTGTACCTCAAAGTAGTGCCATAACAAACTACAACTTGTCCCCAAAAAACAAGCCCTCATATGGCTTACATTTCTTCCTATCTTTGAGAACATGCCATTCTTCAATTACACTAAGAGTTGTTTCATCATTTCTTTTATCCAGTCATCTGACATTTTGAATAAGTAGGGACCACAGTGGAATTTCACTCAAATCATCCATCATATTGTTCATCGTCTGGAAAATCTTACACTATTATCCTTGACTGAGGAGTGAGAAGGTGAATCTACTATCCATCCCCATTCTAACAAGTGTGTAGGACAATAATGTCAGCACCATTGGACATCCAGCAACATTTTTATGTAACTCATGGCTGTGATGGCTCATTGTGTCATTCCTATCTGGCTATTAATATCTTCATTAGGATGCAAATATATGGCAGAATGGAAAGACATATTTCATCAGCAGGAATATAGACTGTAAATTGCTTGACATCTTGAAGACGGATGGGTAAAGAAAACGCTTTTACCGAAGACCCAAATGTGGCCATTATTACTGTTTCCCTTAACACGGTGGAAACACTCTTTATTAGGTCAGAAAATGATATGGCAAACAAGACCTTGTCAATGAGTAGGTAGAAGGAAAGCCTATAGTATTTCTGGAGGATAGATGACACACATAAGATTAAAGTCAGATATGGAGCAAATGATGATCTTTGACACCATGGAACACTTTAAAGCACTTGGCATAAGGTTAGCATCTATTCGAATGCATTATTTCATGGCCTCATTTGCCTATATGTCAGGAGGTCCTGTTGCTCTTTCTTAAATTTCACGTTCTGGCTACCTGAAAAAAAAGATGTCCAATGATCACAATATATTTAAATAGAAATTTAATATACCTGAACTATCAAGGCAAAAAAAAAATCCAGGGTATCATCCATCATATCATACCATATATTTTGAAGGAGCCCTAAATCGTAAAATTAATGTTAAAAGTTTACAAGAAATATAGTTACGTTCCCATGTCAGTCTGTAGCATTTTCTGCATGATCCAGACACAGTGCTGTGTTGTAAAAATATCCTGTATAGGACAAAGGTGTTAATCTCCTGCTCATCTTCAGATGGAGACTGACCAAAAAGAAGACCTGAGTGATCTACTGTGGTAGATTTACTGCTTCAGCCACTTGTCTTACAGGTTGTCATAGGACAGTGATGAGGAGGGGGGAGGCATGGATGATCTCTGGGGAGACAGATGGAAGATTTATTTATAATTAGTTTTAACTGTAATATGAGACACAATAAGACAAAGGGAAATGAGGAGATGAAGGCAAGAAGGGCTGGGATATTTTTGTGGAGCTCTTCTGTCTTCAGTATACTTTTGAAACAAAAGTCCATAATCTTCCAAAAAGTACATATTGTCAGCTTTATAGATTCCTAATATAAAAAAACAGAACATAATAGCACTCATACAACATTAAATACAAAGGTTACATATAGACTAATACATAATTTTGATATGCTAAATAACTGAGGTTTTTAGAAGATATATTTTCATCAAACCACATCTAAGCCCGCCAACCCTGGCAAGGTGACCTACTCTATTTTATACCTAAGCAACCAATCAGAGGAAGAGCAAACTCAGCAATATGTATCACCTAATCAAAAGCAGCCTGTGGAATAGGTGGGACAATGGGTTCATTGTGGAGAAGGCCACACTGCCAAGTGTGTATTGCAAGGAAATCACAGAAAGAAAAAGATAAAAACATCCTGCACAATATGATGAAAAAATACACAGATGTGCATGTCCACATATAAAGAAAAAAACACAATCGCACTCACATAACACTAAGTAAAGGTTACATATACACTATTACCTCATCTTGATATAATAAATAACTCTGAAGTTCTTAGCAGACATATTTTGATCAAAACACGTCAGAGCCCACCTACCCTGGCAAAGTGACCTCAGTTCAGACAGTGACCTATTCTATTTAATAACTACCCAATCACATAGCGATAAGTATTAAATAGAGTAGGTTCCTGCCTGGAGTGAGGTCACCTTACCTGTAATGGTCACGTCCACACACACACAGGGTGAAGGATAGTGACCACTGCGCTCCACCCTCACCCCTGGCCTTGCCTACTTGCCTCACGAGTCCTGATGACAGGGGACAACTGGACGACAGTCCTTAACTTAGGATACGTGCAGGGAAGACAGACAAGACAAAATACGGAACATGAACGGACCGGATCAGAACCAAGAGAGCTACGCAGTACAAAGGGTAAAGCAAAGAATGGTCAGCAGAAGCCGGGGTCAAATACCAGGAGAGTAGAGAAGTACAAGAGGAGTCCAAAGAGAGTAGTCAGGTGGGAGCCGAGGTCACAATACCAGGACGGATGCGCAGTACAGGAGGAGCAGGCAAAGGATCGTCAGGGAACGGAATCAGGTGAGTCTTCAGTAGTCCAACAAATAGCCAGGAACCTAGAAATTAACAGGCAACCTATGGCTAGAAGGCTGCCTGTATTTATAGTGGGGAGTGAGGGTTATGTGACGTGGCCAGCGTCACATGACCGACAGACCAACCAGTTGAGCACCGAGTGATCAGCTCGGCTCTCAAGGCAGACTTAGGAGCAGGGAGCCACCCAGCAGTAAAGCCGCCCTGGGAATGAGGTCAAACACAGATCCTCATTCCCAAAGCTAAGCAACAGTTCTGCGGGCAATGGGGGACCGAGTGCACCTTCGGAACCCCGTTACATTACCTTAACGTGTTTTGATCACAATATATCTGCAAAGAACTTATTTATCATATCATAATGAGGTATTAGTCTATATGTAACCTTTGCATAGTTATTTGTGTTGAGCGCGAATATCGGCACTTCAAGAATTTGCAAATATTTAGAATATAGTGGTATATATTCGTAATGAAGAATATTCATTTTTTTTGTTTAGTTTTTTAACACAGTACACATCAGGTGATCATCCCTCCCTTCTTCTAGCTTGTGGGCCAATGAGAAGGCTTTGTCACAGCTTAGCAACATCCCTAGCAACCAATAGAAAAGTTGCCTAACCCACGCCGGTATTTTGCGCGCATTATGTGAATAATACATTGCAGATTTTCGCAATCAAGAATATAATCTCGAATTTGCGAATTCACGAATATATGACGAATATTCTACAAAATATTCGTGAAATATCGCGAATCCGTATATTGCCCCTGACTCTCATTACTAATTGTTATGTGAGTGCTATTATGTTTTTTCTTTATATGTGGTCATAATTATCCGCGTATTTATTTATCATATTGTGCAGGATGTTTTTATCTTTTTATTTCTGTGATTTACAGTTGTAATATGGCTAACATCTGGGTGTTTGTATGGCTATGGGCAGGTGTCTTTATAAGTGAGTTCAGGCCACTAAATTTGTAGTTCTCCAGTGGTTACGGAATTGTCACCAGGACTGCTGGATCATTATGTGCTAATCTTAGTTTTTTTGTTTCCTAATAGCACTTTGCCTCATTTGCTGCTGAATGCAGTCCATCCATAAAATCCATCTCATCTCGCCTTGTGTTCATTTCTATCTTCCTTACATGGACAACTAATGGACTGTGTGGTATACACCATTGTACACACTCGCAGTCTGCTTACAGAGCCAAATCTAATATTCGCTCTTTAGCTGCAATCACTTGAATTGCACACTTTATGCCATTGCAACGTATGTCTTAAATTGCATCTGTCAGCAGCTTTGTACCTATGACACTGGCTGACCTGTTACATGTGCTCTTGGCAGCTGAAGACATCTGTGTTGGTCCCATGTTCATATGTGTCCACATTGCTCCTAGAGGCTCATTTGCATATATTAAAACTAAATTTTTCTCAGCAATGTGACTACAAATCTGCTGACAGATGCTGGGATCTGCTTTTTTCTGCGTGGTAACTTGGCACAGATGCCCTTTAATAGTTTGCAGATCCCATTTTTTATTTTTTATTTACCCCTCTAGGGAATTCTGAGTGAATGGCATGTCATTAGTGTGTTTGGTGGGAGGGGGTTCCATTGGTTTTGGTACCATCTAATAATGGTAGGCCAGGGCCACACGTACATATACCCCTGTCTAGATTATAGCACCCCTTTGTTCTCAGAATCGGTAAGGGTTCAAATACTGGCTAACATTGCCTTGTACACGTAGAAGATATTTGTTGGTCCTCAGCAAAAAGCGCACAATAACTCTGAATACAATATAAGGTTTTCCTGTACTGTAGGCGAATAAACTGAGATGTGTCTGCTGGGTGATTCAAGCTTCTATGCAACTCTGCCTTCATGCTGCTGATTATGCGCCAGTGGGGACCATACAAAAAATAATTCAGCTGAAGCTTCTGCCGGTAGAGAACAGGCAGCAGCATACGGACTGCCCAGACCTTCATCCAGGGGCGTAACTACCATAGTGGCAGACCATGCGACTGCTATGGTGCCCAGGATAAGAGGGAGCCTAGTTGGGATTATCCCCTCTTCTACTGGTGGTGAAAACTTGGTCAGGACTCTACCCTCTAAAGGAACAACATTTAGCAAAAGAGGAAGTGGAAAAAATGGCCCAAGGATCATTGAAAGGGGTTTAGGCAGAATCCCCTCTGTACTGTGTGCTGGGCCTGGTAGGATCCTTGCTATGGGGACCTTACTGCTCTATGTATGCTATTGCCTTCATCCGACTCTGATCAGAACTTTTGAAGTTCCTCTTGTGTCTCCTCCGAGGGACTCCGAGAACTCCCTTTGCTGTAGACTTCCTAAAGTCCCTGTCTCACCTGCAGCATCACTGTGAGGAGGATGGAAGTATAGGGATGGGACCTTTCTGGGAAGGCACCCTATTATACTTAGCTTTACTAAAGGGGGACCAATATGTGCAGAAGTGTTGCTATATAAACTAACAGTAACAGTAAGGGTGGCAGCAGAGAATCCTTTAATTACAATTTTTGCTTGGGACCCTGACAGCACTCCCAGCTGGGCTGCAATGATGGTGACCTCATGTAGATAGCTTTCTGAGCCATTTAGGAAGCCTCCTTTCAAGCCCATCGTGATTTGAATGTGTTAAAGCCGTTCCCTTGCATTATACGGTATGTGCGCAGAACTTTTCCATTACAGTTCACTTTTGTATTTTGTATATTTATTTCTAGCATATTCTATTAAAGCAATGAAATGAACCGTGAAGAATTGGGCTATTGCTGCCTGCGTGCATATCTCTTTATTCCTTTCAATCGGAGTTCCCATGGCACACTATATAAATGCCATTTTATTGATGACACTGGAATCAGTTCAAAGGAACACACTGGAAATCATCTTGTTGTGATCAAAGGTCACCAGTGAAAAGGAGTTCATTCTGCAAGCCTTTCTGGCTTCTCAAGCTTGCCCTGTGACATGGAAAATTGATAATAAACTGCCGAGGTTCCACGAGCCACTTCCTTCTAATGTACAGGAAACAGTATGTTCTCTGTACTTTTCTATGCAATTGGGAACTGCCATCATTCGCTTCTTGGGCTGCCATCATATTTTGTGTAGTGTGATGCTCGGAAGGTCACTGCATGTCCAGTTATTTTGGATGAGATAAAAGCATCTTAAGTAAAGTGTTTATAAAAGGCATTTTTCCCCTCAAAATATTACTAATTCTAGGCTATAAGTAGCAACTGAAAAAAAACACAAAGAACTAAGTGCAGTTTCCAGTTACCGACATCTAAACACAAACATGTGGAACATTCTGCTGTTTTTGGCTTCTTTCGCACAGGTGGCAGAGTCATTCTGTAGGCTGTTCCAACAGAGGAACAGCCCGCCGCGGTCCTCCAGGTCTGGTCTAGGGCTAATGCCGTTCACCACTGGAGCCCATTGATTACAATGAGATCCAGTAGGGATGCAGCTGTTCTCTGGCCTTTATGCTGGGATTCGGCTGGACAAAACCTGTGGCGCACATCGATATTTGTCCGGCCAATTCACGATATTCTGATTATAGCCATTATAATCTATGGGGTCAGGCGGGCATGTCGCACTATAGAAAATAGTAATAATAAAAAAAAAAAATAACTAAGCTAATACGTTGGGCCAAAGCTTGATATATGCCTTAATATGATATAAAGCTCCAAATCCCTTGCAGTTACATAAAATTAAATTACTTTCTGCTTGCAGTTACCAATGGAAGGAGCCTACTGCAAACTGTTTTATTATTGAATTCAGTGTATGTATGTGAGCTCCCTCTAGTGGTGGCTGCAATCAGCCTTTTTTTGTACTTGGCAAAATATAACACCATCGACATGTAAACTTTGAGTAAGTAGTAGAACACCATCTGGGAGCTATATTAAGCTTTTTATACCTCACAAAAGTGTCATTAAAAAAAATCACGAATTATGGCGCACTCTGGATTTGTGACATAATTTGAGACTTTTTGAGTTTCTTGACACTTTTCAAATTGTCAGAAACAGTGCATGCAAACTGCCGCTGTTCTGGCTCAACCCCCCTTTCCCCATAAGTGAACATTTTTAGTACATGCTAGAAACGTTTGCGTAATCGGGAAACAGAATCACTTAATTTTACGTAGTGCTGCTACGGTTTGTAACCATACTAAAGTATATAATGGTAAATTGCCTTTAGCCTCTGGTAATATATAAGAAAATGAGCAAAAATCTGATATTGCATTTTCACATTAGTACTGTATGGACCTAAAAACTATATGCAATAGAGGAACTCCCCCAGTCAATGTTCTAAAAGTTAGCGTCTAACATTAAAAGAAAACCACTGAGTTCAAAGAGGTCAAACCTGTAAATGTCCCACGGTAATACTTGGAAGATATGACTAGAGATGTGACTTCACTATGGATGCCATGTCACTTTAGGTCTAGTGTATACAGAGAAATCATTGTGAGCAACCGTGTGGGACCAGAGCAGAGTTTTGATAAACAGTATACAGGTCTCTTTTAGGTTTTATTTTATTTTTATGCTTATCGCATTCAATTTCAGACATTCTCTATATTGAATAACTAATGGGCTAAAGCTGAAGGTACTATGGGGGACATTTATCAGTCCCTACACTCCAGAAATGGGACTTTAAAAGTTGCAAAATATGGTATGGGGACTTTTTTTGGGTTTCTTGTGCATTTTGCGTCTTTTTGCATTGTTATACCACTTACTCCAGTTTAGAAACATGAGTGGGAAAGTGATTAGCTATGTTAAGCAGGTTAACTAAAGATTTATAAAAAACTAAAAACTAAAAAAAAAATAAAAAATCACTCCAGTAGGGGTTGGTCTACCAAAACTGTAGTAGCATTTCTATCCTTAGGATAGGCCATCACTAGGTGATCCATGGAGATCTGACACCCCACATTACCTCCAAATAACTGCTGAGGTGTCAGCCATTGGAAGTCAGTGCTAGAGCTGTACAGCTCCATCAACCTTGTAGTGAAGGGAGCTCATTACTACAGCGTCTCTCCCATTGACCTGCAGTGATGAGCTCTGTCCACTACAAGGTTGATGGAGCCGTGTAGTCCTGGTGCTGAATTCCGACAACGGGGCAAGATGTCGACCCCAGCTGGTCAGTGTTAGGCCATCTCAACAGCTGTAAAGATGCAGCAATTTTTTAACCCATGTGTGACATTTCGGAAATTTTGCATAATCTGACTTCAAATATAACTCTTATAATAAATTCCCCCTGTATCTCTTATTTGTTTCTAGAACAGTAGGTGTCAAGCAGAACTGTCAGCGGTCTGCTTCACATCATGCCCACGTTTGCTAGTTTACAGGTTCAGTTCTCTGCCATACAAGTGTTCGTTTGGAGCATCCAGGATGTCTCCACTTGAACAGCACATTTTAATGAAACATTAAAGACATTAAAGTGATGAGTGTGCATGGCTGTTTCCATTGGGAGGCTGTAGAGCTCCAGGTAAAGTGCCTCTGCCTGAGATGGGATTTGGAGCTGCGCTGAAAATGTGCATCACTTACTGCTCCAAATATCCACTTTCTTAATTTTTGCATAAAATGTTTCAGCAAGGAGCATAACAAGGCTCTATAAGCAACCCAAGACCGGCTTCCAGGCAGAACACATGCTTTAAAAATGTTCTGTCGGAACCCTTCAAAGCTCCCGGGGACCCCGAACATTGCCTGTTCCTTCAGGCAGCTTAGAGCTTAATATGCTAAGCAATATCTAAATTAAATTATTAAGCGGTTCCTGCTGGTTTCCCTTGAGACTGAAGATTTTGATGCTATTTGTGTCTTAGTGATGATCACAGACTTTGGGGCATTGAGACCTTCTCTGAAGCTGCAAAAACCTGTTCTGTTCATCCATGGAAAACGACATTATTTCAAGTCAGACCAGACTCGTCTTTTTCCTTTATAAATATTCAAGGGGATTCTTAGCATGTGTTGCCTGGTTGTTGCTGCACTCTCATTGCAATTTAGCCTACTAAAACGCTACTGACTGATATGATAGGACTGCATTCAAGGGGATCAGCTAGTACTGTCTGTTTGCTGGACATTCACTGTGATTGCTTGCTGACCGCCCATTGACTATATGCATCTGGTCAGTCAGCACATAAGTCTGCACGGACATTTCAAAGTGCCCTTGAGATCACAGCTGCACACTAATAATGCAATGCCACTTCCTGGCCCGATCCTGGCGATCATGTGATTGCCAGAGGCCAAAAGCCTGAACGATCAGCTCTGCAGTGAGGTTGCCCAGCCCTGCACAACCTCTCTGGGGGCTGTATCCCCCTGTAAGTGGGGCTACTATTAGGAATGAGCGAATCCACTTCGGATGAAACATCCAAACTCGATTTGCATAATACTTTGTTTGAATACTGTATGGAGTGAGCGCTCCGTACAGTGTTAGAATGTATTGGCTCCGATGAGCCGAAGTTATTACTTCACGAAGTCTCGCAAGACTTTGCGTAATAACTTCATAAATGAATTTCTACTGTTCGGGTTCGGGAAAAGGTTGTAATAAATTTTTGAAGCTTGTACCCGAAGTCTCGCGAGACTTCGCAAAGTAATAACTTTGGTTCATCTGAACCAATACGTTCTAATACTGTACGGAGCGCTCGCTCCATACAGTATTCAAATGAAGTATTATGTGAATCGATTTGCTCATCCCTAGCCGCTATGTCACCCCAAGTTACAGGAGAAATCAGCTATACATACAAAAATGCATACCTCCCAACTTTTGAAAATGGTAAAGAGGGACGATATGTGCGGCGCGCATCGCGGGCCTTTTTTTCATACTAGGCCACGCCTCTAACTCCGCCCAAAGCATAATTACTGACTGTCACAACTGCAGCAGCTGGGGATCGGCTAGGTGAGCAACTACAGCTGGAGAGCAACAGATAAGAAACATTTTCCCTCACCTGGTGCTCCATTCACATTATATTCAGTGGCAGTGTGATGGGTATATCCAGACTCGCTAGCCTTATGGGCGTCTTAGTCAAGAAGAGTTAAAAAGGAAAAATATTTCCATTATTTACATGTTTCTTCCAAGTAGTAATTTTTGTATAATATTCAATAAATTACTGTTAGCCACAAATTATGATTATGCTGAATAAATGTGTAGATATATCCATTCTGTACATACTTGAAAACATCAAAGAGAATGCAAGCCAGAGAACATTCGCATTATTAAAGATAATTATTCTAATTGACGCCATGATTACTGTTTCCTATTAAACTTGGAGAGAACAGACATTAACTTATATTAGCATATTTATAAAACGGGAATATTCCATTGACATACATAGCACAGCAAATATCCCATGTAGGGTAAAATTAAGTTACAGTGAATACATGCTGTACAGTATTTTTATAGCGGGATTTATTATTTAGCCTTGAACTTGCAGTTGCCATCCTCTAGGTATTAAAGTTACCAAGTTGCAATGAAAAATGCATAAAAAGTCACTCTACACCCTGGCAGATAAAAGCCTTTCGAGAACAGTGTGCCTTTATCATTTAGTATTACCGCTACCGCCTCCAGGATATGACTAAATATTGTGTCTCTTGCTTCAGGTCCAAGGAATTAATTAAAGAAGCGATCCTTGACAATGACTTCATGAAGAACCTTGAGATTTCCCAGATTCAAGAGATAGTGGATTGTATGTATCCTGTTGAATATGGCAAGGACAGCTGTATCATCAAGGAAGGGGACGTGGGGTCGCTGGTCTATGTCATGGAAGGTACTGTGTTTTATTTTTCCCACAGTTATTTGCTTTTACTGTGAAGTTTTTATTTCCGGTCTGGGAGAAATTGAGCAGTGCTGTTTTTAGACGTTTGTTTCATGGAAGAATGTTGCTTTACATCCATCACTGCTGCCTGCAGCCCCACAATTACCAAGAAAAATATATAGTGAAAAAGAAATGAGGCCATGTAGTTTATTGCCAAAAGAACACCTTACTTGTGACCTGACTGCTTCTGAGCAGCCATCACAGTCTGAATCACCTAACCCTCAGGATAGACTTTTTAGAGATGACGGTTCTTGCCAGGAAATGGCCGTTGACTCTCTTATGGATAATCTTCTTATGGATAATCTTCACCATGATCTTGGACTATTATCAGCAGTAATACATTAGTCGTCAGTGGAATATAATAAGGACGTTTGGAGCGGCAGCTTAGGGCCCGACCCCCTAGTGGGGCCCAACGCCGCCCCCAAACGCCCACATGCACACAGTGAATTCAGCAGCGCTGAGCGCTGCACTGCCCCCCTAAGCTTTGCGGCTGCAGAGCTTCTATTGAAGGACTGCTCGCAGCTGTTGAGAGTCCCTGCCTCCCCCTCTTGCTGCACTGCTGCATCCTAGTCAAAAGACGAGGAGGTCAGAGGAGCCGCGTGGCAAGAACGAGGAGGTGCCGCCAGAATGCAGGTAACATCTTCTACATCCTGCAGTCCTGTTTTACCTTTGGTTTTTCATAAGACTGTAGGTAGCATCTACAACATTATCTGTACCCAGAGAGTTATTGCTGTGTTATCTGGGGTGTTACATAGGACTGCACTGAACTTTTACTACATTATCTGTACTCAGAGAGCTATCACAGTGTTATCTGGGGTGTTACATAGGACTGCAGGGAACATTTACTACACTATCTGAACTCAGAGAGCTATCACAGTGTTATCTGGGGTGTTACATAGGACTGCAGGTGACATCAATTATCTACACTTATCTGTGATGTTACATAGATCTGCGTGTTACATCTACTACATGAGTGCTAATAATTTAGTAGATATTCCATGCAATCCTATGTAACAGCACAGATAACACAGTGATAGCTCTCTGAGTAAAGATAATGTAGTAGATGGCACCAGCAGTCCTATGTAAAACTACAGATAACACAGTGAAAGCTTGTTGCGTATAGATAATGTGGTAGATGTAACCTGCAGTCCTATGTAATACCACAGATAACACAGTGATAGCTCTCTGAGTACAGATAATGTAGAAGATGGTACCTGCAGTCCTATGTAACACTACAGGTAACATATCGTAAAAGAACTGAGATTAAACGGGTATATCATCAAAAATAAATCCTGTATTAAATAAATAACATATATAAACGAGAACAAAAATGGAGTACAGGAGTAGAGGCAGAGAAGAGAAGTACAATACCTGCCTAAATATTGCGTATGTGTCCGCGACCACAGTTACTTAGTGTGTAGGGGCAAAAACACCACCAAAAATACTAAAGTGCATATAATAAAGCACCATATCAGTAAATGGTCACAGACTACACCGCAAAATATGGGTGTGTAATAGCTCCAATAAATATGTATATATAGGAACATACAACAACCAAAGGGAATTAAAGTGCAAATGCATAAGGGGTCACCACATCAATGGTCAAATACAATAGAATAGTATGAATATGAGAGTCCCTGCCTCACCCCCAGAGGAAGGCATTCGCCGAAACGCGCGTCGGGGTTACGTGGCTCTCCTGAGGTGTATATCCCCATACTATGGGTATGTAGACATTTAATGCTTTGGTGTATTCTTGGGGATGTGTTTACTGGCTCTGGTGTTTAGCTATACCCACTTGGATTACTATGTATATGGAGTTTTAGGCTGTCACCACATATTCATACTGTTCTATGGTATTTGACCATTGATGTGGTGACCCCTTATGCATTTGCACTTTAATTCCCTTTGGTTGTTGTATGTTCCTATATACACATATTTATTGGAGCTATTACGCACCCATATTTTGCGGTGTAGTCTGTGACCATTTACTGATGTGGTGCTTTATTATATGCACTTTAGTATTTTTGGTTGTGTTTTTGCCCCTACACACTAAGTAACTGTGGTCGCGGACACATACGCAATATTTAGGCAGGTATTGTACTTCTCTTCTCTGCCTCTACTCCTGTACACCATTTTTTCCCTTCTTCGTTTGATATGCCTCCTCAGATGTAGCCAGTTTTTATCTGTGGTATCACGTTCTCGTTTATATATGTTATTTATTTAATAAAGGATTTATTTTTTATGATATACCCATTTAATCTCAGTTCTTTTTCGATATTTGGTCTATCTATGTACACTGAGTAGGTTTTTTTACTTACTCTTTCCGGGTCCATTCTACATAGTACATGCAACTACCATTTATGTGTATGTCTATGTTTTGTGTAACCTATTTGTAATAACTACAGATAACATGGACAGTTTCTCCATTATTTACATATTGATGGCGTATCCTCAGGATAGCTCACCAATATGAGATTGATGGGGTCCAACTCCAGCACCTCTGCCGATCAGATGTTTGAGCAGACTGTGGTGCTGCAGTGAGCGCCGCGGCCTCCTCACCGTGTAACAAGCACAGCAATGTCTATTTGATAGCACCTGTGCTTGATATTGCAGCTCAGACCTATTCAGTTGCATGGGACTAAACTGCCCCTAGACCACGTGGCTGATGAATGTGATGTCAGATGGTCTAGGAAGAGACTGCAGCACTCACAGAGCAGCCTATTCATGCATAAAAAATAACTATTGGGCTGCACATGGAAGGCGGGATGTCAGGGAAAAATCGATGGAGGGGGTCTGAGTTGTGTAGACAGTCCCAGGCCTATGATGCACTTAATCCACCCTTGTGAGTAGTACTGCACATGAGGAGTCCAGATTGCCATTTTTATTATCCTCCTGCCCACCCTGGTCAAAGCTACACTGAAAAACATATTGGAGAGGACTCGTGAGCATGCACAGCAGTCCAGACATATTTTTTGTGCAGCTTTGAGTGCGGAAATGGGGGGCAGTAGGAAAATAAAAAATAGTGATCTGGGCTCCTAACCTCCAGTAATAATTGTTTATTACAGCAGATGATAGTCCAAGATCGTGCTGACATATTCCCTTTAAGATTGGTTTCTAGCGTTCTATATAGCTCAAGCATGGAGGATTATTCTAGCATTTGTAGTTTGTCAGCACCTGAAGAGTCTTGGGCTGCATTTTACTGATAACTTGTAAAGAACAGCATTAATGATCAATTAAAAAGGTGTAATTGTGGCTTATTAGCGCCCACCCCAATGGTACGAGAACATTTAACTAATTTAGAGAGGGAGATAGTATGCAAACTGAAAGGATGTCAGTGGATTGCATTTTTAGAGAGAAACATTGTCCAAAGGCTTATCAAAAATTTACAGGACAGCCACAAAGCTCAAAATTATATTTTTTTAGTGCACCTTGCAATACAGTTGCAAGAAAAAGTATGTGAACCCTTTGGAATTATATGGATTTCTGCACAAATTTGTCATAAAATGTGATCTGATCTTCATCTAAGTCACAACAATAGACAATCACAGTCTGCTTAAACTAATAACACACAAAGAATTAAATGTTACCATGTTTTTATTGAACACACCATGTAAACATTCACAGTGCAGGTGGAAAACGTATGTGAACCCTTGGATTTAATAACTGGTTGAACCTCTTTTGGCAGCAATAACTTCAACCAAACTTTTCCTGTAGTTGCAGATCAGATGTGCACAACGGTCAGGAGTAATTCTTGACCATTCCTCATTACAGAACTGTTTCAGTTCTGCACTATTCTTGGCATGTCTGGTGTGAATCGCTTTCTTGAGGTAATGCCACACACCTCAATCGGGTTGAGGTCAGGACTCTGACTGGGCCACTCTAAAAAGCGTATTTTCTTCTGTTTAAGCCATTCTGTTGTTGATTTACTTCTATGCTTTGGGTCGTTGTCCTGTTGCAACACCCATCTTCTGTTGAGCTTAAGCTGGTGGACAGATGGCCTTAAGTTCTCCTGCAAAATGTCTTGATAAACTTGGGAATACATTTTTTCTTTGATGATAGCAATCCGTCCAGGCTCTGACGCAGCAAAGCAGCCCCAAACCATGATGCCCCCCTACCATACTTCACAGTTGGGATGAGGTTTTGATGTTGGTGTGCTGTGCCTCTTTTTCTCCACACATAGTGTTGTGTGTTTCTTCCAAACAACTCAACTTTGGTTTCATCTGTCCACAGAATATTTTGCCAGTACTGCTGTGGAACATCCAGGTGCTCTTGTGCAAACTGTAAACGTGCAGCAATGTATTTTTTGGACAGCAGTGGCTTACTCTGTGGTATCCTCCCATGAAATCCATTCTTGTTTAGTGTTTTACATATCGTAGATTCACTAACAGGGATGTTAGCATATGCCAGAGACTTTTGTAAGTCTTTAGCTGACACTCTAGGATTCTTCTTCACCTCTTTGAGCAGTCTGCGCTGTTCTCTTGCAGTCATCTTTACAGGACGGCCACTCCTAGGGAGAGTAGCAGCACTGCTGAACTTTCTCCATTTATAGACAATTTGTCTTACCGTGGACTGATGAACAGCAAGGCTTTTGGAGATACTTTTATAACACTTTCCAGCTTTATGCGAGTCAACAATTATTAATCATAGGTCTTCTGAGAGCTCTTTTGTGCGAGGCATCATTCACATCAAGCAATGCCTCCTGTGAAAAGCAAACCCAGAACTGGTGTGTGTTTTTTATAGGGCAGGGCAGCTGTAACCAACACCTCCAATCTCATCTCATTGATTGGAATCCAGTTGGCTGACACCCTGACTCCAATTAGCTCTTGGAGATGTCATTAGTCTAGGGGTTCACATACTTTTTCCACCTGCACTGTGAATGTTTACATGGTGTGTTCAATAAAAACATGGTAACATTTAATTATTTGTGTGTTATTAGTTTAAGCAGACTGTGATTGTCTATTGTTGTGACTTAGATGAAGATCAGATCACATTTTATGACCAATTTGTGCCGAAATCCATATCATTCCAAAGGGTTCACATACTTTTTCTTGCAACTGTATATACTGAACAGAAAGCCCAGTCGGCAAATTTGCCAGGAAAAGTTACTTGAGATCAAGCATATCTGTTATTCTAGGTTCACACACTGCATTTTGATGTATTTTTCATGGCCTTTTTGTTAGCGTTTATAAAAACTTTTTTTGCCCCATTTTTGCATTCAAATTTGGGGTCTATGTTTATTCAAAATACAGCATGCTCTACGTAAGGCTAGTTTCACACATGCGGCAGAGCAATCTGGCAGGCTGTTCCTCTACCAGAAGGATCTGGATCTGGAATAGGTGGATACTGCTGTTCTCCTCCGCAGCCCATTGACGACGGGGATCCAGCTGTTCCCCAGCATTTATGCTGGGATTTGGCAGGACAAAAACTTTAGAGCACGTCGATATTTGTCCAGCCGAGTCCCCGCATAAGTAGCTGGATTCCTGCCGCATTCCATTATAGTCTATGCGGACCGGCACATGGCACTCAGGCTATGCCAGATCCAGAGAACACTTGGCAGGCTGTTTCTGCTGGAACATCCTGCTGGATTTCTTTGCCCCATGTGTCAAAAAAGCCTAATGCATTTTTTCAGCTGTTTTTCATATGGCACTTAAAAAAAGCCAGAAAACATGTATAATAATTCGGCTTGAGCGAATCGAGCTTCGGATCATAGATCTGAAGTCAATTTGTTCAAAAACTTCGGTGTTGATGCTGGTTACGTATAGCATTAAAATATATTGGCTCCGGGGAGCCAAACTTTGTCTAGCCCGAAGTCACGCAAGACTTTGGTGAATTACTACAGTATTCCTATCTGCGTATTTAAAAAATGTAAAAATAGGAATATGAAGTGGGCTTTGGTACCGAGGTACCCGCCAATACCAAAGCCCACTTCGGATTCCTATTTTAAAATGCTTTTAAATACGCAGATAGGAATAGCGTAGTAATTCACCGAAGTCTTGCGTGACTTCTGGCGAGACAAAGTTTGGCTCCATGGAGCCAATACATTTAATACTATACGGAAACAGCATTAACACCAACGGTTTTGAACCAATCGACTTTGGATCTATGATTCGAAGCTCGTTTTGCTCAAGCCTAATAATTATGTTACAAGATAAAAAATGCCAGCACAATCATATGTGCAAAAACTGCAATGAATGGTTAAAAGTAATGGTGTGTTTTTTATAAGAGTTTAAAAATGCAGCAAAAATGTGTGTAAAGGAGCCATGAAAAGGGCAATACTGATACTCACCTGTAATCAGTTTAGGCCCTGACACTTTATAGGGGGTGTCCAGTACTTATATACTGCTGGCATCTCCTCAGGATAGGCTATCAATATCTGATCATCAGGGGTCCAACACTTCGCATCCCTGACAATTAGTTGTTGTGCAGTAGCTCCATTGTGAAATGGATGTAGCTTGTTACTGCAGTGCCTCTCCCATTCACGTAAATGGGAGCAGCACCGCAGTGACCAGCACCCTCCACTACACAATGGATAGAGCTATGGTATGTAATTCCAAAGACTACTTCCGGCGCCACAGCTACTTCCAGGAGTAGATTTGGAAAGAGTAGACTAAGTGTCCTCATTTGACGATCTGTTCCTGGCTTTGGCTTCAAAGACTGCATAAAAAAATCTGATGTGGAAACTCATTCTAAAGGCCAGGATTACACATTGATGACATTGCTGGTCCAGCTTATTATTACGTCTCCTGGGATATGTTATTTTCTTTAGCCACAGAGACATTCAACTATCTCATGTACTCTTGATTCCAGTTGCTAATCCTGTTTTTTGTCTTGGCTTCATATGAAACTTCATTTCACTTCTGTTTCCTCCCTGTCACTTCTTTCTTATTTGACTGTACGACACTTGACATAATCCAATTCAGTATTCAGTTCTTGTAATATACTGTATTTATTGTTCTAAGTCTGTTCACACTAATGGCTTGGCTTATCAGTTGTCTTTTATGGAGCCACCCAAAGTCTGCAAGCTATAGTTGGGTATTCTAATTAGAGCCAGTCTTCCATTTAGACTCTGTACCAAAATTATACCCATACCTACTACTACCATTACTGCAGAGAAAGCCAGACTAATCGAGAGGAATGGTTTAATGGGTTCTCCACTTTGGACTATCACTACTTATAAGGTTATGGGCACAGATTCAGTTTTGTTTAGGCTGTTTTGCCAAACCAAAACCAGGAGTGAATAAAAAAAAAAGGAGTCATACCTGTTCTTTCTCTCCTTTTATCATCCACTCTTGACTTTGGCTTCCCAAACGGCATCAAGAAACCTGAATGTATGGTTGTATCCTTAGAAGGGTCCCTTGACAAAAAGATTATTACAACCCTTCCCCCCTTCTAGAGAAATCAGCTGTAATTTTTGAGGAAATCTTCACTAAGTGTTTCCCTGGAGCTTCACCAAGGGCGAAACAAAGCATTACTCAATGGCCATTCAAATTATTAGGTTATCTGTATAAAACAGAACAGGTCCTCCAGAGAGAGAAGAGGCACTTTTTAGCTACTCTTCCCTCTGGCCAAGAGTTGAGGTTCCTGAATAGAGAAGCCCTCTCTACAAACTCAGAATTCCCTAATAAGGCAGATGAAATGGGTTTTTGAAACCGCACTACTTCCTTAAAGGGGTTTTGCAAGATTGGTGGTGGGGTCGCCAACCCCCCCTCCCCCCCACACACATGTAGCCAGACCTGTAAAGGGAAGCCTTCTTACCTGTTTACTGGCTCCCCGCTCCTTCTCCTCCGGACCTCTGATCCTCTGCTGGGCTCCCTCGCTGTAAACATCTGATTTGCCAAATGGTCACATGACACAAGGGTATCCTGTTTCCACCACGGCTAGTGATTGGCTGTGCTGATGTCAAACTGGATATTTACAGCAAGGGAGCCCAGCAGAGCATCAGAAACCTGGAAGATAAGGAGTGAGCAGTAAGCACCAAGAAACAGGCACGCTTCCCATTACAAGTCCTGCCAAATCCCCCCACCATATCTCCATCCCCCCATTTTCGCTCAACCCCTTAAAGTTACATTGTTCCCTTCTTGGCAAAATGTTATATACACAAAGTATACTTTAGAACACAAAAATATTAATAATAATAATAATAATAATAATAATAATAATAATTTTAAGGATCCTCTGGTTCAGCTTAGAAGTCTAGAGAAAGTCATCGGGTAAAGGTTTGTTGCCTATAGCTGAAGTTTAATAAAATTGTATTATGTACTGTAGGTAATGTAAGCAGTGATGTAGTAAAAATAATTAGTATTGTTGCGGCACCTGTTTTTGCTAGTACCATGTATTGAAAGAGCACCAAATTGCCTGTCTCAGCTCAGACTGACCCTATCAATTTAGGACAGGTTTATTATGGACGGACTACAATAGCAGACTCATCATTGTTACAGAATACTGGGATTTTTTTCCGCCTCTTCACAGCACCATACGCTGGCATTTCCGATAATACATGATCATGTCTTTGAGCTGCCTCGAACCTGAGGAGAATTCCCATCCCATCCTTTCATCTTGTGCTCTGTTGAGAGATCAACTGGATTAAACTTTCCCTCTCGCCTTCTCCCTGTCATGTTGTCAAGCTCCATTCAGGGATTTGAATTACTTTTCCAATCAGCTGGGCTGATTAGCCAGAGAAATCTTTTTTTTTTCTCTCCCATTTGTTCGATTGCCATTTGCAGCCTTCCCCGTCACACATTTGCCTTCCTGTGCTATTAACAGTATATTCTTCTACTTTGAAATCTCAAGCAGTCTCCATGTTTGAAACGGTTCTCTGTGGGAAGCCTGTTTTCTAGCAGTCGTGGTCATGAATTGGTGTCAGTCATGTATACAGTACATATCTCTGTCCTGCTTGTGGTGACCCCTGTCTCGTGCTGGAGCATTCGTGGAGCTTGTCAACCTTTCTTTTATCTAAGATCAAGATTGTAGTGATTGGTGGGTACAAAAATATACATGGCTGTCAAGTGGCAGCATTATAAGCTGCATATAAATGTACTGCTAAACATAGAATGCGTTCTTAACAGTAGATATCACTGCCAGGTCTCTAGATACAGAAAGCACAAGATGTTAAACCATTGTAAATTAAACATATTTTGAATATGATGATTTTTGGTATAGAAAAACCTTGATTTTTAGGTGGAAAAAAGTACTAGAAATGTGTTTATGCAATTGTGTCATAATAGGGGAACATTTATGTTGCCTTTTTGGGTGGGTTCACACGTGGTGTAATTTTATGAGTAAAAATCAGTGTGTCACCCGTGGGTCGCACTGGACATAAGCGCAGGAAATACAGTCTAAGCGGCTACTGATGTTGGGTGAGAGAGCTAGATGGACTGAGGACGCGATCAGAGTGGGGGGAGGGGAGACAAAATACCGGCAAAGTGCAGCGTCCACCGGCTGTCTCAATAGAGGGGTATGAGGTGAGACTACTAAGGTTGGGAGCATATGAATGGTACCAGTGTAATTCCTACCTGAAAAGGGGTTGGCTTTGGTGTGCGTCCTGCTTGCGATTGATGGAACCTTCTTTCCTATCCTGCTTCTGCGGAGTGTTATAGGTAGAAAACTTCCTTATGGGTTGCCGTGGGCTCTTCTTTCGCGTAGGAAGGTTTTTTGTCCTACGGAGGCTACAGTATTGCCGCAGGTGACGTCACCGACCCGGTTTCTAGGACAACCAAAGTAACCAACCACCTCGCAGAGCGTTTGCTTCCGGCCGGGGCAGCGCTCATGCTAGAAGGTGAAAGAAGAGCCCACGGCAACCCATAAGGAAGTTTTCTACCTATAACACTCCGCAGAAGCAGGATAGGAAAGAAGGTTCCATCAATCGCAAGCAGGACGCACACCAAAGCCAACCCCTTTTCAGGTAGGAATTACACTGGTACCATTCATATGCTCCCAACCTTAGTAGTCTCACCTCATACCCCTCTATTGAGACAGCCGGTGGACGCTGCACTTTGCCGGTATTTTGTCTCCCCTCCCCCCACTCTGATCGCGTCCTCAGTCCATCTAGCTCTCTCACCCAACATCAGTAGCCGCTTAGACTGTATTTCCTGCGCTTATGTCCAGTGCGACCCACGGGTGACACACTGATTTTTACTCTTATTTTACCTCAAGGAGGACAACAGCTCCTTTTCAGGACATTCCAGCTGCGGTATCACCCCATTCGGGTTGATTTTCATACATCTAAACTTAGGGAGCGCAGGGAGGTTCATTCCTTTCTCTGGTGTAATTTTATGCCTTGGGTTTGTCTGCAGGGAATCTGCCAAAACATCTACGAGTGCTACATATAGATCTTGATGCAGATTTGCCACGGACTTGCTGAGGAATTACCTTTGTATTGCAAAATGTTAAATCCTCATTCAGTTTGTGGCAAATCCACATCAAAATTCGCATGTAACACAAATAGATTTTTAGGCGGATTTGCTGCAAATATAGTAAATTGGTGGTGTGAAATTCCACTACATGCGAATACACAGGATGTAATTTGTGCGGAATAGATCCTCATTGAATGTGCAGCAAAATCTTCAGATGTGGAATTGTGGCGGATTTTGTTACAGATTTGCCACAGATTTCACCATATGCATCAACCAGCCAGAATCCTACATTGTACTGTTGGGGAGCAAGCCCCCGAAACAGCTTTCTGCAGATGGATATCTGGCTATTTTCCCTTGTCATTTCCCCAGGCTTGTTAAAAAGTTGGATTATGACTCATAAGGAGCCACTTCCAAAAGGTGGTACTAGCGAGCTGGGTTCTATTTCCTGGGAGGTACCTTACTATATGCATCACAAAGGTAATAGATGTTGGGAATTCATGGCATAAATTGACATCCTGCAGAATCTTCACGGATTTTGTAAATTATTATACACTTTGCTGCTGATGTGATGCGTTTCACTAAATCCAAATGGAAATTCTACAGTGTCTCTGCCTATGTGTACACAACCTTACACTTTTTGTCCTAGTACTAAAGGGTCCTCTGTTAGGTCAAGGTTCTAACATAATAGCAGGTTCCTGTTACAACCCCAACGGTGGAAAGGCATGGCTTCGGAGTAGATTACTAGACACTAGGGCTTCTTTTTATGGGCTGATTGACAAGTTCGCTATTAGATCTTTCTCTGTAGGCAATGATACTGCATGGTCAAGGTGTAGCATTTGTAGCATGTCCCCTCACCATTATATGTTAATAGTACTGGTGCCCTCTTATATGGCGGTAGGTCCCTTTGGGCTCTATTAGACACCAAGACCCAGCAGTAACTCCCCAATACCTATGGCATTGCTGCCTGGACCAGCCACATTATGTATCTACTCTTTTTCAGTTTACTGTGGTCTGATCAAATATATGAATCATACTGGATAATTGTGATGCTTATTCTAGTAAAGCGTTTTAGAATTGTCAGTCAAAAATCCATTACATTTTTATTTTATATGCTCTTATATTTTAATAGCTGGATGCATTTAGAGGTTCGGTTTGAGGCGACCTGAATTTGGTCAATTGAGTCAGTGGTCAAGTATGTTCAAAATTGTCCATTTTGTTGCATCGCCATAAGTCATTCTGAACAATATCTGATATTTTGTCCATAATAAATCAAAATTGTAAAGTTCATGGCCAGTTCAGAACTATTCAGTTTCATTAATCTTGGTGATGAGAAGCAGTTTATGTTGCTATGGTTAATATCTAAGAAATACTTAGTGTGCTCTGCTAATACAGTTGTAGTCTAAGAACATGGTTCATCCCAATACTAAAAGTTGCCATACATGTAAGATGTATATCGGCTGAACCCACCAATTTTGGCAGGATTGGCCATCCATGTAATGGGTATGGGGGCCTCCCATCTCTACTCTATGGCAAAATTCTGTGGGAGATGAGGATCAGGTTGTTGGATTTCAAACACACCAGTACTTTTCAGGTTGATAAACCACTGTCAGAGGCATACCTGAGGAAAGATAGAAGTTGGAGGTATGTGCATTCGGCCAACACGTATCTTATGTGTATGGCCTGCGTATCCCTCTCCAAAAGGGTCAACTTCTTGAACGTTCAGCATCCTGAGATGAGTCATGGCAATCAGTGCCTTTTTTGCTTAGTAAATGAACAGCAGCGATTACTTTTATTAGCATGAGCTACTGGGTTTATTGAAGTAATTCTCAGCATTTTATAAACAAATATAATTTAACGCTGTAATAAAACTGTTGAAACCGAATAGCAGCACTCATGATGGTGAAATGCTGTCCCCAAGTAGTGATCTCAGGGACAAGTGCTGCAGATTGTTGCTAGCAAAATTTTGAAAGACATTTTTATGGTCAGGCACATGTCATAGTCTAAAAAATCTGTGAATTGATACTGTATATTTTGCTATTCAGAAAGAGATGGAAGAATTTAGCTACATTCTGTTTCCGGAGAATGTGAAATAATGCAATATAGCTGAGCCATGTGAAAGGGAAAAGAAACCCCAAAGGCAATAGTAATCTCTCCATTGATTACATTTGATATCACCATAGGCACTGGATAGTTTTCTTCAGTCCAAATACCTCCATTGTAATTCTTTAGAGTAGTTTCTGAAATTATTCTCCAGAACAATGTCTGTGTGGTCACATTAAATTCATTATAGCTGCTATGGTTCTGTAATATGACAGACTACAGCGCTCAGAAAACTTGTATCCACCTATTTGTGTAAATGTGTCCTAATCCCGACACCCCCATCAATCAGATGTTTAAAGAGATGACGGTGCTCCAGTGGGTACATTGGCCTCTTCTTGGCCATTGATAACATGTTCATCGGTTACATGACCTAGGCCAGTGATGGAGAACCTTTTAGAAAGTGCCCAAACTGCAATCCAAAACCTACTTATTTATTGCAAAGTGCCAACATGGCAATTTAATCTGAATACCAATAGAGTATGTCTTCCATGTACTATAATAGCCTACCTGCATCCAGTGCACTGCCTGTGCTGTTCATAGTGCGCCCTGCAAGAGTCTAAAGCATATTGGTGCACCATAGACTTTTGCCACGGCAAGGGTGCCCACAGTGAGGGCTCGAAATGCCGCCTCTGGCACCCATGCCATAGTTACGCCATCACTGGCCTAGGTGCAGCTCATTTCCATTCAAGTGAATGGGCCTGGGCAACAATACAGTGCACTGTATTCTGCTGGAGCATGGCAGCCTCTTAAAAAATCTCATCAGCAGGGGTGTCAGTAGTCGCATCCCCACCAATCAGATATTGATGACCTAGCCTGAGGATTGTGGAAGCACTGCTTCCGCTTCAAAATTAACTGCACAAGTGAACTGGACGAGCACACAGACTTTGGATGGATGTGGTGTCATTTGTGGAAGAGAGGAGCCATGCTTCTCTCATTCTGCACACCCATTTAATGGATCTTCTTATGTCTTGACTCCAGAAGACCATTAGAGTCCTACCTTGAGACGTAATAGCTGTTCTTATGTTATGGCTGATCAGTTTATATAAACACACTGAGGTTAGCAGTTATAACACTAAACGTGTAGACTGTTCTACAGAATTAATCTTACACTCAAAATTGGAAATTAAATGTGGCCACCATCTGCTTATCCATCTCATCCACGTCTAAAGCAGTCCCCATAATGCTGGCCATAATGGGCTACCTTATTTACCACACTAGTACAGCTGAGATTATACATTGCTTCCGGCAGTGTAGGGTTTTAAGAATAAATGCAGCATGTACAATCAACGTCAGCTTAGAGATGGCTGCTCCATAGTGTTCAGGACTAGAATGTCTTCTCAGATCCTCATAGTGACATGAGATACCGATACAGGCTGTGAATAGACCACAGGGCTGTTGCCTTGTCTACAATGATAGCTCCATGCATATTAGGAGATATTGTATAGGTGAGAAGCTTTTCAGATATATTGAGATGTTTGCCTTGAGCAAGATCACCTTTCTTAGGGTCATAAGTGACTTTGTCTACAGTAGCAACAAAGAATCATCCTCACAGCAAGAAAGTGAGTGTAAAAGATTGCAAGTACAAATAAAAAAGCAAGAAATTACGAGAAATCCTTGAGCTAATTAAAAAGCACACTTTTTGTCTGACACCTTTAGAGCTGTTTTTCGCTACCGGGTACAAAAATACAAAACTTCACAGCAACCGTTGTTCTCACAAATATAGCGGCTTTCCTTTCAGCACCATCACTGATCAGCTTTCTAGGCCCGTGTTAAAGCTGGCTGCCTGAACAGAATGTCTTAAAGGGAACCTGCCACTAGGTTTGGGGCGACCAAACCACCGGCATGTTATTATGTAGCTGGTGTAACCAGGGTATTGGAATTAGGATGTATCAATTTGTTAATGACGAGTCCAATGCTCGAGTCCAGTGGCATTAGGCTGATAGGCTTTGTGCAGACATCGAGGGCAGTACTATTCTTTTTACTGATCATCCAGTTTCCAAAAAACTTATGTGAAACCACCCTTATAAGATTAGGAAAAATGGGGTCCATTTTTTTCTGATCCTGGACAGTGTTTACTGTATATTGCATATGCTGCATCGATTGAATGTTCAGATGATTTCCATCAGACCCCTATTTTTATTCTCCCTGCATGCGACATTACATTCAGTGTCTGTGACCATATGTCTGAGATTTATGATGCTCTGAACGCTGCTATTTCTTCTTGATTATTATGTCTGAATCTCATTGTAACAGGGCGTCAAAGCCAGATTCTACAGCTAGCCCTAGACTTTGGTTGGCTTTAGTCTGACAGCTATTTCTCCTGCCCACCATACACATCCATACTATACCAAGCATGTTCTCAGCGGGGAGTGAGGAGTTAGCTGCTCTTCGATTATCTCCTCTGAAGACAAAAGGATCAGGCATGTTGAAGTCCAACTGCCCAATCCATCTTGCTTCCAACATCTGCTGTCAGGAGAGAGTTGAGAAACTCCCATACACTTCAGATGGTCAACCAATTTCACAAACTTAACTCAGCAGGTTTGTCCTGCTTTCATCTAAGGTGTATGAGCACCTTAAGGTGCTGTGCTTGTTTGTACATTATTATACCATGTACAAACATACAGTTAAATTCCTGTGACAATTTTAAGGATAATTGCGGGTTTATTGAAAGGTGTAACTTTCATTTCTTCTAATGAATCTTTTCACTTTGATGGATGTATCTATCTATGTTTGATGTTGTAGGAGGAGTACAATAATTAAGGGATAATTAGGGAGTCGATGTGACAGAATAATTATGTCAAAAAGGAAATTCATCTTATCCTTGGGTTCCAGTGCTAGATATTGCATGAATAATATAGTTGACTTATCAGTAAGTTTCAAACAAATGAATAATGTAACAGGAAAGCTAGGGCAAAGTCCAATTATCCACTCTAAAAAGGGCTGTTCCATCTGGACATTTATGGCAAACCGACATGATATGCCATAAAGGTCCCATACTGCTGGGATCCACTCCTATCTCAAGAACAGGGCCCAAAGTGAATGGAGAAAAAAGCATGCTTGCGTGGTCAACCCTCCATTTACTGCTATGCGACTTCCAAAAATATCTAAACTCTGGCTTGGGCATTTTAAGAAGTTTCACAGAGGTTTGAGGCTTGTTCTCCATTCACTGGACTTCTGAAAATAGCCAAACATAGAAACATAGAATGTGTCGGCAGATAAGAACCATTTGGCCCATTTAGTCTGCCCAAGCGCTCTCACTTTGCTATTTTATGAAGTCCCATAGCATTGAATGGAGAGGACACTGTGGCTATGTCATGTCTGAGATAGGAGCAGGCCCCAGACTGGGGTCTGTCTGCACCTATTGAACATGTATTATATACCCTACATGTCCAGATGAGACAACCCTTTGACTTCAAAGAAACTATGGACTATTTTATGTCATTCTTGTTTCTAAAGGCGGCTCTCTGCTGGCACAAAGTTTGATGGCAAAAGCGAGAAGACGTAGCCTCAGTTCTGTTTGCAATTACCAAAGTAAGCTTCTCCCTATTTTAAAAACAGTGCCATTGGGTTCATTGGCTGTGTCTTGTACTATACTCATCTGCATTCAAGTGAATGGGGCTCAATTGCAATTTCAGAGACAGCCAATGGAAATAGATGGTGCTGTATTGAACGACCCATTAAGGTATTCTCTAGTCCTAAATAGTAATGGTCATGGTCCCTCCTGTGAGAGGTGAGAAGGTCGGATAGACTTGCTGCATGTGAGGCTACAGGTCTCTCTGTTTTCCTCCATGTATGTTGTTGTTTGGCAGGATCTTACCTCTCCTCAGGTGCCGCTCGTTATCAGTGATGAGGCTCTATTTAGGTGCGCCTCACACTGCTGACCATGCGGTTGATAGTTTCTGCTTGGAGTTGCTAGTACTGGTTTGTCTTGGATCTCCTGCTTTTCTATACATCTCTAGCTAAGTACTTGTTGCCTTCGCTGTTTCTTATTATCTGGTGTGTGTTGTTTCTAGGTCTCAGGGAGGCGCAGGTTCCTTCATTCTGGAAGGAAACAGCTGTCCCATCCCCTGCTACCTATCCAAGGACTCGTCAGTTTTAGCAGGGATTTAGGCATCCGGTGTATGAGTATTTCCACCATCAGGATCTGCTCATACTGGCAGGAGTTAGGGAAAGGCCTAGGGATTACTAGGAGGTCACCATCCCTCTTCCTTAGCTTTTGAGGCCTGGATTGTTGTCTATTTGTTGTGGTGTGTATTTGGTGTTTTCCCTTCCCCTTAACCTTTGACAAGTAAGCTTCAAATCTCATTTGACTCTTAATTGGAAACATGGCCATTTTTGTCCAAAAACAGCATCCCATCTGTCCAAAGGTTGTATTTGGTATTGACGCTCAGCTGCATTAAAGTGAACTGGGAAGAGCTGCTTTACCACATACAACCTTGTGGACAAGTCTGCTGCTGTTTTTGGAAGGAAGCAGTCATGTTTTTGTGCAACCATTTAAACTGGAAGCAAGCAGGGGTTATGTCGGCCTATGGACTGAAAATAATCCTATAATATTGTCATAGATACTTGATATCTGATGGACCTAATGGTTGCCACGTGCACCACCCATGTTCTAATGTGTAAACATCTTTACACATGGCTCTCTCAATAGTCCAGAGATGATGGGTGATTATCAGAAGGAGTCATATCATGGTCAGGCTTGTAATGAAATGTCATTTGCAGCAAGGCCGCTGCGTATATGAATATCTGCATAACACTGACAGTTATAAATGACTGGAGTTGCACACTAATGAGGATAAATGTGTTATTCTGCAGTTACCAATTACATATCCACTTTCAGCTCTGCCACGTATTGATCTACAGTAGATTAGTATTTCTTAGGGGATATTTAAATGGTTCAATGTCTTCGTCATTGTAGTGAAATGATTTTCCATTTTTCTTTATATAACCATAAGCATAACTTATGGAAAGAATATAAAGCTCTGTCATCTCTAAAATGGAAAAATGGGGAAAAAAAATCTTGGTTTAGCTGTGCTCGTAATCTCTGAGCGTATGAAGATGAGATTTGATGGTATAGACTGACAGGGGTCACCCTACAAAGACAGGAGGCAGTAAATGAAACAAGCTAATTAAAATAATGCATTCTTGTCGATGGTTTAAATGTCCTTGTGCTTCAATTGTAGATCATAATTAAGAATAAAAGTGACAATTGTACAAACCTGCAGTGGCCATCTCCAGCCTATCTCATGTCACTTGAAAGTTCATTCTAAATAAAAGGTTAACCTCTAAAAATCAGGTTAAAATGCTGGTAAATGCCAAACCAATAAATGATATACAGTCAGGTCTATAAATATTGGGACATCGACACAATTCTAACATTTTTGGCTCTATACACCACCACAATGGATTTTAAATGAAACGAACAACATGTGCTTTAACTGCAGACTGTCAGCTTTAATTTGAGGGTATTTATATCCAAATCCAAAAGGTGAACGGTGTAGGAATTACAACAGTTTGCATATGTGCCTCCCACTTGTTAAGGGACCAAAAGTAATGGGACAGAATAATAATCATAAATCAGACTTTCACTTTTTAATACTTGGTTGCAAATCCTTTGCAGTCAATTACAGCCTGAAGTCTGGAACGCATAGACATCACCAGACGCTGGGTTTCATCCCTGGTGATGCCTCTACAGGCCTATACTGCAACTGTCTTCAGTTCCTGCTTGTTCTTGGGGCATTTTCACTTCAGTTTTGTCTTCAGCAAGTGAAATGCATGCTCAATCGGATTCAGGTCAGGTGATTGACTTGGCCATTGCATAACATTCCACATCTTTCCCTTAAAAAACTCTTAAGTTGCTTTGCAGTATGCTTTGGGTCATTGTCCATCTGCTCTTTGAAGCGCCGTCCAATGAATTCTGAAGCATTTGGCTGAATATCAGCAGATAATATTGCCCGAAACACTTCAGAATTCATCCTGCTGCTTTTGTCAGCAGTCACATCATCAATAAATACAAGAGAACCAGTTCCATTGGCAGCCATACATGCCCACGCCATGACACTACCACCACCATGCTTCACTGATGAGGTGGTATGCTTAGGATCATGAGCAGTTCCTTTCCTTCTCCATAGTCTTCTCTTCCCACTACTCTGGTACAAGTTAATCTTGGTCTCATCAGTCCATAGGATGTTGTTCCAGAACTGTGAAGGCTTTTTTAGATGTTGTTTGGCAACTCTAATCTGGCCTTCCTGTTTTTTGAGGCTCACCAATGGTTTACATCTTGTGGTGAACCCTCTATATTCACTTTGGTGAAGTCTTCTCTTGATTGTTGACTTTGACACACATACACCTACCTCCTGGAGAGTGTTCTTGATTTGGCCAACTGTTGTGAAGTTTTCTTCACCAGGGAAAGAATTCTTCGGTCATCCACCACAGTTGTTTTCCATGGTTTTCCGGGTCTTTTGGTGTTGCTGAGCTCACCGGTGCGTTCCTTCTTTTTAAGAATGTTCCAAACAGTTGTTTTGGCCACGCCTAATGTTTTTTGCTATCTCTCTGATGGGTTTGTTTTGTTTTTTCAGCCTAATGATGGCTTGCTTCACTGATAGTGACAGCTCTTTGGATCTCATCTTGAGAGCTGACAGCAATAGAATCCAAATGCAAATAGCACACTTGAAATTAACTCTGGACCTTTTATCTGCTTATTGTAATTGGGATAATGAGGGATTAACACACCTGGCCATGGAACAGCTGAGAAGCCAATTGTCCCATTACTTTTGGTCCCTTAACAAGTGGGAGGCACATATGCAAACTGTTTTAATTCCTACATTGTTCACCTGATTTGGATGTAAATACCCTCAAATTAAAGCTGACAGTCTGTAGTTAAAGCACATCTTGTTCGTTTCATTTCAAATCCATTGTGGTGTATAGAGCCAAAAATGTTAGAATTGTGTCGATGTCCCAATATTTATGGACCTGACTTTACATACTGCTTAAATGGGCTGTTTAAATATGTTTGAAAAGTCAAATTGATAAAACGTACTAATATAATTTTATTATGATAGATGCCATGGGGTACTGATATCAGCCCTAGTCCATTTCAGTTGTGGGCCATTTTCTCCTCTGTGCCTTCATACTTGAATGGAGCTGGCTTCCTGGCTCAGTTCATTTTCTAAATCATTCCCCTTCTCCATCATGGCTGAGTCCAAGAAGGGTCAGATTAGTTGAGCCAAACAGCCGGTTCCTTTCATGCACATTAGTGGTCACGTGCTGACACAGAGAAGGTGGAAGCTCCCTTTCAGTGTTGGAATAAACCCGGAAGTAATGTGGACCAGTGGTGAAATTGGTATCGTAAAGAAGGTATATTGGTAAGTTTGACCAATTTGAATTTGAAACATATTTATCAAGTTTTTATCTGTCTGGAAAAACCCCTTAAATAGTGGGATTCCCATCCACCTCTGATTACAATGATGTTGTTACAGCGGTGTCTGCAACAGCCACTGCTCCACTTACCTCGCCAGGTGGCCCAGCTCCTAATGCCTTATTACCGGTGGGTCCAACCGTCAGTTTTGCTCTGTCACTACAAGCAGGTTGTGGTTTGCTTGCTGTCTAGACTTCTGCTCTTAAAGGGGCAGCATGCACATCCTAATCTTCACCAGCCAATGGCTGTCAATCCTGGGTACTTCAGGCACCTCTACCTGTGGGAGGGTGTCTGAGCAGTTGGGTTTTTTTGCTTGCTAAGTTCTTGTTAGGTGTGCTGTATCCTGTTGTCTGCCATGTGGTGGCAAGCAGCAAGTAACAGAATGGTTTCAAATTAAAAATTAAAATGAAAAATAGTTAGATTAATTGATATTTTGTTTCTTCCACTGGATTTTGGAAAAATCTTCTAACAAATAAACATAATCTCAAAAAGTTGTCTGTGTGCCCATCAAACATTAACACCTTGTTAAATGCATATGGAGAGCAATGAGTTCTAATACGGGTGTAGTTTGAATTGACTGGCCATCTGGGGACTGAGCGGGTGTTGGAGAGTCAGTCCTTTATGAAGCCAGAAGCATGGTTCACCTCTGGTTAGCTTCATGACAGTTGGATTCAGAACGTGTACATCATCCAAGGATTCATAAAGCAAAATGGTCCATTGTAGAACAGTGGTGGCTCCATTCCAGAGAGTCTCATCTGAACCACTCACCACTCAATAATATGCCACGTTCCATATGTCATTTAAGCAGAAATGTAATAGTTTGGCTGATGCTTTACTTGATGCTTTACCTAGTAGTAAGCATTGCTAGGGCAATCTTTAATAGCCTGTAGTTAAAGGATTTTTATGGGTAGAATTAGTTATTGGTGCAATTCATTCTGGAAGTTTCATGCTATAGTTTCACATTCAACAATTATGTGGGGCTACGAACAGCCCCTGTACTAGAATTAATAAGATATTATAAATGTGGCTAATCTTTAAAATTCTTCTTTTATGTCAAGCGCTGAATATGTTTTATTAAATTCAATTGTAAATGGATTGTTTTGTATTCCCTGTAGTCATTTAGTGTAGTTATTTGCTTTGAAATGTGTTGGCGGCACTGCAATCATTATCATTATGGATCCTGAGTTTTTCCTTCAATTAATACTATACCTCCATGTCTGACAATAATAAAAAAATAGATGAACATTAGGAATATAACTGGTTAGGTACCTTGCCTTTTGTATGTACAGTAGTTATCATCTGACATCATACATCACCCACTGATGCTGGATAGGACCTGGCAGTGGTTGGCTATTGTCCAAACATATTGAGCTCCAGGTCAACAGAGAGTCATTATAGTAGTTCCATGTGGAGAGCGTATTCATCAATTAAAGGGATTTTCCTGTACTTAGATATTGATGGCCTGTCCTCAGGATAGGTCATCAATAGCATGTCAGTAAGAGTCTGACACCCAGAACTCCCAACGTTCGGCTGTTTCAGGCAGCCACCAGTGCCAGAAACTATACAGTCTACAGGACTGGAAGCACCAGGCGACGTCTACTGTGAAATAGCTGTATGGGTTCGAGGTGTCGAACTCCACTGATCTGATATTGATGACCTGACTTGAGAATAGGTCCCTGAAAAAACCTTTTAGAATTCACCTAGTTAAGTAGGCTGAAAAAAGATGGAGCCTTAATAGGGATCCTACCGAAGGACATTGAGCATCTACTGTACCTTCTTATGATCCTGATTTTAGTAAACTTTCTTTTCTGTTAATCCCTTACAGATCTATCAGAAAAAAAATGTCCATGCTTTTGTCTGATACCATGTACATTCTAAGCTATAAATATTGGTAGAATATATCTGTCGTATAGTACCATGAGACCTTAAAATAGCTTCAAATGTAACCATATTGCCAAATGTTTAATAAAAGGGTTTTTCCCATTATAAACATATCCACGAGGTAAGTGGGGCCCCTACCAGGTACAGAATAAATGGAATGCATAAGCACGCATGTTGGTTGTTTCCATCACTATCATAGACTTTCTCCTATTCACATTGCAGAACTGGCTCAAACATTCACCTGATAAGTGAGGAACCTGAAAAAGAATCTTGTGGATATGTCCTAAATGCTTATGGTGGCAAAACTGCTTAGGGAACCAGAGGAACCATTCATGAAATCCTTTTAGCCTAAAGGTGCTCATAAACATTTAGGTTCTGATCAGGTTTTATTTAGTTTTTTTTATGCATTATTGAAGACAAAACAAGCTTTAAGGCATAAAGGGGGGTGGGAGTATATGGCATGATCCAGTTGCCACCTGAGGCTGAACCCTGCCCAACTGTGACAACCAATAGCTGCACGATTTTGTGGGTAAAGCAAAGTCCTTACCAGTTTCACACTGCTGACTATGTTTCGGCAGAGAACAGCCTGCTGGATCTACCTGATCCGTCATTGCCAGATGTTACTGGGCCCACCGGCTCAATATGCTGGCAGCGTATAACAAGCCTCAACCATGTGGCTGTCAGCTGTAGTATATGGGCAGGGTTGTATCTGTATGCGGCAGCTGCCTCTTGAAACATTCTGTTTCTATATTTTTTTATGTATTCCTGGTTTTATCTTCAAAAACAACACAAAAAAACCTGAACAAACCTGATCAAAACCTGAATGTGTATAAGCACGACCACCACTGTTGGATTGCAGGGTCACAATACATTAGTAAGTGCCTTGTATTAACTTTGCCTACCTGATAAATGCCATTAGCGGAAGTAAAAGAAGCCCTTTAACAGAACTGAAGAAATTCCATAAACTGCAAATTGAATTTTACATAATAAAAAAAAAAAATTGCTGGGCTCCACCTTTACTTGCCGTTCTACAAATGTACATTGTATTTCTTTCAAATAGCATGTACAGGCCTGGCAGTTACCAGTAATTAGCTTGTGGATCACGTACGAGCTTCCTTAGAGGGAGGCACATTAATTGTACTAGATAGGTTCTTCAATGTGCAAAGATATTACAACTAGCCTTAATTATACCCCAAAAGGTTCAGTATAATGAAAGGTTCTCTGTGGCTTAAAGTATTGATCTCTATTACTAGATGCTAGTGCGAGCCAGCCAAGTATCATGATAGCATTGCGTGCGCTCTGTCCAGGCCTCCGCTCTATCGATTGCACTGTTTGTTTTCATCACTTGTTTACACACATAAACGGAGACTGCTTTTATTCTTTTGGTTTGCAAAAGAAAACCACATTTTCTGCTTAGATTGCGACCATAGATAAACCTTGCACCGAAGATCTGATCAAGAAGAAGATTTTTTTTTCTTTAAATAAGTTTTTGTCTCCCTTAAATGCCTTAGATAGGAGATAATACAAAAGCTACAAGAAAATGTATAGGAGTTATTTGAGATAGAAAAAGGTTTTGCTTCTCTTACTGAATAAAAGAAGCTGACCTGCAATACCAAGTACATGGACATGGGAGGTTCTGCTTCTGGAAAACAAAGCCATGTTTTATTCTTATCTTATGCCTCTTCAGGTATGTATATTTAAAGTAACACTTGCGTCCTGTGTTGACCATGCATAGGCTGCCTAAAACATCTCAGCTGGAGTGGGAAATGGAAAGGCCTGTTGAGATATTGTGTGAAACTGGTGAAGGAGGAGCAAAATTTCAATTTGACGTGTTAAGGTTAGGAGGATCTGAAATGAAGGTATAGAATTAATTTAAGGCTCTATACATGTATTCAATGCTTCTTGGATGAAGAACAACACGGTAAACAATTACATAAGGCATGTAGAAGAAAATATGAAAAAAGAGGGCGGCACTCACCACTGCTGAAATAAAATATAATCCTTTATTCGTCATGGATAAAAGTGGCTGGCGGGAGGTCAGAGGCCAGAGGAAGTGCAAACTCACGCGAAACGGCCGTCGCCGCTCTCATGTCCGTGCATCTTGCGATTATGCTCCCGCCAACCGCTTTTATCCATGACGAATAAAGGATAATATTTTATTTCAGCAGTGGTGAGTGCCGCCCTCTTTTTTTCATATTTTCTTCTACATTTTGTGAATTTGTAAAGACTTTTCCATTTTTGGGCAGAGCACCCCGATCACTGGCTGTATTCATTGACAGGGTAGCCCTGTATCCCGTGCATCCCCACGTCCCCCACAGCAGTGCCACCCTATTTTTCTTGACTTCTACGCTATCAGTAATTACATAAGGCAATACTGTCAATACCTGAGCACCACACTCTACTGAGTGCCATACTGCCCAGCTTAGAGGGAACCACTGCACATAGGTATTTTAGAGGACATTTATTAAGACTGGTATTTTCCACTCTGGTCTCGAGTCTTTCTGTGCCGCCGGAGGAAGCGCCAAAGTTATGTAGAGAAGCAAGCCTCCACATAAGTTTGGAACTTCGTCTGGCAGGCCATGCAACAGACTTAACTGTATGACAGCCCTCATGCTTAAGACATTTTCCACACTAAAAACTGGTGTGGAAAATGATAAATGAGCTGAGCCTAACAGCCTTTCCACACCACACCGATCTCTTTTCACACCACTTTGGAAAGGTTGTAAGTTTTGCTGCACATAAGCCATGCGCCAACACTTTCAACACTTTTACACCACTTTTGGCGTGATAAATGTCCCCCTTAGTATTCCAACATTATGGAGTATAACAGTGAAAAGCATCTCTTCTTACAAAGTTTTATTGTTTTATACTTTACATGTAATGCATTATTACACATATACAGTAACATACTGTATTATTCTTTAGTGGTGCACATCAATGTTGTGTGGAACTTCTAGCTGTTCTGGAGATTTAGGGTACTTTCACACTTGCGTTGTTTGATTCTGGCAGGTAGTTCCGTTGCCTGATCAGGCAAACTGTATGCAAACGTATGTCATTTTTTCTGCCTGATCAGACATTTTTCAGACTGATCAGGATCCTGATCAGTCTGAAAAATGCCTGATCAGGCAGAAAAATGCATTGCAATATCGGATCAGTTTTTCCGGTGTCATCAGGCAAAACGGATCAGGTATTTATTTTTTTCTCATTTTTAGAGGTCTGCGCATGCGCAGACCAGAAGGACGGGTCCGCTACCATGTCAAACAACACAGTGCACAGCAGGAAAGCTGCCACAAGCAAGCGTTGTCAGCGGCAACCACAGGTGAGGCAAATACCACTGCCCTCACCTGTGATTGACAACAAAACCAAACCGCTGACAATCGCATGCGGTTGAAGAGTCACGGTCATAGCCATGGCCGTGACATATATTCCTATGGAAAAAAATGCCAGATCCGGCATTCAGGCAAGTCTTCAGTTTTTTTCGCCGGAGATAAAACCGTAGCATGCTACGGTTTTCTCTTTTGCCTGATCAGTCAAAATGACTGAATTGAAGACATCCTGATGCATCCTGAACGGATTACTCTCCATTCAGAATGCATGGGAATATGCCTGATCAGTTCTTTTCCGGTATAGAGCCCCTGTGACGGATCTCTATGCCGGAAAAGAAAAACGCTAATGTGAAAGTAGCCTTATAGTCTTCTAACGTGCTTCCTTGTTGGCTAAGGAAAGACCGCTTGTCCCCTCTCTGTTGTCTATCACAAGATATAGCTAGGAGCTGGATCCATCTGTGCCTAAGGGGCCTATTACACTGGCCGACGTTTGGGCAGATGAACACATCCATTGGTGCTCGTTTCCCCAGGCCTGATTACACAGGCAGATACAGACTTTGAATGTGGGAGGAACGATTGCTACTATTGTGGCTGTTCCTCCCACATTGTATTCTATTGGTTATCAGTGGCACATCCCTTATTACACAGGAAGATCTGCTGCCAATAATCGGACATCTTACATCTCAAGTGTTTGCTCGTTCATCAGCTGATTGACTGCTCAATTTTAGGGGCCAATTATCGGGAACAATCGTTCAGATGAACACTTGTTCCTGATAATTCGGCCAAAATCGTAAAGCCTAATAGGTCCTTAAAAGGCATCTGTCAGGAGATTTTTCCTTATGAAACTGGCTGACCTGTTACATGTGCACTTGGCAGCTGAAGACATCTGTGTTGGTCCCATGTTCATATGTGCCCGCGTTGCTGAGAAAAATTATGTCTTAATACATGCAAATGAGCCTCTAGGAGCAATGGGGGCGTTCCTATTACACCTGGAGGCTCTGCCCTCTCTGCAACTGCTGCACTCTCTTCACTTTGATTGACAGGGCCAGGTAGGTGTAATCACATTTTTACTACCTGGCCTTGTCAATCAAAGTGCAGAGGTTGCAGCAGTTACAGAGAGAGCAGAGCCTCCTTGATGCTCATTTGCATATAGTAAAACATAATTTTTCTCCATTTTTCTCAGCAGTGCGGGCACATATGAACATGGGACCAACACCGATGTCTTCAGATTTCAAGCGCACATGTAACAGGAGAGCCAGTGTCATAGGTACAAATCTGCTGACAGATGCCTTTAACTCTTAATGTTGCATCATATGGCTACATTCACACGTCAGTATTTTTCTATATCCCGATTTTCGGTCCGTTTTTTGCGGATCCGTTGTTCCTGAAAATGTTTCCGTATGTCATCCGTATGTCATATAAATTTCAATAAGCAAATAAAGTTGTTTGGATTTCTTTGAAAAAAAAAAAAAATAATTAAAATGTAATTTCCAGGAACGGAATCCGCATAAAACGGATGACATACGTAATGACATCCGAATGTCTTCCGTTTTTTGCGGATCCATTGACTTTGTATTGTACCAGGATCCGAATTTTGCGGAAAAGAACAGACATGCGGAACGGAACAACGGAAACGGACAGCACACATTGTGCTGTCCGATTTTTTCCAGGACCCATTGAAAATGAATGGGTCCAGATCTGGTCCAGATCTGTTCTGCAAAAAACGGAACAGATTAGGAAAGAAAAAACGGACGTGTGAATGGACCCTTAATCAGTATTTCTCTTGTGACAACGGAAACCTCTTACAGAGCAGCAACGACATGAGACTTTCTTATATAACGTCTGTTTTGGCGCTTGGAAGATTTGGAGCTTTTCATTTTAACGTTCTTGACTAGGTGTAGATTTCAACTATTTTATCACAGGAAATGCTGTCAGCTTAGTTTGATATCTCCTTTGTACTTTCATTTCTTTTTCTGCATTTTTCTTTGCATAACATCAAAAAATGTGTCGTCTTTTGCAGAGTTTGTGACTTGTGGGATAGATGGCAGATACTTTTTACTCTTCTGTTCGGTTTCACAAGACACATTTGGTTCTGTTGCTAAATTTCGAATGCTATGCAATATAATTTCTTTGACTACTGTGAGCCTCTAAAGGACTGAAGTATTCCAGCTGCACTTTAGAAAAATATCAAAGGTTTTGATCAGTGGGGGTCTGAATGCTGAGACATGAGCTGATCACTAAAACATGGAGTTTTAGGAATTCTGTATTTCCTCACCGCTAAAAATCAGATTGACGACAGCCTCATAGACTTTCTACTGAGCCTGTCTTCAGCAGCGAGGAGAGATAGCGCTCAGCAGAACTCTTCTGAATCCTTATTTTAGTGATCAGCGGGGTCTTAGCACCTGGCCTCCCCACTAACCAAAACCTTTGATACCTCACTGTGCTGTATCCAAAGATTTTTAAAGTGCCGTTGCAGCGTACTCAAGTTAGGTGTAGAAATGTTCCTGGGTGTTGTAGTGCAATTGTGACACTAACCTGAGACAGCTGACTCTCTGCAAGGGCAGGTGATGATAAGTAATGTTCGTGACGCCAGTGCCAATTAAATGGTGGCACGCCGTTTGCTGATAGCAGGAATAACTGAGGAACCACGTGATGTTAAAACAGAACTCAAACTTTAGTAGTCATCATACATGGACAGAGATGGAAGCGCAGTTCCTTTGCAGACAGTTGGTTGCAGTACATTTGATGCAGGCAATATATATAGCAAGGTGACTTCAGAGTGTTAAACACAGGACTTGCAGTACAGGCGGCTTGCACTCTATTCCTGACTGATCCTGGAACATAGAAACTCTTCTCCAAGGCCCAATGCCCTAGCTCTGGCTTATATCCTTGGTTTTATAATGATCAAGTACCTCCTCTGTTATCTTTAGTACCTCTTGCTTTTCTGGACTTGCCTCTGTCTCTCCCAGCACTGACTCTGGAAACTTCTGAACTCCCCAGTCTCCTCAGGCGGATTAACGGTGGTGTTCCTGCTTCTGCATATATGAACTCAGGAGGGGAACCTTCTCCTTGGATCTGGAACCCGGTTATAGGGACTGCAATACCCTCTCCTGGTTTGCAGGCTTCAGGCCTGGACTTAACTCAGACATAGTCTGATCTCTAACACAGTCTAAATCTGCAACTTCAACTCCACTTCCTTTCCCTGACTGGGCCTTATATAAACTAGGGCTCCCTAGCTCCCTCTAGTGACCCAGAGCTGGAATGACACCCCTAGCAGGCCTGTACATGCACATTTCACAGTAACAGGGAAGTACATAGCATTACATTATGAAGATGACTCATACCAACCTCCCCCTAAATAAGGGGAAACGACAGCACACAAGTGACCCTTCTGTAGTGACGGGCATTACAGCCCCCGTACACTACACCGTTGCTCTTCAAAATTTTATTGAGGCCCATTCAATATCAAGATAAAATACAGAGATGGCTGAGCTTTATCAACATAGAAGCTTTATGTCATTGAGGTGAGGCCACCTGACCCCCAGCCAATTACATGTACGGCCACCACTTAGAAATCACTCAGTTGGAACCGTCTTTGTTAGCCAGAGCAGAGAGACATTGCAAAAAAGCCCTAGAGCAGGGATGCTCAAGCTGCGGCCCTCCAGCTTTTGCAAAACAACTCCCGGCATGGCTGGACAGCTTACAGCTATCAGCCTACAGCAGGGCATGGTGGGAGTTGTAGTTTTACAACAGCTGGAGGGTCGCAGGTTGAGCATCCCTGCCCTAGAGGTTTACCAATGTTTAAAGGGGTTGTCTGGCCACCCACAGAACCATGAATTGACTTGGTCCTGTGACCATTGTGGCCAGTTACAGGGTTCAGTGGTCACAGCGGCTTGAATGCTACATCACGTCACGTGTAAAGGGAGTGCAGACAGTTAAATGCTTTACCACAGCAGTGATATACCAGGAGTGCAGACAGGTGGGTGGAGTTTGTTAATTTCAGGAGCACAGGTTAGGACCCTGGGGCTTTTCAGTTCCAAGGTTGGACAACCCCTTTAACATTGACATCTTTACAATAAAAACAAAAAAGCATAATATAATACTATAAAAACACAAATGATGTTTAAACTCAAAAACGTCTGTTCAGACTGTAGCTATAATATTATGTGATGTCCATTTTGGCAAACCACACGATACACTAAAACTCACTTCATCTGTAAATAAGCAATCCATTTTTTTTCTTTTCCCAGCAATACGTACAGTATATTCCCATTCTAATTCATCTCATTTTCCTTTTTCAATTACCTTACAATTCTTCCCATCTCCTACAAAGCAGCCAAGGTAATTCAAACGCCTTATAGATTCAGCTTGAATTGCACTCCCTTCACTTTTTTTTTTCATCTATTCAACTTCTCCATTTTCTGGGAATAAAGATCCTGAAATTGCATGTATTTTGCTGACATTGCTGGATTAATACTCTGGGTTTTGACAAAGAGAAGACTCTTGGCCCGAGTCACCACGTTTTATGCAATTCTGGACAGTTCTGTATTAAAATACGTTTCTATTGGCATCAATAACTGTTTCAGGCCTCTGTATGTAAATACTATTAGAATGATAGGAGATCAAATGCTCCCAGCAGTGTATTAAGTTTAAATCAGCAGCACGTAATCTCCTAGACTTCAACAAGCCACTACCAAATGCTCAATTACTTTGTTCATTTTTTTCCATATCAAAGTGACAGCAAAAAAAAACCCATCTATTGCAAAGGGCTTTGCTCAGAGTCGAGGAAAAAAATATTTTCAATCTATTCTTACAACCTTCCTTTAATATTCATCATACGTAGAGATCAAAGTCAAACGTTTAGTGGCTCTTCCCTTTGAGCTCCAAATGGCCTTGTCCAAATGAATAATGTTTATTTCTAAACAATACAAAGGCCATTATCACTGTAGAATATTTTTTTTATATAAGTACATAAATCCTATTCATTTCCTTTGTATGTTATATATTGTACAAGTGCCAAAAAATGAAGGCATGGTCTTCTCAGGGAAGATTGTAAGAGATGATTTACTCGGGGTCAGAGAACTGTACTTCTGATCTGAAGTTCCAAACTAGATCTTCTGAGCTTTGTAAAAATATATCTAAAGGGTTGAAATAATGGCAGTGGTTTGATATGGCTAAGAATAAAGACAGTCCTTTGTTATGGAGTTCACCATACAAAGGAAACAGATGGACGTCTATGCTAAGACTTTGTATAATGATCTTGTATCTATCACCTTCAATGGTTGCGTGGGTGTTGCTGTACCACAGAGTATACCATGGATGGAACTGCTACTCAAACAGTGCTCAATGTTTTTTTTTTATTACAAGAACTTGACACAAGGAATGACTTTCAGTAGACTGAAGCAAGGTAGCACTGCCCCTACATGACCAAGAATTTGATTGCCTACAAAGCATCTGTTCCCAATGAACATGTGATGTGAATGAGGTGGTAAGATTCCATCCCCACCGTGGTCCTGATTCTGTGGCAGTGGAACCAAACAGACCTTGGCACCTCAGCCATGTAGTATTGTCGCATTTAGGGCGAATAGCAGTTGCACCATTGGTTCTTCAGACCAGCAGATAACCAAATATTTGAACATTCAGTTCTTCTCAGATTAAGCGAGATCATTATAGGGGTTATACATCCTCAATATAACATTTCTATTAAAGGGGTATTTCCATTTAGAAATTTAAGGTATATCCATAGAATATGCCATAAGTGTCCACCTACCTCTAGAACCATGTCTTGCCTGGCAAGGAAAATATTCTATTTTAGTTATACTTGATGCAATGTTGTCATAACATATAATGTCATTTTCCTCATCATATAATATGGAAAACAGTATAAATAGAAAGGAAAAAAGTCAGATAACTGGTATGAAGTGGATCAATCTATAGTTAGCGATTCCAGTCAGAAAATACTTCATAATTCACTAATGCGATGAGAATGGCATAAGAACTACATCAATCGATTCAAAGAATTAGTGGATCAAAGAGTTTCCCTGGGAATTAGATTAAATAGTCTATGGGAGGTCAGCTCTTAGCTGTTTAGTCATCTTGAAATGACCCCTTATGTCTTATTTTATGCAATGGATTAGTATCTTCCCTTTTATTCCAGCTCTGAATACCCATATGAGAACAGCCGTGTAAATGCCACATTTATGTCACACTATTATCCCCCCAGTCAGCCCTAACAGAAGATTTACGCTTCCCACAGCAGTGTTTCCCGATACTGCAAAATTATATCAAAGACCTTCAGCAAACACTTTTCACATTCTGAACCTTGTATTTAAACTGTGGGTCATTCATCCCGACTAGCAGAAGCCTTTAGTTATCTTATAAGATAATGTATAATAACATTCGTCAGTAGGAGACACTAATCATAGCAGTGCCAGATTACAAATACCACGGAGGGCATTTATCTGAGCAGTATCTTAGGTAACGGGAAAGCTTGAAATTGGTTTAGGCGCCTCTGCAGAGCAGAATCATGGACACACTTATTCAGATCTGTCATCAGACCATGCTGCTTTATGTAAGGGTGGTTTGGAATGAGGACAGGCCTGCAGTCTTGGTAGCCGAAACGAGAATATTGTATTTGGGTAATTGGGCCAATGTAATGGATGGCGAAGACGGGGAGCTCATGAATACTCTAGACCAGGGGTGTACAACCTTTCCTGGTTGGGGGCCACATTGTCAGACTGAAGGAATCCCAAGGGCCAAAAATAAAAGTTATAGTGGTATCACCAACTGAAATACTATATTTATGGTGTATTGCACATACAGTATATACTATAAATGTCTAGTTACACTATCAGGATTCCAAGAGAATATATGAAAAATACACGTGAGCAGCCACAAGACATAGACATACATGTCTGTCACCAGATAGTTGGGGGACGCACAGAATGATATTGAGAGCTGCATTTGGCTCCCAGGCCGCAAGATGTGCACCCTTGCTCTAGACTCTGAACTATGTGAATGTGCCTACTTGTACAGATCCATCAAAATAGTGTGAGAGTAATGGTCAATGCTAATCTTATGAGCCTATAGTTCATATAAAACACTGGTTTAGAACATGTATGCATCAGTATAGCTGAAACTTTTGCTAATTTTAAACCTTGATTAAAGAGGATGTCCCATCAAAAATAGTCAGCATTTTTTCAAAAACCAGCAGCTGGATCTGAATACTATTAAATTTCATGTAATTAAAAATTTAGTACCGCCACTGAGTTATTAGATAAAATGTATTGGTATAGCACCATCAGCTGTTTGTTCATTTTTTTTTTCAATTTCTGTCCTGCTCTCTGAGGTGGAAGGACATGCTCAGTTCCATCTTTCAATTGCCACTAGCTGCAGGTGAACGGACACAACCCCTGAGTGCCCGCCCCTAAGCTGCCAACTTGAAATCAATCTAGCACAGGAATTTGAGCAATGAAACATAGAAACATAGAATGTGTCGGCAGATGAGAACCATTTGGCCCATCTAGTCTGCCCAATATACTGAATACTTTGAATAGCCCCTGGCCCTATCTTATATGAAGGATGGCCTTATGCCTATCCCATGCATGCTTAAACTCCTTCACTGTATTTGCAGCTATCACTTCTGCAGGAAGGCTATTCCATGCATCCACTACTCTCTCAGTAAAGTAATACTTCCTGATATTACTTTTAAACCTTTGCCCCTCTAATTTAAAACTGTGTCCTCTTGTAGCAGTTTTTCTTCTTTTAAATATTCTCTCCTCTTTTACCTTGTTGATTCCCTTTATGTATTTAAAAGTTTCTATCATATCCCCTCTGTCTCGTCTTTCTTCCAAGCTATACATGTTAAGGTCCTTTAATTTTTCCTGGTAAGTTTTATCCTGCAATCCATGTACTAGTTTAGTAGCTCTTCTCTGAACTCTCTCCAAAGTATCAATATCCTTCTGGAAATATGGTCTCCAGTACTGAGCACAATACTCCAAATGAGGTCTCACTAGTGCTCTGTAGAGCGGCATGAGCACCTCCCTCTTTCTACTGGTAATGCCTCTCCCTGTACACCCAAGCATTCTGCTAGCATTTCCTGCTGCTCTATCACATTGTCTGCCTACCTTTAAGTCTTCTGAAATAATGACCCCTAGATCCCTTTCCTCAGATACTGAGGTTAGGACTGTATCACTGATTTTATATTCTGCTCTTGGGTTTTTACGCCCCAGGTGCATTATCTTGCACTTATCAACATTAAATTTTAGTTGCCAGACTTTTGACCATTCCTCTAGTTTTCCTAAATCCTTTTCCATTTGGTGTATCCCTCCAGGAACATCAACCCTGTTACATATCTTTGTGTCATCAGCAAAAAGACACACCTTACCATCGAGGCCTTCTGCAATTTCGCTGATAAAGATATTAAACAATATGGGTCCCAGAACAGATCCCTGAGGTACCCCACTGGTAACAAGCCCATGGTCTGAATATACTCCTTTGACTACAACCCTCTGTTGTCTGTCCCTCAGCCACTGCCTAATCCATTCAACAATATGGGAGTCCAAGCCCAAAGACTACAATTTATTGATTAGCCTTCTATGTGGGACAGTATAAAAACCTTACTAAAGTCTAGATAAGCGATGTCTACTGCACCTCCGCCATCTATTATTTTAGTCCCCCAATCAAAAAAATCAATAAGATTAATTTGACATGATCTCCCTGAAGTAAACCCATGCTGTTTTTCATCTTTCAATCCATGGGATTTTAGATGTTCCATAATTCTCTCCTTAAGTAGGGTTTCCATTAATTTCCCCACTATTGATGTCAGGCTTACTGGCCTATAGTTGCCCGATTCCTCCCTACTACCTTTCTTGTGAATGGGCAGAACATTTGCTAATTTCCAATCTTCTGGGACGACTCCTGTTGCCAGTGATTGGTTAAATAAATCTGTTATTGGTTTTGCTAGTTCACCGCTGAGCTCTTTTAATAGCTTTGGGTGTATCCCATCAGGCCCCTGTGAATTATTTGTATTAATTTTAGACAGCGGACTTAGAACCTCTTCCTCTGTAAAGACACATGCATCAAAAGATTCATTAGTCTTCTTTCCTAACTGAGGTCCTTTTCCTTCATTTTCCTTTGTAAAAACTGAACAGAAGTATTCATTTGAGGCAGTCAGCTAGTTCTTTATCTTCTTCCATATACCTTCCTTCTTTTGTTTTTAATTTTGTAATTCCTTGTTTTAGTTTCCTTTTTTCATTTCATGAATAGTGAGATCTCTGGTTCTATGTGAGGTGCAGGGGTGTTTTTTTCCCACTTCCCACTACATTGTATGCCACAATAAATGATGGCATTAGAAAGTATAACTTGTCCTGCAAAAAATAAGTCTTCATATGGATATGTGAATGGAAAAATAAAAAAGTTATAGCTTAAGGAAGATAGGGAAGAAAAAACCTTCGGTATCCTAAGGGTTAAGCAACTTTATAGTTTTAATTAAAAGAAATTCTTCAGATTTAGAGTCTGTGTAATTCATTGATGTAGCTGCTGGTCCTGCTATTTCTGACATAGGCCTGATAATGTACTGTCTGTCTTGGCCCAATCTCCTCTCTCCATCCCTTGTCTCAATGTTAGGTCTCATGCACACGACCGTATGTATTTTGCGCTCCGCAAAAAAACGGATCGGCAAAAAATACGGATGACATCCGTGTGTATTCCGTATTTTGCGGAACGGAACAGCTGGCCCTTCATAGAACAGTACTATCCTTGTCCGTATTGCGGACGATAATAGGATATGTTCTATTTTTTTGTGGAAAAGAAATACAGACATATGGAAACAGAATGTACACGGAGTAACTTCAGTTTTTTTTGCGGACCCATTGAAATGATTGGTTACATATACGGTTCGCAAAAAATATGAAAAATATGTTCTTGTGCATGAGCCCTTAGAGATACCAGCAGGGCGGATGAGGAGGTCATACGCAGCAGATCAGAGTGTGGAAAGGGGGGACAGCATCCAAATCTTCATGGAGGACAGTTAACACAGGCTGTACTTAAAGGGGTTGTCTCATCTTATGAAATGATACTTATGTTGTGTAGTAACCTAATAGAAGTAACTTACCAATATACTCTATGTGACCATAATGCCTCCTGTTCTCACTTATCCAAATTTTCCTTGTCATTATAAATTGCTTGCCTCTAGGCAATACGGCCACTGCAGCAATGCCTTAGTGGTGGCCACGCTTGTTCTGTGAAAAGAGCCAAAGCCGACCTTTCCGGTGGCCGGGATAGCGAGAACGAGTGCTAGTCTTCCGCGCAATAGCTCACATCTCCGGCCACCTCGTATTGTTTTGAGTCTGAAGTGCCTTTTGGCATTAACCTCCTATGTGGTATGGAGCTGCCACAGTGCTGCGCCCCCCGGCTATCCTTCTGCTGAGCCGACCGAGGCTGCTACTGAATGATTAATAGCCTCGGGAGTGCGGACGTACAGTCCAGGGGAGGGAATTACAGAATCCCAGCGCCACTGGCCTGTGCTGCCACTCATGTTATCAGGCACCCCCTAGAGCACTCGAAGTCCGGACCTGCCGCGCTGAACACAAAAGGTGAGACAACCCCTTTAAGAATAAAAAAGGCAGCCTGCAGGGAAAGGGGAGAAAGATCACGCAAGCAGCATGTGAATGTTGAGAGAAGAAGGAGCATCCACATCAGAAAGCAGTGTAGTAATGAAATTGTGCTGATAGTTGAGATCTAGTGAAGGCTTTAGCATCCTGGACACCCAGATCCCATATCCAGCATGTGGGAGGGACTCATGAAGAAAGTCTGAAAATAAAAGAAGGTTGAAACTCGGGCAACCTTTTTAAGACAAATGGACCATTACATTTTCCATGCAAGAGGTGTCTATAGCCTTTACTACGATTCCAGTACTATGGGTGCCAAATGCTATATTCTTAAAATTAATATTCCTTTTTATTTAAATGGGTCAAATGCAAAAATTCTGACTATCTGAAGACACCTGTTGGGGAAGCCTGGAGTTTACATTTAAGACATTTTACTCCATGGTAAGTATGAAAGACGGTATATGAAATTGGCGGTATTCATTATATCTAGGGATGTTTAGGGATGTTCATAAGTTTTCTAAGAGTATCATAATTTAATGTCATGGCCTTGGGAGTCTTATGTTCTTGAATATTACTTAGCATCTCTTTTTTTTAACAATACACTATTTTTTTGTGATCAGATTAGTTCTCCATTTTAAGGTATTTAAATGGTGTTTTTATGGGACATAAGCTATAGTGCACATTTTTGTACTTAGAAATCATGGTTTATGCTTCTGTATTGTACATGCACATTAGAGCGCATGGAATTGCATCAGCTTTTAGCAAGATTGCTTTCTAATTGTCTGCAAATGTAAAAGTGTAATTAAAAGGGGAAAAAAAAAATCTTGAAGTACATCTGATTTTAAGGAGTGTTATAATTGTTAAAGGAGATTATAAACGATCAACATTAATGAAGTCTCTGCAGGATCTGTGCGTGTGGAAAAATATTGCATTTAAATTGTGACTTCTTCAATTATGTAGGAATAGGACTTTCAGCAGCCATAGGGAAAAAAAGGTTACTTAGTCTTCTTCCATGAATGGCTTTTGTGCAACGCATGATGATCTCATTTGATCTAGAAGCCGTGTAGGGAGAATTTAAATTAAATACATAACTCCCACAATGTAACCACATCTGCCTAAAAGTGGTGAAAAGTGAATATCTGTTAATTAGACTCCTTTGGGAGGTGAAATATATCACTGCATTGTCAAGGAGAGGGAAGGTTGTTCAGCAAATTCCATTAAACATGATATGTAAATTGTAAGGTGTACTGATTGCATGGAAAAGGCAAAGCATGTTTCAAGATGGCTTGGGGGCAAACTCTTACCTTTCCTGAAAACTGAAGATAGATAGATACAGATAGATAGATACATAGATAGAGAGATGATAGATAGATAGATAGATAGATAGATAGATAGATACATAGATAGAGAGATGATAGATAGATAGATAGATAGATAGATAGATACCGGTAGATAGATAATTTTAAACAATTTTGTAATTTTTACTTAAATATTTTACAATTTATGGCTAGTGTTGGCCGTACTAGGTAAGGCTACTTTCACACTAGCGTTTTGGCTTTCCGTTTGTGAGATCCGTTCAGGGCTCTCACAAGCGGTCCAAAACGGATCAGTTTTGCCCTAAAGCATTCTGAATGGAAAAGGATCCGCTCAGAATGGATCAGTTTGCCTCCGTTCAGTCTCCATTCCGCTCTGGAGGCGGACACCAAAACGCTGCCTGCAGCGTTTTGCTGTCCGCCTGACGAAACAGAGTCAAACCGCCCCCATTGACTTACAATGTGTGCCAGGACGGATCCGTTTTCTCTGACACAATCTTGCACAATAGAAAATGGATCCGTCCCCCATTGACTTTCAATAATGGTTCAAGACGGATCCGTCATGGCTATAGAAGACATAATACAACCGGATCCGTTCATGACGGATGCATTCGGTTGTATTACTTTAACGGAAGCGTTTTTGCAGATCCATGACGGATCCGCAAAAAAGGCTAGTGTGAAAGTAGCCTAACTAAAAGCACCTCAGTCTCTGGGAACAAGTTGCATGATTTAGATTACTCAAAGGTTAAACTGTACAGCTCCTTAGATAGTTGGTTATTTGATAATAATATTAATAATTAAAGGCAAATTCCAGTTTCCAATGTGAATTCTTACCAGCAATCCTACCATCTTATATCACTACAGTCTCATAGGTTTCTTAATAATAAAATATTAGAACGGGGGGAATTTATCATGAGGGGAATATTTGAAGTCAGTTTTGCTTGAGTCCGAGTTGGAGTGCTTTATTCCACATTTATCAAATGTCACACATTGTTTGATAAAAGTGTCTTATTCTTAAACCTACCGTATTTTTCGCCCTATAAGACGCACTTTTTCCCCCCCAAAAGTGGGGGGAAATAGCAGTGCGTCTTATGGGGCGAATGCTGCTGATTTTGTCATATTTTCAATGATACACCCGACGCGATGCCTAGAGTAAGTGGTGTAAAAAATGCAAAAAAAATAATCGCTAAATTCTTGTGCATGTGAGCCCAAAAAGCCCTATTTTGTGTCTTTTTGAAGCAAGAATTAAGGAGGGAAAACATGATAAATCAGGGCCTATGTGAATGTTTACATGGTGTGTTCAATAAAAACATGGTAACATTTAATTCTTTGTGTGTTATTAGTTTAAGCAGACTGTGATTGTCTATTGTTGTGACTTAGATGAAGATCAGATCACATTTTATGACCAATTTGTGCAGAAATCCATATCATTCCAAAGGGTTCACATACTTTTTCTTGCAACTGTAAATACACCGATTAGGTTCTGTATTCACAGGGGAGGCACTGTACTTTATCTTTACTTGGAAAATATGTTAGTTAGTTGACTCTTCCTGACCATTAACTCAGTTCAGCTGCCATATAGCACACATACCTGCTTACAGACAATGCAAAAATTACATCCATATATTATGATGTTATAAATTTATTAAAAATAAACAGCTATGACACTTAAATATAATAAACACATTAAGGGGAATTTATCAAGTCCACTGTGCAGAAAAAGTTTTGGCAAAAAATTGCATATTTTTGTAAACCCTTTCTGCACAAAAAATGTTGACTTTTCTGGTTTTACTTCACACGCATCACTTTCTTAAAAAGTGGGTGGGGCATGAAAAGTAGGGTTGGAGCCTATTCCGTCTGAAAGATTTAACATTAGTTATATCAGAAAACTGGTGTAAAGTGTAATTTTATTTTCTGGCTCGTGGACCTCTCAAGATGCACCAAAATTATAAAGAGGTGTGCACCTTTTAATGTATGAAACTCCAGTCTTAATACATCTCTGCCAGAATTTTCTTTCTACTTACATTTTAACAATGAAACGAAAATGTGATATATCCCATTTTAAATAAAGTCTAGCCATCTAGCCAGAATCTTTCACCCACAGTACACTTTATGTTAAAAGCCAAGCTTTGTTAAAATGTAAAAACTTTTAAAGCTACTTACTGGAGTTGATGTCTATACCATCGAGGCATTTTAGTGAACTTGGCAACTGTAAGCTCATTAAAGGTCTGTCTAGGGGTAGGTTACTTTAGTCATACCTTTTATTGTGTCCGTGTACTGACTAAATAGCTGATTGGTAACCACTAAGAGCTGGGAATTCTTTGGTTTAAGATAATTGACCAAGAGAACATTTTCCTGCAATCAGTCACTGAATACATGAGCTGAGAATTATTCTAAAACCACAAGACGCTTAGAATTATGAATACAACTTAATAAGAATAAAATAGGTCAGTTTTTTATCATAGTTCTTGGTAATATAATGTAACGCAAGAAACCACAGAGAAGAACATCGGGAGATACATTCAGTGCAAGGAACCACATCTCCTGGGTCCTTTCCATTGAATCAGTTAGGGAGACACTCGTGACATTTCTAATAGCCTTACCAATAATGTGGCTAAGCTATTGGGCATTGCACAGTACATTGCTTAAACAAAGTTGAATTGCCTAAGGGTCCATTCACACGTCTGCAAACACGGACACCGCCTATGTGCGTTCTGCATTTAGCGGACCGCACGTGGCCGGCACTTTAATAGAAATGCCTATTCTTGTCAGCTATTGTGGACAAGAATAGGACATGTTCTATTTTTTGGCGGAGCCTCGGACCAAAAGTTCGGGGCCGCGGACCGGAAGTGCGGATGCGGATAGTACACTGTGTGCTGTCCACATCTTTTGCAGCCCCATTGGAAATGAATTGGTCCGCACCCGTTCCGCAAAATTGCAGAACGGATGCGGACCCATTCTGCGGACGTGTGAATGGACCCTAATATGTATTTTAGATTCATACTATTGATGTTTATGGCTAAATATGGCTAAATGTTGAATACCATCTTACCACTAGCAAAACTAAAGTTCCATTTACATGAGCCAATACACAAAGTCAGAACTAGGGTTGAGTGAATTGAAGTATCCAAAGTTGACTTCAATCCAAATTTCAGGCAAAATTCAAAGCCGAATTTCCTCCCTTTTTCGTCGTAACGAATCCATTTTCCTTGAAATGATTAAAATACTCACCTCATCCATTTGAGTGCGAAGAGGCCACCGCGGCTATCTTGATTGATGATCTTGCGCGAAATCTTGCGCATGGTGACATATGGCATCCCCGCGCTGACCAGAGTGATGATGTCACTCAATCAAGATGGCCGTAGAAGCCTCTTTATAATCAAATGGATAAGGTAAGTATTATTATTATTATTATTTTTATTATTTTTAACTGATTTGCCCCTGAAAGCCCTTACTTTTCATCTCAGATGCCGCAGTTAGCAATGAATGTGGCATCTGAGGGGTTCAATGACCGGGATGGCACAATCGCCGTTTCCCGTCATTCCGTCCGCTACTTACAAAGAAGTAATTTGTCACGAAGTGAATTTCTTTGTGAAATTCGGCAAAGCAGCCGAATTGAAGTTTTCATAACTTCGCTCAACACTAGTCATAACCATGGATGAACCATCCTTTCCTGATCACTGCCCACTCTTTAACCCTTTCTATCCCAGACCAGTTATCACCTTCCTGCCCAGGCCATTGTTTGCAAATCAGACATGTGTCACTTTATGTGGTAATAACTTTGGAACACTTTTACTAAGGCTACTTTCACACTAGCGTTCGGGGCTCCGCTTGTGAATTCCGTTTGAAGGCTCTCAGAATGCATCAGTTTGGCACCGTTTGGCCTCCGCTCTGCTCAGCAGGCGGACACCCGAACGCAGCTTGCAGCGTTTTCGTGTCCGCCTGGCCGTGCGGAGCCAAACGGATCCGTCCAGATTTACAATGCAAGTCAATGGGGACGGATCCGTTTGACATTGACACAATATGGTGCAATTTCAAACGGATCCGTCCCCCATTGACTTTCAATGTAAAGTCAGGAGTCCCTATAATATACCATCAGATCGGAGTTTTCTTCAATCCGATGGTATATTTTAACTTGAAGCGTCCCCATCACCATGGGAACGCCTCTATGTTAGAATATACCATCCTATTTGAGTTACATCGTGAAACTCAGATCTGACAGTATATTCTAACACAGAGGCGTTCCCATGGTGATGGGGACGCTTCAAGTTAGAATATACTGAGAACTGTGTACATGACTGCCCCCCCTCCTGTATTTAACTTATTGGTGGCCAGTGCGGCCCCCCCTCCCTCCCCAGTATTAATTGTAACCAGTGCGCCCCCCCCTCCCTCTATATTAATCGGTGGCCAGTGTGGATTCCCAGTATTAAATATGACCAGTGCGGCCTCCCCCTCCCTCCCTCCTCAGTATTAAATATGACCAGTGCGGCCTCCCTCTCCCTCTAGATTCATTGGTGGCCAGTGCGGATTCCAAATATTGTGACCAGTGCGGCCTCCCCTCTCCCCCCCCTAATTAAAATCCCCCCCCCATCATTGGTGGCAGCGGAGAGTACCGATCGGAGTCCCAGTTTAAATCGCTGGGGCTCCGATCGGTTACCATGGCAGCCAAGACGCTATTGCAGTCTTGGCTGCCATGGTTACTTAGCAATAAATAGAAGCATTATACTTACCTGAAGAGCTGCGATGTCTGTGTCCGGCCGGGAGCTCCTCCTACTGGTAAGTGACAGGTTTGTGCTATAGGCAATGCGCCACACAGACCTTTCACTTACCAGTAGGAGGAGCTCCCGGCCGGACACAGACATCGCAGCTCTTCAGGTAAGTATAATGCTTCTATTTGTTGCTAAGTAACCATGGCAGCCAAGACTGCAATAGCGTCTTGGCTGCTATGGTAACCGATCGGAGCCCCAGCGATTTAAACTGGGACTCCGATCGGTACTCTCCGCTGCCACCAATGATGGGGGGGGTGATTTTAATTAGGGGGGGAAGAGGGGAGGCCGCACTGGTCACAATACTTGGAATCCGCACTGGCCGGCCACCAATGAATATAGAGGGAGGGGGGCCGCACTGGTTATATTTAATACTGGGGAGGGAGGGAGGGAGGGAGGGGGAGGCCGCACTGGTCATATTTAATACTGGGAATCCGCACTGGCCACCGATGAATATAGAGGGAGGGTGGCCGCACTGGTTACAATTAATACTGGGGAGGGAGGGGGGGCCGCACTGGCCACCAATAAGTTAAATACAGGAGGGGGGGCCGCCCCCTGCTGCCTGGCAGCATCTGCCAGGCAGCAGGGGGCAGTCATGTACACAGTTCTCAGTACATTCTAACTTGAAGCGTCCCCATCACCATGGGAACGCTTCTGTGTTTAGAATATACTGTCGGATCTGAGTTTTCCAAAGTGAAAAATCAGATCTGAAATAAACTGTTATGCAAACGGATCCATTCTGAACGGATGCAAGCGTTTGCATTGTAGGAGCTGATCCGTCTGTGCAGACACCAGACGGATCCGCTCCTAACGCAAGTGTGAAAGTAGCCTTATCCAGGCCATTCTCAGACTTTCTCGTGACACATTGTACTTCATGTCAGTGCTAAATTTGAGTCAATATATCATTCCTTTATTCATAAAAAAAATCCCAAATTTACAAAAAAAATTGAAAAATTCACAATTTTCTAAATTTGAATTTCTCTACTTTTAAGACAGATAGTAATGCTCATAAAATAGTTACCAGTCATCATTCCCCATATTTCTTCTTTATGTTGGCATCATTTTGTAAATGTCATTTTAGGTGTTCCACAAGAATTTAAGAAAAATGGAGGTGAAATTTCATTTTTTATGCAGATTTTTCTTGTTAGGCTACTTTCACACTAGCGTTGTTTTAATCCGGCGTTCAATTCCGACAGCGGAACTGCCCGCCGGATCCGGAAAAACGTATGAAAACGGATTACATTTGAATCCTGATCAGGATTTTGATCACAATGAAAAAATGTATTGGAAAAAACGGATCCCCCATTTATGGACTTTAACTTTTTTTTCACATTTTTCGGGTTTAACATGCAAAAGCCGGATCCGGTTTGACTGAACACACAGCGCCGGATCCGGCGTTAATGCAAGTCAATGGGAAAAAGACCGGATCAGTCAAAGTGTTCAGGATTTTTGGCCGGAGGTAAAAATACAGCATGCTACGTTTTTCTGAAAAGCCTGATCAGTCAAAAAGACGGAACTGAAGACATCCTGATGCATCCTGAACGGATTACTCTCCATTCAAAATGCATTAGGATAAAACTGATCAGTTCTTTTCCGGATTTGAGCCCCTAGGACGGAACTCAGCGCCGGAAAAGAAAAACGCTAGTGTGAAAGTACCCTAAATCAATTTTTTCTTGCAACACAGGTCAACGGTCAACAGCAAACTGAATCTCAATATGCATTACTCTGATTCTGCAGTTTACAGAAATACCCCATATGTGGTGGTAAACTTCTCTATGGGCACGTGGCAGTGGTCAGAAGTAAAGGATTTTGGATTTTGATTTTGGAGGCAGATTTAGCTGAAATGGTTTTTGGGAACAATTTTGTATTTGAAGAGACCCTGACGTACCCCTACAGTGGAAACCCTAAAAAAGTGACCCCATTTTGGAAACTACACCCTTCAAAGAATATATTAAGGGGGGTACTGAGCACTTTGACCCCCTAAGAATTTTACGGAATTTGAAAATACTTGGCTGTGAAAATGAAAAGTTTAATTTCTTCCAATAAAATGTTGCTTTAGCCCCAGATTTGTCATTTTCAAAAGGGGTAACAGGAGAAAAAGCACACCATAATGTATTACCCATTTTCTCCTGAATACGGCAACACCCCATATGTGGTGGTAAACTGCTGTGGGGGCACATGGCAGGACTCAGAATGGAAGGAGCGCCAAATGGCTTTTGCAGCGCAGATTTTGATGGATTTGTTTATGGGCGCCATTGGTTTTTATTTTTTGAGTGATTGTCTTATGTGGGGGCTCATTTTTTAAGGGATTAGGTGACATTTTCATTGGTACTATTTTAGGGTACATAAGACTTTTTGATTGCTTGGTATTACACTTTTTGTGAGGCAAGGTGAAAAAAATGCTGTTTTGGTATAGTTATAAATTCTTTTTTTTGACAGTGTTCACATGAGGGGGTAATGTGTCTATTTTTTTTATTTTATTTAGGATTTACACAATAACTTTTTGATTGCTTGGTATTACACTTTTTGTGATGTAAGGTGATAAAAAATAGCTTTTTTTGGCACACTTTGTAATTGTTTTACGGCATTCACCAGATGGGTTGGATCACATGCTATTTTTATAGAGCAGGTTGTTACGGACACAGTGATGCCTAATATGTGCATTTTTTTATTAATTTTTTTACACATTAAAAACATTTTTGAAACAAAAAATTATGTTTTTGTGTCTCCATTTTCTGACAGCCATATTTTTAATATTTTTTGAACTTATGTAGCGGCTCATTTTTTTTGCAGGATGAGATGATGGTACCATTTTGGGGCACATATGACTTTTTGATCACTCGGTATTAAACGTTTTGTGTTGTAAGGCGATAAAAAAATAGCTTTTTTGGTGCGTTTATTTTTGTTATGGCGTTCACCAGACGGGTTAGCACATGTGATATTTTTATATAGAGCAGGCTGTTACGGACGCTGCGATACCTAATATGTCTGCTTTTTTAAATATATTTTGGTTTTACACAATAAGAGCATTTTTGAAACAAAAAAATCATGTTTTAGTGTCTCCATTTTATGAAAGCCATATCTTTTTTATTTTTTAGGGCAATTGTCTAATGTAGTGGCTCATTTTTTGCGGGATGAGATGACGGTTTGATTAGTACTATTTTGGGGTACATATGACTCTTTTGATCACTTTTTATACCATTTTGTGGGAATTGCGGTGGGCAAAATTGCAATTCCATCATAGTTTTTCTTATTTTTTTTATGGCGTTCACCGTGCGGTAAAAGTACGAGATCCTTTTATAGATCAGGTCGTTACGGATGTGACGATACCAAACATGTTTAGTGTTTTTTATTTTTTACATATTTAACCAATTATATGTGCTGATATAGGAAGAAATTAGATTTCTTTTCACATTTTTTTCACTTTTTTACACTTTTTTGACTCAGACCCACTTGGTTCTTGAAGATCCAGTGGGTCTGATGCCTCTACAATACACTACAGTACACTGTACAGTGTACTGCAGTGTATTGTCATTCACAGTAAGCCTGATCAGGCAAAGCTATACTATGACAATCCGGATACCTGTAAAGGTTGCTATGGTAACCATCTGGATGCTGCCACAGCAGCGCAGCGGCCTAATGGAGGAGGGAGCTCCTTCCCTCAGTTTACCTTCAAGCATCAGGCTGTTGCCACGAGGCCCACCTGACGCTGCCATACACGGCGCCCACCCAATGCTGCCATACATAGCGCCCACCTAACGCTGCCATACACAGTGTCCACCTGACGCTGCCATACACAAGACCCACCTGCCACTGCCATACACGGCGCCCACCCAACGCTGCCATACATAGCGCCCACCTGACACTGCCATGCACAGCCCCCACCTGATGCTGCCATACACAGGGCCCACCTGACGCTGCCATACACAGGGCCCACCTGACGCTGCCATGCACAGGACCCACCTGACGCTGCCATACACAGCATCCACATGATACTACTATATACATATTACATACACAACTCTACCACATGCCCATTACACAGATAGTTTACTATATACACATTGCACATACAGCTGTGCTACATGTCCATTACACAGATAGAACTGCTGTGTGCATATTACACACAGAAAACTGGGCAATAGACTGGTTACACTGAGAGGGGTGGGGTTTCATGTGTGCCGGACCTGGCAGTTTCTGATACAGCGCTCCTGACTGGGGGAAGAGGAGGCGGAGGGAGACAGTGGAAAACCTGTGCTTTCCCTTAGTGCTGGATGCAGTGTTTTTTTCAAAAATAATAACTACTAATGTCCAGAGGACTAATATACACTTATTAATCCAGCACCTATTCCAAGTTACCTAATACTTAACTTTTATTGTGTATTAATAAAACGAATTGCTCCCTTAACTATATCTTAAAATTGCAGTGCGTTACAGTCCTCACTTGTCTATTAGAGTACTATAGTGTTATGCAGCATCCCCTTCCTGTGGGGTGCAGGTCACTCCTAATCACCACTGATGCTGCTGGCTGCGCGCTGCCAGCATGCTCAACATTCAGTGTGCGATTCCCCTTATGCTGTTTGGGGCTGTAAACTGCACTGTATTAAAACTAGAGCCTCACGCTGCCCCCCTAGTGAGGCTCTAGTTTTAATACAGTGCAGTTTACAGCCCCAAACAGCATAAGGGGAATCGCACACTGAATGTTGAGCATGCTGGCAGCGCGCAGCCAGCAGCATCAGTGGTGATTAGGAGTGACCTGCACCCCACAGGAAGGGGATGCTGCATAACACTATAGTACTCTAATAGACAAGTGAGGACTGTAACGCACTGCAATTTTAAGATATAGTTAAGGGAGCAATTCGTTTTATTAATACACAATAAAAGTTAAGTATTAGGTAACTTGGAATAGGTGCTGGATTAATAAGTGTATATTAGTCCTCTGGACATTAGTAGTTATTATGAGGGAGACAGTGCACGCTCTTGTGTGCACAGGAGTTGCAGAAAATCTGTCAGATGAGCAGCCTGCTGTGCATAGGAAGTACAGCAGGCTGTAGATCAAAAATGAAAAAAGATAGATAAATAAAACCAATTGGAGAAATTATTTTCTCCACGAAATAAATTAATTCGTGTAAATTTATTTATTTTTTTTTTTACAAAGGTGTCCATATCCTTTAAATAGAGCTGGACTTTAGAGTTGGGCTTTTAAAATACTGTTGCCTTAAAAGTTTTTTTTTTATTATATTTTTTTTTTTCTGTGATATAGCTTGGACTAAGATGCAATATGCACATTTACATTTTTACTATATGCACTGTAAAAATATTTTAGTAAAATGAGATTGTTCTGCCTAGCATTATTGCGGCATTGCCAACAAGCAATTTTTTATGTGGTCATGCTTGTGGTGGGGGTTTGGGCCAACTAGTTACAGGATCCATTTATAATTATATTGGAATGCTTTTGAATATATGGTTTTGTAGTATTAGATACTACTAAATTATATAATATATTATATAGTATAACATAATTTTTTTTTCTAATATGAAAATTGATATGTGAACACTGTATTTGATGATAGGTTTCAGGTTTTGGTATCCGTTGCTTCCGGGATTGCAGTGGTCAGACTGACTTTATGGCAGCTGATTTCTGCCTAATCTGCAGTGGAAAATCCGTAGCAGCCAGGTCATGTGTGACCATGCCCTCATAGTAACAAAGGGCAAAGGGGTAAAAAAAAAAAAAAAAAAAGAAGCATTGAAGACTTTAGAGATAGTTTGAGAATTGCACAAGATGAAATCTATTTACTGTTTTCGGTTTTTCTAATGGAATTATGTTACATTTCCAGACTGATGAGATTCTCACCTTACTTTGAGAACACAGTCTGCTAACGAAGCATATGAAAAACTTGTTATGCAAAAGAGTGAATGAATTTAGACAGGTTCACCTGTTCTGGCGAACATCATGCCAATTTTTTAGAAGCAATTTGTGCTTTATTTAAAGAATGTACAGTACATTAATTCAGCTTTTTCTGCAAGAGAGTAGAGAATAATGGTATTAATCTCATTAAAGGGGTTTTCCGGGAATAGTGAATTTTTATCAAGTCCCCCGCAGCTGGCCTCTCTAAACAGAAAATTTTACTGGCCCCCTCTACTCTGGTCCACTTCGCTTCCTCCGCTGTGTCCATGTTTCAGTCCCCGCAGTGTTAACATCCGGTGCAGCCTGGGCATGGTCTCTTGCTCCACTGCATCCAATGTCTGACTTCAGCGGTGACGTGCTGTTGGTGGTCATGTCACCACTGAAGCCAGTCATTGTCTGCAGTAGAGCTTGTGACCATAGCATGCTGTGCCAGATGTCAACACTGCAGGGACCAGAACATGGACACAGCATAGGCAGTCAAGAGGAGCGGAGCGAATCTTCTTTTTAGAGAGGCAGGCTATGAGCACTTGCTAAAAACTCATTAGTTCCAGGGAGCCCCTTTTTAAGGGAGATACTACAGGGAGTGCAGAATTATTAGGCAAATGAGTATTTTGACCACATCATCCTCTTTATGCATGTTGCCTTACTCCAAGCTGTATAGGCTCGAAAGCCTACTACCAATTAAGCATATTAGGTGATGTGCATCTCTGTAATGAGAAGGGGTGTGGTCTAATGACATCAACACCCTATATCAGGTGTGCATAATTATTAGGCAACTTCCTTTCCTTTGGCAAAATGGGTCAAAAGAAGGACTTGACAGGCTCAGAAAAGTCAAAAATAGTGAGATATCTTGCAGAGGGATGCAGCACTCTTAAAATTGCAAAGCTTCTGAAGCGTGATCATCGAACAATCAAGCGTTTTATTCAAAATAGTCAACAGGGTCGCAAGAAGCGTGTGGAAAAACCAAGACGCAAAATAACTGCCCATGAACTGAGAAAAGTCAAGCGTGCAGCTGCCAAGATGCCACTTGCCACCAGTTTGGCCATATTTCAGAGCTGCAACATCACTGGAGTGCCCAAAAGCACAAGGTGTGCAATACTCAGAGACATGGCCAAGGTAAGAAAGGCTGAAAGACGACCACCACTGAACAAGACACACAAGCTGAAACGTCAAGACTGGGCCAAGAAATATCTCAAGACTGATTTTTCTAAGGTTTTATGGACTGATGAAATGAGAGTGAGTCTTGATGGGCCAGATGGATGGGCCCGTGGCTGGATTGGTAAAGGGCAGAGAGCTCCAGTCCGACTCAGACGCCAGCAAGGTGGAGGTGGAGTACTGGTTTGGGCTGGTATCATCAAAGATGAACTTGTGGGGCCTTTTTGGGTTGAGGATGGAGTCAAGCTCAACTCCCAGTCCTACTGCCAGTTTCTGGAAGACACCTTCTTCAAGCAGTGGTACAGGAAGAAGTCTGCATCCTTCAAGAAAAACATGATTTTCATGCAGGACAATGCTCCATCACACGTGTCCAAGTACTCCACAGCGTGGCTGGCAAGAAAGGGTATAAAAGAAGAAAATCTAATGACATGGCCTCCTTGTTCACCTGATCTGAACCCCATTGAGAACCTGTGGTCTATCATCAAATGTGAGATTTACAGTGTCTGGGAGGCTGTGGTTGCTGCTGCACGCAATGTTGATGGTGAACAGATCAAAACACTGACAGAATCCATGGATGGCAGGCTTTTGAGTGTCCTTGCAAAGAAAGGTGGCTATATTGGTCACTGATTTGTTTTTGTTTTGTTTTTGAATGTCAGAAATGTATATTTGCGAATGTTGAGATGTTATATTGGTTTCACTGGTAAAAATAAATAATTGAAATGGGTACATATTTGTTTTTTGTTAAGTTGCCTAATAATTATGCACAGTAATAGTCACCTGCACACACAGATATCCCCCTAAAATAGCTAAAACTAAAAACAAACTAAAAACTACTTCCAAAAATATTCAGCTTTGATATTAATGAGTTTTTTGGGTTCATTGAGAACATGGTTGTTGTTCAATAATAAAATTAATCCTCAAAAATACAACTTGCCTAATAATTCTGCACTCCCTGTATACTGTCGGATCTGAATTTTCCAAAGTGAAAAATCAGATCTGAAATAAACTGTTATGCAAACGGATCCATTCTGAACGGATGCAAGCGTTTGCATTGTAGGAGCGGATCCGTCTGTGCAGACACCAGACGGATCCGCTCCTAACGCAAGTGTGAAAGTAGCCTTATCCAGGCCATTCTCAGACTTTCTCGTGACACATTGTACATCATGTCAGTGCTAAATTTGAGTCAATATATCATTCCTTTATTCATAAAAAAATCCCAAATTTACAAAAAAAATTGAAAAATTCACAATTTTCTAAATTTGAATTTCTCTACTTTTAAGGCAGATAGTAATGCCTCATAAAATAGTTACCAGTCATCATTCCCCATATTTCTTCTTTATGTTGGCATCATTTTGTAAATGTCATTTTAGGTGTTCCACAAGAATTTAAGAAAAATGGAGGTGAAATTTCATTTTTTATGCAGATTTTTCTTGTTAGGCTACTTTCACACTAGCGTTGTTTTAATCCGGCGTTCAATTCCGACAGCGGAACTGCCCGCCGGATCCGGAAAAACGTGTGAAAACGGATTACATTTGAATCCTGATCAGGATTTTGATCACAATGAAAAAATGTATTGGAAAAAACGGATCCGCCATTTATGGACTTTAACTTTTTTTTCACATTTTTCGGGTTTAACATGCAAAAGCCGGATCCGGTTTGACTGAACACACAGCGCCGGATCCGGCGTTAATGCAAGTCAATGGGAAAAAAGACCGGATCAGTCAAAGTGTTCAGGATTTTTGGCCGGAGGTAAAAATACAGCATGCTACGTTTTTTTTTGTCACCTGCACACACAGATATCCCCCTAAAATAGCTAAAGATTTTTGGGTTCATTGAGAACATGGTTGTTGTTCAATAATAAAATGAATCCTCAAAAATACAACTTGCCTAATAATTATGCACTCCCTGTATACATACACATCCTTGAGCCCAAAGTATTTCTACTGATTTCATTTGTATCTACAGTACTAGAAAAGCACTGAGGAGTGCTTGCTATAAGATAAATTCTTAAAGGGTATCTGCAGTTTTGCAACCATTTTTTTTGCTCTCGATGCAATAAAATAATACAGCAATAGCATAGTCTTGATTTGAACAATTCTACCATTTTGTGTCTATGACTCCTATGCACATATCATTGAATTGTGCAAATGTACCAATCCAAAAAGAACAATCACTGAAAAAATGTATCACCTTTTAAATTGACAACAAATATTGACAACCATAAACTATGCAATACACAGATTGTTGTATACAACACACATCACACTTTAGATACCCTATATACACTATTTAAACTCAAAAAAGAGATGACAGAAGACACAAAATAAACCTGAGCAATAATGGTGATATATATAACAAATCAGAAGTCAAAAAGGTGACACAGCATTAGTGAAAGTTTACTGTATACGCAAAAATTACAGTGATGTCCAAAAGATCACCAATGTCCCCAATGGAGATCCCATTACAACCTCACATGCATATTGAGTCATGGGGTCTCCAATGGGTCCTAATGCATTTCCACAATACTATCGGTCCGTCAGAGGAATAAAACGGTTAGACAACACATGCATATCAATACCTCTCAGTAGTATGTGATGTATATATCAATCTATGTTTAGCATAGCTTATGGTTATGCATTCCATATATATAACTGCTGTGCAGCCTAGATGTCTCTATGGTTACAAAATAGATTTCAAACCCCACGTGAGTCCACTACCTCCATCATCTATTCTAGCCTATAGTAGATGTGCATAACAAATACCCTTGGAAAAGTCTAATGCAAGGTTTGTTTAGAGTTTGTAAACTTGGACACACATAGGCCCCTTGCAGACGAACGTTCCTCGCATCGCCGCTCCAGGCCTGACCTCCCAGCGCTGCTGGGGGTCACATAGCATTATATTGATTTATGATGCTATGTAACCCTTACAGTTCTGTAATGTATTGGATAACACTGGCATAATGCTGCCAGTGTTATCTAATACATTCCAGAACTGTAAGGCCCCTTTCACATGAGCGAGTTTTCCGCTCGGGTGCAATGCGTGACGTGAACTCATAGCACCCGCACTGAATTCTGACCCATTTATTTCACGCATCAGTTCTGCGTTGCTTGAAAATCGCAGCATGTTCTATATTCTGCCTTTTTTCACGCAGCCCTGGTCCCATAGAAGTGAATGGAGCTTCAGTGAAAAACGCATCGTATCTGGAAGCAAGTGCGGATGCAATGCGCTTTTCACTGACGGTTGCTAGGAGATGTTGTTTGTAAAGCTTCAGTTTTTTTATCACGCACGTGCAAAACACATCAAAACGCATTGCACCCTCGCAGAAAAAACTGAACAACTGAACGCAATCGCAGACAAAACTGACTGAACTTGGTGGCAAAATGGTGCGAGTTTCACTGAACGCATCCGGAGCCAATCCGGCACGCTCGTGTGAAAGGGGCCTAAGGGTTACATAGCATCATAAATCAATATAATGCTACGTGAATCCCGTCAGTGCTGGGAGGTCAGGCCGGGTGCTGCGATGCGGACTCGCTGCAGGAGGAACGCTCGTCTGAAAGGGGCCATAGATCGGCATTAGAGCTGGATACACAAAGGCATAGGATGTTTTTTATCTACACTATTTGGATTGTTTTATTTACCTTTATGTACTGTGTTTATTTATTTATTTTTATGTTTGTTGATATATTACAGCAATAGCAAAACTGGTTTAACAAGTGTACTGTACATTTCTTTTAAAGGGAATCTGCCACATGATTTTGGAATATTATCTGCAGTATTACATGAGCAGTACTGCAGATAAAGACTCCAGTTCAGCATTTATTTTTTTAACAGTTCCCCGTTCCCCTGTACTACGCTGCAGATAAGGACTCCATTTCTGTATTTTTTTTATTTTTGAGTTGTCCCCCGTTCTCCTGCTGTAAGCGTTTAAAGCTGTGCCGAACTCTGTTCCTGGCTGCCGAGCTCACGTTGTGGAGTCCTTTCCATTCCTATGAGAGAGCTCTGCAGTCTGATCTGTGCATTTCAGAGAAGTTTTGAGCACTGAAAGCAGGGGGACAGGGAACAGTTTACCTTTACCAGTATGTGGTTTGTGTGCTTCATTTGAGATATTTTGTGAGGGTAACGAGGCGATAATTAGTACATTTGAGCGACGAACTAGTCATTTCTTTGTGTAGTGAACGTTACAACAATGACCCTTTATACGTGCCGATTATCTTCACAAAATCGTAATTTCAATCACACATTCCACCGTCTGTAAAGCAGCAAGTTGCATTTGTACAAATGTAATTGTAAGGGTGCAGTGAATGATTCCTGTTCGCACGTATGAAATCGTTAACGTCTAATGATGAATTTTGTGCCCACACTAACGATTTAAGTGTCAGCTAGCCAAAATAGGCCAATTTCCTATCTTGTCCCAGATAATAAAATATAACTTTTAATAGATCATAGATTAAATCCTAATACAAAATACTAAGTGAGCACAAACTAGTGAGGTTAAAACTGACTGATAACCATTGAAAGCGCAAAGGTATTATATCGCTTGCAATTGGCAGCCGGGAGTGCACTTCCCTATGCTGGTTATTGAGCACACTCAGCTTGCCAGTCTTGACATTGAAGCACTGTATACCAGCATCATACATGGAATTAAGGCAGTAGCTTCTTTTCTTTACACCAAGGGCACACAATTTCACTCTCACAATGAGTTTCTATTCACACTTTTACATTATCTTCTTACACACAATTATTTCTAATTTAATGGTTAATTTTATTTACAGCTAAATGGTACCGCAATGGGTAGTAAATGTGCACCAAATTATGCAAATCTTTTTTTAGGGTGGTGGGAGAATTCCATTGTCTTCACGGATCACTTTGAAAAATACACTAAGCACATTTCCTTTTGGGGTCGTTATATTAATGACGTTTTGATTTTATGGGATGACACCACAGCACTTTTTCATGAGTTCGTGAAGAGCCTCAATAATATTGAGATAGGTATGAAATTTACTTTTGAAATACATCAACGCACTCTAACGTTTCTAGACCTTCGAATCTCCGTGGACACATCAGAACGGAAGTGTATCGTAAGCCAACGTCGACCAATAATCTGCTACATTGGCAGAGCTATCATCCCTTGCCACTAAGGAGCGGAATAACTTTAGTCAGTATATACGGGCTCGTAGAAACTGTTCTGATGACTGTGGGTTCTTCCAGGAATGTAATACATTGTACCATCGTTTTCATCAGAGAGGGTACCCAAAAAGTACGTTACATAGGGCTTTCCATAGGAACAAAATGACCAACCGTGATCTTCTCCAAAATAAACATAAGGAAAGTACCAAAACGCCCTCAACAATCAGATGTATTGATACTTTTGATGTACAGAACCGCAGGATCTATCAAATATTACAGAGGCATTGGCACATTTTAAAATATGACAACGATCTCAGGGAGGTGTTGACTCCTAAACCGAGTATCACTTACCGTAGAGGTGAAAATCTAAAAGACTCACTTGTTCACAGTTTTTATAGTACCACTCCATCCAAGAGCACTTGGTTCAAATCAAATGTGGTGGGTAGTTTTCAATGTGGCAAGTGTAGTTTTTGCCCCTACATCAAAAAGACAAAAAATTTTACTAATCCTGTAGATGACAAAAAGTACGATATCAATTAGTTTATTAACTGCCATACTATGGGAATTATTTATATTGCTCAATGCCCCTGTTCTAAATTGTATGTCGGAAAGACATTCCAAGAATTTTGCCGGCGGATTTGCTAGCACATTAGTAGTATCAATTCTAAATCTGACATTACACTTTCACGACACGTTAGTTTTTTTTTTATAATGGAGATCCTAGGTGTCTTAAATTTTGGGGCGTAACAAAAAAATCTCTTGGTGCAAGGGGTGACTTGGATAAAATCCTCCTCCACGAAGAAACTAGGTGGATTTATCGCCTTGACTGTCTCATCCTTTTTATGATGTACCACCAATGTACCTTGTATATATCATCTAAATAATTTGTTACAACATTTTTCTTTGAATTTTTTTTGTGAGCCTTGAGGACGCTATAATAAATAGCCACACGCTTTCTTTGAATGTGAATTTGAATTTATTGACAGAAAAAACTTAAGGCACCAGTGAAGTCATAGTTATACGGTAGAGAAATATACATCTTCAATGCGATAGTCTAAGTATCCACTGCAACAGCGAGTAGTTATCTGTCCCTTTGCTCCTTTATATATACTTACCGTCTGCTTTAAGAGATGTCATAGTGTCATCCTGTATTTATTTTTCAATTTTTTTTCGGTCTGCGCATGTGTAGACCGGAAGGACCGATCAGGCATTCCGGTATTTTGAATACTGATACATTCCTATGGAAAAAAATGTCGGATTCGGCATTAAAGGGACTCTGTCACCACTTTCTAACCCCCCCTTTTAAAAGTATTGTTATCTCCATGGCACCCCTGTGATTACAAAGGTGTTGTTAGAAGATAAATTCGCCGTCTCCTTTTGATAAAAAGAGCTTTTATCTAACCTGTCAATCTTCTTGATAAGGTGCCCAGGGCGTTTCTGTTGGTCTCAAGCTGCCGCCCGCCGCCGCCGCTGTTGGTGCCCAGCTCCTCCCCTGATGCTTTCAGCGCCGCCTGAATATAATGAAATACGCCTCCGGCTCTCGCTCAGTGCCCCCTCCTTTTAAAAGATCCCGCGCGAGAGCCGGAGGCGTATTTCATTATATTCAGGCGGCGCTGAAAGCATCAGGGGAGGAGCTGGGCACCAACAGCGGCGGCGGCGGGCGGCAGCTTGAGACCAACAGAAACGCCCTGGGCACCTTATCAAGAAGATTGACAGGTTAGATAAAAGCTCTTTTTATCAAAAGGAGACGGCGAATTTATCTTCTAACAACACCTTTGTAATCACAGGGGTGCCATGGAGATAACAATACTTTTAAAAGGGGGGGTTAGAAAGTGGTGACAGAGTCCCTTTAAGGCAAGTGTTCAGTTTTTTGGGCCGGAGATAAAACCGTAGCATGCTGCTGTTTTTTCTCTGTCCTGATCAGTCAAAAAGACTGAACTGAAGACATCCTGATGCATCCTGAACGGATTGCTCTCCATTCAGAATGCATGGGGATAAAACTGATCAGTTCTTTTCCGGTATAGAGCCCCTAGGACGGAACTCTATGCCGGAAAAGAAAAACGAAAGTGTGAAAGTACACATTATTACACCACCTTGAGAGTGTTACTTAGGTCTGACAATGACAGTATATATTTCTTTTGTACCAACATCACTTTTTGGAGTTAGTGTAGGCATGTTAGAACAGGTCCAACCATATTTGGCACAAAGTTTAAGTGTAGCCATAGTTATCTATTTGTTGCAGGAATGATATTAAGTGTTCATGCAGGCGCAGTGCGACCTATGCTCGGGGATGAAACTCAAAGTGTCCGCGCAGGCGCACAGCGCCATTGAAGCCTATAAAAATGACTAAGTCTGTGCGCAGCCGCAGAAGGAAATATGTGGCGCGCAGTAGACTAAGTTGGGGCGCATGCGCACTGAGCCCATTACCTGGGAAAAATACTAAGTCTCAGCGCAGCACGTCATTAATTAACCCTTGTTTGGGAGAATGTGGGTATGTAGTATTCAGACATGCAGAGTGGCTATTGGTCACAAGTCTTTGACACATACCTACCATTTGATCCCCTCCGTGCCTAGTGGTTGGTTCATCTGTCAATGACAAGGCAGTAGCCTTACTCATCTCTGCCCGTTACCCCTGATGAAGCCAAATTAGCTGGCGAAACATGTTGGGGGGCATGAGTTAGGTTTTTACTTCTGGTCACCATTGTAATAGTGCGCATTTTCAGTTGCTTAAAGTGACAGTATATGTAGAAATTCGGCTATAAGCAGCGAGCCAGCATAGGGAATTGCAGTACCAACTGCCAATTGCAAGCGATATAATACCTTTGCGCTTTCAATGGTTATCAGTCAGTTTTAACCTCACTAGTTTGTGCTCACTTAGTATTTTGTATTAGGATTTACCTGTTTACTTTTTAATCTACTGTATGATCTATTAAAAGTTATATTTTATTATCTGGGAAAAGATAGGAAATTGGCCTATTTTGGCTAGCTGACACTTATATTGCAAATTCCTTTCCCAGATACGGGTCCTCACCAGTTCTGATTCACACAAACGACTGAACCAACAAGAAATTCACCAATCGTCGATAATCTTGCAGATTTGCTCAATTTAACAATAACTTACATGATAATCGCCTTGTGTAAAAGTGTCACATTTGTAAATGTAGGGGAACATTTATTATCCAAAAATACACCTATAATAGGCATATTTCTAGCGCAGATTGCGGCGCAACTAACCGTTGTGCCGCAATCTGCAACTTTTCCCCGCTCACACCAGGTCTAAAGAAGTGGGCAGACCCCTCTCATTCATCATTGTCTAAATGGTCTAAATGTAAGACAGCAAGGAAGCTTTAGACTGGCACTGGATGCACCCCAAGTTATGTAGAGGCTGGCGCCTCTTCATAACTTCAGAGTATCCACCATTATTAAGGCCGGCGTCTATAATGCCAGTCTTAAGAAATGATTCCCATCATTTTCAGGCGGATTCTCATTTACAGACACTAAATATGCAGGTGATGGTGGGAGATTTTTGCTTTGTCTTCTCAATTGTGAATGCATCTCTACATGGTAATATATTCTGTAATACAGAAACGGCACAAGCAAAGCAAAGTATTTGCAAAAACAGTTTTGTAGATGATTCCCATAGGTAAAGGGTAAACTATTGCCATGGAATTGCATAAGCAGAAGTGATGGCAGCTAATCTAGATTTTGTTGCCTTTACAAAGCAAATAAGGTGATATTTTTACTGTAGATTGTAGCTTTCACTTGTCTATAGAAAGTTGGTAGAGTTGATTGTTTCCTATAGCACTACAGACACGAGCAGATAATTTTACTTACAGCTCAGAAGGCTGCAAAATTGGGAATTCAGCTTGGGGCTATAGTGTACAGTACATTATGGATCATGATTGCCAAACTCCATCTGGGTTTATTTTCGTTAGTAAGTGATATCAGAACGAGGCATAACCCTGTATGTGTGCTGGTAAAAGTTAGTATCAGAACCAGTTTAAAGAAAGACAAAACTCAAATTAAAAATGTTTTCCACAGTGAAGTTGAAAAGCGTTGCAGACTGTCTTTAGTTTTATTAGACATGAAATTAAATAATAATTCTTCTTCTGAGTTTTAATTAGAAGGCACCAGGGAATTAATTTTCATAAATGCATTATGAAAGTGGAAACACAGTTATTAGTTGGAACCAGAAACCAATTGTAGGTGATAAATGAACAAAATGGGCGTTTAAAGAAAATGCATTACTTCTGCTTATACATTTTGTGTAATTTGGATAGATATATAGATG